>NC_039362.1:68308736-69653690 GCF_003573695.1 Papaver somniferum
AAGTACTTCCTGTAGAAGGCGTTGATCATTTCTCCCCATCTGTTGATAGTCCCCGGTGCGATGTTGTTGTACCAGGTGTATGCTCTGCCTTTCAAGGATTTTGAAAACTCTTTGAGACCAACAACATAGTTATGTTCATGCTCTACCAAGGCTTCGAGAAAACGAGAGACATGTTCTCGAGCATTGCCAGTTCCGTCATACAGAGTGAAAGTTGGAGAAATGTAACCTTTTTGAAGGGGAATCCTCTGCGTAGCGGCAGGATAAGGAGGTTGGTGACGATGGACATGTGATGTCTTGTCTTTTCCACGGTTCTCCATAAGGCGCTTCACGTCTTCCCAGGTAATGAAATTTGATAGTTCCTTTGCTGATGAATCTACAGCTTTGCCTGTTTCATCATCATCCACTATATGGATTGGGATTACTTCAGGATCAACAACATCTGAGGATTTAACCTTCTCTTTTCCCTTTTCTTGAGTCTTCTCTGTCATCTTATCAATAAGATTTTTGAGATAATTACACAGCTCCTTCTGTGTAGCAGCCATGTCCGTCTGATTCTTTGCGAGAGTCTCCTGCACTTTGATAAGATCAGCAATGGTAGGTGGTGGATTTCCTCTGACTTCTTCAGGGTGTCGACCGAACAGGGGATGACCTTCAGCGTGAGGAGGAGTAATGTCACCACCGTCAGTGTTGGAGGTCGGAATCGTTTCCGGGATATTCTGATTGTCATTGTTATTGTTGCTAATACTAGCGTCGTTTGTGTTGGAACCTTTAACTAACCCAGACCTAAGACCATCCATCTTGTGAAATCGTGAGATTGCAACCGAGAGATTAATCTCCCACTGTGGCCGCCAATCTACGAGTGGGGAAAAACGATTTGCTGGCTTTTACGGAGTTGAAGAGTCGACCGTGTGGAGACTCCTTGAACCGAGCGAAATGTTGAACCTTACACAGATGCACTGCAAGAAGGGAGTGCTTTAAGTTCGAGAGATCAATCTGTAAGACCCCGGCCTAAACCAAGAACAATGGTCGTTCCAGAGTCAATTCGTTCACAAGAGAGGAAGGGTTGATCTCTAGGAGGGAAGCTGAGAAATACGCGAGATCAATGGTGATCTGAGATTGTAGTTGTGTTATGAATTCAGCGTGAAAATGCTCTGAATGATTGAATTTTGCTCAATTGAGAGTAATTTCTGTGAGTTCGTGTAGACGAAAGATTGTCTGTATGAACTTTGATGAGAAATTTCTCGTCTTGGCGAATGTTGTTCGAGTGTTCGAAAACTTCTGTCTTTTCAATCAGGATTCAGGGACATTTTATAATGCCGGAGTTGAAAACACCATGATCCCATGAAGTGTGACAGTTGCTGGAATCAGAGAATGGGAAATGGGGAAATCATGTTAAAACCAATTACTCATCGTGCGGAGACTTGGTTAACTTTCCACCCACTACTTTGCTGACTCTTCCAACTGATTGCACGACTTGCTCACATTCTCATCGTGGGTGAACACACGTGTCGTAGACCGCCAGACCAAAACCCTAGTTGATATCCCCCCATGTGACACGATTGAAATATCGTGATTTTGGAGTCAGTTGCTGACTATGGGTCGATGAGTCCATGTAGCGCTGGGTTGAACATGTGTGAGTAAATGTTTCGAAATTCATGAATTTAACATGTCTGCTGAGACGAGGTATCATCATAAACTAAGACGAGCAAAACTGTGTTGCTAAATTGTTGAATATTGATAGTTGAACCAACATTCTCTGGTTTGAGCAAATATTGCTAGTCCGAGCGAATATTGCTAATTGAGTAAATATTGCCGGTTCGAGCGAATATTGCTAGTTCGAGCAAATATTGCTAGTTTGAACAAATATCGTTCTTTTAATGAATTGTTGGTAGCTGGAATAAATAAAATATTAATTTAAGTTACTGACTGCTGAGTCGAGCAAAATAAATACGAATGTTAATCATGAAATCAACATAAATTTTTAAGAGTGTTTGAATCTGCTCAGAATCACGTTTCTGCAGAGTTCTGGATTCAAAACCCTAATTTTACTAAGATGATGATTTACTGCAAATCACATAGGACCGGATACATGGGATGACAGGTTCACCATATAACACCCAGATGCTCGAATGAGCAGAAATACCAAAGTCTCTTGAGGACCAGTTGGTGAAAGAATGATTAAATGTTGGTTTAATCATTTACTGAAATAATGCTCGTGTGAGCGACAAATCATAAAACCTGGTTTGATGGAAAATATGAGGGACCGGCCAAGAGGTCATGGGACCGGCTCTTAATGGCTGTGGGACCAGTAGATGATCATTTGAGCAAACTTCCAATTGTTTGGAAGGAGTTTGAACCTAATATGAGCAGCTGAGCAAATTAGGTTAAAATCATTAAAGCACGTGGGACCAGCTGTTTGCAAGCCTCAGGGTCACCCTTGGTCGGTCAAGGGGATGTGCCCATGTCACCATAATGTTCACACTTCAGTCCTGAGAATTTTGATATTTTCTGGTGCACGTTTGAGCAACATTTGGAGAAAATATGCAAAATCCATGGTTTTGCTGAAACCGGCAAAAATACATGAGATGATGAAAATAATAAACAAAGAATTACAATTTGTGGGACCGGCCATGGCTAGAGCATGGCCGGCTGGCTGACACTCGGTCCCACATGCTTTTCCCAATTTTATGTGACTTTATGTATTTTTCTCTGATTTAAGGGAAATTCCATGAAACTGGAGAGTTTGGCGAAATTAGGGAACTTCCATGACATGAGAGACATAAATTAAAATATAAAATAGGGAATGAGAGTGTGGGACCGGCAATGCCATGGCATGGCCGGCCGGCCAACGGGCGTGGGTCCCAAGACACTCTTCCCAATTTTATGTAATTTTGATGATTTTAGATAATTTTCATAAAATCAAAGGGATTTGTTGAAAATCAAGATATTTTGTTGAAATCAGGGAGTTTTGATGAAATCAGGAAACAAAACAAACAAATAATAATAAAATAATGGGCGTGTGGGATCGGCTAGGGAATGGCCTGCCCGCTAGAGCCCGGTCCCACAAGTTTTCCTAATTTTTTTAATATTTTCCATGATTTTAGAGAAAATACATGAAATTAGGTAATTTTAGGGAAAATTCATAAAATCAAGGAATTTTCATAATTTGAGAAGGAATAATAAAATAATGGGACGTGAGGTGTGGGACGGGCCACGACCAAGGCATGACCGGCGATCCCGCGACACCTTTCCCTAATTTTATTATTTTTGATAAAATCATGTGATTTAGATAAAAATACATGAAATTAGGTAATTTTCATGATTTTAGGGAAAATTCATCAAGGAATTTTCATAATTTGAGAAGAAATAATAAAATAATGGGACGTGAGGTGTGGGACCGGCCATGGCCAAGGCATGACCGGCCGGCGGTCCCGCGACACCTTTCTCTAATTTTATTAGTTTTGATAAAATCATGTGATTTAGATAAAAATACATGAAATTAGATAATTTTCATGATTTTAGGGAAAATTCATAAAATCAAGGAATTTTCATAATTTGAGAAAAAATAATAAAATAATGGGACGTGAGATGTGGGACCGGCCACCGCCAAGACATGGCCGGCTGGTGCTCGGTCCCGCGACACCTTTCCCTAATTTTATTATTTTTGATAAAATCATGTGATTTGGATAATTTCTTTGAAATAAAGGAAATTTGCTCGAACAAGAGGATTTTCATGAGATCGTGAAAATAGTAAAAATATGATAAAATGTAAAATTGGGCGCGGGACTAGTCACGACATGACTGGCCGGCTGGTGAGCCTAGTCCCCTGGCGCTTTTGCTTAATATGTTGTTATTATTATTTTCCCTTCCTATTTTGCATAGGTTCCTCGTTCGTTCGTATTTTTGAAATGCTCGTTCGTGCATTCAAAATGCTGGTCTGTGCATTATCTACTAATTACACTTGCACCATTTTTATCAGGGCTTATTCGATGCTCAGATGCCTCTTTCGTTGAATATTTATCACTAACCTGTGGAATTCTACTGGGAAGAACCACAGATTGAAGTAACGAAATATAACGAGGAATCGTAGAGTATTGCTGGATATTCAGGCGATTAATTGACGACTCGTAGAATATTGCTGGATATTCAGACGATGGCTCATAGAATATTGCTGGATATTCAGACGATTTATTGACGACTCGTAGAATATTGCTGGGTATTCAGACGATTTAAGATAATTAATTGCTGGCTCTATACTAGAAGGGCTTCCTGTATAGGAGCATTAATTATCTGAGGGTTGAGAAATATGAACTTACTGGAGTGTCATATTCCTCTTGCATAGTCGGGGAAAACCTGGTTACATCATGAAGACGTTGTCGCTCTATACTAGCAGACATGTTGTCTAGGAGCCGCCCAATCTTTCGATTTTATACAGTATGAGATGTGTCGTGGCCTCATCTGAGAGACTACACATCTTCATCTTCCCTGAGAGACTTTATTCATCAGAGGTGGCATGGGCTTTCATGCATAGAGACATGAGTCTCGATACTCATCCGATTGCCGGATCCGGAGTAATTACTGAAATTGCTCAGTATTCATGAGATGTGTCGTGGCCTCAGCTGAGAGACTACACATCTACATGTACTCTGAGAGACGGCCTTCTCAGTCAGAGATTTTATGGCATGATCTTTCATTCTTTGATGAGAGACATGAGCATCAATACTCATCCGGTTACCGAATCTGGAGTATAGTTTTACAATTCTACCCTTTGTCGAAAATCCACCATCTACAGCTTATATCTTTCTCGAAATAGGTTTTGGAAAGCTTTTTGCTTTAACCACGTTCATCATTATTCTTGACGAAAGTCAAAAGATGATCATGTGAAAATTACCTGGTAACATCTTACATGATTTGTGTGAGACAATCATTTGATGTAGGATCAGAATGTTTCGTACTGATCATTCGATCACTTGAAAATTGCTTATAAGCTAATAGTTTGTGTGAGACAGCTATTTTCGTCTTCCAATAATGTTTCAATGATTGAAATGGGAGTTAAGAATTAAAACCCATGTATGGATACATTACGTTTTGTTAACTATGCGTACTAACTGTTTTGACTTAAACAGTTGAATAAGTTTGCGAACGGGTATGCAAACTAATTTAACTGTTGAAGTCCGGGAACCAAATTTACATACCCGTTCGCAAACGGTTTCAACGGAGTTCGATCCGGAGCTAAAGTTTGTGTACCCGTTTGCAAACTGTCGGCTTGTGACCAGTGTCCGGAACTTAAGTTCACGTACCCGTTTGCAAACTTAAGTGGTCCAAGTTCTTAAATCGGTTAAGTATGATTTCATACTCATGAAAAAAATATATTTATAAATTAAGGAATGCAATCTTTGCAAACCGTGGATAAAATGTTCATGAACTGATTCTTTTGAATCAATCTGATTTTGCTTCAATTGTGTCTTATATACTTCTATGAGAATATAAACAATTGTACAACTCTATGAGTAACACAATTAGATTCATTTGATTATCAATTGATCTATAAGTGTTAAGATGAACAAGGTTAAGAGAAAGGTGTTCATATGGCTAACTTCGGTTAACTGTTATTGAGCCAACTCAATATAAAAGTTTAGGTACGGTTACCCATATCTAAATTAAGGTATATTGCATTTGTCTGTAACAAGCTAAAGACCATCTAAATGTGGAAAGATATTAGCTTGAATCTTAAATCAGGTCTCATCTAACTGTGAATATTGAATGCTTTGTTACAAGGTAACATTGATTGCAAACCCTGATCTGAAGATTATATAAGGGAGAACTCTAGCAACTGGGAAACCTAATCCCCACACCTCATGTGTGATATTATTTTGCGACTAGAGTCGATTCTCCTTTAACCTAGGTTTTTCCTAAAACCATTATAAGTTAACGACATAATGACTTCATTGGGATTCTGAAGTTAGGCCCAACTATTTTCTCTGTAGTTGTGTATTCTGATCTTACTTTGTTCTATCGTATTGAGTACTATCTTCTCTAAGATTTGCTAGAGATTTATCTCCGATATGTAAGATATAAAAAGTAGTCACAAAACTCTTCGTCTGATTCTTTGTGATTCCACAATAACTTGTTCTACTACCATATATTTGAGTTATTGTGAGGTGATTGATATTTCTAGGCTGTTCTTCGGGAATATAAGACTGAATTATCAATTGGTTCCTATTCACCTTGATTTATCAAAAGACGGAACAAAAACTTCGTAGGTATTTCTGTGGGAGACAGATTTATCTATTATAATAGACTTTTCTGTGTGAGACAAATTTGTTTATCAAGTCTTCGACTTTGGGTCGTATAAACTCTTAGTTGTGGGTGAGATCATCTAAGGGAATCAAGTGCGTAGAGTCCTGCTGGGATTCAGAGGCGTAAGGAACGCGACTGTACCTTAATCAGTGTGAGATTGGTTAGGGCTCAACTACATTCCAGTCCGAAGCTATCTTGTAGTAGGCTAGAGTCTGTAGCGTCTTAATACAGTGTGGTGTTGAAATCTGGACTAGGTCCCGGGATTTTTCTGCATATGCGGTTTCCTCGTTAACAAAACTTCTGGTGTTTGTGTTATTTCTTTTTCGCATTATATTTTCTATATAATTGAAATATCACAGGTTGTGTGTAGTTCAATCAATTGGTAAATCGAACCTTTGGTTGCTGATTGAAATTGATTGACGCTTGGATATTGGTCTTTGGTACCATCCAAGTTATTTCTCATATTGATCCGGCTCACAGATTTCTATATGTTCGATTGCAGATTGATTTGAGAAATTGAGATATAACTCTTGGATATATTTTCCTTGATTGAGTCTGATTGTCTAGTTGATTCTCTTAGAATTATATTGGAGTTAGTCCATACAGATTGTCTAAACGAAATATTGAGTGTGGTTGTTAGACCCCCGCTTTTTCAGTCTTTGTACACGGTTCAATTACGGTTCATCCTAACAAGAGTGTATATCTTGATATGTTAATCTCATTTCTAAGGTTCATTTAACGGTGGATATTGTTTACTTGGTTCCATAACTATCCTAGCTTAAACCTAAAACAACCTATACTTTGAAAGTCTAATATAAGGGAGAACCTCAAGCAACTGGATCTTTGAATCCCTGACATTATTCTTTGTGTGTCCTAGTTGTAAACTAGAGTCGTCCTCTCCCTAAAACACTTCTAGGGTTTAGCGACTAAAAAGATTTCACCTAGGGATTCGTGAAGCCAGGTCCAACTATCTTTTATCTTGGTATTTCGTGTATCCTGATCTTGTTTGATTGTTGAGCTGCTCACTCAAACAAGATAGATAGAAATCGCAAAGCTCTCTTCGTCTCAGACTTTGTGATTCCACAGTTTTAATACTTGTGAGTTGAATAATAATATATGCTGCTCCTCGGGAAGCATAAGCCCAAATTTTGAGATTATCTAGACTTTGTCTATTGCTCCACCTATTTGCCACCCCCACTTTTCCTACTTGCCACTCTCATCAAAATTTCAAAAGTAATTCTACTTTCAATTTTACTTTTTCCTAGTTACCACCTACACAAGTCAAATTCAATTTGACTATAACTATCACCGATTCTAATTCGTCTATCTTCGATCTCATCCATCCATGAAAGTGTAAATACTCATAAACCTAAACCTTAAAAAGACTTTTTCTCTCTTCTACACGCCAAGGCGGCCACACCACTTCCTCCTCCCCCTTACGTTTCTTTTATTCACTTCTTATGATTTCAGAGGTAAAAATGATCTCATAAATGAAGGGGCTGAAAACAACCCACATTAAGATGAATATCTAATAACAGAATCAATATAAGAATTTGAGAAGAATCAAGCGATAGAATCATGGAGTTTTGTGCTTAATTTAAGGTGGTTGATGATCAATGGGTAATGAATTTTAAGGTGCTTTGAGGAACCTGTTGTTAGTTGATTCTACGACATCAGTTGAATTTTTTGCTTCAATTACACCGTATAATGTTTTTGTGAATGTGGGTTGTATATGGGATAATGGGTCGTACCCAGTGAGTTATTGAATAGTTGATCTTCTTCCTCGTTTCTCTGATACTGCAATTTCATTCCCTGGTATAGTAATGAACGAATTTGATCTTTCTTTTTCTTTCTTCTTTTATCTGTCACTACCCAGTGTTGTATGCTTAAGAAATTGTAGCATAAATCGTTAATGTTGTCTGAATTTGATCAAATTGTGAAAGAATTACACAATCTTTTTCTCTGTCACTACCCAGTGTTGATGAAGTGTACCAGAGAGAGACTAGTTTTACAAGGATGGAGGGACAAAGATTGTCAGAGAGATAAAAAATCTGAGCTAAAGACATCTTTATCTCATCCTTAAGAAGAGGAGCAGCAACCACTATTCTGAGTCACGGGTTGTCCTCGGATATAAACGGTTGGAGGCTTAGCGCTGTTCATAGCAGGTTGGCTTGCCATCCTGAAAAACCCCAATTTACAAATTAACGTGGGATATAAGTGATAAGATACGGACTACAAGTGAGTGATGGCACAGTTAAACACTAATAAAGGTAGTACCCATCAACACAGCATTTGATCAATTTTATCAATTTGAAGCGATGATCGGTGGGAGAGACGAGCTGAAGAACAATGGAAAAGATGGAGAAGAAGAAGAAGTGCCGCCGTCTGAATCGAATATAATTTAGTTTTTTTTCTTTTTCTTTTTCTTTAGATTTTATTGTTGGGGTGGTTCTTTATCGGGGTGTAAACAAAAAGTCAAAAAGTTAGTATTTAGGATAAATGAGAACGAATTGGGGTGGCAAATAGGAGAAATGAGGGTGGCAATTAGGAAAAGTGGGGGTGGCAAATAGGTGGAGCCTTGTCTATTGCTATCGATTTCCAGTCTCACTTTTGATCTACGATCAAAAAGGAAATCACACATATAAGATTATCTGTGGGAGGCATATTGGTTTATAGTCTTCAATTGAGTTGAAGCAATTCTTAGGTTGTAAAGGATGTCAGCTAAGGGAATCAATTGTGCGGAGTCCTGCTGGAATTCAAGAGGCGTAAGGATCATGACTGTAACTGAATTGTTGTGAGCGTTTAATTTGGTCTCCACTACATTCCAGCCCGAAGTTAATTGGTAGTAGGCTAGTGTGTGTAGCGGTTTAATAAAGTTTGGTGTTCAAATCTGGACTAGGTCCCTGGGTTTTATCAGCATTTGAGGTTTTCCTCGTTAACAAAATTTCTGGTACCTGTGTTATTTCTTTTCAACATTATATTGTTTATCATTATAATTGAAATATCATAGGTTGTATGTAAATCAATTAAACCAGTTAGTCATCCAATCTAAAAATTTTGGATAAGTAGACAAAATATGTAAAATGCCAACGTGCATAATGGAAACGCAGGGGATACCAAATACACCCAACTTTTTAGTTCGGTAACCTATATAGACAAAATTTAATACAATGGCAAGTAGATAAATCTAATGATCCTTGAGAATATGTATATAGAGTTAATATCTCAAACTCTACTCAATCAGAATGTATATAGATACAAGGTCTGTGAACCTGATTATTAAGCAGAGTACTTGGACGATCTCAAAAATCAATATCCACGATCAATCTAGTCGTATCCAGATAATTCAATCGGAATTCTTCCAAGTGACTAAACTTGTTATCTATCTTTCAACATAAGAATTCTGCAAGAAAATAGTCTTGTAATCGATTATAATTAATCAGACGTATCTACTAAGATTGAATACTTATATACCTTTGTAAATCCAATTATAAAGATAAACAATACAATGCGGAAAAGGAAAAACACAAGACAAGAAATTTTGCTAACGAGGAAATCCAGAATAGCAGAAAAATCCCGGGACCTCGTCCAGATTGAACACCGCACTTTGTTAAGCCGCCACTACAAACACTCACCTACTATCAGACTTCGGATTGGAATGTAGTTGAGATTGGATCCACCCTCCAAAAGATTCAGTTACAGTCGCGCTCCTTACGTCTGTTGAACCTTGCAAGGTTCTACACACTTGATTCCCTTAGCTGACGTCCTTTACAGCCTAAGAGTTGCTTCAGCCAAAGTGAAGACTTTTGATATCAATATGCCTCTAACAGATAAGCCTATTTGATTTCCGTTTAGATCAAAGATCAGGGTGTGGAAATCTATTTGCAATAGACAAGCTAACAAACCTCATAAATCCAGAACTTATGACTCCCGGAGACCAGCCTAGATTCTTAACCACCTCTCGAGAACAATCGTCGAAAGATCAACTCCGATCAGTCTTTAGATATCTATCATGAGGAATTACAAAGTCTGAGACGAAGAGAACTTTGTGATTACTATCTATCTTGCCTGAAAGAGATTACGAGAACCTCGATAATAAAAAAAACAAGATCAGAATACACGAACTATCAAGATAAAGATAGTCGAACTTAGCTTCACGAATCCCCAAGCAAAGTCTTTTAGTCGTAGGCCTAAAAGGTTAATAGAGGAGACTCTACAATCAAACTAGGACACAAAGTGTCATGAATTAATTTTCCCAGTTGACAGAGATGATCTATTTATAGTTTTCAAAAACCAGGGTTAGCTTGGAATTCAAGCTAAGATAACTTGAGAATCAAGCAAAAAAATTAGGTTTTCAAACTACAATAAAATACTATACACATACGTTCAGTTAATGAACCGTGTATAATGGTTGTTCGGTTTGGAAAGTTAGCCAAAGAACTAAAATTTATTTGATGTTCATTTAAACACCTAAGAAATTAATCGTGATACACATACATAAGTGTTTAAGTGATCAATGAAGTCTTAGAAGTGTTTAAAAGAGTTCTAGTCATGCTATACGTATTAAAAGAATAAATCTTTAAGTATCTGCTAAATATTGTCTTGAGAGTTGGTACAACGGTTTGCCAATCGTAGGAATTGTTCACGAGTCAGGGTGCTACGGTTCATGAGCCGAGTTCGCCAATCGTACCTAAAAATAAGCCAAATTGAAAACGTCATAGTAACACTTTTTTAGGAACGGAGAGAATATTATCCAAGCATTTTACTATTGGTTTCCAAAATGAATTCCTAAAAAACCAATACGAAACGTAAGCCTATTGAAGAGATTTTCCCAATTTAAAGGGGATAAATTGCAGGAAAACACATAATTTCTCACGCTAATGATATGGGCTTGAGAATTTTACAGGTGACACCTATTCTCCTAGTGGCCCAGTCGTAAACCAGTTACTGGACGCAACACAGCACGCCAAACATGCTCAGACGTGGTAATGCAACACAACACGGTACGCCAAACATGCTCAGATGTGGCACATTTAACACATCTGGATCTTCTAGCAGCACTAGTGTAATATTACCCAGGTTCACGAATGTCGTACCTTGGCTAGTAGACAGTAGTAGCTAGCAGCACCAAATGCAAAACCTACCCTAAACAGTAAAATGTATTGGTGGAATCAACAAATCGTCTATCCATCTATCTACTCTGCCATGATGATGATTAGAAATATCCTACTGACAATTTCTCTTTTCTAGCTATACAGTGAGATAGAATAATCAACAAACTATTCATTTTTTTAGCCTGAAACTGATGGCAGTAATGTAACAAACAGTCCAGAAGTGGGATCCAGGTCTAGCCTATCTTGCTATGTAAGGGAAAAGAGATGGTGGTGTCATCACTCACCACCACTGTTATTATTACTGCTGAGTAAAGGAAAGGATACACAACTAGTCTCAGTCACTCAGTCACAAGCCCACAACCATATGCCATGTGAAGTACCTGACTAGTTTCAGAGAGTTGTTAAAAATCTTAGTCATTGCAATTTGGCAATACATGATGCAACCTTAGAATATCAGATATATGGCCAACTGCGCGCATTGGATGATATATATGACATTAGGACCCATCAAGATCAGATACTTTTTTAAAAGAAAATTGGACCTACTCCCACACCAATCTACAACGCTTGGTCGAATTTAATGATTTGATGTCATATACTGAATTATCAGTCATGTTTGTTAGGCCCTAGTTTGTTGTTTTACTCTCACGGTGTCACCAGCTTATGTAAACAAGGAAAATCTCATCTTTCTTTAGGCCCTAGCAATAATTTAATCAACAAATGTGCGTACTTAATCTAATTAGACTTTCATTAATCATGTTCAAATTGGCGAGCTTTTGGGGATTGGAGAACTTATTCAACCTATAACCATTCTAGTAATTGATGGGCCTTTGGGGATCCGCAAATGCAGGTGATTGATGAAAACTAGTAATTGTTTTTGCCATTTGGGTTCAATTAACATGGGTCTTTGTTAACTTGTAACAGACGTTCTACCCCTAAAGACAAAGAAAAAATGAGAATGAAATGAGCAAGTAGCCAAGTGGTGCTGTTGCTTAAATTCGCGTTTCTTAGAAATGGGAGAAAAATCAAGCAGCTTTCTTCCAATCGGCCTAGGTTGTCTTGGGACAGACGCATTCACCAACTACTGTACTGCACCACGTGATACGGGAGAATTATACAATATCACCCACTAGCCATCTATATCTGGCATTCTGGAGTCTTTGTTTGACATATTGTAAATGGCCAGATTTACCATCCTCACTTCTACATTGAAATTATCAAACATACCAAAGGTAAGTGCGTTTGGATGTACGCTCTCGAAAAGTTGGAAGTCGCACTATTATTTCCGAATGATTTTTAGAAGCGGAGCATTTCAGAATGATTTCTGGAAGCATAAAAGTCGACTTTTTGTGAAGCAAAATAATTTTTTTTTCGATTTCTATTTCTGAAGAAGCAGAAATATTTTTGCTTCTCATATCCAAACACACTATAAATCCATCCATATACATAAAGCCGTTGACTGTTACACAAGAATACTAGAGACTACAAAATTGGAAACAAAAAAAGCTTTGGAGATAACTGTTTGGTTACCGATACCAGACTTTGCCAACTTAACAAGTTTTAGCCATCTTTCTACATCCATTTCTTACTCTAGTTGAAGTCACTTTTTCTTTCCTAGCTCCATTATTATTTCCTTTATGCATTACTTTTACCTCAGTAGTTTGATCCAAATTAATTAAAAGGAGGAATGAAACTTGCAAATTACTTCCCCACATGCAACATTCATTAAAACTCTAAAACGTGGAAGCTAGAAACTCCTTGCATGTTTCATAACAGTAGTATTAGTAGTACACGAACCTTTTCTAGATGAAAACCTGTTTATAAAGATAGAGAACTTCTTTTTTTGATGGAAATTGATAGGATAGAGATGAGATATAAATTCTAAAGCAACGCTAGACTACCTAGAGGTTTTCTCTTTCACACGAGGAACATGAATACTTTGTCCCGCATAATTGGTTTTTAGTACTATCGATTGAACTTGTAAGGATAGCTAGATGAAAGAATAGAATTTCCTATTAAGGTTCAAACCATATATCACTCTTATCTTGTTGAATAGCAATAAACATCAACTCAAAAAATGATAGATGGAGGAGTTGTATGTACATGCTGATTTGGTGGGGAGAAAAGTCTTAATAAGAGTTGGGGAGTAATTAATTAGTATCATGTGACAATCAAGTAGGAGCATTATTATTCAAATATTGATGATTATGTTACCTAAAAGAACATGGGGGGTTTGAATAATGATTGATTGATCGGTTTTATAATGAGTTTATCCCTTAAATATAATGAGTCATGCATATTGCCTAAATCTATCTATAATAAGTCAATTTTGCCTTTCCCTACCGCGTGATCCCCCATTTTATTTCATGTGATGTGTGTACATATGTGCCACTCGGTTTATGTAATTACTTAGACTAATTAATATTGGTTAATCAAGGCCATTAATTAGTTGCTTTTGCAGTTTGACATGGTTTGTCTTACTTACTTGGAAGTAAAGAAACTCAATAAGACAGTGCAGAAGACTTGCTCATGCTCAGCAGAATCCAGCGAGAGCTGAAGCAGATGCTTCTTGGTTGCCTTGCAACATGAACATGCTATCGATACAAAAGCTCAAGTTCGGAATATGCCTGTAATGATGTATCAGCATATGGACTTCTCTGATGATAGTCTCTCTAGCACCAAGTAATCTGAGGTAATTTATTCTAATCTTCAACAACAAGATAGTGCGGAAGATTTGCTCTTGCTCAGCAGCAAGTTGAAATCCAACAAGCTGAAGCAGATGCTTTCTTAGCTGCCTTATAACATGAACATGCTATCGATAGAAGCTCAAGCCCAGAACGTGCGTATTACGATGCACCAAGATATGGACTTCTCTGAAGATACTCTCTCTAGCTCTTCTTTTAGCAGCAAGCAATCTGAGGTACTCCCTCCGTTTTCAAAAGACAGTCCGGTTTGACTTTGTCAAGATATTAAGGAGACTATGATAGTTTACATTCCCACCCTTAATTACTTGCATAATTTATTTCAATAAATATGTTAGTAGTAAAAACTACCAAAAATTGTATTGGGATTGTAAATAGAAAATAAAAAAAAAGGAAACTAAAACATATCGATTTATAGAAACAATATCAATAAAGATTGTATACTTATGGAGTATAACCTTAATAAAGAATTTAATTTGGAACCATACGTATATTTTCTTCAAAAGGATATATTTTTTTCCTTAATTATACAGATTTGTTAATATTCTAAATTGGGTCTCATTAAAATATAAATTATGAATATAAAAAACTTAAGGGTATGTTAGAGAGTTCATTGGAAAAATATGACTATAAACAGAAGCTGGACACATTTTTGAAACATATCAAAATGAAATAGAGGATGGTTTTTCAGAAACAGAGGGAGTAATTTTTTCTGATCTTCAACAACAATTAAATGATGAAGCATTTAGTCAAACAAAAATGTAACCCCAAACCCAATTTTGCAAAATTTTCCACACTTGTTAAACTATCTGTAGTTGCAGGAAATCTTACACTACACCCCTCATATGATTTCATTGTTGATCAACTCATTTTAGGTTTTAAAATTTTTATTTTATTGAACAATCTTTGAATATTCTTACAAGAAAAAATAAAGAAATCAAGAATGATCTATGTTCTAAACTTTCTCTCTCTTATTTACTTGGTTCTTACTCAAAAAAGATCTCTCTCCTTTCTTTACAACTCGAACGACTATTTATAAGAAAATACATAGTGGATGACAGCTAATCTGTCCTTTATTTTAGGATATAATCTGCGATATTCTCGCAACCTTACAATTGTTAATTTCGCAAACTCTCTAATCTTCGCAAGACTATCACATCTTTCTCGTGATTTTAGATGACGTCATTTATTCTATCATTTCTGAAACTGTTCTGTGACGCTATTATGCTGTGTCATTGATAATTTAGCTGAAACATTATCATTGCGAGATTCTGATCCTACATCTTGCCTCTTCTCATATCTTCTCTGCAAAGTAAAGAATGATATGAGAAATGCCGCAGCTGCTCATCTTTTCATATTCTGCATTTATCACACGTATTCTTTTGTCCATTTGTTTCTTGACACGTCTTCTGTAACCGCTACTTTTCAACCGCTCACATCTCTTCGTCTTAATGGTGTTTATTTCTTCGAGTAAAAAATCTTCTTTATATACTCTTCTTACCCCCTTTTTCCACTTTTCTTTTTACTTTCTCTTTTCTTTTTATTCTCTCATCTCTGCAACTCTGTTATTCTTCTGCAAATTCTGCTGCTGTAATTTTTTCTTCCTTCAATCCTTTTACTTTCCATACATTCCCATACTCTATATTCGAACATGGCTCCAAGTGGTAATAGATATGAGAAGAATTTACAAGATGTACAAAAAGATCTTGCTGATAAAGGTTTCACACTCTCCACCATTCCTGGTGAGAATGCCAAATCAATTCTTTCTGTCAAGCTTTTCTCTGATCAATATTGTGATGATCAATCAATCATAATTTCGCTAGGTCAGATTCTCGCAGGTCTCCCTATTCCTCTTTATAACCCAAATCTTCCTTTATTTTATGAAATTCTCGCTTATTCGGGATTTTCGCGAGCCATCTTCCAACTAAGTGGGGACTGCATTCGTCTGATGCTAGAGTTCGCTAATCGTGGTGCTGGTAGAGGATCTCTTTACTCCAAAGAACTTAGGTATCCAAAATTCGCAAACCTAGAGATAGTTGCTGAGAAGTATACAGTGGCGAATTTCTTTGAGAACTACGAACTTATCTCCATGAAGAAATAGAATACTCGCTGGGGTATTCGATTAAAAAGAAAAGATAACATTGATGAAGCCAAAATTCTTATGCAATATATTGACTGGCATTCTGGTAAAAACACAACTCCTCGCCAATCCAAAGATGATAAATGGTGTGTTTTTCCTTTAATGCTAAAGGGACCCTACATTGCTGGGTCAAATATTCTTCCTGCGAATCTCGCTGCTTATCAACCTTGGGTTTTCTCTTGGCCCGAGAAGGAGAAAGAGGTATGTTTCTCCCCTTTAACTCATTTTATATTTCTTTATTTATTTTTACTATTCTGTTCACTAACTCTTGCGATATTCCGCAGATCCAAAAACTGAAGGATAGTTAAAACAAGACTGGGAAATCTAGTACTCTGTTAGCTCTTCGCTCATACACAGATGTGGTAAGAAATTTTCTCTTATGATTTTAAATAGTACTGTTACTTCCATGCTTCCATTTCTTATTTCTATCTGCGTCTGAAGATTATTGCTGAAGTAGAAGAATCTGTTGATGTTGCGAAGATTGGTGATAAAGGGAAAGGTGCTCTTCGCAAGGAAAAATCAACTGGTCCTCCTCCAAAGAAAAGGAAAGTTCATTATTCTTCCCATTCAAATATTCCTCCTCATAAAAAATATGAAAGTGATAAGGGCGATGAGTACAACGATGATATTGTTGCAAGTGAAGATTCTCCACCTGAATATTTTATGGCTAAGTTATCTGGCCTCTTTTATGATTCTCTACAAGGAATGGGAGATAGCAAATTCGCAGATACTTGTAAAGATCTCGCTACCCTTTGCGATGTTCCTTTACTGGATGGTGATAGCTCTCTTCGTGGAGTTTCTAGATCAGTGACTCCCGATTTTTCGCATTCTCTCAATAGTCTGGTATATTTTTATCCTTTTACTTCTTCATTGTTATAATTCAAAATTTCTTTCTGTATTTATATTTTTTATAATTTTTCGCAGGCTGGAAAAGCTTCTTTTGCTGTTTCCTCAGATCTAGAGAGAAGACGTGAAAATCTTGAAAAGAAGAATCTTCAATTTCAAAAGAATGAAGAATTGGAAGCTGAAGTTAAAGTCTTCGCGAGAAAAATAGACAATTAGAAATTGATTCTTCCTCGTATAAGAACAAAATTTCTAGTCTTCACAAGCTAATAATCAGCTTTACGGTATGTTACTTTTCTCTTTTCTCTTTATTCATTCATCTGTTTTTTATCTTATTTAAATGATCCTTTTTGCAGACATTTATGGTCTTTCTGATGAAGCTACCCTTCTTCTCATTTCCTAATGCCTTGGATAATGATACCCTTCTTGAACGTCTTAACAATTCCTTAAATAGCTTCTCAAATGATAGAATTTCATCTCTTTCTCTAAATGAACTTAGATCGAAATTTCGCCTCTTAGAAATTGATCATAGATCCAGTTTAGGCTTAGCCAACAGATTTAAGCGTCTCCTTATTGATTCCAAAGAGAAAACCAATGAGTTAAGAACCAAAATTAGCGGTCTCATAGATGATAAGGATCGTATCTCTGATCAAGGTGCCAAGGCTTTGGCGAAATTCCAAGAGGCTCTCCTTGAAGTTCAACTTGAGCGAGATGAAGCTAACCGCAAGAATATTGAACTCTGCGAAAGGGAAAATCAAATTCGTTCTCGTCTTCTCATAAGTAGTGAGGATGAATTTGTCTGGGCTGCGAAAATTTTAGATGATGCTAGAAAAGATTTAGGCGTAAATGTTAGTCTCCAAGTTGAACATACACCTTGATTAGAGATATGATTTCTGACAGAGAAGGTTGCTAATTGCTCTTCTTTACTAATTTGCTTTCTTATGAATTTTCATCAAGTTAATAATTGATTGTCTTTTGTTCGCAGATTCTGAAAAAATATCGTGAAAATATTGAAGAACTTGAAGCTGAAAAGGAGGAACTCGCAAAGAATCTTTCTTCTCGCAACGACAAGTATTCTAGATTAAAGAATCAAATCAAGATCAC
Source organism: Papaver somniferum (assembly GCF_003573695.1). Classification (NCBI taxonomy): domain Eukaryota; kingdom Viridiplantae; phylum Streptophyta; class Magnoliopsida; order Ranunculales; family Papaveraceae; genus Papaver; species Papaver somniferum. The sequence continues at coordinate 68,326,940 of NC_039362.1, forward strand.
CGTTTCGAATTTTAAGAATGACGCTATGCATTTTCGCAATCAAACCATCCAAATGGTTTGTGATGATCATAATATCCCACATTCTGATTATCCTTGTCTTTTAGAAGAAATCCCACAGAATACTCCCATTTTGATTATCTCTGATAGCGAAGCTGACGATGAAGAATCTGATAGTGATGGAAGTTCTGATGGTGATGAAGATTCTGACGCAGATGAAGAAGGAAACAAGTCTGATGAAGATAATGAAGGATTAACCAAGAAATAGTCTTTACTTCTTTCTTTGATTCTTTGTAATACTTGTACATTTATTTCTTCTTTCTATATATTTGTGTTTCTTTCATTTTGACCTGCGTAAATTAAAACAATTCTTCTTTGCAATACAATTAATCAATATAATCATTAATTCTTGAATCTTTGAGTAAATCTATTATATGGGAGCAAATAACATTTTCTAATTTCATACATTCCCATACTTGCCTCTGTTATTTGAATCCAAATGAGAGATTTCATAAAAAAATTCTTATTGTATAATTCGCAACCTTTTGCGAAGTGAATTTTGTTTCTTTTCAAAATCTCATTCCTGTGTGGTCTTATTTTGCCTTCCTAATTAAAGGTCTTATTATGCCACCTCTTGTCATTGCGACAAAATCGCAGGACGTCCTTGCACTTTCATGCAAAAACCCATTGATCTTGCCTTAACTTTTTCTTTTGTATTATGGCCTCTTCAGGAATGTTGCGACAATATGACAGGCCTAAATATTCTTGCGAAAATAAATCCCCATGACATTGCCATCTTGCGACGAAATCGCAGGACGTCTTCGCACTTTCATGCGAAAACCCATTGATCTCGTATTATCCTTTTCTTTTGTATTATTGCCTCTTCAGGATTGTTGCACAAATATGACAAGCCTTAATATCCTTGAGAATAAAAATCCTCATGAAATTTGCGTCTTAAGACACTTATCAGCTCCCTAATGGAGGGTGTCGCCCTTATCGTCCCCCTGGTTGCCCCTTCAAGGAGGCGTACTTCTACCATACAAGGTTAGCTCCTCCCATCCAGTCTTAACAACAACCAGTTGTTTTCGCAGCCTCTTATCCCTTTTACCTATAAGGCTTATGGTTACGAGACTGCACTCTAAGTGGGGTTTTCTTCAGGCCGAGAAACAGAATGTGGCGTGAGCCAAGTCCGCAAACTCAGTCCGCGAACTGGCGGAAGTTCTCGACCCGAGAATTTCTGCTGGAGTTTGTGAACTCCTTCCATGAGCTTAAGTCCACGAACCCAGTCCGCGAACTTGGGCAGGTTATATCTAAAATCGGTTGTTCTTGAACTCATGTTTATATAAACTAAGGAATGCTTTTGAAAACTGTGGATATAAAGCTCATGAACTGATTCGAGTGAATCAAACCGTTTTTGCTTCGATTGTGTCTTGTGTAGTTACATAAGATCTAAGCAATTGAACAACTCTCTAACTAGTTCATTTGAGTCATTTGAACTAGTTATGGTGAAGAAGAATATGGTGGATATGAAAGTAACCATTTGGTTAACTATTGTTGAACCAACAAATGTTAATGTTTGGGAACGTCTACATAAACCCAAAATCGGATATTTCATTTGTGTGTAACAAGATAAGTTTTCGATCCAATGGTTGAGAAATATTAGCTTGAATCTAATCAGGTTTTCATCTAACGGTGAATATTGAATGCTTTGTTACCAAGCTAACATTGATTGCAAACCCTGATTTGAAAGACTATATAAAGGAGAACTCTATCAAGTGGGAAACCTAATCCCCACACCTTACATGTGATATTAGTTGCATAGATAGAGTCGATTCTCCTTTAACCTTTGGTTTCTTCTTCTAAAACCAGGTTAATGACTTAAAGATTTCATTGGGATTGTGAAGCCAGACCGAAACTACTTTTCTTGTAGTTGTGTGATCTGATCTTGCACCTTCTATCGTTACGAGTACAATTGTAATAATTGGCTCGAGATTTATATCTCTGATAGTCAAGATAGAAAAGTAATTACAAATACTTCGTCTCATCGTTTGTGATTCCACAATATCTTTTTTCGCTGCGTCGATTAGGATTATTGTGAGGTGACTGATAATACTAGGCTATTCTTCGGGAATATAAGTCCGGTTTATCAATTGGTTCCTGTTCACCTTGATTTATCAAAAGACGGAACAAAACTCGTATGTATATTCGTGGGAGACGGATTTATCTATTACCGTAGACTTTTCTGTGTGATACAAATTTGTTTATTAAAGTCTTCGACTTTGGGTGGTAGCAACTCTTAGTTGTGGGTGAGATCAGCTAAGGGAATCAAGTACGTAGCATCCTACTAGGATCAGAGACGTAGGAGCATAACTATACCTTGGATCAGTGTGAGATTGATTGGGGTTCAACTACAGTCCATACTGAAGTTAGTTTGGAGTAGGCTAGTGTCTTTAGCGGCTTAATACAGTGTGTGTTCAATCTGGACTCGGTCCCGGGATTTTTCTGCATTTACGGTTTCCTCATTAACAAAATTTGGGTGTCTGTGTTATTTCTTTTCCGTATTATATTTTGTTATATAATTGAAATATCACAGGCTGTGCATTGTTCAATCAATTAGAATATCTGACCTTTTGGTTGTTGATTTAAATTGATTGAAACTTGTATATTGGTCTTGGGTACCATCCAAGTTATCTCTCTAGTATTTGATAAAGACTCGCAGATTTCTATTTGCTTGAGTATATATCAAATCGAGAGATTAAGATATAAACTCTTTGATATACTTTTTATCTAGATTGAGTCTGACTGTCTAGTTGATTCTCTAGAAAGTATATTGGAGTTTGTCCATACAGATTGCTAAGCGAAATATTGGGTGTGGTTGTTGTACCCCCACTTTTTCACCATATATGTCAAAAGTTAAGTCTATTATGTCATTATGCAAATATTGATGGAGAATAGAATGAACTTTTGATGACAAAGATTAAGTCTATGGTTTCATTATGCAAATATTGATGAAAAATAGAATGAATTTTTGTGTATTCCGCAGTATTGATCTTTCCTTGATCCACTTCTATGTGAAAGTACTGTACGTCTTCGTAAGTTCTCTTATGTTGATCATTTCCGATGAAACTAATCATGGGTTCTCTTGTGGTTAATTTAATGGAGTTTTCTGGATAAAAATTCATGTTTCATGTAATTTGTTAATGTCCAAAGAAATCCTTCTTTTCTTGTAAAAAATAAGGTCGCTCTTTTTGTTCTTTCGGGAATGACATTTTATGGGGGAGAGTTTTTAATTGAACTTGTGCTTAATTGCCAAATCTTTGTGGGGAGTACGGTTGTGGAATATTGTAGGAGTTTTCTTGTATCTTTATAAACTCCTTGATGAATACACTAAATTTCGACTATGTGAAATCATCGAAACAAAGTTGATATGTTCTCTTTTAGTCATGAAGTATCTCTATGAGAATTTCATTATGATCCCGCTAGTTTTCGTACCTTTGCCAATGTATATTGACAAAAAGGGGGAGAATTATTGTGTAGTTCACACTACAAATACATATGGATTACGGATCATTATGTAAGGGGGAGTGATTTTCATTGTGAGATCAAGTATTGACTAAGGGGGAATGATACATATCACCGTAGTATTATTGTCAAAGTTGTGATACAAATGAACTTTGATGTTGTGTAATAATACTATGACATTGTATAACAATGATTGAGAATAATTATTTTCTTATTGTTATGGCTACGGATCTTCAACAACTATGATGTTGAGTTAAACACGTTCAGAATCACTGGAGTACTTGGAAGTGACGAAGATTTCGAGTAATGTTGAATAACCAAGAAAATCAAGCATTTGGATGAGAATGTACAAAGTTTATTTATTTTGTAATCCATATGTATTGATAGTTTTGTCACTAAAATTGACAAAGGGGGAGATTGTTAGAGCACTGCTCGGTCGAACTCGCAAGCGTTGCTATCTCAAGCTTGTTTGTCAAGTTTAGTTGTCAAAACTATAAGTCTTGATTTCTAGTTTACTTATAGTTACGTCTCGGATTTGGATAGAATGTGTAGTTGAGATTTAGACTTCACGGAGTTCATCGATTGAAGACGAAGAACTACTAAGGAGAGATTGTGGAACTTCATCAACAAAAGGTATGTGGAGACTTGAACTCATCTATCACTCAGAAGTCTATTTCTATTCTATCTCCTATTGATACAAAAGTCGTATAGCTATATAGACTTTACTTTATACACATTTGATATTTCGAGTTGAGTTTAACTCGCTTAAATACTTCTCGAAATATGTGTTGGTAATCTTTTGCTTTAACCAATTTCATCTTTATTCTTGACGAAAGTCAAAAGATGATCATGTTAAAATCGACTGGTAACATCTTATATGATTTGTGTGACACAGTCATTTGATGTAGACTCGGAATGTTTCGTATTGATCTATTGATCACTTGAAAATTGCTTTGAAGCTAATAGTTTGTGTGAGACAGCTATTCCCGTCTTCCAAGAATGTTTCAATGATTAAAATAGAATTTAGAACAATTAAACATTGATTGGATATAACACAATATGCATACTTGTATGCTAACTGTTGCAAGTTATTCCAAGTCCGGGAACCATAGTATGCATACTCGTATGCGTGCTGGTTTAATAGTTGAAGTCCGGGAACTTAGTATGCATACCCGTATGCGTACCGGCTTAACAGTTCAAGTTCTGTAATTCAACTGAGTTTGGTCGTGAACGACAGTATGCGTACCCGATCGCATATTGGCGAACCCAGACCAAGTACATCTACTTAGGTATGCGTACTCGTTTGCATACTTGAGTGGGTTAAGTTCTAAAATCGGTTTTTTCATGAAAAAATACATTTATATAATAAGGAATGCAATCTTTTTAAAACCGTGGCTATAATGTTCATGAATTGATTCGAGCTAATATTTCTCAACCGTTAGATTGAAAACCTGATTTATATTCAAGCTAATATTTCTCAACCGTTAGATTGAAAACTTAGCTTGTTACACACACTTGGGTAGACGTTTACTGGGTTTGTGAAAACCGTGCCCAAACGTGTACGTGTATGTTGGCTCAACATAGTAACCCAAAAGGTTAACCATATGAGCATTTCATATTAACCTAGTTCTTCTTCACCATAACTAGTTCAATTGACTCAAATGAACTAGTTAGAGAGTTGTTCAATTGCTATGAGATCTTATGTAACTACACAAGACACAATTGAAACAAAGATGATTCGATTCGATGAATCGGCTCATGAACTTTATAGCCACGGTTCGCATAAAGCATTCCTTAGTAATTTAAGTTCATGTTCAGAGCACATCTTTAGATCATATCCACTTAAGCTCACAAACAAGTTCGCGGACTTAAGGCAACCGGCTGAGTTTTCCAAACTCAGCAAAAAATCTCGGCAAAGAGACTTCTGCCAGTTCGCGGACTAGGTTCGCAGACTGAGTTCACGGACTAAACACGCAAACGAGTTGTTGGAAAATCCCAGCAGAAATTCACGGCAAGAGAACTTCCGTCAGTTCGCGGACTGAGTTTGCAAAATGAGTTCGCGGACTTGGCAAAGTCAATTCCTCCGGTTTCTCTCAATCAACAAAGTTCGAAAACTTCGGATTAAGGAATACATGGTTATGTAATCTAAACTCTCATTCCAATCATTGAGACATTCTCAGAGGACTTTATATAGCCGTTATTCACAGACCGTTTCACGTCAGAGCAATTCTCAAAGTAATTGAAACTTTTCATGACTTTCGTCACTAGGTGAAGATAAACTTGATCAAAGCGAAACGCTTTACCAACACACGATTTCGAGAAAAAGATAAGTAGTGAATACTCAGCTCGAAATGTCAAATGTGTATGATCCAGTCTATATAGCATACGACCTTTTGTCTCATAAGAAGTAGGAGATAGAATAGATAAACTTTTGAGTGATAGATAAGTTCAAGTCTCCACATACCTTTTTGTTGATGAAGTTCCACGGTTCCTTGAGTAGATCTTCGTCGTTGTATGATGAATCACCATGAAGTCCTTGAGCTCAACTACACTTTTCTATCCTGGTCCAAGACTTAGCTATAATATACTAGAAATCAAGACTCATAGTTTTGATCACTAACATTGACAAACATGCTTGATATAACAACGCATGCGAGGTCGACCGAGCTATGTTCTAACAGTTATGTTATTAGTTGTGCATGTGCAGTTATTTTGATCTTGTCCCCTTGCTGCGTTCTAAGAATTTAGATCCTCATCCTGTAATTTATTTTAATATGTGGTCTATCGGAGTTCTTTAATTAGTTGTACATGTGCAAAACGGTTGCCATTGATTTAGTGACAGTATTTCTTTTGAAATTTCATTGAACTTATCCCCTTTCTATTCTCTGGGAAATTAACTCTTTTTCCTGCATTTCATTTTGATCCATGCTCTATCAAAGCTCTGTTAAGATTACCTCCAATTTTAGTCTTTAGACTCAATTCTCCTAATTCTGTCAGTTAATCCTCAATTATTGTCTACAGTTATGCCTGGTTTTTTGCTTTAGCTAATTTCTGGTGGTTACCTACATTTACTCTTTTTTTTTAAAAAAAAATCTTCTGTCTTACAACTATAGCCCATTTGTACTCTCCTCAGGCATGCTTATCCCCCCTCTTCTAATAACCATCTTTTTCTCCAAATACTGTCGACTTTGCAGTAGAATTTTGATCCTATTTCTTTATAGATATCATAATTTTTTTCTTGGAACTTCCAGGGCATTGGCCCTCCCATTACTAAAGACCATTTAAATCACCTAATTATTTCTTACAACTCAGATTTATTTTTCTAATCCGAAACTAAAGCTCCTTACTCTAGCATAGAGTTTATATCTAAAAAATTGCATTTTCATGATTGGTTTATAATGTCGTATGTGGGTAAAGCAAAGCGGTTAGCAATTTCTTGACACAATAACGTTGATATTACATTACTTTCTTCTCAACTTAATGTGTGTCATTTCACTATGAAATATTTATATACAATTGATGTTAACTTGTGTTCACGGCGCTACAGATCCTATGGAAAGGTGGCTCAATGGTTGCATATAACTCATATTAGACAATCGATCACTGAGCATTATTTTGGATAATTTTAATCGGGGACTTAAACATTATTTTGGACCCAGTGGAGAAACAAGGCTGAAATAAAGCAACTTCGCGTAACAAGTTTTTCATCTTATAAGTGCTTGATTCGACATGTCTACAAGATACGGGATATGAAGGTGCTTCATTCAGATGGTCCAAAAATAGAGAAGGCGAGGCAAACATTTGTGAAATAATATACAGGGATCTAATATCGTATCAATGGATTTAACAATTTCCGGATACTAAGGTGCGTCATCTCCCAAGAGTTGGGCCAGACCACACTCCATTATTACCAGATTTAAATCCTGAAATTTAAAATATACAAAAACGATTCAGATGCCTCATATCTTGGCTTATATATCCATCTTTATCCACCATTTTATCAGCTTCTTGGAATCTATACTCCAACAATTCTCTCACCTCAAAACTTCAACTCCTATTTTTGATTTGACTAACTGAAAACAAAGATATTTTTAGAAATATCCATAAAAATATCAAATCCTTGAATGCTAAAATTGAATATCTTCATAAATCGCGCAATTTATCTTCTCACTTAGATAAACTTAAGAATTTTCAAGTGGAACTAGGGAAACGGTATGAAATCAAAAAAAATTAAGGAGTTTGACCAGAATTCAAAATATTTCCATGCCTCAGCATCCACGAGGAAAATAATAAACGCGATCAATTCCCTCCGCGAACCATTTGGTATTTTCCTTTCAAAAAATGACCAAATAAACTTCCTCCTAATAAACCATTTCTCTGAGATAGGATCTTCCCAATTTTCGGAATATGATTATTCGTTTTCTAATCTAATAGAGTCATGCATCTCAGATTCAAAAAATTTATCCCTTATTGAGATCATATCGAGGAGGAAATTTGGAACACGCTTCCAAAATACGAATCCTTAGGGAGCTCAGCTCCAGGTCCAGACGGTTTTCAACCGGGTTTATTTAAAGCAAATTGGAACATCTTTGGCCTTGATATTATCACGTCTATTCAGGATTCGTCATATCAGGATCTTTACCTACGAAGTTCAATGCTACCTTCTTGACCCTTATTCCTAAAACTTCCACTCCTCAAACCCCCTCGGATTCTCGGCCTATTAGCCTCAGTAACACCATTTATAAGATTATCTCAAAAATTCTTGCTAGTTGTTTAAAGCCTTTATTAAATAGATTGATTTCCCCCGAAACAATCTGTTTTCCTCCTAGGCAGACAAGTCGCTGATAATATAAATCATTTCCTATGAGATCCTCCACTTTATGAAAAATTTTAAAGCTAAAAAATGTTTTTTTGGCCTTAAAACTAGATCATTCTAAGGATTTTAACCAAGGGTTGAAAAACAGGTCACGACCACTGGGCGTGACCGTTGTAACGCGTTTTGACTAATGTGACCACGTTTCGGGCAAAAACGCGTTATTTAAGAAAAAAACGTATTTTTATACGTTATTCTAAAATAACGGGCGTTATAACGGTTAAATAGAAAATAAAAAAGAATTATGGTTTGAAATTCCTATCTAACGGTTAAAACGTGCGTGAAAACAGTTATTACGGGTCTAGTAACTTTATTATAACAGTTTTCTATATTTTATTATTTTATTTTAAAAATATTAATTATAATTGTTTACTCTTTAATTTAAAATATAAAAAATTGTAAAAAAATATTTTTATATTTTTTTCTTAGAAAACGGTTTTAAAATGTGAAAACGGGATAAATGATCTAAAAAACTTGCGCTAAAATGTTATTTAGAAGGAAAAACGTAAAATTCAATTTTAGAAAAACAGTTATAACATGTGTAAAAACGATTATAACGGGTCTAAATAACGCCGTTATTTTCTATTTTTCGGTAATATATAGACACGGATGTCGGTGACCCTCACGGACACGCTACATAGGCATGACCATTTCTTTGTATCGGTTTTGTATTAGCATAGTGTGGGTTTGTATCAATTTGTATCCGTCTGTTATGGACGGATATAAAATTGGTCTAAAGAATGAAAGTCATGTGAATATCAGGTTACACATATTTTTATACCAATTTGATTCAGAGAAAAAGAAAAAATTCCTTCAGGCTTCAAAGTTTTCCGGCAAGACTTTGTTACGGAAATAGCTCATTATGAAGAACATAATAACATACAAAATACTCGGTACATTTTCCTTTTTAAATAGAATTTGCCATCTCTTTGTCAAGAAAACGACCAGTGGTATATGGGTAGCTCTGTTGTGTTTGGGATGATGTTTGTTCGTTGTTGTTGACTTGTTGTTGTAGTTTGGTTCTTGGCATTTGTTTCATACTTAAATCTACGATAAGTTCCATTATATACGGATATCGAGTTGTTCTAGTCCTGGTACTGAGGTACGCTATGGTCGCTTGGCAATGCATGGTAGTTGAGTAATACTATTTGTTTGTGCATGCATGAATGCGTGATGGGTTGTGCCCAAAATCATGACATGCATAAGGAACAAGTTATTATAGAGTTAGGTTATTTTGCTATCCAAAATAGTTATTAGGGTGTCTCTCTGCACTATGATCACCAGATACTGTCCACCAGAAAATACCAAGTACTTGTGAAAATTTTAATGTCATCTACATACTATTTGTATATAAGGTTAAATTGCAGTACCAACTGATCAGACAGCCAATTTGCGGGTTATTAGTGGTCCATTTGTATATAATTTCATTATTGTTGGCCCAGATGTCCCCTTATGTCTTTGTACCCTGCCTGCACTATGACCACAGTGTTTCCACAGTAGAATCAGTTTGTTTTTTACTCGTTTATTTCTATGTTTTTTACATTCGTTTCACATTTTGTACAACGAATGGTCGCGTCCTTTGATGTGATGTTGGTAAAATAAACGAGAGGGTAAATTCATAAGGGCAGTAAGGCCGATCTATGACTACTTATTTAAAACTAATCAAATCAAATAAGTATTCCGAACACATGGCTCTGCGATCGTGAGTTGGTAATGAAAATCCTTATGAAATTCCCATAATGAGATTGATTTATACAGATAGATTTTACGCGTAGTTGGACTTGACAAATTATATCATTTTCGTGAATTCAAATTACTCAAACAAAATAGAACAATAATATGAAACAGCAAGAAGAATAAAAAGGCAATTGAAATTTGACCCACCAAAGAATGCATTAATGCAGTTGATCCGGTGATAGGAGGCAATGGCTTGACAAAAACCATGGTGGTGGGCAGCCATGTGCCCTTGAGGAATCTCTCAACTCTCTCACCCTCACCGGGACAATCCCATTCTTCCTATCTCCAATTCCTAGTATTCAACCCTAGAGAATTGCAACCTTTCATGGAATAAACAGCAAATATCATAACTATTCTCCTTATTGTTCTAGAACTTCGATTGACCATATTATCCTTCCACATATCTTCTCTTTTCTCATAATTGAAACACATTTACTTTAGTTTTATTTAGAGAAATTGGGTCAATTGTCCAAATATTTTTAAAACATGGTTCTAATGGACGAATAAAAATTAGTATGAGTGAAATGGACACAATTTTTTTTTAGCAAGAATGAATTTGGATTCATCATGGCTTAAACTTAAAAAATACCGAGGATGAAACTGGATACATCCTGATGTAAATTAAAAATAAGAAAAGGTATTTGAAAATGGGTAGGATGAAACTGTTTACATCGTGGTTATTTTTATATTATCATCCATTTAAACAGTATCAAATTTTACATGTTTTTTTCACCTAGGAATTGTCGCTATTGGGTTAATTGACCAATTTTGTGTTTTTTTTTTATGTTTCTTCTACGCTTTGTCTCCTTTTACACTTTAGTCATTAATTTATACACTGGTCAGTTGTTGCTCCTTGCTTATACCTTTTCGAAATACAGTAATCTATCCTCGGGACAAATTTTGCAGAATTCTACAGGATTACCAAATTTCGTAGTGATTTCTAATTCGGTGGATTCAGCGGTAACTATTATTTAATCTTACATGGATTTATAATTTTTTTTTTTTTGAATCTAGAAACTCCCTGTAACAACCATGTTATTTTAGCAAAGGCTGGCTCACTTAGCTAGGCCTAGTAGTAAAGTGTGTTGAAAAATTGGGTCAATCAGGAGGATGAAAAATATACAGAGGAAGTTGTAGCACCGACTTCAAGGATTTTTCAATTATCTCTTTTAGGTAATTAATATCTCCTGGATACAATGAAGCCCTAACAATATAATTAAATTCAAGAACTATACTCCCTTGATTCCACCAACAAACATACAACAGTGTTTTCTGATGGACGTGAAAAAGAAATGTAAACAAAAGATTTGCTGCTGTTAGATTGCAAATCAAGCATCGATGCTTATAGAGAATTCACACCCATTGGAGATGCAGGTTGATCTTTAACAAACATCCATGGTGACGGATAGGAAAGGGACATCTATTCGAATCCAAACTAATGTTTGAATATAGTTTTAACAGTTACGTAACCTTTCGGCTGTCCCTTACCCTGTTAGGACCCGATACCCCAACACCCCGCGCAGGGAGATCTATCGCCCTCTCAGGACCCCCTTCATAGCAGCAAATGGAATGCGACAACAATTTTATCAACTTATGAAAATATCCAAATAAAAAAGATGGGTGAGGTAGACCCCCTCTTTTTTTTTTGGTATGCTTTCCATAGTAAATCTCTGACAGCAAATGAGAAGTTTATTGGGCCAGAGACCTTCAACCTGCGCGGTTGCAGCAACCTTGACCAGAAAATCAGCAATACAGTCTGTCCAGCGGTGTCTATGGACTATGGTAAACCAAACCATTATAAAAGGAGATCACGGCCAAGTATGCATGTTGCATCTTGAGCACGCCATTTCCAAACCAAGGGGATTTGGCTTCAATTTGGCAACTTCTAAAACCAAATTAATCCAGTGACCAATTTGCGTGGACAGAGAATGAGAGCATCCCAGAAAACTCAACCTTGGACCATATTTTAAAAGGCTCCACTACGAGTGGGAGATAATCCAAGGCCATTGAGTCAAGCCATCGAAACTTTTCATTATCTGTTTTCTTCTCAAAATTGATAGCTAGTCGTGATCATGGTTCATGAATCTCTCTTGAGTCTTGACTCTCTAGCTCATTGTGGATCTATCATATCAACATTATTTCCTATCACTTTTAACAGCTTTAATTTTCTTTTTCCAAATGGACCCATTTCTATGGGATTTATTATTAAAAATATAAATATTTAACAAATTTGGCAATCGTCGTTTATGGAAAAAGATCAATCCTTCCTCTCTAACTTTTAAACATAATCCAATCTTAAGAAGAGCCTCAAAGAATCTCAAATCCCATCTGAAAAGGGTAAGTATGATTAAGTGTTCCAACTAATATTCCTATAGCACTAAATTATATAGTGGTCCTTATTCCTTAATCATAATCAACTTGCGAGAAAGACAAATAAAATATGATAACCAACTACGTACAACTTGATAGGAGTAGAGCTCATTACTAAATATGATAATGATAATGCGATGTTAGCTTGTTAATCATTCTACGAAAAGAACATGATAATATATAGATGGAGAAATTAGGTGATACGTAATTACATGTAGGTTTGCAATTTTGAAAAGTTATGGACAAAATTGTTTGCCTCCAAAAACCTATTTTTAGACTCATGTAGATTTTTTTCCCCTTTTGTTTTGATATCAAGGTTAAAAACTTAAAATCCCTTTAATTAAGAAGAAGAAATCGTTGTACAAACTTTGACGGACTAGGTGGACTTAAAAGACAAATATGATCATCACAGGCGAGTTTGGATTAGTGTGACTTTTAGAAAAACGTCTTTTAGTTGAACTGTGATGTGCGCTATTATGCTACGCTATAAAAAGAGAGTACTTAGACGTTTAGTAAATTACAATATATATATATATTGTTGTGGAACCTATAAAATGCAAATATTGTTTGTTGGATCATGTGTAAGTGCTTACAGTGTGGCTAATGGCAAAAATATACTTGATTTAAAAATAAATAAATAATATCTATCAATAATTAAATATGTATTTATTTTGAATACTGTTCAAATAATATAAAAAATAAAATAATTTATTATTCATATTTTAATCGCCTAGTGTTTTAATTCCAATTTAAGTTTGATTTTAATTTTAGTTTTTTAACTTCAAATATATTCTTATTCTTGGTCTTTTTAATTTCTAAATTATATATTTAGTGACTAATTATAAGTAAACAAATATTTAAGGGTATGTTTTGTCATTTCAGTATAATAACTAGGTTAAAACAGAGAATTAATTAATTGAAATTAAGCGGGTCCATAATTTCTGCTTTTACTGCTTTTAAAAGTTACCCTTGAGTAACTTTTAATAAAATAACGGAAGTGATTTTGGAGAAAAACGCTTTGAATTTCTTTTTACCAAACATTCATCTCCTAAAAAGTTTGTCACATGTTGGTTACAAAGTGTTTTTATAAAAAAAAAACAATCGCAAACGACGCTTACGTCGGGCCAAACTTTTTTCTAAATTACAATTTTTAGGTAATAAACATGAGGGGATGACTCGAGTTTAATCCCAAGTTAGCCCTTTCAATTGTTTTTTCCTGCGTATCTGGATATGTTATTGTATCAGACTATCGGTATTCACTGATATACATATATATATATATATATGGTGTTGTTAGTGATATTAACCAAATTTTAGCTCGAGCTCTCAAATTAGAATTATTTTTTTATCTAATTTTATTTTTTTTGCTATCACATCAAATTTTCAACTAATAAATGTTTTAAGTATATTTTTGTGTAATTTTTTTTGAAGCATGCATATATTATAAAAACCAACTAAATTGTTATTACACGTGGGAAGGTGACTCCCGTAGAGTCGCTTAATAGAATCTGGTTAAGAAAAGCCGGGTTTGCTTGGTCCCATATTGTTGTTGAGTAGTTTCCGTCTTGGCTACCATCGGCCGCATAGTTTGCTAGCCCGTCTGCTGCTTAGTTTTCTTCCCTATAATTGTGATGAATAACACAAAATAGAACCTGACTCATTCGTTGTTTGATTCCAGCGATCATTTCTGAAATATACTAAGGGGATTCCGATGGAGTTTTTAATGAAGTGCATGAGATTCTCTGAGTCTGTCTCAAATAACACTTTAGTCCATCTTCTTTCATTCGCGATTCTGGTTGCTAACACGTTTTCCCATGTCTCTGTCGTGAGCATCATGGTTACTCCTAGAGGTTGCGCAAGAGTCATTAACGTTTGCGCGTTCGAATCTCTGCAAATGAATGCTTCTCCCGCAATACCCGAGCGGCCTCTAGCTTCCCCATCATTGTTAACTTTAATCCAGTGTTCTGCTGGATGGCACCAACCTACCTGAATGGTTGCAGTCGTCCTGCTTATGTTTGTTGTAATTCTGGGAGGGGGTTCCCCAGGAGAACTGGTGGGGAAATATTTTTCACCCATTCAAATTCTTGTTGTTGTGCTAATGATCTTACCAGGATGTCTGTATGAGTGTATTGCGCTTGATTGAACACGAGCTCATTTCTGGACGTCCATAGTGACCAAAGTAGAAAACAACATGATGTGATAGAAGAGGTATTTCCCTGTGTTTGTAGAATTTGTGAAATTGTTGTTTGAGGGTTTAAGGTTATTGGTTGGTTGTTACCCTGGGATGGATTTGTTGATATGCGGTGAGAAAGGCTGGTCCAAGTGGACATCGTTACCGGGAAGTGAATAAGCATGTGTTCAGCTGTTTCTGGTTCGGAGTTGCATCGGGGGAAAAGGTTGGAAATGGAGAGTTTGATATGATGTAGTATAGACAAGGTTGGTAAACCTTCATTTATAGCTTTCCACAAGAAAGGCTGAATTTTGGGAGGACAGGATAAGGTCCATAAAAATTTGGTTGTCGGGACGGGGTTTGGGCGAGGTTATCTTGTTGTGTTAGGCAGATGTACTAGATGCGGTTGTGTATTTTAATGATTTAGAGTGGGGCCAGATTATTTTATCTGAAATAGTGTTAGGAGGAAGGTGGATATTTATAGTGTGTTGGATGACATTAGGTGGGAGGTTGTTTAGCTGGTCATGTCCCCAGTTATGAGAAACAAGGTCAACTAAATCAGCTACATATTGTATAAGGTAGCATTGGTAGGATCAAGGTTTTGAAAGTGTGGTATCCAATTAGCTTGGATAGGTGTATCCGAACAATTTCCTATTTGGTAAAGTAAATGTTGTTTTATAGAAGGTATAAGAGAAGCCATTTGTTTCATTGCGGGATGGTGTTAGAAGGAATTGTGATTGTACCTTGGAATATTGGTTGACGATGTAGGTATTTCTCGTTGAGTAGGCCGGTGAAATGGACTTCATCTGGTCGTGAATGTTCCATATCCTTTTCATGAACAAAGCTGTAGATGGTGGATTTTCGATAAAGGCTAAAATCGTAAACCCATAATTATACGAACTTCTGATCCAGCAATCAGACGCGGGTATTGAGACACGAGTCTCTCATCGAATCTCTGACTGAGAATACTTTCTCTCAGAGTACATGCGGATATGTAGTCTCTCGGCTGGACAACGACATATCTCATGAAAACGGAACACTTCAGTAATTATTTCTATATAGAATCACGAGATTGACGGCTCCTACACAGCTTGCTCTGCTAGTATAGAGCGATAATGTCTTCAGGATACAAACAACAAGTTTTCCCTGACTATATAAAGGATATGAATCTCCAGGAAGCTCATGTCAGAATAATTAATGCTCCTAGACAGCTTGCTCTGCTAGTATAGAGCCATCAGTTAATTATTCTTAAATTCTTGGATTCATCCACTGAATTTCTGAAAATATTCAAATATTTTCGCAATATTTCATTACTTCAATCTATGGTTCTTCCCAGCAGAATTCCATGGGTTAGTAATAAATATCCAACGCACGGGCGTCTGAGTTACCTCTGAGTAAGCCCTGGCTCAAAAGGTGCAAGTGTACTCAATGATGATGCACTAACAATCACCGCACGAACGAGTATTTCAAAATACGACGAAACGATGAACCTATACAAAATAGGAAGGAAAAATAATAAACAATTAAAATATTGACCAAGGCGCTGGGGGCATGGGCCCACTGACTGGCCAGCCGTGTCGTGGTCAATCTCACGCCAGTTTTATATTTTTGTCATATTTTTTATTATTTTCCTTGATCTTATGAAAATCCTTTCATTTGAACAAATATCCTTCGTTTTGAGGAAACTCCTCAGTTTCATGGTGCTTCCTTCGCACGAAGAAAATAATATAAAATTGGGAAAATGTTGTGGGGTCGTGATCATTGGCCGACCGGCCATGCCTTGATCTCGACCGGCCCCACACCTCATGGTTCCTCATTATTTTATTATTATTTCCCTAAACTCATGAAAACTCCTTGATCTCATGGTATTTTCACAAATCCATGAAAAATAATACATAAAATTGGGGAAACCGTGGGACCTGGCCCCAGACGGCCGGTCATGCCCTAGCCGGTCCCACACGCCCCTTATTTTATTATTATTATATTTTATGTTCCTTGAACTCATGAAATTTCGTGATCCCATGGTGTTTCCTTAAAATTATGGAAATTCCTTCAAATCGTGAAATAATACATAAAATTAGGGAAAGCTCACAGGACCGGCCCATCTGGCCGACCATGCTCAAACCAGTCCCACATGCCCTTATTTTATTATTATTAATATTATTTGTTTCCTTGATCTCATAGAAACTCCTTCACTTCAAGGAAACTCCTTGACTTCAACAACATCCCTAAATTCATGATATTTTCATAAATTCGTGAAAAATAATATAAAATTAGGAAAAGGAACCACGGGACCGTGGTCACTGTCCGGCCGACCATGCCTTGGCCTCAGCGGTCCCACGCCTCATCATTTATTTATTTTATAATTATTTTCCTTCATCTCATGGGTTTTCTCAGTTTCTGCAAAACCCTAATTTTGTCATATTTTCTCGAATGGATGCTCAAATGCACGCCAGAAAATATCAAAATTCTCAGGATTGAGGCACGGATACCCTGGGGACGTGAGCATCTTACCTTGACCGACCAAGGTTGGATCTTTGGCTTGCAAGGATCCGGTCCCATGTATTTTCATGATTTGACCTAATTTGCGCAATTGCACGTATTGGGTCCAAAACTCTTCTGAATAATTTTGGAATTTGATGGAGTGATCGTCAGTCGATCCCGTGACCACCCAGGGCCGGTTTCATGACCCCTTGGTCGGTCCCTCACCTCTTTATAATTAATTAGCTTTTAACACCTAAGGCTCAGACGAGCATTTTTCGAATAAATGATTAAACCAGCACTTAATCATTCTTTCATCAACAAATCACCAACTCTTCAGGAGACCTTGGTATTTGCTCACATGAGCATGTGGGCACTACATGGTCGATTCACGATTCCATGTAGCCTATCCCTCCTTCATTCCATGGTTGATTTTGAAATAAACCATCAATTGGTCATCAATTGATAAAATTAGGGTTTCTGAGTCCAAGGATCATAATTCCAGATTCGAACACTAATAACTTTACGATGATCTCATGATCAGTATTCTTATTAATTATGCTCGGTTCAACTACCAGTATTCTAATTAATATTTTATTTTGGTCACGCTACCAATAATTCATCAGACGAGCAACACTTGCTCAGATAAGCAATATTTGCTCAAATCAAGGAATATTGGTTCAACTATCAATATTCAACAATTCATCGAATGAGCAATACTTACTCGCCTCAACTATCAACGTGAGAATTATACCTCTGTCTCGACGGACATGTTCAATTCATGAGTTTCAGAACATCATGTTCAACTCAAAAAATACATGGACTCATCGTCCCATAAAGTCATGAAGTCGGCAACTGACTAAATTAACCACGAGACGTTAATCGTGTCACTTGGGGGGATATCAACTAGGGTTTTGGTCTGGCGGTCAACGGCACGTGTGTTCAAACACACGATGGAATGTGAGCAAGTCGTGCAATCAGTTGAAGGAATTCACAAAGTAGTGGGTGGAAAATCGACCAAGTCTCCGCATGATGATGAACTGGTTTCGAACACGATTTCCATTTCTCCACTCCTTGATTCCATCAACTGTCACACTTCATGGGATCATGGTGTCTACAATTCCAGCAATATAAATAAGTCTATGAATTATGATTGAAGACAACAGAACAAGAATCTCACGTCTCACAGACAACACGAGATCAACACCTCATCAATTGAGCAATTACTTTCAACTGAGCAACTTAAATCATTCAGAACTTATCTTATTCAGAATACACAACACACACACAATCTTTGATTACCATTGATTCCACACATTTCTCAGCTTCCCTCCTACATATCAACCCATCCTCTCTTGTGACCGAATTTACTATGGAACGGCCATTGTATTGGTTTAGGCCGGAGTACTACATATTGATCTCTCGAATTCAAAGCACTCCCTTCTTGCGGAACATTTCGCTCTGTTGAAGGAGTCTCCTCCGTACGGTCGTCTCCTCAATTCCGTGAAAACTAGCAAATCGTTTTGCCCCATCCACATATTGGCGACCACAGTGGGAGATCATTCTCTCGGTTGCAATCTCACAATTTCACAAGATGTCCGGTCTTAGGTTTGGGTTAGTCACAGGTTCCAACGCAAACGGCGCTAGCACTAGCAACAACAACAACGACAACGAGGATATCCCAGAAACAATTCCGGCCTCTAGCACTGACGGTGGTGATGTTACTCCTCCTCAGGTCAACGCGAAGGGTCATCCTTTGTTCGGCCGACACCCTGAGAAATTCAGACGAAATCCACCACCTACCATTGCTGATCTCATCAAAATGCAAGAGACTCTTGCAAAGAATCAAACTGATATTGCTACAGCACAGAAGGAGCTATTAATCAACTGAAGGCTCTCACTGATACAATGTCAGGGAAGACCCAAGGAAAAGGAAAAGAGAAGGAAAATCCTCAGACGCTGATCCTGAGGTAATTCCGATTCATACAGTAGATGATGATGAAGTCCGCAAAGCTGCAGACGATCCATCGGCGAAGGAGTCATCAAACTTCATCACTCGGGAGGATTTGGAACACCTTCTGGAGAACCGTGGAAAAGACAAAACCCCACATGTCCATCGTCACCAGCCTATGTACCCTGTTGCTACGCAAAAGGTTCCTCTTCTAAAAGTCAGGGCATACACCCGGTACAACAACATCGCACCAGGAACTATCAACAATTGTGGAGAAATGATTAATGCCTTCTACAGAAAGTACTTATTTGTGTCATAGAAAATTACTCTCTCCGATCTTGGAAGAATGTTTCAGAGGAACAATGAACATCCCAGTGACTACGTGAAAAGATTCAGAGTCCAGACCTGGACTGTCATGATCCAAACGTCACGGAGCAACAACTGGTAAAATTGTGTATTAACGGCATGATACCGGTCTACAGAGCTTTATTGGAAAATATTCGTTTCCGGACCTTCTCAGAGCTTCATGAAGCGGCGAAAAGATCGGCAACTACTGCTCCCGCTTTACTGGAAATAACAAAAGCTACAAAGGCTGAAGAACCGCGAGACACTCGAGGTAGCAGACGTCTGATCAAGAAGCAGTAAAACCTCCAGCCTTCCACAAACACTGTTGCATAAGGAAGAAAACGGAAATCCAAACCTCCGCGCAAGCATTCCCTCAGCTCCTTCAAAAGCACAAAGGAAGGATAAGAAAGATGCACTAGCCTCTGACCAACGCACAAGAGTTCCTGATCAAGAAGCACCTGACTTTACTTTTTCCATTGAAGAGGTGATCGAAATCCTAGATGCCTGTGTCCAATATGGTGCAATCAAGTTGCCATATGTCAAGAAAGAACCAACTGAAGAAGACATGGAAAGTCCTCGTTACTGCTGCTTCCACAAGTTCGTCAATCATCCCACAAGCGACTGCGGAGTTTTGAAGCACATTTTCAAAGAGAAGGTTGATCCACAATAGCTTCAACTGGAGACTGAAGGAGTACACAAGAATCCTCTCCCAGTCAGAACCTTTACACTCCATGAACAACCTATCAAAGAGGCAGTTCAATCCTTGGTCGAACATGAATTGCGTTATCTGTCGAAGGCACAAAGGAGAGACATGTCCACAGAACCACATCGCGTCAAGAAGTCCATTCCAAAAATACTTCTTGAGCCTCCATCCACAGACCAAGATATGTACGACTGGGGACTGCTTACCACAGTCAATCTCAGAAGAAACGAATTTGGAAGAACGTTGATCGATGTTGACACCTCCATCAACAACATTCCACTGAAAACCATTGGATCCACATGCATCACTTGACAAGAAGATACTCATGCTCCAT
Source organism: Papaver somniferum (assembly GCF_003573695.1). Taxonomy (NCBI): domain Eukaryota; kingdom Viridiplantae; phylum Streptophyta; class Magnoliopsida; order Ranunculales; family Papaveraceae; genus Papaver; species Papaver somniferum. Next base: position 68,347,423 of record NC_039362.1, read on the forward strand.
ATCAACCATAGACCTTGAAAGAGCGCTCGAAAATACTTATGGCTACATCATTCTCAAAGTGAACATAAGTTCAACCTGGACAGAAACCAAGTTTCACATAATCAATCAAGAAGATCTAGGATATGACATGTCCTTCAGACGAGCGTGGATCCATGCTGAAAAGATGAGTACTTACAAAGCGCCTTTGGTTACACATCTCTCCAATGAAGAAAGTTCTAATCCAGAAGATTTGACGGACATTCCATCATCAAAGTACTTTGAGTAATTTCGACGAGGTTGAAGCAGGAACCTGCGAAATATGCATATACATTCATCAAGAGGTTCCGCGCTCAGTCAAGTCTCATTCCATGTCTATGTCATTCATTTCCCCACATGCTATCCTAGCATGGGGACTTAATTATGCTAGCAACTCTACAAGACGTTATGAATGGTAGCTTCACCGCATTAGTATTTTACCAAGTGGTTGAATCTGACGTTTCTCCGAATCAAGCACTGAAATATTCATTACTGACGTCCAAACATGGCAAAGAACACTTTGGGAATTTCTCCTGCAAGTCCATGTGTTCCACAAAATCAGAAAGCTCTGATGTCTGCACAAGTGTCGAATCCCACTACTGCAACGAAAGGGATGTTGAATCAACAGAAGATACTCCAGGGCCGAGACGATCAAAACCATAAGACATTCGATGCTTAAGGAGTATACGCTTCAACGCTCAAGCATCTAAAAAAGCCATCAAATTATACCCCCAATCAAAGAGTACAACTTCAGCACAAATATCTCGATGATGACACATTGATTCAACACCAGCACGATCAAAGTGTAACTAAACGATAAGTCTTCATTATCCCATGATAAGACTTCTGAAGCATATACAACATCATGGATGTCACTAACTCCTTCAATATATACTGGGCAACCTGAGGTGATTCCGTGAAACTTCATCAACGGGTTTTCGCTACATCACAAGCCCCTGCATGATTGATGAACTTTCTCTCTTCACCAGTCACATCCAGTATGAAAACTCTTGATGCCATCTACCGCAACAATGTCGACTCACTGACAAAGCCAGTTCTTGGTAAAGTTATGCTTTCAGGAGCATTCAGGTTGAACTCTCAGTACACCTTCATCTTACGGACGCTCAACTCATCAACTAGTTCGTGAATGTAAAAGGCTCACTGGATGAAGTAGCAAAGATTATATCTATAATCATGGTTCTAGACTTTTCGGTCTTTGGAGCAACTTCAACCATGGTATCCACATCAACAATAATCTCTAGAGGAACACCATCCATGATCTCAGCATCGACAAGGATCTCTGGAGCGTAACCATGGTCTCAGCACCAACAACGGTCTCAAGAGCAACATCCTCAGGGCTTCATCAACTAATCATTCTTTGAAGTGTTACACATGAAGCGGACTCCTCTAAGAATCAATGATTCATATCAAGATGTGTAGACCTGATAACATGCTCATAAAAGTCTTCCCAAAGTTGGCACGACTGGTGGGCATAATCCAAAGTCTTCTACAAGATGTTCTCATCACCTCTACAAATGAGATACAACACACTTCAGGCCATGGGTTTGCAAAAACGTACCAATGGGTGAGGAATGGGACAACTTCCTCAAAAAGATGTTCGTCTATGTTCTTCTACAACATACCAAAAGGGCGCATGATCGGACATACGAGCTGAAAGATATGGCCTTTACGTCAGGTATGAAATCTGAAAAATTGTACGGGATTACAAATCAAATGTGCACGCTTCGTTGGCTGACCTCTACAACTCCAAATTGAGTGATTCTTTTCTCATGTGATAACTCAGTCTTAGCTTCAAAAGTTGGGGTCAAGCATCAATTCCGACTTGTATGAGGTTCCTACAGCTTCTGAGCATACAACATGCAAGCAACAATTCTTAGACGGGATTCATGACTTCCACAGTCGATCGGTGTCCACCAGGTCTTTTCGCTAAGTCCTTCATCAAGGTACCTCCAATTTCGACTACCTGGGTCTTTACATCAATTTTTCTACCCGGATCCTCTATTTAGGTCCTGCCAGAAGAAGGGAAAACGAAAGAGAGAGATTCAACAAAATACTGGGGATTGACGGTCCACTGGTCAAGACGATCGATTTCACAATCCAAAACCAACCAAGAAATCAAGACCAGAATAAAACCTCACATCTCTCAGAAGTCCAAGGTTCAAGATATCATGGAAAGAAAACTAAAGAAAGTCAGCAAAATAAGATTTCTGCTTTTCTGCCTCCAAGACTTGCAAAGCAGCTTTCTCCGCCTCCAGCTTCTTGGTCAGCTCAGCAACTTCATCCATCTTCTTCAACACGGCATCACTGGTGGTGAAAGGAGTGTCACCTTCCACTGCTTTCCTGATAGCATCAATCTTTTGACGAAGCCATTTCAGATTGAAGCCAAGTTCTTCAGCTTTCTTCAAGTTGTACTCCCAATCAAAGAGTACATCCCGGGTGACAGTATTTCCAGCTGTGATGCGGATATCATTTATAACACGCAAGATGGCTTCTACTTGCCTCGTCAAGAAATAACTATGCTCCGGATCCTTGGTAACGACGATGTGCCCATACGTCTTCCACGGTTTCTTGTACATAGCAGCATATCTAATGGGAACGCTAAATCCACCAACAAACCTGCGATATGGGAGTATCTCACCAAATGGAGGAGTAAAAGCAGTCCCTGCGTTGGGATACTCATGCACTATTATCCGGTTCTCAGTCGCTGGAGCAGCGTCAGCAATCATAGGAACAACTTCGGTTGAAGCAGCTTCTTCCATTCTCGATTCGGGTTCCACCATCTCACGCAAAATTGGAGTTTCAGTCACCTCCACGGCAAACAACAAGCTTTCCATGACCTTGAGGTACAGGATGGAGGTCTCATTATCAACGGCTCCATGGTTGCTCAAGTCATCATTGTTGGATCCATTATTCCCAACTTCAGCATTTGGCACCTAATGTGAAGATTACATGGGATTAGAATGATTCAAGCGTGGAAACCCAACACAACCATAAAATTCAGAATGTAAGTGAACTAACATCATCTAAGTTCCTTATTATGCACCCAAGACATGCGCAAATAGTGTAGAAGTCATGAAACACGTTTTCAAACAAGCTCAGCTGAAGAGATTTTACACTCCCTGTATTCAACGGAGAACTGGGAGCAATTGATAAGGAATTTAAGGTTGGGTCATATACCATTCTTTCGTATGGATGTTACTACAACATATCAAAATTTCATAGCAATCGGATGAACGAGCTAACAGATGTGGCCAAAACATCGGACAACATGCAATCTGGAAAAGTTCTGAAGGTCTCCTGGAAGTTCACTATTTCGCCTTTTTCAGGCCCTAAACATGCTCAAACTTCAAAGCTTCTTTAAAGCTTGGAAATTTCCTGGCTTGAAGATACATATGCAAACCGAGAAAATCTGACTTCGGACGAGGATTCTACAGCGTTTCTAGTAAAATCTGAAGTCTGAAATTTTCTGGTGACGTATTTCGGCAAAGTTATCCATAAATTCACATGGATTTTCATTCATTCATTCACGAATCAGCGATATCATACTTCTTTGAAGAAATTACAGGAGATATACTTACTAAGGGAGTCTCTAAATCATTTGAAGCCTCGACAATGCCAGAATCTCCGTTGACAACACCGCTATCTCCATTCGGTTCGGGATTTCGGGAATTCTCCATATTCCCATGTCCCAAAGAAGAGTGCGCTTCATCAACATGTCTTATCTACAATGGTTTCTTCCTGGATTCATCAACAAAAATTATTATTATTTCATTCAAGGAGATGCCGCGATCACCTGCACGAAAGAGATATTTACATCGACTTCTTCATCAGTACTGGATTCCTGAATTGTTCGCCTGGGAACAAGTTGAAGACCGTCAATCGATGGAGAAAAGGTCTGAAAAGAAATAACAAAACCTTGGTCTCGTGATCCTAATTGCACGGGCAGGAAAAAGTCATGACACAAGGAGCGCTAACAACTCACCAAAGAAACGGCTGGGGACTGCACGTCATTTGCTAACATCCTGTAGTCCTTACTTCTGGGTGCTCCGCCCCGAAGACTTTCTTCCATTTCCGAGGAGTCTACATTGATCTGAAACCTCACTACACGATCATCCTGTGGTATAGTTGATGAAATAACCAGGAGTACAACTCAGTATGAAGGATCTCTCAATCACTCAGAGGTCCCAGAAGTACCATTTCTTGAAGTTGCACCCGCGGAGATGTCATCCCTGGAAACATCGTCTTTGAAAGTGTCATCATGGGAGTCAGTCATTCTTGCAAAGGTGGTGTGACAGATGCATAACATTCAGCGCATCATTCAAAGCGCAGGATTCAACAAAACAACGAATCATGGAATAAAGATGCTCACATCAGCGTCTGCAAAAATGGTAACTTTCAACTCTTACCTGTTTACGATTCCACTAACAGTACATGAGTTAATACTTCAAATCTTGCTCGTTCCTTCAAACCTGCTAAGACGAGCAAAATTCGGACATGATTTTCATAAAACCGTGAACAACCCACGTAAATTTTACAATGTGAACATTCACTGGTTTCTCAAAATCTGGACAGACGTCCATTCTACGATTGTGAAAACTCACATATAGACATTATTTTACCATGTATAATGGTCTATATTCAACAGTTGTTCAAAATCAAAACATGATTTTACAAACTATATAAATATTTAACGTGAAACTCACGTAAATTTGGAAAATATATATATATATATATTTTTGCTCCCTCGCACGAGCATCTGTCTCTGAAGCGAGAGTATATTTTCAAAAATTTGTGAACGCTCAAATATCGAAAATAAAATTTTCCGTGAACGCTCACATGTCACAGACGCACGTCTTTTCAAAAAAAAAAAAACTTTTCTCTCGTACGAGCATTCACCTTTGGAACGAGAGTTTATTTCATTTTTGTGAAATCTTGCAAAGATAAAATTTTGGTTTTCGTGATAGCTCATAGACAAAATTTTATATCATTAGACTCAGGTCTATTTTGTTTGTTCCTTAAACTAACGAACAAACGAGCATCTATTCCTAAAACAAGGATTTCCTTATTGGGCCCGGCCCGCGAATCCTAAACGACCAAGGTCCCGTCATCCAAATCAGTGGTTCAACACCAATCTATGCTCATTAGACGATGCTTTATCATGCCACTGGGATCTTCATTCAAGTCATGGTTTGCTCGTACTATCAAAATCCGGTAACGTCTTAACTTACGACTAAGTTCAATTACTTATATTGTTTATGACCGGAAAATCACCATTCAATGATGACTGAGGAACACGGCTTTCCTCACTAAGCAGGGGACTTAATGTAGATGGTGGATTTTCGACAAAGGCTAAAATCGTAAACCCATAATTATACGAACTTCTGATCCAGCAATCAGACGCGAGTATTGAGACACGAGTTTCTCATCGAATCTCTGACTGAGAATACTTTCTCTCAGAGTACATGCGGATATGTAGTCTCTCGGCTGGACAACGACATATCTCATGAAAACTGAACACTTCAGTAATTATTTCTATATAGAATCACGAGATTGATGGCTCCTAGACAGCTTGCTCTGCTAGTATAGAGCGATAACGTCTTCAGGATACAAACAACAATTTTTCCCTGACTATATAAAGGATATGAAGCTCCAGCAAGCTCATGTCAGAATAATTAATGCTCCTAGACAGCTTGCTCTGCTAGTATAGAGCCATCAGTTAATTATTCTTAAATTCTTGGATTCATCCACTGAATTTCTGAAAATATTCAAATACTTTCGCAATATTTCGTTACTTCAATCTATGGTTCTTACCAGCAGAATTCCATGGGTTAGTAATAAATATTCAACGCATGGGCGTCTGAGTTGCCTCTGAGTAAGCCCCGGCTCAAAAGGTGCAAGTGTAATCAATGATGATGCACTAACAATCACCGCACGAACGAGTATTTCAAAATACGACGAAACGATGAACCTATACAAAATAGGAAGGAAAAACAATGAATAATTAAAATATTGACCAAGGCGCTGGGGGCATGGGCCCACTGACTGGTGATAGGTTGAGAAACCTACAATAAAATACTGCAAGTGCACAGTGTCTAACTAGTAGAACAATGGCAAGTACATGTCGTTCCCATGAGAAGCGGTGGAAATACGTAATCAATATCTCTAATGGACTAACGCATAAAGATGTTTTTGGATTTTTGAAAGAATAAAGGCAATGAGAAAAATAAACTCAAGTAACAAAACGAATCAAATGGGAGAGTTGGTAACCAAGGTTTAATGTATCCACCACTATTTCTATTCAAATACTGAAATGAAACATAACTCATGAATTATTTATTGTTAGTTCTATTGAAATCACCTATTATATATATTAGAGTCGCAAATATCACTGGGACGCCCTAAGCATGGCACATCAAAAGAATAAACCAAAGCATGCACCATCCAATTGCATTAGCGAGAAATTTATACGAAATTAAATACAGGTTCTCAAATAATACCTGGCTATTCTAAGCATACCCCATCAAAGGATTTAACCCAAGCATGAAATATCAAATAAGTAGACAAAAATATTTTCGATCCTAACAATTATGCACAAAGGTTATACGAAACCGGTGAAGCAACAACTCATATTATCATTAAATCAATATATAAAATCATGGAATTATTTATTCAATTCAAAATGGTCTATTACTATATAATCCAATCAATCAAAAATGACCTAGTTCCTATGTAGTTTCAACCATAAAAACCCTAGTTACAAAATAATTAGCAAGCCATGACTTTCTCATAATCCATAAATAAATATATTAGATATTCACTAGCTAATCGAAATGTAATTGGAAAAATGGAAGAACGCAAACCCTTCTCCTTCTCTCCTTCACGGCTCTGTAGCCGCCTCCCTTCTATTCGTCTCCCAAAACCGGCCTCCCTTTTCTGTTCTCTACAGAAGTATATATAGATGGGTGTTGTCGAGATTCCAATAAGGACCCAGCACACATTCGCCAAAGCCCAGTCCATAACCAGCCCCCATTACCAAATCTAACTCCTCCTTATTCAGAACCCGACACATGATTCTATCTCCCTGGTCATGCACCAGCTTCGTTGGCCATCAGTACCACTGATTCTCCTCTGCAGATTAACCTCATCGCCAGTCGCAGCAATCAGAGCCCCTAGCTAGACAAACTACCATTCAATTCTCGGCACAAGACCTCCCACGGCAGCTGCCAGTTAACATATCTCGTGAACTTCTTAAAGCACCACCAAAATCCAGATCAGACCAGACTCATCGTTCAACTCGATCTGTCCATCTCGCCATGTAAACGCCAGTGACTTCCCTCCATTCAATCAAACAGTCCCAGATAGGTACCACCAGTTTGAGAATATAAAGAACCACCACTGTTGCACTACAGCCAGCTAATGCTTCTTACAATTGCTCAGTATAGCCAACACACATACCATCTGCACTGCAATCTCCCATCAATCTCTTTCGGTTCACGTCCACCATTTAATACATACCACTATCGTCAGTCGAGTTCAAAAGCCCTTGAGCATCACCAACAAACACCAATCTTCCCTGAATCCTGAAGTTCTCGTACCACTGGGTTTCACGTACAGCTTCATCATGAACAATCGAGTACAGCTGCTGCTTGAGGAGAGAAGAGAAAATGTGATCTCTGTTTGGTAAAGAAATGAGACGTGGTTGAGTAACAAGACACATCTCCCACTGATCATTTAACTTCACTACTGGATTACACGTGCTAAAACAAGGAAGACATTTCTCTTTCACTGAGTTTCACTGAGTTGATATCTATGGCCATACTGGTGCACACGAGATGTTGGCTTGGCAATCTAGAAACTCATCAATTAAGTTCCCACTCCTTTAATGCTGCCTCGAGCAGCAGCATTCATTGCATGTTGCCGCAAACGCCAGTTTAGCTTCAATTTAGCCATTTATCTTCGTAGGAGGGATTTGCTTGTACTTTCTATAAAAGTATTAAAATAGTGTCATTAGCCCAATATCGAGTCCTAGTTAATATAAATATGGGTATAAAATGTAGCACATACGTGCTTATCAACACCCCCACACTTATATTTTGCTAGTCCTCGAGCAAAACAGAAAATTGACCCGCTACACAGCTGGTCATATAATAAGAGAGAGTTAGACCCGCTACACAGCTGGTCATGACAAATGCCATACATAAGACCCGCCGACACAATTTTTTTCTTTTAGACCCGCTACACAGCTGATCATTTTTTTTAAGACCCGCTTTACAGCTGGTCATAATATGATAAGAAAAAGAATAGACCCGCTCAACAGTTGGTCATAAGAACTCTACAATAGACCCGCTCAACAGCTGGTCATAATAATTATTATTATTATTATTTTTTTAAGACCCGCTTAACAGCTGGTCATAATATACTTACAAACCTACAATAGACCCGCTCAACAGCTGGTCATGAATTGCAAGAAAGCAAGAAAATTCCTGAAAACAAAAGTAACAAGTTAACCACTCCCACACACTTAAACATTACATTGTCCTCAATGTAATGTAATTGAGTCATCCAACGTAAAATTTAAGATGGGAAATTCATAATATGCGAATATGAACAAATAAAACAAGAAAATAGAATTACCTACTGGAATATACAAATAAGACTCTCCATATATCAATAACCTAAATAATTGGGGATCAACCCAAAAGCACAATATATACAATTAATGACAACCTCACACTCTCGTGGTAACAACGTAAAGGTATAGAGACTATCAAAAGAAAAGAGCTGCCCACATACCTGGTTTTTGCAAAGGATGTATCGTCAGTAACAAAAATTACCGACTCAAGTGGTTCACTGTGGGTGGAAACTGAAACCATTTGGGAGACATGCACAGGCAAAGAGAAGTCACGAGATGCAAAATAATCTAGTAATACTGGAGAAGCACGCAGTTCTAATCCAAAATTAGGAATCTTCCGAAAAGTTGTGCTAACAATTCTAGGTATTTTAACTTCTCCACTAGGTTTGCAAACCTGTACTAAATCATCATCATAATCATCATCAACCAAGGAATCAATAGGAATATCACAATAAAGATGATTAGAAGTAACCTTATAGATAGAGTGTAATGTCTCTAAGTCGTTAGACTTAACTACAGTTTTCTCTGAATTAACACATTCTTCATAAGCATCATTGTTATAGCACTGATATGTCACACCGTCTAAAATAATGGTGTCCTCAATCCTAAACTCATCATTTTGAATAGGTGAGTGATCATTAACACGATCAGGAGTTAGACTAAATACACCACCTTCACTTGGTATGAAAATGTCTCTATTCCTATGATTACAACTATCAAGTTCATCATCATTCTCCATACACATTGATTCATTAGTTAAAGCAGTTTCATCATAAATATCAAGAGTATTATAAAGATTAGAACTTGTCTCCTCTGTAAGACCAAAATCTTTTACCGACTGTGTTAGTTGAGCAATCGATAAATCAGTTTGTTCAGCAAGTTGAGCAATATAATCATGGCTTTTATTAAGCTCGGAAAAAAATAACTCATTAGTTTTGGTATGTTCAGCAATTTCAATATTGAGGCGTTCTAACAAAGATAGTTGTGATAACAATGGGTCACAGTAAGATTGATCATCTCTCTCATACTGTGACGGAGAAATGTGTGAATAATAATTGGAATCAACACATTGTGGCTCATAATCAGGGTAAGGTTGGTAATGATCATAACCTTCACAAGTTCCGGAATGACCATACCTATGAGAATACTTCCAATCATTATTTACACACTCGGCAGGTTCTTGATAATGAGAAGGTGCATATGCATACTCCTCATGTGAAATATCAGATGACTCCTCTGTCTCAGCTCTTTTGGTAAGATTCCAAAAAGGTCTAAAAGAAGTCAACTCGCTGGAAACCATTATGCAAAGTAATTCTCAATAACTCACCTTGAAAAAGCTTTGCGAGAAAATCAAATACTTACTTTAGGCCAGTTGTTGACTCCAATCGCCGCTATTCAGACTAAGGTACTTATGAAAAATCAAACAAGCTGCATAAAAAGAACTAAAAGCAAAAATAAGCTATGTACAGAAAATAAAATAAAATAAAAATAATTATGTACAAAATACCAACTACAATATTCCACAACCGTTCCCCGGCAACGGCGCCAAAAACTTGATAGGTTGAGAAACCTACAATCAAATACTGCAAGTGCAAAGTGTCTAACTAGTAGAACAATGGCAAGTACAGGTCGTTCCCACGAGGAGCGGTGGAAATACGTAATCAATATCTCTAATGGACTAACAAATAAATATGTTTTTGGATTTTTGAAAGAATAAAGGCAATGAGAAAAATAAACTCAAGTAACAAAACGAATCAAATGGGAGAGTTGGTAACCAGGGTTTAATGTATCCACCACTATTTCTATTCAAATACTGAAATGAAACATAATTCATGAATTATTTATTGTTCGTTCTATTGAAATCACCTATTATATATATTAGAGTCGCAAATATCACTGGGACGCCCTAAGCATGGCACATCAAAAGACCAAACCAAAGCATGCACCATCAAATTGCATTAGCGAGAAATTTATACGAAACTAAATACATGTTCTCAAATAATACCTGGCTATTCTAAGCATACCCCATCAAAGGATTTAACCCAAGCATGAAATATCAAATAAGTAGACAAAAATATTTTCGATCCTAACAATTATGCACAAAGGTTATACGAAACCGGTGAAGCAACAACTCATATTATCGTTAAATCAATATATAAAATCATGGAATTAGTTATTCAATTCAAAATGGTTTATTGCTATATAATCCAATCAATCAAAAATGACCTAATTCCCATGTAGTTTCAACCATAAAAACCCTAGTTACAAAATAATTAGCAAGCCATGACTTTCTCAAAATCCATAAATAAATATATTAGATATTCACTAGCTAATCGAAATGGAATTGGAAAAACGGAAGAGCGCAAACCCAAATGCAAACCCTTCTCCGTCTCTCCTTCACGGAACTGTAGCCGCCTCCCTTCTATTCGTCTCCCAAAACCGGCCTCCCTTTTCTGTTCTCTACAGAAGTATATATAGATGGGTGTTGTCGAGATTCCAATAAGGACCCAGCACACATTCGCCAAAGCCCAGTCCATAACCAACCCCCATTACCAAATCTAACTCCTCCTTATTCAGAACCCGACACCTGATTCTATCTCCCTGGTCATGCACCAGCTTCGTTGGCCATTAGTACCACTGATTCTCCTCTGCAGATTAACCTCATCGTCAGTCGCAGCAATCGGAGCCACTAGCTAGACAAACTACCATTCAGTTCTTGGCACAAGACCTCCCACGACAGCTTCCAGTTAACATATCTCGTGTAGTAGTATTTCAGTAGTTGATAAAACAAGAAACTGATTTTCATTACACACTAAAAGCAAGACAGACCTGTATTTATACAAGACCTGACTAAGACAAGAGATGTTAGTACAGGACAAGAGATGTTAGTACAAGACAGGTTGTAGACAACTCACACTCAGCCAATGAAAGACATTTCTCACACAAGCAGACACACGTGAGAACACTGTAAAACTCACAGTACTATTAGCCCCCCTCAAGCTGGAGGTTGCTACTAAAGATTACCTTCAGCTTGTCTCTGAGTGTAGAAAACCTTGGTCCTGCGAATCCCTTGGTGAGAATATCAGCAATTTGATCCCAAGTTGAAATGTATGTGACCTGAATATTTTTGTTCTGGACAAGCTCTCTGACAAAATGATAATCAATGGCCAGGTGTTTCATTTTACTATGAAATACTGGATTAGATGACAGAGAAACCGCACTTTGATTGCCACAAGAAATCAATGGTGGAGTAGGAAGCAAGAGATGAAGATCTTTGAGTAGCTGACAAACCCAAACAATTTCAGCTGTGGCATTGGATAGAGACCTGTATTCTGATTCAGTGGAACTTCTTGAAACACCACCTTGTCTTTTGCTAGACCATGAAATTGGATTGGGACCAAAAAATATACAAAAGCCTCCTGTAGATCTTCTTGTATCAATTGATCCTGCCCAGTCAGCATCACTAAAGCCATGTAGTGTAAGAAGACCTTTGGAAAACAGTATACCATAATCTAGGGTGCCTTTGATGTATCTTAGAATTCTCTTGGCTGCAATAAAGTGTTGATCAGTGGGAGCTTGCATATAAAGACATACCTGATTCACAGCAAAACCAATTTCAGGCCTTGTCCAAGTAAGATATTGTAGAGCACCCACTAATGATCTGTATTCACTTGGGTCTGCTAATGGAGTACCAGCTGAAGCAGTGAGTGAAATAGAGAGGGAGACTGGTGTACCACAGGGTTTAGCACCAGTCATATTGAATTTCTCCAATAAGTCCAAGGCATACTTAGTTTGACTAAGAAAAAGATTGTCTGAACTTCTTTTCACCTGAAGACCAAGAAAATAATGAAGAGAGCCCAAGTCTTTGATGGGAAAGTATGTCTTAAGGTGATTGATAAACTGAGGAATATACTCAGTTGAATTCCCAGTGATAATAATGTCATCTACATAGACCAGAAGAACTATAATCATTGAGCCAAACTTTTGAACAAATAAGGAAGCATCTGCTAAGGAGGGTTTGAAGTCATGAGATATAAGAATTTGTAGCAATTTATCATACCAAGCTCTGGGAGCTTGCTTCAGGCCATATATTTATTTATGAAGTTTACATACATAATGAGGCTTGGTTTGATCAACAAAGCCTGGAGGTTGGTGCATATAGACATCTTCAGCTAAATCCCCATGTAAAAAGGCATTACTAACATCTAATTGTTTCATTTCCCAGTTGAAGTGAACTGCCAATGAAAGGATTAGTCTAATAGTTGTTGGTTTGGCTACAGGACTAAAGGTTTCTGTGTAGTCAATTCCTTCTTGTTGATGAAACCCTTTGGCCACCAGTCTAGATTTACATTTATCTAAAGAACCATCAGCCTTATATTTGATTCTAAACACCCACTTACAGCCTACAACATTATAAGATGGATCTGGTGCAACAAGTGTATATGTGCCTGCATCCTTAAGAGATGTATGTTCTTCTTCCATAGAATGTTTCCATTAAGGTATTATAATTGCCTTAGAATAACAAGTAGGTGTGGGTGGTGGAATAGAAGAAGTAAGATTGGCTGATAGAACATACTTTGTATTAAAGACTTTGGGTTTAAAAATACCTCTTTTACCCCTTGTTATCATGGAGTGTGAATTAGCCAGTGAAGGAATACCAGAAGTTGAAGTATTTTCAGAAATTATTGTAGTGGAAGCATCAAATGACTTAACAATTTGTGAAGCATCAGTAGATGAAATATCAATGGATGCATCTGGTGAGGTTGATGTTGCAGGTGTTGGTGCAGAAATCTTGACAGATGGAGCTGTAGAAGCAATATCAGTTGGTGCTGAAGAACTTGCAATGCCAGGAAGTAATGTATCTGGATATCTCAATGGGAATAAAGTATCATTAAATACTACATGTCTGGAGATATATACTTTTCCTGTTTTAATATCTAAACATCTGTATCCTTTGTGCATAGAAGTGTAACCAATAAAAACACAGTGTACACTCCTTGGTTGGAGTTTATGTGTAGTATAAGGCCTTATCCATGGAAAGCATGATGAACCAAAGGATCTGAAGAAGGAATAATCTGGTTTCTGACCAAACAACTTTTCAAAAGGAGATAGATAATCCAAACTTCTAACAGGCAGTCTATTAATAACATGATTGGTTGTATGAAAAGAATCAACCCAAAATTTTTCTGAGAGACTTGATTGAATTAAAAAAGTTCTCCCTGTGTCTACAAGATGTATATGTTTGGACTCAGCCAGTCCATTTTTTTCTTGAGTATGAGGGCAAGAAACTTCATGAATGATTCCATGTATACTAAGAAATTCTTGGAGTGCATTGTTTAGGAATTCCCCTCCTTCATCAGTTCTGATTTTAACAATTGAAGTATGCAGTAACTTTTCAGTCATAGATTTGAAATGTAGAAAAATATCTTTGAATTCAGACTTTTCAGACAAAGGAAATATCCAACAAAATCTTGAATAGTCATCTATGAGATTGACATAATATCTGAAACCACTTGAAGAGATTACAGGACTAGGACCCCATAAGTCCATATGCACTAGTTCTAGTGGAGATTGAGCCCTATGTGAAGACAAAGTAAAAGGCAATTTATGACTTTTCCCTAGATGACAGTCATTACAAAATAGTGGTGTTCTGACTAAACTAGACAGTTGCATATCTCTGCACACTTTTTGAAGTACTTGAAAAGATGGATGAGCCAACCTTTGATGCCAAACTGAAGCTGAATTATTGTTGCTAAAGAAATCTTTATTCTTAGTAGACTTGGCAAAATTTACTGGATATAGTCCTCCTTTATGTGGTCCTTGTAAAATGATCCTCCCAGTTAAGTAATCCTTGACAACAAAACCAATAGAATCAAAAGTGATAGAACAATTGTTATCACTAGTGAATTTATGTACTGACAATAAGTTTTGAGATGACTTTGGAACAAGAAGCACATTGTTTAGATTAAAAGAATGAGAGGAAGCTGTCTTAGACACATGACCAATATGAGTAATTGGCATACCTTCTCCATTAGCAGCTTGAATCTCATCTGCTCCTTCAAAAGATGTTGCTTCAGGTAATTCAGATTCATCATTAGTGATATGGCTATTTGCTCCAGAGTCAGCATACCAAGGATTTTCACCCATGATATTGGCAGTAGCAAGCATGGCACTGAGATTGTGAGGAGTATAGTTGTTCTGATAGGCAAAATTCAATCTGTGTCTGCATTCCAAAGAAAGATGACCAGTTTTGTTGCAGATCTGACAAATCTTGTCAGTTATTGGTGGTGGAGAAGAAGAAGAAGGAGCTGAACCATAGTGAGGTCTTGGACTGAAATGAGGTGATGGTGTTGATGAAGAAGGATGCATCTGAAATTGAGAATAACCTCTTGGATAAAAAGGTGGAGGTGGTCTGATGTATCCAGAGTAAGGAACTGCAGATCTTGAAGAGTAATGATAACCTCTACCACTACCTCTATAGTTTTGAACAAAAGGTCTTGTAGCAGCAAAAGCCTTTGAATTGGCCTCAGTAAGTAAGTTCTTTTGCTTATTTGTGACAACTATTTCTTCAGTAAGAAGCAGATTATGAAGTTCCTTTGATGAGATTGGTGGATTGCGAATACGAATAGATGTACAAAAAGAACTATAATCTTGTCCTAACCCATTGAGTATAGTAACTACCAATTCATCATCATGAATTTGTGAACCAGCAGCAAACAATTCATCTGTTATCTTCTTGATTTCACTTAAGAAGGTAGAAACAGTACCTGATCCAAGTTTTGTGGATTGAAGTTTGATATGAAGCTGAATTGAATGTGTAGAAGAGCTTCTTGCATACCTGGAATCAATATTGTCCCATAAATCTTTTGAAGAATCAGCTCCAACAACATATGGAATTACAGATTCAGAGATAGACATCTGAATCCAGAGTACAAGAGTAGTATCATCATCATGCCAAGTTGTATAACCAGGATTGACACCATTATTAAGTAGATAAGGTGGACATGGTAAAGATCCATCAAGAAAACCATTGACTCTGTATCGACGAAGAAGTGGTAGAAGAAGTGATTTCCAGGTGAGGAAGTTGTCATCCTTGAGTTTGTAACTGAGAATTTGTGAGATTTGATTAAGAGGAACTTGAGAAATTCTTGATTCATATGCTGCCATTGAAAGAAGAAACAAGAAAATTGTGTATAAAAGTGAAGAAAATAGATTGAAAGATTGAATTGAAGTAAGATGGGTGATTAAAGTTTTGAATGAATCGAAGAAATTAGATCTGAAAATTGGTTGAAAGATTGAATGCCATTAATGGCGGTTGCGGAAGCAGTATTCATCTGATACCATAGTAGTATTTCAGTAGTTGATAAAACAAGAAACTGATTTTCATTACACACTAAAAGCAAGACAGACCTGTATTTATACAAGACCTGACTAAGACAAGAGATGTTAGTACAGGACAAGAGATGTTAGTACAGGACAGGCTGTAGACAACTCACACTCAGCCAATAAAAGACATTTCTCACACAAGCAGACACATGTGAGAACACTGTAAAACTCACAGTACTATTATCGTGAACTTCTTAAAGCACCAACAAAATCCAGGTCAGACCAGACTCATCGTTCAACTCGATCTGTCCATCTCGCCATGTAAACGCCAGTGACTTCCCTCCATTCAATCAAACAGCCCCAGATAGGTACCACCAGTTTGAGAATATAAAGAACCACCACTGTTGCACTACAGCCAGCTAATGCTTCTTACAATTGCTCAGTATAGCCAACACACACACCATCTGCACTGCAATCTCCCATCAATCTCTTTCGGTTCACGTCCACCATTTAATCCATACCACCATCGTCAGTCGAGTTCAAAAGCCCTTGAGCATCACCAACAAACACCAATCTTCCCTGAATCCTGAAGTTCTCGTACCACTGGGTTTCACGTACAGCTTCACCATGAACAATCGAGTACAGCTGCTGCTTGAGGAGAGAAGAGAAAATGTATTCTCTGTTTGGTAAAGAAATGAGACGTGGTTGGGTAACAAGACACATCTCCCACTGATCATTTAACTTCACTACTGGATTACACGTGCTAAAACAAGGAAGACATTTCTCTCTTTCACTGAGTTGATATCTCTGGCCATAGTGGTGCACACGAGATGTTGGCTTGGCAATCTAGAAACTCATCAATTAAGTTCCCACTCCTTTAATGTTTCCTCGAGCAGCAGCATTTATTGCATGTTGCCGCAAACGCCAGTTTAGCTTTCAATTTAGCCATTTATCTTCGTATGACGGGATTTGTTTGTACTTTCTACAAAAGCACTAAAATAGTGCCATTAGCCAAATATCGAGTCCTAGTTAATATAAATATTGGTATAAAATGTAGTACATATGTGTTTATCAACTGGCCAGTCGTGCCGTGGTCAATCCCACGCTAGTTTTGTATTTTTGTCATATTTTTTATTATTTTCCTTGATCTTATGGAAATCCTTTCATTTGAACAAATATCCTTCGTTTTGAGGAAACTCCCCAGTTTCATGGTGCTTCCTTCGCACGAAGGAAATAATATAAAATTGGGAAAAATGTTGTGGGGTCGTGATCATTGGCCAACCCGCCATGCCTTGATCCCGGCCGACCCCACACCTCATGGTTCCTCATTATTTTATTATTATTTCCCTAAACTCATGAAAACTCCTTGATCTCATGGTATTTTCACAAATCCATGAAAAATAATACATAAAATTGGGGGAACCGTGGGACCGGGCCCTAACCGGTCCCACACACCCCTTATTTTATTATTATTTATTTTTAAGTTTTCCTTGGTCCCATGAAATTTCTTCATTTCATGGTATTTCTCTCAAATTATGAAAACTCCTTCATCTCATGGTGTTTTCATGAACCCATGAAAAATTTAACATAAAATTAGGGTAAACACGTGGGACCGGTCCCCAGCCGGCCGGCCATGCCCTAACCGGTCCCACACGCCCCTTATTTTATTATTATTATATTTTATGTTCCTTGAACTCATGAAATTTCGTGATCCCATGGTATTTCCTTAAAATTATGGAAATTCCTTCAAATCGTGAAATAATACATAAAATTAGGGAAAGCTCACGGGACCGGGCCCAGCCAGCCGACCATGCTCAAACCGGCCCCACACGCCCTTATTTTATTATTATTAATATTATTTGTTTCCTTGATCTCATGGAAACTCCTTCACTTCAAGGAAACTCCTTGACTTCAACAAAATCCCTAAATCATGATATTTTCATAAATTCGTGAAAAATAATATAAAATTAGGAAAAGGCACCACGGGACCGTGGTCACTGTCCGGCCGGACATGCCTTGGCCTCAGCGGTCCCACGCCTCATCATTAATTTATTTTATAATTATTTTCCTTCATCTCATGGGTTTTCTCAGTTTCTGCAAAACCCTAATTTTGTCATATTTTCTCGAATGGATGCTCAAATGCACGCCAGAAAAATATCAAAATTCTCAGGATTGAGGCACGGATACCCTGGGGACGTGAGCATCTTACCTTGACCGACCAAGGTTGGCTCTTTGGCTTGCAAGGAGCCGGTCCCACGTATTTTCATGATTTGACCTAATTTGCGCAATTGCACGTATTGGGTCCAAAACTCTTCTGAATAATTTTAGAATTTGATGGAGTGATCGTCAGTCGATCCCGTGACCACCCAGGGCCGGTTTCATGACCCCATGGTCGGTCCCTCACCTCTTCATAATTAATTAGGTTTTAACACCTAAGGCTCAGACGAGCATTTTTCGAATAAATGATTAAACCAACATTTAATCATTCTTTCATCAACAAATCACCAACTCTTCAGGAGACCTTGGTATTTGCTCACATGAGCATATGGGCGCTACATGGTCGATCCACGATCCCATGTAGCCTATCCCTCCTTCATTCCATGGTTGATTTTGAAATAAACCATCAATTGGTCATCAATTGATAAAATTAGGGTTTCTGAGTCCAAGGATCATAATTCCAGATTCGAACACTAATAACTTTACGATGATCTCATGATCAGTATTCTTATTAATTATGCTCGGTTCAACTACCAGTATTCTAATTAATATTTTATTTTGGTCACGCTACCAATAATTCATCAGACGAGCAACACTTGCTCAGATAAGCAATATTTGCTCAAATCAAGGAATATTGGTTCAACTATCAATATTCAACAATTCATCGAATGAGCAATACTTGCTCGCCTCAACTATCAACATGAGAATTATACCTCTGTCTCGACGGACATGTTCAATTCATGAGTTTCAGAACATCATGTTCAACTCAAAAAATACATGGACTCATCGTCCCATAAAGTCATGAAGTTAGCAACTGACTAAATTAACCACGAGACGTTAATCGTGTCACTTGGGGGGATATCAACTAGGGTTTTGGTCTGGCGGTCAACGGCACGTGTGTTCAAACACACGATGGAATGTGAGCAAGACGTGCAATCAGTTGAAGGAATTCACAAAGTAGTGGGTGGAAAATCGACCAAGTCTCCGCATGATGAGCAACTGGTTTCGAACACGATTTTCATTTCTCCACTCCTTGATTCCATCAACTGTCACACTTCATGGGATCATGGTGTCTACAATTCCAGCAATATAAATAAGTCTCTGAATCATGATTGCAGACAACAGAACAAGAATCTCACGTCTCATAGACAACACGAGATCAACACCTCATCAATTGAGCAATTACTCTCAACTGAGCAACTTCAATCATTCAGAACTTATCTTATTCAGAATACACAACACACACACAATCTTTGATTACCATTGATTCCACACATCAACCCATCCTCTTTGATTACAATCTTTGATTATCTTATTCCTACAGATCAACCCATCCTCTCTTGTGACCTAATTTACTCTGGAACGACCATTGTCTTGGTTTAGGCCGGAGTACTACAGATTGATCTCTCAAATTTAAAGCACTCCCTTATTGCAGTGCATCTGTGTGAGGTTGAACATTTCGCTCGGTTCAAGGAGTCTCCTCCGTACGATCGTCTCCCCAATTCCGTGAAAACCAGCAAATCATTTGCCCCATCTACAAAATCTTTATTGTGATGGCTACTCTTTCGAACATTCTTTCTTCTGCTATCGGCTTGTTTAGCTTGTTCCATCCAATTAGATGTAGCTTTTTAACAGATGAAGCATGTCCCCAAAATCAAATCCTAACGATCCGATCAATTTGCTTGTGCACATGGGTGGGGAAAAGCTGGGTTTGCAGGTGATTGCAGGTCAGTGTTAAAGAGGTTTTAATGAGAACAATCCAACCTGCAGGGTTACAACATTTTATCATCCATCCTTGAGATTTACGAGCCAGTCGTTGGAGTAGTGGTTCGAAGATGTGTCAAGAGTTTCTCCCATTTTTGAATTGAACTCCTAAATATATAGGTGGAATTGATGTGGTTGGCATGTCGAAAAATTGGTGTAGAAGGTTTATGTTCTGCGGTTGCAGCTTCGGATGGTGAATGATTATTGATTTTGTTGTGTTGATTATTTGTCCTACCGACGAGCTGTATGATTGAAGAATCCTTTTTAGGTACGCTACCCTCCTGGGTCGCCCTGTAAGTAATGAGAAGATCGTCTGCATACATTAGATGTAGAATGGGTGGTGCCTTTTTTGATATTCGGAGACCCTGAACAAGATTTTTAGTTTCGAGATTTCCAAGATTTGTTGATAGAATTTCTGCACATACGATGAAAATGTAGGAAGATATGGGATCACTCTGTCTGATCCCCCTGGTAGGTGTGATGAATCTATGTATGATAGATAAGTAAAATAAAACTCATTAACTTATAAAACTCGAAATACTAAAATTTGAAATGAAACAACCCAAAGTGTTTTTTTAAAGAAAAACCATTGTGAATATTTTTTTTTTGATTGAATGACTTTAATTTATTTATAAAGGAAAATTATATTTTGGATAATGGGTTCTAATCTAAGATTATCCCTTTCTAAAGATAGCACTTTCTCATCATTTCAAATAAGTTCAATAGTAAACTTTGTATCCTTCAGTCTAACTTCCTTAGCAAGTCTATCTTCTAAGTCTAGGAACTTTATATTTTCAAACTTAAAATACATCGGATTACAAGAAAGAAAGGAAAATTTGCATCTGTTGATGAGCACCTCAAGGCTGGTTTTTTTTTTTTTTTTAGTTGAGTCTCCATTCACTGTCCCACCAAGTTTCGACAATCGTATATGACATATCAACTGGTAAGATTCATCTCCTTTATCCATATTAGATCCTCAATTCCTGATTTTGCTTCAACTTCTATTGGTCATCTGCAATTTCTTTTAATCCTTGTTTTGTCCACAATAGATATTGCATAACCTATAGTGAATTCAGTATTCGAACAAGAGGCATCAAAGTAAATGAACCAATAAAACTTTTGTCTCCTTTTCTTCTGTTCATGGTATTCTCAATTCTTTATGGATTTGGCTTAGTCGTGGTATTAGTCTTATAGGAATGGTTGATTAACTTGATAAGGTCTGGCATAATTTTATCAAAGATGAAACATATCCGGTATTTCCAAATATACTAAATAATAAAGAAAATTTCATCACATGTTTTTGAGAACATTATTATTCATCCAATTTTTAAACCAAAGAAAGATATCATTGAGACTATTAGAATTCATACGATAAATTAGTTGTAAAGAAAAAACGTATCAGATGATTTTTCGCGAAAGAACAATTAACAAAACAAACAAAAATGATTAATTATATTTCTTAACATACTTTGCTATTATATGACCCAAAGGAAGAACATTTGAAACTGTTTCCCAACAGAAATATCCACTTTAGGCATGGAATTGAGATTCCAAATTTGCTTCCAAAAACATAGATTTATCTTTATCTTCTGTGCAGTTAGAGATAAAATATGTAAGTTGCCTTAGTTGTTACTTCTCCAGAAGGAGTAGAGAGCCATTTAATCATGTTCTAATCATTAGATTAGGGGTAATAGATTTAATTGCATTATGTTTATGTTATTTCTTTTCCATCATATGTTTATGTTATTTCTTTTCCGCATTGTATTTTTTTTATCTTTATAATTGAAATATCACAGGTTGTACGTATTTAAACTTACATAGTATTAACTCGACTTTAAGGAACCTAAAAACCTCTTTCTTGTTGAATTCGTATCTTGAAATATGGGTTACAAGACTTGTTCTTGTTGGAATTCGTTTCGTGACAGTTTAGTTATGGCAGAACCCACCAACCAAATCTTGGAGAGTCGTTTTTGGTGGAGTCCAATTTTCTCGGTTTGTTTAGAGCTTTGCCCCTATCAGACTTGGCTAGTGAATTTAACTAACCTGGTTTCCCTTGGATTTGTAACATGTGTTCTTTGGATATGAGAAGAGATTTAAAGGCTACATTTAAGACTGCACACGGTACGCTTCCGCTCGGTTATTGGCCGATCTGAGTACCTGTACCTCCATATGGACAATACTCTACCTGTGTATATGTATTTGTATATGTATTGCTCGGTTCGGTTCATCACCTGTAACTGTATAGCTCGGTGCTGGTTATATACCTCTCCATCTCAGTAATTTCATCAAAGGTTTTAAGCTATTTATTCTTATCAGTTACACGTTTATTTCATCAAACATTCTAAGCTCTTCATTGTTATCTTTACAAGTAGTCATAGAGGAAGAACTAGTTTTCATTTCGACTTCGCCCATAGAAGAAGGAAATCAAGTAATCCCTTATCACCGTGAAACAATAGATCCCTATGCTAAGTTTGATCAAATTGATTGAAGAGATGATATCAGACTACGAAATTGGGGAATTATTAATTATTGAAAGAAACCCTAGAACATTAAGATGTTGCTAACCTAGGATAGATGATTAGATTTAATTACCTAGGATCAATGGCTAAGGTTCATCAGTATATCGGTGCAATTCGGTCGGTTCTAGCTATAAGACCGATATTTGTACATGTACATACTCGGTTCTGATACGGTGTCGGCTTGATTTTCTTGGTTCCAATCCGATTCGATTCCAATTTAGCTAGGAACCAAGAAAACCAAACGGACATCCATAAAACTTGTTTCTTCAAGAAAAAAAGAAAAAGGAAAAAAAGAAAAAAAAAAAAGGAAAGAAAGAAAGAAAGAAAAAGAAGACCATATGACTTGGTATAAGCCAGGGTCTTGTATCGGCAGCTGTTAGTGAGAACGTAAGAAAGAAAGGAAAAGAAGAATAGGTATGTACGTAAACAAACTTGTCAGAACATATGGCTAAATCCACTTCCATTCACACAGTAACTTCATCTTTTTCCTTCTTTCTCTCAATAGATTTCTTTCTTTTTCCCCAATTCATCTCTCTGTCTATAAGGATTAGTGACAGACCTCACATGGCCATGCAGAGAGACAAGTTAAGATTATTAGACCCACCCACATTATATATCCCACATGGATGTGTTATGTATGCTGCACAATGAGATCAAAACCACCGTATCTGTCCCACTTCTCCTTCTCTCATGCTTACACCAACAACTACCATGTTAACACTACGAGATGAACCATAAAATAAAAATCACACAGAGTACTGCCTTAACTACATTTTCGTATTACAAATGAAATTTCTTTCCATTTGATTCTTCAGAAAAATCTATCCAAATTTGTTTCTCTGGGTCTACATAATTTTTTTTTTCATGGAGCCTTGAAATTGACAGTGTTTTTTAAACTTTTTCTGTGTAGTAAATTTGGTCCCTCTCTATCTATCTATTCTTGTTTTCTTCTTTTGGTTGTTACAGAATGGCATTTTCTGGATTCCTTCCTGTATATACTAATGGATTCTGATTATAATTTTTTGGGTTTGTGGGTCTATCTCCATTTCTTCAATTCTTTAATCATTTAAAGGTTCTTCTCTCCGCTCTAGAGCATCCTTCCTGCCTGCTTTCCTTCTCCCCTCCCCAACAAAATTGTGGGTTTTAGACTTCTGATTGGATAGAGAAATATATTTCCTAGCTTCAATTAAGTAATCATCATTTCATATATTCTCGTTTTGTGATCTGTTTATTTGCTGGAATTTAAGGATAAAACATTTATGGGGTTTTGTAAATTCCCTCTGTTTTTGAGTGATTGAGAAAATTCTGTCATTGCTTGATTCAAGCTTCTTTCCTTTTTTTTTTATTATGAGTCTAGTTCGTAAAAGACCTTCATAATAAGGAAAATCTAAATTCTTTAGAACATAGAGATTTCGATAAAAAAAAATGTCTGCGAAACTTCTCCATGCTTTATCAGAAGAAAACCCAGATCTGCAGAAGCAAATTGGATGCATGACTGGGATTTTTCAAATATTTGATCGTCATAGTATTCTTACTCCTAGAAGAATTACAGCTCAATCCCACAAAAGAACTTCACAAGGTACACTCAATTTCAGCGCTCTTGATTTCTTTAACAGTTGGAATCATCTCTGTTCTATTCATTTATTCATATGAAAAATGAATTGCATGTATATTTTAGACTAGATTACAAAATCAAAAGATAAGACCTTGATTTTTCACTGTTCCGAAGCTATTGATGACTGCTGCTGCAAATAGTATAGACATAGAGATAGTCAAAATGAGGCGTTTTTTTATCAATTACAGTTTTGTTATCTCTTAATGATTAATCACTATCTTTGTTTTGCCAATAGGTAATAGTTCTCATTTGAGCAATGGCAGTCTCCGCGTCGAGCCGGATACTGTTCGTCGCGTAGAGAGCTCTGCGGTAAGAATTTTGATTTTCAGTTATATTTAATGAGTTTAGTGTGAGGATGTGGGATTAGTGATATCTTTTTTTGGTACGAGGATGCGTAATGATTTAGAAAGCCATGTAATTGCAGGAGAAGAAGTTAAATAAGATTAAGAACATTGGCGAAACTCAAAGAGTGATGCTGGAGTCCTCGGGACCTTCGGTGTCGTCGTCATGTTCGTCATCTTTTTCTTCTCATGACTGCAAAACTTCTCAGCAAGAGTCCATTTCGTCTGAGAGAATCATTTTTCCAGTAACGCCGTCCAGGGATCCTTCTATTGTTCAGACAAATACATCTCAAGTAGGCCGGCATTCGCTTGATTTCAGAGACGTTGTTAAGGACTCTATGTACAGAGAAGCTCGTGGTTTATCGGTTAAAACTACAAGCAAAGAGGAACCAGTAAACCGTGTAATGATGCATAAAGATTCTCCCAGGCTTTCGCAGCTGTCAAAGTCAGTTGATGGATCATTTAGCATTGGAAACATTTCGAAGCCGAGGGCTACCGTTGATATTAAGGAATCGCTAAGGTCACCTGGTAGAAATCGAGAATCGCCGTTGAGTTATATTGATAGAGGAGAACCACGGAGACTATCATATGATGTGAAAGATTCTCCTCGGTTTTCTTATGACGGACGGGATGCACGTCGAACATCTTTTGATTCCAGGGATAGCCCAAAATCTACAAAGCTCAGAGAACTTCCAAGGTTGTCACTTGACAGTAGAGAAAGTTATATGAAGGGTTCTAACACTGGTCCAAAATCCAACTTGGTATCTAAGGAATTGCAACGAAGTAGTAGCTACAGCTATAACAGCACATCAAACTCGCAGCAAAGTTTCGGAGGTTATAAGCAGCCTACTAGTGTTGTGGTAAAGTTGATGGGGTTGGAAGGTCTCCCTAATAATTCCACTCCAAAGAATGAGGTTCAGATAACATTGATTAAAACCTGCCCAAGTGAAGAGTGTGATACTTTCTCAAGATCGTCCCAGGCAATTGATGGAACCAAGCAAAGCAGAGTTTCTAGCCCAAGGACTTCCATTAGAGACGCAATTTCACCGAGGGTACGAACTCCTGATTCGACTATGAGACCGGTTTCACCAAGGTTGCCACTTGAACCAGCTCCCTGGAAGAAGCTAGACGGAAGCAAGGGTCAACAGAAATCAGCATCCAAAAATGAGGAAATTGTCACAAGGGCCTTAAATCCTCATCCTTCTGTTTACGCCGAAATTGAGAAGAGGTTGAAAGAGCTTGAGTTTAGGCAATCGGATAGAGATCTTCGAGCACTTAAGCAAATATTGGATTCTATGCAGGCAAAAGGTCTGTTAGAAGCTAAGAAAGAAGATGATAAACATTTAAATGTCGTCTCCGAATCAAACATTAAGAGCTTGAAGCAGCACAGCATTAGTCCAAATCCAAGGTCAGCTAACAGGAGAAACCCCCCGAGCAGTCGCCTAACTTCATCCACAGTTAAGGGGGCTAATACGTCTTCGAAAACATTCGACTCCCCTATAGTGATTATCAAACCAGCTAAAAACATAAAGAAATCTAATGTTTCTGCCTCATCAGTTGTTCCAGTTGATAGTTTATCGGCTCTCCGGCTTCCTCAGAATAGCAAAAAGGATCTACCAAATAACCGAAGTCCTAAACTCAGCAATAGGGAATTGGGTAATCGAGCACTTAATTCCGCTGATAAAAAGGACAATTTCAGGACAGTAAGAGCTTCACAATCTTCAGCTAAGTCTCAGCATATGTCCACAGAAAATGCTGGAAGTACAGTCCGAACCTCAGGATCTGTGAGCCCAAGATTACAAATGAAGCTTGAATTAGAGAAGCGGTCTCGTCCACCAGTTCCTTCTACGTCAGATTCAAGCAAGCCTAGAAGGCAATTGTTTAACAGGCAACCAACTGAATCAGGTTCTCCAGGAGGAAAAGCTAGAGCCAGACTGTCCAGTTTGCATAAAAATGATGAACAAATGAGAGAGAGCAGTAGAGATACAAGAAACTCAAGTCAACAAGGGGAAGAAGCTTCTCAGCTATCGGATAGCAACAATAGCTTCAATTCAGCTGCAGATGCAGAAGTGACTAGTGCTGACCGGTCTGCCGAGATCGCCAGTGTTCTATTACAACTAGGAAGCCGAAGTCCATCAAGGAAGGCAACCAAGAACTCTGCTTTGAGCCCAAAACAGAATGTAAGTGATTAACAAATCCCCTTTATCTAGTTTTTGTTTTTTGTTCACTCTTTGACAAGTTCTCATTTGTCCCTCTATTTCAGAAATTATCACCAAGGTTAAGTGAAGATGGGATGTCTACAGAAATGGCGACCACTACACCAGAGCAACCTAGTCCTGTGTCCGTTCTTGATTCATCTTTTTACAGAGATGAATTGCCTTCACCTGTGAAAAAAATATCAAATGCTTTGAGAGGTAAGCCTTTGTGTTTTCTTCATCTTTTGAGTAGATACGACCTCCTGTCTCTTGCTGCTTCCTCTCTTGGGTCCAGAGTGCGCGCTACCTGGTGATTTAAGATACATTAAACTGATGCTAACGATTATGTTTTGCTATGCAGAGTTTCAAAATAATAATGGTCATCCAGTTGAGAAACCAGAGAGCACCGGAATTGATCTTAAATCTGGTATCAACCGTATAAAACTAGAGAACATCGAGCAGCTGGTTAATAAGCTTCGCAAGTTGAACTCTAACCACAACGAAGCTACAACAGATTACATTGCATCATTGTGTGAGAACAATAATCCAGACCACAGATACATCTCCGAGATATTATTAGCGTCAGGTCTACTACTGAGAGATCTTGGTTCAGGTTTGGCAAAAATTCAGCTCCACTCGTCAGGTCATCCAATCAACCCAGACTTGTTCTTCGTTCTTGAGCAAACCAAGGGGGGAAATGTGGTATCAAAGGATGGACCCAAGAAATCAAAACAAGACAAACTTCATCGTAAACTTGTTTTTGATGCCGTAAATGAACTCCTTATACAAAAGTTGGCTTTGGCGGGTCTTCTAAATGAACCCTGGATCCACACAGATAAGTTAGCGAGAAGGACCTTAAACGCACAACGTCTACTGAAAGACTTGTGCTCAGAGATAGAACAACTCCAAGCCAACAAACAAGTGGATGATAGCTTTGACGAAGATGAAGATAGTCTGATAACGATCTTGCAAGATGATGTTATGCGTCAATCTGAAAATTGGACAGAATTTCCGAAGGAAGTTCCGGTTGTAGCGTTGGATATTGAACGCTTGATTTTCAAAGATTTGATCGACGAAATTGTTACAAGTGAAGTTGGAAATCTCCGAACCAAGACTAGCAAAAGCATACTAGTTAAGTAAGAATTTTAACTTTTCTTTTACATCTGCATCTTAATTTTCTTTTCAGAAACATAATAATTACTTCAACCGATATTAGGTAGATCTCTTGTAGCTTGTAAAAATAGAATCTGAATCTTCTCGAGTCCTACGGTGTACATGTTAAATGTAATTAATGTTATAAATGCCAATTTTTTTCTCTCCTTCAGTGAAGAACTACAATGTACTATAAAATACAACGATTGTTCTTTCCTTGCTTCATATACATGAATGAATAAATCAATGTGCGGAGAATTAGTCCCTGGATCTTCTGCGTTCCTAAGAGGAGATGGCAATGTCTACTGTCAGTTGGTGCTCGTACTGAGAAATTTTCAGCTTGCGTGCCCCATTTCATTTCCCAACTCCATTTTGTTCCCGGATAAGACCGTTCGCGGTCGTGCAAAATTGTAATTTTTCTCTATAATTCGCAATTGGATAAAGCTAGTAGTATATGTTATTTTCAAATGAATATTAGCTTTATACGAGATAGTGCCTACAAACCAGTCATTTTAACCACAAGTATTTCTGTGGGAAACGCAAACCAAAAGTTATTACAGGTTATAATTATAGCTTTTACCATGTACACCGTTGTGGATGGTCTATAAAAACTAATCTCTCCGTTTCTACAAATGATATACTTTCACTTTTTTAGAAACGGGTATTAATCCAAAACCAAGCTTTTACCAGTAAGTCGATGCGTACCTCATGTGAATACCCGAAACCTACTTTTAGATTCCTCTCGTTGATCGTTCAAAACCTAAACAAAAGAAAAGAAATTTGGCTCGTAATGAATAATTTCATAATTTTCACTTATTGATATGCTTGAAGGGAAAATTAGGCGCAGGCCCAAAAAAAAAATAATATTCTCATTTTTAGGTCCACAATCAATTTTAGGTACAGTGACACCCATAATTATATAAAATTATTAAAAATGTATGCATTAAGGATTATGCGTCCGCATGACAGGTTATGCATCAGGGGTATAATTGGCAACACAACTTGGATATAACATATCTAAAAATCCACGCCTTGGAATTTTATAAATTTTATATCATTGGAAATCTTTTTAAGAGAGTTACGCAACGAGTACAAACAAGAATATCAAATTTTTGTTTTTCATGAAAAAATCGGAGGTGATCATTTTAGGCAAAATTTTCGAAAACTTGATACATAACCATTATGCAGCCACCAAAAAAGATGCATAACACATTCTGCAGACGCATAACGAATTATGCAACCATTTTTTCCACTGCATAACAAATTATGCATTTGGATAACAAAGTTATGCATCTATAACAAGTTATGTAACCATTGTTTTGGTTGATTTTAGTGCGTACATAAAAAAAAATTGATGCATAATGCAGTATGCATCCATATTTACGGATGCATATCAGGTTATGCATCTATTTTCTCGATGCATAAAAGATTGTGCAACAATTTCTCGATTATAATGCATTATGCAGTCATATTTTCGGATGCGTAATAGGTTATGCATCCATTTTAACGACCGCATAACATGTTATGTAGATATTATTGTAGGTGCATGACAAATTATGCAACCTTATTTTTGTTGGTTTCAATACTAAGAGTAGTTGCATAACGTGTTATGCAACCGTTTTCTGGACTGCGTAACAAGTTATGCAAAAAAGAAAAAGGCTGCAGAACGTGTTATGCAACCACTTTCGAGAATGCATAACAAATTATGCAACAAATTTTATAGATGCATAACATGTTATGCATCACTATTGACGCCTCCATTTTCTTTTAAATGCACCACCAGCTCACTATTTTTGATGCCTTTTCGCACTATCGAACTACTTGGACCAAATTCTAACCATGCTTCTCTGCATAAGTCCAAAATGTTATTGAGTATTGAAGATAGAAATCTGAGGACAAGTAATAATACCAAAGGAAGCTTTCTTATGTTAAGAGGACGCACTACTGCTGTAAGTGATAAAGGCTATACAAACTCAGATTTTATGACATTAGTTAGAAAATGAACTCGACAGCCTTTGTTATCATACCCATCAGGCAGTAGCATCTAACCCAAAATATTTCAAGGAAAAATGAAACTGGCATCCAAAGTCAAACAAACACCAAGCAGATAACAATCAAACAAGAATCATTCAATTAACTTTCAAATGTTCGACTAGAAAGAAAAAAAACATTTCTGAGAACATATCAAGAAAGATCAATTTCAGAAAGTAGAGCCCCATAAGGAGTACAAGTACATATAAGTTTTATTTTATATATATACATAACTATATATAATGATTAGATCTTGAACAAACATGGTAATCACATCATAAGCATGGTTGTGTTAAAAATTAAGAGTACCTGAGGATGCCATTGATTGAATCCAATATGTCCTCCAAGAACACCCCTAGCACAGAATAGTTGTAGAACTTTTGGTTTTTCCTTCTTGACCCTTTTTTTGTGTAATGAAATAATAATAATTCATAAACTCTATTCTGATGGTAATAGAGTTCCTTTTATAGGTAGAAGGAGGACCAAGGTTCATAGGATTAAAATTAACATTCAATCTCATCCGTCCATCAAGGAAGAGGGAATATGAAAGGATCCCAAAATATTCTTACATTAATATTTAGCATCAAGAATATATTTATATATGTATAAATATTCTCACATTACATATTTAGCATAATTCATAATTAACCAAGTTATTGCATGGACCAAGAGTATATTTATATGTGTATAAATATTCTTACATTCTCCCACTGGTCCATGTGATAATCTATTTAACGGTTAATCGTAGAAAAACATAAGTGCGCATAATTGCTAAACAAATATAATGGCTAAACGTAATACCTCAACCAAGTAAATTACTTATGCGAGTCATGGCGGTGGCACGTTGTCTTGTTATCAACATGTTCCCTTCCATGTACCACAACACAAGAAAATTACTTAATCAGGCCTTAAATAGGGATATCATAATGGTCCAGTAATGTCTTCAAAAGAAAACAATTTCTGTAACATTCATCCAATAACATAAAAGTATACTAAAATGGATACAGAAATAAGTTCAGAATAATAACAATAATAAGATCTCAATAAGTGTTCAAACATAAGCAAAAGTCTAAGTGAAACTAATTATTTGTTACTCCATCAAGACCCATGTTTCCAACATGTTCCAGAAAAGTCTTGGGAGGTAACGCCTTCGTAAATGCATCTGCAATCATAAGTTTTGTGCCTATGTGTTCAATGAACAACTTTTTTATCTGAAAGCTTGCTTCACGCATAGGTACTTTAGATCCATGTGTCTTGAACCCTTAGTATATCTAGCGTGCTTTGAAAAAAAATATGTTGCGGCATTATCACAGTAAAGTTTCACAGGTGCGGAGGCAAAATTTAGGTCTCCAAACATTGAGATGAAATTCCGCAGCCATGAACAGTGATTTGTAGCCTCATAACATGCTACAAATTCAGCTTCCATTGTTGAGCCAGTGAGAATAGACTCTTTTGCACTTTTCCATGATATTGCTCCTCCAGCTAATAGAAAAAGATATCCAAAAGTGCTCTTTCGAGTATCATTACATCCCATGAAATCGGAATCTGAATAGCCAACCAACTCAAACTGATCTGACTTCGTAAATGTGAGACGATGATCCTTCGTTCCTTGTAGGTACCTTAAAACTTTCTTTGCATTTCCAGTGTTCCATTCCAGGATTCACAAGGTATCTTCCCAGCATACCAACTATATAGCTGATATCTGGTCGTGTGCAAACTTGAGCATACATTAAACTTCCCACCACAGAAGCATAAGGGATTTTATCCATTTGCTTACGTTCCAGTTCATTCTTAGGACAAAGATTGAGGCCAAACTTGTCTCCTTTAGAAACCGGAACTATACTTGGCTTACATGCACTCATCTCAAATCTCTCTAGAATTCTTTCGATATATGCTTTCTGTGAGATTGATAATGTTCCAAGTGATCTATCACGAGATATTTCTATCCCAATCACATAAGAAGCTTCACCCATATCTTTCATTTCAAAATTCTTTGATAGATATTCCTTAGTTTCATGCATAAGGCCAAGATCACTACTCGCAAGTAGTATGTCATCTACACATACCAAAAATATGAACTTCCTCCCACTGATCTTGAGGTATATGCATGGATCTACAACATTTTCTTCAAAACCAAATTTTCGAATGGTTTCGTTGAATTTTAGATACCACTGCCTGGAGGCTTGCTTAAGTCCATAAATTGATTTCTTAAGTTTGCAGACCATGTGTTCCTGTCCTTCTAAGACAAAACCTTCAGGTTGACACATGTAAATATCTTCCTCAAGCTCACCATTAAGAAAAGCTGTTTTCACATCCATTTGATGTAACTCAAGGTCATATTGAGCTACTAATGCCAGAATAATTCTGAGAGAGTCTTTCTTTGACACGGGAGAAAAAGTCTCTTTGTAATCAATGCCATCTTTCTGAGTGAAACCTTTGGCTACAAGTCTAGCTTTATAACATTGAATATTTCCATTAGCATCGCGTTTGGTCTTAAAGACCCATTTACAGCCGATTGCTTTGTGTCCTTCAGGCAATTCAACGTATTCCCAGACTCCGTTATCATCCATCGATTTTTTCTCTACTTTCGTAGCATTAATCCATTTATCAGAATTACTACACTTGATAGCTTGTGAATAAGAAACTGGATCTTTCATAATCCCTAAATCAAAATCCGATTCTTGTAGATAAACCACATAATCATCAGAAATGGCCCTTTTCCGTTCTCTATGAGATCTTCTTAAGGCTGGTTCTTCTGATTGTTCTACAATATCTTCATTGGCAATAGTTTCATCATGAAGCTCCGGTACCGTTATTTGTGTTGCTCCCTCATTAATCGGTTCAACAACCGGAGGAGTCACAATATCTGTAGAAACCTGAGGTAAAGGGATTATTACTCTGATTTCTTGAACAGATTTTTCTTGCACCGGTGTACTCACACTAACTTCGCCATCCTTAATGAATTTTGCATTTCCAGTTTCAATAATTCTCATACTATGGTTAGGACAATAAATAATATACCCCTTGGATTTTTCAGGTAAACCAATAAAGTGACCGCTAACAGTTTTCATATCCAATTTCTTTTCTTTGGGATTATAAACTTTCGCTTCTGCTGAACAACCCCAAACTTGCAGGTGTTTTAAACTAGGTTTCCAGCCCTTCCACATTTCAAAAGGAGTCTTTGGAACTGCTTTGCTTGGAACTCTATTTAAAATATACACAGCATAACGAAGAGCATACATCCACAAACTTAAGGGTAAACTCGCATGACTAATCATGCTTCTAACCATTTCCATTATAGTACGATTTCGCCTTTCTGCTACACCATTCTGCCAAGGTGAACCTGGCGTTGTGTATTGAGCAACAATTCCAAGCTTTTGAAGAAGTAAAAAAGGTCCAGGATGTTGTCCTGTTTCGTCATACCTTCCATAATATTCTCCACCCCTATCAGACCTAATGATTTTCACCTTCTTTTCTAATTGCCTCTCAACTTCGGTAATGAATTGCTCTACAACATTCACAGCTTGAGATTTATCATGCAATAAGTAAAGATAACAGTAACGTGAAAAATCATCAATAAAGGTGATAAAATATTTTTCTCCTCCAAAAGTTGGAACGTCGAAGGGTACAAATATCTGTATGTATTATTTCAAGGAGTTCTGAACTTCTTGTGGCACCTTTCTTTGTGTGTTTTGTCATCTTGCCTTTAATACAATCCACACAACTTTTATAATCGGTAAAATCAAGGTTCTGTAGAATCCCATCTTTTACCAATCGTTGAAGCTTTTCACGAGATATATGTCCCAACTTCTTATGCCACAAGAATAGGAATTACCCTCAACATGTTCAGTTCTATCATTATGATGCATGGTTAAATAGGTTCCAGGTATTGATGATGAGATAAATTTAACTTATAAAGACCATCAGAAAGATAACCAGAACCAATAACTTTAAAATCTTTAAACAAACTAAAACATCCATTGGCAATTTGAAATTGAAAACCTTGTCTATCTAGTTGAGAAACTGAAATTAAATTGCGAGAAATAGTTGGAACATAAAGAGTGTTTTCCAAATCAAGAAAGTATCCATGATCTAGAATCAAACGATAAGTGCCTATAGCATTAACTGGGGCTTTATTGCCATTGCCCATAAAAAGGAAGTTTTCATTCTGGTTTGTGATTTGGGTTGAAAGGTATCCCTGCATCGAATTAGAAACATGAACATTAGCACCAGAATCAAACCACCATGATAAAGAAGATTCTTTAATAGTCAAATTTGTTTCAAAATAACTTACGAATCCCAAAGGATTACCTTTTTTCGAACCATTTTTGACGCTTAGTGCAATCTTTCTGAAAATGACCAGGTTTCTTACAGAAACGACACTTATTGTCATCTTTTTTGCCTTCTTCTTTTCAGGTTGACCAGAATTACTCTGTGGTGCTCCCTTATTGCCCTTTGCAGGCTTACGCTTATTGTTCACTCCTCGGTTGACAAAATGCGCTTGATTAAGACCTTGCTGGTTTAGCCTAGCTTCCTCTTGAACCAACATGTTTGCCAATTCATTTGCAGTCCACTTTTCCTTAATAGTGTTGTAATGCACTTGAAAAGCAGCATATTGGGGTGGGAGCGAGTTGAGAATGAATTGGACAAGAAAGTTCTCATCCACAGTTAATTTCATCTCGGTAATCTTAGCAGCAACGCTACGCATTTCTATCACGTGCTGGTGCATTGACCTGACACCGGTATACTTCATGGTTGTCAGATCAGCCATCAACTTCCCAGCTAGAGACTTGTCCGTTGTCTTAAAGCGTTCCTTTACGATTTCCATAAAGTCCTTAGCATTTTTAGGTTCGGGAAGCGATCCTTTAATGTTTGCATCAATGTGCATTTTCATCAGCTGTATGCTCAGCCTGTCACTTCTCTCCCACTTTTTCAAGAGATCCTTATCTTCAGGGGTACTCTTATCATTCATAATTGGCTTTTCAATTAGGAGAGCAAGGTCAATATCCTGCACACCCAAAGTGAACTCAACATTCTCTTTCCATCCTGAGAAGTTGGTGCCATTGAAGAATGGGATAGAAGAAGTATACGAATGCAAAGACTTAGAACTAGAAGCTGTAAAACATGACAAAGATACACAAAGTCAAATTCACACATATACAAATTAAGAAACTCATGTGGGTAGAATCTTAAATAAAACAACAATCATGTCATAAAGTCATAAAACATTCGCACATATATAAGCAAGCAAAGACAAACATCTGTGGACATTATGCCTTTCATGGTTACATACATAATCATAATATTTATTCAAACATGTGAATTAGAGTTACCTGTGGGTAACTTTTCATTCTAATATGTATGACTAAATAGGTAATTTCTTTATGTTTATATATACAAACACTTGAACAAACATCTCCTCTGGGTGATAGTTATTCTTATGTGATTGCACAAAACGATGTTGACTTACAATGACATGTTAATATAACATAATACTTTAGTATCACTGTGGCGATAGCTAAAGAGCATACAATTCATACACTTTGGTGATCTAAAACATGTTATAGATATTACCACACAAGAGCTATACAAGTTCATATCAAAAAACCAAAATAAAAAAAAATCAAAAGTCAAAGTCAACATGTGAAAGTCAGCAGTCAAAGTCAATGACGAAAGTCAACATTTGAAGGTCAAAAGTCAAACAGTCAATTCAACAATAAAAGTCAAACACTCAGTCAAAGTCGAACAGTCAGTCAAAGTACAGTCAAGTCAACGACGGAAGTCAAGCAGTCAGTCAAGGTCGGACAGTCAAACAGTCAAAGTCAGACATTATGGTCAACAGTTTTCTTAATGTCAAACCAAGAAGATTTTAAAAAAAAACTTATGGGCTTGTCCAAAACAAAACCCAACATACATTTCATGTTTATGTTATAGTTAAGAAATATTAAACCAAGCCCAATAAACTTTCATAAACATCATAGTGAGCCCATACACATAAACTTTCATTTTTCATAAACGTTTCATCTTCACATACCCGTAGCCGCATACTTCGCATATTAAACAAACGTTTTGAATACTTTACGCATGAATCAAACAAAACAGACTTTTATTCATGAACTAATCACATCATCATGTTATATCACGTCAAGCAAAAAATCATACGAGATCATATCATCTTCAATCGGATGAAACAACACATCAAATCTTTCTTATATGTTATAAATCCAATAATCATAGAAATATATCAAGCTATTACAGGTGAGCCCATATTATAATTAACAGGATCTTAAAACATATATATATATATAACCGCATGATTTATTTGCTCAATCAATCAAAATTGAATATCAATTAAGTAAGACAAAATATTCATATTTATAAATGGTATATAAACATAAATATTAGTAATCAAACAGACATACTATTGATTGATATAAACACAACAATTACACACAAACATCAAGGAAAATCATGGAGTTCTAAACCAGGCTCGATGCCAAATATAAGTTTTATTTTATATATATACATAACTATATATAATGGTTAGATCTTGAACAAACATGATAATCACATCATAAGCATGGTTGTGTTAAAAATTAAGAGTACCTGAGGATGCCATTGATTGAATCCAATATGTCCTCCAAGAACACCCCTAGCACAGAATAGTTGTAGAACTTTTGGTTTCTCCTTCTTGACCCATTTTTTGTGTAATGAAATAATAATAATTCATAAACTCTATTCTGATGGTAATAGAGTTCCTTTTATAGGTAGAAGGAGGACCAAGGTTCACAGGATTAAAATTAACATTCAATCTCATCCGTCCATCAAGGAAGAGGGAATATGAAAGGATCCCAAAATATTCTTACATTAATATTTAGCATCAAGAATATATTTATATATGTATAAATATTCTCACATTACATATTTAGCATAATTCATAATTAACCAAGTTATTGCATGGACCAAGAGTATCTTTATATATGTATAAATATTCTTACAGTACAACCAGACGTTGATACCTTACCATCTAATACACAATACATAAGTTTCAAATATAGTAGCAACAACTTGCAAGCTATCTTTTACTAGGCAATAGACTGGAAAATCTAAATCTTAACTCCAATTGGACCTCATGATGTTCAAACATTAGCATCAGTAATCAAAAATTACACCGTCTTATCACTCCAAACTAATTAGAGCACATAGAAATGAACTATTATCTGTGATATGTATTGCAATTCTGGAACCAAGTGTATCTATAATTAAGAAGATATGACACAGTGATATAATGGATGAGTGTTGCTACCCACTAAATTAAGTTCATGCATCAAACAACATGATCCTTTATCGATCTTAGGATTCAATCATAATTAAATAAAAATAACAAGATATAAATATGTTAAAGAAAACTTAGTTTATACCTACCTTTCCTCACTATTTCGCGCAGCTTCAAAACTCATTCAAGCATTTTGACAAACACCTGCGGCTTTTGCTGGTGATACACAAGCCCATGTCTTCCATTTTTACCAGCATCAACACCAACTCCTTGACAAGTTTCCTTAGTGCACACCGCTCACGGCTACCATCTAAGTACCTTCCTCAGTGTCTTCTTATATTAAAGGTTCAAACAAATCCAACAAATTATTTTATCTTCTTCCCGGTTCTAAAACCCCAAACCATCAACAGTAACTTCAAATACTTCTTCTCTATTTCTTTAACCACCATCAGTACCCCACTCTTCTAATTCGCAGCATCACCGTCTTTCACCACCAAATCAATGGAAACCGATCACTTCTCGAGCAAATCCGAAATGGATTGATACCCAATTTCTTATTCCAGCTCGTCTTTAATTCCATGTCCGGCAAATACCTATCCTTACTGTCCTTCTTGTTAAGCTACTGTCGTTATGAATCATACTCTCCATTGTTATAGATTTGCTTCTGCTGCTGCTCATGCTGCGAATCCTCTTGTAATTTGGTGATCTCCTCTTTAACTCTCTGTATATCTCTCCGAAGTAAAGGAGACTTCCACATTTTAAGAAGGAAAAAATCCGATGAAACTTAATTTCAGAAACTATGGGTGTTGGAGAAATTTTCACCCCGAAAATGGGTGCGCTCCTGAAGTTTCACGCCTATGGGTTTGAGGGTGGGAAAAAACTCAGAAATGAGTTTGGTGGTAGTTTTCACATGCTTGAAACCTTTGAATTTCATTGCTCTCTTATAACTGGACAGGCCCATATTTATTTCACCGGCAACGTCCAGTTACGCGTAAGAGTACTGCCGAGAGAAATCAAGTGAGATGATGCAAGAAACCATTGTATTAAGACATAATATTACATAACTTCTTAATTGACTTCCTTTCTCCCCTTACAAGGATAGGTATTTCACTGGGGATATCTTGCCCAAAATCAAAGGAAGTCTTAGTAGTTCTAGCTTTTTTTGGCTATCACATGAGCCACATTATTTGTCATTCTTTTTACATGACTAATATTAACAGAAGTAAAAGATAACAGCAGTTTCTTTATTTCATCTACATAACTCTGATTCATCCAGTGAACTTATGATCTAGCATTGTTGATAGACCTAGTTACATTTATACAGTCTGCTTCAAAAGTTAAGTTGTTGAAATTGAGTTCTTGGCCCACAATATAGCTAGTTTCATGGCCAAACATTTTGCTTTCTCTGGATCTACTCCTCCATAGTAGTGCCTGCCCCTGATCCCTCTGGCTGCACCTGCAGAATCTCGAATGATTAGACATATTCCAATTTCCTTAGAAGAATGATCAAAAGAAGCATCTATATTTATTTTAAGTTGTGTGTCTGGAGGTGGAGACCAAAGCTGCACTTCTGAAGTGTTTCGATTTTCCTGTTTGTTAACAATTTCTTTAAGACAGAGCTGAATATGGTTCCTGATAAGTTGACAACTGAAGAAGGTATTAGTAGTCTTATTCTGAAACACTTTCAAGCATCTATTCTTCCAGATTTTCCAAGTTGTACACATAAGAGTGACGGACCATAATTGATTTTCCTCTTTAATATTTGTATCAGAAAACCATCTAGCAATCCAAGTGGATATGTTAATATTTTGACTCTGTAAGCTATTAACATTAACATTCATTCCTAACCAAATCGATTTGGCATTGTCACACTCAATAAGAAGATGCTGCAGAGTCTCCTCTTGTGAGTTACATAGAGGACAAGTTGTATCTATATTCTTCTTATATAGACTAATTTTGGCCATTGTTGGAACAATGTTTTTCAAACATTTCCATAGGAAGAGTTTAATCTTGTGAGGAGCTTTCACCTTACAAAAATGTTTCCAAACCATACTAGAAATTAAAATCTGATACTGAGCTTGGTTAACACTTGGAGAGGTCAAAGCTTTACATGCCGATTTAACTGAAAAATTCACCAGTTCTATTAGGCTTCCAAATTAGTTTGTCTTCACCTTGCTGGGGTAAGTTCATCTTAAGGATTAGCTGTACAATATGATCTGGAAAAGTATTCCTAATCAACTCAACATTCCATCTTTTTGGATTATGCAGCATGAGATCTGAAACATGCACAAGCTGGACAGATGCTCTAAAATTTTCATTAGGATAAGGTGGGTGATCTAAACCTAGAATCCACTTATCATACCAAATAAGTGCCTTGGTACCACATCTTATATCCCATAATCTTCTAACAATTTCTAGCCCCTTTTCAATGCCTTTCCAAATCCAAGATGAGTTCTGATGTGTTTGCTGAAGATGAAGAAATTCACAGTATGGTGAATACTTATGCTTCATGTTTTGAACCCATGGTTTTTAAGTTTCAGTGCAAAGTCTCCAAGCTAATTTTGACAACAATGCCAGATTAAATTGTTTCAAGTTTCTGAATGCAAGACCCCAATTTTCTTTTGGTTCACAGAGAGAGGTAGAATCCCACTGGAAAACCATCCGGACCAGGAGCACTCCAACTAGACATACCCTTGAGAACATCAAGAATTTCTTCCTTTTCTGGAATTGACAATAACTTATGATTCTCCTCAGGGGTGATTATTTGATGGATAAAGTTGAAATAAGAGTTATGTAACTGAGGATTGGTAGTAGTGGCAATAGAGGAAAAGTGATTAGTGAGCAAATTCACTAAGTCTTTTCTTTTGTGATACCATCTACCATTTGCATCCTTCAAATCCGTAATGTTATTTCTAGACCTTCTCCTGTTAGCTTTTGAATGGAAATATGCAGTATTGTTATCAGCATCAGTGATCCAGTGTAGAAGCTTGCCAATATTTAAGAATTATTTCCGCGCAGGATGAATCACTTAACCAACATTTGTAAAATTTCCAGGCCTTATTACGCCGAATACATTTTGGTTCATTTGAAAGAAGAATAGGACAATGATCCGAAGCTCTAAATGGAAGGTGATATAGTTTGGAGTCTGGGTATTGCTGTAACCATAAATCATTATGGAGAGTCATGTCAATTCTACGTCTTTTATAGCCTCTTCCATTTATCATATTTGACCAAGTGTACTTTTGTCCTATGAAGCCTAGATCCATTAATCCTGCTGAATCAATGATATTATTAACCCAACTATCACTTGTAGAATTAGCTGAACCTTGGCCCTTGTCATTAAGATGAATATTAAGATCTCTGAAAACTACCCATGGCTGAAAAACATTTTCACTGAGCTCTTTTAAGAAGTCCCATTGCAGTTTTTTCATCTCAGCATGTGTAGATCCGTACATACAGGACAAGAGCCATTATTCTTTAGAAGGGTTGGATTGAATAAGAACGTGGATCATGTTATCCGCACTACTCACTATTTCACATGGAAAACCTTGTTTCCATAGGAGAATCAAGCCTCCTGACAGACCAATAGAGTTAACAAACCAGGAATTAGGATAAGAGAATCTCTGAGATAATATTTTTGCTCTATCATCACTAGCCTTTGTTTCATATAGAAAAATCACATCTGGGTTGTGTTCTTTGATGATGGCTTCTAAATAATCTCTAGTATCTTTAGACACAAACCCTTGAACATTCCATGCAATTAATTTCATATTGACTAGCAAGAAAAGCTTATTAAAATCATGAAGATGATGCCACAGTGAATAAACTTGAACAGAACTGAAGGAATAATGAATAATAATAACGCAGAAATGTAGATGTAAAGAAAAGAAATTGGAGTTAACAAGATTGTAAGTGAATACCTGGTGGGAAGTGCTTGGGTTTCCATCTAGGAGAGATTTTGAGTGATTTTTCTCTGAGACTGTTCCATGATAAGATTGATTGAAATTAGGAGAATCTAAGTTATCATCCAAACTAACATGAGCGTTATCTGCAGATTCTTCAAAGGAACTAGCTTCATATTGTCTTGACTGATTCATTTCAAAATGACGAATTAAAGATTGTAGCGGTTCCTTGCAAATCATTTCATCTGGGTCTATATTCTGAGCATTGTAATCATCCATAGAGATATCAAACTCACCCATAGCTAAATATTGTCTAAGCATATTCATATTTCCTCCAACTTGTCTATTCAAAGTTTCATAGACAGGAGAACTATTACCATTTGCACTTTCGCCATTAACATTACTCTGATTTTCTGAGGCTGAAATTGGATCTGTAAAATGGCTAGACTGGCTCTTTTCAATTCTTAATCTCTTACCCTTTCTATCCATAGTATCTTCTCTCTCCCTCATTTTATTAATAACAACTTGGAGCATACCTTGGGAATTTCATTTAATATTTGAGATCGGAACAGCTGAACCAAGTGAGTTTTCCACCTGGCTGAGAACCTGGATCGGTTGATGTTGTCCTTGAGTACAAGTCATCAATAGCTGAGTGGAGTTTGCAGCTTCCTCATTAATGTTTGCATGCAACATATTTTCATCATTTAAGGCTGGGTCTGCTTCTGCATGTTGGTTTTGTTGCTTCATTTGAATATTTGATGGAAGCAGTGGTACTTATTGAGCACTTTCCTGAGCCTGTTGTGTTGCTAACCCATCTCTTGATCCCCTGTTATCTGGGTTATTCCATGATGGGGGATCGGTGAGAGAGTTTGCAGGAAGGTATCCTCTCTGTTGCTGGAGAAGAAAACTTACAATCATTTCACACTCAGACTCTTTGTGATCAATCGTGTAGCAGTGACCACAAAGATTAAATGGTTGTTTTTCATAGAAGATTCTCAATCACACGTCCTCATCTACTGCATTCTTGAGCCAGAAACCTCTTCTTAAAGGATCACACACGTCTATAAGCACCAGAACTTTCTGAACTTTACCTTTAGGAACAATGCAATCCTTTGGATCAATCTCCTTTACTTCTCCCATTGCTGATGCTATGCCTGAAACTATATGAGGATAAGCAAACTCTGGCTGCATGTTATACAGTCTAAGCCATAGAAGTTGTTTGGTAAGATCAACCAGAATTTTTGGAATTGAAGGATCCCATGGAACAAGCACCATCAGGTCCCCCTCGATGAACCACGGACGAAATTTTTGCACCACTTCATACTCTTCTTGAGTGTAAAACTTAATCATGAAAGAGTCATCATCCTCTTTTTTGATAAAAATATCTTTGCTTTTAACCCATAACTTTTTCAACTCTTTGTCAAGCTCAGTTACAGTGAAAGATTTTAGTGAATAAACTTTACCTAAAAAACTGAACTTCCAGTTCGCAGCACCTTGGACCAAATCATCAGCAGAAATATCAGGGAGCTTTAGAGCTTCCAGTCTGTTGGAAAGCAGATAACTTTTCATGTCTCGGTACTGAGAAAAGTTTTTCTTTGTTGTGGGAATAAAATTTTGATTTTGTACCTCAGTAGAATGAGATCTTTGTAAAATAATGGAGGAGAAAACGATGAAGACCATAATAATATAAAATTGATAATCGATGTTTCCATGTCTGAATGTTGGACACTTGTAGAAAGACTTGTTACTTCTGCAGAGTCTAATGATGGAATTAATATAAATATAGCTGCCATATTTCGATATTGCCATTAGTGTGAGAGAGATATCATGGGAGAATCAGAGTAATATCAATAGTTAATAAAAGGTGAGAGAAACTGCGGTGAAAAAACAAATCTACGCGTAACTACGGAGTGCAGAAAACACTGGATTCGGATGATAGAAGGTACAGTCAGGAAAAACCACTCTAACTCTTCAAGCTTTCATCCAAGCACGCCACCGACCTAGCAAAAGACCATAGATAGATGATTAGAAAACAATTTTACAAAGTAAGCAAAGTAAATAGAGATGGAATTAAGACATGCAAACAATCTAGATGATGATCAGAAATTGGATGCTTGTTAAAAATAAAACTACGGTTTCATTGAGTTAACTCCGAGTTTATCTGTATGAAAGAGTGTGTTGCTGTCAGAAATTGTACTGCTAATGTTGTGTTCCGAAAGCCGACCAGAGAAAGCTCCAATCAAGTAAGATTCTTTGGCCTTTATTTTCTTCATCTGCACACATGGTTGTCCCAAAACATCGTCCAAGTAGGGGTGAGCATGGGCCGGTATGGACCGATTTTTACCTCATCCGCATCCAATCCACTACGGATTTCAAATTTGGCATCTGCATCCAATCCAATATCCAACGGATTTGCATCCAATGGATGCACGGATGAACGGATTGGGTGCGGATAGTCCGATAGATTTGTGTTAGTTAAAATTTATAACGAAAAAATAAAACTAATATAGATGACTTCTTATAGAACCTACACATTTTATATATGTATATAAATATCGAAGTGCCATGGACAATATTCCAAGCAAACACCTTAAAAATTCCGAAACTATCTATATATTTTCTAGAAACTATATAAATGCCCTTAATCTAACGGATATGGATGTCCAACGGATTTGTAAGGTTACATCCGGGCCCAATCCGTAATCCGTTGGATTTCAAGAATCCCATCCGCGTCCAACTCTGTTAGAGCACTGCTCGGTCAAACTCGCATGCGTTGCTATCTCAAGCATGTTTGTCAATATTAGTGATCAAAACTATAAGTCTTGATTTCTAGTCTCTTATAGCTAAGTCTCGGACTAGGATAGTAAGTGTAGTTGAGCTCAAGGGCTTCATGGCGATTCATCATACAAGTAGAAGATCTACTCAAGGAACCGGTGGAACTTCTCGACAAAAAGGTATGTGGAGACTTGAACTTATCTATCACTCAAAAGTCTATCTATTCTATCTCCTACTCTTTGAGACAAAAGTCGTATGCTATATATATAGACTAGATCATACACATTTAGTATTTCGAGCCGAGTATACCTCGCCTATCTATATCTCGAAATATGTGTTGGTAAGCTTTTCGCTTCGACCAAGTTTATCTTTACCTAGTGACGAAAGTCATGAATGTTTCAATCACCTTGAAAATTGCTTTGACGAGAAATAGTGTAACAACTGTATAACGTCCTCTAAGAATGTTTCAATGATTGGAATGAGAGTTTAGATTACATAACCAATGTATTCCTTGAACCGAAGTTTTCGAACTTTGTTGATCAAGATAACCGGAAGTATGGCAAGTGCCAAGTCTTCTCAAACCCGAGAATTTCTGCTGGAGTTGACAAACTACTTGCGTGAGCCAAGTTCGCGAACCCAGTCCGCGAACCGGCGTAGTTCTCGAACCCGAGAATTTCTGCTGGAGTTTGTAAACTCTATCTGGTGTCTTAAGTCCGCGAACCTAGTCTGCGAACTTGAGAAGGTTATATATCTAAATATGATTTCTGAACTTAATCTTAAAAGACTAAAGAATGCATTTGCAAACCATGGCTATTAAATTTCATGAACCGATTCGAGTGAATCAAATCATCTTTGCTTCAATTGTGTCTTGTGTAGTTACATAAGATTTCCTTGCAATTGAACAACTCTCTTAACTAGTTCATTTGAGTCAATTGAACTAGTTATGGTGAAGAAGAACATGGTTGGTATGAAACGCTCATACGGTTAACCTCTTTGGGTAGACTATTGTTGAACCAATAATGTACACGTTTGGGTGCGGTTAACAAACCTAGAAGCGTACACTCATTTGTGTATGAAAAGCTAAGTTTTCGATCTAACGGTTGAGAAATAGTAGCTTGAATCTAAATCAGGTTTTCATCTAACGGTGAATATTGATTGCTTTGTAACTAAGGAAAAACCCTGATTTGAAAGGCTACAT
The DNA here is from genome assembly GCF_003573695.1 of Papaver somniferum. Lineage (NCBI taxonomy): Eukaryota > Viridiplantae > Streptophyta > Magnoliopsida > Ranunculales > Papaveraceae > Papaver > Papaver somniferum. Next base: position 68,392,402 of record NC_039362.1, read on the forward strand.
AAGGGACATCTAGCAACTCTGCAAAACTAATCCCCACACGTCCGTGTGATACTAGTTTCTCTGCTAGAGTCGATTCTCCTTTAACCTTTGGTTTTCTTCTTCTAAAATCAGGTTAACGACTTAAAGACTTCATTGGGATTGTGAAGCCAGACCGATACTACTTTTATCGTAGTTGTGTGATCTGATCTTGCATCTTCTATCGTAATAGTACAATCATATTGATTGGATAGAGATCGTGAGAGTTCTCCGATATGCAAGATATAAAAAGTAATCACAAACACCTTCGTCTCATCGTTTGTGATTCCACGACATCTTGTTTCGCTACCATACGATTATGATTATTGTGAGGTGATTGATTAATCTAGGCTGTTCTTCGGGAATATAAGACCGGATTATCAATTGGTTCATGTTCACCTTGATTATTATCAAAATATGGAACAAAAACTTTTAGGGTTTTCTGTGGGAGACGGATTGATCCTTTGATAGACTTGTCTGTGTGAGACAGATTTGTTTATTGTTAAAGCCTGCGATTTTGGGTCGTAGAAACTCTTAGTTGTGGATGAGATCAGCTAAGGGAATCAAGTGCGCAGTATCTTGCTGGGATCAGAGGCGTAGGGAGCACAACTGTACCTTGGATCAGTGGGAGACTGATTGGGGTTCAACTATAGTCCAGTCTGAAGTTAGCTTGGAGTAGGTTAGTGTCTGTAGCGGCTTAATACAGTGTGTACTCAATCTGGACTAGGTCCCGGGGTTTTTCTGCATTTGCGGTTTCCTCGTTAACAAAATTCTTGTGTCTGAGTTATTTCTATTTCCGCATTATATTTGTTTATATAATTGAAATAATACAGGTTGTGCGCTGGAATCAATCAATTGGAAATCCAACCTTTGGTTGTTGATTGATATTGATTGATCCTTGGACATTGGTATTTGGTACCGTCCAAGTTATTCCTTGTGTTTGATTATAGACTCGCTGATTTCTATTAGCTTGAGTGAATAAAAACAAGAGAGAGATATTAACTCCTTGAGATACTTTTATCTAGATTGAGTCTGACTGTCTAGTTGATTCTCTAGTAAGTGTTTCGGAGTTAGTCCATACAGATTGCTAAGCGAAATATTGGGTGGTGTTGTTAGACCCCCGCTTTTTCAAACCTATTAGCGAACGATCCGGGCATCCATCCGCAAAAATACGGTTGGTCCCGGTTAAACCCGCGGATTACTGATAAAATGCTCACCCCTACGTCCAGGTGTTTTTAAGCTTATGAGATTAGCAAATCTGTAGGTTTCAGTAGTAAGCCCAGCGGTCTTTGTAAACATAAAATCATAATATAAGATTTAAGAATTTGAAAGTAGTATCGCAAATTTTTATTGATTTTATACAGAAAAATTGGGTCAATTGCCCAAATATTTTTAAAACATAGTTCTAAAGGACGAGTAAAAATTAGTATGGGTGAAATGGACACCAAAAAGATAGCAAGAATGAATCTAGATTCATCCTGGCTTAAGCTTAAAAAATAACGAGGGTGAAACTGGATGCATCCTAATGTAAATTAAAAATAAGAAAAAGTATTTGAAAATGGGTAGGATGATATTGTTTACATCCTGTCTATTTTTACATTCTCGTCCATTTAAACATTATCAAATTTTACATGTCTTTTTCACCCAGGAATCGTCGTTATTGGGTTAATTGACCAATTTTGTGTTTTATATACAATTCTCTAAAAAGAAAATGAAACTAAGATTTGATCATGAAATAACAGAAAAGATACTAACGGCACTACTTAACTATTCTAAAAGAAAGGCAAACAGTTATAACACTGACACTACCTATGTTGTATTAGGCGAGGCTAGGTGCCAAACCCTTCAGCCCGCTCCACATAACCCCTGGGTGCCCAAAAGTATAAAAATAAAATATGTTCAAACTTTTGGTCATTTAGCATTTTATTTTCTAGATGCCCCTTGCACGACTCGTACGCCTAGAATGCCTTTCACAACATAGGTCACTATTATTATCACAAACTAGATGGGTAGTAAGTAGAACCAGGTAACGGTTTATTACTGGTGAGCAAGAACATGTCATTGAGCTAGCAATGTGTTTTAATTAATACCATCCCTCAAACTGAGCAGTAGAACTAGAATAATGCATAAGTATGCTCAGAAGAGTGAAAAACAATTGTTGAGCAAAAATGTTACTGTAAAAATTAGAGATCCGTGCTTGATTGTTGATATTTCTTAACTCCTTGTGGCTTCTGGGTGACTTTAGCCTCTAATAACTTTAATTCTTCAATGATTGCAGTTAATTGAAGATGGGGTTGTGCATCTGCAAGGACACTCCGATACCTCAATGAATAAGAACTCAATGCAGGTTTTACGAGGAGAAAATGATTAGACAATCTGTACCTTTCCGGTTAGAATTCTTCATTCGTGTATAGTCTGTGGAGGATATGTATCCAGTGCACCTGAATTCATTTTCGAGTGTGTACCTGGACTAAGTGTTCTCTGCATTCATCCTTATCTTAAGGCAATTAAATTAATACTAACCGACTAATACTAATGTATTTTGACTGGTACTTGACCAGGTTCATCATTATCGTAAGGGTAACTAGGATTTGATTATGAATCTGAAATAGTAAACAGTCAGACTTATTCAACTGTGTTATCCGGATTCACCTTTTCCTCCAAATTCATTGTATTTGATTAGTTTTTATAAGGAAACTAGAGGACTGGGCTAGTAACCTTTTATTTACCTAGATTTCAACTCAGAAGTCCAGTTATTTACTTTTTCTTAACTGGGCTAATAATCACTGGGTTGAAGAGCTATTGGGCTCATTTTCCATGTAGCAACTACATGGTAAAAATGTCTCCCCTCTTAATCCCAACTTTTTGATGGGTTAAGAAGAGGGTCCTTAAGGTCAAATGCCTCGAAAATCATTCAGACACCTCAAGCTACTTGTTGAAGCGGCATGGTGTAGTAAAATTATTAAAAATTTAAAAAATTAAGAGAGCTAGAAGAAGAACATAATGAAAGAAAAAAGATGATAAAAAGAAGGAGATAATTAAATGGAGAGAGATAATTTGCTAATAATCATCAGAGTCCATATGATTAAGCTATACAACTTAGTCTAATTAAAAGGTAGAATTGAATAGACTTCCGAGTGATAGATAAGTTTAGTCTCCACATGCCTTTTGTCGTCGAAGTTCCTCCAAAGTCTTCAGTAGATCTTCTTCTTCAAATGGTGAACGCCGTGAAGTCTAATTCTCAACTACTCCCTTCTATCCTAATCCGAGATATAACTATAAGTAGACTAGAAATCAAGACATAGTTTTGATCAACTAAATTTGACAACAACCTTGAGATAGCAAATCTTGCAAGTTCGACCGAGCAATGCTCTAACAATCTCCCCTTTGTCAATTTTAGTGACAAAACTACCAACACATATGGATTACAAAATAAATAAAACTTTGTAGCTTCTGATCCATCATGCTTGATTTCCTTGGCTCTTCGACTTCTTGAATTCTTCATAACTTCAAATTCTTCATCGATTCTGAACATGTTCAACTCAGCATCATTGTTGTTGAAGATTCGTAGCGATAACAATAAGAAAACAAACGTTCTCAATCATTGTTATTCACTGTCATAGTATTATTCTATATATCAAAGTACAATTTATCATAACTTTGAAATAATACTACGGTGATATGTTTTACCCCTCCTTAGTCAATACTTCCATCTTTTGCATAATGGGTAAAACCTATAGAATGGAATCCACTACCCCTTACATAATGATCCGTAAACCATATGTATGTAGTGTGAACTACTAAATAATTCTCTCCCTTTTTGTCAATATAAATTGGCAAAGGTATGAAAATTATGGGATCGTTATGAATTCTCAGAAGATAATTCATGACTAAAGAAGCATATCAACTTTTTAGTTGATATCACATAGTCGAAACTTACGGGGGTTTACTCAAAAAATACTAAAGACTTTAAAGGATTTACAAAGTACTGTATTGCGTTATTATTGGTTTTATACTTTTAAAATCCCTTCCAAAGTTTACGTTACTGGTTGTCGATTGTAAAGATGTCTTCTAAAGTTTTTATTACTCGTTAAAAACTTGATAATCAAAGACTTGGTATACTTACCTATTTTCAAGACTTTAAATGACTTTTTTCTATATGTTTGCCTTGATTAAAATCTTGCAAAATATGTAAGATTTTGGAAGACTTCCAAATAATTATAAAATGTTTTTTATTATCTTTTATTTTATTTCATAAATGTACAGTCTACAAAACTCATATACAGTCTGCAAAACACATATGATAAATGCATATAAATTACTCCATGATATTATTAGTAATAATATTTAATTTTATTAAAAATCTCTTTCAAACATCTTTTTATTTTAATTATATTTTGTTACAATTTAGAGAACCTTCTATATTGTTTACAATATCATTTTGACCCTCAAGTAAAGATTAGCAGTTAAAGTTCTGTCTAAGCACTCTTCAGCGTATTACTAATTATGTTCTACGTATTTACAAAATATTATTATATATTACACTCCCAACAACTAAATGTTTTCTATTTGACTTATGTTATCTAGCTAAAAAAGTAAGCTATAATTCTACCAAATACTGCTACCTTCACATAACTACTATTGTATCTCCTTCACAATGTATATTCATTATACCATTGTTCATGACTATAAAACTCTGAAAATGTGAACACTCATGTCAAATTTGTACTATCAACTAGTTCAAATAAAAAAATATCACTTTTCTTGACCTGATTATCTAAAATGAATTGAGACCAGCCCTTTGATATTCTTTTATCTGATTTTCCTTTATAACGATACCATACTTTCCAGGTCCCTCCATCTAAAACCCTAAGGGTGACCACCAGCTCCGTTCTTTTTTCCATATACTGCTTCGCAAACCGAAAAGGAACCTTCTGCATGAAAAATAAAATAAAAAAAAGATGTGCCAAAGTTAACACAATCTTGACCAAAGAGACAGTCACTTGAGGCATAATAAAATACATATGCTCTGAAGAACAGAAAGCTCACAACGGCTCCTCCTTTAGCATATGAACGTCCAATAAGGACCTAGAAGAACGGATTAGCAGGTGTAAACTTTTTGGCAGCTTCAACTGCACTTTCTTTTTGATCTGAAGGGATTGACATCAATTCAACTCCATCTTGATGAGAATTCCCTTCACCTAATATTGTTCCCTTCTCCATTATTAGAAATAGAATTTTCTCAAATTGGCTGCTTTTCGGAGGGAAACTTCCGGACAACTATTTTTGTTGAAGATATTTCAGGTTTCCTTCATAAATTTATAGCATTCTTCTGTACAGAATCTATACTGACGACAGTCTGACTGAAAAAAGATGTTCCACGTAGGATCTGTAAGGATATCGAAGGCAAGGTCGACTCTGAACTGATGAACACCATCTCACCAACGACACGCCTGCAAATTAGAGCATTATGACACTTGATAAATGAAACAGACACCGATACATGTGTAAATATATATTTTTATTTTTAAAATTATGTGTTAATATGTAAATATATATTTTTGATTTTTAATATTTATTAAAACTTTTAAACTAAAGAAGGTTGTTGTATATACAATAAAAATTTATTTATTTTTTAATTAGTTGAATCTAGTATAATAAATAGGCGATGATAAATCACGTATTTGTATTTCTCATGCAGATTTCTATATAATTTTTTTTTACAACTCTTTAGGATTCTATAAATCTCTGTAAGACCTTATAAGATAACCCTGCATAACTCCAAAATGTTTTACCAAATTATGTAGAACTCTCAAAAAGTTGTTAATTTTCATGACTTTTTTTAAATCTTTACAAATCTGGAAAAGTATTTATTGAGTAAACCCCTATTAGTGTTTTCATCAAGGAGCTTATTAAGATACAAGTTAACCCCTACATATTTCACAACCGCTCTCCCCACAAAGATATAGCAATTAAGCACAAGTTCATTTAAGAACTCTCTCCCATTTGATGTCATTCCCAAGAGAACAATATGAGCGACCTTACTTTTACGAGAAAAGAAGGATTTATTTGGACATTAACAAATCACATGGACATTAACAAATATCGAGTTAAAATAATTTGTATGCCTGATGTATTTTTTCAAGTGGTAAATAAAGTTCGTTCAATTCGGACTTGTGTAGACTCGATTCTATACTTAAATACTAATTCTAATAAATATATACAAAAATATGGTAGCAGTATCGGGAGAAACTGGGACTTAGGATTCCACCAAACTCACAACATAAGGTTCAAATATTAATTCTTTTAACAATTATAGATCAATAAAGACATGGACTCTTATTTTGCCAAGGTAGATTCTCAAAACTTTAGTTGTAAATCCTAAGCATGGGACATCAAAACATCTAAGCAAGCATGACCCATCAAACGAGATGACAACTAATTAATCAAAATCATAATTCAATTTTAAATAGTGCAAAAGTCATATAAGAATTAAATATAATTACCCAAGTATGATATTAGGCTTCCTCCGTCATCCCAGTGTTGGGGTTTAGCTCTTTATGGTGAAAACACGCTCCAAAGATATAAACATGGCTCAGAAGGTGTTTTATTGAAGAAAAATAGTATTACAACGAATCTGTAACAGATATATTGTTACAGAGTCAATTGTTACAGAAATTGTTGCAAACTGAAGATAATTGTTATTAATGGACTGTTACAGGATTCTGAATTTAAGACCCTAAGAAACGACTGTCCTTTACAGCCTTATGTTCTTCGTGTTCTTCAGCAGCAGCAGCAGAACTCGACTTTCTGCAACTTCGATTTCTCGACTCTGTGGTGTTCTAAACTTCCCCAAACTGTTCGAACTCCTTCCTTGAACTCCCAGAAACTTATATATAGCCAACAGAGCGATTTAATCTCCCCAAAACTCCTCGAAATCTCTTCTTTCCTTCCTTGGCAGTTACGGCAATAATTTCTTCCCAAAATTGTTTCACGCGTTTTTGAGCTGTCCAACTTATCTCAAACTCTTCCTTAGATAGATATGTATCTTTGGGAAGAGTTTCTTGCCTTTAGTCTTCCCGGAATTCCAAAAATAAGTCCAACAGCAAACCGTGTATAACTTGACTTCTATTTCTTTTTCCGGCTATTCTAGCCAATTTGGGTTCAAACAAAAGACTTCACCAGGCCTATTTAGGCCTAGGGAGTAAACCCAATCAATTTCATCCATTGAATCGCTCTGGAACTCGATCGAATCATCACCCAAAAATCATGCAGACGTGAACAAATTTTTCCCGCCAATTTTTGTATTTGAATTTGGGAAGAAAGTGACCTCCCCCTTATCTGTGGCTGGTCTCCCTTTAGCAGATGCCTGGAAATGGGCCACCCCTTAGTAATTAGGTTACCCCTTATCCAAAGTGAGTGTCCATATAGTAATTTTCTCCCACGAGCGCAAAAACCACGTTTTTAGCCAATTTCGCCGCAAAAGCTTATTTCTCCAAAAATACCTACAGGGACATAAAAAGCCATAATAAATATAAAATCGAGCACTAATAATATATACAATTGAGATTATATAAGACACAAAAATGTGCCTATCAAATACCACCAAACTTATTATTTGCTAGTCCTCGATCAAATCTAAAATAGAAAATAAAATCCTAACTCACTGTCGCAGGCATCGTCGATTGCATTTAGCGTATGCAATAAGCCTTTAAACCCCAAGGTGGCCCTAGTGGCCGAGTTATAGTCTCGGGAGGGCTTACCAGAGGTATACCCACAAAACCTTTATACTCCAGACCCTAGCTATCTACGCAGAACCTTGGAAAGCACTAAAGAATCTCCTTGGTTGGCATACTTATTGACTACAGGAGGAAGTACCCTGATGTGAAATTCCAATTGTTGTACACGAGTTTGCACTCAAGCATACTAAAATTCATATAAAGTGACAGAGCTCTACTCAGATAGTCGCACTATGGACATCAATATCCGGAGTCAAAACTAATCACATGGATAGATCAAGAAGATGGATATAGAGAAAAACATAGATGGTTTTGATGTTTACTAAGTGAACAGCGTTTCCCATATCTGTCTGAAGGCCTCCGCCAAAATGAACCTATCCTAATGGATTGAGATACTGGTCTGACTAATATCAACACAACTGGCATATACAAGGGAACCAGTGATCGATAATCCTAATTCTAGTTCAACACAACTGGCATATACAAGGGAACCAGTGGTCGACTTTATTCACTGATTTTTTTTTATTATTTTTTTTGATCCGTTTGGTCTAATTGGTCTGGTCTTTTTTTTTCATTTTCTTTGTAACTCAATCACTCTAATTCACCCTAGCATTGGTAACAACTTGAATCGTGGGCCCCACCTATCACTTAGAGAAACATGGTTTAAAAACAAAATAAAATAAAAATAGAAGTGAAAAGGACTCAACGAGATATGGTGAAACTATCATGTTATTTCTAACACCTGAGCTCTGTGCTTTTATGAATAGACTCTTCTAGATGTTTCCATCTAATCAGATTGGTTCCTCAACTCCTACGATCAAAATGCTTCCATCCACTTAGATTAGTTAGTGCAATCCTTAATAGTCATAAATTTCTAGGCTCTGGAGTTTATTTATTGCAACTAAAAAGTTTCTCCCATACCCCCAAACTTAAATCTAACATTGTCCTCAATGTTCTAAAGATAAAATTAAAAGCATGAACAAGGAGAAACTGTTACCATTTGAAGCAAAAGAGATAAGGAAAGATATTACCGTGTTGCATGAGATTGGGTTACCTCCCAAAGAGTGCTAAATTTAAAGTCTTCAGCCAGACGTCAAATACCACAAAATGGCTAATTACCTTTCAAATCATATATCAATAATCGAAACAATTGTGGGTCAACAAAAGAAAATAAATCTGCCACAATTATCAGACAACTGCACCAAATCAGAAAAATGAACAGACATAGCACATCTTCATCCAAGGTTTCCTGCAAGACAACTGGGTTTTTCTGTTGTGCCCATTTGGGCTTCATATGAGTGTCTTGACAAATTGACTCATTCGAACAACAAGTCTTTAGAATTTCCTCCTGGACAATATCAGGAGGATCCGGTTGCAGAGTCAGAAGTGACTCAAGTAATACCTCAGGTACACTAGGCTCGAATCCCAAGTTAGGGACTTCTAATGGGGATAATTGACCATTACTACCCCCAAACTTAGGGTAGTCAGTATTCTCGGACAAACCTCTAACTATTGCTTGAATTTCTGGATCCTCGGAGTCTTTAAAATACTCAAGAGCTTCTTTTAGTTCAAAAGTTTGGTCACCTAACTGACTTAAGAGAATTTCCTCATCAAGTTCATCTAAGGAATCACCAAATAAAGTGTCGTCCCAATTATCCTGAGTTAGATCCTGAACTCAAGTGCTAATCATATTCACTTCCTCTAAATCGTCAGAAGGTTGTCTATTAACATTAAATACATTTAGTTCAGTGGTCATATTACCAAAGGAGATGTTCATAAGTCCGGTCCTAGAGTTGATGACAGTGTTAGCTGTGGATAAAAATAGGCGACCTAAAATCACCGGTATTTGAGAACTAGGATCCTGAACAGGATGAGTATCTATAATAACGAAATCCACTGGATAAATAAATTTATCAACCTCAATCAGAACATCCTCTATGACACCACGAGGTACTTTGACAGACCTATCAGCTAATTGCAATGTCATTTTGGTCGGTTTCAACTTTCCAAGACCTAGCTGGTTGTATACATGATAAGGGAGTAAGTTCACACTAGCTCCTAAGTCAATCAATGCCTTATCTACTGAATAATTACCGATCATACAAGATATGGTGGGGCATCCAGGATCTTTATACTTAGGGGTTGTTTGGTTCAGAAGGATTGAACTTACCTGACCAGCTAAAAAGGCTTTCTTATGGACATTAAGCTTACGCTTTCGTGTACAAAGGTCCTTAAGGAACTTGGCATAAGCAGGCATTTGCCTAATTGCTTCTAATAAAGGGATGTTAATTTTTACCTGCTTAAATATATCTAGTATTTCGTTGAAAGTCGACTCTCTCTTTGTTGGAGCTAACAACTGTGGATATGAGGCTTTGGGTACAAAATGAGACCTGTCGGGAACCACATTGGCATCACTAGAAATTTTATCGGTTTCTTCAGTTAGTGGCTCCTTCTGGGGCTCATCTTTGGAACTAGAAGGTGGATCTACAGTATGTCCACTATTAGGCTTGGCTACCCTATTGTCTACCGTTTTACCACTCCTAAGGGTTGTGACAGAATTCACTTGATTAAATGGTTTTGCACCTACTTCATGAACTCCTCTAGGGTTGGGGGTAGTCTGACTATGGAGCCTTCCGTTATCTCTCTCACTTAAGGTTTTAGCTATTTGGCCGACTTGAAGTTCTAGCTTAGCAAGGCTCTGAGAATTAGTTTGAAAGTTCTGCTTGGTTTCCTGCTGAAAACTAATTTGTCTCTTTGCTAACATATCCTGAGTTTTTGCTAACATCTTAATAGATTCCTTTAAGCTAGTCATTTTATTTTCTGGGCCTGATGAATTCTTAGTGTAACCAAAATCTGGGGGAGCATTAGAATTACTAAACTGACCTAGACTCTGGCCCTTAGACCATGAAAGGTTCGGATGGTTTCTCCAACCAGGACTATAGGTTTCTGAATATGGGTCAAACTTCTGACGGTTATCAAACCTAGTGTTATTATAGAGAGCATTGGCTTTCTCTTCATTATTCTGGACTTCCCAAAAAGTCTCTATTCTACCACTAGTATGACCCAATTCTAAGGCTTCTAACCTTTTTGCTATAGCAGCAATTTTGGCATCTGATTCATAGCCTCCTTCTACCCTATTAACGTTTCCTCTACCTAGAAGAATTTTTTTCTTGGGTTCCCTACTATATTCCCATTGCTGGGTATTTTCGGAGATTTCATTCAAAAATTACATCACCGCATCAACAGTTTGGTTTTCAAAACCACCAGTGCATAGAGACTCAACCATGGTTGTTATCGAATAATCTAAACCCTCATAAAGGATTTGAACTAGCCTAACCTTTTCTAAACCATGATGAGGACATTGGGCTAATAAGTCATTGAACCTTTCCAAATACCTATACAAAGACTCTCCCTCCTGTTGAGAAAATGTGCAGATTTGCGTCCTAATAGACGATGTTTTGTGCCTAGGGAAAAATTTGTTCAAAAAGGCAGATGTAAGTTGTTCATATGTTTCGATTGATTCGGAAGCCAAACTATACATCCACGACTTGGCTTTATCTTTTAAGGAAAAGGGGAATAACCTGAGTTTCAAAGCATTATCATCAAGGTTTCTAATTTTTAGGGTACTACAAATTTCCTCAAAGTCCCTAACATGGAAGTATGGGTTTTCATTTTCTTTCCCTAAAAATATTGGGAGCATTTGTAGGGTCCCAGGCCTAAGTTCATAATTTGCTTCAGTTTCAGCTAACCTGATACAGGAGGGACGAGTAGTCCTAGTAGGGTTCAACAAAGCTTTTCAAAGTTGCCATTTCTGGCACTATCGGGATATTTGGGATTCTATGCAATCACAAAACAAGGCTGACTCAACCAAATCAAACCTAATTTTCCAGCAAACAAAAAGCATGATGGTTCCACTTAGATTGTTTTTAGACCAGCTTATATTCTTTCGAAAAGGAACTCGTTACAATCTGAGCAAACCCCTCTAGAATCAATCTGAGTCAAAGTAAGTTGAATAGAGGCGAGGGAAGCTCAATGGAGCTTTGATACCCAAGGCCTCACCAGTTACAAGGCGGCGCAGTCACGCATTCAACTCACAGAAACCATCATGAACTTCGAAGTATGCTCAAAAGAGTAACCAATATTTTTTGAACGACTTTCCTATTAAGCTCGTTACCCTATCGGTCTCGTTCTAGTCAAAATTTTAGGCTTAGGTTCGCGTTTGGTTTCATTTTCCTAAGGAGGGCAAGAAGAGAACGGTGATGAAATACGAACCCTTATCTTGTATGGCCAGTCCTTGCCCTTTACTAGGAAATTAAATCAGCCGTTTTCAAGTCCTCAGCATATATGCAAACGAAGGAATACAATAAACCCGCTGACAGGGGATTCGCGGGTGTTTCGAAAAACTTACCTCCCGTACCAGACGGGCGAAGAACCGCTGAAGTCGACTCGGGCCACGACTCCTATGTCATGTACGAATAATCACCATCCTTCTCTGCACACAGTTTTTATTTAAACCAACCCTTCCGTAGGGTTTAAAAATAATAATGTCCCAGTCCAAAAATAAAGTCCAAAAAGTGTCCAAAAATAAAAAGAAAAATTACAAAAAATAAAACCCTATTTACAGTTTCTAAAAATAAAACAAAATAACTATATACAAAATCTTTTTCTTCACTCCTTTTGGATTCCTGTTTTCTTTCCTTCTTTGGCGATGCTTTCCTTTTATAGTACTTTTTTTTTTCTTGTAGCTTTGCTCCAATCTGAAAAGAATCGAAAAATACCAAAGGCGTAAAAGAGAACAAAAATTCTAAAAGAAATAAAATAAATCTAAAACCTAAAACCTAATACAAATCCGCGTCGGCGGCGCCAAAAATTGATGTAGTTTTTCAAGTTGTAAATAAAGCTCGTTCAACTCGGACTTTTGTAGACTCGATTCTAGACTTAAATACTAATTCTAATAAATATATACAAAAATATGGTAGCAGTATCGGGAGAAACTGGGACTTAGGATTCCACCAAACTCACAACATAAGGTTTAAATATTAATTCTTTTAACAATTATAGATCAATAAAGACATGGACTCTTATTTTTGCCAAGGTAGATTCTCAAAACTTTAGTTGTAAATCCTAAGCATGGGACATCAAAACATCTAAGCAAGCATGACCCATCAAACGAGATGATAACTAATTAATCAAAATCATAATTCAATTTTAATTAGTGCAAAAGTCATATAAGAATTAAATATAATTACCCAAGTATGATATTAGGCTTCCTCCGTCATCCCAGTGTTGGGGTTTAGCTCTTCATGGTGAAAACACGCTCCAAAGATATAAACATGGCTCAAAAGGTGTTTTATTAAAGAAAAATATTATTACAACGAATTTGTAACAGATATAATTGTTACAGAGTCAACTGTTACAGAAATTGTTGCAAACTGAAGATAATTGTTATTAATGGATTGTTACAGGATTATGAATTTAAGACCCTAAGAAACGACTGTCCTTTACAGCCTTATGTTCTTCGTGTTCTTCAGCAGCAGCAGCAGAACTCGACTTCCCGCAACTTCGATTTCTCGACTCTGTGGTGTTCTAAACTTCCCCAAACTGTTCGATCTCCTTCCTTGAACTCCCAGCAACTTATATATAGCCAACAGAGCGATTTAATCTCCCCAAAACTCCTCGAAATCTCTTCTTTCCTTCCTTGGAAGTTACGGCAATAATCTCTTCCCAAAATTATTTCACGCGTTTCTGAGCTTTCCAACTTATCTCAAACTCTTCCTTAGATAGATATGTATCTTTGGGAAGAGTTTCTTGCCTTTAGTCTTCCTGGAACTCCAAAAATAAGTTCAACAGCAAACTGTGTATAACTTGACTTCTATTTCTTTTTCCGGCTATTCTAGCAAATTTGGGTTCAAACAAAAGACTTAACCAGGCCTGTTTAGGCCTAGGGAGTAAACCCAATCAATTTCAGCCATTGAATCGCTCTGGAACTCGATCGAATCATCACCCAAAAATCATGCAGACGTGAACAAAATTTTCCCGCCAATTTTTTTATTTAAATTTGGGAAGAAAGTGACCTCCCCCTTATCTGTGGCTGGTGTCCCTTTAGCAGATGCCTGGAAATGGGTCACCCCTTAGTAATTAGGTTACCCCTTATCCAAAGTGAGAATCCATATAGTAATTTTCTCCCACGAGCGCAAAAACCACGTTTTTAGCCAATTTCGCCGCAAAAGCTTATTCCTCCAAAAATACCTACAGGGACATAAAAAGCCATAATAAATATAAAATCGAGCACTAATAATATATACAATTGAGATTATATAAGACACCAAAATGTGCCTATCAACGCCAGTTACAGACAAAAAGATAATTTTTGATTCATATTATTCAACATAAGAAAATCTTACGGATGTAAAATACAGTACTTTCACACAAAGTGAATCAGGGAAAGATCAATACCGCGGAATATCTCAAAAAGTTCATTCTATCTTTTATCAATATATGCATAAAGATATAATATATTTAACTTTTGAGCATTTATGAGATAATAACTCAATTCATGAACGCAAAAGGCACATGTATCTCATAAGACATTTGAAATATATAAAACCAATAAGATTAAATATTGCAATTTCATCTTCCAAAACATTTAGAATTTAAATAAATAAATCTAAAAACATGCAAAATGAAAACTGTTTGAAATAGCTTGTGTAATCATAATGTACGCTATACCAAACCCTATTTATCCTTCTCGAACACAAGAATAAATTCTCACAAGAAGTTTCCTAGATATTAAGATTCTTGAAAAATTCTTTATCGTCAAGAGACATTGGAACATACGGTTCATGAAGAAAGGAGTCAAGTCTTACACACGTTTTTTTACTGATGTCTGACCAGGGATTTTTGAATCTCCAAAGATATTAATACAATAGCTTTCAGTTCCTTTATCTCCATACTGGTTTGCTTTAACTCTTCAAGAAAAATAGAAAACTTCTGAAGATTCGAGTTGTTAGCTTTTGTTTTCTTCATATTTTTCCTTTTTATTTTCAAAGTTGAATTAGGAGAAGAAGATTTCTCTTTTTCCTTCATGGTTGATGAATCAACTGGCATACAAACATCGTTTCCATGAGAAGGAATAGTGCTTGGAGTCTCCATGATTCGTTAAAATATGGATTTGTGAATCAGTAGTACACCTATACAAGCAACTTTTGGAGAAAAAGAGTTTCAATGAAGGAAAAGGAATGCAGGATTACGGAACCTATATATATGCCAAATAGGGTTCACGTACAAATAACACAAATAACCCTAACATGGTAGAAAGGTCGTTTTTAACCTTTTATTTATATAGGTGGAATCTTTTCAATATCATTACTTGAGAAATAGAAAATTATGAATGGAAAAGATGAAAATTCAAGTAATAATATTCAAGAAACGAACTAGAGTAGTTTCTGACCCTAGAGCCCGGTTGTGCAACGTTCTTGTCTCTTTTCTTTCGGGCACATGAGACAAGATGCACTTTCAAAAAGTTAGAGTATGTTGGGGTGAAACCAGTTTGTTCACCGCAAGGTTCCTGCACGGAATTATCGACATCATTCTTTGTAGATCGTTTAGACCTAGTCATTTTCTGCAGAGATATAACCTTTTTCCTTAGATATCAACTTCTTAGGGAAAGAGTTAAATTTACATACCTCTGATGGATTTGAATTTAGAACAAATTTGATCTTGTTGGCTAAATGACTGGTTCTCCATTGCAGTTTGTTGACATACCTTACTTTATGTTTGTATTTGAAGCAATTAGAGGGTTTGATCGTGACCCTTAAAATTGTAGAAAGGACATGTCAATGTGGAGGAAGGTTCGGATACCATAGACAAACATGCTGCTAAGCCAAGCTGAGTGCCTGAAACATTAGGGGTAGATTTTTCATTAGTTAGTGAAAATCCATTACATCCTCCAGCGTTGATGACACATCATCAAGAAAATTGTCAAAATTGATATGAGTATTGCTACAATTATCAAAATTGATATTTTCACCAAGGAGTGCTACACTTGATTTTTCATCCTCTGTCAAATCATAGTGGTCAGATGTTTCATCAAGAGTGGCAGCTAGACCTTGTTGCCAGTGCATTTTCTACGGTTTGGACACTCATTAGAAAAATGACCGGAACCTTTATACTTGAAGCACTGTGGCATATCCTCATCATCATAATCGACTGTATCCCTGTTTTTATATGGAACAAGATCATGTGGCTTAACTGATGATCTGGGTTTCTCTCTAGTGAAACGTTTACTTTTCTTCAAAAGAAGATCTCTAAACTGTCTTATGATTAGGGAAACTGATTTGTCAAGATCTTCATCTGATGATTCAGTTTCAACCGGATCATTCACTGAGCTGCCAACACTTTTACTTTTATCAAGTAGATTAGTGTTCTTTGATGCTTTGAACGCAATATCCTTTTTAGACTTGGATAGTCGTTCGTGATCAAATATCTTTAGCTTTCCAACCAGAGTATTACTGGAAAGTGTTTCAATGTTATTTCCTTCAGCGATGTCATGTTTCTTAGAGTCGTATCTAGCTGGTATAGATCGGAGAATTTTCATCACAATATCCTTTTCAAGAATAATCTTACCCAATGCAAAGGATGCGGTAACAATTTAAGACACTTTGTGGATTAAACTCATCAAAGGAATCTTCGCCAGCCATATGAAGGTTTTCACAATCAAAATTTAGGTTTTGAAGCCTAGCTTCTTTCTCGGAGGTATTCTCTTCAAATACAATTGCTAAGTGAAAATGCGGGGGTCTAACAACCACACCCAACAATTCGTTTGGCAATCTGAGAGGACTTACTCCAATATACTTTCTAGAGAATCAACTAGACAGTCAGACTTAATCTAGAATAAAGCATATCAAAGAGTTTAATATCTCTATCTCTTAATTCAATCCGTAATCAGCAAATAGAAATCTGCGAGCCCGATTGAATATAAGAGGAATTACTTGAACGGTACCAAAAACCAATCTTCAAGTGTCAATCAATGTAAATCAACAACCAAAGGTTTAATCTTCTAATTGATTGATATTAACACACAACCTGTGATATTTCAAATATATAACAAAATATAATGCGGAAAAGAAATAACACAGACACCAAAATTTGGTTAACAAGGAAACCGCAAATGCAGAAAAACCCCGGGACCTAGTCCAGATTGAACTCCACACTGTATTAAGCCGCTACAGACACTATCCTACTACCAATTAACTTCGGACTGGACTGTAGTTGAACCCTAATCAATCTCACACCGATTCAAGGTACAGTTGCGCTCCTTACGTCTCTGATCCCAGCAGGATACTACACACTTGATTCCCTTAGCTGATCTCACCCACAACTAAGAGTTGCTACGACCCAAAGTCGAAGTCTTGATAAACAAATCTGTCTCACACAGAAAAGTCTATAGGATTGAATAAATTTGTCTCCCACAGAAATACCCAAGAGTTTTTGTTCCGTCTTTTGATAAATCAAGGTGAACAGAAACCAATTGATAAACCTGACTTATATTCCCAAAGAACATCCTAGTATTATCAATCACCTTACAATAAACTTAATCGACTAGCGAAACAAGTTATTGTGGAATCACAAACGATGAGACGAAGGTGTTTGTGACTACTTTTCTATATTTCCTATCGGAGATATAAATCTCAAGCCAATTTTACAATTGCACTCAATCACGATAGAAACAACAAGATCAGATCACGCAACTACAAAGAGAATAGTTGGGTCTGGCTTCACAATCCCAATGAAGTCTTCAATTCGTTAACCTACAGGGTCTCGAGAAGAAACCTAAGGTTAAAGGAGAATCGACTCTAGTTATGCAACTAGTAACACACAGGAGGTGTGGGGATTCGGTTTCCAAGTTCCTAGAGTTCTCCTTTATATAGTTTTCAAATCAGGGTGTGCAATCCAAGTTACCTTAGTAACAAAGAATTCAATATTCACCGTTAGATGAAAAACCTGATTCAACCAAGCTAATATCTTTCACTAACATATTTTAAATCAGGGTTGAATCAGGTTTTTCATCTAACGATGAATATTGAATGCTTTGTTACCAAGGTAACTTGGATTGCAAGACCTGATTTGAAAACTATATAAAGGAGAACTCTAGCAACTGGGAAATCTAATCCCCACACCTCCTATGTGTTACTAGTTGCATAACTAGAGTCGATTCTCCTTTAAACTTAGGTTTCTTCTTGAGACCCTGTAGGTTAACGACTTGAAGACTTCATTGGGATTGTGAAGCCAGACCCAACTATTCTCTTTGTAGTTACGTGATCTGATCTTGTTGTTTCTATCGTGATTGAGTGTAATTATAAAATTGGCTTGAGATTTATATATCCGATAGGAAAGATAGAAAATTAGTCACAAATACCTTCGTCTCATCGTTTGTGATTCCACAATAACTTGTTTCTCTAGTCGATTAAGTTTATTGTGAGGTGATTGATAATACTAGGCTGTTCTTCGGGAATATAAGTCTGGTTTATCAATTGGTTCATGTTCACCTTGATATATCAAAAGACGGAACAAAAACTCTTAGGTATTTCCGTGGGAAACAGATTTATTCAATCTTCTAGATTTTTCTGTGTGAGACTGATTTTTTTATCAAGTCTTCGACTTTGGATCGTGGCAACTCTTAGTTGTGGGTGAGATCATCTAAGGAAATCAAGTGCGTGTATCCTGGACTAGGTCCCGGGGTTTCTCTGCATTTGCGGTTTCCTCGTTAACCAAATTTTGGTGTCTGTGTTATTTCTTTTCCGCATTATATTTTGTTATATAATTGAAATATCACCGGTTATGCGTTAAGATCAATCAATTAGAATATCCAAACTTTGGTTGTTGATTTACATTGATTGACACTTGAACATTGGTCTTTGGTACCGTTCAAGTAATTCTCTTATATTCAATCGGGCTCGTAGATTTCTATTTGCTGAATGCGGATTGAATTAAGAGTTAGAGATATTAAAATCTTTAATATACTTTATTCTAGATTGAGTCTGACTGTCTAGTTGATTCTCTAGAAAGTGTATTGGAGTAAGTTTTCTCAGATTTCCAAATGAATTGTTGGGTGTGGTTGTTAGACCCCCGCATTTTCACCCTCATTTAGGTTTATGTAACCGTACCCAAACATGTACACCATGTTGGTTCACAAATAGTTAGCCGAGGTTAGCCATATGATTACTCTCATATCAACCTTATTCATCTTAACCATAACTAGTTCAAATGACTCAAACGAAACTAGTTAAAGAGCTATTCAATTGTTATATTCTCATAGATTTATACAAGAAAAAAATTGAAGCAAATCGGTTTGATTCACTCGAATCAATACATGAATATTCTAGCCACGGTTTGTAAAGATTGCATTCCTTATTGATAAATGCTTAGGTTCATCTACAACCGATTTTAGAAAGTAACCTACTTAAGTATGCATACGGGCATGCGTACTTAAGTAACCGGATTTGAGTTTGTTTTAGTTTTCAAACTCAGCAGAAATTCACTGACATAAACTTTCCGCCAGTATGCGTACGGGCACGCGTACTTTAGGTAACCGGATGAGTTTGGTTTTGGTTTTCAAACTCAGCAAAAATTCACGGACATGAACTTCCGCCAGTATGCGTACGGGTACGCATACTTACCCAGTCTCCTACAACCTTTTTGTATACACACAAGTATGCATACTTTAGGTTCCCAGTTTTGGACTTATACACTGATGTGCAAACACACTATGCTTATATCCAAAGATGGTTACAAGGTTCTAAACTCTTTATTTCAATCATTGAAACATTCTTCTATAATGACAATAGCCGTTTTCACACACTATTAGCATCAAAGCAATTTTCAAGATATTGAAATAATCATTATCGAAACATTCCAAGTCTTACACCAAATGATTGTATCAAACAAACCATGTAAGATGTTACTCGGCTATTTTATCATGATATAAGATGAACTTGGTCGAAGCAAAAGCTTACCAATACATATTTCGAGAAATATGTAAGCGAGATATGCTCAGCTCGAAATCTCAAATGTGTATATAGAAAACTATATCGTAATACGACTTATGTCTCAATATAGGAGATAGAATAGAAATAGACTTTCCAAGTGATAGATGAGTTTAAGTCTCCACATACCTTTTATCGATGAAGTTCCACAAGCTCTCCTTAGTAGTTCTTCGTCTTCAAGTGATAAACGCCGTGAAGTCTAAGCTCAACTACACAAACTATGTCCTAGTCCGAGACATCTATAAATAGGATAGAAATCAAGACTACACAAACTATGTTCAAGTGATAGCAACGCTTGCGAGTTCGACCGAGCAGTGCTCTAACAATCTCCCCCTTTGTCAGTTTTAGTGACAAAACTATCAATACATATGGATTACAAAATATATAAAAAATTGTAGCTTCTCATCTAAATGCTTGATCTCCTTGGCATCTTCAACACGACTCGAAATATTCGTCACTTCCAAGTACTCCATGATCCTAAAGGTTGTAAGTTCAGCATCATAGTTGTTGAAGATCCGTAGCGATAACAATGAGAAAAAAAAGTGCTCCAAATCATTGTTATACAACGTCTTAGTATTACTACAAAGCACCAAAGTTCAATTGTATCACAACTTTGACAATAACACTATGGTGATATGTATCATTCCCCCTTGGTCAATACTTCATCTCAACATGAAAACCACTCCCCCCTTACATAATGATCCGTAAACCATATGTATTTGTAGTGTCACACTACACATTAATTCTCCCCTTTTTTGTCAATATAAATTGGGAAAGGTACGAAAACTAGTGGGATCCTCATGAAATTTTCATAGAGATACTTCATGACCAAAAGAGAATACCATATCAACTTATTTTGATGCCATCATAAAGCCGAAGCTAAATGCATTCATCAAGGACTTTATAAAGATACAAGATAACCCCTATAATATTCCACAGCTGCAATCCCCACAAAGATTTGGCAATTAAGCACAAGTTCAAAAAGAACTCTCCCCCATAAAATGTCATTCCCGAAAGAACAACAAAGTCGACCCTACTTTCACAAGAAAAGATGGATTTCTTTGGACATAACCAAATCACATGAAAACATGAATTTGTATCCAAAATATTAAAATGAATTATCCACGAGAGAACCCCATGATTAATTCAATCGAAATGCACAACTAAATTAACCACAAGAAAACCCATGATTAATTAAATCTGAATTACACAAATACATTAACCACAAGAAAGTGATCAATTCAATTGGTCATGCTCGTCATAAGAGAACTTACGGAGGAACAACTAAATTGACCACAAGAGAATGATAAATTCAATTGATCATGCTCAAACATAAGAAAACTTATGGAGCAACATAGTATATGCACAAAAATGTGGATCGGAGATTGACCAATACTGCGGAATAGACAAGGATTCATTCTATTTTTCATCACTATTTGCACAATGACATGTAATAGACTTTGAAAAAGCGGGGGTCTAACAACCACACCCAATATTTCGATTAGCAATCTGTATGGACTAACTCCAATATACTTTTAAGAGAATCAACTAGACAGTCAGACTCAATCTAATAAAAGTATATCAAAGAATTATATCTCTCTTTATCGATTCAATACTTTACTCAAGCAAATAGAAATCTGCGAGTCTAATTGAATACAAGAGAAGTCACTTGAACAGTACCAAAGACCAATGTTCAATGATCAATCAATTTCAATCAACAACCAAAGGTTGGATTTCCCAATTGATCGATTCAACGCACAACCTGTGATATTTCAATTATATAACAAAATATAATGCGGAAAAGAAATAACACAGATACCAGAAGTTTTGTTAATGAGGAAACCGCAAATGCAGAAAAACCCCGGGACCTAGTCCATATTGAACACACACTGTATTAATCCGTCACAGACACTAGCCTACTACAAACTAACTTCGGTCTGGACTGTAGTTGAACCCCAATCAATCTCACACTGATCCAAGGTATAGTTACGGTCCTTATGTCTCTTATCGTATCAGGATACTACGCACTTGATTCCCCTAGCTGATCTAACCCACAACTAAGAGTTGCTACGACCCAAAGTCGAAGACTTTAATAAACAAATTTGTATCACACAGAAAAGTCTACGGTAATAGATAAATCTGTCTCCCACAGAAATACCTACGAGTTTTTGTTCCGTCTTTTAATAAATCAAGGTGAACATGAACCAATTGATAAACCAGACTTATATTCCAGAAGAACAACCTAGTATTATCAATCACCTCACAATAATCTTAATCAACTAGCGAAAGAAGATATTGCGGAATCACAAACGACGAGACGAAGATGTTTGTGACTTCTTTTATATCTTGCCTATCGAAGAAATCAATCTCAAGCCAATCTTGCGATTGTACTTAGTACGATAGAAACAACAAGATTAGATCACACAACTAAAAGAAAAGTAGTATCGATCTGGATTCACAATCCCAATGAAGTCTTCAAGTCGTTAACCTACAAGGTCTCGGTAGAAACCTAAGGTTAAAGGAGAATCGACTCTAGCTAATACAACTAGTATCACACAGGAGGTGTGGGGATTATGTTTCCCAGTTTCTAGAGTTCTCCTTTATATAGTCTTTCAAATCAGGGTTTGCAATCAATGTTAGCTTAGTAATAAAGCATTCAATATTCATCTTTAGATGAAAACCTGATTAGATTCAAGCTAATATGTTTCAACCGTTAGATCGAAACTTAGCTTGTTACACAAAAATGAAATGCACATTTATCTAGGTTCGTGTAACCGTACCCAAATATGTACATCTAGTTGGTTCAACAGTAGTTAACCAAATGGTTAGCCATATGAGCACTTTCATATCAACCATATTCTTCTTTACCACAACTAGTTCAAATGACTCAAATGAACTAGTTAAAGAGTTTTTCAATTGCTTAGATCTTTGTAATAGACAAAATTGAAACAAAAACGATTTGATTCACTTGAATCATGAACTTTATAGCCACCGTTTGCAAACTTGCATTCCTTAGTTTATATAAGTTTAAGTTCAGGAATAATCGTTTTTAGAAAATAACCAACTTAAGTTCGCGGAATGGTACGCGGACTTAAGTACCCGGAATAAGTTTGTTTTCAATTCACAAACTCCACCAGAAATTCTCGGGATGAGAACCTCCGACAGTACGCGGACTGGGTACGCGAACTCTAGTTCCGGTTTTCCTGAGCAGCAAAGTACGCGTACTTTGGTTCAAGGAATAAGGACTTATACATGTATGATTTACCACACAATGCTTATATCCAACAATGGTTATATATTCTAAACTCTCATTTCAATCATTGAAACATTCTTAGAGGACGTTATATAGTTGTTGTTCACAAACCATTTTTTGTCAAAGCCAGTTTCAAGTGATTGAAACTTATCATGACTTTCGTCACTAGTAAAGATGAACTTGGCCAAAACGAAAGCTTACCAACACATATTTCAAGAAATAGATAAGCGAGATAAACTCGGCTCGAAATAGCAAATGTGTATAATCAAAATCTATATAGCAAAACGACTTTTGTCTCAAGACAGGAGATAGAGTAGATAGACTTTTGAGTGATAGATAAGTTCAAATCTCCACATACCTTTTAGTCGACGAAGTTCCACCAGTGCCTTGAGTAGTTCTTCGTCTTTGTATGATGATCGCCATGGAGTCTTGAGCTCAACTACACTTTCTATCCTAGTCCGAGACTTATCTAATAGTAGACTAGAAATCAAGACTTATAGTTTTGATCACTAACATTGACAAACATGCTTGAGATAGCAACGCATGCGAGTTCGACCGAGCAGTGCTCTAACAATCTCCCCCTTTGTCGATTTTAGTGAGAAAACTATCAATACATATGGAATACAAAAATAGATAAATAAACTTTTATAGCTTCTCTTCCACATGCCTGATCTTCTTGGTTCTTCAACATTACTCGAAGTCTTCGTCACTTCCAAGTACTCCAATGATCCCAAAGGTTGTAAGTTTTGTATCACCGTTGTTGAAAATTCATAGTCATAATAATGAGAAAACAATAATTCTCAATCATTGTTATACAGTGTCATAGTATTATCATACAACATCAAAGTTCAATTGTATCACAACTTCGACAACAATACTATGGTGATATGTATCACTCCCCCTTAGTCAATACTCCATCTGACATGGAAACCACTCCCCTTTACATAATGATCCGAAAACCATATGTATTTGTAGTGTGAACTACACAATAATTCTCCCCCTTTTTGTCAATAAAATTGGCAAAGGTACGAAAACTAGTGGGATCCTAATGAAATTTCCATAGAGACATTTCATGACCAAAAGAAAGCACATATCAACTTTTTAGATGCCATCGTATAGCCGAAGCTAAATGCATTCATCAAGTAGTTTATAATGATACAAGATAACCCCTATAATATTCCACATCCGCACTCCCCACAAAGATTTGGCAATTAAGCACAAGTTCAATAAAGAACTCTCCCCCATAAAATGTTATTCTCAAAAGAAAAACAAGAGCGACCTTACTTTCATAAGAAAAGAAAGATTTCTTTGGACATAACAAATCGCATATGAATATGAATTTGAATCCAAAATACTCAATTAAATTAACCACAAGAAAACCCATGATTAATTTAATCGGAAATGCTCAACATAAGAGAACTTATAGAGCCACACAATATATACATAAAAATATGGATCGGGGAAGATCAATACTTTGGAATAAACAAGGAGTCATTCTATTTTCCATCACTATTTGCACAATGACATATAATAGACACAATCCTCGTAAACAAAAGTTCATCCTATCTTCCATCAATATTTGCATAATGACATACAATAGGCTTAACTTTTGTAATGTCAAAAGTTCATTCATTCTTTTATCAGTACTTGCATATCGACACGTGAAAGACTTAACTTTTGACAAAGTATGGGACAATCATAGTTCACGGACGCAAACACACATATCCCATAACACATTGCAATATATAAAACCATAAATATTAATACTGCAAAAACAATCTTTGCCCTTTGAAGGTAGAATCAATCTTTTTCGCACGGATTTACACCAAGAGTGGTTACCAAAGGCGTATAAAAATATTTTCTTAACAAAGAAGAACATACAAAGTCATTAAAGACCATGCATCATAGTTCACATAAGATGATTGTGAACATTCAAGAATCCCATAGCAATTCGTACTACTGCCTATTCTTGAACTTCCTTCTTTGTGATTCACCAACATCATTCTTGTAAAAGCTGCAAATGAGCTTGTAATAGAATTACTCCAAGAATCCAAGTGCCCAAGTCCAACAGAAGTAGAACAAGTACGACGAAACGGAGCAAATTACTCAAAAACAAGATACGGGACAAACCTCAACCTCAACTCATTCAAATTTAGTATTTCTCATCACCATTTTGAAGAGAATGCAAATAGGAAGAGAATTAAAGAAGAATGAGTTCATTCCGAGTTCGGACGAAGAAGTTACGGCCAAAACAAATTTACCGAATATCGACGTCAAGTATGCATACGGGTTTGCAAACGAATTTTCGTATCCTGGAGCAGTATGCAAACGGGTATGCGTACTTAAACCCCTGGATTTTGATTTTAAATGATGTTATGCATACCTGGTAGGTGTACCATGAAGTCCAAACATCCCAAACTACTATTTTCAAATCTAAACGTGTAAGAACCTTAAACACAGATCAAGTTAGGTAGCAAGGTACATGGATCATTATAAAAACACAAATGTTGCTCAGGTTTATAGACATACCTTTTTATAAGAATCCAGTCAAATTCTACAGCCTTACCGAACATAATCTTTGTGCCCCAATTCTCGTGCTTCCCTCACCGTATACATAGCAGGGCATTCCTTGGTGAGGACGCACTTACAACACAATCAAGTTGTGTTGGGGTGAACAATGTATTTCTCACCACAAGTGACCTTTGGATTATCATGAACGAGATCGCTTTTAGAACCTTTCACATCCAATTTCATTTTTCCAAAAAACTTGTTAAGTTTCAACATCATGGATACTTCCTTCTCCATAGTCATGGAATTTTCTGGAAGATCATTCCTTTTCACACTCAAAGCAACATTGGATTTCCTTGGTACCCACTTCTGAGTGTGTTTAGGAACAACCGGAACCTTCTTCCCATTACTCTCTTCTAGAATTCTCGGAAGAGAATTGGATTGACTATTCTTTTGCAAGTTAGTCTTTCTCCCATTGGGAGCATCTGATCTTGTATTCGTCTTTACGAAGTTATCCTTTTGATAACCATTACGATTGTGAAAAGGATTCGTATGACTTTTATAAGCAAAACTAGGATTATCACAACACTGATTCCTTTGCCTAAAGGTTGGACAGTTACAACCTGTAATGTTAATGGGATTAGTCTTAACATATGATCTTGGTTTCACAACTTCTTGTGATGCCCAAACAAGAACATCATGAAGTTTCTCATTCCTTATACGGAAACGACATCTCCCTTCCAGGTGACCTTTATTTCTGCAATAGTGGCAAACATAAGGAATGTTCTTACCTCGATCCATGTGTGCTGACTTTGGAGGTTGATATACTTTGCTCTTTCGAAGATTAACTTCCGGTGAAGGTATTTCACTTTTTCCATCAGTGGAAACCTTTTGTTGAGAAGAATCATTAGCCTTGACAAATTTTACCTCTTTGCTAATACTTGGAGCATTTATTCCCTTATAGCCCAATCCTCGTGTATCACGATGATTTTTACTTGCTCCTAGCATAGTGGTTAATTTGCTTGAACTAGTATTTAACTTTTTCAAGTCATCTTCCAACACCTTGATTTTATCAAAAGCAACAACTAAATAATCCTCAAGGCGTTTTTCTCGAGTGAGATAAGCGCTTTCTCTGTCATTAAAACTTTCTTGCTGAGAGTTAATCCTTGCTTCAGTTTCTGCAAGTTTCTCTTATAACAAAAAGTACTTTTGATAAAGATTATTACATTCATGTGACTTCATACGTAGGTTTTCCTCAGAATCCTTGAGGATCGATTCGTTAGAAAGATTTGAAACATAAATACATGCGTAACATCTTCTCAATTTCTTATTTGTATGACAGAAATTAGTCAGAAAAGGTGTGACATGAGAAGTTGTCATCTTTTTCTTTTCCAACGAATTCAAAAGCTTAACATACTCTGAGACTTACTCATCAACATCTCTATCAATATCTGAATCACCTTCATCAGAAAGTTCATCTAACTGTTCTTGTAGGCGTGTTTCCCAGACTTCAACAAGTTCTACATTAAGAGAATGTTTAGATACTGACATAGATGTGAATGTTTTCTCAGGTGAATCCAAGCTTTGAAAAACATCTGGTAATTTATGAACTGGTACGTTATTAAAGATAGACTCTTCCATAATCAGATCGCTACAAACACATATTTATGAGGTATTTAACGTGTTTGCTTGCTCTGATACCAATTGAAAAAGTGGGGGTCTAACAACCACACCCAATATTTCGATTAGCAATCTGTATGGACTAACTCCAATATACTTTTAAGAGAATCAACTAGACAGCCATACTCAATCTTAATAAAAGTATATCAAAGAGTTATATCTCTATTTCTCGATTCAATACTTTACTCAAGCAAATAGAAATCTGCGAGTCTAATTGAATACAAGAGAAATCACTTGAACGGTACCAAAGACCAATGTTCAATCAATTTCAATCAACAACCAAAGGTTGGATTTCCCAATTGATTGATTCAACGCACAACCTGTGATATTTCAATTATATAACAAAATATAATGTGGACAAGAAATAACACAGACACCTGAAGTTTTTTTAACGAGGAAACCACAAATGCAGAAAAACCCAGGGACCTAGTCCAGATTGAACACACACTGTATTAAGCCGCTACAGACACTAGCCTACTACAAACTAACTTCGGTCTGTACTGTAGTTGAACCCCAATCAATCTCACACTGATCCAAGGTACAGTTGCGCTCCTTATGTCTTTGATCCCAGCAGGATACTACGCACTTGATTCCCTTAGCTGATCTCACCCACAACTAAGAGTTTCTACGACCCAAAGTCGAAGACTTTAATAAACAAATCTGTATCACACAGAAAAGTCTACGGTAATAGATAAATATGTCTCCCACAGAAATACCTACAAGTTTGTGTTCCGTTTTTTGATAAATCAAGGTGAACAGGAACCAATTAATAAACCAGACTTATATTCCTGAAGAACAGCCTAGTATTATCAATCACCTCACAATAATCTTAATCGACTAGCGAAAGAAGATATTGCGGAATCACAAACGATGAGACGAAGATGTTTGTGACTTCTTTTATATCTTGCCTATCGGAGAAATCAATCTCAAGCCAATCTTAAGATTGTACTTACTACGATAGAAACAACAAGATCAGATCACACAACTACAAGAAAAGTAGTATCGGGCTGGCTTCACAATCCCAGTGAAGTCTTCAAGTCGTTAACCTACAGGGTCTCGGCAGAAACCTTAGGTTAAAGGAGAATCGACTCTAGCTAATACAACTAGTATCACACATGAGGTGTGGGGATTAGGTTTCCTAGTTGCTAGAGTTCTCCCTTATATAGTCTTTCAAATCAGGGTTTGCAATCAATGTTAGCTTAGTAATAAAGCATTCAATATTCACCGTTAGATGAAAACCCGATTAGATTCAAGCTAATATCTTTCAACCGTCAGATCGAAACTTATCTTGTTACACACAAATTAAATGCGCGTTTATATAGGTTCATGTAACCGTACCCAAACATGTACATCTAGTTGGTTCAACAGTAATTAACCAAATGGTTAGCCATATGAGCACTTTCATATCAACCATATTCTTCTTTACCATAACTAGTTCAAATGACTCAAATGAACTAGTTAGAGAGTTGTCCAATTGCTTAGATCTTTATAATAGACACAATTGAAACAAAAACGATTTGATTCACTCGAATCGATTCATGAACTTTATAGCCACGGTTTGCAAACTTGCATTCCTTAGTTTATATAAGTTTAAGTTCACGAATAATCGTTTTTAGTTATAACCAACTTAAGTTCGCGGATTGGTATGCGGACCTAAGTACCAGGAATAAGTTTGTTTCCAATTCACAAACTCCGGCAGAAATTCTCGCGATGAGAACCTCCGACGGTACGCGGACTGGGTACGCAGACTCTAGTTCCGGTTTTCCTGAGCAGCAAAATACGCATACTTTGGTTCAAGGAATAAGAACTTATACATGTATGAGTTACCACAAAATGCTTATATCCAACAATGGTTATATATTCTAAACTCTCATTTCAATTATTGAAACATTCTTAGAGGACGTTATATAGTTGTTGTTCACAAACCATTTTTTGTCAAAGCCATTTTCAAGTGATTAAAACTTATCATGACTTTCGTCACTAGTAAAGATGAACTTGGCCAAAGAGAAAGATTACCAACACATATTTAGAGAAATAGATAAGCGAGATAAACTCGACTCGAAATAGCAAAACGAATTTTGTCTCAAGACAGGAGATAGATTAGATAGACTTTTGAGTGATAGATAAGTTCAAGTCTCCACATACCTTTTAGTCGATGAAGTTCCACCAGTTCCTTGAGTAGTTCTTCGTCTTTGTATGATGACCACCATGGAGTCTTGAGCTCAACTACACTTTCTATCCTAGTCCGAGACTTAACTAATAGTAGACTAGAAATAAAAACTTATAGGTTTGATCACTAACATTGACAAACATGCTTGAGATAGCAACGCATGCGAGTTCGACCGACCAGTGCTCTAACAGACTTAATCCTTTTAAACGAAAGTTTTATCCTTTCTTCCATCAAATAATGACATAAAAGGCTTTTAACTTTTGTAATGTCAAAAGTTCATTTTATCTTCTATCAATACTTTCATACCGACATGATAGAGATAACTTTTGAACAAGTATGGGACAGTCACAGGTTCACGGACGTAAACAACATATTCCATAACAATTTGCAACATATAAAATCATAAAGATTAAAATTGCCAAAACCATCTTCAAAATAACTTAGAATTTGAATAAGTAAATCTAAAAACATTGAAGATGAAAATCGTTCGACATAGATATGTGTATTCACAATAATGGCTATTTCAAACCCTAGTAATTCTTCTAAAAACATAAAAATAAGATTTACTAGACATATAAACTCAGATGAGATTAGCAACCATGAAACGGACAAGGGCAAGTTCATCAGTTGCTTTCTTTAGCTCCTCCTTCAAAAACACTAGATTCTTTGATGCAATCTCGAGATGTTCACGCACGACCTCAAAATCTTGAAGAAGATTTCCAACCAATTGAACAGACATCTGGATTGGAAGATCTTTTTCATGATCAATTACTTTATAACAAATAACGGGAATGGGATCATCATCAAGTTCAAAGGTTACATCATCAAAGTTGTCTTCCTTTTTCCTTCCTTCCATCGTGCACTTGCTCAATCAATCCCATAAGAGATCTTGGCGTTACCGAACAAGTATATATGTATATTAAAGACTTGATACATATTTAAAGGAAAAATCCCACAACAGAAACCCAGGGTTTCTTGTAAACATTTGGTAACGGGCCAGTGTGCACAGATACATGGTTAAAACCCAAGGCGAGGACGATTAACAGTTGGAGCAAATAGGCTGAGAAGATGACAGGAATCATTGATACAAGGTGACTCGACTGCCATTCTATGAAGAAAAACTAGTGTATCTTAAGAAGGTATTAGGTAAACAGTTTTAAAATAAAACTTGTTTGGAGCAAACTACAGGAAGAGAGAACACTGTCATCACAATACAATACAGACCATTTGTCAAGAGGAAGATCTTCGTTGAGGGTTATGTGTATCTTCTCATTGGTCCATAGAGAGGATACACATAAAACAATAGTCAAGTTGTATATTGATGAACATGAATTTCATCAGTGGTGTTGATACACTCGTTTTTACTCTCCTCCCCTATACTGGAATTATTAGGAGAATGACAAGAGTTACCTGGATCAGCTTCTTTCCTTGCCTTCTTGATCTTGCGCTTGAGATCGTTGATACTGGTCTTGAGTTCCGAGACACGATTATTGATGTGAATGTAATCAGGAATATCAGCAAGATCATTATTGAGGGAAAGAGAGAAGTTTGAAGAATTTTTCTTTCTTCGACACCTTTTTCTTCTTACAGGTCTTTCAGAATTATCATTCATCCACATAACATTGTTCCTTTTACAGTTTTAGTAGAAGAAATGTTATGCTCATAATCAGAAAAATCCCCATTGCAACCTTTTTCATGATTGTGGAATGAGTTTTTTACTGAACACGTAGGAACAGGTTTAATGACTTCTTTCGACATCCAAATAAGAATGTTGCGAAGTTTTTCATTCCACATACGAAAGTGACATCTTTTTTCAACATGACCTTTCTTTCCGCAATAATAGCAGCTGACAGGTGAGTTTTTATTTGTCCTCAACTGAGTCATCCTTGTAGGCTCATGTACTTTATTATCAGATACATCTACGGTAGAAGAAGGGTTATTTTCTTTGACAAAACTCATCTTACCTTTTCTTGAGCTTTTATACCTTTATATCCCAGACCACGTGTAACACGATGTTCTTTGCAAGCTCCAAGCATAGAAGATAGTTTTGTAGAGCTAGAATTGAACCTTTTCAAATTCTCTTCTAAAGCCTTGATCCTTTTAAGAGTCGTACTAAGATCAGTCTCCAATAGTTTTTCCCGCATGAAGAATGCCTTTTCTCTATCGTTAAAACATTCTTGTTGAGAGACATACCTTGCATCGGTTTCTGCAAGCCTTTCTTTCAACACAAGGAGATTTTGATGAAGATCATCACATTCAGAAATTTTTGAACATATATCTTCGTTACGATCTTTAAGAGTAGCTTGTAATAAGCTATCATAACCCTTAAAGATTTTTCTCAATTTTCTGTTTTCAACGCAAGAGGAGTTAGAAATTCAGCCGAGCAGGATGTTGACTTCTTTTTATTTAGAAGACGATCAAAGAGGAGGATGTACTGTGAGACTTCTTCTTCAACATCTTGTCCTTATTCTAAATCGCTCCCATCAGAGAGTTCATCTAATTGTTCATCAAGAAGAGCTTCCCAGTTAAGAGTGGGTTTAGATGATGAAGAAGATGTAACCGATTTCTCAGGCGTATCAGGATTTTTAGCCAAACTTTCCTGAACTGGTGATGCGTGTTTAGAGATAGCACCTCTGTCCATATCATATCGCTACAAACACAGACTTGTAATGTATTCAACGTGTTTTCCTACTCTGATACCAATTGAAAATTCGGGGGTCTAACAACCACACCCAACAATTCGTTTGTCAATATGAGAGGACTTACTCCAATACACTTTCTAGAGAATCAACTAAACAGTCAGAGTCAATATAGAATAAAGTATATCAAAGAGTTTAATATATCTAACTCTTAATTCAATCCGCAATCAGCAAATAGAAATCTGCGATCCCGATTGAATATAAGAGGAATTACTTGAACGGTACCAAAGACCAATGTTCAAGTGTCAATCAATGTAAACCAACAACCAAAGGTTGGATATTCTAATTGATTGATCTTAATGCACAACCTGTGATATTTCAATTATATAACAAAATATAATGCGGAAAATAAATAACACAGACACCATAATTTTGTTAATGAGGAACCCGCAAATGCAGAAAAACCCCAGGACCTAGTCCAGATTGAACACCACACTGTATTAAGCCTCTACAGATACTAGACTACTACCAATTAACTTTGGACTGGACTGTAGTTGAACCCTAATCAATCTCACACTGATTCAAGGTACAGTTGCGCTCCTTACGTCTCTAATCCCAGTAGGATACTACGCACTTGATTCCCTTAGATGATCTCACCCACAACTAAGAGTTGCTATGACCCAAAGTCGAAGACTTGATAAACAAATCTGTCTCACACAGGAAAGTCTATAGGATTGAATAAATTTGTCTCCCACAGAAATACCCAAGAGGTTTTGTTCCGTCTTTTGATAAATCAAGGTGAACAGGAACCAATTGATAAACCAGACTTATATTCCCGAAGAACATCCTAGTATTACCAATCACCTCAAAATAAACTTAATCGATTAGCGAAGAAAGTTATTATGGAATCACAAACGATGAGACGAAGGTGTTTGTGACTACTTTTTTATCTTTCTTATCGGAGATATAAATCTCAAGCCAATTTTACAATTGCACTCAATCACGATAGAAACAGCAAGATCAGATCACACAACTACAAAGAGAATAGTTGGGTCTGGATTCACAATCCCAATGAAGTCTTCAAGTCGTTAACCTACAGGATCTCGAGAAGAAACCAAAGGTTAAAGGAGAATCGACTTTAGTTATGCAACTAGTAACACACAGGAGGTGTGGGGATTCGGTTTCCCAATTGCTAGAGTTCTCTTTTATATAGTTTTCAAATCAGGGTTTGCAATCCAAGTTACCTTGGTAACAAAGCATTCAATATTCACTGTTAGATGAAAAACCTGATTCAACCAAGCTAATATCTTTCAACCGTTAGATCGAACTTAGCTTGTTACACACAAATGAAATGTACCCTCATTTAGGTTTATGTAACCGTACCCAAACGTGTACACCATGTTGGTTCACAAATAGTTAACCGAGGTCAGCCAATATGATTATTCTCATATCAACCTTATTCATCTTAACCATAACTAGTTCAAATGACTCAAATGAAACTAGTTAAAGAGTTGTTCAATTGCTATATTCTCATAGATTTATACAAGAACACAATTGAAGCAAAATCAGTTTGATTCACCCGAATCAATAAATGAACATTATATCCACGGTTTGCAAAGATTGCATTCCTTATTGATAAATGTTTAGGTTCATGTATAACCTATTCTAGAAAGTAACCTACTTAAGTATGCGTACTTAAGTAACCGGATTTGAGTTTGTTTTAGTTTTCAAACTCAGCAGAAATTCACGGACGTGAACTTCCGCTAGTATGCGTACGGGTACGCGTACTTTAGGTAACCAGATCAGTTTGGTTTTGGTTTTCAAACTCAGCAGAAATTCATGGACGTGAACTTCCGCCAGTATGCGTACGGGTACGCATTCTTACCCAGTCTCCCACAACCTTTTTGTATACACACAAGTATGCATACTTTAGGTTCCCGGTTTTCGAATTATACACTAATGTGCAAACACACTATGTTTATATCCAAAGATGGTTACAAGATTCTAAACTCTTTATTTCAATCATTGAAACATTCTTCTATAACGACAATAGCCGTTTTCACACACTATTAGCATCAAAGCAATTGAAATAATCATTATCGAGACATTCCAAGTCTTACACCAAATGATTGTATCACACAAACCATGTAAGATGTTACTCGGCAATTTTCTCATGATATAAGATGAACTTGGTCGAAGCGAAAGCTTACCAACACATATTTCGAGCAATATGCAAGCGAGATATACTCAGCTCGAAATCTCAAATGTGTATATAGAAAACTATATTGTAATACGACTTATGTCTCAATATAGGAGATAGAGTAGAAATAGAATTTGCAAGTGATATATGATTTTAAGTCTCCACATACCTTTTGTCGATGAAGTTCCACAAGCTCTCCTTAGTA
The DNA here is from genome assembly GCF_003573695.1 of Papaver somniferum. NCBI lineage: Eukaryota > Viridiplantae > Streptophyta > Magnoliopsida > Ranunculales > Papaveraceae > Papaver > Papaver somniferum. The sequence goes on from NC_039362.1 coordinate 68,426,855, forward strand.
GTTCTTCGTCTTCAAGTGATAAACGCCGTGAAGTCTAAGCTCAACTACACAAACTATGTCCTAGTCCGAGACATCTATAAATAGGCTAGAAATCAAAACTTATAGTCTGGTCACTAACATTGACAAACATGCTTGAGATAGCAACGCATGCGAGTTCGACTGAGCAGTGCTCTAACACTAAGATATCCCAAGCATCTTTAGACTTAGTGCACATAATCACATGGTGATAAAGATCTGGGGTTATGGCGTGGATAATAGCGTTCAATCCATCAGAATTCTTCTTTGAAGCACTAATCTCGGATTCACCATATCTTCATATGTCCTTTGCAACAGTTACACCGTCTACCACAACTGTTGGAGGATCGTATCCATTTACAACACGAACCCATGATCGAAAATCACGAGCTTGTAAAAAAGGCACGCATAGAAATTTTCAACCATAAGTAATTCGAGCCATCGAAGACTGGCGGTACGTTTATAGAGATAGCACTTCTGTCTATATAGTCAGATTGCTATAAACACATACTTATGAGGTCTTAGCGTGTTTGCCTGCTCTGATACCAACTGAATGTGCAGGGGGTATAATTCCAATATAATTCCGAGAATGACAACTTAAAGAAACTCAATCAAGGAAAGATATCAAGGGCTTTAAATTCTTCTTAACACAATCAATCAATGAAACAGATATGAATCTGTGAACCTGATTGATGTGAGAAAAACTCAGATGGTACCAAATACCATTATTTGAGTGTCAATCAAGTTATATCCAACCAACAAGGTCGGATTTAACAACTATGATTGAAAAACGCATAACCTGTGATATTTCAGTTATATAAAGAAAATATAATACAAAACAAATAACACAGATACCAGAAATTTTTTTAACAAGGAAACCGCAAATGCAGAAAACCCAGAGACCTAGTCTATACTTGAAAAACACGGCCTCTAGCCTAAGCCACTATAGACTCTAGCCTAGTGACAAGATAACTTCGGACTGGAATGTAGTTGAGCCCTGACCAAGTATCACACCGATTAAGGTACAATCGCGTTCCTTACGCCTCTTGAATCTTGCAAGACCCTGCGCACTTGATTCCCCTAGCTAACGTCCTTTGTAGCTTAGGAGTTGCAACGACCCAAAGTCGAAGACTTACAAACAAATCTGTCTCCCACAGATAAGTCTATTCTTTTTGGTTTCCGTCATTAGATAAAAATCAAGGTGAAAAGGAAACACAACTAATAATCCGGTCTTACAACACCGAGTGCAGCGTAGAATATTAGTCACCTCACAATAACCTAACTGATTAACATAAGAAGTTATTGCGGAATCACAAGAGTCTGAAACGAAAAACTGTTGTGATTACTTTTTATATCTTACCAATCGAATATAATGTTAGAGCATTGCTCGGTCGAAATTGCAAACATTCCTATCTCAAGCTTGTTTGCCAAGTTTAGTTGACCAAAACTATAATCTTGATTTCTAGTCTACCTATAGGAGTTTCAGACTAGGATAGATTGTGTATTTGAGATTTACACTTCATGACGCTTACAACTGAAGACGATGATCTACTGAAGAACTCGGAGGAACTTCATCAACAAAAGGTATGTGGAGACTAAAACTTATCTATCACTCAGAAGTTTTTCTATTATACTCTATCTCCTATTGAGACAAAGTCGTATATATATATATAGACTTTCATATCATACACATTTCTTATTTCGAGCTGAGTATAAATCGCTTATCTATTTCTCGAAATATGTGTTGGTAGCTTTTTTTCTTTGATACGTTCATCATTATTCTTGACGAGTTTAGTTGGAAACAATTTATTTGTTGGAAACTAAATAATAAGTCAAAAGATGATCATGTGGAAATTGCCTTGAAACATCGTATATGATTTGTGTGAGACAGTCATTTGATGTCGACTTGGAAAGTTTCATATTGATCATTCGATCACTTGAAAATTGTTTATTGTGTGAGACAACCATTGTCGTCTTCTAAGAATGTTTCAATGATTGAAATGGGAGTTTAGAACTAAAACCCATGTCTGGAATACATCACAGTATGCATACCATTATGCGAACTGTGTAAGTATGATTCAGGTCCGGAAACTAAGTTTGCATACCCGCTTGAAAACGGTTTCACCTGAGTTAGGTCTGGAACAACAGTTTGCATACCCGTTTGCAAACTGTTGGTTAAGACCAAGTCCGGAACTTAAGTATGCATACCTGTTTGCAAACTTAAGTGGTTCAAGTTCTAAAATCGGTTAAGTATGTTTACATACTCTTGAACAAATACATATATTAAGGAATGCAATCTTTGCAAACTGTGGCTTAAATATTCATGAATTGTTTCTCTTGAATCAATCTGATTTTTCTTCATATATACTTCTATGTGATTATTAACAATTGAACAACTCTATGAAACACAACTAGATTCATTTGATTATATTTCATGGTTTATTGATCATCATAGTTGATCTAGATGTGTTAGATGAATGTGATTTAAACCAAAGTGTTCATATAGCTAACTTTGGTTAACTATTATTGAGCCAACTCAATATACACGTTTAGGTATGAAAAAGCAGGGGTCTAACAACTACACCCAATATTGCGCTTAGCAATCTGTATGGACTAACTCCAAATACCTTCAAGAGAATCAACTAGACAGCCTGACTCAATCTTAAGAAAAGTATATGAAAGATTTATATCTCAATCTCTCAATTCAATCCGCAATCAAACAAAAAATAATTTGCGAGCCCGATTGAATATAGGAGAGATAACTTGAACGGTACCAAAGACCAATGTTCAAGTATCAATCATTTTCAATCAACAACCAAAGGTTGGATTTACCAATTGATCGATTCAACGCACGACCTGTGATATTTCAATTATATAACAAAATATAATGCGGAAAAGAAATAACACATACACCATAAATTTTGTTAAAGAGGAAACCGCAAATGCAGAAAAACCCCGGGACCTAGTCCAAATTGAGCACACACTGTATTAAGCCGCTACAGACACTAGCCTACTACAAACTAATTTTGGTCTGGACTGTAGTTGAACCCCAATCAATCTCACACTGATCCAAGGTACAGTTGCGCTCCTTACGTCTCTGATCCCAGCAAGATACTACACACTTGATTTCCTTAGATGATCTCACCCACAACTAAGAGTTTCTACGACCCAAAGTCGAAGACTTTAATATACAAATATGTATCACACAGAAAAGTCTACAGGAATAGATAGCCACAGAAATACCTACGAGTTTTGTTCCGTCTTTTGATAAATCAAGGTGAACAGGAACCAATTGATATACCAGACTTATATTCCCGAAGACCAACCTAGAAATATCAATCACCTCAGAATAATCTTAATCCACTAGCGAAACAAGATATCGTGGAATCACAAACGATGAGATGAATATGTTTGTGACTACTTTTCTATCTTTCCTATCAAAGAAATTAATCTCAAGCCAATCTTACGGTTGTACTTAAATACGGTAGAAACAGCAAGATCAGATCACCCAACTACAGAGAAAATAGTTGGGTCTGGCTTCACAATCCCAATGAAATCTTCAAGTCGTTAATCTATAGGGTCTCGATAGAAACCTAAGGTTAAAGGAGAATCGACTCTAGCTTATACAACTAGTATCACACATGAGATATGAGGATTAGGTTTCCTAATTGCTAGAGTTATCCTTTATATAATCTTCAAATCAGGGTTTGCAATCTAAGTTACCTTGGTAACAAAGCATTCAATATTAACCGTTAGATGAAAACCTGATTAGATTCAAGCTAATATCTTTCAACCGTAAGATCGAACTAGCTTGTTATACACACATGAAATGTAACTTCATTTAGGTTTGAGTAACTGTACCTAAACGTGTACAAGTCGTTGGTTCAACAGTAGTTAACCAATGGTTAGCCATATGAGCACTTTCATATCAACCTTATTCTTCTTCACCATAACTAGTTCAAATGACTCAAAAGAACTAGTTAAAGAGTTGTTCAATTGCTTAGATCTCATAGAAGTATACAAAACACAATCGAAGAAAAAAAAGTTTTGATTTACTCGAACCGATTCATGAACATTATAGCCACGGTTTGCAAAGATTGCATTCCTTAATTTATAAATGCCTTTGTTAGAGCATTGCTCGGTTGAACCCACCAAGCGTTGGTATGTCAAGTCTGGTTGTCATATTTTAGTGAACCAAAACTCATTTAAAGAGTCGCTTGATTATTTACTAGAGTCAACTTCGTATAGGTTAGCTAGAAAGTTATTAGGATATGAGACTTACAAGTATTACTCGAAGACTTGAAGAATGCGAATAAGTAAAGAGCTACACCGACGACATCATCCTTCCTCTTGATGTTAGTAATATTTTGACTTGAACTGTTTCATTCCTAACGTATCTTTCAAGTCGTGTTATATTGAAAACATAACTGAAAAGCTGTGAATGATTATACTCTAGCTAGACATAGTATTAAGGAATTATAATACGAAGTATAATGCCTATCTTTTGAACTTCGTATATAAGACATCAACATAATCGTTTGAATGCTATTGTGATTATGTATGGGTATGGGTGAAGATTTCGTCCTAGGAAACAATGTTTTACATTCGTTTAAAATTAAAAGGAAATAGAATTCATAAACTTGTTTTGTGAATCGAAAGGGAAATCGCTAGGCTTATTGGTATTGTTATTCATTGCAAATCTTTGGATTACCAATATGTGTGTTTAGTATAACCGCTCATAACTTGTTTATATATCTTGGTAAAACTATTCACAATGCCTGACTTATGTATCGGTATCACTTTTATTAGTGAAACCAATCTTAAGTAATCATATGAGATGGTATGATCGATATTTGTAATTGGTGTGACCATTCCTAGTCATTGGTGTAGATGGCGAAAAACGATTTGCTGGTTTTTAAGGAATTGAGGAGACGACAGTAGGGAGAAGACTCCTCAAACTGAGCGAAATGTTAAACCTCACACAGATGCACCGCTGCAATGGGGGTGCTTTAGATTCGAGAGATCAATCTGTAGTACGCCGGCCTAAATCAAGACAATGACCGTTCCAGAGTAAATTCGGTCACAAGAGAGGATGGGTTGATCTGTAGGAGGGAAGCTGGGAAATGTGTGGAATCAATGGTAGTCAAAGATTGTGGGTGTGTGAATTCTGAATATGATAAGCTCTGAATGATTGAAATTGCTCAATTGAGAGTAGTTGCTCAATTGATGAGTTGATGATCTCGTGTTGTCGATGAGACGTGAGATTGATGATATTGTTGATGCTGATGCTTCAATCATGATTCAGAGACTTATTTATATTGCTGGAATTTTAGACACCATGATCCCATGAAGTGTGACAGTTGATGAAATCAAGGAGTGGAAAAGTGGAGATCGTGTTTGAAACCAGTTGCTCAACATGTGGAGACTTGGTCGATTTTCTACCCACTACCTCGTGAATTATTTCAACTGACTGCATGACTTGCTCACATTCCATCGTGTGTTTGAACACACATGTCGTAGGCCGCCAGACCAAAACCCTAAGTGATACCCCCCCCAAGTGACATAATTGACGTCTCGTGGTATGTTAGTCAATTGATGACTTTGTGGTTTGATGGGACGATGAGTCCATGTAGTTGCTGAGTTGAACATGATGTTCTGAAACTCATGAATTGAACATGTCATGAGACAGAGGTATAATTCTTACGATGAAGTGAGAAAGTATTGCTCATTCGATGGATCGTTGAATATTGATTGTTGAACCAATATTCCTTGGTTTGAGCAAATATTTATCATTTGAGCAAGTGTTGCTCATGTGATGAATTGTTGAATATTTGATCGTATGAGCATGTGTTGCCCATCTGATGGATTATTGGCAGCGCACCAAAATATTAATTAGAATACTGGTCGTTGAACTGAGCATAATTAATAAAATTAATGACCACGAGGCCGTCGTAAAATTATTAAGGTTGGAATCTGGAATGATGATCCTTGGATTCAGAAACCCTAATTTGATCAATTGATGATCAATTCATGGTTCGGCAGAAGTTTAACCATGGGACGAAGGAGGGAGCGACTACATGGGACCGTGGATCAACCATGTAGTGTCCATATGCTCACGTGAGCAAATACGAAGAACTCCTGAAGAGTTGACGATTTGTTGGTGGAAGAATGATTAAATGCTGGCTTAATCATTTATTCAAAAATACTCGTCTGAGCCTTAGGTGAGAAAACCTAATTAATTATGACAAGGCGAGGGACCGACCATGGAGTCATGAAACCGGCCCTGGGTTGTCACGTGACCGCCTGACGATCACTTCATGAAAATCCAAAGTGTTTGGAAGAGTTTTGGACCTAATACGAGCAATTGTGCAAATTAGGTCAAAACTGTGAAAATTGATGGGACCGGCTTCCGTGAGACAAAGAGTCAATCTTGGTCGGTAAAGATAGTGTGCTCGTGTCCCCAAGGCGTCCCGTCTCAGTCCTGAGAATTTTGATATTTTCTGGCGTGCAATTGAGCATCCATTCGAGAAAATATGCCAAAATTAGGGTTTCGACGAAACTGAGGAAAACACCATGAGATGATGAAAAATAATTATAAAATAAAGAATACGGAGGCATGGGACCGCCGTGGTCAAGGCATGGTCGGACGGTCGTGACCACGGTCCCGTGGTGCCTTTTCCTTAATTTTTATAATATTTTGATGATTTTATGAAAAATTCATGAATTTTGAGAAATTTGATGAATTTAGGGAGTTTCCATGAATTGAAGGAGTTTTCATGAGTTCATGGAAGCAAAATATTAAAATAATAAAAACACGGGCGTGTGGGACCATGGAGGCATGGCCGGCCCCACGAGTTTTTCATAATTTTAATATTTTTAGGTATTTTTGATGATTTGAGGGAATTTTTCCTAATTTGGGAGAAATACCAAAAAATCAAGGAATTTGATGAATTCAAGGAAAAATAGGATAAATAATAATAAAATAATAAAGCAAAGGGCGTGTGGGACCGGCTAGGGCATGGCTGGCCGGCTAGTGGCCCGGTCTCACAAGTTTTCATTATTTTATTTTATTTTATTATTATATGATGATTTGTGCAAAAAATACCATGAAATCAAGGAGTTTTTTCATGAAATTAGAGAAATAATAATAATAATAAAATAATAAGGAACCGTGGGGTGTGGGGCCGGATGGGACCAAGGCATGACCGGTTGGCCAATGGTCACGCCCCACACTCCTTTCCTTAATTTTATATTATTTGTTATGGATTTATGGAAGTACCATGAAACCGAGGAGCTTCCTCGAGACGAAGGAGATTTGATCAGATGAGAGAATTTTCATTAAATCATGGAAAATAATAAAAATGTATTAAAAATATAAAACTTGCGTCGAACTGACCACGACACGGTCGGTAGGTTGTGTGTCCGTGTTCCCAGCACCTTGGTCAATATTTTTAATTATTTATTATTTTCTTCCCTATTTTGCATAGGTTTATCGTTTCGTTGTATTTTGAAATACTCGTTCGTGCTGTGACTGTTAGTGTATCGTCGTTGAATACACTTTCACCATTTGAATCGGGGCTTACTTAGAGGTAGTTCAGACGCCCGGTTGTTGATTATTTATTACTAATTGTGGAATTCAGTGGAGAATAATTCACAAAACTGAGTAATAAGATGTTTATTATTAATTCATAGGATCAGATGAGGATTCAACTATGAATTCAGAATAATAAAGTGAGCATTACCATTCCATGGGATCGTAGATTCGATCATAGAATCAGAGTAATTTTATCTATTACCATTTATGAGACCAGTTGTGGATTCGATCATGAAATCGGAGTAATGAGATAATATAGTTATTGCTATTCTATGAGATCAAGCCGTGGATTCGATCATAGAATCAGAACAATTTTTTATTGCCATTCCGTGGGACCAGTCGCAGATTCAACCATAGAATAGGAGCAATTGTTATTGCCATTCCATGGGACAAGTCGTGGATTCGACCATGGAATAGGAGCAATTGTTATTGCCATTCCATGGGACCAGTCGTGGATTGGACCATGGAATAGGAGCAATTGTAATTAGGAATAACTAACTTTGTGGCTCTATACTAGCAGAGCAAGCTGTCTAGGAGCATTAATTATCTCGATATGAGCTTGTCGGTAAGTCATATCCTTTATATAGTGATAGGTGTCTAAAACACCTAATTTTATATCTAGTATTTATACTTTCTTTGCTATTTTTCTTGTGAATTATGTATCTTATGTTTGCTATTGAGTTATTAGGTACTCTGGAGTCATACGGAGAAAAAGAAGAAGAAACCACCCAATTGGAGTAAAAGGGCAAAAGCGTCAGTTCATATGCAATTACTAGGCGAGTTGTACTTGGAGTAGGCTAAGGTTGCGCAGCAATGGAGCGTAGAAGGGCAGAAATGTCATTTCAGGGCGAACACTATCTGAAGCCCAGTCAAGGTTAAGGGGCAACTCTATTTGGAGGAGTTCTAAATACAGTCAAGCTAAGGTTAAGGGGTTTCCAGATAGAGTGACTCTTATCTCAAGTGTTGGGGTGGCTATATCCAGCCCCATTCCTACACACTAAATCAGAAGATATCTTCTCAATCATTTTCAGAACTCTTAAACTGAAAGAAAGAGAAAGAACAACAACCATGAATTCAGGGGCTGAGAACAGATCGAGACGATTGAGATGGTGAATTGCTGGTGATGAAACGGAAATGGAAGGAATGATTATGCTGTTGAGATTGAGAGTGATGCTGTTGAATTTGGTTCAAAGTTATGGCAAATAAAGGTTCGTTATGGATATGATATGGAGACGATGGTATGGGTAGCAGGAGAGATGAAATTGATGAAGCTTAGAAGGAAGAATTTGTGTTGGGTTCGTCTTTCTCGTCGGTAATGAAGAAGAAGGTTGTTGTTCGATTCTGTTGATTGAGAAGATATAGAAACTAGGGTTTATGGTTTGTTTGAAATAGAAGATGGGGTTTCTGAAATGAGGGTTTGATGTTGAGTCAGAGAAGAACAAAGAAGAACAGAGTTTGATGATGCTGTCTTGGGTATGCTACAATTTGGGGTCGAGTTATTCAGCCAAGAAAGAAGAATGGATCATATGACTGAATGTTGCCATGAACAAGGTGGTTATGAATCTGCAGATGCTTGAGATTAAATGGGATTCATCTTGATTTTTGGGTGATTGATGAGGCTTAAAACCAACACACTGTTGCAATTGATTGATTGCCATAGATGTATGCTTAGGAATCTTAACAGGAGAAGACCACAAAGACATGTTGCAGCTACAATGAGCAATGAAATGGATATGGTGCTTTGGTGTTTGCTAGGCAGTGCAGGTGCAGATATGAATTTTTGGTGTTGCTGTTGATTTGATATGAGATTCATGGGGTATGGATTGGATTCATTAATGCAAGAAATGATACAGTGGTGTTGTTGAGTTGGAACAGGTACTGGCAATGCAGTTGCTGAGCTGCAATGAATTGTAATGAGATGCAGATGGAGCTGAAGTAATGCTTGTGTGCATTGAAGTATGACCTGATTATAAGAGGGTCTGGTGATGTTGAGAAATGGGTTACAAGAAGTGTTGGCCTGACAGGGGACTGGTGCAGCTGAATTGGAATGAATTGAGGTAAGCATGGAAGCTGAGAAGGGATAGTAGTGATGGCTGTGTAGAATGAGTCTTGCAGCTGAATTACAAGTAAATGAGCAAGGCAGGCTAGACTTAGAAGCTGATGGTGGTGCTGTGAAGAGATGAGAATTGAGTTAATGGGTTTGTGGAGGAGCTGTGTAGCAGATGGTTGAGTACAGTTTGATTGTGAAGTTGCAGTGGCAGTGGTGCAGGTGCAAGGTGCATAGGTTGAAGTTGAGTTGTGTGTTGAAGTTATGATGCAGGCATGAATTTGAGCTGCAGAGTAATTGGTTGAGCTGAATTGGAGGGAAATGGAAGTGGTGTTTGAGTTGAAGATTATGGAATGTGTGATTAGTTACCAGTTCATTGCTTGGATTTCAAATGGGTGTTGCATAGGTGCAGTTCAGCTGGTGTTGGTTAATGAGAAGAATGGTTGTGGTTTGAGTTTGGCTTGAACGAGAGAGTCTGCAGCTGAGAAATAACATGGAAGAGCATGATCGAGAACTGGTGAAGGCGAGAAAGAGGATTTAATGAAGTAAAGCTGCAGATATTGTTGTGAACTGAAGCTGGTGATGGAGAGTGCTTGTGTTGATTGCATAAGGCTGAGCTGTAATGAAAGATATAGCATAGGTGGAGTTTGGCAGTTCTACGAGTTGTTGAAGAAGATCCAAAGAAATAGAGTTGGAGCTGATGGCAGAATTTGCAACAGAGTTGTGTTATATTGGAACAACCATCAGGGTTGAGTGAGCCGCACCATGATGATGCAACAGTGGTTAGCCTGGCAAGATGGCCTGCAATGGCCTTGGCAAAAACCTACTCAGCCCAGTTAGACCCTGACTCAGCTGACACATACATATGACTCATATGACCTGGTTTTGACTCGGTGGTTTGACCGAGTCGAATCATTGACCCGACTGAGTTGGACCGTTGACCGGTGACCGGGCGGACTTTGCCGGTCACCTGGGTTGTTTTCCGGCGACTTTCTGGGAACCCTCCTGCCAACTTCCGGCGACTTTTTGGCAGAGTTTCTACACGGGTTTTTATGACTTTTGGGCCAAGCGGATTTTCATCTAATGGACTTTGGAGACTAGACCTAATTTTTGAAAGCAAGGACTATAAAAGGAAGACTCCTACAACTTTTGGGATAACACGTATTATTCTTGGAGCTTTGGAGATAGCTACAACTAGGGTTTGCTTTCGTTTTATTTTTCATCTTCTTCAATTATTTTATGATTATGATTATGATGAACTCCATTATTATGTTAAAAGTTGATTTCTCAAGCTTGTTATTTAAATCAATGAATTAGTTTTGTCTCAAAACTTTATTGTTTATGATTCATGGTTGATATTGTTTTATGATTTGAATGCTAGTTTGGTTGAGTCCGGAATCAATTAGATTAGTCTTCATCTCTATTGCTATATTAGGGTTTTCAATACGAAATAGTTGTTTATCCCTGATTCTAAGTAGCATAGTGTCATTATTACTTGTATTGATACATCTTTTTAATTGCATATGAATCATAACCTTTGTTAAAACAAATTAGTGCTTTTACACGTTTGTTTGCATTGATTGGTCTTATTTCATAGAACTTATTTCTCTTAGGGAGTTAAACTTAATTGTGCTTTTACACTTTAGGTTGCTTTCTAAGTAGATTTCACAATAGCATCTTTTAATGTTGTTTGTGATAAAATCGGGAAATAAACGGGATACTCTTGCGATCAAGATATCCTAGGACTTTTAGTAAATGAGAGATTAAAATTCCAATTCTAGTCATTGATGAAAATACATGTTTGTGAATGATACTATCCCATGACCAATATCTTCTCCTTATTGATTATTCAATTATTGTATTGCTTTTAATTTACTTTCATTGCTTTGTTTTTTTAGATAAAACAAACCCCCCCCCCTTTGGTTACTAAGAAACTGAAAATTGATAACAACAAAAGCCTCTCTGTGGGAACGAACTCTTTATTATCACGTACTATATTTATATCTAGTTGAGTGAGAAAGTGAATTATTTTTGACGCATACGACTGCGACCAAATTTTGGCGCCGCTACCGGGGAGGCATACGGCTTGTTATTAAGTTTTTAGTTTCTTATCATCATTTCTGCTTTCATATTTTCTTTTTGTTTTCTTGTCTTGTTTCTCACTTGTTTGCGAGAATTGTTTTCAGGTACCTAATCCCTAGTTTCTAAAGATTGGAACTATCCAAGGTGCGGGATAGCTACTCGAAGAGGCACAATACTCCAACCAAGTCAAGACACGACAGAAGAACAAAAGTTAGAAGTGGAAGAAGAATTACAACTAGAAGAAGAAGGGGTTCCATTTGTAGAAGAACCACTAGTTGAAGAAGAAGAAGAAGAAGAAGAAGCAATGGGTGATGCAATCGTACACTCAAGGACTTGGCTTCTCATAGGCTTGATGCACAACGGTGGTGTATTGAGAAAAACTCAACCTTCGAGATCAAGCCGGGGTTGATTAGAGAGTTACCGAAGTTTCATGGCATGGCGAATGAAGATCCAAACAAGCATCTCATGGATTTCCACAACGTTATCATGGATATGCTTCCACCGGAGACTAATGCGGATGGAGCAATGTTGAAAGATTTTCCATTCTCTTTGGCAGATAATGCTAAGGAATGGTTTTATTATTTACCATCCGGAAGTGTCACTACATGGAACGGGTTGAAGGAACTCTTTATAGAGAGGTATTTTCCCGCGTCAAAGGCTACTCAAATTCGCAAAGACATTTGTGGGATAAAGCAACACGTAGGAGAATCTTTGTATGAATGTTGGGAGCGATACAAGAGATTGGTGGCAAGCTGTACACACCACCAATTTAGTGACGTGATGATAATACAATACTTCTACGAAGGTCTCCAATCAAGTGATAGATATCTTCTTGATGCAGCGGGTGGTGGTGCACTACTGAACAAGACGGTGACCCAAGCTACCGAGTTGATTGAAAGCATGGATGCAAACTCGCAACAATTCTACACAAGAGGTGAACCAATGGTTAGGAGAGTGCATGAAGTTACGGAGTCATCATCACACCGTGATCAAAGGATGGATAACATGGAGCAAATGATGCAAAATATGGCTGCGGTTATTTTACCTTCATATGGTGAAGAGTTGGAGCAAGCTAGTGCGGTCTTTCCAAATCAACAAAGACGGTATGATCCCTACTCCAACACTTACAATCCGGGATGGAGAGATCACCCCAACTTTAGCTATGCAAACAAGCAAGGCGCGGTTCAACAACCTACATTCAACCGTTTGGGTGGATTTCAACCACAACAACAACAATTCCAGCCGCAACAACAAAAATTTCAGCAACCACAACAATCGATGCAAAATCAAGGTTCTGATATCGATGCAAAGCTTCAAACTTTTATGCAAGGCATTTCTACAATGTTTAAGGAAATTCAACAAGAAACTAAGAGTGCTATCAAGGAGTTGAAGACTCAAATGGGCTCCATGGCGGTTGATATAAACAAATTGAAGGCACAAAATAGTGGGAAACTCCCTTCTCAACCTATTAACCCAAAAGAGGGTGTCAATGCTATTACGTTGAGAAGTGGTACACAACTTGTGCAACCCGAAGTTACTGATTCGGGCAAGGTGGAAACACCAAAGGAACTTGTTTTGGAGGAGAAGAGTGATGATTCTCCCCAAACTTCTGAGGTACCTATTCCTAACTCTAAAACTCCGGTTTCTACTTATGTTCCTCCTTTACCTTTCCCTCGCAGATTTGCAAGTTCCAAGAAGGCGAAACTAGAAAATGAGATTTTAGATGTTTTAAAGAAGATTCATGTGAACATACCACTCATTGATGCGATCAAGTAAGTTCCCAAGTATGCAAAAGTGTTGAAGGACTTGTGTACCAATAAGTGAAGGCTCAAAGATAATGAAGTGCTAAGTGTGGGGGAGAATGCTTCGGCAATATTACAACACAAACTCCCACTGAAATGTAAGGATCCCGATAGCTTTGACATTCCAGTCACAATTGGTAACACCACATTTAGCAAAGCTATGTTGGATTTAGGTGCATCCGTTAATGTTATGCATGCATCTATGTACAATTCACTTGAGTTAGGTCCTCTTAAAAAGGATAGAATTGTATTGCAATTAGTCGATCGCTCTAATGTTTACCCAATGGGTATTGTTGAGGATGTTCTTGTGCAGGTTAATCAACTTGTATTTCCAGCTGACTTTTGCGTGTTAGAGATGAATGAAGGGTCACCAGACTCGTCTCTTCCATTGCTACTTGGGCGTCCCTTCATGAAAACGGCAAAAACCATTATTGATGTGGACAAGGGAACGCTAACTATGGAGTTTGATGGAGAAACAATACGTTTCAACATTTTCGAGACGATGAGATATCCTAGCGATGTCCACTCTTGTTTCTCCATTGATGTTATGGATACATTGGCACAACAAGTGTTTGAATTGAATGGTGATGATGCTTTGGAAACTGTTTTGACTACATCCATGGATAATGGTGTAGAGTGTGGTAATGAAGTCAAGGAAGCCCTTGGTGATCTTAATTCACTATAAGGATGCCCGGAAACTCATAATATCTCTTTTATTTCTTTACCATGCAGTGATGAAAAGATTGTACCTTCAATTGTTAAATCTCCAAAGTTAGAATTGAAACCTCTTCCCGATCACCTAAAGTACTTGTACTTGGGTGATAAGGAAGATTTAACTGTGATTGTTTCTAACAAGCTTAGTGAATTACAGGAGCAAAAACTTCTAAGGGTGATAAGGAAGTACAATACGTCCATAGGATGGACAATTGCCGATATCAAGGGTATAAGCCATGCCGTATGTATGCACAAAATTCGTTTGGAGGACGACGCAAAGCCTACAAGGGATGCGCAACGTCGTTTGAACCCTCCCATGATGGAAGTTGTGAAAAAGGAGATACTAAATCTTTTGGACGTGGGTGTTATCTACCCCATATCCGATAGCAAGTGGGTGAGCCCGGTACAAGTAGTACCAAAGAAATCAGGTGTGACGGTGGTGGAGAATGATAAGAATGAACTTGTCCCAACTCGTGTGCAAACCGGTTGGAGGGTTTGTATAGATTACAGAAAATTGAATGCCACTACTAGAAAAGATCACTTTCTTTTACCTTTTATTGATCAAATGCTTGAACGTTTAGCTGGACACTCTTATTATTGCTTCCTTGATGGCTATTCAGGTTACAATCAGATTATGATAGTGCCGGAGGATCAAGAGAAAACCACTTTCACTTGTCCTTTCGGTACTTTTTCTTATAGAAGGATGCCTTTTGGCTTGTGCAATGCTCCAGCTACCTTTCAAAGGTGTATGGTAAGTATCTTCTCAGAATATGTTGAAAACATAATCGAAGTGTTTATGGATGACTTTAGTGTCTTTGGTGATTCATTTGACCTTTGCTTGCACAACTTGTCATTAATCCTTTAACGATGTGTTGAAACAAACCTTGTGCTAAATTAGGAGAGGTGCCATTTTATGGTAACTCATGGCATAGTTTTATGCCATATAATATCTTCTAAAGGCTTGGAAGTCGATAAATCTAAGATTGACCTTATTCGTACTCTAACCCCTCCCACTACGGTGAGGGAGATACGTTCTTTTCTTGGACAAGCAGGTTTTTATCGTAGGTTCATCAAGGATTTTTCCAAGATAGCATCACCACTTTGCAATTTATTGCAAAAAGATGTGGTTTTTAACTTTGATGAAAAGTGTATGGAGGCATTCAATCGCTTGAAAGAGTTTTTGATTTCAGCCCCTATCATTAAACCACCGGATTGGAGCAAGCCTTTTGAGCTCATGTGTGATGCAAGTGACTATGCGGTTGGTGCGGTGCTTGGGAAACGTGTGGGGAAGATTCCTCATGCCATTTATTATGCTTCTAGAACGTTAAATGAGGCCCAACAAAACTATACAACCACTGAAAAAGAGTTATTAGCTATTGTTTTTGCTTTAGAAAAGTTTCGCTCTTATCTAATTGGTACAAAAGTTGTTGTCTTTTCTGATCATGCAGCACTTAGGTACTTGCTAATGAAGAAAGAAGCGAAACCGAGGCTCATACGATGGATTTTGCTCTTGCAAGAGTTTGATCTTGAAATCAAAGACAAGAAAGGAATTGAGAACACCGTTGCGGATCACTTGAGCCGACTTGTTGTGGACAAGGAAGTTCTCCCATTGCGTGAAAGCTTCCCGGATGAGCAACTATTCTCAATTCCCCTTGGAGAACCATGGTATGCGGATATTGTTAATTACTTAGTTTCTAAATAAATCCCAAAGGACTTGTCTCGTGCTGAGAGGGACAAACTTAAAAGGTTAGGTAACCAATACATATGGGATGATCCTTATTTGTGGAAACAAGGTAATGACCAAGTATTACGTAGGTGCATTCCCGAATCTGAATTTAACTCTATATTGTCTTTTTGTCACTCTTATGCTTGCGGAGGACATTTTGGGAGTAAGAGAACCGCTCACAAGGTGCTTGAAAGCGGTTTCTTTTGGCCAACCTTGTTTAAGGATGCACATAAATTTTGCATAACTTGTGATAGGTGCCAAAGAACAAGCAATCTAGGTGCTCGAAATCAAATGCCACAAACTTTTATTCAATTTATTGAAGTTTTTGATGCATGGGGTATTGATTTTATGGGTCCTTTTGTCAACTCTCATGGAAATTTTTACATCTTACTTGTTGTTGATTATGTGTCGAAATGGGTGGAAGCTAAGGCCACCCCAACTAATGATTCTAAAGTGGTTTCAGATTTTGTGCAAGTAAATATTTTTGCAAGGTTTGGAATTCCAAGGGCCATAATTAGCGATGGAGGTTCACACTTCAAAAACAGGTTCTTGCAAGGCTTGTTAAGGAAGTACAATGTGTCGCATAAGATTGCAACACCTTATCATCCATAAACGAATGGACAAGCCGAGGTTTCCAACCGAGAGGTGAAGTCCATACTTGAAAAGACGGTGAATCCAACCAGGAAGGATTGGAGCATGCGACTTAATGATGCTTTGTGGGCTTATAGAACCGCATACAAGACACCTATTAGGATGTCTCCTTTTAGGCTTGTGTATGGTAAACCTTGTCACTTACCCGTGGAGATTGAGCATAAGGAGTTTTGGGGTATCAAGCAATGCAATGTGGAGATGGATGGGGCTGGAAAGCAAAGGAAGTTACAACTCCAAGAGCTAGAGGAGCTTCTCAATGATGCATTTGAAAGTTCACGCATTTACCAGGAGAAAACTAAGGCATTTCATGATACTATGATTTCTAGATTTTTTTTTTGTGTTGGACAGAAAGTACTTTTGTTTAATTCTCGCTTGCAATTATTTCCGGGTAAATTAAGATCACGTTGGATTGGACCTTTTATTGTTACTAATGTGTTTTCTCATGGTGCAGTCGAAATCCGTAGTATTTCTACATGCAAGGAGTTTAAAGTTAATGGGCACCGGTTGAAACTATACTATGAGAAATTCTCTTCCGAAGTGGTGGAAGGAGTTAATTTTGTGGATGCACTCCCTATGGAGGAGTCATAGAAAGCAAGGAGATAGTCGGGCTGACGACTTTAAACCAAGCGCTAAGTGGGAGGAAACCCACCGGTTTTGTATCTTTACCTTTATCTTTTTATTCTTAAGTATTTTTGTCTTGTTTTTAGCTTTTTATTGTCGTGTATTTCCCACCTTAACTTACTTTGGATGATTCAATTTACATTGAGGACAATGTAAAGTTTAAGTGTGGGGGAGTGGTTAAGCTTTTGCTTTGTACCTTTTTCATGCAATTTTTTCAACTTTTTTGTAAATTAGTGAATAAGAAACTCCAACTTGTAGTTAGTTTAGAGTCACATAGTATACATGTCGCTAAGATTACATCGAGAATCTCATAATAGTGACTGAACTTAGAGATGACAGAGAACATGATCGGGTTTCTTACTTGTATAAGAGTTAAAGTTGGATTTAACCATCCCATTGGCAAATGAGGTGCAGATTGAATTCGGTATTAGATTTGTGATCCCCTATAGTGGAGACTACCTATTGTTACATCATGTGATGCACCGACCTTCAATTTTTGTACCTGTCTAAATATGTGCTTTTAGAGTGTGTGTCACCGTACGTAAATTCCGGGTAGAATGGTGAGCTACCCAACTTCACACCTATTTTCAGCACTGTTTTGATTTCTTGAGTGTTACTTTTATCAATCATGAATGGTGACATCGAATTGCTAACTTACATACCACTTGTATTCTTGTTCGCAGTTAGCACCATCCACTTTATCTCTCTCTACACCAACGGGTCCATAGAAACATCATCATCATCAACAAGAGGAGCATCACAAATTCGAAGGAAAGTTGAAAACGTTCAAGGTTTGCAAGCAACTATGTACAAATGAGCATATTTCAGATTTGAGTAAAGCAACAATACAAAGAGCATATTTCCGATTACAAGTTGAAGACTATGCAAGAGTGAATATTATCAAGATGAGAATTCAAGAAGTTTATGATATCGAGGCATACAAGTTGTGAAAATTTGAGTGGTAAATTACTTACACCATGGCCTTTGTTTTGCAATTTTATTATTTTTATTTGTTAGTTTGTATTTTATTTTCTCTTGTCTAAAAAAAAGAAAGAAAAAAAGAAAAGACAAGAGAAAATTTATTAGGTTCAATTTGTTTTTGTTTTATGATTCAAAAAAAAATAAAAATATTATATATATAAGAAAAAAACGAAAAAAAAGAAAAAAAAAATCCATTTGTTTTATATTTTTGGTTTGTTTAGTTCATTTTTAGTTTTGTATTTATTCAATAAAGCCAATGGAAGAAGAAATATCCATAATGAAGTTTCAAGCGACAAGGAATTTGAGGAAAGAATCATATTGTCAAGATTCTACGAGGTTCAAGAATTAAAATCAAGTATTGAAGACCGAAGACGAAAATGAAGACAAGGATCGAAGACGTTTCTATGGATGTTGTGAGAGTGGTGCTAACTGCACGCCAAACGGATAACGAGGTAAGTAAGCATATTCCCACCTTCGTTAAGTGGTTGATTTCCTTTCTAAGAGATCGTCAGAAAAAAAAATGGTTTTCAAAATGATAAAAGATGTGGGTTTTTAAAACATTTCGGAGGGTTTTGACCTTCCTACCATTCAAAGTGTCGCAGGATTCTCTCTTCATTCCTACCTGGACACATGTGTGACCCATAAAGAGCTATTTATTGAGAGAAATATCATAAAACCCTTTCTTGTGAGGCAGAGTCGAGACTTTTGATCACTCCGAACATGATTTTCTCTCGAGAAGGGATGGTTACTTCTCTCTCAACATTTAAGGATGAGATTGTGTTCATTTATGTGTCTAACTTCTTATTGCTAGTGTGCAGAATTTCTATGTCTTCTTAGCGCGTTGGATGCTATTATTACGGAGAACTAGTAAGTTGGAAAAGTAGGTTTTGTAGGCAAACCTCTTGTAAACCTTCACGAGACTATAACTCGTCCACTAGGGACACCTAGGGGTTCAAAGGCTTGTTATTTATGCTAAAAGTGACCGTAAGCTCGACGAGACGGAGTTGTATGTATTTTTGTTTTATAATTATTTTTGTTTGATTTGCTCGAGGACTAGCAAAGTCTAAGTGTGGGGGAATCTGATAGGTGTCTAAAACACCTAATTTTATATCTAGTATTTATACTTTCTTTGCTATTTTTCTTGTGAATTATGTATCTTATGTTTGGTTTTGAGTTATTAGGTACTCTGGAGTCATACGGAGAAAAAGAAGAAGAAATCACCCAATTGGAGTAAAAGGGAAAAAGCGTCAAATCATATGCAATTAATAGGCGAGTTGTACTTGGAGCAGGCTAAGGTTGCGCAGAATGGAGCGTAGAAGGGCAGAAATGTCATTTCAGGGCGAACACTATCTGAAGCCCAGTCAAGGTTAAGGGGCAACTCTATTTGGAGGAGTTCTAAATACAGTCAAGCTAAGGTTAAGGGGTTTCCAGATAGGGTGACCCTTATCTCAAGTGTGGGGGTGGCTATATCCAGCCCCATTCATACACCCTAAATCAGAAGATATCTTCTCAATCATTTTCAACACTCTTAAACTGAAAGAAAGAGGAAGAACAACAGCCATGAATTCAGGGGCTGAGAACAGATCGGGAAGATTGAGATGGTGAATTGCTGGTGATGAAACGGAAATGGAAGGAATGATTATGTTGTAGATATTGAGAGTGATGTTGTTGAATTTGGTTCGAAGTTATGGCAAATAAAGGTTCGTTATGGATATGAGATGGAGACGATGGTATGGGTAGCAGGAGAGATGAAATTGATGAAGCTTAGAAGGAAGAATTAGTGTTGGGTTCATCTTTCTCGTCGGTAATGAAGAAGAAGGTTGTTGTTCGATTATGTTGATTGAGAAGATATAGAAACTAGGGTTTCTGGTTTGTTTGAAATAGAAGATGGGGTTTCTGAAATGAGGGTTTGTTGTTGAGTCAGAGAAAAACAAAGAAGAACAGAGTTTGATGATGCTGTCTTGGGTCTGCTACAATTTGGGGTCGAGTTATTCAGCCAAGAAAGAAGAATGAATCATATGACTGAATGTTGCCATGAACAAGGTGGTTATGAATCTGCAAATGCTTGAGATTAAATGGGATTCGTGTTGATTTGTGGGTGATTGATGAGGCTTGAAACCAACACACTGTTGCAATTGATTGATTGACGTAGATGTATGCTTAGGACTCTTAATAGGAGAAGACCACAAAGACATGTTGCAGCTACAATGAGAAATGAAATGGAACTGGTGCTTTGGTGTTTGCCCGGCAGTGCAGGTGCAGATATGAATTTGTGGCGTTGTTGTTGATTTGATATGAGATTCATGGGGTATGGATTGGATTCATTAATGCAAGAAATGATACAGTGGTGTTGTTGAGTTAAAACAGGTAATGGCAATGCAGTTGCTGAGCTGCAATGAATTGTAATGAGATGCAGATGGAGCTGAAGTAATGATTGTGTGCATTGAAGTATGAACTGAGTATAAGAGGGTTTGGTGCTGTTGAGAAATGGGTTACAAGAAGTGTTGGCCTGACAGGGGACTGGTGCAGCTGAATTGGAATGAATTGAGGTAAGCATGGAAGCTGAGAAGGGATAGCAGTGATGGCTGTGTAGAATGAGTCTTGCAGCTGAATTACAAGTAAATGAGTAAGGCAGGCTAGACTTAGAAGCTGATGGTGGTGCTGTGAAGAGATGAGAATTGAGTTAATGGGTTTGTGGAGGAGCTGTGTAGCAGATGGTTGAGTACAGTTTGATTGTGAAGTTGCAGTGGCAGTGGTGCAGGTGCAAGGTGCATAGGTTGAAGTTGAGTTGTGTGTTGAAGTTATGATGCAGGCATGCATTTGAGCTGCAGAGTAATTGGTTGAGCTGAATTGCAGGGAAATGGAAGTGGTGTTTGAGTTGAAGATTATGGAATGTGTGATTAGTTACCAGTTCATTGCTTGGATTGCAAATGGGTGTTGCATAGGTGCAGTTCATCTGGTGTTGGTTAATGAGAAGAATGGTTGTGGTTTGAGTTTGGCTTGAACGAGAGAGTCTGCAGCTGAGAAATAACATGGAAGAGCATGATCGAGAACTGGTGAAGGCGAGAAGGAGGATTTAATGAAGTAAAGCTGCAGATATTGTTGTGAACTGAAGCTGGTGATGGAGAGTGCTTGTGTTGATTGCATAAGGCTGAGCTGTAATGACAGATATAGCATAGGTGGAGTTTGGCAGTTCTACGAGTTGTTGAAGAAGATCCAAAGAAATAGAGTTGGAGCTGATGGCAGAATTTGCAACAGAGTTGTGTTATATTGGAACAACCATCAGGTTTGAGTGAGCCGCACCATGATGATGCAACAGTGGTTAGCCTGGCAAGATGGCCTGCAATGGCCTTGGCAAAAACCTACTCAGCCCAGTTAGACCCTGACTCAGCTGACACATACATATGACTCATATGACCTGGTTTGACTCGGTGGTTTGACCGAGTCGAATCATTGACCCGACTGAGTTGGACCATTGACCGGTGACCGGGCGGACTTTGCCGGTCACCTGAGCTGTTTTCCTGCGACTTTCCGGGAACCCTCCGGCCAACTTCCGGCGACTTTTAGGCAGAGTTTCTACACGGGTTTTTATGACTTTTGGGCCAAGCGGATTTTCATCTAATGGACTTTGGAGACTAGACCTAATTTTGGAAAGCAAGGACTATAAAAGGAAGACTCCTACAACTTTTGGGATAACACGTATTATTCTTGGAGCTTTGGAGATAGCTACAACTAGGGTTTGCTTTCGTTTTATTTTTCATCTTCTTCAATTATTTTATGATTATGATTATGATGAACTCCATTATTATGAGTAACTAAACTCAATTATTGGTTATGGGATAAAAGTTGATTTCTCAAGCTTGTTATTTAAATCAATGAATTAGTTTTGTCTCAAAACTTTATTGTTTATGATTCATGGTTGATATTGTTTTATGATTTGAATGCTAGTTTGGTTGAGTCCGGAATCAATTAGATTAGTTATCATCTCTATTGCTAGATTAGGGTTTTCAATACGAAATAGTTGTTTATCCCTGATTCTAAGTAGCATAGTGCCATTATTACTTGTAGTGATACATCTTTTTAATTGCATATGAATCATAACCTTTGTTAAAACGAATTAATGCTTTTACACGTTTGTTTGCATTGATTGGTCTTATTTCATAGAACTTATTGCTCTTAGGGAGTTAAACTTAATTGTGATTTTACACTTTAGGTTGCTTTCTAGGTAGATTTCACAATAGCATCTTTTAATGTTGTTTGTGATAAAATCGAGAAATAAACGGGATACTCTTGCGATCAAGATATCCTAGGAGTTTTAGTAAATGAGAGATTAAAATTCCAATTCTAGTCATTGATGAAAATACATGTTTGTGAATGATACTATCCCATGACCAATATCTTATCCTTATTGATTATTCAATTATTTTATTGCTTTTAATTTACTTTCATTTCTTTGTTTATTTAGATAAAACAAACCCCCCCTTTGGTTACTAAGAAACTGAAAATTGATAACAACAAAAGCCTCTCTGTGGGAACGAATTCTTTCTTATCACGTACTATATTTATATCTAGTTGAGTGAGAAAGTGAATTATTTTTGACGCATACGACTACGACCATATAGTCAGGGTAAACTCGTTGTTTGTTCTTGAAGACGTTATCGCTCTATACTAGCAGAGCAAGCTGTCTAGGAGCCGTCCATCTCGTGATACTATATAGAAATAATCACTGAAAGTATTCAATATTCATGAGATATGTCGTTGTCCGATCGTGAGACTACATATCTACATGTACTCTGAGAGAAAGTACTCTCCGTTGAGAATTCGATGAGAGACCCATGTCTCGGTACTCACGTCTGATTGCTGGATCAGAGCTTCGTATAATTACGAGTTTACGATTTTATCCCTTGTCGAAAATCCACCATCTACAATTGGGTAACCAATCCTAGAACTTGGTGGGACTAATCACAAGATGTGTAATCGATCCTTGTAGTAGGTTAACAAGTTTTCGTAATTTGTGTAACCGATCACAAGTAAGTACCATAAATAGTGGTAACCGAGAAATACATGTTTTGACCCATGCATATGCGCGTACACCATACACCAAGTCGCGTGTCTACTCAATATTGTTTTTGCTAGTTTTTCCTTGTGAAATAATTCCAAAAATAATTTTGTTAAGTGTTTTATTTATATGAGAATTCCTTTTTCGTTTTTTATTTGTTTTATACAGAAACATAAATCTAACTTGATTTCCAAGTAATCGTCTCCGATAAATACTACTCGAAAACCTGTTTATAAAATACACAAGAAGCGATCATCTTTTTGTCTTATTTTCTTCATATTCTTGCTTTTGTTTGTGCGGCGTTTTACTTGCCATCCCCGTTGCTGAGTTCAAGAGAGGGTAACTTGCGCTAACTCAAGTTATATCGGACAGTCTTATCCTGGACACATCTTCGTTGTGTGGGGTTTATCATTACTCAACTCGAGTATACCCGCGAACTAATGTGTTAAGGACAACTTGTTGAACCTGTGATTCTGCCCTCATCAAGTCATTAACCTAGAGTCGATTCTCCTTTAACCTTAGGTTTCTCTCGAGACCCTGTAGGTTAACGACTTAAAGACTTCATTGGGATTGTGAAGCCAGACCCAACTATTTTCTCTGTAGTTGTGTGATCTGATCTTGTTGTTTATATCGTGATTGAGTACAATCATAATATTGGCTTGAGATTTATATCTTTGATAGGCAAGATAGAAAAGTAGTCACAAACACCTTCGTCTCATCGTTTGTGATTCCACAATATCTTGTTTCGCTAGTCGATTAAGATTATTGTGAGCTGATTGATATTTCTAGGTTGTTCTTCGGGAATATAAGTCCAGTATATCAATTGGTTCCTGTTCACCTTGATTTATCAAAAGACGAAACAAAACTCGTAGATATTTCTATGGGAGACAGATTTATCTATTCCTGTAGACTTTTCTGTGTGAGACAGATTTGTTTATTAAAGTCTTCGACTTTGGGTCGTAGCAACTCTTAGTTGTGGGTGAGATCAACTAAGGGAATCAAGTGCGTAGTATCATGCTGGGATCAGAGACGCAAGGAGCGCAACTGTACCTTGGATCAGTGTGAGATTGATTGGGGTTCAACTACAGTCCCGTCCGAAGTTAGTTTGTAGTAGGCTAGTGTCTGTTGCGGCTTAATATAGTGTGTGTTCAATCTGGACTAGGTCCCGGGGTTTTCCTGCATTTGCGGTTTCCTCGTTAACAAAACTTCTGGTGTCTGTGTTATTTCTCTTCCGCATTATATTTTTTTACATAATTTAAATATCACAGGTTGTGCGTTGAATTGATCAATTGGGAAATCCAACCTTTGGTTGTTGATTGAAATTGATTGATCCTTGAACATTGGTCTTTGGAATCGTTCAAGTTATCTCTTTTACATTCAATCGGGCTCGCAAATTATTATTTATTTGATTGCGGATTGAATTAAGAGATTGAGATATAACTCTTTGATATACTTTTCTTAAGATTGTGTGTGACTGTCTAGTTGATTCTTTTGAAAGTATATTGGAGTTAGTCCATACAGATTTCTAAGAGAAATATTGGGTGTGGTTGTTAGACCCCCGCTTATTCATGTAAGATATAAAAAGTAATCACAAATCTCTTCGTCTCATTCTTTGTGATTCCACAATAACTTGTTCTACTACCATATAATTAAGCTACTGTGTGGTGATTGATATTTCTAGGCTGTTCTTCGGGAATATAAGACCAGATTATCAATTGGTTCCTGTGTACCTTGATTTATCATAAGACGGAACAAAACTTCATAGGTATATCTGTGGGAGATAGATTTATCTATTTGAATAGACTTTTTTGTGGGAGACAGATTGGTTTATAAGTCTTCGACTTTAGGTCGTAGCAACTCTTGGTTGTGGGTTAGATCAGCTAAGGGAATAAAGTGCCTAGAATCCTGCTGGGATTTAGAGGCGTAAGGACGCGACTGTACCTTGATCAGTGTGAGATTGGTTAGGTCTCAACTACTTTCCAGTCCGAAGTTAACTTATAGTAGGCTAGTGTTTGTAGCGGCTTAATACAGTGTGGTGTTCAATCTGGACTAGGTCCCGGTGTTTTTCTGCATTTTCGGTTTTCTCGTTAACAAAATTTCTGGTGTCTGTGTTACTTATTTTCCGTATTATATTTGTTTATATAATTGAAATATCACAGGTTGTGTGTAGTTTAATCAATTGGGAAACCAACCTTGTTTTTTGGGCAGTAATTGATTTACACTTGAACATTGGTTTTGATACCGTTCAAGTTATTTTTCATTATCAATCAGGCTCATCGATTCATATCTGTTCGATTGCAGATTGTATTCAGAAATAGAGATACAACTCTTGTATATATTTCCTTGATTGAGTCTGACTGTCTAGTTGATTCTCACAGATTATTATTGGAGTTAGTCCATACATATTGTCGAAAGAATTATTCGGTGTGGTTGTTAGACCCCCGCTTTTTCCATTGGTATCAGAGCAGGCAAACACGCTAAGACCTCATAAGTCTGTGTTTGTAGCAATCTGACTCTATGGACTGAAATGCTATCTATAATAACGTACCAGTTCAGAAATTACCAGATGATTCTGAAAGCTTGGATTCACATGAGCGAATTGTCACATCTAAGTCAATATCTATACATTCTCTTGATGTAGGAACTGTTAATTGGGAAACACGCCTAGAAGAATAGTTGAATGAACTTTCTGATGAAGGTGATTCATATATTGAAAGAGATGTTGATGAGGAAGTACTTTCTGATGAATGTGATTCATATATTGATAAAGATGTTGATGAGGAAGTTTCAGAGTATGTTAAGCTATTAAATTCGTTGGAAAAGAAGAAGATGACGACTTCTCATGTCACCCCTCTTATGACTCCTCTCTGTCGAGAAAACAAGAAATTGAAAAGGATTTACGGAGGTCTTCATTGAAAAAGCGGGGGTACAACAACCACACCCAACAATTCGATTAGCAATCTGTATGGATAAACTCCAATATACTTTCTAGAGAATCAACTAGACAGTCAGACTCAATCTAGATAAAAAGTATATCAAAGAGTTTATATCTCAATCTCTCGATTTGATATATCCAACAAACAAGGTCGGATTTATCAACTGATTGAACTATGCATAACCTGTGATATTTCAATTATATAAAAATATAATGCGGAAAAGAAATAACACATACACCAAAATTTTGTTAACGAGGAAACCGCAAATGCAGAAAAACCCCGGGACTTAGTACAGATTGAACACACACTGTATTAAGCCACTACAGACACTAGCCTACTCCAAACTAACTTCGGTCTGGACTGTAGTTGAAACCCAATCAATCTCACACTGATCAAAGGTACAGTTATGCTCCTAAGTCTCTGATCCCAGCAGGATGCTACGTACTTGATTCCCTTAGCTGATCTCACCCACAACTAAGAGTTGATACAACCCAAAGTCGAAGACTTTAATAAACAAATCTGTATCGCACAGAAAAGCCTACGGTAATAGATAAATCCGTATCCCAAGAATATACCTACGAGTTTTGTTCCGTCTTTTGATAAATCAAGGTGAACATGAACCAATTGATAAACCAGACTTATATTCCCGAAGAACAACCTAGTATTATCAATCACCTCACAATAATCCTAATCGACGCAGCGAAAAAAGATATTGTGGAATCACAAACGATGAGACGAAGTGTTTGTGATTACTTTTCTATCTTGCCTATCAGAGATATAAATCTCAAGCCAATTATTACAATTGTACTCAAAACGATAGAAACAACAAGATCACATCACACAACTACAAGAAAAGTAGTATCGGTATGGCTTCACAATCCCAATGAAGTCTTTAAGTAGTTAACCTGGTTTAGAAGAAGAAACCAAAGGTTAAAGGAGAAACGACTCTAGCTTATGCAACTAGTATCACACGTAAGATGTGGGGATTATGTTTCCCAGTTGCTAGAGTTCTCCCTTATATAGTCTTTCAAATCAGGGTTTGCAATCAATGTTAGCTTGGTAACAAAGCATTCAATATTCACCGTTAGATGAAAACCTGATTAGATTCAAGATAATATTTCTCAACCGTTGGATCGAAACCTTAGCTTGTTACACACAAATGAAATGTCCAATTTTGGGTTTATGTAACCGTACCCAAACATTAACATTTGTTGGTTCAACAATAGTTAACCAAATGGTTAGCCATATGATCACTTTCATATCCACCATATTCTTCTTCACCATAACTAGTCCAAATGACTCAAATGAACTAGTTAGAGAGTTGTTCAATTGCTTAGATCTTATGTAACTACACAAGACACAATCGAAGCAAAAACAGTTTGATTCACTCGAATCGATTCATGAACTTTATAGCCACGGTTTGCAAAAGCATTCCTTAGTTTATATAAACATGAGTTCAAGAACAACCGATTTTAGATATAACCTACTCAAGTTCGTGGACTGGGTTCACGGACTTAAGCTCGCGGAAGGAGTTCACAAACTCCAGCAGAAATTCTCGGGTCGAGAATTTCTGCCAGTTTGCGTACTTGGCTCACGCCACATTCCGTTTCTCTTGATCAAAAAAGTTCGCAAACTTTGGTTCAAGGAATAAGGACTTACACATATATGTGTTTCCACAACAATGCTTATATCCTACCAATGGTTAAGTAATCTAAACTCTCATTTCAATCATTCAAACATTCTCAGAGGACGTTATATAGTCGTTATTCACAGACCATTTTTCGTCAGAGTAATTTCCAAAGTGACTGAAACATAACATGACATTCGTCACTAGGTAAAGATAAATTTGGCTAAAGCGAAATCTTACCAACACATATTTCGAGAAATAGATAGGCGAGTTAAACTCGGCTCGAAATAGCAAATGTGTATAATGAAAGTCTATATATCAAAACGACTTTTGTCTCAAGAATAGGAGATAGAGTAAATAGACTTTTGAGTGACAGATAAGTTCAAGTCTCCACATACCTTTTAGTCGATGAAGTTCCACCAGTTCCTTGAGTAGTCCTTCATATTGTATGATGATTTCCATGGAGTCTTGAGCTCAACTACACTTTCTATCCTAGTCCGAGACCTTTAGCTATATAGGCTAGAAATCAAGACTTATAGTTTTGATCACTAACATTGACAAACATGCTTGAGATAGCAACACATGCGAGTTCGACCGAGCAATGCTCTAACAATCTCCCCCTTTGTCAATTTTAGTGACAAAACTATTAATACATATGGAATACAAAAAATAAATAAATTAACTTTTGTACCTCCTATTCCACATGCCTAATCTTCAACATTACTCGAAATCTTCGTCACTTCCAAGTACTCCAATGATCTCAAAGGTTGTAAGTTTAGAATCATCGTTGTTGAAAATCCGTAGCTATAACAACAAGAAAACAATAGTTCTCAATCATTGTTATACAGTGTCATAGTATCATGACACAACGTCAAAGTCCAATTGTATCACAACTTCAACAACAATACTATGGTGATATGTATTACTCCCCCTTAGTCAATACTCCATCTCACATGGAAACCACTCCCCCTTACATAATGATCCGAAAACCATATGTATTTTTAGTGTAACTACATTTTAATTCTCCCCCTTTTTGTCAATAAAATTGGCAAAGGTACAAGAACGGGATCCTAATGAAATTTCCGAAAGAGACATTTCATGACCAAAAGAAAGAAAAAGTATATCATCTTATTTAGATGCAATCATAAAGCCGAAGCTAAATGCAGTCATCAAGGAGTTTAAAGATACAAGATAAACCCTATAATATTCCACATCCGCACTCCCCACAAAGATTTGGCAATTAAGCACAAGTTCAAAAAGAACTCTCTCCCATAATATGTCATTCTCGAAAGAACAACAAGAGCGACCTTAATTTCGAAAGAAAATAAGGATTTGTTTGGACATAACAAATCACATATAAGTATGAATTTGAATCCAAAATGCTCAATTAAATTAACCACAAGAGAACCCATGATTAATTTAATCGAAAGATGCTCAACACAAGTGAACTTATGGAGACTAAAAAACATACAATTAGATTAATCACAAGAGAACCCATAATTAATCTAATCGAAATACACAACCAAACTAATCACAAAAGTAATCAATTTAATTGGTCATGCTCGACATAAGAAAACTTACGGAGCAACAACTAAATAACCAAATAAGATGATTAATTTAGTTGAATATGCTCGACATAAAGTACCTCACGGAACAACAACAAAGCTAATCATAAAAATAATCAACTTGGTTGTTTAGTACTCAACATAAGACACTTTACGGAGCCTCACAGTAATACATAAAATATGGATCATGGAAGATCAATACTGCGGAATACACAAGGATTCATTCTATTTTCCATTATTATTCGCATAACGACATTCAATAGACATAATCCTTGCAAACAAAAGATTTTAACCTATATTCCATCAATAATTGACAATATAGGCTTAACTTTGTATTTGTCAAAATTCTATTCATTCTTTTATCAATACATGCATATCGACATACGAAAGACTTTACTTTTGACAAGATATGGACAATCATAGTTCACGGACGCAAAAAAAAAAGTCCCATAAACAATTGCAATATATAAAATCATAAAGATTAATACTGCAAAAATCATCTTCCAAAAAAAATTTAGAATTTAAACCAATAAATCTAAAATCATGAAGATGAAAACATTGGACATAGCTATGTGTAATCACAATAATGGTTATTCCAAACTCTAGTTATTCTTCTAAACAAAAACAGAAAAAAGAAGATTTACTAGGAAAACAAACTCCTATAGAGAACATGATTTGAAAAACACTAGATCCGATTAGCAACCAGAGATTGAACATGGATGAGCTCATCAGTTTCTTTTTTCAGTTCGTTTTTCAAAAACTCAAGATTCCTTGTTGCGATTCCGAGTTGTTCACGTACAACTTCAAAATCTTGAAGAAGATTTCCTACCAGTTGTGATGAAATCTGAACTGGTAGTTTGTTTTCATGATCAATGGCATGAAGGCATGTTATGAAAACAGGATTCCCATGAAACTCAATAGTCTTCCCCTTCTTGACTTCGTCATCTTCGTTTCCTCCATTCATTGTGCACACAAAAACCTTTGTCCTTTCAGAATAGTGTAACACGGGATGACACCCAAGTATATAAATAAGTTCCATGGAAAACCCTAGGAGAACTTATACACGTTCGTGTGGGCCAGGAGTTCGTGCACTGGTGGTCACGGCCTTAAGATGTGGCCAAAAGGAAGGGGAATGAAGTTCGAGTGTCAAGACTAATAGTTGAGAACCAACTATTTGGAGGAAGCACATGCAAACAGGAAATTTTCTCAAGGACGAAGGATCATGATTATCTGTAAGAGAAAAACTGGAGCGACGCTCAACAGATTTTAAAGATCAATAACAAGAAAGGAAGAGAACAATGAGCATACAACCTTGACAGCATTTCTCAAGTCACACTACAATGAGCATCCTTCTTAAATTGAAAGAGGGATGCTGTAGTGAGCAGTCATGGTGTATTAAGATGAGCATTTTGCTCATCAATTTTGACTTCTTCTTTTTCTCCTTCAGAAAGATTTAGAGACAAATCAGATGACATAGTTGAAGGAGTTTTATTAAGAAATGAACTAGGATTACCTGAGTCAATCGATTTCCATGTTTTTTTGATGCCCCGTTTGAGCCTTTTTATGCTTATCTTAAGTTTTGAGACTCGATTATTGATATGTAAGCAATTTGGGGCTGAACTCTTGGATTTGCGGCCTTCTTCAGGGAGTGACAAGAAACTTGACCTTTCTTTCTTTCTCCTTTGTCTTTTCCTCTTTTCAGAGATATTTAAGAAGTCAGTTACTCTTCTGCCGTTCTTCCTTCTACCACTTTTCGTTTCAAAGGCATGATTAAGAAAAGACTTATCATAGTAGTTTTCTTGATTTTCGAAAGTGCTTTTTACTCCAATAATGTGAGAGACATGTTTGATAACTTCTTTAGACATCCATTCAAGCATGTTGTGAAGTTTTTCATTCCTCAAACGAAAACGACATCTTCGCTCAGAATGTCCTTCATTTCCGCAGAAATAGTGGTTAAAGGATTTATTCTTAACCGTTCTCGTGTGAGTAGATTTAGAAGAAGTAGAATCCTTGTTTTTAGGTGCATTACAAGCTGCGAAAGTTTTTTCACATGAAGAATTATCAATAGCTTTAAAAAAAATTATCTTACTAGTTTTTGGAGCGTCTATTCCTTTATAGACCACACCACGTGTATCACGATGTTCTTTACTTGCTCCAATCATAGAAGACAATTTCGTAGAGCTAGAATTGAATCTTCTCAGACTCTCTTCTAGTGATTTCACTTTATCAAGATCAACTGCAAGGTCAGTCTTCAAGGATTTTTCTTTGGCAAGAAGACTGAGTTCTTTATCATCAATTTTTTTTTTTGAGAGTCATATCTTGCTTCAGCTTCTGCAAGTCTTTCTTTCAACAGAAAGAGATTTCGGAGAAGATTATCACATTCAGACCTTTTTGTGCGTACATCTTCCTCACGATCTTTAACGATAGATTTAGGAGATTATATCCACCATCATATCCTTTAAAGAGTTTTCTTAATTTTATGTTTTCTTGACAAAGAGGAGTCATGTACTTACTCAAGCAAGTTGTTGACTTCTTTTCTTTCAAAGCATGGTCAAACAACTTAATATATTGAGAGAATTCGTCATCGATACTTTGTCCTTCTTCTGAATCACTGTCATCCGACAGTTCATCCAACTTCTCATCAAGAGATTTTTCCCAGTCGAATGCATATTCAGTCAAGGAACATGAGATAAAGTATTTCTCAGAAGTTTCAGAACTTTGAAGCTTACCCGAGAGTCTCCGAACTGATGTTGCGTCATCAGAGATAGTACTCTTGTCCATAGAGTCAGATCGCTACAAACACAGACTTATGAGGTCTTGAACGTGTTTGCCTGCTCTCATACCAATTGAAAAAGTGGGGGTACAACAACCATACCCAACAATTCGATTAGCAATCTGTATGGACAAACTCCAATATACTTTCTAGAGAATCAATTATACAGTCAGACTCAATCTAGATAAAAAGTATATCAAAGAGTTTATATCTCAATCTCTCGATTTGATCTTTACTCAAGCAAATAGAAATCTGCGAGTCTTTATCAAAGAGAGATAACTTGGATGGTACCAAAGACCAATATCCAAGTGTCAATCAATTTAAATCAACAACCAAAAGGTCGGATATTCTAATTGATTGAACAACGCACAACCTGTGATATTTCAACTATATAACAAAATATAATGCGAAAAAGGAATAACACAGACACCGGAATTTTGTTAACAAGGAAACCGCAAATGCAGAAAAACCCCGGGACCTAGTCCAGATTGAACACACACTGTATTAAGCCGCTACAGACACTAGCCTACTCCAAACTAACTTCGGTCTGGACTGTAGTTGAACCCCAATAAATATCACACTGAACCAAGGTACAGTTATGCTCCTACGTCTCTGATCCCATCAGGATGCTACGTACTTGATTCCCTTAGCTGATCTCACCCACAACTAAGAGTTGCCACGACCCAAAGTCGAAGACTTTAATAAACAAATCTGTATCGCACAGAAAAGTCTACGGTAATAGATAAATCCGTCTCCCACGAATATACCTACGAGTTTTGTTCCGTCTTTTGATAAATCAAGGTGAACAAGAACCAATTGATAAACCGGACTTATATTCCCGAAGAACAGCCTAGTATTATCAATCACCTCACAATAATCCTAATCGACGTAGCGAAAAAAGATATTGTGGAATCACAAACGATGAGACGAAGTGTTTGTGATTACTTTTCTATCTTGCCTATCGGAGATATAAATCTCAAGCCAATTATTACAATTGTACTCAAAACGATAGAAACAACAAGATCAGATCACACAATTACAAGAAAAGTAGTATCGGTCTGGATTCACAATCCCAATGAAGTCTTTAAGTCGTTAACCTGGCTTAGAAGAAGAAACCAAAGGTTGAAGGAGAAACGACTCTATCTTATGCAACTAGTATCACACGTAATGTGTGGGTATTAGGTTTCCCAGTTGCTAGAGTTCTCTCTTATATAGTTGATAGACACATTTTTGTGTCTAAATTGTACTTAATGTCTCTATTGTTAGTGCTCGATTTTTGTACTAATTTTGATGCTTTGTGTGTTTGTAGGTGTTTTTGGAGAAATACACTTGTGTGGAAAAAGTTGCTCAAAAAGCGCTATTTGGACTCCCGGAGAAAAGTACTAAAGGCACCCTCAATTTGGATAAGGGGCACCTCAGTTGGGTACCTGCTATTCGCACCCCCAGTTTGGTTAGGGGGACACCATCTTCAACATTTCAAAAATTCGTTTTGGCGGGAAAATTTTATTCTCAACTGTGTAATTTTCGATCGATTCTTGAAGGAGTTCTGGGTAGACTAAAGGGATGAAACTTAATGGGTAGTTGTGATATGTCCTAACAAAGCTAGTATGGGTGTTTTTTTCGATCAAATTTGTCTGGATAACTTGGTTTAATCCAAACAGGGAGTTGGAGGAAAAACATGAGCTTACACGAGTTGTGGTGAATCTAAACGTGTACTGCACGTGTTTGGAAGCCTTAATCAACACTTTGGAACGTGAAGAAGATTTATAACGAATTTAATCCAGCTGCAGATGCGTAAAAATCAAAATCATTGATAAAAAAAGAAAGAAAATATCCCGAGTAAATGAAGATTATTTGGAGTTAATGGAGGAGATTCAATGTCGCAATCACGTATAAATATATTCACAAGGTATCATAGAAGGGGTGTCGAGAGTTTGGGGGGCTGAGGAGAGCCAGTGAAGAAGAAAAAATCAAGTTACAGAGCTGCCATTTTTCTGCTGCTGCTGAAGAACGCGAAGAACATAAGACCCACAGAGAGCAGTCTTATTTTGCTATAGTTTCAGCGGCTGTCGGCCGACAATCTTATTTGTTACAGTGACAGTCTTATTTGTTACTGTCGCTGGACAGTCTTATTTGCCGAGGGTCGTAGTTCTCTGGTTTATAACAAATATGATTGTTACAAACCCGTCTTTGAATTATTTCTCCCTTTTCATCATTTGTAAACACCCTTTGAGCAATAATAATGATTTTTGAGCGTGTTTCCAACATGATGAGCGGCTAATTCTCCCACAACCAAGGCAATGAGGAAGCTATTTACGCATGAATAATTGGTAACTATTTTATTTTCTCTAATATTTAATTATAATTCACTCAATCACTGCTTTTGCAGAGTTTTAAATTGTTTGCGTAATTTTCCTAATCAGTTGTGATTCAATTAGATAGGTTATGCTTTGTTTAGATAATCTATGCTTAAGGGATACAATTGATGTTTGAGAATTTGCTTGATTATTAGTGAGTTAAGATATAAATGACTTAAAAGATAATTAGAGTTTTGGATTATTTACCATCATTAATTCATGTGTAATAGTGGAATCAATGTCTTGGTTGTTTTCTCATACCTCTCGCCCACTTTGTTAATATTTTTGTATTATAATTTTATTAAATCTTTACATTTAATCTTCACAAGTCCGAGAGTTTGAACCTCATTACTACAACATCATTGAAAATATTATCAATAGTCTTTCAAATCAGGGTTTGCAATCAATCTTAGCTTGGTAACAAAGCATTAGATATTCACCGTTAGATGAAAACCTGATTAGATTCAAGATAATATTTCTCAACCGTTGGATCGAAACCTTAGCTTGTTACACACAAATGAAATGTCCAATTTTGGGTTTATGTAACCGTTCCCAAACATTAACATTTGTTGGTTCAACAATAGTTAACCAAATGGTTAGCCATATAATCACTTTCATATCCACCATATTCTTCTTCACCATAACTAGTCCAAATGACTCAAATGAACTAGTTAGAGAGTTGTTCAATTGCTTAGATCTTATGTAACTACACAAGACATAATCGAAGCAAAAACAGTTTGATTCGCTCGAATCGGTTCATGAACTTTATAGCCATGGTTTTCAAAAGCATTCCTTAGTTTATATAAACATGAGTTCAAGAACAACCGATTTTAGATATAACCTACTCAAGTTCACGGACTGGGTTCGCGGACTTAAGCTCACGGAAGGAGTTCACAAACTCCAGCAGAAATTCTCGGGTAGAGAACTTCCGCCAGTTCGCGGACTTGGCTCACGCCACATTCCGTTTCTCTTGATCAACAAAGTTCGCAGACTTTAGTTGAAGGAATAAGGACTTATACATATATGTGTTTCCACAACAATGCTTATATTCTACCAATGGTTATGTAATCTAAACTCTCATTTCAATCATTGAAACATTCTCAGAGGACGTTATATAGTCGTTATTCACATACCATTTTTCTTCAGAGCAATTTTCAAAGTGATTGAAACATAACATGACATTCGTAACTAGGTAAAGATGAATTTGGCTAAAGCGAAAGCTTACTAACACATATTTCGAGAAATAGATAGGAGAGTTAAACTCGGCTCGAATAGCAAAGTGTATAATGAAAGTCTATATATCAAAACGACTTTTGTCTCAAGAATAGGAGATAGAGTAAATACACTTTTGAGTGACAGATAAGTTCAAGTCTCCACATACCTTTTAGTCGATGAAGTTCCACCAGTTCCTTGAGTAGTCATTCGTCTTATATGATGATTGTCGTGGAGTTTTGAGCTCAAATACACTTTCTATCCTAGTCCGAGACCTTTAGATATATAGGCTAGAAATCAAGACTTATAGTTTTGATCACTAACATTGACAAACATGCTTGAGATAGCAAAGCATGCGAGTTCGACCGAGCAATGCTCTAACATTCATGTTTCGAATCGCTCTTGTGAATCGATCCTCAAAGATTCTGAGGAAAACTTGAGTAGAAAGTCACTTTAATGTGATAATGTTTATCAAAAATACTTCTTGTTGGAAGTGAAACTTGCAGAATCTGAAGCAAGGATTAACTCTCAACGGAGCTGTTTCAAAGACAGAGAAAGTTTTTTTCTCTCTCGAGAAAAGCAACTTGAGGCTGATTTAACCGCTGCTCTTGATAAAATCAAGATGTTGGAAGAGGACTTGAAAAGGTTCAATATTAGTTCAAACAAATTAACCACAATGCTAGGAGCAAGTAAAAATCATTGTGATACATGAGGATTTGGCTATAAGGGAATAGATGTTGCAAGTTCTAGCAAAGAGGTAAAATTTGTCAAGGCTATTGTTTCTTTTCAACAAAAGGTTCCACTGATGGAAAAAGTGAAATACCTTCGCCGGCAGTTAAGTTTCGAAAGATCAAAGTATATCAACCTCCAAAACCAGCACATATGAATATGGGTAAGAACACTCCTTATATTTGCCATTATTGTGGATATAAAGGTCACCTGGAAAGGAGATGTTGTTTTCGT
Source organism: Papaver somniferum (assembly GCF_003573695.1). Classification (NCBI taxonomy): domain Eukaryota; kingdom Viridiplantae; phylum Streptophyta; class Magnoliopsida; order Ranunculales; family Papaveraceae; genus Papaver; species Papaver somniferum. The sequence continues at coordinate 68,463,580 of NC_039362.1, forward strand.
ATAAGGAATGAGAAACTTCATGATGTTCTTATTTGGGCATCACAAGAAGTTGTGAAACCAAGATCATATGTTAATGATAATCCCTTTAACATTACAAGTTGTAACTATCCAACATTTTGTCAAAGGAATCAGTGATGTGATACACCTAGATTTGCTTATAAACGTCATACAAAGCCTTTTCACAATCGTAATGATTATCAAAAGGATAACTTTGTAAAGACGAAGTCGAGATCCGATGCTCCCAATTGGAGAAAGACTAACTTGCAAAATAATAGTTAATCTAGTTCTCTTTCGGGAAATATAAAATAGAGTAATGAGAAGACGGTTCCGGTTGTTCCTAAACGCACTCAGAAGTGGGTACCAAAGAAATTCAATGGTGCTTTGCGTGTGAAAAGGAATGATCTCCAAGAAAATTCCATGACTATGGAGAAAGCAGTATCCATGATGTTGGAAGTTAAAAGGTTCTTTGGAAAAATGAATTTGAATATGAAAGATTCTAAAAATGATCTCTTTCATGATGATTCAAAATTGGAACACAAGAATCGGTGGAAGAAGAAACGAAATAATCCAAAAACTATAGATTGTGAAAAATCCATGGTTGTGGTAAATCCGGTTTTTGTCACCTGTGGTGAGCAAGACATTGTTCACCTCAACACAACTTGATCGTGTTGAGAGTGCATCCTCACCAAGAAATGCCATGTTATGTATACGGTGAGGGAAGCACAAGAATTGGGGCACAATATTATGTTGGGTAAGATTTTGAATATTTGGTAACGGTGTGGAATTTGATTGGATTCTTCTAAAAAGGTATGTCTCTAAACTTGAGCAATATTTATGATTTTATTATTTGCTTAAAGTACTTATAATGTACCTGGTGTATCGTTCATGTCCACCTAACTTGATTTGTGTTTAAGGTTCTTAAATGTTTAGGTTTGACAATAGTAGTTTGGGATGTTTGGCCTTCATGGTACACATACTAGGTATGGATACCATAATTTAAAATCAAAATCCAGGGACTTCAGTTCGCATACTGGTTTGAAAACAGCTCCAAGTCACGAAATCCGTTTGCAAACTGGCCTGTAGACGTCGATATTCAGTAAACTTATTTTGGCCGTAACTTCTTCGTCCGAGCTCTGAATGACCTCATTCTTTTTGAATTCTCTCCCTATTTGAATTCTCTTCAAAATGATGATGATAAATCCTGAATTTGGATGAGTTAAGATTGATCTTTGTGTCGTCTCTTGTTTTTGAGTATTTTGCTCCGTTTTGTCGCACTTGTGTCACTTCTCTTGGACTTGGACACTTGGATTCTTGGAGTACTTCTTCTAAGATCATTTGTAGCTATTTTAGGAGTGTTTTTGGTGAACCACAAAGAAGGAAGTTCAAATTGGCAGTAGCACGCGTTTCTCTGAGATTCTTGAATGTTCATAATCCTCTTATGTGAACTACGTTGCATGGTCGTTGATGACTTTGTATTTTCTTCTTTGTTAAGAAAATATTTTTATACGCTTTTGGTATCCATTCTTGGTGTAAATCAATGCGAAAAGTATTGATTCTACCTTCTAAGGGAAAATCATCTTATATGTTTTTTACAAGTTTGTCTCTTCGTTTTGTTGTCTAGGAAACTTCTTATGAGAATATATTCTTGTGTTTTAAGAAGGACAATTAGGGTTTGGAATAGCATATATTGTGATTACACATAGCTATTGCCAACAGATTTTCATCTTGCAATGTTTTTAGATTTATTTATTTAAATTCTAAGTTATTTGGAAGATGATTTTGCAGTATTAATCCTTATTAGTTTTATATATTGCAAAATATGTTATGAGATATGTATGTTTACGTCCGTGAACTATGATTATCACATATATATATATTGTGTCATTATGCAAATAGTGATGGAAAATAGAATGAAATTTTGAATATTCTGCAGTATTGATCTTTCCCTGATCCACTTTTTATGTGAAAGTACTGTATGGCTCCGTAAGTTTTTTTATGTTAGCATTTCCGATTAAATTAATCAATAAGGTCTCTTGTGGATTAATTTATTCGAGTTTTCTGGATACAAATTCATGTTTCATGTAATTTGTTAATGTCCAAAGAATCCTTCTTTTCTTGTAAAAGTAAGGTCGCTCTTGTTGTTCTTTCGGGAATGACATTTTATGGGGGAAAGTTCTTATTTGAACTTGTGCTTAATTGCCAAATCTTTGTGGGGAGTGCGGCTGTAGAATATTATAGGAATTATCTTGTATATTTATTAACTCCGTGGTGAATACACTAAGTTTCGATTATGTGAAATCATAGTCACCAGAAATTGATTTATGCGGAAAAGAAATAACACATACACTAGAAATTTTGTTAACGAGGAAACCGTAAATATAAGCAGGACTCTACGCACTTGATTCCCTTAGCTGATCTCACCCGCAACCAAGAGTTTCTACGTCCCAAAGTCGAAGACTTATAAACCAATCTGTCTCCCACATAAAAGTCTATTCAGATAGATAAATTTGTCTCCCACAGTAATACCTATGAAGTTTTTTTCTGTCTTGTGATAAATCAAGGTGCACAAGAACTAATTTACAATCTAATAGAGTTGTTCAATTGTTAATAATCACATAGAAGTACATATGATCCAATTGAAGCAAAATCGGATTGATTCAAGAGAATCAATTCATGAACATTTAATCCACGGTTTGCAAAGGTTGTATTCCTTAATATATAAATGTATTTGTTCATGAGTATGTAAACATGTATAACCGATTTTAGAACTTGAACCACTTAAGTTTGCAAACGGGTATGCATACTTAAGTTCCGGACTTGGTTTTGACCAACAGTTTGCAAACAGGTACGCAAACTGTTGTTCCGGACATAACTCAGGTGAAAACGTTCGCAAACGGGTATGCAAACTTAGTTCACGAACTTCCAAAGTTAAAACAGTTCGCATACGGGTATGCAAACTTATTTTCCGGACTTGAATCATACTTACACAGTTCGCATACTGGTATGCATAATGTGATGTATTCCAGACATGGATTTTAGTTCTAAATTCCCATTTCAATCATTGAAACATTCTTAGAAGACGACAATGGCTATCTCACACAAACCATTAGCTAATAAGCAATTTTCAAGTGATTGAATGATCAATATGAAACTTTCCAAGTCGACATCAAATGATTGTCTCATACAAATCATGTAAGATGTTTCAAGTTAATTTCCACATGATCATATTTTGACTTATTACTTAGTTTCCAACAAATAAATTGTTTCCAACTAAACTCGTCAAGAATAATGATGAAGGTAGAAAAGACAAAAATATACCAACACATATTCGAGAAATAGATAAGCGATTTATACTCAGCTCGAAATAACAAATATGTATGATATGAAAGTCTATGACTTTTTTTCAATAGGAGATATAGTAGAATAGAATAGACTTCTGAGTGATAGATAAGTTTTAGTCTCCACATACCTTTTGTTGATGAAGTTCCCCCGAGTTCTTCAGTAGATCTTCGTCTTCATTTGTAAGCGTTGTGAAGTCTAAAGCTCAACTACACAATCTATCCTAGTCCGAAACTCCTATAGGTAGACTAGAAATCAAGACTATAGTTTTGATCAACTAAACTTGACAAACAAGCTTGAGATAGCAACGCTTGCGAGTTCGACCGAGCAATGCTCTAACAATCTCCCCCTTTGTCAATTTTAGTGACAAAACTATCAACAATATGGATTACAAAATAAATAAGACTTTGTAGCTTCTCATCCATCATGCTTGATTTCCTTGGTTCTTCAACATTCCTTGAATTCTTCGCTGCTCCAAGTACTCCAGTGATTCTGAATGTGTTCGACTCAGCATCATTGTTGTTGAAGATCCGTAGCTTTAACAATACAAAAACAGTTGTTCTCAAATATTATTATACAATGTCATAGTATTATTACACAGCATCATAGTCCAATTGCATCACAACTTTGACAATAATACTATGGTGATATGTATCACCCCCCCTTAGTCAATACTTCATCTCACAATGAAAACCACTCCCCCTTATATAATGATCCGTAAACCTTATGTATGTAGTGTGAACTACAAAATAATTCTCCCCCTTTTTGTCAATATAAATTGGCAAAGGTACGAAAACTACGGGATTATAATGAAATTCTCATAGAGATACTTCATGACTAAAAGAGAACATATCAAATTTGTTTTTGTTAGAGCATTGCTCGGTTGAACTCACCAAGCGTTGGTATGTAAAGTTTGATTATTTACTAGAGTCAACTTCATATAAGTTAACTAGAAAGTTACTATGATATGATACTTACAAGTATTAGGTGAAGACTTGAAGAATGTGAAGAAGTAAAGAGCTACAACGACGACATCATCCTTCGTCTTGAGGTTAGTAATATTTGACTTGAACTGTTTCATTCCTAAAGTATCTTTCAAGTCATGTATATTGAAAACATAACTGCGAAGATGTGAATGATTATACTCTAGTTAGACATAGTATTAAGGAATTACAATACGAAGTATAATGTCTATCTTTTGAACTTTGTATATAAGACATCGACATAATCGTATGAATGCTATTGTGATTATGTATGGGTATGGGTGAAGATTTCGTCCTAAGAAACAATGTTTTACATTTGTTTAAAGGAATTACAATTCTTGTTTTATAAATCGAAAGGGAAATCACTAGGCTTATTGGTATTGTTATTCATTGCAAATCTTTGCATTACCAATGTGTGTGTTTAGTATAACCTCTCATAACTTGTTTATGTATCTTGGTAAAACTATTCAGAATGCCTGACTTTTGTATTGGTATGACTTTTATTAGTAAAACCGATCTTAAGTAATCACCTGAGATGGTACGATCGATATTTTGTAATTGGTATGACCAACTCTAGACATTAGGGAACCGATCCTGGTAAGAGGTGCAACCTATCAAAAGCATGTGGAATTGATCCTTATAAGAGGTGCAACAAGTCTTAGTAATTGGTAACCGATCATATGACTTGTGCAACCGATTACAAGTGAAATACCATGATTATGTGGTAACCGATCCTAGTACCTAGTCAACCAATTTTTGGAAAGCTAGTGTGACCGATCCTAGTACCCACATGGAGGTAGAACCGAAACTTGTTTTGGTAGAACCGTGAAACCCATTAATGGTGATTTGAAAGGATAATCAATCACATAGTTCTTGGAAGTCAGATGAACCAATTTTAAACTCGTTTGGAAGTGTGGGAAATCGGTTCCAAGATTGTAAATATGAAAAAGGATTTACAAAGTAAAGATGTCGACATACTTTGAACATGCGCAGTAATTCTTATCTTTTATTGTTCAAAGATATTCCTTAATAACTAAAGGAGAATCCCGGATCGAAATAAATTGAGAATCTTTTAATTAAGGTTTTTAGTTTTATATGCTTTTAATTTCCAGCAATTAAAATGCATATCTTTAGAAAATAAAAATTGGTAATGTGCATTTACTAATTGGAGATTTTCTACTGAGATTTCGATCAATATTTGGACAGAGCATTTCCAGGAATTATGAAAGCCGAATTTGGAAATATATTGCATATCTTGAGAATATTTTCGGTTTTGGAAATTCCTTGGTGTCCAAACTTCCTTGGTCTATAAATATTGAAGTTTGCATTTCGAGCAAACTAATCCTCAGAGCCAGCAAAACTACCTAGTTGTGTTGTTACTGGTCGAGCCGTCTATTCGGAGAGGAAAGTACCCTAATTAGGCGAAATCTCTTACGACCGCTCGTTTTAAAGACTTCTTTGGGATTGGGAAGTTCTACGAGTAACGTTGGTGGGAAACTAGATAATTGCAGTTTATTATTAGTTTTCGATTGATTTGATTGACTAACAGTTGTTGAACTTTGACTGCACCTAGTTTGTTTATGCTTGAGAATCCTCTCTTCTGATATAAGATTCACTCAAACTAGATCGAAGTATCGACGGGGATCTATAGACTATTTGTAGACCTAAAGACGTCTTGTGATAATCCATTGTTAACAGACTCTGTTCTGTGTGTGATTGATCACAAGAGATTCAAGTTGTTTGTTTGCAGGTGTTTATTGAAGATCTAAGAAGATTTGAAGACAAAGAAGATTTCTTATTTGAATTCATAATCTTTGGTGTGCACAAAACTTGATCGGCTTTGGATCCAACTATAATCGATTTATCTTTGTAATAACCGTGATTGATTGGTTGAGTAGATCCGCATCAATACAATTCTTTGTGATTCAAAGTATTGATTGCATAGTCTAGACAATTACTTCGGTAGTTATTAAGAGATTGATCTAAGAACCTGACAAAGGAGTTTATTGGGATAAACGGAAGAGCCTTTTGTTAAAATCATATCACTTGTTTGAAAAGAGTTTTTACCGAACAAATTTGGTGTTCCTTTACTGTTTGGAATACGAACCAAAGGAATTGTTCCAAGTGCGTGACTTATTACAAGTTGGAGGCCCATGGATACAAACGGAACTAGGTGAACTATAGGTTTAGTTGCTTGGTGTCGACTATACGAAGTTGATTTAGATTTTGTATACCGACTTAATCCTGAGAGTATTCAATTCTGGACAAGGTCCCGGGGTTTTTCTGCATTTGCGGTTTCCTCGTTAACAAAATCTTGCTGTGTCTTTTACTTTTCTATTTCTGCAATTATAATTATTTTTATTATAATTAGAAGTAAAATACACAAACGTCAATTCCTAATTACTTGATAGCAATCCTATTGTGTTTGGTTAAGTCTGAACCTATTATCAAGTAATCATACTTCGTTGTTGTATTGTCTCGATCTTGTATCCATAGTTAATCACGCAAGTTAGCTTGTTGTCGTATTGTATAGATCTCGTATCCATAGATGATCACACGAAGTGTGAACCGATTAGTTGTATTGTCTCGACTAAGTCCATAGACAATCACTTTTGAAGAAAGGACTTATAGGTGGAAAAGTTTTAGATTGAGGTACATTTGGGTATCCTCGTCTTTTCAGTTTCGATGATTTCACATTGTCGAAACTTAGTGTATTCACCAAGGAGTTAATAAATATACAAGATAACTCCTACGGTATTCCACAATCGCACTCCGCACAAAGATTTGGAAATTAAGCGCAAGTTCTATTAAGAACTCTCCCCCATAAAACGTCATTCCCGAAAGAACAACAAGAGCGACCTTAATTTTACAACAAAATAAGGATTTCTTTGGACATTAACAAATTACATGAAAACATGAATTTGTATCCAGAAAACTCGAATAAATTAATCCACAAGGAAAACTCATAGATTAATTCAATCAAAATTGCTCAACATAAGAAAAATTACGGAGCCATACAGTACTTTCACATAAAAGTGGATCACGAAAAGATCAATGTTGCGGAACATTCAAAAGTTCGTTCTATTTTCCATCAATATTTGTGTAATGACACAATAGACTTAACTTTTGACATATATGAGATACTTATAATTCACGGACGTAAACACAATATCCCATAACATATTTTTGCAATATATAAAACCAATAAAGATTAATACTGCAAAATCATCTTCCAAACAACTTAGAATATAAATAAATAAATCTAAAAACATTGCAAGATGAAAATCTGTTGGCAATAGCTATGTGTAATCACAATATAATTGTTATTCCAAACCCTAGTTATCCTTCTTAAACCATAAGATAAAAATTCTCATAAGAAGTTTCCTAGACATTGTAGAGCTTTCTCAGGGAATCTAATGAGAATTCCTTCTCATTTTTATCCAAGAATGTCAAAATCTCAGTGTCAGACTCGTATTCTGAATCAAAATTTGAGTCAACGGAAGTTTCTACTGAGAGAGCAGAGTTTTCTGTGCAGACTTCAGAAGTATGCATATTCTTGACAACCTGACTTGATTTCAATTCTTGTATTGACTCATCAAAAGCATTAGACAGAGAGAGTCGTTTCTCAGGTCTTTTGCTTTTCTTCACAATATCCTTGATCTCTTGTATAATCAATGATTTGTTAAGATCAACATGATTTGGACAATATTCATCAGCCTAAGACAAGTTAGAAGTTTATCCTGTGTTGGTCACAGTATTGAACGTAGATGTTCTTACTGTATTCTGATCAAGTATTTTTAACTTTACAACAAGATTATTCATGGAAAGTGTATCAAGGTGATTTCCCTCAACGATGACATGTTTCTTAGAATCATATTTGACTGGTAACGATCTGAGAATTTTCATCACAATGTCCTTTTCAAAAATAGTACCCAATGCAAAAGATGCATTAATAATTTCAGACACTTTCATTCTCAGAGATATTCCCTTCGAATACAGTTTCTAAGATATCCCAAGCATCTTTAGACTTAGTGCATGTAGTCATATGGTACTGAAGATATGGGGTAATGGCACGGATGATAGCATTTAATCCGTCATAATTTTGTTTTGCAACGAGAATCTCGACGGGATCATATGCACCAATATCCTTTGGAACAGTTATAACGCCTTCTGTAACTAACGAAGGATTATAGATATTTACTACATGAACCCATGATTGAAAATCACGTGCTTGAAGAAAGAAACGCATAATAATTTTCCACCGTAAGTAATTCGAGCCATCGAAGACTAGCGGTACGTTTATAGAAATATCACTTCTGTCCATAGAGTCAAATTGCTAAAAACACAGACTTATGAGGTCTTAGCGTGTTTGCATGCTCTGATACCAATTGAAAAAGCAGGGGTCTAACAACCACATCCAATAATTCGTTCGAAAATCTGTATGAACTAACTCCAATATAAATCCGTGAGAATCAACTAAACAGACAGACTCAATCAAGGAAATATATCCAAGAGTTATATCTCAATTTTTCAAATACAATCCGCAATCAAACTGTAGGATCAGAATCTCGCAACAATTATGTCTCAGCGAAATTATCAATGGTACAGCACAATAGCGTCGCAGAACAGTTTTAGAAATGATAGAATAAATGACGTCATTTAAAGTCATGAGAAAGATGTGACAGTCTTGCGAAAATTAGAGAGCTTGCGAAATTAACATTTGTAAGGTTGCGAGAATATCGCAAACTATATCCGAAAATAAAGGACAGATTAGCTATCATCCACTATGTATTTCCCTATAAATAGTCATTCGAGTTGTAAAGAGAGGGAGAGATCTTTTTTGAGTAAGAAACAAGTAAATAGGAGAGAGAAAGTTCAGAGCAGAGATCATTCTTGACTTCTTTATCTTTCTTGTAAGAACATTCAAAAATTAATCAATAAAATTAAGAGTGGAAACCTAAAAATGAGCTGATCATCCATGAAATCATATGAGTGGTGTAGTGTAGGATTTCCTGCAACTACATAATGGCGCTAGAAACAGGGATTGAGTTGAAGATTATTCTAGAAAAAGCTAAAGATTGATATTGAGATTCGTGAAAATTTAAAGAAATGGCTAGAAGAAGAAATATATCCGAACAACCGACTACTATTAGAAGAAGCAAAAGAATTGCTGGAAGAGAAAGAAGTGAAATGGGAGAATCTACTAGAATGAGAAATGATAGAGAAAATCAAATTCAACCGCCAATTCAACAAACACTAGTTCAATAGAGGAATACAGATTATGACAGGGTGAGTATACACACTTGGCGATCAAATTCAGCAGAAGAAATAGAAGAAGAGCAACAAAACAGAAATTATAGACAGGAAGAGAGAAATCAAGAAGTAGATGAAAGAATAATTCATGGAGGTGAGGAAATTGGAGCGTTAGAAGCGTTGAGACGAAGAATACATGAAGAAAGAAGAGCTGAAGCATAAGAACATGCAAATTTAACAAGGCAAAATCACGAATTAAGGAGGGAGAATATAAGACTACAGAATAGAAGATCGAGAAGTATTACAAAATCATATTCAAGATCGACTAGAAGAGAAATGAGGCTAAATTCACCCACAATCAATGCTGGAAATAATATTCAAGAAGAAATGTCAAATCCTAATGAAGAAAATCGCGAAAATAGAGAAAGAACTGATGATCGTTACGTTCCACAAAATGAAACTTTTGATGATAGGCAAATTGGAGGAAATCAAGAGAACGGACAAAATCAGGGACAAAATAACCAAGATGGCGAAGGAAATCAAGAGAAAGGAAGAAAAATTTTACATGTGAGAGAAACTCAAAGAAATCAACAGACAATTGAAGAAGAAATTGAAAGACATTATGCTGAACAAGCACGTTTAATCTGCGAACGTGAAAGATTGAGAGCGGAAATGGAAGAACAAGAACTTCAGGAGACAATTCTCCAGAACAATCGAGAAAGAAGGCGTACACAAAACCGGAATAATGATAATCTCAATGAATAGTATGATAGAGTAAAGAGAATGGCTGAAAGACAGCGAATTGAATTGATAAGAAATGAACAAAATAATGGAGGGGAAAATGAAAGGCATCATCATTTGCGAATTCAAGATAGAGATGAGGAAGAGAATCGCAGAAGAAGGCGAGATGAAGATAATGAAGAAGATATGCAAAATTTCACAAGAGAAGATAGACGTGAACGTAGAAGAACAGAAGAAAAATTAAAGAGACCAATGGATCAAGATTCAGGTGTAAATAAACAAATCTTGAAAGAATTAGAAGAAATGAGAGGAATTCTAAATAACAGAGGAGAAGTAGGTAGAAGACAATTGGATGAAGAAATAAAAGAAGCTGTGAAAACTCCATTTACAAGGGAAGTACAATTAGGAGTAATACCACCAAAATGCAATTTGCCTGCATTAAAATTCAACACATTAAAGCTTATGTGAGGTGCATGTTACAATGGGAAAATCATGATGCGGTATTGTGCAAATATTTCGCATCCATCTTAACAGGAGAAGCGTTAAAATGGTTTGAAGGTTTACCAAAGAATACAATAACCTCTTTCAATCATTTGCAGACCACATTCTTGGGAGCATATATAAGTAATAACTCCTCACGACCTGGTATAGAAGATGTGTTTGGATTAAAACAAAGGATTGGCGAAAGTTTGAAACACTTGACTAAAAGATGGAGAACTATGTGTAGCGAAATGGCTGGCCGTGTAGATGAGAGATATCTCATATTATCATTCGTTAATGCTATGTTTGCAACAAACTTGTTGTATGTACAAATTTCCAGAGTCAAGAATACGATTACAATGACTGAATTGCGAGAACTTCAAGAAGAATACATTGCTTTAGAGGAATGGCAAAATGAAATGGAATCATATCCAGTTGCGAACACCAGCTCACAAACCGCGGATGCAAGCTTATTACCCAAGCTAATAAACACAATGGCGAATACTTCGCAAGTACAACAAGAAAAGGTGACAGGTAACAATCAACAGAAGTTGGTAGCTATGGGAAGTCGAGATCAAGAAGAGTATGAAAGAGAAAGAAATTTCTACAATCGTGGAGGAAATAACAAGATTCAAAGACTCGATCAACCACAAGAAACTTATGGAGGTCAAAGAACAAACTTTAATAGAGGACAAGGAAGTCACAAGGTAATATGGGAAGAAATCAAGATGCCCCCTCTAAATGCAAGTGTGGAGAAGATATGGGAAGCTATAATTTTTATGGAGAATATACCAACACCATGGAAAATGGGAACGGAACCACCCTCAAACCACAGAAGTCATGAATTTTGTTCTTATCATCATTTTCATGGACATACCACAAACGATTGTAGAAATGTAAAGAGAATTATTTTGAGAATGATAGATCAAGGAAAACTAAACGACTTTCTGATAGGGCATCCGCAATCTCAACCATTACCACCACCACCAGAACATCACAAAGTGAATACGATGAAAAAAAAAGAAACATTCTTCATAGAAGTTGGTGCAAAATCAAAAAATCTATTCTGTCACTCTATCATATATTCATATAAGACAATTGAAGATTTTCATGATAATGTTTTGAGTAGAGTGTTCGCAAGAGATAATAATGGAAGAGAAATTATGAATATTGCGAAAATCTCGCGATTAGAGGAATGGCAGAAACATATCTTTTCTTTTACCGCAGAAGAAATTCCCGAAGGAGAAGAGGTGCATGACAATCCATTGGTAATAAATTTAAAAATTAATCCAAAACCGAAAGAAGATGAGGATGATGAAGCTGAAGATTCATGGGCAATCAATAGAATTCTAGTCGATACTGGAAGCTCTGTGAACATCTTATTTTATCATACTTATAAAACCATGGGTGGAAGAGATGATGATCTTATACCATCAACATATAAGATTTATGGTTTTAATGGTACTGTAACAAGCCTAAAGGGGAGGTTACTATGCAAATTCCATTGAAGGGAATATCTTCTGAAATCTCATTCTGTGTCGTTGACGTAGAATCACCCTACAATGCATTAATTGGTCGACCTTGGCTACATGGGATTCTAGGTGTATCTTTAACTTTACACCAATGCATCAAATTCCCTCACCCTAATGGTGTAGGAATCATAAAGGGAGATTGGGTTGAAGGAAAGAGATGTTACGAAACTGAGATAGAATCTTGCGAAGGAAGAGGAAACAAGAAGGAAAACTGGCGACACAAAATCAAAAACGTACAAAGAAGTGAGAGGTTGATGGTGGATACAATCGAAAAGAAAGGAGAAGAGATGTTGCGAAATTAATACTAGCTCAGAATAAAAAGGATGAACATACCACTACCAAGGAAGCAGTAGCAAAAAATAATAAAGAAGCAGAGGATGGCAAAGGTAATAAAAACAAGAAATGTATGAATGATTAAGTTGTTGCGATAATCTCGCAATAAGTAAAATTCTCAAAAAAAAAATATTTGATTGAGAAACAAAATTGAGATTGCGAAGTTCAGATACAATATAATGATTTGCGAAACTCTCGCAGAGATAATGAATTTTACAGAAAATAATCAGAGAAGAATGACAAAAGAGAAAGAGGCGAACCTTTATGGCGTACACCCTAGTTCGCGAATACAATTTCGCAAGAGGCAAATGTAAGACCTAAAGTATGTCATATAAGGGGGTACCTATTGCATGATTCAGGGAAAGGCTACACCGCCACCGGAACCTGAGTCATGGAGATTTGAGGTCAATAAATCCCATCCGGGAGAGGCACCTTGGATTCTCAACTTGAGCATATGACTTGGGTTGGGCGACTAAGGTAATAAGGAATCTCCCAAGGAGTGCAGATCTGATCAAGGCGCCGAGGTACACGGTTGAGTCAAGAGTGCCAGGGGCGTTTGAAGCATCCTTGTCATTCTTGACAAGTCTTGACTTATACTGCACTCGGCCTGAAGAAAACCCCACTTAGGGTGCAGTCTCGTAACCATAAGCCCTATAGGTAAAAGGGATAAGAGGCCGAAAACAACTGGTTGTTGTTAAGACTGGATGGGAGGAGCTAACCTTGTATGGTAGAAGTACGCCTCCTTGAAGGGGCAACCAGGGGGAGATAAGGGCGGCACCCTCCATTAGGGAGCTGATAAGTGTCTTAAGACGCAAATGTCACGAGGCTTTTTATTCGCAAGGATATTAAGGCTTGTCATATTTGTGCAACAATCCTGAAGAGGCAATAATACAAAAGAAAAGGATAAGACGGGATCAATGGGTTTTCTCATGAAAATGCGAAGACGTCCTGCGATTTCGTCGCACGACGGCAATGTCATGGGGCTTTATTTTCGCAAGAATATTTAGGATTGTCATATTGTCGCAACATTCCTGAAGAGGCAATAATACAAAAGAAAAAGTTAAGGCAAGATCAATGGGTTTTTGCATGAAAATGCAAGGACGTCATGCGATTTTGTCGCAATGAAAAGAGGTGGTATAATAAGACCTTTAATTAGGAAGGCAAAATAAGACCACACATGAATGAGATTTTGAAAAGAAACAAAATTCACTTCGCAAAAGATTGCGAAATTATACAATAAGATTTTTTTTATGAAATCTCTCATTTGGATTCAAATAACAGAGGCAAGTATGGGAATGTATGAAATTAGAAAATGTTATTTATCTCCATATGAGAGATTTACTCAAAAATTCAAGAATTAATGATTGTATTGATTAACTATATTGCAAAGAAGAATTGTTTTCATTTACGCAGGTTAAAATGGAAGAAACACAAATATACAGAAATAAGGAATAAATATACAAGTATTACAAAGAGTCAAAGAAAGAAGTAAAGACTATTTCTTGGTTAATCCTTCATTATCTTCATCAGACTTGTTTCCTTCTTCATATTCGTCAGAATCTTCATCACCATCATAACTTCCATCACTATCAGATTCTTCATCGTCAGCTTCGCTATCAGAGATAATCAAACTGGGAGTATTATGTGGGATTTCTTCCAAAAGACAAGGATAATCAGAATGTGGGATATTATGATCATCACAAACCATCTGGATGGTTTGATTGCAAAAATGCATAGCGTCATTCTTAAAATTCTCAACGGTGATTTTGATTTGATTCTTTAATCTAGAATACGTGTTGTTGCGAGAAGAAAGATTCTTTGCGAGTTCCTCTTTTTCAGCTTCAAGTTCTTCAATCTTTTCACGATATCTATTTTCAGAATCTGCGAACAAAAGACAACCAATTATTAACTTGATGAAAATTCATAAGAAGCAAAAGATTAGTAAAGAAGAGCAATTAGCAACCTTCTCTGTCAGAAATCATGTCTCTAATCAAGGCTGTATGTTCAACTTGGAGACTAACATTTACGCCTAAATATTTTCTAGCATCATTTAAAATTTTCGTAGCCCAGACAAATTCATCTTCACTACTTATGAGAAGACGAGAACGAATTTGATTTTCCCTTTCGCAGAGTTAAATATTCTTGAGGTTAGCTTCATCTCGCTCAAGTTGAACTTCAAGGAGAGCCTATTGGAATTTCGCCAAAGCCTTGGCACCTTGATCAGAGATACGATCCTTATCATCTATGAGACCGCTAATCTTGGTTCTTAACTCATTGGTTTTCTCTTTGGAATCAATAAGGAGACGCTTAAATCTGTTGGCTAAGCCTAAACTGGATCTATGATCAATTTCTAAGAGGCGAAATTTCGATCTAAGTTCATTTAGATAAAGAGATGAAATTCTGTCATTTGAGAAACTATTTAAAGAATTGTTAAGACGTTCAAGAAGGGTATCATTATCCAAGGCATTAGGAAATGAGAGAAGAAGGGTAGCTTCATCAGAAAGACCATAAATGTCTGCAAAAGGGATCATTTAAATAAGATAAAACAACAGGATGAATGAATAAAGAGAAAAGAGAAAAGTAACATACCGTAAAGCTGACTATTAGCTTACTGAAGAATAGAAATTTTGTTCATGAAGATAAGTTCGTAGTTTTCAAAGAAATTCGCCACTGTATACTTCTCAACAACTATTTCTAGGTTTGCGAATTTTGGATCCCTAAGTTCTTTGGAGTAAAGAGATCCTCTACCAGCACCACGATTAGCGAACTCTAGCATCAGACAGATGCAATCCCCACTTAGTTGGAAGATGGCTCGCGAAAATCCCGGATGAGCGAGAATTTCATAAAATAAAGGAAGATCTGGGTTATAAAGAGGAATAGGGAGACCTGCGAGAATCTGACCTAGCGAAATTATGATTGATTGATCATCACAATTTTGATCAGAGAAAAGCTTGACAGAAAGAATTGATTTGGCATTCTCACCAGGAATGGTGGAGAGTGTAAAACCTTTATTAGCAAGATCTTTTTGGACATCTTGTAAATTCTTCTCATATCTATGACCACTTGGATCCATGTTTGAATATAGAGTATGGGAATGTATGGAAAGTAAAAGGATTGAAGGAAGAAAAAATTACAGCAGCAGAATTTGCAAAAGAATAGTAGAGTTGCAGAGATGAGAGGATAAAAATAGAAGAGAAAGTAAAAATAAAAGTGGAAAAAGGGGGGGAGAAAAGTATATAAAGAAAATTTTGTACTCGAAGAAATAAACACCATTAAGACGAAGAGACGTGAGCGGTTGAAAAGTAGCGGTTACAGAAAACGTGTCAAGAAATAAATGGAAGAGAGAGTACGTGTGATAAATGTGATGGAATATGAAAAGATAAGCAACGGCGGCATTTGTCACATCATTCTCTACTTTGCAGATAAGATATGAGAAGAGGCAAGATGTAGGATCAGAATCTCGCAACGATTATGTCTCAGCGAAATTATCAATGGTACAGCACAATAGCGTCGCAGAACAGTTTTAGAAATGATAAAATAAATGACGTCATTTAAAGTCATGAGAAAGATGTGACAGTCTTGCGAAAATTAGAGAGCTTGCGAAATTAACATTTGTAAGGTTGCGAGAATATCGCAAACTATATCCGAAAATAAAGGACAGATTAGCTGTCATCCACTATGTATTTCCCTATAAATAGTCATTCAAGTTGTAAAGAGAGGGAGAGATCTTTTTTGAGTAAGAAACAAGTAAATAGGAGAGAGAAAGTTCAGAGCAGAGATCATTCTTGACTTCTTTATCTTTCTTGTAAGAACATTCAAAAATTAATCAATAAAATTAAGAGTGAAAACCTAAAAATGAGCTGATCATCCATGAAATCATATGAGTGGTGTAGTGTAGGATTTCCTGCAACTACACAAACAGATAGGAATCTGTGATCCTGCTTGATAAAGAGAAATAACTTGAACGTTATCAAAAACCAATATTCATGTGTCAATCAATTACTACCCACCAAACAAGGTCGGATTTCCCAATTGATTGAACTATGCACAACCTATGATATTTCAATTATGTTAATACAGAAAAGAAATAACACAGACACCAGAAATTTTGTTAACGAGGAAACCGCAAATGTAGAAAAATCCTCAGGACCTAGTCCAGATTTGAACACCACTCTGTATTAACCCGCTACAGACGCTAGCCTACTACAAGTTAACTTTGGACCGGAATGTAGTTGAGCCCTAACCAATCTCACACTGATCAAGGTACAGTCGCATTCCTTACTCCTATCCATCCCAGCAGGACTCTAAGCACTTGATTCCCTTAGATGATCTTACCCACAACTAGGAGTTACTACGACCCAAAGTCGAAGACTTATAAACCAATCTGTCTCCCACATAAAAGTATATTCTGATAGATAAATTTGTCTCCTACAGAAGTACCTATGAAGTTTTGTTCCATCTTATGATAAATCAAGGTGCACGGGAACTAATTGATAATCCGGTCTTATATTCCCTAAGAACAACCTAGAAATATCAATCACCTCACAATAACTTAATTATATGGTAGTAGAACAAGTTATTGTTGAATCACAAAGAATGAGACGAAGAGCTTTGTGATTAATTTTTGTATCTTACTTATGGGAGATAAATATCGAGCAAATCTTAGAGAAGATAGTACTCAATACGATAGAACAAGTAAGATCAGAATACGCAACTACAGAGAAAATAGTTGGATCTAGCTTCAGAATCCCAATGAAGTCTTCATGTCATTAACATATAATGGTTTTAGGAAAAACCTAGGTTAAAGGAGAATCGACTCTAGCCGAAACTAGTATCACACATGAGGTATGGGGATTAGGTTTCCCAGTTGCTCGAGTTCTCTTTTATATAGCCTTTCAAGTCATGGTTTGCGAAGTTATCTTAGAAACAAAGCATTCCATATTCATCGTTAAATGAAAATCTGATTTAAGATACAAGCTAAGTTTTGGTAGAAACCAAAGCAATATATCTCCACCGTTAGATGGTCTTAGCTTGTCACACACAAATGAAATATACCTTCATTTAGATATGGGTAACCGTACATAAACGTGTATATTGAGTTGGCTCAATAATAGTTAACCAAAGTTAGCCATATGAACACTTTTGTCTCAATCAGATTCATCTAACACATCTAGATCAACTATGATGATCAATCAATCATGAAAGATAATCAATTGAATCTAATAGAGTTGTTCAATTGTTAATAATCACATAGAAGTATATATGATCCAATTGAAGCAAAACCGGGTTGATTTAAGAGAATCAATTCATGAACATTTAAGGGACGGTTTGCAAAGATTGCATTCCTTAATATATATATAAATGTATTTTTTCATAAGTATGTAAACATACTTAACCGATTTTAGAACTTGAACCACTTAAGTTTGCTAACGGGTATGCATACTTAAGTTCCGGACTTGGTCTTGACCATCAATTTGCAAACAGGTATGCAAACTGTTGTTCCGGACCTAACCCAGGTGAAACTGTTCATAAACGGGTATGCAGACTTATTTACCATACTTCCACAGTTAAAACAGTTCGCGTACGGGTATGCAAACTTATTTTCCGGACCTGAATCATACTTACATAGTTCGCATACTGGTATGCATACTGTTGTTGATGGTGGATTTTCGACAAAGGCTAAAATCATAAAATCATGATACTGCATGTTTCTGACCCGGCTTCAGGAATGTATGTGAAAATTCATATTTTATGACCGGTGAACTATTTTACGATCTCTGACTGAGCGAACAACCTCTCAGAGCTATGATGAATATGTTCCTCGAAAAAACCTCTCAGCTGAATTCCAGGGATTAGTAATAGATACTCAATTTATTTTATTACTCCGTATCATGGATGATTCTCAGCTGAATTCCATGAATTAGTAATAAATATTCATTGATCGGGCATATGGGACACCACCGAGTAGGCCTCGAGAAAATGGTGCGAGTGTACTTAGCAATAATGCACGAATGAGCACCTGAATGCATGAATGAGCGTTCAAATTTATGGACAAACGAGGAAACCTATGCAAAATAGGGAGGAAAATAATACTAATAAAATAATAAAGAGGCGCCTAGGGGGACCGGGCCCACCGGCCGGCCGGTCATGCCGCTGTGGCTGGTCCCGCACCTCTTTACTTTATTTTATCTTATTTTATTATTTATTCTAATCTCATGAAAACTCCTTAATTCGAGCAAACTTCCTTGTTTGAGCAAAACTCTTAGTTTCCCTATATTTTTCTTCAAACGATGAAAAATAGTAAAAAATAGGGAAGGGTGTCAAGGGACTGGGCCACCTAGCCGTGACCGGTCCCACACCCTATAATCCCTTATTTTCTTCTTATTATTATTTCCTTCATCTCATGATACTTCTTCGTTTGAGCAAAAAAAACCTAGTTTTCATATTTTCTCAAATATGGCTCAAACTGTCAAAAAGTCAAAAAGTCAAATGGTCACATGACCGATTAGGCTACTCACGAAAAATATTAAAAATATTATCATTTTAATATTCTTAAAATATTGGTCGCACGGGAAAAGTTCTACTTGCTCATTCGAGCAAAATCGAGAATTTATGTCAAGATTACATGGGTTTTAGTTCTAAACTCCCATTTTAATCATTGAAACATTATTAGAAGACGACAATGGTTGTCTCACACAAACCATTATCTAATTAGCAATTTTCAAATGATCGAATGATCAATATGAAACTTTCTAAGTCGACATCAAATGACTGTCTCCCAATCATGTAAGATGTTTCAAGGAAATTTCCACATGATCATATTTTGACTTATTATTTAGTTTCCAGCAAATGAATTGTTTCCAACTAAACTCGTCAAGAATAATGATGAACGTAGCAAAGACAAAAATCTACCAACACATATTTCGGATAAGCGAGTTATACTCAACTCGATATAACAAATGTTTATGATATGAAAGTTTATATATATATATATGTATATATATATATATATATGACTTTGTATCAATAAGAGATATAGTAGAATATGATAGACTTATGAGTGATAGATAAGTTTTAGTTTACACATACCTTTTGTTGATGAAGTTCCTTCGAGTTCTTCAGTAGATCTTCGTCTTCATTTGTAAGCGCCGTGAAGTCTAAAGCTCAACTACACAATCTATCCTAGCCTGAAACTCCTATAGGTATACTAGAAATCAAGACTATGGTTTTGGTCAACTAAACTTGACAACCAAGCTTGAGATAGCAACGCTTGCGAGTTCGATCGAGCAATGCTCTAACAATCTCCCCCTTAGTCAATTTTAGTGACAAAACTATCAATACATATGGATTACAAAATAAATAAGACTTTGTAGCTTCTCATTCCGTCATGCTTGACTTTTTTGGTTCTCATTCCTTGAATTCTTCGCTGCTCCAAGTACTCCAGTGATTCTGAATGTGTTCGACTCAGCATCATTGTTTCTGAAGATCCGTAGCTATAACAATACGAAAACAATTGTTTTCAAATATTGTTATACAATGTCATAGTATTATTACACAACATCATAGTCCAATTGCATAACAACTTTGATAATAATACTATGGTGATATGTATCACTCCCCCTTAGTCAATACTTCATCTCACAATGAAAACCATTCCCCCTTGTATATGACCCGTAAACCATATGTATGTAGTGTGAACTACAAAATAATTCTCCCCCTTTTTGTCAATATAAATTGGCAAAGATACGAAAACTACGGGATCATGATGAAATTCTCATAGAGATACTTGATGACTAAAAGAGAACATATCAACTTTGTTTCGATGATTTCACATAGTCGAAACTTAGTGTGTTCACCAAGGAGTTAATAAAGATACTAGATAACTCCTACAATATTCCACAGACGCACTCCCCATAAATATTTGGAAATTAAGCACAAGTTCAATTAAGAACTCTCCCCCATAAAATGTCATTCCTGAAAGAACAACAAGAGCGACCTTACTTTTACAAAAAAGAAGGATTTATTTGGACATTAAAAAATTACATGAAACATGAATTTGTATCTAGAAAACTCGAATAAATTAATCCACAAGGAAAACTCATATATTAATTCAATCAGAATTGCTCAACATAAGAAAACTCACGGAGCCATACAATACTTTCACATAAAAGTGGATCAGGGAATGATCAATACTGTGGAACATTCAAAAGTTCATTCTATTTTCCATAAATATTTGCATAATGACATAATAGACTTAACTTTTGACATATTGAGATACTCATAGTTCACCGACGTAAACACACGTATCCCATAACATATTTTTGCAATATATAAAACCAATAAAGATTAATACTGCAAAATCATCTTCCAAATAACTTAAAATTTAAATAAATAAATCTAAAACCATTGCAAGATGAAAATTTGTTGACAATTTCCATGTGTAATCACAATAATCGCTATTCCAAATCCTAATTATCCTTCTTAAAACATAAGAAAAAATTCTCATAAGAAGTTTCCTAGACATTGTAGAGCTTTCTCAGGGCATCTACAGAGAATTCCTTCTCATCATTAAAAAACCCATTGATTATGGGATCATTCAATTCTTCCAGATCTTCAGAAATATCAGTTAACTCACTAAGTTCTCTTTTTAGTTCATACAGGGTGTTTTTTGTCAGAGATAATATTTGTTCAAAGTGAGCTACCTTTTCCAAAGAGAAAATGATTTGAGATTTTAAATCATTTCTTTTGTTGATGAAATCCTTCACCATAGCCCTAAAGTTATTATCGTTCCGACAAATAGACAAAAAACAGTTAGATGAAGAACCTTTTTCATCATTTATAGACATCTCCTTTTTCTTGTTTGAGGAAAGAATTTCTTCACAAAGATACACATTAACTGCTTTTACTGCATCCCTTTTTGTAGTACCTCTAGTTACAGGAGCCATGATATTGTATCTTTCAAAAAAAGGTGAAGGTCATTTTGATCATAAATGAATGTAAATAGAGCATTGGACAACCAAACCCTAAGAACTTTGAAAAGGTCTTCGCGGTTCACGATCCCTCATCTATTTTTGAAAAGAAAATATTTAGTTGCAAAACTTAACTTTTAAAACCTTATATAAATCAAAAAATAAGAAAATAACAACTATACACAACTTGAGCAACCTTGATGCAATCCTTATATTCTCAAGTTAATAAAAACGATGCAAATATCACTACAATTAGATAGTGATGGAGTGAGCAGAATGCTCACATCTTGTGTCACATAGTGACATATCAAGGTTTTTTGTATAAACCGGATTACCTCGTCTGACCGTGGTTCGCTTAGATTTCTTGTTGTCTTCAGAAGATCCTTGTTGATTACCCAAAACCAGATTCATCCTTTGCATGTCATTC
Organism: Papaver somniferum; assembly: GCF_003573695.1. NCBI lineage: Eukaryota > Viridiplantae > Streptophyta > Magnoliopsida > Ranunculales > Papaveraceae > Papaver > Papaver somniferum. The sequence goes on from NC_039362.1 coordinate 68,485,637, forward strand.
CGAAGTTTGGCAATTCTTTTTATTGTTCCTTTTGAATTTCCGACACTTACTTTGGACATGATTCGCATTTCCACAAAACAAACAATTCAGAGAGGAATTTTTTTTTTCCAAATTTGACTCCTGTTTATCACAACTTTCAACATCCATTATTCCAAAATCGGCCGGAACAAAGGAGTTGTTTGTGCTCACAATCTTGTTTTTGAACCCTAAACCATTTGTGTTACCAAAAGACTTCTGACCAAATAACACTGCTGAGATCTTGTCAGAACTTCCAGATAACCTTTGCAGGTCACACTTAAGAGTACTAATCTCTTTTTATTTTAGAGATAGGGGTTCTGGTGAATTTATCATTAAGACAATCAATCTCAAGATTTTTCACCTGAAGTGATGATTCAAGTTTTTCTAGAAAACTCTTTAAATGAAGATTTTCTCGACGGATTTCTTCATTTTTATCCAAGAATCTCAAAATCTCAGTGTCAGACTCGTATTCTGAATCAGAATTTGAGTCAACGGAGGTTTCTGCTGAGAGAGCAGAGTTTTCTGTGCAGTACTTCAGAAGCATGCATATTCTTGACAACCTGACTTGATTTCAATTCTTTATTGAATCATCAAAAGCATTCGACAGAGAGAGTCGATTCTCAGGTCTTTTGCTTTTCTTCACAATATCCTTGATCTCTTGTGTAATCAATGATCTTTTAAGATCAACCTGATTTGGACAACATTTATCAGCCCAAGACAAGTTAGAAGTTTCTCTTGTGTTGGTCACAATATTGAACGCAGATGTTCTTACTATATTCTGATCAACATCAAGTAATTTTAACTTTCCAACAATAGTATTCCTGGAAAGTGTTCAAGGTTATTTCCCTCAACGATGGCATGTTTCTTAGAATCGTATTTTGCTGGTAACGATCTAAGAATTTTCATCACAATGTCCTTTTCAGGAATAGTCTTACCCAATGCAAAAGATGCATTTACAATTTCAGACACTTTGTGATTAAACTCATCAAATGACTCTTCATCAGCCATACAAAGGTTTTCCCAATCAGAATTTAGTTTTGAAGCCTAGCTTCTTTCTCATAGGTATTCCCTTCGAATACAATTTCTAAGATATCTCAAACATCTTTAGAATTAGTGCACGTAGTCACATGGTGCTGAAAATATGGGGTAATGGCATGGATGATAGCATGAATCCTTCCGAATTTTGATTTGCAGAGAGAATCTCGGCAAGATCATATGCACCAATATCCTTTGAAACAATTACATTGCCTTCTGTAACTAAGGGAGGATTATAGCCATTTACTACACGAACCCATGATTGAAAATCACGTGATTGGAGAAACACATGCATAGAAATTTTTCACCATAAGTAATTCGAGCCATCGAAGACTGGCGGTACGTTTATAGAGACATCACTTCTGTCCATAGAGTCAGATTGCTACAAACATAGACTTATGAGGTCTTAGCGGGGGTCCAACAACCACATCCAATAATTCGTTCGGAAATCTGTATGGAATAACTCCAATATAAATCAGTGAGAATCAACTAGAACGTCAGACTCAATTAAGGAAATATATCCAAGAGTTATATCTCAATTTCTAAATAAAATCCGCAATCGAACATATAGGAATCTGTGAGCCTGATTGATAAAGAGAAATAACTTGAACGACATCAAAAACCAATGTTCAAGTGTCAATCAATTACTACCCGACAAACAAGGTCAGATTTCCCAATTTATTGAACTACACACAACATGTGATATTTCAATTATATAAAAAAAAATAATGCAGAAAAAGAATAACACAGACACCAGAAATATCGTTGACGAGGAAATCGCAAAAGCAGAAAAATCCTCGCGACCTAGTCCATATTTGAACACCACACTATATTAAGCCGCTACAGGAACTAGCCTACTACAAGTTAACTTCGTACTGGAATGTAATTGCGCCCTAACCAATCTCACACTTATCAAGGTACAGTCGCGTTCCTTACGCCTCTGAATCCCCAGCAGGATTCTACGCACTTGATTCCCTTAGCTGATCTCACCCACAACTAAAAGTTTCTACGACCCAAAGTCGAAGACTTATAAACCAATCTGTCTCCCACAGAAAAGTCTATTCAGATAGATAAATCTATCTCCCACAGAAATACCTATGAAGTTTTGTTCCGTCTTATGATAAATCAAGGTGCACAAGAACCAATTGATAATTCGGTCTTATATTCCCGAAGAACAACCTAGAAATATCAATCACCTCACAATAACTTAACTATATGGTAGTAGAACAAGTTATTGTGAAATCACAAAGAATGATACGAAGAGATTTGTGATTACTTTTTATATCTTACCTATCAGACATAAATATCGAGCAAATCTTAGAGAATATAGTCCTCAATATGATAAAACAAGTAAGATCAGAATACGCAACTACAAAGAAAATAGTTGGATCTGGCTTCAGAATCCCAATGAAGTCTTCAAGTCGTTAACTTACAATGGTTTTAGGGAAAACCTAGGTTAAAGGAGAATCGACTCTAGCCGCAACTAGTATCACACAGGAGGTGTGGGGATTAGGTTTCCCAGTTTCTAGAGTTCTTCTTTATATAGCCTTTCAAATCAGGGTTTTCTAAGTTAGCTTAGAAATAAAGTATTCCATATTCATTGTTAGATGAAAATCTGATTTAAGATACAAGCTAAGTTTTGCTTGAAACCAAAGCAATATCTCTCCACCGTTAGATGGCCTTAGCTTGTCACACAAAAAATGAAATATATCTTCATTTAGATATAGGTAACCGTACCTAAACGTGTATATTGAGTTGGCTCAATAATAGTTAACCAAAGTTATCCATATGAACCCTTTTGTCTTAATCACATTCATCTAACACATCTAGATCAACTATGATGATTAATCAACCATGAAAGATAATCAAATGAATCAAATTGTGTTTCATAGAGTTGTTCAATTGTTAATAATCACGTTGAAGTGTATATGATCCAACTGAAGCAAAATCTGATTGATTCAAGAGAATCAATTCATGAAAATTTAAGCCACGGTTTGCAAAGATTGCATTCCTTAATATATAAATGTATTTGTTCATGAGTATGTAAACATATTTAACCGATTTTAGAACTTGAACCACTTAAGTTTGCAAACGGGTATGCATACTTAAGTTCCAGACTTGGTATTGACCAACAGTTTGCAAACAGGTACGCAAACTGTTGTTCTGGACCTAACTTAGGTGAAACCGTTCGCAAACGGGTATGCAAACTTAGCTCCTGGACTTCCACAGTTAAAACAGTTCGCATACGGGTATGTAAACTTATTTTCCGGACCTGAATCATATTTACACAATTTGCATACTGGTATGCATACTGTGATGTATTCCAGACATGGGTTTTAGTTCTAAACTCCCATTTCAATTATTGAAACATTCTTAGAAGACGACAACGACTATCTCACACAACCATTAGCTAATAAGAAATTTTCAAGTGATCGAATGATCAATACGAAACTTTCCAAGTCGACATCAAATGACTGTCTCACACAAATCATGTAAGATGTTTCAAGGTAATTTTCTTTTGACTTATTATTTATTTTCCAACAAATAAATTGTTTCCAACTAAACTCGTCAAGAATAATGATGAACGTAGCAATGACAAAAAGCTACCAACACATATTTTAAGAAATAGATAAGCCAGTTATACTCAGCTCGAAATAACAAATGTGTATGATATGAAAGTCTATATATATATGTATACGACTTTGTCTCAATAGGAGATATAATAGAATATAATAGACTTCTGAGTGATAGATAAGTTTTAGTCTCCACATACATTTTGTTGATGAAGTTCCTCCGAGTTCTTCAGTAGATTTTCTTCTTTAGTTGTAAGCGCCGTGAAGTTTAAAGCTTAACTACACAATTTATCCTAGTCCGAAACTCCTATAGGTAGACTAGAAACTAAGACTATAGTTCTGATCAACTAAACTTGACAAACAAGCTTGAGATAGCAACGCTTGCGAGTTCGGCCGAGCAATGCTCTAACATAGATGAAGATGGAATCAAGCTCCAATAGAATCACCAATTGTTGGTGCTATAAATTATCCAGTCGATTACTTTTCTTTGTGAAGCCGAAACAATGGTATATTTCAATTGCTCTACACTAGAGACGACAATGGGCCTAGGGGTATGAAATTTTTGGTTTAAACTCGAGCTCAAAATGAGTGATTAATGATATTGTCATTGGACTTCGTTAGAAGATATTCAAGGAGTAGGTTAAAGACGGGAACCAAAAATATTTAAGAATTAAAGGTTGTTGCTTCCGAAAAATAGCGTTGAGTGAAAAAATAGCGTTGAGATTTCAAATTTCTTAAAGTTTGAAGGTAACGAGTGTTAGAACACTGCTCGGCCAAACTCGCAAGCATTGCTATCTCGAGCTTGCTGTCAAGTTTAGTTGCCAAAACTATAAGTCTCGATTTCTAGTCTACTTATAGCTAAGTCTCAGATTAGGATAGTAAGTGTAGTTGAGCATTATACTTCACGGTGTTCATCGATTGAAGATGAAGAACTACTAAGGGGAGCTTGTGGAACTTCATCAACAAAAGATATATGGAGACTTGAACTCATCTATCACTCAAAAGTCTGTCTACTTTATCTCCTATTTGAGACAAAAGTCGTATAGTTGTATAGACTTCGATTATACACATTTGATATTTCGAGCTGAGTTTAACTCGCTTACATATTTCTCGAAATATGTGTTGGTAAGCTTTCGCTTTAACCAAGTTCATCTTATATGCTTGACGAAATTCAAAAGATGATCATGTGAAAATCTCCTTGTAACATCTTACATGATTTGTGTAAGACAGTCATTTGATGTAGACTCGGAATATTTCGTATTGATCATTCGATCACTTGAAAATTGCTTTGAAGCTAATATTTTGTGTGAGACAACTATTGTCGTCTTTTAAGAATGTTTCAATGATTGAAATGGAGTTTAGAACACTTAACCATAATTGGATTTAAGCACAGTATGTGTACTTGCATATGTGTTGATCTAAGACCGGAGTGTAGTATGCATACTCGTATGCGTACTGGCGAGGTCAGGTAAAGTCTGGGAGCTAGAGTATGCGTACCTGTACGCGTACTGGCGAAGTCAGTTGAAGTCCGGGTATTATAGTATGCGTACCAGTACGCGTACTGGAATCAACTGAAACTTGGAAGTATACGACAATATGCGTACCCGTTTGCATACTTGAGTGGGTTATGTTCTAAAATCGGTTTGTTCATGAACTAATACATTTATATAATAAGGAATGCAATCGTTTGCAAACCGTGGCTATAATGTTCATGAATTGATTTGAGTGAATCAAAATCGATTTTGCTTCAATTGCATCTCGTATACTTCTATGATAATATAAACAATTGAACAACTCTAGAACTAGTTTCATTTGAGTCATTTGAACTAGTTACGGTTAAGATGAATAAGGTTGATATGAAAGTTGTTCATATGGATAACTTCGTTTAACTATTGTTGAGACAACAAAGGTGTACACGTTTAGGTACGGTTACTCATACTAAATGAAGTCACTTTTTATTTGTGTGTAACAAGATAAGTTCGATCTAACGGTTGGAATATATTAGCTTGAGTTTAATCAGGTTTTCATCTAACGGTGAATACTGAATGCTTTGTCACCAAGGTAACATTGATTGCAAACCCTGATTTGAAGACTATATAAGGGAGAACTCTATCAACTGGAAACCTAATATCCACATCTCATGTGTGATACTAGTTGCGACTAGAGTCGATTCTCCTTTAACCTTGGGTTTTTTATAAAACCCAGTAGGTTAACGACTTGAAGACTTTATTGGGATTGTGAATCCAGACCCAACTATTTTCTGTGTAGTTGCATGTTGTGACCTTGCTGTTTTCTATCGTGATTGAGTACTATCTTCTCTAAGATTTGCTCGAGATTTAATTTTCGATATGCAAGATAAAAAGTAGTCACAAACATCTTCGTCTCATCGTTTGTGATTCCACAATATCTTGTTTCGCTACCATACAATTAAGATTATTGTGAGGTGATTGACATTTCTTGGATGTTCTTCGAGAATATAAGTTCGGTATATCAATTAGTTCTTGTTCACCTTGATTTATCAAAAGACGGAACAAAACTCATAGGTATATCTGTGGGAGACAGATTTATCTATTCAATAGACTTTTCTGTGTGAGGCGGATTGGTTTATCAAGTCTTCGACTTTAGGTCTTAGAAACTCTTAGTTGTGGGTGAGATCAACAAAGGGAATCAAGTGCGCAGAATCGGGCGTGGTTCTAGAGGCGTAAGGAACGCGACTCTACCTTGATCAGTGTGAGATTGGTTAGGGCTCAACTACATTACAGTCCGAAGTTAACTTGGAGTAGGCTAGTGTCTGTAGCTGCTTAATATAGTGTGGCATTAAAATATGGACTAGGTCCTGGGGTTTTTCTGCATTTGCGGTTTCCTCGTTAACAAAATTTCTGGTGTCCGTGTTATTTCTTTTCCGCATTATATTTGTTTATATAATTGAAATGTCACAGGTTGTACGTAAGTTCAATCAATTGTGAATCCAACCCTTGCTTGTTGATTAAATTGATAGACACTTTGATATTGGTTTTTGATACCGTCCAAGTTATTTCTTATATTCAATCAGGCTCACAAATTCTTATTTGTTTGATTGCAGATTAAATTGAGAAATTGAGATATAACTCTTGGATATACTTTTCTTAAGATTGAGTCTGATTGTCTGGTTGATTCTCTTGAAAGTATATTGGAGTTAGTCCATACGGATTTCTATGTGAAATATTGGTGTGGTTGTTAGACCCCCGCTTTTTCAATTGGTATCAGAGCAGACAAACACGTTTAAGACCTTATAAGTCTGTGTTTGTAGCGATCTGACTCTATGGACAAAAGTGCGATCTCTATAAACGTACCGCTAGTCTTCGATGGCTCGAATTACTTATGGTTGAAAATTTCTATGTGTGCCTTTCTTCAAGCGCGTGATTTTCAATCATGGGTTTATGTTAATGGCTATATTCCTCCAGTAGTTACAGTAGGCGATATAACTGTTCCAAAGGATATCGGTGATTATGATGTTGTCGAGATTCTTTTTGCAAAGCAAAATTCCGATGGATTGAATGCAATCATCCATGCCATTACTCCAGATCTTCAGCACCATGTGACTACATACACTCGGTCTAAAGATGCGTGGGATATCTTAGAAACCGTATTTGAAGGGAATACCTGTGAAAAAGAAGCTAATCTTCAAAACCTAATTTCTGATTGGGAAAACCTTCGTATGGCAGATGAAGATTCATTTTATGAGTTTAATCACAAAGTGTATGAAATTGTTAATGCATCTTTTGCGTTGGGTAAGATTATTCCTAAAAAGTACATTGTGATGAAAATCCTCAGATTATTGCCATCTAGATATGATTGTAAGAAACATGCCATCGTTGAAGGAAATAACCTTGATGCGCTTTCCAGAAATACTCTTGTTGGGAAGTTAAAGATCTTCGATAATGAGCATGTATCCAAATCTGGAAAGGATATTTCTTTCAAAGAACAAAAGAACACTAAATTATTTGATAAAAGTAAAAGTGTAGGCATCTCTGAAGATGATCCTTCTGAGACTGATTCATCAGATGAAGATCTTGTCAAGTCAGTCTCTTTGATCACAAGACAGTTTAGAGATCTTCTTTTGAAGAGAAGTAGACAGTTCACTATAGATAAACCTAAGTCATCAGTTAAACCTCATAATCGTGTTCCTCCTATAAACAGGGATACAGACGATACTGACGAGGATATGTCACAGTGCTTCAAGTGTAAAGCTTTTGGTCATTTTGCAAATGAGTGTTCGAATCGTAGAAACTACAGTGGAAAGAAAGGTCTTGCTGCAACTTAAGATAAAATGTCTGATCACTATGATTCTAATGAACACAAAAAATCAAATGTTGCACTCCTCTATGAAAATATTGATTTTAAGAAGGACAACTAGGGTTTGGAATATCATATATTGTGATTACACATAGCTATTGCCAACATATTTTCATCTTGCAATGTTTTTAGATTTATTTATTTAAATTCTAAGTTATTTGGAAGATGATTTTGCAGTATTAATCCTTATTAGTTTTATATATTGCAAAATATGTTATGAGATATGTATGTTTATGTCCGTGAACTATGATTATCACATATATATGTATCAAAAGTTAAGTCTATTGTGTCATTATGCAAATAGTGATGGAAAATAGAATGAAATTTTGAATATTCTGCAGTATTGATCTTTCCCTGATCCACTTTTTATTTGAAAGTACTGTATGGCTCCGTAAGTTTTTTTATGTTAGGATTTCCGATTAAATTAATCAATAAGGTCTCTTGTGGATTAATTTATTCGAGTTTTCTGGATACAAATTCATGTTTCATGTAATTTGTTAATGTCCAAAGAAATCCTTCTTTTCTTGTAAAAGTAAGGTCTCTCTTGTTGTTCTTTCGGGAATGACATTTTATGGGGGAAAGTTCTTATTTGAACTTGTGCTTAATTGCCAAATCTTTGTGGGGAGTGCGGCTGTAGAATATTATAGGAATTATCTTGTATATTTATTAACTCCGTGGTGAATACACTAAGTTTCGATTATGTGAAATCATAGTCACCAGAAATTGATTTATGCGGAAAAGAAATAACACAAACACTAGAAATTTTGTTAACGAAGAAACCGTAAATATAAACAGGACTCTACGCACTTGATTCCCTTAGATGATCTCACCCGCAACCAAGAGTTTCTACGACCCAAAGTCGAAGACTTATAAACTAATCTGTCTCCCACAGAAAAGTCAATTCAGATAGATAAATCTGTCTCCCACAGTAATACCTATGAAGTTTTTTTTCGTCTTGTGATAAATCAAGGTGCACAAGAACTAATTGATAATCTAATAGATTTGTTCAATTGTTAATAATCACATAGAAGTATATATGATCCAATTAAAGCAAAATCAGATTGATTCAAGAGAATCAATTCAAGAACATTTAAGCCACGGTTTGCAAAGGTTGTATTCCTTAACATATAAATGTATTTGTTCATGAGTATGTAAACATGTATAACCGATTTTAGAACTTGAACCACTTAAGTTTGCAAACAGATATGCATACTTAAGTTCCAGACTTGGTTTTGACCAACAGTTTGCAAACAGGTACGCAAACTGTTGTTCCGTACATAACTCAGGTGAAAACATTCGCAAACGGGTATGCAAACTTAGTTCACGGACTTCCACAGTTAAAACAGTTCGTATACGGGTATGCAAACTTATTTTCCGGACTTGAACCATACTTACGCAGTTCGCATACTGGTATGCATAATGTGATGTATTCCAGACATGGATTTTAGTTCTAAATTCCCATTTCAATTATTGAAACATTCTTAGAAGACGAAAATGGCTATCTCACACAAACCATTAGCTAATAAGCAATTTTCAAGTGATCGAATGATCAATATGAAACTTTCCAAGTCGACATCAAATGATTGTCTCATACAAATCATGTAAGATGTTTCAAGGCAATTTCCACATGATCATATTTTGACTTATTACTTAGTTTCCAACAAATAAATTGTTTCCAACTAAACTCGTCAAGAATAATGATGAAGGTAGAAAAGACAAAAATCTACCAACACATATTCGAGAAATAGATAAGCGATTTATACTCAAGTCGAAATAACAAATATGTATGATATGAAAGTCTATGACTTTTTTTCAATAGGAGATATAGTAGAATAAAATAGACTTCTGAGTGATAGATAAGTTTTAGTCTCCACATACCTTTTGTTGATGAAGTTCCCCCGAGTTCTTCAGTAGATCTTCGTCTTCAGTTGTAAGCGTTGTGAAGTCTAAAGCTCAACTACACAATCTATCCTAGTCTGAAACTCCTATAGGTAGACTAGAAATCAAGACTATAGTTCTGATCAACTAAACTTGACAAACAAGCTTGAGATAGCAACGGTTGCGAGTTCGACCGAGCAATGCTCTAACAATCTCCCCCTTTGTAAATTTTAGTGACAAAACTATCAATAATTGTAGATGGTGGATTTTCGACAAGGTCTAAAATCGTAAACTCATAATTATACGAAGCTCTGATCCAGCAATCAGACGTGAGTATTGAGACATGGGTCTCTCAACGGAGAGTACTTTCTCTCAGAGTACATGTAGATATGTAGTCTCACGACTGGACAACGGCATATCTCATGAATACTGAACACTTTCACTGATTATTTCTATATAGTATCACGTGATGGACGGCTCCTAGACAGCTTGCTCTGCTAGTATAGATCGATGACGTCTTCAGGAACAAACAACGAGTTTACCCGACTATATAAAGGATATGACTTACCGACAAGATCATATCGGGATAATTAATGCTCCTAGATAGCTTGCTCTGCTAGTATAGAGCCACAAAGTTAATTATTCCTAATTAAGATTAATTCTGCCATGACATTCACTACTGAATTCCCAGAATAATCTATTATTGCTCCTATTCCATGGTCGAATCCACGACTGGGCCCATGGAATGGCAATAACAATTGCTCCTATTCCATGGTCAAATCCACGACTGGTCCCATGGAATGGAAATAAACAATTGTTCTGATTCTATGATCGAATCCACGGCTTGATCTCATAGAATAGCAATAACTATATTATCTCATTACTCCGATTTCATGATCGAATCCACAACTGGTCTCATAAATGGTAATAGATAAATATTAATTACTCTGATTCTATGGTCGAATCTACGATCCCATGGAATGGTAATGCTCACTTTATTATTCTGAATTCGTAGTCGAATCCTCAGCTGATCTTATGAATTAATAATAAACATCTTATTACTCAGTTTTGTGAATTATTCTCCACCGAATTCCACAATTAGTAATAAATAATCAACAAACGGGCGTCTGAGCTACCTCTAAGTGAGCCCCGATTCAAATGGTGAAGGTGTATTCAACGACGATACACTAACAGTCACCGCACGAACGAGTATTTCAAAATACAACGAAACGATGAACCTATGCAAAATAGGGAAGAAAATAATAAATAATTAAAAATATGGACCAGGGTGCTGGGAGCACGGACACACGACCGACCGACCGTGTCGTGGTCAGTCCCACACCAGTTTTATATTTTTAATGCATTTTTATTATTTTCCATGATTTGATGAAAATTCTCTCATTTTATCAAATCTCTTTCGTCTCGAGGAAACTCCTCGGTTTCATGGTATTTTCATAAATTCGTAAAAAATAATATAAAATTAAGGAAAGAAGTGTGGGGCATGATCGTTGGCTAATCGGCCATGCCTTGGTCCCAGCCGACCCCACACCTCACGGTTCCTTTTTATTTTATTATTATTATTATTATTTCTCTAATTTCATGAAAAAACTCCTTGATTTCATGGTATTTTGCACAAATCATCAAATAATAAATAAAATGTTGAAAACTTGTGGGACCGAGCCACTAGCCGGCCGGCCATGCCCTAGCCGGTCCCACACGCCCCTTGTTTTATTATTTTATTTTATTTTTTCCTTGAATTTATCAAATTCCTTGATTTCATGGTATTTCTCTCAAATTAGGAAAAATTCCCTCAAATCATGAAAAATACTTAAAAATTATAAAAAATTATGAAAACTCGTGGGACTGGGCCCCTAGCCGGCCGGCCACGCCCCCATGATCCCACACGCCCGTGTTTTTATTATTTTAATTTTTTTGCTTCCTTGAACTCATGAAAACTCCTTCAATTCATGGAAACTCCCTAAATTCATCAAATTTCTTAAAATTCATGAATTCTTCATAAAATCATCAAAAATATTATAAAATTAAGGAAAATGGCACCACGGGACTGTGGTCATGACCAGCCGACCATGCCTTGGCCTCGGCGGTCCCACGCCTCTTTATTCTTTATTTGATAATTATTTTCCATCATCTCACGGTGTTTTCCCTCAGTTTTGTCGAAACCCTAATTTTGGCATATTTTCTCGAATAGATGCTCAATTGCACGCCAGAAAATATCAAAATTCTCAGGAATGAGACGCGGACGCCTTGGGGACACGAGAACGCTATCTTGACCGACCAAGATTGGCTCTTTGGCTTACAGAAGCCGGTCCCATCAAGTTTCACAGTTTTGACCTAATTTGCACAATTGCACGTATTAGGTCCAAGACTCTTCCAAACACTTTGGATTTTCATGAAGTGATCATCAGGCGGTCACGTGACTAGCCAGGGCCGGTTTCATGACCCCATGGTCGGTCCCTCACTCCGTCATAATTAATTAGGTTTTCTCACCTAAGGCTAAGACGAGCATTTTCGAATAAATGATTAAACCAGCATTTAATCATTCTTTCACCAACAAATCGTCAACTCTTCAGGAGTTCTTTGTATTTGCTCACGTGATCATATGGGCACTATATGGTTGATCCACGGTCCCATGTAGTCGCTCCCTCCTTCGTCCCGTGGTTAAAATTCTGACGAACCATGAATTGATCATCAATTGATCAAATTAGGGTTTCTGAATCCAAGGATCATCATTCCAGATTCCAACCTTAATAATTTTACGACGACCTCATGGTCATTAATTTTATTAATTATGCTCGGTTCAACGACCAGTATTCTAATTAATATTTTTGGTACGCTGCCAATAATCCATCAGATGAGCAACACATGCTCAGACGATCAAATATTCAACAATTCATCACATGAGCAACACTTTCTCATATGATAAATATTTGCTCAAACCAAGGAATATTGGTTCAACAATCAATATTCAACGATCCATCGAATGAGCAATACTCGCTCACTTCATCGTAAGAATTATACCTCTGTCTCATGACATGTTCAATTCATGAGTTTCAGAACATCATGTTCAACTCAACAACTACATGGACTCATCGTCCCATCAAACCACGAAGTCATCAATTGACTAACTTACCACGAGACGTCAATCGTGTCACTTTGGGGGGATATCACTTAGAGTTTTGGTCTGGCAGTCTACGACACGTGTGTTCATACACACGTTGGAATGTGAGCAAGTCGTGCAATCAGTTGAAGGAGTTCACAAAGTAGTGGATGGAAAATCGACCAAGTCATCACACGATGAGCAACTGGTCTCAAACACGATTTCCATTTCCCCACTCTTTCATCCCATCAACTGTCACACTTCACGGAATCATGGTGTTTAAAATTCCAGCAATATAAATAAGTCTCTGAATCATCAGCATTAACAGTATCATCAATATCATGTCTCATCGACAACACGAGATCATCAACTCATCAATTGAGAAACTACTCTCAATTGAGCAATTTCAATCATTCAGAGCTTATCATATTCAGAATTCATACACCCACAATCTTTGATTACCATTGATTCCACATATTTTCCAGCTTCCCTCCTACAGATCAACCCATCCTCTCTTGTGGCCGAATTTACTCTGGAACGGTCATTGTCTTGATTTAGGACGGAGTTATACAGATTGATCTCTCGAATCTAAAGCACCCCCTTTGCAGCGGTGCATCTGTGTGAGGTTTAACATTTCTCTCGGTTCGAGGAGTCTCCTCCGTACGATCGTCTCCTCAATTCCTTAAAAACCAGCAAATCGTTTTTCCCCATCTACAGATTGGCGACCACAGTGGGAGATCATTTTCTCGGTTGCAATCTCACAATTTCACAAGATGGTTGATCTCAGGTCAGGTTCAATTACGAATCCTAACACAAACCGTGCTAGCACTAGCAACAACAACAATCAGAATATCCCGGAGACAATTTCGACCTCCACCACTGATGGTGGTGACATTACTCCTCCTCACGTCGAAGGTCATCCACTGTCCGGACAACACCCTGAAGAAGTCAGAGGAGATCCACCACCTACCATTGTTGATCTTATCAAAGCGCAGGAGACTCTTGCAAAGAATCAGACTGACATGGCTGCTACACAGAAGGAGATGTGTAATTATCTCAAAACTCTTACTGACAAGATGTCAGAGAAAACTCAAGAGAAGGGAAAGGAGAAGGAGAAATCCTCAGACGATGATCCTGAAGTAATTCCAATCCATATAGTAGAAGACAACGAAATCCGCAAAACTGCTGCAGACAACTCATCAGCGAAGGGATCATCGAATTTCATCACTCGCGAGGATCCGGAGCACCTGTTGGAGAACCGTGGAAAAGACAAAACATCGCATGTCCATCGTCATCAACCTCCTTATCCTGCCGCTACGCAGAGGATTCCACTCCCCAAAGGTTACGTTTCTCCAACCTTCACCTTATATGATGGAACTGGCAATGCTCGGGAACATGTCTCTCGTTTTCTTGAATCCCTGGGAGAACATGAACATAATCATGTCGTTCTTCTTAAGGAATTCTCAAACTCTCTGAAAGGCAGAGCATACACCTGGTATAACAACATCGCACTAGGGACTATCAACAATTGGGCAGAAATGGTTAACGCATTCTACAGGAAATACTTCTTCGTGTCAGAATAAGTCACGCTCTCCGACTGTAGTTGCAGGAAATCCCACAACACACCCCTCATATGATTTCATTGTTGATCCACTCATTATTAGGTTTACACTCTTAATTTTATTGATTAATTTTTGAGTGTTCTTTCAAGAAAGATAAAGAAGTCAAGAATGATCTCTTCTCTGAACTTTTTCTCTCCTATTTACTTGTTTCTTACTCAAAAAAAAGATCTCTCCTCTCTTTACAACTCGAACGACTATTTATAAAGGAATACATAGTGGATGACAGCTAATCTGTCATTTATTTTCGGGTATGGTTTGCGACGTTCTCGCAACCTTACAAATGTTAATTTCGCAAACTCTCTAATTTTCGCAGAACTATCATATCTTTCTCGTGATCTTTGCTGACGTCATTTATTTTATCATTCCTGAAATTGTTCTGCGACGTTGTTGTGCTGTGTCATTGATAATTTCGCTAAAACGTTGTCGTTGCGAGACTCTGATCCTACATCTTTCCTCTTCTCATATATTCTCTGCAAAGTGGAGAATGATGTGAGAAATGCCGCAACTGCTTATCTTTTCATATTCTGCATTTATCACACGTATTCTTTCTTCCATTTATTTCTCGACACGTCTTTTGTAACCGTTACTTTTTAACCGCTTATATCTTTCCGTATTAACCGTGTTTATTTTCTCGAGGAAAAATTCCCTATATATATATATATTCCTTTTCACTCTCTTCTTCTTTCCTTTTATTCTCTCTGCAACTTCATCGTTCTTCTGCAAACTCCATTATTGCAACTTTTCTTCTTTCTTCTTCAACCTTTTTAAGTTCTTCTTCATCTTCATACTAGATCTTCATAGTTCATAATTTTCTTCGAGACAATCTTCCTACTATTATTTTTCATGGATTCATCAAGGTTAGTCTTCTTTTTTCTTTTTTATGAGTTTTGTTGAAATTGACATATTTGAAATTGATCTTGTTTATTGCCTTATTTGATGTTGTTTATGCGAATCCCATGCTCTTGTTATTTCAGCAAAAGCGGCTCCAACACTAAATTTACAGTTCAGAACCCTAACATTCCCAAATCACAGCATAAGGTTGTCGCACATAAAAGAAAGTATGCGAATGAAAAGGTAGTAAGAAACACTATCTTTTTCTAATAACAATATTGTTGCCTCTGTTTCTTATCTGGATTGTAATTCACATGGTGATAAAGATCTTAATAAACCTCTCAAGAAATCTCGCCACCTTAAAAATGTTCCAACTTTTGTTCCCTTCCACCTACTCATTTCTTCCAAATCTCATGCGATATCTTCGCAAGATAAACCTTTATCTCCAATTCGCGAAAATGCTGCCTATGATTTCATTTCTTCATCTGACCTTTCTATGATTGAAATCCCCATTGTGGATCCTTCTGCGAATGAAACCTATTCTCTTCCCATTGAGAGTGTTTCTCAACCTTCTATCTCTACCAGTTCTCTACCCAAGTCTCTTCCTCTTTCTAAAGAAACCGTGGAAGGGATAGATATTGCTTTCAAAGTTTTATCTGAAATTCTGGATGATGGCAAGAAGTCTTCTACTGATCCCATCAAGTCTAATTTTTGCGAAATTCTGAGCAAGCATTTGGGTTCTGACAGAGCTGCTTCGCAGACAACTTTAGAAAAAGAATGTAATGCTCTTCGTCTTCAAAATCAGAAGCTTCAGAATTTTTGCTGGATCGTGACAATCTTCGCAAGAAGAATGATGAATTGAGAGGTATGATTTTCTTATCTATGTCTTTTATTTGCCTTTTCGATGATTTTATCCTTCCCATGTTTAATCATCCTTTAAATCCCTCTTTCGCATGTTAAGCATTAAATCAGAAACGAATAATCGAGAGATATCAATTTGAATCTGTTGTTGAAGAAGCCCGTGTTGATAAAGAAATCTTGATGGATCAATATAACCAATTAGATAACCTCTATTCATATTCTCTTGATCAGATAAATAATCTTACCAATGAAAATACCCAATTAGTTCAAAGACAAGATCTATTAAGTAATGAAGTATCTCGTCTTTCTTATTCTTTAACTAAAGCTAATTTAGGGATGGAAAATTTATCATATGAGAATAAAACCTTATCTCAAGAGAGGCGAACTTATTTAAACAAGATGGCGATATCTTCGCAACAACTTAGTATTCTCCAAAAAGTATGTGCTGACCAAGAGAAATCTCTTCGCTCTTTGAGAAATGAACTTAAAGAAGTAACAGAATCATCTATCGCTGAAAGGGATACACTCATTCAAGGTAGAATAGCTTTAAGTGTAAAGGCGAATCATCTTAAAGAACAATATTCCAAATTAGAAGAATCTTATTCTTCTCTTGTGAAGAAAGATGCCTTTCTTATTTCTAAATAGAAAAATCTTCAGTCTCGACTTAAAGGTTTAGTTGGAGATAAATTTGATGACGCAATGGACCATTGGGAGAATAGTTGTCTATCCTTGATTCAACACCTTATTTCGCAAAAGGAAGGTAGTCATAATAGTTTGACTTCCTTAATTATTTTTTCTTTGTCATATCTCTCTGAATTCCTTATCTTAATAAAATTTTGTATTCTATTTTTCGCAGAGTCTGAGAAGAATCTTCATTCTTCTATTTCTATTTTGGAGGCTAAATATGCTAAAATTCGCAAAGAAAATGCATTGCTCGTCTCTACCCTTACTGGTTCTCGCGACCGAGCAGAAAGAAGACTTGATTATCTTGCTTATTTTAAGGATATTCAAGATAGGAATCATCAAAGAGCACTTCTTCGCCAAGTTCATCTCCGGGCTGAAGTCCTTGTAAATGACATTTTATTGTCCAACTCTCTTCCTCCTACATCAATTGATCCTTTAGAAGTAGATGATGATGAAGTTCCTCGTCCTGCTGATAGTGATTATGATTACGAAAGCGGTGCAGAGGATAATTTCTTGGAAGATGAAGAAGAGGTTCCTTCTAAAGAAGTATCTGCTGGTGTTAATCAGAATGAGAAAGAAATTTCTCCTGAAGAAGTAATTGCTGGCGATAATCAAGATGCTAGTCATGGCGAAGATCAAAACCGAAATGAAGGAGAGCTTGCGAGAATATTGGCGAAGAATTTCTGTTCTCCTGCTACTGAATTAATATTGAAGCTTGAGCTTCTTATCTAGCTTTGTCTTCTTGAACTGTCTTATTTTATCACTTTTGCGAATTACATTTTCAACCAACTTTGGAATCAACTTTTCTTTTAATATTTTGTTGATGAGAAAGATAATGCTTCTTGTGTATTGATTCCCATACTTGCCTCTCATTATCTTTCTTGCAAAAAATAATCTGTTACGAATACTTATAATTAATTTTTTTATCATATGGTCTTATTTTGCCTTCCTAATTAAAGGTCTTATTATGCCACCTTTTGTCATTGCGACAAAATCGCAGGACGTCCTTGCACTTTCATGCAAAAACCCATTGATCTTGCCTTAACTTTTTCTTTTGTATTATGGCCTCTTCAGGAATGTTGCGACAATATGACAGGCCTAAATATTCTTGCGAAAATAAAGCCCCATGACATTGCCGTCTTGCGACGAAATCGCAGGACGTCTTCGCACTTTCATGCGAAAACCCATTGATCTCGTCTTATCTTTTCTTTTGTATTATTGCCTCTTCAGGATTGTTGCACAAATATGACAAGCCTTAATATCCTTGCGAATAAAAAG
The DNA here is from genome assembly GCF_003573695.1 of Papaver somniferum. Taxonomy (NCBI): domain Eukaryota; kingdom Viridiplantae; phylum Streptophyta; class Magnoliopsida; order Ranunculales; family Papaveraceae; genus Papaver; species Papaver somniferum. The sequence goes on from NC_039362.1 coordinate 68,503,870, forward strand.
CCTCATGACATTTGCGTCTTAAGACACTTATCAGCTCCCTAATGGAGGGTGCCGCCCTTATCCCCCCTGGTTGCCCCTTCAAGGAGGCGTACTTCTACCATACAAGGTTAGCTCCTCCCATCCAGTCTTAACAACAACCAGTTGTTTTCGCAGCCTCTTATCCCTTTTACCTATAGGGCTTATGGTTACGAGACTGCACCCTAAGTGGGGTTTTCTTCAGGCCGAGTGCAGTATGAGCCAAGACTTGTCAAGAATGGCAAGGACGCTTCAAACCCCGCACTCTTGACTCAACCGTGTACCTCGGCGCCTTGATCAGATTCTGCACTCCTTGGGAGAGTCCTTATTACCTTAGTCGCCCAACCTAAGTCATATGCTTAAGCTGAGAATCCAAGGTGCCTCTCCCGGATGGGCTTTATTGACCCCAAATCTCCATGACTCAGGTTCCGGTGGCGGTGTAGCCTTTCCCTGAGCCATGCAACAGGTACCCCCTAATATGACGTACTTTAGGTCTTACATTTGCCTCTTGCGAAATTTTATTCGCGAACTAGGGTGTACGCCATAAAGGTTCGCCCTTTCTTTTATGTCATTGTTCTGTGATTATCTCTGCGAAATTTCGCACATCATGATCTTTTTTGATATGAGTAATCTGCAATTATTCTTTCAGAATTCATAACTTCTCAAAGCTTCTTACGGATAATATCTTTTTAATACAACCTGTTCCATGGTCTGTCTAATCTATGACCAACATCTCTTCCTTCTGGATCCATTAATCTATAAGCTCTGTTCCAACTATCTCCTTAATGATGTAAGGTCCATCCCATTTTTTCGCTAATTTTCCACCATTTTCTCGCTGATATATTGTGTTTCTCGCAGAACTAAATCTCCTGGTTGAAATTCGCGTATTTTGACACGTTTATTATATTCTCGAGCTAATCTTCGCTGATAATTCTCCATATGTTGTAAAGCTTTTTCTCTTCTTCTTCTAATTCATCAAGTTTGTTTAAAATTAAGCCCGCACTAAGATTTTTCTCCCAAGCTTCTCTTTTTGTTGTCGGAATAACAACTTCTGTTGGTAACACCGCTTCAACTCCGTATGTTAAACAAAAAGGTGACATTCCAGTAGCTTCTCTTCTAGTTGTATTATAAGCCCATACTGCATTATGTACTTGTTCGCACCATGCTCTGTGTGTCCTTCCAATTTCTTCTTTAATATATCTGCAATTGTTTTATTTGTTGCTTCTACTTGCCCATTAGCTTGTGGATACAAAGGAGTTGACTTTCCACATTTTATCTTGAATGCATTAAGTAACATTTCTATATTCTGCCCCTCAAACTGTTTCCCATTATCAGATACCAACTGTGCAGGAATTCCAAATCTGCAAATGATATTTTCGAATATGAATGTAAAGATATCTTTGTCGCGAATATGTGCTGCCTTCACTTCTGTCCATTTTGTGAAATAATCTGTTGCGACTATTAAGTATCTTCTTTGTCCAGTTCCTGGTAAAAATGGCCCCACAATATCTAAGCCCCATTTTCCAAAGGGCACACACTGGTTGAAGATGACAATGGTGCTCCTGGTGCATGTATTTTCTTTCCATGCCGCTGACAATCTTCGCAACGTCTTGATATTTGTTTTGCATCTTCATGCATGTATGGCCAGTAATAACCTTGCATTTTTGCTCTATGTGCCAAAGATCTTCCTCCACTATGATTGCCAGCATCTCCACTATGTAACATTTTCAGCACCTTTTCTCCTTCCTCTCGTGTCAAACATCTGAGTGATGGTCCACTAAAGGATTTTCGGTATAGCAACCCATCTCTTAATTCATAATTTTGCTCGGCTTTTTAACTGTGTGTTTCCAATCTATTTCTTGGTGTTTCTCCTTTCGCCAAATATGCATGAAGTTCCATTCTCCAGTCTGCGATATGTTTTTGTTCTTTTTCATTCTATATCATCATCACATCTCTTCTTCTTATTGATTGATGGTGACAGAAGTGTTTGTATTTTTATGCATCTCGCAGTTGGATCTGTCATCATGCTTGAGATGAAAGCAAAAGCGTCTGCGAGTCTATTATTTTCTTGAAATGTGCCTCCATTTTTTTTGGGATTTTCGCTGACAATTCTTCAACCAGCTTCTTGTATTTCTTCAAGGATGGTTCATTTGTAGTATACTCTCCTTTTATTTGGCGAATAACTAGCTGCGAATCACTAATGATCCTGGCATTTTCTAGTTTCATTTCTATTGCGAATTTTAAGGCATGTATCACAGCTTCATATTCTGTTTCATTATTAGTGGATGCAAATTCCAATCTGAATGAAAAAGCCATCTTTATTCCTTCTGGAGAAATTAAAACAATTCCGACTCCATTTCCTTATCCATTTGATGATCCATCTATTTGGTTCTGTTAATAAATCTTTTGGATCTCCATGCTCTTCTTCTACATCCATCATTTCTTCTACTGCTTCATCTTCTTCTAAAGGAAATTCTGCCAAGAAATCCGCAACAACTTGTGATTTTGGTGAAGACAAAATTTCATATTTAATATCAAAGTGGCCTACTTGTGCATTCCATCTCTCCACCCTTCCTGATCTTTTAGAATTCTTCATCACTGATTCAATTGGTACTTTTGTTAATACCTTTATCTTGTGTGCTTGAAAGTATATGCGGAGCTTAAATGATGCATAAACTAATGCTAAGATTAACTTTTCAATCTTTGAGTAATTCTTCTCGGCAGTATTAAAAGTTTTGCTAATGTAATAAATGGGTTTCTCCACTCCTGCGTCTACTCGCAATAACACAACTTAATGCATGCGACGTTGTCGCAAGGTAGATCAATAATTCTTCTCCTGGTTCTGCTTTTGTAAAATAGTTGTATTCATAAGATGTTCTTTGATTCCTTGAAAAGCCTTTTCACATTCATCACTCCATTTAAATTTTGCACCCTTCTTGAGTATATCGAAAAAATATTTGCATTTGTCTGATGATCGCGAAATGAATCTCCCCAGCGAAGCTAGAAGCCCATTCAACTTCTGTACATCTTTTATTGTTGCTGGTGTTGGCATGTCACGAACTGCTTGCACTTTTTCTGGATCAACCTGTATTCCTTCCTTTGATACAATGTAGCCTAAAAATTTTCCCGATGCAACTCCAATAGTACACTTCTCAGGATTCAATTTAATGTTATACTGCCGCATTTGTTCAAAAATCTCCCTCAATCTTGTACATGGTCTTTAGCTTCTTTACTCTTTACTAACATGTCATCCACGTATACTTCTAATGTGTATCCATTTTGCGAACACCTTCTCTACCATTCTTTGGTATGTCGCTCCCGCATTTCGCAAACCAAATGGCATTTTTGTAACAATATAAACCTCTAGGGGCAAAGAAAGCAGTATGTTCTTGATCTTCTTCAGCGAGAGGGATTTGGTTATACCCTTTGTATCCATCTAAAGATGATACCCTATCGTTTCCCGCTGCGGATTCACCATTTGAGGAATATCTGGTACGGAAAACTGTCTTTGGGGCAAGCTTTGTTTAAATCAGTGAAATCTATGCAAATCCTGATTCCTTGTTTTTCTTTGGGACAATGACCATATTCGCTATCCATTCTGGGTATTTAGCTTCTCTTATGATTCCTGCATCAAGCATTTTCTGTAGTTCTTCTTCTATTTGGGAATGGTAAGTTGTTGCAATTTTTCTTATTCTCTGTTTAAATGGTCTCATTTTGTTAATCTCCAACTTGTGGCATGCAATTGATGGATCTATTCCCGGTATCTCATCCATGCTTCCTGCGAAAACATCTTTATATTCTCGCAACAAGTTAACAGTTCTTTCTTCTTCTTCTTATCCATTTTGGTTCCAATTCTCATTAGAGGTTTCTATAGTCCAACGTTTATTTCGTTGGTTCTGCGGCAGTGTAACTGGGTTTAGGTTCTCCCATTGGTGTTGGTTCTTTATTGTTTTCATAGGTCTTCTCCTTCTTCCGAAATTTCGCTGGGTATTCCTTTGCCTTCTTTTGCCCTTATCATATATACTCTAAATTCTTCTTCTTTCTTTGCTTCCTTTGCCAATTTTCTGCGCGAAATTGTTTCTTTTTTGCTTGTCCTTCATAATGTTTACTTCAATTTGATGACATAATTTCGCATTGTCAACATCTCCTCTGATTTCACCTATTCCATTTGGAGTGGGGAATTTAATACATTGATGCAACGTTGATACCACAACTTTTATCGCATGTATCCATGATCTTCCTAATAACATATTATATGGCGATTCCATATCCACCACGCACAATGTTACATGTGTTTCGATTTCTCCAAGTGGAATTCGTACCACTATCTCTCCTTTTTTAGGTTTGTTGTGGATTTTCCAAAGCCGTGAACAAAATATGTTGAACTGGACATTTCTTCTCTTATCTTAAATCCCATTCCCCGGAATGCGTGATAAAATATTATATCACTGAACTTCCTGTATCGATTAAAGTTCTGTTCAACATCCATTCTCCTGTGGATTTTATTGTTGTCTCCTTCTCTTTTCGTAATAGGCACTGTGATGACCAACGGAGATGTGTGGTTCAAATTTTCTTTTGGTATTTCTTCCGCCATGAATGCAATTTTTTGCTTTTCTTCCCAATCTTTCAAGGGTGATGTTTTTCTACCGCCATAACTTTCCTTCCTTCAAAATTTCGTTTATGTATTCTTCCTTTGATGTTTTCATGGAATTCATTAATCATCGTTTTTGTTATCATATTACACTCCAATCTTTTGCCATTTTCATTAATTCTATTCATCTTTCTTCTAACTGATTCACTGATTTATTTAATCACTTTCTTGACTTGAATATTCTCAATCAACAATCTTCAACTTTCGATCTTCAACCCATGTTTCTAGCGCCATTATGTAGTTGCAGGAAATCCAACAACACACCCCTCATATGATTTCATTGTTGATCCACTCATTTTTAGGTTTACACTCTTAATTTTATTGATTAATTTTTGAGTGCTCTTACAAGAAAGATAAAGAAGTCAAGAATGATCTCTGCTCTGAACTTTCTCTTTCCTATTTACTTATTTCTTACTCAAAAAAATATCTCTCCTCTCTTTACAACTCGAACGACTATTTATAAAGGAATACATAGTGGATGACATCTAATCTGTCCTTTATTTTCGGGTATGGTTTGCGACTTTCTCACAACCTTACAAATGTTAATTTCGCAAACTCTCTAATTTTCGCAGAACTATCATATCTTTCTCGTGATCTTTGCTGACATCATTTATTTTATCATCCCTGAAATTGTTCTGCGACGTTGTTGTGCCGTGCCATTGATAATTTCGCTAAAACGTTGTCGTTGCGAGATTCTGATCCTACACCGACCTTGGAAGAATGTTTCAGAGGGTCAGTGAAAATCCTAATGATTATGTGAAAAGGTTCAGAGTCCAAGCCCTGGATTGTCATGACCCAAACGTCACGGAGCAACAACTGGTGGACTTGTGCATCAATGGCATGCTCCCGTTCTACAGAGCCGTGCTGGAGAACCTTCGATTCCAGACTTTCTCAAAGCTTCACGAAGCTGCAAAGAGGTCGGCAACCACTGCACCCGCTCTTTTGGAAAGAATAAAGTCTACAAAGACTGAGGATTCAAAAGACACTCGAGGAAGCAGGCGTTTGATCAACAAGCAGTACAACCTGCAACCTTCAACAAATGCTGTCGCAGAAGGGAGTAAGCGAAAAGCAGAACCACAGCACAAGCAGACTTCCTCCACCCCTTCAAAGACACACAAGAAGGATAATTCGAAAGTCCCTCCTCAGCATACGGAAGATCCAGAAGCACCTGATTTTCCCTGTTCAATGGAAGAAGTTAATGAACTACTCGATGCCTGGATCCAAGATGGTGCAATCAAATTGCCTTATGTCAAGAAGGAACCAACTGAAGAAGCCATGGAAAATCCTCGGTATTGCCGCTTCCATAGATACGTCATCCATCCCACAAGTGATTGCAAAATTTTGAAGCGCATATTCAAAGAAAAGGTCGAATCAGGAGAGCTCAACCTGGGGACTGAGGGAGTACACAAAAAACCCCTCCAGTCAGAACTTTTACCATCTCTGAACCTCCTGTCAAGGAAGCGGTCCAATATCTAATCGAACATGTCTGCGAGTTGTTGTATCTTTCGAAAGCTCAAAGGAAAGACATGTTTGCTGCACTGAACCACATCGTGTCCGGAAAACGTCTGCTGATCCAAAAGACCACCACCGAACCTTCATCCACCGACAAAGAAATGTATGACTGGGGACTGCTCACCACAGTGCACATTAAAGGAAATGAGTTCAAGAGGGCGTTCGTCGATGTTGGTACCGCTGTCAACATCATCCCTTTGAAAACTCTCAGAGCTGCTGTTATTACTCGACAGGAAGCCACCCACGCTCCCATAGCAATCAGGGACCACGAAGGAATCTCCAGAGACGCATACAGCTTCATCACTCTCAAAGTTACGGAAAGATTGATCTGCACTAAGGCCAAGTTTTTCATAATCCGGGAAGACCCTGGATACGACATGGTCCTTGGAAGAACTTGGATTCATGCTGGAAGGATAACGATGCCTTCAACACATCCTGTCATCGACAAGGATTCCAAGTCGGAAGACGAAGCAGAGGACGCATCACCGTTTGAGCATCTGGAAGAAGTAAAAACTCTGATGGGACTTACGCAGGAACTTAGAGAAAATCCGACACCTTTGTCAGAAGGTTTCGAGCTCAGGCAAGTCATATTCCTCCTCATGCTCCAATATTACCAATGTTCAGATACGCTACTATGGTCCAGGGACTTCTCTCCATGAACAATTTAGCAGTCATCAAAAGCTACGAGTGGGTAACTCCACCTCAGCAATATTACACCCAATGGTTGGGTTCAGAACTTCTTCAAATGGTTGGGATTTAACATTTAGGATTTTCTTTCATGTGTATTTCAATTCCTCCAAAACATTTGCAATACTTGCAATCGGTATTTGAATTCAGCAATTTATCAAAATTCAGTTCATATTTCGTAAAAGAAAATCTCTATCAAATCTACAAGAAAATCCTCAATCATCAGTCAATCCAAAACCATCTAAATATCAAAATCCAAGTATAAACCTCACATCTCTCAGAAGTTCAGAAGTTCAAGAGATAATCAAAGGAAATCAGCAAGAAAAGGCTTTCGCTCATCAACATCCTTCAAGATTTGCAAAGCCGCCCTCTCGTTGTTCAACTCCTCGGTCATCTTGGAAATCTTGTCCTCTTTCTCCTTCACAACATCATTGGGAAAGGGTATGTTCTTCTCACATGAATCCTTGATAACGTTTATTTGCTTGTGAAGCCATTTCACGTTGAGGCCGAGTCTCTCTGAATTCTCCAAGTTAAACTCCCAATCAAAGAGTATATCTGGAGTCACAGTATTCCTAGGTCTGGCACGCATATCACTCACGACACGCAAGATAACGCCTACTTGCATGGTTAAAGCATAAGCACGCCCAAGATTCCCATCAACGATCATGTGGCCAAACTTCCTCCATATTGTCTCGTACAAGCGTGCATATCCAATGGGAACGTTGAATCCACCGATCAGTTCATGATATGGGAGTGAAGTGTCAAATGGAGGATCAAAAGAAACTCCTGCAATTGGATATTCATACACTATTATACGGTTCTCAGTCACTGGAGCGGCTTCCACAACCAAAGCAATAATTCCTTCGGTATTCTCCGTTGCTGTCTCGGTTTCTTCTATCACTGAGGCAACAACCATCTGGGTTTCCATAACATCAGTAGCGACCTTCTCATGGCCTTGAAGTTCAGGGATGGTTGTCTCTTCATCAATAACTCCAGAATGGTTAGAGTTATCATTGTTGGCTCCAGTATCCTCAACTTCGGTATTTAGCACCTAATACGAAGATTACATGAGGTTAGAGTCACGAATCCAAAGGAGATTATGAAAAACAGTATACCATCAAGGCAACATCATCAAGGTTCATCATAATACATTCAAGGAACGAGCAAATAACATAAAAGTCATGAAAACACGTTTTACGATGAGTCCGTCTGAATAAACTGAACTCTGCTCTGTACTAAGAGACGAACTGGGAGAAATCTACAAGGAATTTGAGGATGGGTCATATACCATTCTTTTCGTATGGATGTCTTCTACTACATGTCAAAATTTCATGACAATCCGATGAATGAGCAAGTATATGTGGCCAAAATATCAAGTGATGCGCAATCTGAAAAAGTCCTAGAAGTCTCCTGGAAGTTTACTATTTCGCCTTTTTCAGGCCCTGAACGTGCTCAAAACATAAAAAGCTTCTTCACTAAAGCTTGGAAATTTTCCGGGCTTGAATTTGCACATGCAGATCATCAAAATCCGATTCCGGACGAAGATTCTACGGCATTTCTACTAAAAAACCGGGTTCCGAATTTTCTGACGACGAAATTTGACTGAGTTTTCATATACGCACATGGATTCACATTCATTCATTCAAAAATCAGCACTTTTATACTTCTATGAAGAAGGTACAGAGTATATGCTTACTTGAGGGGTATCCAAAGCATTCAAGGAGTGGGGATTGTCCGTGTCAACGATGGGAGGATCATTACTTCCATTCAGCTCCAAATCCTTAGCACCGCCTGTGTCTCTATTCTCAAGAGACGGTCGAGTGGCAGCACTTTCCATCTCCATAACGACATCCTCCTGGACATATTCTCAAACAATTAGCGTTTCATCAATTAAGTATCATAATCGAACATGTGAAGAGATACTTATAGCTTCTTCTTCATCGCTCAAGTCAGGAATTGTTTGCTCAGAGGCGGAGAACCGAAGACCATCAATACTTGATGGAGCAAAACTCTGAAACGGAATAATAATATCGGTTTCAGGATCCTAATAATATGGGAGAGAAAGAGTCACAACAAAGAAAATACTGGAAACTCACCAAAGCACCAACTGGGGACTTTACGGTATTGGGTAACAACTTATAACCTTTATGCCTGCCTTCTCCTCCATGAATAACCGCCTTAGTCTCTGAGAAATCTACACCAATTCGAGGTCGTATGTTACGACCGTCCTGTGGTGAAATCCAGTAATATAATCAGAATACAATTCTTATAATTTCGTGAAGATTATATGAAGAAACATACCTGAGAGCATCCTGGAGACGACTTTCGTTTATCACCAGAAAGATAATTCAATCTTGGTCGACTGGAAATCATCTCAGCCGAAGGAAGATCCTTGAATGGAGGTCTGGGAAATCTTACAAATCCACGCAAACGCCCAAGTTGCTGATCCCAGAATTCTACATAACCTGGGGTTACATAGGCGAATCTATCAGAACCAGGAAACCAGTAGCTACTCCCTTCCACGTGAGTATGATCCAAATGAGTCCTGAGTTGCTCAACTGATGGCTTCCTTCTCCGTATAGTTGGAACACACTGATCCATACCCATTTTTCGAGCTGCTCTATCAATATTATACTCCTCCACTGAAAGCTCCCCAAACGTGGCTGATGGCAAATGACCAGTGGTGCAACTCAACATGAAAGATCTTTCGCCATCACTCAGATGCGCACCAGACGTCAAACTCGTGCTTTCTCCAATATTGAAAGTCATCGGCTGAGAAACATAATCAGGTACTGACACCCACGGGGGAAAATTGAACTCAGATTCTTCATCTAACACATCAATGAAGCGTATTTTAGAACGAGGCTTCTTTGTGGACCAATGCATGATCCTAGCATTATCTTTCTCAGGAAAGTATGGCGCGCATCAGTATTCGGTCCTTGCAGAACATTACGTGGAATAGGTGCATAATTCTTAAAGTGCTCCCACATCAAAGCTTGAAGAAACATCGTGTTGGCATAACACTCAATCTTCATAAAGCCGTTCGACACACTGGAGTCTATAATCAAGGAGTCCGGGTTGTAATACAAGGAGCCTAAGAATAAACTACCTATCGGAAGTTGCTCACCTTGAGCCATCTTAATAGCAAAGGGAATCACAAAAGGATTCGACAAGTTTCCACTGTCTTCAAAAACGTCTCTGGACAACCATAAACATAAGAAAGCAGCAATGGGTAACATACCGTCGATGGGTTTATCAGAAACCTCGTTTTTGGGCCACCACTGTGTCAACCAGGAAGCATAGCATCCTTTACTACCAGCCTTATTCGCTTTCTACATTGCAGCTGTCAAGATATGAGAAACAGCGGTCTCCTCATCTGAAAGATCCCCAGGAAGATTTCCCGTGATTGGGAGATGCATCAGAGCTGCCACGTCTTTCAAGGTAATGGTAAACTCTCCCCATCTATATATGAAAGTGTGAGTGGGAATGCACCAGCGAGCAAACAGATCCACAATACCACTTGCGTCATGATAAATGAACAACTCTCTAGGAGCTTGAATAGCTCTCGTCACCTGCGCCTGGTCGAGCATAGTCCTCACATGAGGAAAACCCAACATATGCCTCGCCCAGCCGGAAAATTTCTTCAAAGGTCGTCGAGAAAGCTTAAACTCTATGATTGATGAGGTGAATATCCCTCGTTCAATACAAAATCGTATCATTGTCTTAGGAGTCACCAATTTCTTCTGAGTAACAGTTCTGGGATTTATCAAAAGACGATACACTGGGGATTTCAAATGTTGCTCAGCTCCTGGAATATCTTTTTCAAAGAATGCATCATCTATGTTCGGGACATTCTTAATCCCAGGGGTTTCTTCTTCGTCTCCCCCAACAGAAGTTTCATCCATGCATGTCTCATCTCTAGAGATATCATCATCAACGCACATCTCTTCTCTTGAGGCGTCGTCAGCTTGGGAATTGGTCATCTTTGCTGAGTACCTGAAAAGGTTCACACTACATTCTACTTCAGTATGCCGTCCAAATATAAATCAAGGAAATACAAGCAAAAATGGTAATTCTTAAATCTTACCTTTTATAATTCCACTAACAATAGTGATAGTAATGCTAGAGTTAACACATCAAAATCGTTCGTCTCTTCGAAAACTGCAAAAACGAACGAAACTTTATTAATTTCCGAAACTGATTTTTCATGAAATCACGGACACAATTTTCATAATGTGAATATTCATACAACTGACCTATGAAGTTTATAACAATAAAATATTTCATCATAAATGTAATGTCTATCTTCGAAGGTTCCTCAAAACCCACGTTTTGATTTTTCGAAACAACAATTAATGCCACATTGCTCACATAAATTCTCAAGGATTTTATATAATGAAAGCAAATGCATGCAAATACAATATATCATCATATTTTGCACAATATATGTCACGGCTGCATATATTAAAAAAAAAAACTTTTCCTTCGTACCGTCGTTATTTGTCTTTAAAACGAAGGTTTATTTCAAAATACTGTGAAAGCTCACATCTCATACATATGATAAAGTTTTGTATTTACATGAAAGCTCATAAGCAAAATTTTATCATTGGACACAAGTTCATCATATGAATTTTCCTTCGAGTCGTCGTAATTTGCCTTTAAAACGAAGGATTATTTCGATTTCGTGAAAATTTACTCCTTTTATGATAAAACCGTGGTACACATGAAAGCTCATACACTAAGTTTTATCACTGGACCTAAGTTCATATATTAAAAAAAAAACTCTCCTAAATCAGGGATTATAGTTAGTTTTCAAAACTAACGATCGAGCGAACATACGTTTTCAAAAAACGAGGGTTTTTCATAAAACTCACACCAATATATACACACATGTATATCGTTTCATCATGAACATGAAAAACTCATGAAGGTCACAACATCAGCAAAAATCAACAAAAAAAACGCACACACCTGGTCGGCCGGAAGTTGGCCTGCAGCAACGGCGACTGGCGGCGACGATCAGGTGGCGGCGCAACTTCAAGCTTCTCCTGCTGGAGTGAAGGAGGAGAGGTGATGGAGAGCTGGACGTGGATTTTTTTTTTAAAAAAAAGGATTAATTCCTTTTATACAGTTTTTTTTTTCTTTCCAAAACCTAATTTTCCAAGGATTTCCTTATTGGGCCCGGCCCGCGAATCCTAACCGACCACGGACTCGTCGTCCAAACTAGCGGTTCAACACCAATTTATGCTCATAAAACGAAGCTCCAATCATGACATTGAATCCTTCATAAAGTCGTGGTTTGCTCATGCTCTCTAAATCCGGTAACGTCTCAACTTACGACTAAATTCAATTACTGGTATTATTATTTATGGCCGGAAAATCACTATTTAATGCTGACTGAGGAACACATCTTTCCTCAGTAAGCAGGGGACTTAATGTAGATGGTGTATTTTCAACAAGGGCTAAAATCATAAACTCATAATTATACGAAGCTCTGATCCAGCAATCAGACGTGAGTATTGAGACACGGGTCTCTCATTGAATTCTCAACGGAGAGTACTTTCTCTCAGAGTACATGTAGATATGTAGTCTCACGACTGGACAACGACATATCTCATGAATACTGAACACTTTCAGTGATTATTTCTATATAGTATCACGAGATGGACGGCTCCTAGACAGCTTGCTCTGCTAGTATAGAGCGATGACGTCTTCAGGAACAAACAACGATTTTACCCTGACTTTATAAAGGATGTGACTTACCGACAAGCTCATATCGGGATAATTAATGCTCCTAGACAGCTTGCTCTGATAGTATAGAGGCACAAAGTTAATTATTCCTAATTAAGATTAATTCTTCCATGACATTCACTACTGAATTCCCAGAATAATCTATTATTACTCCTATTCCATGGTCGAATCCACGGCTGGTCCCATGGAATGGCAATAAAAATTGCTCATATTCCATGTTCGAATCCACGACTGGTCCCATGGAATGGCAATAAACAATTGTTCTGATTCTATGATCGAATCCACGGCTTGATCTCATAGAATAACAATAACTATATTATCTCATTACTCCGATTTCATGATCGAATCCACAACTGGTCTCATAAATGGTAATAGATAAATCTTAATTATTCCGATTCTATGGTCGAATCTACGATCCCATGGAATGGTAATGATCACTTTATTATTCTGAATTCGTAGTCGAATCCTCAACTGATCTTATGAATTAATAATAAACATCTTATTACTCAGTTTTGTGTATTATTCTCCACCGAATTCCACAATTAGTAATAAATAATCAACAACCGGGCGTCTGAGCTACCTCTAAGTAAGCCACGATTCAAATGGTGAAGGTGTATTCAACGACGATACACTAACAGTCAACGCGCGAACGAGTATTTCAAAATACAACGAAACGATGAACCTATGCAAAATAGGGAAGAAAATAATAAATAATTAAAAATATTGACCAGGGTGCTGGGAGCACGGACATACGACCGACCGATCGTGTCGTGGTCAATCCCACGCCAGTTTTATATTTTTAATGCATTTTTATTATTTTCCATGATTTGATGAAAATTCTCTCATTTTATCAAATCTCCTTCGTCTCGAGGAAACTCCTCGGTTTCATGGTATTTTCATAAATTTGTAAAAAATAATATAAAATTAAGGAAAGAAGTGTGGGGCGTGACCGTTGGCCAACCGGCCATGCCTTGGTCCTAGCCGGCCCCACACCTCACGGTTCCTCATTATTTTATTATTATTATTATTTCTCTAATTTCATGAAAAAACTCCTTGATTTCATGGTATTTTGCACAAATCATCAAATAATAAATAAAATTATGTAAACTTGTGGGACCGGGCCACTAGACGGCCGGCCATGCCCTAGACTGTCCCACACGCCCCTTGTTTTATTATTTTATTTTATTTTTTCCTTGAATTCATCAAATTCCTTGATTTCATGGTATTTCTCTCAAATTAGGAAAAATTCCCTCAAATCATGAAAAATACTTAAAAAAATAAAAAATTATGAAAACTCGTGGGACCGGGCCCCTAACCGGCCGGCCACGCCCGTGTTTTTATTATTTTAATATTTTTTGCTTCCTTGAACTCAAGAAAACTCCTTCAATTCATGAAAACTCCCTAAATTCATCAAATTTCTTAAAATTCATGAATTCTTCATAAAATCATCAAAAATATTATAAAATTAAGGAAAATGGCACCACAGGACCGTGGTCACGACCGGACGACCATGCCTTGGCCTCGGCGGTCCAACTCCTCCTTATTCCTTATTTTATAATTATTTTCCATCATCTCATGGTGTTTTTCCTCAGTTTCGTCGAAACCCTAATTTTGGCATATTTTCTCGAATGGATGCTCAACTGCACGCCAGAAAATATAAAAATTCTCAGGACTGAGACATGGACGCCTTGGGGACACGAGCATGCTATCTTGACCGACCAAGATTGGCTCTTTGGCTTACAGAAGCCGGTCCCATCAAGTTTCACAGTTTTGACCTAATTTGCACAATTGCACGTATTAGGTCCAAGACTCTTCCAAACACTTTGGATTTTCATGAAGTGATCATCAGGAGGTCACGTGACTAGCCAGGGCCGGTTTCATGACCCCATGGTCGGTCCCTCACTCCGTCATAATTAATTAGGTTTTCTCACCTAAGGCTAAGACGAGCATTTTCGAATAAATGATTAAACCAGCATTTAATCATTCTTTCACCAACAAATCGTCAACTCTTCAGGAGTTCTTTGTATTTGCTCACGTGAGCATATGGGCACTATATGGTTGATCCACGGTCCCATGTAGTCGCTCCCTCCTTCGTCCCGTGGTTAAACTTCTGACGAACCATGAATTGATCATCAATTGATCAAATTAGGGTTTCTGAATCCAAGGATCATCATTCCAGATTCCAACCTTAATAATTTTACGACGACCTCATGGTCATTAATTTTATTAATTATGCTCGGTTCAACGACCAGTATTCTAATTAATATTTTTGGTACGCTGCCAATAATCCATCAGATGAGCAACACATGCTCAGACGATCAAATATTCAACAATTCATCACATGAGCAACACTTTCTCATATGATAAATATTTTCTCAAACCAAGGAATATTGGTTCAACAATCAATATTCAACGATCCATCGAATGAGCAATACTCGCTCACTTCATCGTAAGAATTATACCTCTGTCTCATGACATGTTCAATTCATGAGTTTCAGAACATCATGTTCAACTCAACAACTACATGGACTCATCGTCCCATCAAACCACGAAGTCATCAATTGACTAACATACCACGAGACGTCAATCGTGTCACTTTGGGGGGATATCACTTAGGGTTTTGGTCTGGCGGTCTACGACACGTGTGTTCATACACACGTTGGAATGTGAGCAAGTCGTGCAATCAGTTGAAGGAGTTCACAAAGTAGTGGATGGAAAATCGACCAAGTCATCACACGATGAGCAACTGGTCTCAAACATGATTTCCATTTTCCCACTCTTTCATCCCATCAACTGTCACACTTCACGGAATCATGGTGTCTAAAATTCCAGCAATATAAATAAGTCTCTGAATCATGATTGAATCATCAGCATCAACAGTATCATCAATCTCATGTCTCATCGACAACACGAGATCATCAACTCATCAATTGAGAAATTTCAATCATTCAGAGCTTATAATATTCAGAATTCATACACCCACAATCTTTGATTACCATTGATTCCACACATTTCCCAACTTCCCTCCTACAGATCAACCCATCCTCTCTTGTAACCGAATTTACTCTGGAACGGTCATTGTCTTAATTTAGGCCGGAGTACTACAGATTGATATCTCGAATCTTAATCACCCTCTTTGCAGCGGTGCATCTGTGTGAGGTTTAACATTTCGCTCGGTTCGAGGAGTCTCCTCCGTACGGTCGTCTCCTAAATTCCTTAAAAACCAGCAAATCGTTTTTCCCCATCTACAATAATATGGATTACAAAATAAATAAGACTTTGTAGCTTCTCATCAATCATGCTTGATTTCCTTGGTTCTTGAACATTCCTTGAATTCTTCGCTGCTCCAAGTACTCCAGTGATTCTGAATGTGTTCGAATCAGCATCATTGTTGTTGAAGATCTGTAGCTTTAACAATACAAAAACAGTTGTTCTCAAATATTAGTATACAGTGTCAGCATCATAGTCCAATTGCATCACAACTTTGACAATAATACTATGGTGATATGTATCACTCCCCCTTAGTCAATACTTCATCTCACAATGAAAACCACTACCCCTTATATAATGATCCGTAAACCTTATGTATGTAGTGTGAACTACAAAATAATTCTCCCCCTTTTTGTCAATATAAATTGGCAAAGGTACGAAAACTACGAGATCATAATGAAATTCTCATAGAGATACTTCATGACTAAAAGAGAACATATCAACTTTGTTTTTGTTAGAGCATTGCTCGGTTGAACTCACCAAGCGTTAGTATTTCAAGTTTGGTTGTCATATTTTAGTGAATAAAAACTCATTTAAAGAGTCGCTTGATTATTTACTAGAGTCAACTTCGTATAAGTTAACTAGAAAGTTACTAGGATATGAGACTGACAAGTATTAGGTGAAGGCTTGAAGAATGTGAAGAAGTAAAGAGCCACAACGACGACGTCATCCTTCCTCTTGAAGTTAGTAATATTTTAATTGAACTGTTTCATTCCTAGAGTATCTTTCAAGTCGTGCATATTGAAAACATTACTGCGAATCTGTGAATGATTATACTCTAGTCAGACATAGTATTAAGGAATTACAATACGAAGTATAACGTCTATCTTTTGAACTTTGTATATAAGACATCGACATAATCGTATGAACGCTATTGTGATTATATATGGGTATGGGTGAAGATTTCGTCCTAGGAAACAATGTTTTACATTCTTTTAAAGGAAGTACAATTCTTGTTTTATAAATCGAAAGGGAAATCGCTAGGCTTATTGGTATTGTTATTCATTGCAAATCTTTGCATTACCAATATGTGTGTTTAGTATAACCGCTCATAACTTGTTTATGTATCTTGGTAAAACTATTCACAATGTCTGACTTTTGTATTGGTATGACTTTTATTAGTAAAACCGATCTTAAGTAATCACCTGAGATGATATGATCGATATTTTGTAATTGGTATGACCAACTCTAGACATTGGGGAACCGATCCTGGTAAGAGGTGCAACCTATCACAAGCATGTGGAATCGATCCTTGTAAGAGGTGCAACAAGTATTACTAATTGGTAACCGATCATATGACTTGTGCAACCGATTACAAGTTAAATACCATGATTATGTGGTAACCGATCCTAGTACCTAGTCAACCAATTTTTGGAAAGCTAGTGTGACCGATCCTAGTACCCACATGGAGGTAGAACCGAAACTTGTTTTGGTATAACTGTGAAACCCATTAATGGTGATTTGATAGGATAATCAATCACATAGTTTTTGGAAGTCAGATGAACCAATTCTAAACTCGTTTGGAAGTGTGGCAAATCTGTTCCAAGATTGTAAATATGAAAAAGGATTTACAAAGTAAAGATGTCAACATAATTTGAACATGCGCAGTAATTCTTATCTTTTATTGTTCAAAGATATTCCTTAATAACTAAAGGAGAATCCCGGATCGAAATAAATTGAGAATCTTTTAATTAAGGTTTTTAGTTTTATATGCTTTTAATTTTCAGCAATTAAAATGCATATCTTTAGAAAATAAAAATTGGTAATGTGCATTTACTAATTGGAGATTTTCTACTGAAATTTCGATCAATATTTGGACAGAGCATTTCCAGGAATTATGAAAACCGAATTTGGAAATATATTGCATATCTTGAGAATATTTTCGGTTTTGGAAATTCCTTGGTGTCCAAACTTCCTTGGTCTATAAATATTGAAGTTTGCATTTCGAGCAAACTAATCCTCAGAGCCACCAAAACTACCTAGTTGTGTTGTTACTGGTGGAGCCGTCTATTCAGTGAGGAAAATACCCTAATTAGGCGAAATCTCTTACGACCGCTCGTTTTAAAGACTTCTTTGGGATTGGGAAGTTCTACGAGTACCGTTGGTGGGAAACTAGATAATTGCAGTTTATTATTAGTTTTCGATTGATTTGATTGACTAACGGTTGTTGAACTTTGACTACACCTAGTTTGTTTATGCTTGAGAATCCTCTCTTCTGATATAAGATTCACTCAAACTAGATCGAAGTATCGACGGGGATCTATAGACTGTTTGTAGATCTAAATACGTCTTGTGATAATCCATTGTTAATGGTGGGCCCAAAGATATTATATTTAAATGCAAAATGGTCCCCGGCAGCGGCGCCAAAAACTTGGTGGACCCGGGAAAGCGTATAAAATTGAGTGAAATGAAACGGGCCTACAGTAATACCGCAAGTGCACGGTCGTCAGTTGTAGCTCGTGCAAGTACGGGTCGATCCACAGAGACTGGGGGTGTTTTGTAGTGTTTAGCTATTTTGGGTTCTAGTTGCTATTGTTGGGCTTTGGGTACCAATGGATTTTGGTACCAATGGGTTATGATTGTGCTTTGGGCCTTTGAGTTCTTTGGGAATGAACTGGGCTTTAGCTTTAGCCTATCAGTACACTAGGCTTTTGGAGAGAACTGTGGACTGGGCTTAACAGTTCACTTGTGAACTGGGCTTGGTAGTGAACTAGGCTTTGGTTTTGAATTTGGGCTTGGGCTTAGTGTAGTGAACTGAGCCTTTGGTGGACTGAATTAGACTGGGCTTGTGATGTGATTTGAGCCTTGGGTTGAGCTGGGCTTTCACAGTGAACTGTGGCTGGGCCTTAACCTGAACTGTGGTCTTAGCTGAGCCAAGCTCAGTTGCAGCAGCAGCAGTGGCTTCAGCAGGGAAAGGGAGAGCAGCAGCAGTGCAAAGGGCAAGTGCACAGCAGCAGGGGGAGACAAGGCAGCAGAGCACTAGGGGAGAACAAGGCAGTAGCAAGTAGTAAAAGCAGTGAATGCAATAACAAGAACAAGAGAAACAAAAGAGAAGCAAGAGCAAATAGTGGCAGTGAAGCAAAGGTAACAGTGGCAGTTAACAGGAAACAAAGCCAAATAAACCAAGGCTGTTAGCCAAGGGAAGGGAGGAGAAGAAGTAACAAAGCAAAGCCAAGGCATTCATCTAGAGTGGGAAGAGAACCAGCTTGCTCACAGTCACTAGTGAGCACTAGTTTCTCCCCACTGCTCAATCAACTCAATGCTCCAAAGGCTTTAGCCTAACATTCACACAAAACAGTAAACTAATCCTAACATTTGAGAAGCTAACAGTTGACAAAACAAGAGAGCCTAGGCATACAACTAGAGTGGGAAGAGAACTAGTTTGCTCACAGTCACTAGTGAGCACTAGTTTCTCCCCACTGCTCAATCAATCCAATGCTTCAAAGGCTTTAGCCTAACATTCACACAAAACAGTAAACATCACAGAGATAACATAGTAACATACACAAATCAGGAGCATTTACAGTGAAATTAAACAGTGCAACATTCTAATTAAACTATCCTAACATAGATTAAACAATGAAACATTAACAAAATTTACAAAATAAAATTAACAGTAACACAGACAATTAACAGCAAACACTAAGAATAAAATTGAAAATTGAAATTAACTGAATTTGAAATTAAAACAAACCTAAACATGGAATTAAACAATAAAGTATGGAATTGAAATTTGGACAGTGGCAGCAAATGAAGAACCCTAAATTAACAGAACCCTAACTGTTTATGAAATTGAAATTAGAATTTTACAAACTAAAATTAAACCTAATTGGTAACTTGGATAGTCCAAGAACAGTTTTCTACAACACCACAGCTCTCAATTTATAGTTCTATACATTTTCCCCAAATTCCCCCCCCCCCCAAAACAGTTGAGGCTAGGGTTAGGGATTACTCACCCAATTTGACACAACCACTCCAGTTTGATGTCGACCCATGCTTCTATTTTTCCTCCTCTACCTCTCCATGCCTTCAATTTCTCTCTAGCACACGTTAATCCATCAACCCATAACCTAGGGTTTAGGTTAGGTAATAAGTTGATGGGATAAAGGGCTAGAAGGATGGGGGAAGCTATCAATCACGTGTAGGATGATAGGGTGGCAGTGTGTGAAGTGGCGATGGCAGGGTGGTGGTGCGGCAGGGTATGGTGGTGGTGGCAGTGAGAGCAGGCGGAGAGGGAGTTGCAGACAGAGAGGTTGAGAGGGAGGAGAAGACTCGAGTGTTTTGGGATGTAGGAAGTGTTTGGTTGGGTATAGGTGCTTCGTGCTAGGGTGTGAGGCAAGTGTAGCGAGTTTGATGCACAGCGATAGGGAAATCATCGGATGATCAGATTTGGATTTAAATGAACGGCGCGATGGGATGAAGCTTGGAGAGACCGTTGGATTGCGAGATACAACTAAGCTGACGGCTCCAGATGGAGTTAGGTGCTGTAGTGTTTAGCAGGAGCTTCAGACTTCGATGCACGATGATGAAGCGACCATTGGATGATGAGATGGATCCAATCTGACGGCTACAAACGAATGGGTTTGGGTTTTGGAGTTCTGGGCTTGGAAAATGGGTTTAGTTTTGGGAAATAAGTTTGGGCTTAGGATATGTTGAGCCCACTTCTTCTTTAAGGACAAATCTCTTCCTTATTAAGCCCACTTTCTAGCCTTTGGTCTTGCACACAATATTCTTCGCGGTTTCCTTGCGTAATTCTTCCCGGCTTTTCACCACTTTTCAGCTCTTTTCCGCTCCGCAAGTCATCCAGACTTTATTTATTACCTAAAAATGCAAAATTAAGTAAGAAAAATATTTATTCTTGAAAACAATGAAAATACAGAATATGGGATAAAATGTAGAATTACTGCACAAAAGATGAGTTAAATGCCAACAAAAAGGGATAAATATATACATTATTTGGCACTCATCAGTTAACAGACTCCGTTTTGTGTGTGATTGATCACAAGAGATTCAAATTGTTTGTGTGCAGGTGTTTATTGAAGATCTAAGAAGATTTGAAGACAAAGAAGATTTCTTATTTGAGTTCATAATCTTTGGTGTGCACAAAACTTGATCGGATGGGGATCCAACTATAATCGATTTATCTTTGTGATAACCGTGATTGATTAGTTGAGTAGATCCGCATCAATACAATTCTGTGTGATTCAAAGTATTGATTGCATAGTCTAGACAATTACTTCGGTAGTTGTTAAAAGATTGATCTAAGAACCTGACAAAGGAGTTTATTGGGATAAACGGAAGAGCCTTTTGTCAAACTCATATCACTTGTTTGAAAAGAGTTGTTACCGAACAGATTTGTTGTTCCTTTACTGTTTGGAATACGAACCAAAGGAATTGTTCCAAGTGCGTGACTTATTACAAGTTGGAGGCGCAGGGATACATACGGAACTAGGTGAACTATAGGTTTAGTTGCTTGGTGTCAATTCTGGACAAGGTCCCGGGGTTTTTCTGCATTTGCAGTTTCCTCGTTAACAAAATCTTGCTGTGTCTTTTACTTTCTATTTCCGCAATTATAATTTTTTTTGTTATAATTAGAAGTAAAATACACAGACGTAAATTCCTAATTACTTGATAGCAATCCTACTGTGTTTGGTTAAGTCCGAACCTATTATCAAGTAATCATACTTCGTTGTTGTATCGTCTCGATCTTATATCCATAGTCAATCACGCAAGTTAGCTTGTTGTCGTATTGTCTCGATCTCATATCCATAGATGATCACACGAAGTGTGAACCGATTAGTTGTATTGTCTCGACTCAGTCCATAGACAATCACTTTCGAAGAAAGGACTTATAGGTGGAAAAGTTTTAGATTGAGGTATATTTGGGTATCCTCGTCTTTTCAGTTTCGATGATTTCGCATAGTCGAAACTTAGTGTATTCACCAAGGAGTTAATAAATATACAAGATAACTCCTACAGTATTCCACAACCGCACTCCCCACAAATATTTGGCAATTAAGCGCAACTTCAATTAAGAACTCTCCCCCATAAAACGTCATTCCCAAAAGAACAACAAGAGCGACCTTAATTTTACAACAAAATAAGGATTTCTTTGGACATTAACAAATTACATGAAAACATGTTTGTATCCAGAAAACTCGAATAAATTAATCCACAAGGAAAATTCATAGATTGATTCAATCGAAATTTCTCAACATAAGAAAAATTACGGAGCCATACAGTACTTTCACATAAAAGTGGATCACGGAAAGACCAATGTTGCGGAACATTCAAAAGCTCGTTCTATTTTCCATCAATATTTGTATAATGACACAATAGACTTAACTTTTGACATATATGAGATACTTATAATTCACGGGCGTAAACACAATATCCCATAACATATTTTTGCAATATATAAAACCAATAAAGATTAATACTGCTAAATCATCTTCCAAATAACTTAGAATTTAAATAAATAAATCTAAAAACATTGCAAGATGAAAATCTGTTGGCAATAACTATGTGTAATCACAATAAATTGCTATTCCAAACCCTAGTTATCCTTCTTAAAACATAAGAAAAAAATTCTCATAAGAAGTTGTTTATGGGTGAAAACTATTTCTGCCGGTTTTGGTAATTTGGGGTGTGTGGATGAGAAATGAATCTAAACCCTAAACAAATGCACTGCACGGGAGTGCTTGTGATTCGAGAAATCAATCTGTACAACTCTGGCCTAAACCAAGAAATGGCCGTTCCAGACTTGCTTCGGTCACAAAGTGAAGGAGATGGGGTTGATCTTAGGGAGGGAAGCGAAGAAGGTGTTGAGATTGTGGAGGTGTTGGTTGTGTATGACTTGTATCAGAAAGCTGAACTGGCTTGCAGAATGTAAGCTATCAGTTCTGGTGTTTGGATACGGTTGTATCAACACTTGGTTTCTGTTGTCTTGTTCTGTCTTGGAAATAGGGAGGAGAACCTATTTATACAATTCATTGAGCCTAACCCACATCTCTCATGGGAAGTGGAGAAAGTGGAGTGATGGAGTTGTGGAGTTGCGTGTGTAAGTTTCACACGATCAGTCTTGCCCACTTCTCCCATCATCACTAACCGCCCATGTTTTCCTGACACGTTCTTGTGATGGCGCGTTGTGCGTTGTACGCTGTAAACCGCCAGACCAATACCCCAGTAAGTATCGCCCAGTTTGTGACATTTTTGATGTCTCGAATGTGTGGATCGTGAGACCCACAAAAAGTAGCATGTGATCCTAGATTAAATAACTAAGTTATTTAGGAAGTCGATACTTGTGAAGTATCATGTGTATTTTATGCAGGTAATGCATCGAATATATTCAGCATGTGTGATGCATCGCTGTTTTAAGGCTTAACGGAGTAAGTCGCGGATTAAGCATCTTAAAATAGCATCACGTCCATCCATCTTCGAGTGATCGTTTGGAGGTTGTACAGGTAAGTCCTGACTTGGCCGATCGCTTTTTGTAGAAGAGTGGTGGACGATAATCGTGGTGATGCCTCACTGGTCGCCTAACTCATGTCTTATGTTGTCCTTCCAAGCTGGTGAAGTTGGACGGACGAGATGGCTTGCGATCCACATATGCGACCGTCGGATTAGGGTTTAGGAGGTGCTCGAACACCAACATTTATCTTGGTCGAATCCAAACATGGGACACGTTTTTGGGTGGGCCGATTGGGCATGCGTGTAGACGGCATGCTGGTGTAGGTGTCTGTACCTCACTGTCCCATGGAGATGCGATCTAAGCCACTCAATTTTTCTGGCAAAGAGGAGTGACTGAGATTAATTTGTGACAGAAATCCCATGCCGCAAAGGAATTGAAGACCGCACATCGTGCCTACTTCGGGCACGCGTTTCGAGACGACCAACCATGGTCGGTCTTGGCCGATCAGTCAGGCGTGTAATCGGCAGGCCATTGTACACGTCCATATCTTACTGTCCCGTGAAGATGTGATCTAAGCCACTCAATTTGTCCAGCAAAGTTGATTGGTCGAGATCGATTTGCAGTTGAAAACGCGTGGCCATGCCTTGGGCGCACGAATCGAGAATACCAACCATAGTTGGTCTTGACCGATTAGTCATGTATGTAGGCGGGCCCATGGTGATTGTGTTGACATGCTCTGGGCCCTTTGAATCTACATCTACACCCTCCACCCATGCCTGCGAAGATGGATGGTTGTGACTGATTTGCGACACATGTGATGTGCCGCAAACCCTAATTAGGGTTTGACGTCCACGCTGCTTTGGCTGGAAGAATTGGCAAGCCACGCTTCTCTTTTGGGGAGGCCGACCATGTGGGGCCCACGTTGGGCCGGTGGTGAACGCGCCAATACCTGCCTGGTGGCTATGGGTTCGATCTAACACTGCAATATGGTCAGATTTAGTGGAATTTCCCGCGACCCTCAATTCTTCACGCTGACACAACTTCGGACAAACGTATATTGCAATATGGTCAGATTAAGGAAGAGTCGGTCATGCAGGTAGGAAGAAGGTCCACCGGTGTACACCACGACGCTTGTTCGACCGGCTTTGGGCTGACCCACGCCGGTAAAGTTGGACGGACGTGATGAACTTGAAACTGCCATAGGCGACCTTTGTTTCTACGATTCCTCCAAGGTGCTCCATACCAGTCTGGACATCCAACTTCAGGCTGGTGTTCGGTGGTAGTTTGGGAGGCATGGTAGGTATTCGACCGACCAGGGCATAAGTGGGCCTGCTGGTGGTCATTAATGTAGTAGCCTGCTCCTGCTGAGGATCGTCTAGGTTGGTTAAATCGTGCGGCCGACTTGTGTGGCCGTGATTGTTTCTGAGACTGATATGGACAGCCCAAATTCAAATATGTTTAATAGGGCTAGTATAACACACCGAGAGATGTAGCATGTACGAGTATTTCGTGCATACCTCATTATCAATGTTTGGAGATTCATGTTACTCTGCTGAGAGCAACACTCAGTCGTCATGCTGCACTAATAATGAGAGTTCAGCGGAACAGGAAATACAAGGCTAGTCATGTATTAATTGATAACGCTATAAATCCACAGGGTATAAGAGATTGTTGCTACATGCTCCAACCTTGATGAATTAGCGAAGTGAAGAAGTATTCATCATTTTATTAGTGGCTTTATCCTTTGCAGGATGTCAGCGCGTAATTTTGGCTTTTACAATTTTATCCTCAAATGAAAATCCACCATCAACATTAAGTCCCTTCCTAGCATATAATTGTTACACTATTGTGGGGTAGGCATGAGATGGTGACATACCTATGTGGTGGCTCTCTAAAAGAGTCACAAACTAATACCGCAAGTGCACGGCGTCGATGTAGCTAATGTGCAAGTGCGAGTCGATCCACAGGGACAAGGTGTGTGTAGTTGAAGCTTAAGGTTTCACTAAAACTGAGTTGTAACAAAGAGTCTTGGTTGTGTTAAAACACACTTGAGATGATGGCAGTGACTGAACTGAAAAACAACAGAATGTAAAGCAAGTAAACAGGAACATGCTAGGGCTTTTGAATCCACTTCTTGATCCTAAACTAAGGCAGATCCTAATCAATCATGTTCTTGTTTCATCTCAGGGAATATTGTGGATGATTTACTTAACTAATCTTACTAACTTACCCCTAGCATCAACTGTCTTCTCACAGTACAGCTGATCACAGGTTTGTTTGCTCAACCAGTTATTTAGCAATCCGCATTAGTGGAAGGTTAATCCCCTAAGTTCTCTAGTTCACCCCTAGCATTGAGTGTCTTCTTACAGCACACTCAATCACAGGTGCATTTGATCACTAAGTTTACTAACTTCCCTACTTCAATTAAGCACATCCCTTCAAATGGACTGAATCCTTAGCTACTCTCACTCTTACACCCCTAGAATCAGCTGTCTTCTTACAGCACAGCTGATCACAGGTGCATTCACTCAACTAGATAATTATCAATCCTACTTAGTTTCAGCACTACAAGAACAGTGACATGAACAAGGACTATCCTAGCTTACAATTCAAGAGTATCATCTAACCCCTAGCAAATGGAGTTAGAACATAATGAAATTAAATGACAATGGAATTGAAATTGTTTAAAACATTGAACTGAACTTGAACTGAAATTGAAACAACATTAACAGTTGAGGTCCTGGCTATTCCAGGCCTCTTGGTGGTGCTCTGGCTAATCCAGGCATCCCTCTTAAAACATACCCACAGTCTCAATTTATACCCACAGACCCAATTTGGGTTTTCCCCCAAATTACAAAATTAGGGTTCTTCCCCAAAAATATCCCCAATTTAAACAGAAATTAGGTAAATTATTTCTACCTAATTTGACAGTACAAAACAGACCCATATCTTCTCTAATGCTCTCCCTAACAGAACATCAGGGTTCTTTAATAAATTCCCCCAAATCAGAAAATTTAGGGTTTGGTAATTCTTACCCATATTGATGTGATTTGACGAGTTTGTCTTCGACCCATTCTTCCCCTTGGTCCTTTGCTCCATTCCCATGTGTCAATTGCTACTCTAGACTCGCCTAATCGATTGATTTTTCTTCTAGGGTTTCAGAGAAAGGTGAGAAGAAATATCAATCAAATAGGGGGCTAGAAAGAGGGGGTGATGATGTTCGAGCAGGTGGAGTTGGTGGTTTGGTTGTGGCAGAGTAGGTGGTGGCGGACATGGTGGAGAAGGTGGTGGTACGGCAGACATGGTGTCTGCAGAGGCGGGAGAAGAGAATAAAGAGAAGGGGAGAAGAGAATGAGCGAATTAGGGTTAGGTTTTTGGGTTATATGTGTTGGGTGTGCTCCGGTGTTGGGCGGGGTCAGCAATCTTGATGTCCAGCAAGACGAGAGCGTTGGATGACCACATCTGAAACGAATCGAACGACAAGAAGGGAAACAGCTTGTAGCGACCGTTGGATTGCGAGATACAACGAAGCTAACGGTTCCAGATGGGGTTAGGTACTATGATGTTTGACAGGAACTTCAGAGTTTGATGCACGATGATGAGCCGACCGTAGGATGATGTGATGGATCCTATCTGACGGTTCTCATGGAAATGGGTATGGATATTGGAAATGGATTTGGGTAAGGGTTTTGGGCCTTGGGTATGCCAAGCCCATATCTTCTTTAAGAACAATTCTTCCTCTTCAAGCCCACTTCTAGTTTATCCGTCTCTTGCAAACATCATTCTTTGCTGCCTTCTTGCGGGAGTCTTGACCGTTTCTTTGCTCTTTTCGCTCAACAATTCATCCAAGTTTTATTTAGTACCTAAAAATACAAAATTAATTAATAAAAATATTTATTCTTGAAAACAATGAAAATACAGAATATGGGATAAAATGTAGAATTAATGCACAGAAGATGAGTTAAATGCCAAGAAAAATATATAGAAATATGCACTTTTTAGCACTCATCAAATACCCCCAAACCTGAATTTTACTTGTCCTCAAGTAAAACAAAACTAAGGAAATCCTACCTATACCACTGTTGCTGGTCTCTCGAATGCATTTAGCGTATGCACTAAGCCTTTTAAACCACTAAGTGTCCCTAGTGGACGAGTGAAGTCTCGTGAAGGTTTGCTTAGAACGTACCTACAAAGTTCTAGGACAAAATATAAGCTCATATTCCATGAAATGTGACATGTGCAAGACAGTTTAAGCTCACAGCAAAATGGAGATGTCAATCTAGCTATCTAAGGCACAATCCTAGCACTGATAACAAATAAAGACATGTGATAAGAGTGTAAAGTGTATCTACACATGTTTCTAGAATGACCTGAAGTTATGACTACTAACCACCAAGAGATAGTTTTTAGGCTAAGAACCGAATTCTAA
Organism: Papaver somniferum; assembly: GCF_003573695.1. Lineage (NCBI taxonomy): Eukaryota > Viridiplantae > Streptophyta > Magnoliopsida > Ranunculales > Papaveraceae > Papaver > Papaver somniferum. Next base: position 68,531,596 of record NC_039362.1, read on the forward strand.
GCCAAGCTAGCTGTCCGGCTTTACGAGAATTGTGAATGTTCACCCAATGAGTTGGTGATATTTCAGTTTACCCGCGTTATACATCGATGGCTGCACCCTCCTTGCTTATTACGAGACTATTTACAACAAAAAGATGACTCTTTACATGACTCTTATTTACATTGATTACTCTCTTTTATTTTTGGAACAAGAGAGAACTATTGTCTTTAACATGACAAAACATGGAATAAATACTTGATTTTGATTTTTTTTTTTTTTCTTTTTTGTAAGAAATAACTTTGAACTTTACAACATAGTGACACTTTTGATACATGAACAAAAAGAAAAACATAATTACATGACTCTTAGCAAGAGGTGGCCCTTATCGAATGCATCCGGTCAAATTCTATGGTTGCTTTTCTTAACGTATCCTCCAACTTCTATCCCAGCCAACCAAAGAACAAGCTAGTCAAGTCTCATTCAGTATTCTAAAGTGATTGGCAATCAAACTTCCTATCAAACACCTTGAAGATCGAGACTATACATGTATTGGTAGATCGTGCGCGTGCAAGTTTCTTATCACTATGTGAATTGTGCTAGAATCAGGGTGCCTAAATATCTAGACTAAGACTCCTAATAATTACATATTTGCACAAGAGTCAACATTTCAAGGTAAATGAGCTCCATTTTTATGTTTTTTTCAATTTTTTATTTTTTATTTTGATTTTTTTTCATTTTTTTCAAAAAGGAAGAGTTCAATTTTTTCAATTATGGCATATTATCGTGGTATCTACTCTTCACCCCCAAACCTAAACTAAACATTGTCCTCAATGTTTCAAAAGATGTAAAGAATTATAATACAACATATGGAGAGGATTATGCTGAGTAGAGAAAAAGGAAAGAGAATACCCGATTTCGGCGAAAGCAAGATTAGAACTCCGTTATTCAAGGCAAGAATCCAACATATGTCAGCCGAGATCATATTGGATTAGCAAAATATATACAAAAGGAATAAAAGGATTTTTAAAATTTTTATCTACTGGATTATATACAAAAAATTCACCATACACTAACAATCTAAAGAGTTGAGGATCAACCCAAAAGACAAAGTGTAGAGGTTTCAACAGCTTCACACAATAATAATATGATAGGCATGCAAGTGAAGCTGTGAAACAAAATGAGCTACCCCCAAACCTGGATTTTTCAACAGATAAAATTTTGGATACAAAATCTCGCAGTTTTTTGGGTTCATCATGCACAAGGTCTAATTCGAAATGAACTTTTCTAGGGACGGGTACACATGCTAATTCCAACTGTGGTTCCTCAAAGATATTATACTTAGATGCAAAATAATCCAAAAGGACTTGGGAAGCACACAGTTCCAAACCTAGATTAGGGACTCTCAGAAAAATTGGTTTGACAATATGGGTACAAACCAACTCTAGGTTGGGTGGAAGGCTATCAGATTGTGACTTAGGCAAGAAAGTGACATCTAAGTGTCTCACATGCATGAGATCAAGAGTATCAATATTATCAGTCACATCAGCATTATCTAAGTCACACTCAAGATGTGTAGCATGCTCATCATCACAAAAAATTTGCACAAGTCCTAATTCAGAATCGTGGTTATCCGATATATTCAAATTATCATCAAAAGAAGCAATATATTGTGGCTTAAGTATGGAATCAGACACATCAACTATGTTTTCCTGCATAGGATCATTAGTGTCAACAGAAGATTTACCTAAGTCATGCTCTTCACAGGATAATTGCACAATATCTAAATCAGTATCAACATCACATGCATATGGAATACTAGAAGAAATATCATTCATGAAGGTCGGGGCATAAAAGCCTAATGTATTTGAAACCAAAGGTTCCACAACATTTTCAGCATAGACATGTTCTTCTAACATAACATTATCATCATCACCATCATAGTAATATGCATACTTGTCCCTATTAGCAGTTGTGGTGTTATTAGTCAACTCATGTTCCTCTAGATTAGGTTCATATTCAATATCATACACATGAGAAGGACTAGACATGCTATTTTCAAAGTTCAATTCATTACCACCTATATCATGTGATAGTGTCTCAGTTTCCCTAATGGATTCCCATTGACGGGTTTTCTCTGCAATCTCAGCTAAAAATTTCCATGCATCATCCACAGTTTTATCAAGAAATTCACCATTACACATACACTCAACCATGGCTCGAGATTTAAAGTCTAGTCCCTCATAGAGGATAGCGACAAGTCTCCACTTCTCAAATCCATGGTGTGGACATTCGCTCAACAAATCATTAAAACGTTCAAAATGGTCAAAAACAGTTTCCTCATCCAATTGGACAAAACAATTGATACTTTGACGAATAGCGATGGTCCTATGATGTGGAAAGAATTTTTTGAAAAATAGATCTGTGAGTTGGTCCCAAGTGTTGATTGATTGTGGTCTCAAACCGTAAAACCATGTTTTGGCCCTTTCCTTTAGAGAAAATGTAAACAAACGCAATTTCAGAGAGTCTTCGGACATATGTTCAGGTTGCATAGTCCGACAAATTTGTTCAAACTCTCTTACATGAGTATAGGGGTTCTCAGTATCGAACCCTCGAAATATAGGAAGTATTTGTATCATGCTTGCATTTATTTTAAAAGGGTTATTGGTTTGAGGTAAGACAATACATGATAATGGAATTTTTATTGTGGGATACATGTATTCATGGAGAGCACGAGGTTGGCCCATATTGAAAAGATACAAAGCCCACTATTTGGTTTTAATGGGTTTTCAAAAATTTGGTTTTTTATGGGAAAATTTTGGTTTTGATGGGAATGAAAAACATTTGGTTTTTGATGGGAAACATTTGGTTTTTATGGGTTTTGAAAACTCCTTTTGGTTTTAATGGGATGAGGCCCAGCTAACTGGTTCAAATTTTCTGTGGGACAAGCCCAGCGAACGGCCTAGAGATTTGAGTACACGTCCCAACTAACGAGTTCAGCAAGCCCAGAAACTAACGAAGCCCAGCTGAGTTGGTAGGTTCAGTTAACCTTGTTTAGGTTGTTTGTTGGGTTTTTGAAACCCAAAATTTTGATAGGGACAATCCCACAGTTAAGTTCAAATACAAACCCAAAAATTAACTTAAATTACAAGCCCAACAAAAAAAATGGAAAAAATTATTACAAGCCCACAAATTAAAAATGGAAGCCCACAGGTTGGGTTCTCTTAATGGGTTTAGGCTTACCTTTGAAGCACAGCCCAGCTGTTCAGTTTGGTTGCAAAAGCCCAGTTGGGCTTTGGATCATCCTAAGCTTTGGTTTCAACACTCAAGGCCCAGTTGGGCTTTGGTCTTTCTTCTTTGGCTTGTATTACAGACCAGTTTGTCTTGGTACAAATCAGCAGCCCAGTTGAGCTTGGGTTCAGCAAGTTTCAGCCTTAGCAGCACAGCAACAGGTGCAGAAGGCAGCAGCAGTTAGCAGCAACAGGCAGCAACAGGGGAAAGTAACAGCCTCAGTTCCACCAGTTCACCAGCAACAGCAGAGGCAGTGCAAGCAGCAACAGCACCAGGGGAAGATTCAGCAACAAAGGTGCAAATGGGCTAAGCAGTTCACAGCAGTGGACTAAAGCAACATGCAAGAAGATGCTCTGATGCTGTGCAAGAACAGCAAGCAAACAACTTGATGAAGATGCAAACAGCAAGAATGCAATGTAAACAGCAAATGATGCAAGTGCAGCTGCAAGCTAAGAGCAACAGCAAGCAAATGAGCAAGGAAAGAAAAACAACAGAAGATGTTAAGAACAGCAAGAACAACAAGGGAAAATGATGCAAAGATGAAAAATTATGCAAAGATGAAAATGCAAGTTATGATGAGCTAAATGATTATACTAAATGCAAGATATGCAAGTGAAAGAAAGCAAGGAAAAACAGCAACCACACAATGCCAAGTCCCCGGCAACGGCGCCAAAAACTTGGTGGCTCTCTAAAAGAGTCACAAACTAATACCGCAAGTGCACGGCGTCGATGTAGCTAATGTGCAAGTGCGAGTCGATCCACAGGGACAAGGTGTGTGTAGTTGAAGCTTAAGGTTTCACTAAAACTGAGTTGTAACAAAGAGTCTTGGTTGTGTTAAAACACACTTGAGATGATGGCAGTGACTGAACTGAAAAACAGCAGAATGTAAAGCAAGTAAACAGGAACATGCTAGGGATTTTGAATCCACTTCTTGATCCTAAACTAAGGCAGATCCTAATCAATCATGTTCTTGTTTCATCTCAGGGAAGATTGTGGATGATTTACTTAACTAATCTTACTAACTTACCCCTAGCATCAACTGTCTTCTCACAGTACAGCTGATCACAGGTTTGTTTGCTCAACCAGTTATCTAGCAATCCGCATTAGTGGAAGGTTAATCCCCTAAGTTCTCTAGTTCACCCCTAGCATTGAGTGTCTTCTTACAGCACACTCAATCACAGGTGCATTTGATCACTAAGTTTACTAACTTCCCTACTTCAATTAAGCACATCCCTTCAAATGGACTGAATCCTTAGCTACTCTCACTCTTACACCCCTAGAATCAGCTGTCTTCTTACAGCACAGCTGATCACAGGTGCATTCACTCAACTAGCTAATTATCAATCCTACTTAGTTTCAGCACTACAAGAACAGTGACATGAACAAGGACTATCCTAGCTTACAATTCAAGAGTATCATCTAACCCCTAGCAAATGGAGTTAGAACATAATGAAATTAAATGACAATGGAATTGAAATTGTTTAAAACATTGAACTGAACTTGAACTGAAATTGAAACAACATTAACAGTTGAGGTCCTGGCTATTCCAGGCCTCTTGGTGGTGCTCTGGATAATCCAGGCATCCCTCTTAAAACATACCCACAGTCTCAATTTATACCCACAGACCCAATTTGGGTTTTCCCCCAAATTACAAAATTCGGGTTCTTCCCCAAAAATATCCCCAATTTAAACAGAAATTAGGTAAATTATTTCTACCTAATTTGACAGTACAAAACAGACCCATATCTTCTCTAATGCTCTCCCTAACAGAACATCAGGGTTCTTTAATAAATTCCCCCAAATCAGAAAATTTAGGGTTTGGTAATTCTTACCCATATTGATGTGATTTGACGAGTTTGTCTTCGACCCATTCTTCCCCTTGGTCCTTTGCTTCATTCCCATGTGTCAATTGCTACTCTAGACTCGCCTAATCGATTGATTTTTCTTCTAGGGTTTCAGATAAAGGTGAGAAGAAATATCAATCAAATAGGGGGATAGAAAGAGGGGGTGATGATGTTCGAGCAGGTGGAGTTGGTGGTTTGGTTGTGGCAGAGTAGGTGGTGGCGGACATGGTGGAGAAGGTGGTGGTACGGCAGACATGGTGTCTGCAGAGGCGGGAGAAGAGAATAAAGAGAAGGGGAGAAGAGAATGAGCGATTTAGGGTTAGGTTTTTGGGTTATATGTGTTGGGTATGCTCCGGTGTTGGGCGGGGTCAGAAATCTTGATGTCCAGCAAGACGAGAGCGTTGGATGACCACATCTGAAACGAATCGAACGACAAGAAGGGAAACAGCTTGTAGCGACCGTTGGATTGCGAGATACAACGAAGCTAACGGTTCCAGATGGGGTTAGGTACTATGATGTTTGACAGGAACTTCAGAGTTTGATGCACGATGATGAGCCGACCGTAGGATGATGTGATGGATCCTATCTGACGGTTCTCATGGAAATGGGTATGGATATTGGAAATGGATTTGGGTAAGGGTTTTGGGCCTTGGGTATGCCAAGCCCATATCTTCGTTAAGAACAATTCTTCCTCTTCAAGCCCACTTCTAGTTTATCCGGCTCTTGCAAACATCATTCTTTGCTGCCTTCTTGCGGGAGTCTTGACCGTTTCTTTCCTCTTTTCGCTCAACAATTCATCCAAGTTTTATTTAGTACTTAAAAATACAAAATTAATTAATAAAAATATTTATTCTTGAAAACAATGAAAATACAGAATATGGGATAAAATGTAGAATTAATGCACAGAAGATGAGTTAAATGCCAAGAAAAATATATAGAAATATGCACTTTTTAGCACTCATCACTATGTGAGAAAGACAAGATAAAGGAAGCTTACCCGGAAGGACTTTGACCGACCGCTAGCAGTTGTCCATGTGATCGTGCCGTGCAAGAATGGAATTTTTGGGTGGGACCAGTTTCCTTCCTTGGGCGTCTGAATCAAAAGAGGAATCCAATTGCAAGAGGAATCCAATCAAAAGAGGAATCCTTGTTCTATTGGGATTCTTACAATTGTTTGCTTATAAAAGGGACCGACCCCTTTTTCTTTTCTCACGCATTTTTTTTTGTTTGGAAGCTCCCATCTGTGACTCCTACCGCCGCTCCCGCTCCCGCTGACGCTGCCGGAGTTGCTGCCGTCGCCGGACTTTGTCGCTGCCACTGCATACGTACAAGGTAGGTACTTCGTCCGTTCTCCCTTGTTCACACGTTTTTTTTTTGTTTTGCAAACCCTAATTTCTTAGGTAAACTCTTTTTGCAAGATATATCATGATTAGTTAGCAAAACCGTCGTTATTGCCAGGATTGCTTAGTAAAACAAGCCGCGAATCCATGTACATGTTGTTTTTGCTTCCTTTTCATTGTTGCATGCAAAACCTAGCTTTTAGGTATAGCTTGAAAAACCCTTGGCTTGAATTTCGTAGACACGACTCCCATGAATAAAGAAAACCGTGTTATAATACGTCCGAATGAATGCGGGCCTCACCATATATGCTCGGTTGAATGTGAGTCCCACTATGTACGCCTGATTGAACATCGACCCTATACCAGTTTCGTGACCTTGACCGGTCTTGATTGCTGACGTGGCCCAATACCAGACTTGTGACCTTAATCGGTCATGTACCGGCTTGACGTGACCTAACACCATACTTGTGACTTTCATGACCAATACCGGCTTGACGTGATCCAACACCAGCCTACTGTCATGATATCAGTCTTGCTTGCGTGGCCCAATACCATCCTTGCTTGTATGATTGTCCCAGCCTTGTGTACTCCAACGTGAATGTGTGTTCTGTCGTGTGTGACTACATATCCCATGCGTTTTCATGCAAGTACTGACTCCCCTGTCTTTTATTTTAGAATGAACAAAAGGGCTCCTGTTAAGATGTCTTCTGGGGATAATGCTGATGCCAAGTCAGGGAGTGTTGACATCTTTAAAGATATGCCAAACATAGATGATGAGTTGTTCACCGTGTCTTTTCCGAACATTAGAAAACATCCTTCTCACAAGATAGTCCTGCTCGCTGGTTCAGAAAATATGGAAGCTGATTCATCCTCTTCTTCAGCACTTGTGATGAGATTCTGTCTTCCGAGAAATGAGTATCCACCTTCACCTATTGACTTCAAGATTTTTCATACCCCGCTGGGTCCTTGTGAAGGATGGATGAGACGCATGCTAAATAATAAGAGTATTAAGGTTAATTTGATCAAAGCGCAAATCCTTGATGCGGTCATGGCATCCTCCACTCTTCAAGTTAAGAAAGAAGCTGCAGGCTTGATCACGTTCATTTCTCGATGCCGTCCCTCTACTCATACAACCATATATAGATGGGGAGAGATGACCATTACTCTGGAAAGCGTAGTTGCATTGATGAACCTGCCTGTCGCTGGAAGCTTTTTCTATAAACTTTCTGATGCAGAACGTCGTGATTATAATGCTATACTTCGAAAGGCGGGAGAATTCGATGGTCTGGGGAAGGAGAAGAAAGACACGAAATGTTTTTACACTTGGTGGGTGTCAGAGTGGTCTCTTGCAGACCCGAAACCCGATCAGGAGTTGGAAGACGAGCTCAGCGTGATTGCATTCATGTCTTTGTGGTTATCCAGAGACATATTCGACGACGGTTCTGGAAGAAATACCATAAGAGGCGACCTTGTTATGTTTGTTATAAGGCTGGCAAAAGGTGAGGTCCTTCCCCTAGGTGCCTTGTTTCTTGGATCACTGTATTCTAATCTGGATGCCTTAGCAACGGACATGCATGCTTACAATGGGTATAAGAAGGTGGAGTCGCATATCCACATTGCTTTTCTTCAGGAGTTTTTATGGGAACATTTCAAAAGCTATGATCCTGTTCCCGCGACTTCACTCAGCAGTTTGTATGGTGGCTCGAGAATACTCCGTTGGCAGAAGAGACGTCCTAAAACCGGTGTGAAGTTCGTGGATGTCTTCGACAATGTGTCCTCCATAGATTTTCGTCCATGGGGACTGATCCACCCTTCCATTGTTCATCCAAAGACTTTTGCTACTGTTCCTGATGTCGTGTTGCGTACTGATGCTGAAACCGCAAGTCTAGGAGAACTCATTTACTTGCGAAGCTGCACTCCGGGATATGTCCCGTCTTTATTTGACGAAGAATTTACTGTGACTCCGTACAATATTGACAGGGCCGCTTGACAAATGGGATTTGACCAGGGTGTTCCATTTCTTCGTCCGTTGAAGGCTCCAAAAGAACTTTTCCTGGACATTCTTAATGCTGACATATTTTCGTCAGTGCAGAGTCTTCCTTTATGGCCTATCGGAAGAAAACCAGAGGTAACCGACAAGTATAAGCAATTTGGAGGGAGCAATTGTTAACCTTTCAGAAATTCTCGGAAGAGGTTGTGACAGATTCCCGCGGCGAACCGTCTTCTGACGTTTTGAAGGAGCATTTTCGGTTGAAACCACTCCCAGGTAAACGAACCATAGCTGATGACTGCAGTCCCCAAGCAGGAGTGAGGTCTAAGAATCAGGAATCTGGTTCGGTGATCCCCAATTCCTCCAATATGCAGGTATTTTAAATTTCTTTCTATTTGATCCCTTGGTTTCGTTCTTCCTGAGCAAATTTCACTAAAGGTAATCCTTTGTTGGCGATCAGAAAATCTCTAAAGAAAATGCTTTCGCAAGACTGGCTTGTAGTCATAATGTGAGGTCTGGCGATACTGGTCTTCATGAGAAGTCTGGCGATGCTGGTCTTCATGAGAAGTCTGGCGATGCTTTTATGGAGAGATCTGGTGATACTGATCCTCTTCAAGATAATGACAAAGATGGTGCAAGCTCGACTGAACGGACTGCCTCCCCAAGTGGTAACCTTAGTGAGATTGTAGACGAGGTCGTGACGGAAATCAGCATTCAGAGTGAAATGGACATCCGGAGGAATGCAGGAGAGGCAACATCTGCTAATGCTGAGGCGGCTCCCCTTAAAGATCTTCATGAGCAGGTTCCCATTGATAAGGCAGTCATGGTGACTTCTTCTGAAAGGACTCTTGCAGATGACAAGGTTCCTGATGAAGTATTGGCAAGGCAACCTGTTGTTCCTGGAGCTATCTTCGATCCTCCCTTTGATACCCCTCATGCAGGTCATGTGTTGGTTGGGAGATTCAGTGTACCGGCTCAGTTCGAGGAGTTATACACTGTGATATGGAAGAAGCACGACCACATTTCTACCACTACGAAGCTCAAAAGTCGCCTTGCATTGGTCAATCACGTCCAAGAAGCTTTATTCTCCATTCACGGGATGAGCGTCACGACCGGTCGCAGTGTTTTTGAGGAGGTGATTGAAGACTGGAAGTGCCATCTAGACGTGTTTGTGCAGTACGACTTCAACGCTCCTTGGTTCTTCAAAGGGTTCTCTAAAATCCAGGAGCTTCAGAAATTGCAAGACGAAGCTCCTTCTGCAGACTGTATTGCTCGCCAGGAAGAAGAGGTTGAAAAGTTGTCCAAGGAGTTGAAGCTGAAACATGTAGCACTCCAAAGGATGAAAGTTGCTCTTGCTCAGAAGGATGAGTTGCTGCTGAAGGATTCGTGTCGCCTACTTGTGTTCTTTCTTTGGATGCTTTTGAGTGATTGTGAGGATTTCCTTTCACAATTTGATTTCAGGTTTTGAACTAATAGGTCGTTGAATTTTGAATTGGTTTTTGAGATAGTTTTGTGAACAATTGATTTTATGAAATAGATTATTCTAAATAGAATTTGCATCTTGGTTACGAATGATTATATATGTCACATGAAATTGTAAACATCGTGTGAAAAGGAAACAAACATGATGTTTGGTCATCGAATCTCTTTCTCTGTGTGTGGGATGTCAAGTCCCCAGTAAATTCTAAAACTATCTTTGTCGTAAAATTGTTTGATAGAACTTACTTTCTCTTTGGAGCCTCATTTGCACGAAACTGAATCTTCCCGAGCAACCTCTCCAAGGAAATCGTCCGCACTAATTTTTAGAGAGGGAAAGCTACTCTCCTGAATTAAGATTCTTCTGAACAATGCGTTTCAAGGCGTTCCATTCACTAGTAGGGTGGTGAAGGAACCGGTGATAATGACAATATCTCGGATCCATTATTTCTTGATCGGTCGGTGGACGCCATACAGGAGGCAGCTCCACCTCTCCGTTTCGTACCCACGCCTCCAACATCTCCAAAATCTTTTTCATTGGGAACGGGAAATGCAGGTAACTTGAGTCTAGTTGTTCTTGCGCTAGTGGATGTCGTGACATCTCTATGTGGCTTTGATGTGAAGCACGTTTTGGATACGAAGTTGGAAGACCAGTGTGTGTCATCATATCCGCGGATCGCTTGACCGGGTGATGGAATGCGGAAGGCGTCGTAATATCACTGCTGAGTGAATGAATTGAAAGCTCCCATCCTCTGTACTCACGTGTTCCTTGATTGATCTCTCCTTCCTCGAGCATTTCTTCACTTGGTTGAAAGGTCGTTGTGGATTGGGCAGTCTTCTGAGCTTCGTCAAGAGTCTTGAGATACAAAACTTCCAGCAAGGGTTCGTAAGATACATGCTCCTTTTCTTTATCCGGTAGACGTTGTGGCATCCCGGACAAGTCTTTTCTTCTATGGAGTTGTCTCGAGTCTCTGTCGTCAGCTGGACCATGTTGTTCGTCTTTCTTGAGTCCCTTGTGGCTGCGCGCTCTCTCTGTATATCCACTGGTAAATGCATGACTTTGAGATAAGGATTCAGCATTTCTTGCATTGTCTGGGTAAATGCTTGCCGATATTTCTTGTAATTGATTTTCTATATCATTCAAAAGGCGGAAGGTTTCGCTCTGCCTTCTAGCGATACCAGCTTGATTTTCCAGGACATCCTCCAGCATTCTAGCCACACTTCCCATGATATCTGAATCATTTATGGTTTCCGAAGAATCTAGCGGGTGAACATACATCGTGAGATGAAAACCGAAGATGAATAGGTTAATGATTGATCGAAACCAAGATTTATCCCCAAAATTGAGAAGGTTGGAATGAATATTGAGAATTCAATTTTGCAACCGGGAGATTAATCTCCCACTGTGGTCGCCAATTGTTTATGGGTGAAAACTATTTTTGCCGGTTTTGGTAATTTGGGGTGTGTGGATGAGAAATGAATTTAAACTCTAAACAAATGCACTGCACGGGAGTGCTTGTGATTCGAGATATCAATCTGTACAACTCTGGCCTAAACCAAGAAATGGACGTTCCAGACTTGCTTCGGTCACAAAGTGAAGGAGATGGGGTTGATCTTAGGGAGGGAAGCGAAGAAGGTGTTGAGATTATGGAGGTGTTGGATGTGTATGACTTGTATCAGAAAGCTGAACTGGCTTGCAGAATGTAAGCTATCAGTTCTGGTGTTTGGATACGGTTGTATCAATACTTGGTTTCTGTTGTCTTGTTCTGTCTTGTAAATAGGGAGGAGAACCTATTTATACAAGTCATTGAGCCTAACCCATGTCTCTCATGGGAAGTGGAAAAAGTGGAGTGATGGAGTTGCGTGTGTTAGTGTCACACGATCAGTCTTGCCCACTTCTCCCATCATCACTAACCGTCCATGTCTTCCTGACACGTTCTTGTGATGGCGCGTTGTGCGCTGCACGCTGTAAACCGCCAGACCAATACCCCAGTATGTATCCCCCAGTTTGTGACATGTTTGATGTCTCGCTTGTGTGGATCGTGGGACCCACAAAAAGTAGCATGTGATGTTAGATTAAATAACTAAGTTATTTAGGAAGTCGATACTTGTGAAGTATCGTGTGTATCTTATGCAGGTAATGCATCGAATATATTCAGCATGTGTGAAGCATCGTTGTTTTAAGGCTTAACGGAGTAAATCGAGGATTAAGCATCTTAAAATAGCATCACGTCCATCCATCTTAGAGTGATCGTTTGGAGGTTGTACAGGTAAGTCCTGACTTGGCCGATCGCTTTATGTAGAAGAGTGGTGGACGATGATCGTGGTGATGCCTCACTGGTCGCCTAACTCCTGTCTCATGCTGTCCGTCCAAGCTGGTGAAGTTGGACGGACGAGATGGCTTGCGACCCACATATGCGACCGTCGGATTAGGGTTTAGGAGGTGCTCGAACACCAACCTTTAGCTTGGTCGAATCCAAGCATGGGACACGTTTTTGGCAGGGCCGATTGGGCATGCGTGTAGACGGCATGCTGGTGTAGGTGTTCGTACCTCACTATCCCATGAACATGCGATCTAAGCCACTCAATTTGTCTGTAAAAGAGGAGCGACTGAGATAGATTTGCGACAGAAATCCCTTGCCGCAAAGGAATTGAAGACCGCACGTCGTGCCTACTTCGGGCGCGCGTTTCGAGACGACCAACCATGGTCGGTCTTGGCCGATCAGTCAGGCGTGTAGTCGGCAGGCCAGTGTACACGTCTGTATCTTACTGTCCCGTGAAGATGTGATCTAAGCCACTCAATTTGTCCGGCAAAGTTGAGTGGTCGAGATCGATTTGCAGTTGAAAGCGCGTGGTCATGCCTAGTTTGGGCGCACGAATCGGGACGACCAATCATAGTTGGTCTTGACCGATTAGTCATGTATGTAGGCGGGCCCACGATGATTGTGTTGACATGCTCTGGGCCCTTTGAATCTACATCTACACTCTCCACCTATGCCTGCGAAGATGGATGGTTGAGACTGATTTGCGACACATGTGATGTGCCGCAAACCCTAATTAGGGTTTCACGTCCACGCTGCTTTGGCTGGACGAATTGGCAAGCCACGCTTCTCTTTTGGGGAGGCCGACCATGTGGTGCCCACGTTGGGCCGGTGGTGAACGCGACAATACCTGCCTGGTGGCTATGGGCTAAGCCATCCAATCATGCCGGTAAAATTGGATGGTCGTGATCAATTTGGGACCTTTAGTGGAATTTCCTGCGACCCTCAATTATTCACGCTGACACAACTTCGGACAAACGTATATTGAAATCTGGTCAGGTTAAGGAAGAGTCGGTCATGCAGGTAGGAAGAAGGTCTGCCGGTGTACACCACGGCGCTTGTTCTATCAACTTTGGGCTGATCCACGCCGTCCAACCACGCCGGTGAAGTTGGACGGACGTGATGAACTTGAGACTGCCATAAGCGGCCTTTGTTTGTACGATTCCTCCAAGTTTCTCCATACCAGTCTGGACATCCAAATCCAGGCTGGTGTTCGGTGGTAGTTTGGGAGGCATGGTAGGTATTCGACCGACCAGGGCATAAGTGGTCCTTCTGGTGGTCATTAATGTAGTAGCCTGCTCCTGCTGAGGATCGTCTAGGCTGGTTAAATCGTGCGGTCGACTTGTGTGGCCGTGATTATTTCTGAGACTTATATGGACAGTCCAGATTTAAATATGTTTAATCGGGCTAGTATAACACACCGAGAGATGTATCATGTACGAGTATTTCGTGCATACCTCATTATCAACGTTTAGAGATTCATGTTACTCTGCTGAGAGCAACACTCAGTCGTCATGCCACACTAATAATGAGAGTTCAGCGGAACAGGAAATACAAGGCTAGTCATGTATTAATTGATAACGCTATAAATCCACAGGGTATAAGAGATTGTTGCTACATGCTCCAACCTTGATGAATTAGCGAAGTGAAGAAGTATTCATCATTTTATTAGTGGCTTTATCCTTTGCAGGATGTCAGCGCGTAATTTTGGCTTTTAAAATTTTAGCCTCAGGGCATCTACTGAGAATTCCTTCTCATTTTTATTCAAGAATCTCAAAATCTCAGTGTCAGACTCGTATTCTGAATCAAAATTTGAGTCAACGGAGGTTTCTGCTGAGAGAGCAGAGTTTTCTGTGCAGACTTCAGAAGTATGCATATTCTTGACAACCTGACTTGATTTCAATTCTTGTATTGACTCATCAAAAGCATTAGACAGAGAAAGACGTTTTTCAGGTCTTTTGCTTTTCTTCACAATATCCTTGATATCTTGTATAATCAATGATTCGTTAAGATCAACATGATTTGGACAATATTCATCAGCCTAAGACAAGTTAGAAGTTTCTCTTGTGTTGGTCACAGTATTGAACGTAGATGTTCTTACTGTATTCTGATCAAGTATTTTTAACTTTACAACAAGAGTATTCCTTCAAAGTGTATTAAGGTTATTTCCCTCAACGATGGCATGTTTCTTAGAATCGTATTTGACTGGTAACGATCTGAGAATTTTCATCACGATGTCCTTTTCAAGAATAGTCTTACCCAATGCAAAAGATGCATTAACAATTTCAGACACTTTCGTTCTCAGAGGTATTCCCTTCAAGTACAGTTTCTAAGATATCCCAAGCATCTTTATACTTAGTGCACGTAGTCACATGGTACTGAAGATCTGGGTTAATGGCATGGATGGTAGCATTTAATCCGTCATAATTTTGTTTTGCAACGAGAATCGCGGCAGGATCATATGCACCAATATCCTTTGGAACAGTTATATCTCCTTCTGTAACTAACGAAGGATTATAGATATTTACTACATGAAACCATGATTGAAAATCACGTGCTTGGAGAAAGAAACACATAACAATTTTCCACCGTAAGTAATTCGAGCTATCAAAGACTGGCGGTACGTTTATAGAGATAACACTTTTGTTCATAGAGTCAAATTGCTACAAACACAGACTTATGAGGTCTTAGCGTGTTTGCATGCTCTGATACCAATTGAAAAAGCAGAGGTATAACAACCACATCCAATAATTCATTCGACTATCTGTATGAACTAACTCCAATATAAATCTGTGAGAATCAACTAAACAGACAGACTCAATCAAGGAAATATATCCAAGAGTTATATCTCAATTTCTCAATACAATCCGCAATCAAACAGATAGGAATCTGTGATCCTGCTTGATAAAGAGAAATAACTTGAATGTTATCAAAAACCAATATTCAAGTGTCAATCAATTACTACCCACCAAACAAGGTCGGGTTTCCCAATTGATTGAACTATGCACAACCTGTGATATTTCAATTATATTAATACGGAAAAGAAATAACACATACACCAGAAATTTTATTAACGAGGAAACCGCAAATGCAAAAAAATCCCCAGGACCTAGTCCAGATTTGAACACCACTCTGTATTAAGACGCTACAGACGCTAGACTACTACAAGTTAACTTTGGACTGGAATGTAGTTGAGCCCTAACCAATCTCACACTGATCAAGGTACAGTCGCGTTCCTTACGCCTCTGAATCCCAGCAGGATTCTAAGCACTTGATTACCTTAGCTGATATCACCCACAACTAGGAGTTACTACGACCCAAAGTCGAAGACTTATAAACCAATCTGTCTCCCACATAAAAGTCTATTCTGATAGATAAATCTGTCTCCTACAGAAATACCTATGAAGTTTTGTTCCATCTTATGATAAATCAAGGTGCACGGGAACTAATTGATAATCCGGTCTTATATTCCCGAAGAACAACCTAGAAATATCAATCACCTCATAATAACTTAATTCTATGGTAGTAGAACAAGTTATTGTTGAATCACAAAGAATGAGACGAAGAGCTTTGTGATTACTTTTTATATCTTACTTATCGAAGATAAATCTCGAGCAAATCTTAGAGAAGGTAGTACTCAATACGATAGAACAAGTAAGATCAGAATACGCAACTACAGAGAAAATAGTTGGATATAGCTTCAGAATCCCAATGAAGTCTTCATGTCATTAACCTATAATGGTTTTAGGAAAAACCTAGGTTAAATGAGAATCGACTCTATCCGAAACTAGTATCACACATGAGGTGTGGGGATTAGGTTTCCCAGCTGCTCGAGTTCTATTTTATATAGCCTTTCAAGTCAGGTTTGCTAAGTTATCTTAGAAACAAAGCATTGCATATTCACCGTTAGATGAAAATCCGATTTAAGATACAAGCTAAGTTTTGCTTGAAACCAAAGCAATATACCTCCACCGTTAGATGGTCTTAGCTTGTTACACACAAATGAAATATACCTTCATTTAGATATGGGTAACCGTACCAAAACGTGTATATTGAGTTGGCTCAGTAATAGTTAACCAAACTTAGCCATATGAACAATTTTGTCTAAATCAGATTCATCTAACACATCTAGATCAACTATGATGATCAATCAATCATGAAAGATAATCAATTGAATCTAATAGAGGTGTTCAATTGTTAATAATCACATAGAAGTATATATGATCCAATTGAAGCAAAATCAAATTGATTTAAGAGAATCAATTCATGAACATTTAAGGGACGGTTTGCAAAGATTGCATTCCTTAATATATAAATGTATTTTTTCATAAGTATGTAAACATACTTAACCGATTTTAGAACTTGAAGCACTTAAGTGTGCTAACGGGTATGCATACTTAAGTTCCGGACTTGGTCTTGACCAACAGGTTGCAAACAGGTATGCAAACTGTTGTTCCGGACCTAACTCAGGTGAAACCGTTCACAAACGGGTATGCAAACTTATTTCCCGGACTTCCACAGTTAAAACAGTTCGCGTACGGGTATACAAACTTATTTTTCGGACCTGAATCATACTTACATAGTTCGCATACTGGTATGCATACTGTTGTTGATGGTGGATTTTCGACAAAGGTTAAAATCATAAAATCATGAAACTGCATGTTTCTGACCCGGCTTTAGGAATGTATGTGAAAATTCATATTTTATGACCGGTGAACCATTTCACGATCTCTGACTGAGCGAACAACCTCTCAGAGCTATGATGAATATGTTCCTCGAAAAGCCTCTCGGCTGAATTCCAGGGATTAGTAATAGATACTCAATTTATTTTATTACTCCGTATCATGGCTGATTCTCAGCTGAATTCCATGAATTAGTAATAAATATTCACTGATCGGGCATCTGGGACACCACCGAGTAAGCCCCAAGAAAATGGTGTGAGTGTACTTAGCAATAATGCACGAATGAGCACCCGAATGCATGAATGAGCGTTCAAAATTATGGACAAACAAGAAAACCTATGCAAAATAGGGAGGAAAATAATACTAATAAAATAATAAAGAGACGCCTAGGGGGACCGGGCCCATCGGCCGGCCGGTCATGCCGTCGTGGCTGGTCCAACACCTCTTTACTTTATTTTATCTTATTTTATTATTTTTTCTAATCTCATGAAAACTCCTTCATTCGAGCAAACTTCCTTGTTTGAGCAAAACTCTTAGTTTCTCCATATTTTTCTTCAGACGCTGAAAAAATAGTAAAAAATAGGGAAGGGTGTCACGGGACCTGATAGGCACATTTTTATGTCTTATATAATCTCAATTGTATATATTATTAGTGCTCGGTTTTATATTTATTATGGCTTTTTATGTCCCTGTAGGTATTTTGGAGAAATAAGCTTTTGCGGCGAAATTGGCTCGAAAAGCGGTTTTTGTGCTCGTGGGAGAAAATTACTATACGGACTCTCATTTTGGATAAGGGGTAACCTAATTACTAAGGGGTGACCTATTTCCAGGCAGCTGCTAAAGGGAGAACATGACAGGATAGGGGGACACCCACCTTCTTCACGTTTCAAATTAGAAATATTGGGGGGAAAAGAGACTTCACGTCTGCAGATTTTGGACGTGAAGCTTTGGGCAGTTTTAAAGAGATTCAACACCGGAAATTGATTGGGATGGACTTCTCATGGCTATACAAGTTTACTAGAAGCAATTGGATCGATCGAATTGGGCTGGAATGGCCGGAAAAGGGAAACAGAGGTGAATAAGGAAATACGGCTATGTGGATTTGTTTTAGGAAATTCAGAGAGAATAAAGACCTAAAATTCGTTCCAAAGGTACATATTCTATCTATGGAAGAGTTTGATATAAGTGGGAGAGCTCAGAAACGCGTAAAACAATTTCTGGAAGGAATTATTGCCGTGACTGCCAAGGAAGGAAAGAAGAGATTTTGATGCGATTTGGGAAAGATTCAATGACACTTTTATGTATAAATAGGATGCTTAGGTCCCCTAGAAGAAGGAACAGAGAGGTTTGGGGTCGAAAGGAGAGCTCGGGAGGCGAGAATCAGAGTTGCAGGAAGTTACGTCTCTGCTGCTGCTGCTGCCATTAAAGAGCACGAAGAACACGAAGAACAGACTTCCAAAGACAGTCGTTCTTCTACAGTGAAAAGGACATACGCTTGGCAGTCTTAAAACAACAGAAACAACACTTCAGTTTTATTGTTCTTTTCTGGACGCCTTCTGTGGGTCGCAGATTCACTGATTTTATTCTTTTCACTCTTTTAATCAACTTTTGGGCTATAAACATGTATTTTGAGCAAGTGATTAATATGAGGAGCTAAACCCCAACACTGGGATGACGGAGGAAGCCCTATTTCACGCATGTGGTAATTCTAATAATTCTTTTATGACTATTTGCATTGATTTTTAATCCATTTATGATTTTTACTGAATGGGTGTGATTTCGTTTGATGGTGTATGCTTGGTCTATGTATTTTTGATACATCATTCTTTTGATTTACAGTCATTGCTTTTCAAAAATCTATTTTTGGCAAAGAAAAAGAGTCCATATTTTTATTATTTGAACTATAATTGATTGGAATTATTATTTGAGTCGCATGAATGAAATTTGGTGGAATCCTGAGTCTCAGTCTCTCTCGACATTGTGAAAAACCTGTTGTATATATTTTTCTATTTTTATTTTAAGTCTAGAACCCAATCTTATCGAGTCCGAGTTGACCGAACTTTACTACCACTTTTTCTACAACAATTGAAATCTCATAAATTTTTCGCGCCGCCGACGCGGATTTGTATTAGGTTTTAGGTTTTAGATTTATTTTATTTCTTTTAGAATTTTTGTTCTCTTTTATGCCTTTGGTATTTTTTTTGATTCTTTTCAGATTTGGAGCGAAGCTACAAGGAAAAAAAAAGTGCTATAAAAGGAAAGCATCGCCAAAGAAGGAAAGAAAAGAGGAATCCAAAAGGAGTGAAGAAGAATATTTTGTATATAGTTATTTTGTTTTATTTTTAGAAACTGTAAATAGGGTTTTAGTTTTTGTAATTTTTCTTTTTCTTTTTGGACACTTTTTGGACTTTATTTTTGGACTGGACATTATTTTTAAAACCCTAAGGAAGGGTTAAGATTAAATATAAATTGTTTGCAGGGAAACGACAGTTACGATACTGTCTCGGCCCCTCGGGTTCGTACACTGACATCGGAGTCGGTGGCCTGAGTCGACTTCAACGGTTCATCGCCCGTCTGGTACGGGAGGTAAGACTCTATCCACCCACGAATCCCCTGTCAGTGGGTTTTATTTTGTGTGACAACTCACACCCCTGCAATAGAATGTCGAACTGGTATCACAATAGCCAATACAACGAATATCCGACTGAGTTTCAAAATGGACGTTACAATTTTAACCATAGTGTGAATAGTGATTGGGAACATCAACCTTTTCAAGGTTACGGCTCATACCATGGTGAGCCCAATTACTATACACACACACACCGGTCATACGAGCAAGAAAATAAGGATTATTATAGTACTAGTTCCTCGTCTTTGGACAATATAATGAAAATGTTGAAAACTAGTCCCTATTATGATCCTTCTGAACCTGTTCTTCCTCTAGAAGAGTCTCTCAAACAATTAACTGAGAATACAAATAGGTTTGTGTTAGAAATGAATAAACAAAATGCACCTTCTATACACGATACCATAAGGAAGTCATGTGAGTCGACTCAGAAAATGTTGTTAGAGGCCCAGAACAGAACTGCTCAAGATAGTCTTAATTTCCAATATAGTGTTTCCAATAGTACCCTTGAAAATGAGGATAGTTATTTGCATAATCAAGATGCCGAGGTTAGAATTGGTAACACTACTTTTTTAGATGAGGTTCAACCATTTTCATGCTATTATGATGATTATGACGAGGATAGTGTTGAGGAAGAATTTGAAATACGTAGGCATAGTGATCAGGAATTTGTTACTCCAAATGAACTTTATGATGATAGTGTTATTTCTGGTTCAGATACCGATAATTTTAATGATTATTCACCAATTCAAAAGGACGAGGATTTGACTAGAGATACCCCCGTTTTAGACGATGTAGTATTTCCTTTTGATTACGAAGCCGATAATGGTTTGGAGGAACGAGTTTTTTCTGAGAATATTGTTTTAGAGTCTAGCGATTTAGAAAAATTAGTCTTAGACAAAGAAAGTGAACTCGTAGAGATGAGTGAGGATGAACCATACTTGGAAGAATCAATTGACCATTTTCAGAAATCTAATGACCTTGAAATTAGGGACGTTGTGACTAGTCTTTCTAGAGACACTGAAAACTCTAAGTTTGGGGGTGATTATCATTCTCCATGTGCTTTAACTATTATAAAGGTCCCTCACTTGGGACTTGACATATGTGCCTCAACCATTTTACAAGATTATCTTCATACACGTTTTCCTGAACCTAGTGATGTCCATAAGGAAGTTCAGTTGTTAGAAACCCATCCTCTGGTTGATGTGGTTTACCCAGGCTATGATATCCAGATTGACTTTGTTTTCCCACCAAATATTTTTCAACCAATTGTGGGAACGTATAAATTTCAGATGTGTCAATTATCTAGTTTTGAGACTAAACCTAATTACTTTAAGAGATTAGGGTCGATACATTTGCTTAAGATTGACCACCAGTTTCATCATGGTCGATTGTGTGAGTCAAAACTGATTGACTTTAAGGATCCTCAATTATTCAGGTTATTATTATGTGCTTTTAAATTTTTACTTGAGTTCTTCAGACTCTAATACCTGAACCGGATCTTAGCTTTGAGGAATTCCAACCCATGAAAATATTTTATTTGGACCCAGTTATAGAACCTGAACCTGAACCACAGCTAGATGTAGTTGTCTTAAACAGGAAACTAGAAAAGGGTGCGCTTTATTTGTTAATTTTCTTGGCAGGTTGCAGATTCCTTTTATTTGTGATATCTCTATTTGGTTTTGATGACCCACAGAAATTTCGGCTATTACTTTATGATTTTATGAGGTGACTAATCCTTTCTTAGTATGGCTGAAGACTTTAAACTTAGCACTTCTTGGGAGGTAACCCAACATTCATGCGACACGGTAATATCTTTCCTTATCTCTTTTGCTTCAAATGGTAACAGTTTCTCCTTGTTCATGCTTTTAATTTCATCTTTAGAACATTGAGGACAATGTTAGATTTAAGTTTGGGGGTATGGGAGAAACTTTTTAGTTGCATTAATAAACTCCAGAGCCTAGAAATTTATGTTTATTAAGGATGGCACTAACCAATCTAAGTGGATGGAAGCATTTTGGTTGTAGGAGTTGAGGAACCAATCCGATTAGATGGAAACATCTAAAGAGTCTATTCATAAAAGCACAGAGCTCAGGTGTTAGAAATAACATGATAGTTTCACCATATCTCGTTGAGTCCTTTTCACTTCTATTTTTATTTTGTTTTTAAACTATGTTTCTCTAAGTGATTAGGTGGGGCTCACGATTCAAGTTGTTACCAATGCTAGGGTGAATTAGAGTGATTGAAATACCAAAAAAAAAAAATGGTAGTTACCAAAAAGTTGAAAAAAAAATGGTAGTTACCAAAAAGAAAAAAAAAAGATGAAAAAAAAATGGTAGTTACCAAAAAGTTGAAAAAAAAAATTGAGACCAGACCATTTGACCAAAAGGAATAAATTCAATAAAGTCGACCACTGGTACCCTTGTATATGCCAGTTGTGTTGACCTAGAGTTAGGTTATCGACCACTGGTTCCCTTGTATATGTCAGTGTGTTGATATTAGTCAGACTAATATCTCAATCCATTAGGATATGTTCATTTTGGCGGAGGCCTTCAGACAGATATGGGAAACGCCGTTCACTTAGTAAACATCAAAACCATCTATGTTTTTCTATATCCATCTTCTTGATCTATCCATGTGATTAGTTTTGACTCCGGATATTGATGTCCATAGTGCAACTATTTGAGTAGAGCTCTGTCACTTTATATGAATTTTAGTATGCTTGAGTGCAAATTTCCTTGTTTGAGCAAAACTCTTAGTTTCTCCATATTTTTCTTCAGACGATGAAAAAATAGTAAAAAATAGGGAAGGGTGTCACGGGACCGGGACACCTAGCCGTGACCGGTCCCACACCCTATAATCCCTTATTTTCTTCTTATTATTATTTTCTTCATCTCATGATACTTCTTCGTTTGAGCAAAAAAACCTAGTTTTTCATATTTTCTCAAATATTGCTCAAACTGTCAAAAGTCAAATGGTCACATGACCGATTAGGCTACTCACGGAAAATATTAAAATACTATTATTTTAATATTCTTAAAATATTGGTCGCACGGGAAAAGTTCTACTTGCTCATTCGAGCAAAATCGAGAATTTATGTCAAGATTACATGGGTTTTAATTCTAAACTCCCATTTTAATCATTGAAACATTTTTAAGACGACAATGGTTGTCTCATACAAACCATTATCTAATAAGAAATTTTTAAGTGATCGAATGATCAATACGAAACTTTCTAAGTCGACATCAAATGACTGTCTCTCACAAATCATGTAAGATGTTTCAAGGAAATTTCCACATGATCATCTTTTGACTTATTATTTAGTTTCCAACAAATAAATTGTTTCCAACTAAACTCGTCAAGAATAATGATGAACGTAGCAAAGACAAAAAGCTACCAACACATATTTCGGATAAGCGAGTTATACTCAACTCGATATAACAAATGTGTATGATATGAAATTCTATATATATATATATATACATACGACTTTGTCTCAATAGGAGATATAGTAGAATAGGATAGACTTCTGAGTGATAGATAAGTTTTAGTTTCCACATACCTTTTGTTGATGAAGTTCCTCCGAGTTCTTCAGTAGATCTTCGTCTTCAGTTGTAAGCGTCGTGAAGTCTAAAGCTCAACTACACAATCTATCCTAGTCTGAAACTCCTATAGGTAGACTAGAAATCAAGACTATAGTTTTGATCAACTAAACTTGACAAACAAGCTTGAGATAGCAACGCTTGCGAGTTCGATCAAGCAATGCTCTAACAATCTCCCCTTTAGTCAATTTTAGTGACAAAACTATCAATACATATGGATTACAAAATAAATAAGACTTTGTAGCTTCTCATTCCATCATGCTTGACTTCTTTGGTTCTTTAACATTCCTTGAATTCTTCGCTGCTCCAAGTACTCCAGTGATTCTGAATGTGTTCGACTCAACATCATTGTTGTTGAAGATCCTTAGCTATAACAATACGAAAACAATTGTTCTCAAATATTGTTATACAATGTCATAGTAATACAGCATCATAGTCCAATTGCATCACAACTTTGACAATAATACTATGGTGATATGTATCACTCCCCCTTAGTCAATACTTCATCTCACAATGAAAACCACTTCCCCTTGTATATGACCCGTAAACCATATGTATGTAGTGTGAACTACAAAATAATTCTCCCCCTTTTTGTCAATATAAATTAGCAAAGATACGAAAACTACGGGATCATGATGAAATTCTCATAGAGATACTTGATGACTAAAAGAGAACATATCAACTTTGTTTCGATGATTTCACATAGTCGAAACTTAGTGTGTTCACCAAGGAGTTAATAAAGATACAAGATAACTCCTACAATATTCCACAGACGCACTCCCCATAAAGATTTGGAAATTAAGCGCAAGTTCAATTAAGAACTCTCCCCCATAAAATGTCATTCCTAAAAGAACAACAAGAGCGACCTTACTTTTACAAAAAAAGAAGGATTTCTTTGGACATTAAAAAATTAGATGAAACATGAATTTGTATATGGAAAACTCGAATAAATTAATCCACAAGGAAAACTCATATATTAATTCAATCAGAATTGCTCAACATAAGAAAACTTACGGAGCCATACAGTACTTTCACATAAAAGTGGATCATGGAATGATCAATACTGCGGAACATTCAAAAGTTCATTCTATTTTCCATAAATATTTGCATAATGACATAATAGACTTAACTTCTGACATATATGAGATACTTATAGTTTACCGACGTAAACATACGTATCCCATGACATATTTTTGCAATATATAAAACCAATAAAGATTAATACTGCAAAATCATCTTCCAAATAACTTAGAATTTAAATAAGTCTAAAACCATTGCAAGATGAAAATTTGTTGACAATTGCCATGTGTAATCACAATAATCGTTGTTCCAAACCCTAGTTATCCTTCTTAAAACATAAGAAAAAATTCTCATAAGAAGTTTCCTAGACATTGTAGAGCTTTCTCAGGGCATCTACAGAGAATTCCATCTCATTATTGAAAAACCCATTGATTATGGGATCATTCAATTCTTCCAGATCTTAGAAATATCAGTTAACTCACTAAGTTCTCTTTTTAGTTCATACAGGGTGTTTTTTGTCAGAGATAATATTTGTTCAAAGTGAGCTACCTTTTCCAAAGAGAAAATGATTTGAGATTTTAAATCATTTCTTTTGTTGATGAAATCCTTCACCATAGCCCTAAAGTTATTATCGTTCCGACAAATAGACAAAAAACAGTTAGATGAAGAACCTTTTTCATCATTTATAGACATCTCCTTTTTCTTGTTTGAGGAAAGAATTCCTTCACAAAGATACACATTAACTGCTTCTACTGCATCCCTTTTTGTAGTACCTCTAGTTACAGGAGCCATGATACTGTATCTTTCAAAAAAAGGTGAAGGGCATTTTGATCATAAATGAATGTAAATAGAGCATTGGACAACCAAACCCTAAATAACTTTGAAAAGGTCTTCGCGGTTCACGATCACTCATCTATTTTTGAAAAGAAAATATTTAGTTGCAAAACTTAACTTTTAAAACCTTATATAAATCAAAAAATAAGAAAATAACAACTATACACAATTTGAGCAACCTTGATGCAATCCTTATATTCTCAAGTTAATAAAAAGGATGCAAATATCACTACAATTAGATAGTGATGGAGTGAGAAGAATGCTCACATCTTGTGTCACATAGCGACATATCAAGGTTTTTTGTATAAACCGGCTTACCTCGTCTGACCGTGGTTCGCTTAGATTTCTTGTTGTCTTCAGAAGATCCTTGTTTATTACCCAAAACCATATTCATCCTTTGCATGTCATTCCGAAGTTTGGCAATTATTTTGATTGTTCCTCTTGAATTTCCGACACTTACTTTAGACATGATTCGCATTTCCACAAAACAAACAATTCAGAGAGGAATTTTTGTTTCCCAAATTTGACTCCTGTTTATCACAACTTTCAACATCCATTATTCCAAAATCGGCCGGAACAAAAGAGTTGTTTGTGCTCACAGTCTTGTTTTTGAACCCTAAACCATTTGTGTTACCAAAAGACTTATGACCAAATAACATTGCTGATATCTTGTCAGAACTTCCAGATAACCTTTGCAGGTCACACTTAAGAGTATTAATCTCTTTCTCTTTTAGAGATAGGGGTTCTGGTGAATTCATCATTAAGACAATCAATCTCGAGATTTTTCACCTGAAGTTATTATTCAAGTTTTTATAGAAAACTCTTTAAATGAAGATTTTCTCGATGAATTTCTTCATTTTTATCCAAGAATCTCAAAATCTCAGTGTCAGACTCGTATTTAGAATCAGAATTTGAGTCAACGGAGGTTTCTGCTGAGAGAGCAGAGTTTTCTGTGCAGACTTCAGAAGTATGCATATTCTTGACAACCTGACTTGATTTCAATTTTTTATTGAATCATCAAAAGCATTAGACAGAGAGAGTCGTTTCTCAGGTCTTTTGCTTTTCTTCACAATATCCTTGATCTCTTGTGTAATCAATGATATTTTAAGATCAACCTGGTTTGGACAACATTCATCATCCCAAGACAAGTTAGAAGTTTCTCTTGTGTTGGTCACAGTATTGAACGCAGATGTTCTTACTGTATTCTGATCAACATCAAGTATTGTTAACTTTCCAACAATAGTATTCCTGGAAAGGGTTCAAGGTTATTTCCCTCAACGATGGCATGTTTCTTAGAATTGTATTTGGCTGGTAACGATCTAAGAATTTTCATCACAGTGTCCTTTTCAGGAATAGTCTTACCCAATGCAAAAGATGTATTTACAATTTCAGATACTTTGTGATTAAACTCATCAAATGACTCTTCATCAGCCATACAAAGGTTTTCCCAATCAGAATTTAGGTTTTGAAGCCTAGCTTCTTTCTCATAGGTATTCCCTTCAAATACAGTTTCTAAGATATCCCAAGCATCTTTAGACTTAGTGCACGTAGTCACATGGTGCTGAAAATCTGGGTAATGGCATGGATGATAGCATTTAATCCGTCAGAATTTTGCTTTGCATAGAGAATCTCGGCAGGATCATATGCACCAATATCCTTTGGAACAATTACATTGCCTTCTGTAACTAACGGAGGATTATAGCCATTTACTACACGAACCCATGATTGAAAATCACGTGCTTGGAGAAACGCACGCATAGAAATTTTCCACCATAAGTAATTCGAGCCATCGAAGACTGGCGATACGTTTATAGAGATATCACTTTTGTCCATAGAGTCAGATTGCTACAAACATAGACTTATGAGTTCTTAGGGGGGTCCAACAACCACACCCAATAATTAGTTCGGCAATCTGCATGGAATAACTCCAATATAAATCAGTGAGAATCAACTAGACAGTCAGACTCAATTAAGGAAATATATCCAAGAGTTATGTCTCAATTTCTAAATACAATCCGCAATCGAACAGATAGGAATTTGTGAGCCTGATTGATAAAGAGAAATAACTTGAACGACATTAAAAACCAATGTTCAAGTGTAAATCAATTACTACCCGACAAACAAGGTCAGATTTCCCAATTTATTGAACTACGCACAACATGTGATATTTCAATTATATAAATAAATATAATGCGAAAAAGGAATAATACAGACACCAGAAATATTGTTGACGAGGAAACCGCAAAAGAAGAAAAATCATCGCGACCTAGTTCATATTTGAACACCACACTGTATTAAGCCGCTACAGGCACTAGCCTACTACAAGTTAACTTCAGACTGGAATGTAGTTGCGCCCTAACCAATCTCACACTTATCAAGGTACAGTCACGTTCCTTACGCCTCTGAATCCCCAGCAGGATTCTACGCACTTGATTCCCTTAGCTGATCTCACTCACAACTAAAAGTTTCTACGACCCAAAGTAGAAGACTTATAAACCAATCTGTCTCCCACAGAAAAGTCTATTCAGATAGATAAATCTATCTCCCACAAAAATACCTATGAAGTTTTGTTCCGTCTTATGATAAATCAAGGTGCACAGGAACCAATTGATAATTTGGTCTTATATTCCTGAAGAAGAGCTTAGAAATATCAATCACCTCACAATAACTTAACTATATGGTAGTAGAACAAGTTATTGTCGAATCACAAAGAATTAGACGAAGAGATTTGTGATTAGTTTTTATATCTTATCTATCATACATAAATCTCGAGCAAATCTTAGAGAAGATAGTATTCAATATGATAAAACAAGTAAGATCAGAATACGAAACTACAAAGAAAATAGTTGGATCTGGCTTCAGAATCCCAATGAAGTCTTCAAGTCGTTAACCTACAATGGTTTTAGGAAAAACATAGGTTAAAGGAGAATCGACTCTAGACGCAACTAGTATCACACAGGAGGTGTGGGGATTAGGTTTCCCAGTTGCTAGAGTTCTCCTTTATATAGCCTTTCAAGTCAGGGTTTGCTAAGTTAGCTTAGAAATAAATCATTCCATATTCACTGTTAGATGAAAATCTGATTTAAGTTACAAGCTAAGTTTTTCTTGAAACCAAAGCAATATCTCTCCACCGTTAGATGGTCTTAGCTTGTCACACAAAAAATGAAATATACCTTCATTTAGATATGGGTAACCGTACCTAAACGTGTATATTGAGTTGGCTCAATAACAGTTAACCAAAGTTATCCATATGAACCCTTTTGTCGTAATCACATTCATCTAACACATCTAGATCAACTATGATGATCAATCAACCATTAAAGATAATAAAATGAATCTGATTGTGTTTCACAGAGTTGTTCAATTGTTAATAATCACGTAGAAGTGTATATGATACAACTGAAGCAAAATCGGATGGATTCAAGAGAATCAATTCATGAACATTTAAGCCACGGTTTGCAAAGATTGCATTCCTTAATATATAGATGTATTTGTTCATGAGTATGTAAACATATTTAACCGATTTTAGAACTTGAACCACTTAAGTTTGCAAACGGGTATGCATACTTAAGTTCCAGACTTGGTCTTGACCAACAGTTTGCAAACAGGTACGCAAACTGTTGTTCCGGACCTAACTCAGGTGAAACTGTTCGCAAACGGGTATGCAAACTTAGCTCCCGGACTCCCACAGTTAAGACAGTTCGCATACGAGTATGCAAACTTATTTTCCGGACCTGAATCATATTTACACAATTCGCATACTGGTATGCATACTGTGATGTATTCCAGACATGGGTTTTAGTTCTAAACTCCCATTTCAATTATTGAAACATTCTTAGAAGACGACAATGGCTGTCTCACACAAACCATTAGTTAATAAGAAATTTTCAAGTGATCGAATGATCAATACGAAACTTTCCAAGTCGACATCAAATGACTGTCTCACACAAATCATGTAAGATGTTTCAAGGTAATTTTCTTTTGAATTATTATTTAGTTTTCAACAAATAAATTGTTTCCAACTAAACTCATCAAGAATAATGATGAACATAGCAATGACAAAAAGCTACCAACACATATTTTGAGAAATAGATAAGCCAGTTATACTCAGCTCGAAATAACAAATGTGTATGATATGAAAGTATATATATACGACTTTGTCTCAATAGGATATATAGTAGTATAGAATAGACTTCTGAGTGATAGATAAGTTTTAGTCTCCACATACATTTTGTTGATGAAGTTCCTCCGAGTTCTTCAGTAGATTTTCGTCTTCGGTTGTAAGCGCCGTGAAGTATAAAGCTTAACTACACAATTTATCCTAGTCTGAAACTCCTATAGGTAGACTAGAAATTAAGACTATAGTTCTGATCAACTAAACTTGACAAACAAGCTTGAGATAGCAACGCTTGCGAGTTCGACCGAGCAATGCTCTAACATAGATGAAGATGAAATCAAGCTCCAATAGAATCACCAATTGTTGGTGCTACAAATTATCCAGCCGATTACTTTTCTTTGTGAAGCTGAAACAATGGTATATTTCAATTGCTCTACACTAGAGACAACAATGGGCCTAGGGGTATGAAATTTTGGGTTTAAACTCGAGCTAAAAATGAGTGATTAATGATATTGTAGTTGGACTTCGTTAGAAGTTATTCAAGGAGTAGGTTAAATACGGGAACCAAAAATATTTAAGAATTAGAGGTTGTTGCTTCCGAAAAAATAGCGTTGAGTGAAAAAATAGCGTTGAGATTTCAAATTTCTTAAAGTTTGAAGGTAACGAGTGTTAGAACACTGCTCGGCCGAACTCGCAAGCGTTGCTATCTCGAGCTTGTTTTTAAGTTTAGTTTCCAAAACTATAAGTCTTGATTTCTAGTCTACTTATAGCTAAGTCTCAGATTAGGATAGTAAGTGTAGTTGAGCATTATACTTTACGGTGTTCATCGATTAAAGATGAAGAACTACTAAGGGGAGCTTGTGGAACTTCATCAACAAAAGTTATATGGAGACTTGAGCTCATCTATCACTCAAAAGTCTATCTACTCTATCTCCTATTTGAGACAAAAGTCGTATAGATATATAGACTTCGATTATACACATTTGATATTTCGAGCTGAGTTTAACTCGCTTACATATTTCTCGAAATATGTGTTGGTAAGCTTTCGCTTTAACCAAGTTCATCTTATATGCTTGACGAAAGTCAAAAGATGATCATGTGAAAATCTCCTTGTAACATCTTACATGATTTGTGTGAGACAGTCATTTGATGTAGACTCGGAATGTTTCGTATTGATCATTCGATCACTTGAAAATTGCTTTGAAGCTAATATTTTGTGTGAGACAGCTATTGTCGTCTTTTAAGAATGTTTCAATGATTGAAATGGAGTTTAGAACACTTAACCATAATTGGATTTAAGCACAGTATGCGTACTTGCATATGTGTTGATCCAAGACCGGAATGTAGTATGCATACCCGTATGCGTACTGGCGAGGTCAGGTAAAGTCCGGGAGCTAGAGTATGCGTACCTGTACGCGTACTGGCGAAGTCAGTTGAAGTCCGGGTACTATAGTATACGTACCAGTATGCGTACTGGAATCAACTGAAACTTGGAAGTATACGATAGTATGCGTACCCGTTTGCATACTGGCGAACATAGTTCAAGTCCGGCTATTTAGGTATGCGTACTCGTTTGCATACTTGAGTGGGTTATGTTCTAAAATCGGTTTGTTCATGAACTAATACATTTATATAATAAGGAATGCAATCGTTTGCAAACCGTGGCTATAATGTTCATGAATTTATTTGAGTGAATCAAAATCGATTTTGCTTCAATTGCGTCTCGTATACTTCTATGATAATATAAACAATTGAACAACTCTAGAACTAGTTTCATTTGAGTCATTTGAACTAGTTACGGTTAAGATGAATAAGGTTGATATGAAAGTTGTTCATATGGCTAACTTCGGTTAACTATTGTTGAGCCAACAAAGGTGTACACGTTTAGGTACGGTTACTCATATCTAAATGAAGTCACTTTTCATTTGTGTGTAACAAGGTAAGTTCAATCTAACGGTTGGAAAATATTAGCTTGAGTTTAATCAGGTTTTCATCTAACGGCGAATATTGAATGCTTTGTCACCAAGGTAACATTGATTGCAAACCCTGATTTGAAGACTATATAAGGGAGAACTCTAGCAACTGGAAACCTAATCTCCACATCTCCTGTGTGATACTAGTTGCGAAGAGAGTCGATTCTCCTTTAACCTTAGGTTTTTTATAAAACCCAGTAGGTTAACGACTTGAAGACTTCATTGGGATTGTGAAGCCAGACCCAACTATTTTCTCTGTAGTTGCATGTTGTGACCTTGTTGTTTTCTATCGTGATTGAGTACTATCTTCTCTAAGATTTTCTCGAGATTTAATCTCCGATATGCAAGATAAAAAGTAGTCACAAACATCTTCGTCTCATCGTTTGTGATTCCACAATATCTTGTTTCGCTACCATACAATTAAGATTATTTTGAGGTGATTGATATTTCTTGGCTGTTCTTCGAGAATATAAGTTCGGTATATCAATTAGTTCTTGTTCACCTTGATTTATCAAAAGATGGAACAAAACTCATAGGTATATCTGTGGGAGACAGATTTATCTATTCAATAGACTTTTTTGTGTGGGGAAGATTGGTTTATCAAGTCTTCGACTTTAGGTCTTAGCAACTCTTAGTTGTGGGTGAGATCAACTAAGGGAATCAAGTGTGCAGAATCGGGTGTGGTTCTAGAGGCGTAAGGAACGCGACTCTACCTTGATCAGTGTGAGATAGGTTAGAGCTCAACTACATTCCAGTCCGAAGTTAACTTGGAGTAGGCTAGTGACCGGTTGTCAGCCGTGCAAATATAATTCACTTTCTCGCTCAACTAGATATAAATATAGTATGTGATAAGAAAGAGTTCGTTCCCACAGAGAGGATCTAGGTTGTCAAGTTGTTTCGGTTTCCTATATAAAATAATGGGGGGATTTTCTGATTTTTATAATCTAAAAGTAAAATAAAAGCAAACAAAACAAATAAAGCGAAGCAAACACGCAAATCAAGATGTAAAGAAATTGATTAAGGATCAGTTTTCATTCACAAACATGAATTTGTAACAATAACTAGAATTGATATTTAATCTCAACTTTTATCAAAAGTTCTAGGATACCTTGATCGCAAGAATATCCCGCTAATTTCCTCTTGTCATCAACAAACACATTAAAAGATGCGAAAGTGAATTCTTCCTAGAAAGCAACCTAAAGTGTAAAAGCACAATTAAGTTTAACTCCCTAAGAGCACTAAGTTCTATGAAATAAGACTAATCAATGCAAACGAACGTGTAAAAGCACTAATCCGTTTTAACAAAGGTTATGATCGACATGTGACTACTAGGATGTATCACTACAAGCAATAATCACAATTATGCTACGTGTATTCAAGGTGTATCACGTTTACGTATAAAAAACCCTAAACTAGCAATAAATATGATTACGAGTTCTACCAATTTTCAACTTGACAAAACTAACAATCAATCATACATGGCGATATTTCTAGCGAATCATAATCGACAAAACATGCAGACAAAACTAATTTATTGAATGAAAACCCATATTTGGAAATCCAACTTATTCCTTAACCAATAATAAAATCTAGGTACTCATGGCATAGGAGTTCATAACAAGGAGAAAAAGAAAACTCATCATGTTTCTAAACCCTAGGCAAAAATAGAAGAGAAGCTAAGATTAAGGAATAGAACCCCTCTTTCTTTTATAGTCCTCCTCTGCCTTGTACGATTTCCAAATCTACTTGCTCGTCTGAATGTTGGTCCAAAATAATTAGAGCCATCCCAATTCAAAAGCCCATCAGTCCACTACTTGACATGCCTGTCAGTTTTGTGAAACTGACAAGGCAATTTAGCCTGAGCTATCACCACATACATCTGGATGTATCTCAACTCCTTCCTTGTACATTCATCTAGCCAGAATCATCCCATCTAAACCAAATAAATCATTCAACATTCCCTTCTTAGTACAAACACTGCACTTCTGCCACAGCCACTCATCCAACTTGCAACTACAATAGCAACCAGTTCAATTCCATTCCCCTGCAATGCATTTCACAACCATCTGCAGCTTCAATTCTCACAAAATCCCTCTCTGCGACTCAACTCAAACCATCCCTAGCTGCGACACACTTTCCTGTAATTCCAACTGCACCCTGCTATTGCAACTAACACCAGCATTCCCTGTTGCTCAACCATCTAAATCTCAACACAACAGCACCTCAACTATTAGTTGTAATTTCCAGCAGCATCAACATCTCAATTTCTTCTTGGCATCGCAGCTGAAACACCTGCTACATATTCATGCCTTCACTGCCACAGGACTTCAAATCATTCCCCAGCATCACTTGCACACTGCATCTCAAGCCAACCTCCTGTAAGTCAGGTTCAACACCACAAGCACCCTCAATACCATTACCAGACCAATGTCATTCCATATCAGCAGCTGCACCACCAGTTTGCATCTTCTAAGCTTATTTACTGCCTCCATAACCAACAGCAGCATAGCAACCTCCCTCTTTTCAGCTCCACACAACAACAAGCATTAATATCAGTCCCTTGCATACAACCACGACTGCCCTCATCTTGACTCCAACTGTATCAGATTCACTTCCTTGAGCCCACACCCAACAGCATAACTGCAACTGCATTTTTGCCTGAATTCCATCAAAACCCACTGGCAGCACCAACAGTCTCAATCTCTGATACCTCAAGCCATCAAACCCTTGTAAAATCCATGGCAATAAACACAATTCTTCCTACAAACTCCAACTGTTGTAGCTCCTTGCAAACCCTTCCCTAACCATCTTTGCTTTATCAGTCCATCACCACTATTTTCTGCAGCATCATTGAGCCACAGACTAGCCATTCTACCTGCAATCTCAACATCAACTCAGTAGCAGTTCAAACAATTCCAGCTTCTTCTCAATCTGAGCCAAACCCAACTTTAAGTTCACCACTAATTCTTCATTCCTTCTCCGTCTCTTCTTCGATTCAACCAAAAACCCATCATTTCAGATCTTCCGGAGACTCAATTTGAAACCCATTTTGTAGTTTCAGCAGTTGAACTGCTGCTCTTCCCTCCGACAATTTCAGATACCAGCAAACCGATCTTCTTTCGATTCATTACAAACCCATTAATCACCTCCTTCTCCTGATTTCTCGATCCCCATTTCCTCTGCCAGTCGATGCTCTCGATTTCTCTGATCTAATGGTGCCGCCATAACTTACTTCACTTCTCTCTGAATTTCAGACGAGAATGATTGATAGATGATTTCTCTCAACTCAAGTCATTCAAACACAAACTCGTTCTCTATCTCAGAAGCAGACCCCCCTTTCTCTTCTTGAACAAACCCTTACAAATCTCATACCCTGATCGATCCTCTATTCTCGTCTCTTCTAACCCTCTCTAATCAAAGACCTCAGCTGTTAGATCTCGACAGCAAACCCATCACCTAACCAATCCCATAATCATTCCATCTCAAACTGGCTTCAGATATCCTCCATTTCTCCATGTTTCCACCTACAGCTCTGTCTATTTCTGAACTCCAAAACCCCTCTCATCTTTCTCACCGATTCGCCCATCAGCACAATAATCTATTTCTGCATATGAACCTGTCTGAACTTGGGGAAATGACGCAATCAAATTCAGGGTTGGGTGTAAAACTGAAATGATGGTTGGGTGTAAGGAAACTGAGATGGATATTGGCACCGTCCCAGTTGATAAGGGCAGCCAAGTGAGGTGGCCTTCTTTATTATCTGCTTCAAATACAATTGAGCAACGAATTGAGCATGTATTTCACGTCTTTCGCTTAAATGACTCCAAAACACCTGTATAACTTAAAAGTAAACATAAGATACATAATTTACAAGAAAAACTCGCAAAGAAAGCATAAACAATAGATATATATTAAGGTGTTTTAGATACCTATCAAATTCCCCCATACTTAGACTTTGCTAGTCCTCGAGCAAATAAAACAAAACAATTATAAAAAGAATACATACAACTCTGTCTCGTCGAGGCTACGGTTACTCTTAGCATGAATAACATGCCTTCAAACCCCTAGGTGTCCCTAATGGACTAGTATTAGTCTCGTGAAGGTTTACAAGAGGTATACCTACAAAACCTATATTTCTAACTCCAGCCACTTGTGAAAATTTAAGAATAGCACTAAATATTTTTATTAATTGGCATACTATCAATGATTACAAGAGGAAGTACCCACTTTCAAATCCAATTCATAAATAAATTAGTAATGTAGCTTTATTCGGAAAGTTGAACACAACCACAATACTCGGAATCTAATCAACCACAAACACACGAAAAGATTAAGAAGATGGATATAGAAAGTAGATGGTGGCGAACATTTGACTAAGGTAAACGGTGTTTCCCATATCTGTCTGAAGGTCACTTCCAAAACAAACCTAAAAATCCTATTGGATTGAGCTACTGGTCTGAATTCTAATATCAACACAGCTGGCATATACAAGGGAACCAGCGGTCGACAAACTTAATTCTAGATCAATTCACTGGCATATACACGGGAACCAGTGATCGATTTTATTCAACACAAAAATAATTTTTTTTTTCTTTTTCAATTTTTTTTCAATTTTTTTTTTTTTGACATCATGATTGGATCTTGTGGATCCAAGCGCATGTTTCTTGTCAGCAGATTACATGATAGTTCCCTTGGATCCTGCACTCCACGCTTGCTTAGGCGACGGAGACAGGGAGAACACACACATATTGCTTTATCCAAGTGTCATATTTATTCCTTTTGGTCAATTGGTCGGTCTTTTTTTTTTTTTAGTAACTCAATCACTCTATTTCATCCTAGCAGTGATAACAATTCGATGTTTGTGCTCCACCAATTCACTTAGAGAAACAATAGATAAATATGGAAAAATAAAAATAGAACGTGATATGGTGACGACTCCGAGATATGGTGACAACTAACATGTTATTTTATATTTTGTTCGTTTTCATATGAATAGACTCTACTAATGGGTTCCTCAACTCCTACAACCACGATGTTTCCATTAGTGTAAGGTACAAGTTGCTAGACTTAGGAGTTTATCATCTTTTTTTTTTTTTTTTTCTTATCAACACAAGGGAAAACTAACAAGGCTAAAAAAAAACTCTATATGAGAACACTCCCCACACTTAAACTTTACATTGTCCTCAATGTAAATTGAATCGTCCAAAGAAAGTCAAGGTGGGAAATCTTATAACATGATATATATACACAATAAGAAAATAAAATGCATAATAAAAAATGATACTCCAACTCATAGCTATTTCTGAACAATAGATAAAACACTAAACAAGCTATTTAGTTGGCATCTAATCTCAACTCAGCCAATATATATACCTCATCGTCAAGAAAAAATTCCATCTACTTAGAAAGGCTAGTGTTTATTCTAAATTGTTCAAAAATCTCTAAAAATTGGAGTTTTGATATGCAAATATCCAAACTAAGAAAATAAAGATAAAAGACTTGAAAAATAAAAAGATAGAGATAGATACACAAAACCAGCGGGTTGCCTCCCGCTTAGCGCTTGGTTTAAAGTCGTCAGCCCGACTTGCAAGATGAATTCCCCATACACCAACAATCTGAAAAGTTGGGGATCCACCCATAGAACCTGTTTTGCAAACACTAGCTTCACACAAATATTAGTAATATAAAACAGAAACGAAGCTATTAACCGATAAAAGTTTCCCCCACACTTATTCTTGTCCACACTTGGGAGTATATAAAGAATATAGAAATCGGGTACTTCCACGGTTTCTTGTTCCAAGACCTGCATAGTATGAGAATCAAGTATCTCTAATGGCGGAAATCGAGAAACAAAGTCATTCAACAATATTCTCGAAGCACATACATTCAAACCAATAAGAGGTAAAGGAGAAGAAACAATAGGCAAAGGGTTAGACAAACCTTGCACAATCTCTTGTAGCACGGAATCCTCTTCATCCTTGAAAAATTCAAGTGAACTATTCACCTCTTGCATATCATGGTCCTCTATCAAACCTTGCAACCATTCTTCGTCCGTTTCTGCCTTAACCAAAATCTCGGCATCAACATCTTCACTACAATCCTTTGCAAGCTCAATTGGGTCTTCCACAATATTGGTCATATCAGTTTCATTCTCAACACACTCCTCTTCGTTGTAAGGCACATACTCTTTTGCGGATCCAAATTTTATTATAAGAAACTTTTTTAGAACACTCAAAAATGCAGCATCCTCAAGCTCCACCCTTTGAATAGGCTCTTGATCATTATTAAGATCAATGCTTGAGTAATCTACACAAGTGTCATCATAGTCCTTTTCATCTTCATCTTGATCCTAGAATTCCATTGTGCACCTTTGGGTAATGTCACCATGAGTTGCTTCAAACGACGTATCTTCATAATCATCGTCAATTTCATAGCTAACATAAGATTGGTTGTCGCTGAATTTAGTGTTGCTAACCTCAAACTCATCCTTTTGAATAGGCGAATGATCATTATTAAGATCAAGAGTTGAGTTAGCTACACAATTATCAACGAAAGTCCCCAAAGGTTGGCCTTTTTCAACATTAGCATCAATCAAATATTCATCACACACCACAGGCACATTAGAATAATTATTGATTTGAAAACAAAATTCTTTTTCATACCTTTCTTCCTTGTATTCATCAATGCTTCTTCGTAAGATAGCCATACCTTCACGAAGTTCTTGGAGTTGCTCGTTTGTAGCCTCTTTATCTTTATGAAACTCTTGTCGTAAAAAGTTGGAAAAGTTGTCCAACAAGTTAGAGACTTGTTGTTCACGAGCATAAGAATCATCCAATCCTTGTGGTTGTTCACACACATACACGCCATAAGGTTGTTGAAGAAAACCATAAGGATCCATGGAATATTGGTCATAGCCAATGAATTGGTTTTGATTATACCCTTGGAATTGTTGGAAGTTGTCATGTTGTTGAGATTGTTGGAAACCGTATCCATTGTTCCAATATGCTCCATCCATGAGAAATAAGTACCTGAAACACGATTCTCAAAACAAGGTTAAAAACCAGAAAATAAAACAAAACTAAAAACAAGAAAATAAGAAACCAAAAACAAGTGACAACCGCTGCCTCCCCGGCAGCGGCCCCAAAATTTGACCGGTTGTCAGCCGTGCAAATATAATTCACTTTCTCGCTCAACTAGATATAAATATAGTATGTGATAAGAAAGAGTTTGTTCCCACAGAGAGGATTTAGGTTGTCAAGTTGTTTCGGTTTCCTATATAAAATAATGGGGGGTTTTCTGATTTTTATAATCTAAAAGTAAAATAAAAGCAAACAAAACAAATAAAGCGAAGCAAACACGCAAATCAAGATGTAAAGAAATTGATTAAGGATCAGTTTTCATTCACAAACTTGAATTTGTAACAATAACTAGAATTGATATTTAATCTCAACTTTTATCAAAAGTCCTAGGATACCTTGATCGCAAGAATATCCCACTAATTTCCTCTTGTCACCAACAAACACATTAAAAGATGCGAAAGTGAATTCTTCCTAGAAAGCAACCTAAAGTGTAAAAGCACAATTAAGTTTAACTCCCTAAGAGCACTAAGTTCTATGAAATAAGACTAATCAATGCAAACGAACGTGTAAAAGCACTAATCCGTTTTAACAAAGGTTATGATCCACATGTGACTACTAGAATGTATCACTACAAGCAATAATCACAATTATGCTACGTGTATTCAAGATGTATTACGTTTACATATAATAAACCCTAAACTAGCAATAGATATGATTACGAGTTCTACCAATTTGCAACTTGACAAAACTAACAATCAATCATACATGGCGATATTTCTAGCGAATCATAATCGACAAAACATGGAGACAAAACTAATTTATTGAATGAAAACCCATATTTGAAAATCCAACTTATTCCTTAACCAATAATAAAATCTAGGTACTCATGGCATAGGAGTTCATAACAAGGAGAAAAAGAAAACTCATCATGTTTCTAAACCCTAGGCAAAAATAGAAGAGAAGCTAAGATTAGGGAATAGAACCCCTCTTTCTTTTATAGTCCTCCTCTGCCTTGTACGATTTCCAAATCTACTTGCTCGTCTGAATGTTGGCCCAAAATAATTAGAGCCAGCCCAACTCAAAAGCACATCAGTCCACTACTTGATATGCCTGTCAGTTTTGTGAAACTGACAAGGCAATTTAGCCTGAGCTATCACCACATACATCTGGCTGTATCTCAACTCCTTCCCTGTACATTCATCTAGCCATAATCATCCCATCTAAACCAAATAAATCATTCAACATTCCCTTCTTAGTACAAACACTGCACTTCTGCCACAGCCACTCAGCCAACTTGCAACTGCAATAGCAACCAGTTCAATTCCATTCCCCTGCAATGCATTTCACAACCATCTGCAGCTTCAATTCTCACCAGCTCCCTCTCTGCGACTCAACTCAAACCATCCCTAGCTGCGACACACTTCCCTGTAATTCCAACTGCACCCTGTTATTGCAACTAACACCAGCATTCCCTGTTGCTCAACCATCTAAATCTCAACACAGTAGCACCTCAACCATTAGTTGTAATTTCCAGCAGCATCAGCATCCCAATTTCTTCTTGGCATCGCAGCTGAAACACCTGCTACATATTCATGCCTTCACTGCCACAGGACTTCAAATCATTCCCCAGCATCACTTGCATACTGCATCTCAAGCCAACCTCCTGTAAGTCAGGTTCAACACCACAAACACCCTCAATACCATTACCAGACCACTGTCATTCCATATCAGCAGCTGCACCACCAGTTTGCATCTTCTCGGCTTATTTACTGCCTCCATAACCAACAGCAGCATAACAACCTCCCTCTTTTCAGCTCCACACAACAGCAAGCATTAGTATCAGTCCCTTACATACAACCACGACTGCCCTCATCTTGACTCCAACTGTATCAGATTCACTTCCTTGAGCCCACACCCAGTAGCATAACTGCAACTGCATTTTTGCCTGAATTCCATCAAAACCCACTGGCAGCACCAACAGTCTCAATCTCTGATACCTCAAGCCATCAAACCCTTGTAAAATCCATGGCAACAAACACAATTCTTCCTGCAAACTCCAACTGTTGTAGCTCCTTGCAAACCCTTCCCTAACCATCTTTGCTTTATCAGTCCATCACCACTATTTTCTGCAGCATCATTGAGCCACAAACTAGCCATTCTACCTGCAATCTCAACATCAACTCAGTAGCAGTTTAAACAATTCCAGCTTCTTCTCAATCTGAGCCAAACCCAGCTTTAAGTTCACCACTAATTCTTCATTCCTTCTCTGTCTCTTCTTCGATTCAACCAAAAAGCCATCATTTCAGATCTTCCGGAGACTCAATTTGAAACCCATTTTGTAGTTTCAGCAGTTGAACTGCTGCTCTTCCCTCCGACAATTTCAGATACCAGCAAACCGATCTTCTTTCGATTCATTACAAACCCATTAATCACCTCCTTCTCCTGATTTCTCGATCCCCATTTCCTCTGCCAGTCGGTGCTCTCGATTTCTCTGATCTAATGGTGCCGCCATAACTTACTTCACTTCTCTCTGAATTTCAGACGAGAATGATTGATAGATGATTTCTCTCAACTCAAGTCATTCAAACACAAACTCGTTCTCTATCTCAGAAGCAGACCCCCCTTTCTCTTCTTGAACAAACCCTTACAAATCTCATACCCTGATCGATCCTCTATTCTCGTCTCTTCTAACCCTCTCTAATCAAAGACCTCAGCTGTTAGATCTCGACAGCAAACCCATCACCTAACCAATCCCATAATCATTCCATCTCAAACTGGCTTCAGATATCCTCCATTTCTCCATGTTTCCACCTACAGCTCTGTCTATTTCTGAACTCCAAAACCCCTCTCATCTTTCTCACCGATTCGCCCATCAGCACAATAATCTATTTCTGCATATGAACCTGTCTGAACTTGGGGAAATGACGCAATCAAATTCAGGGTTGGGTGTAAAACTGAAATGATGGTTGGGTGTAAGGAAACTGAGATGGATATTGGCACCGTCCCAGTTGATAAGGGCAGCCAAGTGAGGTGGCCTTCTTTATTTTCTGCTTCAAATACAATTGAGCAACGAATTGAGCATGTATTTCACGTCTTTCGCTTAAATGACTCCAAAACACCTGTATAACTCAAAAGTAAACACAAGATAAATAATTTACAAGAAAAACTCGCAAAGAAAGTATAAACAATAGATAAATATTAAGGTGTTTTAGACACCTATCAGCTAGTGTCTGTAGCGGCTTAATACAGTGTGGTGTTCAAATATGGACTAGGTCCTGGGGTTTTTCTGCATTTGCGGTTTCCTCGTTAACAAAATTTCTGGTGTCCGTGTTATTTCTTTTCCGCATTATATTTGTTTATATAATGTAAATATCACAGGCTGTGCGTAAGTTCAATCAATTGTGAATCCAACCCTTGCTTGTTGATTAAATTGATAGACACTTTGATATTGGTTTTTGATACAGTCCAAGTTATTTCTTATATT
This sequence comes from Papaver somniferum, assembly GCF_003573695.1. Lineage (NCBI taxonomy): Eukaryota > Viridiplantae > Streptophyta > Magnoliopsida > Ranunculales > Papaveraceae > Papaver > Papaver somniferum. Next base: position 68,573,251 of record NC_039362.1, read on the forward strand.
CAATCAGGCTCACAAATTCTTATTTGTTTGATTGCAGATTGAATTGAGAAATTGAGATATAACTCTTGAATATACTTTTCTTAAGATTGAGTCTGATTGTCTGGTTGATTCTCTTGAAATATATTGGAGTTAGTCCATACAGATTGCTAAGCGAAATATTGGGTGTGGTTGTTAGACCCCCGCTTTTTCAATTGGTATCAGAGCAGGCAAACACGTTTAAGACCTTATAAGTCTGTGTTTGTAGCGATCTGACTCTATGGACAGAAATGCGATCTCTATAAACGTACCACTAGTCTTCGATGGCTCAAATTACTTTTGGTGGAAAATTTCTATGTGTGCCTCTCTTCAAGCGCGTGATTTTCAATCATGGGTTTATGTTATTAATGGCTATATTCCTCCGGTAGTTACAATAGGCGATATAACTGTTCCAAAGGATATCGGTGATTATGATGCTGTCGAGATTCTTCTGCAAAGTAAAATTCTGACGGATTGAATGCAATCATCCATGCCATTACTCCAGATCTTCAACACCATATGACTACATACACTCGGTCTAAAGATGCGTGGGATATCTTAGAAACCGTATTTGAAGGGAATGCCTGTGAAAAAGAAGCTAGGCTTCAAAACCTAAATTCTGATTGGGAAAATCTTCGTATGGCAGATGAAGATTCATTTGATGAGTTTAATCACAAAGTATCTGAAATTGTTAATGCATCTTTTGCGTTGGGTAAGACTATTCCTAAAAAGGACATTGTGATGAAAATCCTCAGATCATTGCCATCTAGATATGATTCTAAGAAACATGCCATCGTTGAAGGAAATAACCTTGATGAGCTTTCCATAAATACTCTTGTTAGGAAGTTAAAGATCTTCGATCATGAGCATGTATCCAAATCTGGAAAGGATATTGCTTTCAAAGAACAAAAGAACACTAAATTATTTGATAAAAGTAAAAGTGTTGGCATCTCTGAAGATGATACTTCTGAGACTGATTCATCAGATGAAGATCTTGTCAAGTCAGTCTCTTTGATCACAAGACAGTTTAGAGATCTTCTTTTGAAGAGAAGTAGACGGTTCAGTTCACTAGAGATAAACCTAAGTCATCAGTTAAACCTCATAATCGTGTTCCTCCTATAAACAGGGATACAGACGATACTGGTGACGAGGATATGCCACAGTGCTTCAAGCGTAAAGGTTTTGGTCATTTTGCAAATGAGTGTTCGAATCGTAGAAAATACAGTGGAAAGAAAGGTCTTGCTGCAACTCAACGTGAAATGTCTGATCACTATGATTCTAATGAAGACAAAAAATCAAATGTTGCCCTCCTATATGAAAATATTGATTTTGATAATTGTAGCAATACGTACATCAACCTCGGTATTCTTCCAGGAGAAACTTCAACCAAATTGTAGGATAGAATAGATTTCTTTTTGTCTACTGGAAATTATATTTCTAATTTTTCAGGTTCTACTGTTTGTCCAACAGCCTGCACAACTATGACGTCTGAACCATCCTCCATATCAATATGTTCTTATTGTACTCTCAAGGGTCATGAACTCTCCAAATGTTTCAAGTACAAACATACGATAATATATGTCAAAAAACTTCAACGAAGAGAAAATCGATTAGCAAACAAGCTCAAACTTGTTCAGAAGTCGTCTGAGGTATGTAATCTCATCTCTTCTCCAAAGAAGTTAATTTACAAAGAAAAAAAATTAGACCACTAGAGAAAAGAATACGGTCTAAATAGTCTGTGAAACAGGGTTCTAAGAATTCCATTCAAGAAGGTTATGGTGGACAGATTATTGTTCACCCCAGCACAACTTAAATGTGTTGGCTGTGTATCTTGTCTCATGTGCCTGGTTCAAAAGAGACAAGGGTTTGCACACCTCAGGCTTTAAGAAAAGAGAAAAGTTTTTTTTTTTCCGCCGGGTTGGAATTCTTCAATCTTTTCATATGGCTTTCTCTGTTTGATCAATAAAAGAGGGTTAAAATCGATAATTTTGCCTTATTTAGGGTTTTGAGTTGTGCGTACGTGAATCCTTTTAGTGTATAAAGGTTTCGTAACCCTACATTCTTTTTTCCTTCTCTGAAAACTCTTTTTTATCACAATATTACTTGTTGAACATGATTTGTGAATTCCTCTCACAATCTCATACTGGTATGGAAAATCTAAGCATTATGTCTTCCGACGGAAAATATGTTAATATGATTATTAAGCCATCAATTATGAACGAAAAAGATAAGTCTCATGTACCTTCAACTTTGAAAAGAAAAAGGAGGAATGTGAAGAAACCAAGAGTTGTTCCTTCTAATCTACAGAAGTTTTCTGGGGTTCTTGAAGAGTTGAAGGAAAAAAGAAAGGATATTCAGAAAATAAAGGCTATTGTATTTTGGACTCTCGAAATTCAGAAGGCACTGGTTCGACATCAGTCTAGAAGGTTTGTTGGAATTGACTCCTTTCTTCATGAACCTTATGTATCTATGGCTATTGACGACAAGGAGTTCGAGGACGATAAAGAATTTTTTAGAGGCCTTAATGTCTAGGAAACTTCTTATGAGAATTTATTCTTGTGTTTTAAGAAGGATAACTAGGGTTTGGAATAACAATTATTGTGAGTACATATAACTATTTCCAACGATTTTCGTCTAGCAATGTTTTTATATTTATTTACTTGAATTCTACAGTTTATTTGGAAGATGATTTTACAATATTAATTTTTATGGTTTTATGTATTGCAACTTGTTATGGGATATGTGTGTTTGCGTCCGTGAACTATTATTGTCCCATATATGTCAAAAGTTAAGCCTATTATGTCATTATGCAAATATTGATGAAGATAGGATGAACTTTTGATTGCAAAGATTAAGTCTATTATATGTCTTTATGCAAATATTGATGAAAAATAGAATGAATCTTTGCATATTCCGTAGTATTGATCTTTCCCTGATCCACTTTTATGTTTAAGTACTGTGCGGCTCCATAAGTTCTCTTATGTTGAGCATTTCCGATTAAATTAATCATGGGTTCTTGTGATTAATTTAATTGACTATTTTGGATACAAACTCATGTTTCATGTGATTTGTTAATGTCCAAAGAAATCCTTCTTTTCTTGTAAAAGTAAGGTTTACGGATCATTATGTAAAGGGGAGTGGTTTTCATGTGAGATGAAGTATTGACTAAGGGCGGGTGATACATAAAACGATAGTATTGTTGTTAAATTTGTGATACAATTGGACTTTGATGTTGTGTAATAATACTATGACACTGTATAACAATGATTGTGAGCTACTGTTTCTCATTGTTATAGCTACGGATCTTCAACAACTATGATGCTGAGTTGAACATATTCAGAATCACTGTAGTACTTGGAAGTGACGAAGATTTCGAGTAATGTTGAAGAACCAATGAGATCAAGCATTTGGATGAGAAACTACAAAGTTTATTTATTTTGTAATCCATATGTATTGATAGTTTTGTCACTAAAATTGACAAAGGGGGAGATTATTAGAGCAGCGCTCGGTCGAACTCGCAAGCGTTGCTATCTCAAGCTTGTTTTCAAGTTTAGTTGCCAAAACTATAAGTCTTGATTTCTAGTCTAATTATAGCTAAGTCTCGGATTAGGATAGTAAGTGTAGTTGAGCATTAGACTTCACGGCGTTCATCGATTGAAGATGAAGAACTACTAAGGGGAGACTGTGGAACTTCATCAACAAAAGATATGTGGAGACTTGAACTCATCTATCACTCAAAAGTCTATCTACTCTATCTCCTATTTGAGACAAAAGTCGTATAGCTATATAGACTTCGATTATACATATTTGATATTTCGAGCTGAGTTTAACTCGCTTACATATTTCTCGAAATATATGTTGGTAAGCTTCCGCTTTAAACAAGTTTATCTTATATGCTTGACGAAAGTCAAAAGATGATCATGTGAAAATCGCCTTGTAACATCTTACATGATTTGTGTGAGACAATCATTTGATGTAGAATCGGAATGTTTCGTATTGGTCATTCGATCACTTAAAAATTAATTTGAAGCTAATAGTTTGTGTGAGACAGCTATTGTCGTATTCTAAGAATGTTTCAATGAATGAAATGGGAGTTTAGAACACTTATGGTTTCATTTGAACTAGTTATGGTTGTGAATTGATTGATTCGAGTGAATCAAAATTGATTCATGAATTGATTGATTTTGGTTCAATTGTGTCTTGTATACTTCTATGAGAATATAAACAAATGAACAAATCTAAAACTAGTTTCATTTGAACTAGTTATGATTAAGATGAATAAGGTTGATATGAAAGTGTTCATATGGCTAACTTCGGTTAATTATTGTTGAGCCAACAAAGGTGTACACGTTTAGGTGCGGTTACTCATATCTAAATGAAGTCACTTTTCATTTGTGTGTAACAATCTAAGTTCGATCTAACGGTTGAAAGACATTAGCTTGAGTCTAATCAGGTTTTCATCTAACGGTGAATATTGAATGCTTTGTTACCAAGGTAACATTGATTGCAAACCCTGATTTGAAGACTATATAAGGGAAAACTCTAGCAACTGGGAAATCTAATCCCCACACCTCCTGTGTGATACTAGTTGCGACTAGAGTCGATTCTCCTTTAACCTTAGGTTTTTCTAAAACCCAGTAGGTTAACGACTTGAAAACTTCATTGGGATTGTGAAGCCAAACCCAGTTATGATCTTGATGTTTTCTATCGTGATTGAGTACTATCTTCTCTAAGATTTGCTCCAGATTTAATCTCCGATTGGCAAGATATATAAAAAGTAGTCACAACAAACATCTTTGTCTCATCGTTTGGGATTCCACAATATCTTGTTTCGCTACCATACGATTAAGATTATTGTGAGGTGATTGATATTTCTAGGCTGTTCTTCGGGAATATAAGTCCGGTATATCAATTGGTTCATGTTCACCTTGATCAATCAAAAGACGGAACAAAACTCATAGGTATATCTGTGGGAGACATATTTATCTATTCAGCAGACTTTTCTGCGTGAGACCGATTGGTTTATCAAGTCTCTGGCTTTGGGTCGTAGCAACTCTTAGTTGTGGGTGAGATCAGCTAAGGGAATCAAGTGCGCAGAATCCGGCGTGGTTCTAGAGGCATAAGGAACACGACTGTACCTTAATCAGTGTGAAATTGGTTAGGGCTCAACTACATTCCAGTCTGAAGTTAACTTGGAGTAGTCTAGTGTATGTAGCGGCTTAATACAGTGTGGTGTTCAAATCTGGACTAGGTCCCGGGGTTTTCTTGCATTTGCGGTTTCCTCGTTGACAAAATTTCCGGTGTCTGTGTTATTTCTTTTCCGCATTATATTTGTTTATATAATTGAAATATCACAGGTTGTGCGTAAGTTCAATCAATTGTGAATCCGACCCTTGGTTGTTGATTAAATTGATAGACACTTGGATATTGGTTTTTGATACCGTCCAAGTTATTTCTTATATTCAATCGGGCTCGCAAATTCCTATTTGTTTGATTGCAGATTGAATTGAGAAATTGAGATATAAATCTTGGATATACTTTTCTTAAGATTGATTCTGACTGTCTAGTTGATTCTCTTGAAAGTATATTGGAGTTAGTCCATACAGATTGCTAAGCAAATATTGGGTGTGCTTGTTAGACCCCCGCTTTTTCAACGAGAATATACAGGTTGTTATGAAACAAGTATTTGCAGGTGAAGAACAATATAAAAGAGAACTCATCATCCTCAAACGGACCATCACACGCATGTAAAGTGCGCACTAAGTGTTTGAGAAAAATCTTCAAAAAAGGAGTAAATATTTAAATGGTAAAAGATTAGCATTTTAAATAGTATTGTTGATTACGAGGTAAAGGGTATAAAAATAAATGCATAGATATTTGAACGATAGATTTAACTCATTTTTAATTACAAAATCCCAAACAAAAATTCTTGGTGAACCGTCAAAAACGGACACCATGAAAACCGCCCCCTCACACTCCCTTATATGCTGGCCCACATAAACCAAACCCCCTGCAAATTCCTAGGCATCGTACACACCCTCATGTGTCTTCACGGTTTTGTCGTGGTTTTTCCGGTTCGTATAGAACCCCCGAATCCTAAATTGGACAAAAGTTAGAACAATCTAACTTTTGACAAAATGCAAGTACCAAACACCAAATAGCCAGAAACAGTTTATTTTTATGGAAATGCATTGAAGGCATTCTGCCTACTAAAGATAGAGTGATAGAGTGTTTGTTTATAAACTTAATCAAGATAATATTTGTTGTATGTGCAATTCTAATACACCAGAAACGGTTGAGCATCTTATCTTACACTGTTTTTTTTCTAAATCTGTTTGGGCTTCTTTGCCTTTTGGTAATCTAGTTCTTCAAGATTTTGCAACTGCTTTTAATATCTTTGATTGGATTAGTAAATACATGTCGTCCAGTAAGGATCTTTGTTGCTCTGTTTTAACTACTGCATGGTGCATTTGGAGAGACAGATGCTTTCACATTTTCCAGCAAGTGTCTCTTAATACTCAGGCTACTGTCAGACTTGCTTCTAAAATGATTTGTGATACCAGTGATTTGTCTACGGGTCCTAGCAATCTTTTTTCTGTTATCCAAGTTCATGTATCTCCCTCTAATGATGATCTCCCACGGGATTGCTTTATAGTGTACTGTGATGCTTCATATGATAAACATTCTAACAAATCTGGTGTTGGAATTGTCATTTTCAACCAAACAGGAGAGTGCAAGGGGTGCAAGACAGTAGCAGGCCAAGCACTGAACTCTGAAGAAGCTGAATGTTTAGCCCTTCTTGAAGCTGCGAAGTGGGTTAAAGCAAGAGGTTATGACAAAGTTTGCTTCAGAAGCGATGCGAAGAATGCTATCTCCTTCCTCAATAAAGATAGGGATCAGATTAGCTGGTTCAACAATTCTATTTTAGAGGATTGTCTTTTTATTTTAAGTGATTTAAGCTATGTCAAAACTGAGTATGTTAGTAGAGATTTTAATGGTTGGGCTGATAAAGCAGCCAAATACAGTGGAAGATTCATTGTATCAGATGAATGGTTGGATAATAATCCTCCATTCGACCTTAATCTGATGTAATCTTTTTCTATATTAATATATCTTCCTTTCCTAACAAAAAAAAAAAAAAAAAAAAACAAATAGCCAAAACTTTTCCACTAGCCACTATCTGGATTGGACAAAGAAGAGACTAAAGGGGATTTAAGTTTGAGGAAGGATTTCGTGAATCAATTCTTTTTTATATAAAGGAGCAAGTTAATGCTGACGTGTCAGCACCATAAGCCTTATACAAAATTCTGGCACATTAGGACGCCACGTGGCAGGAATTTTTAAAGTAACCGATCACCAAACTCATTAGACACGCCTGTTATGACCGGTCCTGTTGACAGGCATCCATTATCGAGCAGTATGAGAAGATGCAACTAATGAAACAAAACAATTAATCGAAATGTCCTAAGCAATTTTACCGACGCGCCTTCTCATGTACAACGAGTTTTCTTGGGCTTATGACTCTTCATTTGCATAAATAACTCTCGGTCGATAGCATTACAACAAATTCCACTTCTTCGTGATTTTCTGTTCAATCATTTCAATCATAAATTGGGTACAGAGTTACGAATTCAGTTCTTCAATGGCTATCCATAACTTCTGATGAGTTGAGAGAATGTATGGTTAAGGGGAAAGTGGAACGGCATTTAAGGAGAAAGTAGTCTTGATACCGATGAAAAAGAAAAGAAAAGAAAGTGGTCTTGATTGGAAATACAAGTGCAGGGTAACTAAGATTTAACAGAAGATATTGTATGCCAGAGATCACAAAAATAGGAGACTATGTATGCCAGAAGATCATCTTCGCAGAATCTGATTCAGAGTACGTTACTCAACCTTTTAGTTTATGACAATTCTTATTGATTATTCTTTACACATCCAAATACTTTGGCTTATGTTAATTTCAATTAGAAATAGCAAGGCGAGAAAAAAATTAACAAATGCACTGGATAAGCTTTTGTAATCGCCTTCATTATATAAATTGTTCCATATCAAAAAATGACGTTCATGTTTTCGAGAGATATAACAGAATATGTACTTGATAATGTAGTGCCAGCAATGTCTTCACATAAGAAGAAGTTTTTGCTGTAGAAAGATTTGGGAAGTATGCGAAAATGTTTTGGGATTCACTTTTTAGTTTTGTACGTTGACAGAATCGCTTATGTTCAATCACTTAAAGAAGAGGCAATTCCAGTTCCGGACCAACCTGCCATTACTAAAGAGAATGTTATGTTATCCATTGATGGTGTTCTTTGTATTAAGGTATAAGAACTGCAGTTGAATAATGTGTGTTTGTAAATTAATCATCGGCTCGGTTAGATTGATATTAAATTTGTATGTCTTGGTTGCATATCATTGACAGGTTACTGGCATCATATGGTGTCGTGGATCTAATTTTTGCTGCTATTCAACTTGCGCAGACATTGAAAAGGGCTTCAAAACTATAATACCATAGTAAGGTATTTTGAATTCTTCTGTTTTACAAGATTTTATACCATGAAGGTCCCTTCAATTTGTACCATGAAGGTCCCTCCAATTTGTCAGATGAATGGTGCAGCGGTGAGACAAGTTATTTTTCGAACTCCTTGATTCATGTATCTATATCTCACTCATATTTAAGATGGATGTGTTCTGCCAATACTCTATGCCGACTTTTAGAGTTGCTAGAAGTTAACAGAAAAAAAGTCTTAAAATGACAAACCCCTTTGAGGCGAGCCTTCAAAGCCATCTTTCTTTTAACTTTCATGGATACCTTAGCTTATTTTCTTTTGTTGGTGACTTCAGTAAATGTGTACAGGTTCCTTGATATATATTTCAAACGAGTTATCTGTTTTATATGTCACTTTCTGTTATGGCCTGTGAGTTAACCTTGGAATACATATTGTCTTTAACTGCTGATTTCAAGATATAAATATACATCTAATATGTCCTACGGAAATGTTGTGCAACTGTTTCTGGATGACTCTTTGCACTCTCTTAATTCTTCAGTGTTATTCACGTTAGTCATCTTAGCGTGGCTACAGGAATTGGTCAGAACTCCACTTTTGTTACATATCGGTTATAATATATATATATGCATAAAGATATTACATTTACTACGCAATATACATTTTCGATCAGGAAAAATTATTGATAAGAAGCTACGTACTCATCTAGCCCGCGCAATTGCGCGGGTTTACAGAACTTGTACTCTTATATATAGACAATATCTCGCATGATTTCAGCCATTTTTCCACACTCTTATATTGCACACTAATAACCAGCCTATATTTTAGAAATGCGGAAGTATATGTGAAATTTTTCCCACTAGCCACTGAAACTAGGGCAAAGAAGAGACTAGGGACTAAGGTTTGAAGTTGTAACATTCTCTTTTGAAAACAATTGCTGGTTGGTCTTGTGGTCCTGCGAATCCGTGTTGAGCAACGGATAGACTAACCGATCCATGTGTATGGCACTTTGAAAAGTATAGGCAACACCAACATATCTCTTTGCTCGTGTCACAATCATATAAAGCTCATGACTGGATACAAACAGTACGATCTTGCATCACATGATGGCGATCGATCGTAACCTGATCAGTCATATATTGATGTCCTCTTTATATGTACTCTTTGTTCATCATTGATCAAAAAAACATGGCTCGTGGATGCCATAATGTCTCATTTTCTCTCAACTCTTTTTCCCCACTGTTGAAGCGAGTTGACTCCTCACCCGTGTTCTCAAATCCGCAGTTGCCCGGTTGAGGTCTACTAAGTGTCTAATAATTGCCACCTACAACACTCATGCCGGCTTAAACATATGTCTTGAAGTAGTGATGCTTGCAATGGCCCAATTTTGCCACCCCTAACTTAAGTGAGAATGTACATGTAGGCCCTTTTCTTGATGAATGCCGGAGTTGGAAGGGTATCAAAGATTTGATTGGTGTGATGTCGAGAGCAGTGCTACTATTTAGTGTTGGTTGACATCAAAGTTATTAGCTGAGCCAATCCCAGAGGCATGCATTAAAAAGCAGATTGAATGAATTCATGTACAACCACTACTTTCCCACCACCACCCCAATATTTCTTAAATGTAGCAAGGAAGATAGCTAGATATGGTTTTTCATTTCACGCTTCTAAAGATAGCTTTACATTTTTAGATTAAGAGATCATGCCTGATCTGAGATGCAATGATGTTACTCATCATACAGCAGCTTTTGAACGAACCGCTCTCCATTTTACAGTTCAGATACGAGGGATTTAAGGAGAAAGCGTGGAACTTAAGATAGTTCAGATTAATATAGTAATTCAGGGTAGGATTTAGTGGGACAAATGGCGAACTTCCGTTGAGAAAAATATGTTAGACCACCCATTTCAATTTCTCAATCGTCTGTAAAAGCTTTTAGTTAAATGAATAGAAAAATAGCAGTGGCAAAAGAACTTTTAGAGTTGCACTTTCTAGTCTGTAGTCTACAAAGAGAATTCTTGTTGAAGCCTTGAGGGAATGTTCATTAGAAGATTCTTTGAAACTCTCTTTCGCAACCCAATTTTTGATTGTTAATAATACCACAATTAGCAGCATAGATAACAAAAAGATATGAAGAGATAGATATTGCCATATCGGTGAGGAAAAGAGTCATTGGTTAACAAGTATTTTTAACGTATGTATGATGTCCTCATTGGTTGTCTACTTTAGTAGATTTCAACAAGAAAAACACTCGGTGTTAACAAGTTCTTGATTATCCCACTCCCACTGATGGAAACAATATTAGAGTGAATGTCATTCTGTAAAAAAACAAAAGATTTGGAGGGGTAAAGAAAATGAAAGTTTGATGATTGAAGGACTATTTGGCTGCTAGCTAGCTCCTATGATATAAAGTCAAATAGTTGGGAGTTAAAAGTCTTGTCAGAGTCAGACCCCATATAATGGTCAATGACCATCTTTGACTCCAACACTCCGTAGTCCATACCTTGTGCCTGAAAGTCCAATATGATTGCACAATAAATACTGAGAGAGCATTTAAAGCTCTTCCTCCTAGTCTTGTTTCAATTTCTAACCCCATCCATGATTAAACTTGAGGTAACTTATTAAATGAAGTAATTGGAGGTGTCATTTAAACTTCCTTCACACCTCATTACAAATAACAGAGGAGGGAGAAGAAGAGTTAAAGCTCTCCCTGAATCCGTCTCTCTCCCTCTAAATGCAGAGAAAATGGGTAACTTGTGTTGCTGTTTGTCACCTAAAAAAGAGAAAAAGAAACTATCAAAACGTTTCTCAAATTCAACAACACAACAATCAGGGATAATAAGTTCAAGTAATAGGTGGAACAGAATAAGAAATCCTTCAAAAAGAGAGAAAATTGAAGACGCGCAAATTCAAGAACAAGCAATTGCTGCAGCTATACTATTCAAACAACATCAACAACAACAACAACAACAAAATGAAGGAGGAACTTCTATTCCATTTGATCGTTCTACTTCGTTGAGACATTCAGCTTCTTCAAGAAAACAATCTTTGCCTAGAAGTTCTAGTACCAGAGCTCGTTCATCTACTGATCCGCTGCTTCCACCTTATCAACTGGTTTGATTTTCTTATTCTAAATCCCAAGTAAAAATAAAATATTGATACTATCAAAAAAAAAATCTAATCTTTTTTTTTTTAATTGATATAGGATGCAATAAACGTTGATGATTTGGAGACGAAACATTTTGTCCTTGTTCATGGAGGTGGATTTGGTGCTTGGTGTTGGTATAAAACTATAACACTTCTAACAGAAGCTGGATTTAAGGTTGATGCAATAGATTTAACGGGTGCTGGAGTTAATTCATTTGTGACTGATAGTGTTACAAGTCTTTCTCAGTATGTGAACCCACTCACTAATTTCATTCAGAAACATGATGATAAGGAAAAGGTTTGATCTCTATCAACGAATCCATAGATTTCATCGGCTTTAAAATGTTTACATAATGTAGGCAATGCTTAATTTATGAAAAGTTTGGATTTGATGCAGGTGATCCTGGTGGCTCATGATCTTGGTGGTGCGTGTATCTCATATGTAATGGAGTTGTTCCCATTAAAGGTTGCCAAAGCTATTTTTGTTGCTGCAGCAATGTTAACGAGTGGGCAAAGTACTCTTGATATGTTCACCCAACAGGTTTGTTTTTGACATCTAGTTTCCATCTCCTTTCCATGTAAGAATTTAGACTGTACCAAGTATTCTTTTCTGCATGATATGAAATCGAAAATTGGCGTGCGTATACAATTTATAAATTTCACTTCAATAGAGTGTTCTTATGTTAAGTTTCCTGCAACAATGCCATTGTAGGCAGGTCCAGATGGTCTAATGCCACAAGCTCAGACATTTATATATGCGAATGGGAATGATCATGCTCCAACTGCGATTGAACTCAATAAATCATTGCTGAAAGATTTGTTATTTAATCAAAGTCCCACAAAGGTATATTGCTTTCCTTCTTACACACAGAATGTTAATTTTTTCAAGTTTTAATGAACTTTGGCACCCATTTTGCTGCATTTTTCGGCTGTCAAAAGTTTCTTGAAATTCAAGTTTTGTATTTGTTTGTGCTTCTCTTCTTCAAGGATGTTGCATTGGCGTCTGTTTCAATGAGATCCATTCCGTTTGCACCTGTTCTAGAGAAGCTCTCTCTTACTGACGAGAACCACGGCGCAGTCCGGAAGTTTTATATTGAAACAACAGAAGACAATGCAATACCGCTCTCTCGGCAACAAAGCATGATTACTGCAAATCCTCCAGAACAAGTATACCGGCTAAAGGGTGCCGATCACTCACCTTTTTTCTCAAAGCCTCAAGCCTTACACAAGCTATTGGTTGAGATTTCAAGGATTCCCTCAGTTCAGTCAACTTGTACATGACCATCTTGCTAAAGCCTAACCCATTAGTGTACAATTGTTTGATAATGCATTGTACACTAACAGTCAATCAACATGGCTGGATGAATTGAATCCACGAGTTTGATTTATTGTTTTCAATGGAGTTAGTTTGTGTCTATTTTCACTGTTCATTCGTGTAATGTGCGAAATATCAAATATTATATGGGTCTGTTCGGGTGCGCGAACAGCATTTGATTATGTTTAGGCAGCAGGTGGATCTACAAAGGAGTCTATGGAATATGGAGTGTTTATCTGCACCACAAGCAGTAGTGTAATATTCATGCAACAGATTTTTGATTGTCTGGAAGTCTGGAACCACGGAAAGGTTTATGTTCCTTTTTCTTTTTCTTTTTTTTGGATCGGTAAAGATAAATTTTATAACGTACATTGTGTAGGAAACTCAAGAATGATTTTTTAGGGATCATGGTTTTTTTGAGGGGGCCATGATTTTATTAGGCCACCTTCCCTATAGTGATAAGGGGTGTCCTAAAACATTGAAATGACTAACCTACCCTTAATCTAATTTAATTTAAAACCAACCTAATAACCACCACCACCTCCCACCACCACCGCCCACCACCGCCACCTCTGATTACCACCACCACCAACCACCGATTACCACCACCGCCACCACCGCCGATTACCACCACCACCACATCCGATTATCACCACCAAAAACCACCGATTACCACCACCACCTCCTCCCACCACCACCACCGCCTATTTAAGAAATGTAACAACATCAATGCAATCACAATTAAGTTCGGTTACATAATAATTTTATCGAGTATAAAAGACGCCAGTCGCAACCTGATTCTGCCATGGAACCACTCCGGAGGTATTTTCCAACAAACCCTTCGCTTTAATTTGATTTTGATTGCTTCAGTCGAATATAAATCATCAAAATAGGGTTTTAATAGGAGTTACAGAGCCATGTTCGGTTAAGTCGATTTTCCAAAAAACCCTAGTTTACTAACCGAACTTCTTGAAAATGAAGAACACGAAGAACAGTTCGGTTCTATTGGATTTAAAACTAAGTCACCGAACTCTCTGTTTGGTTGTTTCGCAAAAAAAATTAAAATTACAAAGTAACCGAACTCCACCCTTAGAACCGAAAAACAAAAACAAATCCAGTCTAACCGAACTGTGTTGTTGTTGCCACTATGTTGAGTTCCGAAATAACCGAACTTAGCCAATAGAGTTCGGTTTGATCGCAAAAAAAAATTTAAAACTAAAAAGTAACCGAACTTAGCCAATAGACGCTGGAACTTCACATTTTTTTTGTTTGTTAAGTTCGGTAACTTCACAATTTTATCGCAGAAACCGAACTCAGAGTTCGGTTGGTTAGCTGTTAGGTTCAAGTTTGCGAAAGAACCGAACTTTGTAAACTTATATACTCTTATATTACGTAAAGTTCGGTTAGATCAAAAGTGCATGCAGTTTACGAACCAACCGAACATAACGCTGTAACTCCTATAAATTATTAGAGAGTTCGGTAACCTGCGTGTTTGGAACAAATAACCGAACTACACTTTCAGATGAGTTCGGTTACTTGTTCATCTCACGGTGCAACCGAACTACAGATTCAGATGAGTTCGGTTACTTGTTCTTCATATAAAGTAACCGAACTGTTCAAAATCCAGTTCAAATCCGGATCATTTTGAAGATTAACAAATATTCTAGGAGAGGATGGAGATAAAGAATCAGCAGAGTTTTCATCATTTGAATACTCAAACTTAGTGAATTGGAAAAAAAATTTATTTTTCATGTTTTTCTCCTTCATCTTCTCTAACTCTACTCTCTCAATAATTCTACTCAACTAATAATAAATCCATCTTTTAATTTAACCTCACTAATTGTTTTTAACTAAATCATTCACTAATCATAACCTAGAATTAATTAAGAGGGTAGATTAGGTATTAAATAAATAACTAGATATGGGGTGTCCTAGAATTACTTCTAATGTCTTTACCCAAAATAAAACCATGGTCCCCCCAAAAAAACCATGGTCCCCAAAAAATCGTTCAAACTCAAACACAAGTTACAACCTACACAGATGCAGTGCAAACTTAAAATTGAAATACTCCAAAAAAAGAGTCCAATGGAAAACCCAATACATTGCCAACATTGATGAAGGCCCAGCCCTGACTGTAGCCATCACTCTAATCCTACCCGAATATCCCAAAATCTCAAATCTAAACCAACACTAGACACGACATCGTCTCATAAATAGAAGGATGAATATAACTTGAGAAATAGGTGGTTCAGCCTTCACTTACCTTTTGTGGAAGAAGTTCTGTAAAAGCTTCGGTTGATCTTCGCTTTCAAACGGTAGAACGCAGTGATGTCCGATTCTCAACTACACACTTCTATCATAATCTGAGACTTGACTAATTGTAAAATAGAAATCAAGACATAGTTTTGATCAACTAAGTTTGACAACAAGCTTGATATAGCAACACTTGTGAGTTCGACCGAGCAATGCTCTAACAATATCCCCCTTTGTCAATTTTAATGACAAAACTATCAATACATATGAATTAAAATTTAAGCTTCAAAAACTCCTTGAATCCATCGTGCTTGATTTCCTTGGTTTCTTCAACTCCTTGAATTCTTCGTTACTTCAAGTTGCAACGATTCTGAACGTGTTCAACTCAGCATCGTTGTTGTTGAAGATCCGTAGTAGTAACAACTTTGGAAGCAAATATTCCCAATCGTCATTATATAGAAACATAGTATTATTATCTTCTGCAAAGTTAAATTGTATCACAACTGCTAAGTAATACTACGGTGATATGTTTCTCCCCCTTAATCAATACTTGCATATTTTGCATAATAGGTGAAACCTATAGATATTGATTCACTCCCCCTTACATAATGATTCATAAACCATATGTATTTAGTGGAAACTACTAATTAATTCTCCCCCTTTTTGTCAACATAAATTGGCAAAATGTACGAAGATCATGGGATCGTAATGAATTCAACCAAAAGATAGTTCAAGACTTAAAGGAATTACATATCAACTTTTATTTAGATCTATAACACAAAACAGAATGGGTTTTTGAGGTTGGACGGTCGGATAACATTTTGAGAGACAAACATTGCATCTGACCATCCCAGTCTCATTCCAGCGAAAGACATCCGACGGACGTCGTTTCTGTAACGCTTCTCATTATGAATCAAAATTTATTAATCTTTAATTATTGCATCACCTCTTAACGCAAGATATTCAAAGGAACATTAAATGAAATCATAATATATCATATATGCATTAATTGGATTTAGTGGTGGCATGACAAATCTAATGGGAATGATATTTATTTATTTATTTTTGGATAATGTATATGTATAATTTTAAAATGTATTTATAGACATTATTTTCTCTTAAAACAAAACAGAAAACTATCTTGCAAAGGAACATGATTTAAAGTCTGGAAAAAAAGAAAAATTACACCAGTCAGATATCATATTAAAGCAGTGTCGTTACGGCACGAGCTATCTCTAGATATTTATAAGAACTCTCTGTTAACCTCATGTCGTGCCGTTACGGCACGGGTTATTTCTAGTGATATCACAAAATAAGAAATAGTTATCTAGCGCTCATCTAGGAGATTTAAGATACTAGCATCCTCTTTAAAATCCATAGCCACACACCCCACAAAAATATAACAATTAATCACAAATTCATTTAAAAATTCTTCCCTATTTGATGTCATTACCAAGAGAACAACATGAGTGACCTTTCTTTCATAAGAATAAGGATTTTGTCGTACATTAACAAATCACTTGGATTTGTATCCTGAATATCGATATAAATTAACCTCAACGCCAGTTACGAACAAGGAGATAATTTTAATCGGTATGACTCGACATAAGAAAATCTCACAGAGTGTATAGTGCAGTAATAACACAAAAGTGTGATCACGAGTAAATTGATACTACGAAAAATTCTCACAGAGTTTTTTCTATTTTTAGTTTATAAAACATAGTAGATTTAACTTCTGAGCATATATGAGATATCAGTTCAATTTAAAAAAAGAAAAGGACGCATATATCTCATAAGACTTTGCAATATATCAAGCAAATAATGATTACATATTGCAAGTTCATCTTCCAAAAACTCTAGAATTTAAATAAATAAATCTAAAAAACATGCAAGATGAAAATCGTTGGAAATACGTCGAAAAGGTCTTGATGTAGTGGGTTCGTTCGGATTGTTACAACCTATAGCAGATGGTTCGAAATTGATTCTAAAGGAACCTATTTCACCAATGCAGTGGATTGTGAATCCATGATCCGCGGGTTCAATCCCCGTCATTCGCCCATCAAGAAAAGGGACAGGAAGATCCTAGGTTCTATACCACTTCAACCTACAGAAAAAGCACTTCGGTGTGCCCCGATTCGGATTGTTCTCTGCCACTCGGTAACATTCAGTCCCCCACCAGTTCAAGTTGTCTAAAGGGATTTGTTTATGTATCTATGGCGACACGCCGGAGCTTATCCGTAACCAGAACATCCAGTCAAGATAGAGATTGTTATTAGCCAATATAGTTAACGTATGCTTAAAGTGCCAAAGCACAACAAGCCTACCCATCATCAAAGCAAAGCCCATGCAAGAATGACCTCGCCACCCTTGGATGGTTTTTTTGGATCAATAATCTCCGCAATTATGAGCTAACCTTTCTCGATTCCAATGCAACTTCTCCTTTTTGAGGAGAAGTCTCAAACTACGTGAGCCTCCCGACGAATCCAACAGAAATCCTATCTGAATACAAAAGATAAAATGCAGTTGAACTTGATGTTCAAACAAGACTACATCGCTTCCAATCGGGAATTCAATCAGAAAAAGCTGGATCGGCTGAGCTCCTTGTTAAACAATTATGATCTTACTCGATATAGCTCCGTGCTTAAAAGTTGGCTGGCTATTGATCTTTTCCCTCCGTCCTTATCAAAACACTACAATTAGAGATGACTGGAAATGTTAGTATTGTGTTGTACCAGCGGACCATACTCGGTTGCTATTTCGTTGCCTTTACAACCTTCCTTCTTTATGTCAAAGACCAGAAGCTACGCGTACATTCTCATTGGATTTCAATTGTTCTTAACTGCGATGGCTGTTCAATTTAAGTCTTCGGGTTGCACCTCCAGATCTTCAACTCCTCTACTTTCAGAGCCAGTTCCCAAAGGCCTGAATTCGATCTACTAGCTGGACCACCTGAAGTAACTTACCTATTTTGCTTTCACCTGCGAGGCTGGCAAGCACAAAACCTATTGTAGATGCGAGTCGGCTTTCTTTCGATTCTTCAGGGAACCCCCCCCCCCCCAAACGAAGAATGGCATCAACGAGGTGATACCAGCTATCAATAGTGCATCAATAGTGTCTAACAACACAAAAGAGTGAAATTTGGGACTCGAAAGCATCGCAACACAAAAATGCAGTAGATGCTCCAAACGCTGGTGTTTGTTTCTTGTTGTAAGTGAATGCAATGAAAAGACCCGGAAATAACGAATAATGAGAGAATTCGTTTATTGACATTGCGTGCTCATTTCCTTCTGCTTTGTTAATCATCCCGCAGGAGGCCCGGAGGTCTGAAAGAACTCATATGTCCATCTTCATCTGTCGATATGGGAAATCTTATAAGGAAAAGCTTGAGGGATGAAGATCTATAGGCAGGTATATCGGCGTACTAAATCTGTTTCGAGAAAAAGAGTAGGGTATAAGTTTTCTAGTAAGCTATATGTTCTCATTTTAAAATTAGTAAAAATAAGAATCATAAAACACTGGGCTATGCGGAAACCTAATCACCCGGGCAAGCGCGTTATGGCAGGCTTAATTAGAACTTTTTTTGGTGGTTGGTGAGCTCTGCTCCGGATCCCACTTTTCCACTTGCACCTGCTGACCGAGCTGACGGGAATTTCCTGGCGAAACTGGCCTAGATCATGGAATAGCGAAATTGGATTCAAGGTTGGGTAGATCAGCAGGGCTTGATGGGTTGACATCAGCTGGTGACCTTGTTCATGCTATTATATTCTCTTATACGGCTTTTTAAGATTCTCAATACCCATGTTTCTCGAAGCGACACGTCGTTCCACTCCTTTCATTTATACTCCAAGTGCGATTGCTAATATCTCATTTTGAGACCCACTTTCATAACATTAGAGATGAACCTGGCAATGGATGGATGCAATAAAGGAAATTTGAGAGAAGAAGGCAACAACCAGGAACAGAACCTTCTATCCAAACGATTCATAATGCAGAAGCTCACGTTCCCAGAGTACAAACTACTCATTATAGAGGCAGGCGAGCCTAGAATACTCCAAAAAATCTATAACAAAGTGTACCGAGTAGACAAACATCTTCAGAGTTGTTTGAAATGCTCGTTGGAATTGATCCGCTACCGACATCTGTAGGTATTTCGTATGAATGAGAAAAATGAAGGTTGCGTTAATGATAAATATCTCTGGGGAAACCGTTAAAAACAGATTGAACATGTAGAGGCACCTCAGCTTTAATGCCCAACTCTACTCATATTAAAGTTAAAAAAAACACTTTTATTTTATATCTCGTTTTCCGCTAGAAACTCATTTACAGCAGTCTAAGAAGATTGAATAGGGAAAAGAATTGATTCTACTTTAGATAAAAACAACTAGATCAAAACGTGGTTGAGCTCTTTTTTATAGCTGCGATCGAGCGAAAAAAGTTGTATAATTGTCCTCGACTGCCTGCCGAGTGTTGTTCTTATGAGAGATCGATTCGAGATTTCTAATCATTCCTCTTGGATACAAAGTTCTTCACTGCAGCCGTGAAATCATTATTCCGATGACAAATAGATAAAAGACAAGTTGAGGTAAAACTTGTTTCTTCTCTAGGATATTTCTCCTTTCTGATCCTTGATGATTCGACTCCTTGGCATATGTGATTGTTAACAACACCTACTGCATCTTTTTGGGTTATACCTGTAGTTACAGGAGCCATGATCGTATATCCTCAAGAAGATATATATATATATATATAGGTAAGTAACCCTAAATAAGAGAAATGACCATCCTTAATAGGTTCTGCGAACCGATGCGGCTTTAGTAGAAACTTGCCGTCCATGAGCCATGAAATACACAAATTCCGACAACCTTTTATATTTTAATTATACTAATTATTTGTTACTTATCCTCATGAAAGTCATAGTTATGTGAACATAATAAGACTGAAACATATTCTTAGCTCAAATAAACATGGTCTAGAGTACAAGAGTAAATGGTTCAAAAATTACGTATTATAGATAGGTGATGGAACGCAACTGCACATTCTAGACTTTGGAGCCAGCTCACAAAAATTATCACATACACAGTATCTCTATGAGATTATACTGAGGTTTTCATGTATAGAATTGGCAAACTTCATAAAAAAAAAAAGTTCAAGTCGACTTGAGTGACCTTGTCATCACAGTAAGTATTGTGATGAGTTTTTGTGCAAGCCTCATTTTATCAAGATAAACTATTGAGGCTGCACTCATTACTACAATTAAGTAGTGATGGGGTGAGTAGGACACTCGCCACTTATGTCACTTGGTGACTTAATAAGGTTATTTGTATATTCAGGATTCTTACCTTTTCTGGTTCGTCTTCTTCTCTGTTTATCTCTCTTTGGCATTGAGAATTCCGAACTATGCTTCAATAACTGACTCATTCTCTGCATGTCATTTTGAAGTTTAACAATCTTCTCGTTATTCTTCTTGAATTTCCAGCATTTTTCTTGAACATGGTTCTTACTTTCTCAAAAGATGCAATGCAGATATGACTCATCTTTAGAAGACTTAGCTACCTGTTTATCACAACGAACGATTTCCACTTTACATGAACCAGCAGGCATAAAATAGTTGTTGGTGATTGAGGTCTTGCTGGTGAATCCGCTAGTGTTACCAAAGGACTTTTGCCCAAACAATATAGCAGAGATTTTGTCTGAGCTTCCCGAAAGCGTTTGTTGATCATAGTTGAGGGTATCAATCTCATTATCTTTTGCAAATATCATTCTAATGAAATTTTCATTAAGTTTATCCAACTCTAGATTTTTCAGTTGAAGAGATGATTCGATTTTTTTCATATTTTCTTCAAACGTAGGTTTTCTCGGTTAATTTCTTCATTTTTATTCAAAAAATCTAAAATCTCCTTTTATGACGCAGAATCAAAGACCGAATCAGAATTAACATATATTTCTGCACAAGGGGCTGAATTTTTTGTCTGATTTTCAGAAGTAAGCTCATTAGAGTAATCAAGTGAAACAATGAGAGCATAATTTTTTGAAGAGAACTTCCGTCTTGAATAATTAAATCATCTTGGATCTCGGTTCGGGAGCGCCGCTTTCCAGATTGTCCGTTCTTCCTTAGGATATTTTTGACTTGTTATGTGATCATAGATATATTCTTTTCATCGTGATCAACACAACACTCATCAGCCCAAGACAAGCTTTCCTTTGAAGAAGTTTTGCCTGCTTTCGTTGTGGCTTCAAGTGCAAAAGCGCTATCCTTAGCCATTTGGTGCTCATGATCAAATATTTCAGCTTCCCAGTGTGACTATTCTTGGAAAGAGTTTCAAGGTTATTACTTCCATGATGACATGTTTCTTAGACTCAGATCTTGCTAGTAAAGATCGGAGAATTTTCATTACAATGTCCTTTTGGGGAATAGTCTTCCCTAATGCATAATATGCATTAACAATTCCAGACACTTTTTGATTAAACTCATCAAACGAATATTCATCAGACATACGAAGATTTTCCTAGTCAGATGTTTTGGATCCTAGATTCTTTCTCTGAGGTATCTCCTTCGAATATGGTTTCTAAGATATCCCAAGCATCTTTACACGTAGTGCACGAAGTCACATGGTTCTTAAGATCTTGGGTTATGGCATGGATAATAGCATTTAACCTGTTAGAATTATGCTTTACAGCAAATATCTCGGGTTTCACTATATTCTCCTAATGGCTTCGCAACAATGGTTTCGTCTCTAACAACTGTCGGAGGAACGTATCCTGTAACCACAAGTTTCCACGTCTGAAAGTCACGGGCTTGTAGAAAGGAACGCATATCAATTTTCCACCATAAGCGGTACGTTTATCGAGATTGCACTCCTGTCCATATAGTCATATTGCTTCAAACACAGACTTATTAGGTCTTAAATGTGTTTGCCTGCTCTAATACCAATTGAAAACGCGGGGTACCAAAATACACCACCAACTTTTTCTTAGGAAACTTTTATGGATAAACTTAAATATCATTCCAAGAGTTCAAATTAATGAATCTCAATAAAGGAATAATATTTAAAATTATATCTCTTTCTCTCATAATCAGAAAGTTTACAGAGACAAGTCCGTGAACCTGATTTACGTGTGAGAGTACTTGGACGACTCCAAAGATCAATATCTGAGAATCAATCAAGTCGTATCCAACAAACAAGGATGGATATATCTACTTTGATTGATTTACGTAAAATCCGTGATACTTCAATTATACAGATAAAAAATATAATGCGGAAAAGAAATAACACAGATACTAGAATTTTTGTTAACGAGAAAACCTCAAATGCAGAAAAACCTCAGGACCTAGTCCAGATTGAATACCACATTGTATTAAGCCGCTACAGACACTAGCCTACTTCCAATTAACTTCAGACTGGAATGTAGTTGAGACCAAATTAAACCCTCACAACAATTCAGTTACAGTCGCGCTCTTTATGCCTCTTGAATCCCAGCAGGACTCCGCGCAATTGATTCCCTTAGATGACGTCCTTTACAGCCAAAGAGTTGCTTCAACTCAATTTAAGACTTTAAACCAATCTGTCTCCCACAGATAAGCCTATATGTATAACGCAATGATGTCCGATTCTCAATTACACATTTCTATCCTAATCCAAGACTTGACTAATCATAAACTAGAAATCAAGACATTGTTTTAATCAACTAAAGTTGACAACAAGCTTGATACAACAACACTTGTGAGTTCGACCGAGCAATGCTCTAACAGCTTATGCTTGATTTAGAAAAATGGAATATACCTTCACATCGTTGAAATAAATTTTTTATTATGATGCAGTGTAATAAAAATTGATGCTAGATCTCGATACTCACTGTAAATTTTATGTATGGTGCCCTTAAGACCGATGGTTAAGATGGAAAATGGTTGTATATGCATAATTATAGTTAATCAATATACAATTATCCTCTCATTATCTTAGGTTATTTAAGTTTCATCTTTAGCCAAGATGAAAAGGAGGGTGGTAATCCCTTACGTCAGATCACTGGATGATAATAACTATATGTTGGATAATAATGCATGCATAGTCTGTCGTATGTAGGAAATCTTATACTTTGTCAAATAATAGAGAAGTGAATGATCTCATATTAGAATGACTAGACAAGACTTTAGTTAGTAATGAGTTGTTGTTTTCTTATAATGTTGTTACTTACTGAAAAAGCGGGGGTATAACAACCATACCCAATAATTCGTTCGGCAATCTGTATGGACTAAACTTCAATTTAATTTCGAGAGCACCAACTTAAAAGCGAGACTCAATCAATAATTATATCAAAGAGTTTTTATCTCTTTCTCGATACAATCAGCAAATCAAACAGATAGAAATCTGCGATCCTGATTGATATGAGAAATAACTTGGACGATACCAAAGACCAATGCCCAAGTGTCAATCAAGTTATATCCAACAAACAAGGTCGGATTTATCAACTGATTGAACTATGCATAACCTGTGATATTTCAATTATATAAAAATATAATGCGGAAAAGAAATAACACAGACACCAGAAATTTTGTTAACGAGGAAATCGCAAATGCAGAAAAACCCCGGGACCTAGTCCAGATTTGAAGACCACATTGTATTAAGCCGCTAAAGACTCTAGCCTACTACAAGTTAACTTCGGACTGGAATGTAGTTGAGCCTTAACCAATCTCACACCGATTAAGGTACAGTCGCGTTCATTATGCCTCTAGGACCACGCCGGATTCTGCGTACTTGATTCCCTTAGCTGATCTCACCCACAACTAAGAGTTATTATGACCCAAAGTCGAAGACTTATAATTAAAAAAATTGTCTCCCACGGATATGTCTATCCTTTATTCTGTTTTTGTTCCATCTTTTGATACAAAGATCAAGATGAATAGGAATCAACTAATAATCCGGTCTTATGCTCCCGAAGAGCATCCTAGAAACATTAGTCACCTCAAAATAACAAAACTGATTAACAGGAAAAGTTATTGCAGAATCACAAGAGTCTGAGACAAAGAACTGTTGTGATTACTTTTTATATCTTACTTATCGGAGATAAATCTAGAGTAAATCTTAGAGAAGCTAAAACTCAATACGATAGAGCAAGTAAGATCAGAATACGCAACTACAGAGAAAATAGGTGGATCTGGCTTCACGAATCCCAAATGAAGTCTTCAAGTCGTTAACCTAATAATGGTTTTGGAAAAACCTAGGTTAAAGGAGAATCGACTCTAGTTTGCAACTAGGGCATAGGAAAGTATCGGGATTAGGTTTTCCAGTTGCTAGATTTCTCCCTTATATAGTCCTTCAAATCAGGGTTGCCTACAATCAAAGCTAAGATAGCTTAGTAACAAAGCATTCAATATTCACCATTAGATGAACTCCTGATAAGATTCAAGCTAACTTTGCTTAGAAATTGAGCAATTAATCACCACTGTTAGATAGTCTTAGCTTGTTACACACAAATGAAATATACTTATATTTAGATATGGGTTACCGTACCTAAACGTGTATATTGAGTTGGCTTAATAACAGTTAACAGAAGTTAGCCATATAAATACTTTTTTCATAGACGTATTCATCCAACACTTCTAGATCAAATATGAAGATCAATCAATCATGAAAGATAATCAAATGAATCTAATTGTGTTTCAAATAAAGTTGTTCAATTGTTCACTATCTCATAGAAATATATATGAACAAATTGAATCGAAATCGGTTTGATTCGTAATCGTAAAAAATACTTATACAAGAATCAATCCATGAACATTAAGTCACGGTTTGCAAAGATTGCATTCCTAAAATCATAAATGTTTTAGTTCATGAGTATGGGAATCATACATAACCGATTTTAGAACTTCAAGACTGTGTTCGCAAACCAGGTACACGAACAGCAGCTCCGGACCTTGGCCTAGTCGAGCCATTCGTAAACCCGGTTAGTGAACAATTGTTCCGGACCCAACTCAGGTAAACTCGTTCGCATACTAGGTATGCAAACAAGAGTTCCATACCTTCTCAGGTAAACCCGTTCGCATACTAGGTAGGTAAACAAGAGTTCCGGACCTAAATCATCACAATACAGTTCGCATACTAGGTATGCATGCCGTGTTGTATCCAGACATGGGTAATCATTCTAAACTCTCATTTCAATCATTTAAACATCCTTAGAAGATGACAATAGCTGTCTCACACAAACTATTAGCTTATAAGTAATTTTCAACTGATCGAATGATCAATACAAAACTTCCCGAGCTAACATCAAATGACTGTCTCACATAAATCATATAAGATGTTCAAGGTAATTTTCACATGATCATCTTTTGACATAATATTTAGTTTCCAACAAATAGATTGTTTCTAACTAAACTCGTCAAGAATACGATGAATAACTAAAGCAAAAAGCTTCCAATACATATTTCGAGAAATAGATAAGCGAGATAAACTCAGCTCGAAATATCAAATGTGTATAATGTAAAAGTATATATAGTTATACGACTTAGTCTCATTAGAAAATAGAATAGACTTCTGAGTGATAGATAAGTTTTAGTCTCCACATACCTTTTGTTGATGAAGTTCCTTAGTAGATCTTCGACTTCAATTGGTGAACGCGAAGAAGTCTAAAGCTTAACTACACATTCTATCCTAATCCGAGACATAGATATAAGTAGACTAGAAATCAAGTATATAGTTTTGATCAACTAAACTTGACAAACAAGCTTGAGATAACAATGCTTGCGAGTTCGACAGAACAGTGCTCTAACAATCTTCCACTTTGTCAATTTAATGACAAAACTATCAATACATATGGATTACAAAATAAATAAAATTTGTAGCTTCTTATCCTTCATGCTTGATTTCCTTGGTTCTTCAAGATTCCTTGAATTCTTCGTTACTCCAAGTACTCCAGCGATTCTGAACGTGTTCAACTCAGCATCATTGTTGTTGAAGATCCGTAGCCATAACAATAAGAAAACATATGTTCTCAATCATTGTTATACAGTGTCATAGTATTATTATAGATAATCAAAGTCCAATTGTATCACAACTTTGAAATAATATTATGGTGATATGTATCACTCCCCTTAGTCAATTCTTCATCTTACAATGAAAACCACTTCCCCTTACATAATGATCCGTAAACCATATGTATGTAGTGTGAACTACCAAATAATTCTCCCCCTTTTTGTCAATATATATTGGCAAAGGTACGAAAACTACGGGATCATAATGAAATTTTTAAAAAGATACTTCATGACTAAAAGAGAACATATCAACTTTGTTTCGATGATTTCACATAGTCAAAACTTAGTGTATTCATCAAGGAGTTTATAAAGATACAAGTTAACTCCTACAATATTCCACAGCCGCACTCCCCACAAAGATTTGACAATTAAGCACAAGTTCAATTAAGAACTCTCCCCCATTTGATGTCATTCCCAAGAGAACAAAATGAGCGACCTTAATTTTACAAGAAAATAAGGATTTTTTTGGACGCGATTTGTTAATGTCCAAAATATCATCGATTAAACTAATTACAAGAAAACCTTTATGATTAATTTAACCGGAAATCACTCAACATAAGAAAACTTACGGAGTCATACAGTACTTTCACATAAAAGTGGATCAGGGAAAGATCAATACTGCGGAATTTTCAAAAATTCGTTCTATCTTTTATCAATATTTGCATAAAGACATAATAGACTTAACGTTTGAGCATATATGAGATAAGCACAGTTCACGAACGTAAACACATATATATCTCATAAGATATTGCAATATATGAAATCAAAAAGATTAAATACTGCAAGAATCTGTTATGTTGTTGATGTTTTAGGAAGAGTCTAGAATAGTCTAGAATATTTTAGAGTTTCCTTGCTTGCCTAAGTTAGGGAGTTTCTTGATTTAGCTATGTTTGAGGTTTCCTAGTATAACTCATATACTTGGAACTTAAGTTTGTGGTTTCCTAGTATAACTCGTATACTTGGAACTCAAGTTTGTAACCTATATAAATAGGTATACAAGTCCTAAGGAAATACACACAATACACACAACACAATCTAGAGAAGAATTCTCATAACTAGAGAATTTTAGGGTTTAGAACGTCTTGTTCATAGAGAATTGTTTAGGGTTTGTGAACAGCATCCTGCTGGTCATAGTTGTGGTTTATTCTCTGTAATTCGTTCTATAATAAGATTTGATCATAGCCATTTGTGGGCGTAGGCACATTGCCGAACCACGTTAAATCTTGTGTCTTTCTAGTTTCGTTTAGTGCATCTTATTTTCTGTTTTCTTTAGTTCTACGTGATCCGAAGAACTAGTGTCTTGTGAAGAGGTTAATTCTAAGGTATTGATCCTAACAAGTGGTGCGGTGAGCGTGGAGAGGATCATAGTTAGAAGTGAATATTTCTGGTTCTACATCAAGTGGATTTTCGAAGGTGCATGGATTTGATATTATCAAGTTCAATGGGAAGAATAATTTCACATCATGGCAAATTGATGTAAAAATATTCTTGTTAGTATGAAACAAATCAAAGCAATCAAGGAGAAACCAACAACATTAACAAAGGATTGGAATGATGAGAAGTGGGATGACCTTGTTTTGGAGGCGTGTTCAACTATTCGTTTATGTTTGTCAAGGGAGATCACTCATAATTTTTCGAGTGAAACCTATGCAAAGGTGTTTTGGGAGAAGTTAGAGAAGCTCTACTTACAAAAGGATTTGACTTCTGAACTTTACTTGAAGCGTAGACTCCATGCCTTTATGATGTCTCCAGGTAAGTCTATGATGGATCATATTAATGAGTTTAATAAGATCTATTCTGATTTGTCTAATATCAGTGTCAATATATCTGATACGGATAAATCCATGATATTATTATGTTCTTTGCCTCTATCGTATGATGCTTTCGTTGACTATTTGTTGAATGGGAAAACCGATGAAGACGACGAAGATGAAGATAAGTTGGTTTTCGATGATGTTGTCTCTTCTTTACAAGCTAAGGCGTTAAGGAAGAAAGAGTTCAGCGACGAAGCACAAGTCGAGGGATTGTTTGTTGATAGAGGAAAGAATGGTAATAAGAAGTCGAAGTCAAAGAATCGTTCCAAAAAGAGCGATATTGAGTGTTATTATTGTCGAAAAACTGGTCATATTAGGGTTGATTGTCTCACGCTTAAGGCAAGAGGTGAGAAACTTGATAAATCAGATTCGAAGAATATTGTTGCTTCGGTTGCTGAAGGCAGTGAATTTTTAGAAGACCCAATGTGTGGTTTTGATGAGAAAGTGTTAACCGTTACATCAAAGATTTATCTCAATGATGGTTGTATGCTTGATTCCGGTGCTTCGTATCATATGTGTCCTTCAAAGGATTGTTTCACTACTTACAGAGAAGTGAATGGTGGTACTGTTATGATGGGCAATTCTAATGCCTGCAAAACAGTTGGAGTTGGTACGGTACAGGTTTGTTCGCATGGTGTTATCACAACACTTTCATAGGTTAGACATGTTCCAGATTTGAGGAAGAGTTTGATTTCGTTAGGAGTACTTGAATCACTTGGATACAAGTATTGGTGGGCCCGGGAACGTGTAAAATTAAAGCGCAATGAAACGCGGGCCTACAGTAATACCGCAAGTGCACGGTCGTCGGTTGTAGCTCGTGCAAGTACGGGTCGATCCACAGAGACTGGGTGTGTTTTGTAGTTTCTAGCTATTTTGGGCTCTAAATGGCTATTGTTGGGCTTTGAATACCCTTTGAGTAAATTGGGTCTAATGGGTTTGTTTTTAACAATGAAATGAACTGAGCTTGGGCTCAGTTGGTCTTGAATTAGGCTTTTGATTAAGCCTGAATTGGATTGGGCCTTTAATTGAGTTCAGGCTTTTGGATTAAGCCCACAGTTGACTGAATTGGGCTTTGGTCTCTGAATTAGGCTTTTGATTAAGCCCACAGTTGACTGAATTGGGCTTTGAGCCTTAACCTAAACTGTGGCTGGGCCTTAATGAACTGGGCTTTTGGAATTACCAGTGAGTGGGCTTTGAACCTGGGCTTTTAGCCTTTGGTTTCAATGAACTGAACTTGGGCTCAGTGTTTAAGTGAGCTTTGGAGCAGCAGCAGACAGGGAAAAGGCAGAAGAACAAGGCAAGAGGAAGAAAACAGAGATGGCAGTGAAGCAAAGACAATGGAGAAAATTTACAATGGAAGCAACACAGGGCAACACAGGGCAAAAGAAACACAGGGCAAAAGGATTATGAGAAGGTGACAGAACACAGCAACTACAAGCAGAGAACAATGCAAGTGAACCAAGGCCTAAGCCAAGGGCAGGGGAGATGGTGAAGCTAACAGTGATGACAATGCAAGGCCAAGGCAGTGGCTCTAGGCATACAAATGGAATGGAAAGAGAATTAGCTTGCTATGAGCACTAATATCTCCCATTGCTCAATCAAAACAATGCATCCTAAGCATACAAATGGAATGGAAAGAGAATTAGCTTGCTATGAGCACTAATTTCTCCCATTGCTCAATCAAATCAGTGCACTGAGGTTTCTAGCCTAACATTCCACTAAACATGTATGGCAGGTCCGGACTAGTGTATAAAAATGATGCGATGAAAACGGGCCTACAGTAATACCGCAAGTGCACGGTTGTCGGTTGTCGGTTGTAGCTCTTGCAAGTACGGGTCGATCCACAGAGATCGGGTGTGTTTCGGAAGTGTTTTAGCTAATTGGGTTTCTAGTTTGCTTTGGGCTTAGAAGCCTTTTGGCTTAGATGGGGCTTTGAGTGCTAATGGGTTTGAATGCCCTTTGAATGAATTGGGCTTAGTGGGTTTGTTAAAGATAAAATGAACTGAGCTTGGGCTCAGTTATCTTTGAAGTGCAAATGGGCTTTGGTCCTTTGATTGAGCTTTGGGCTCAATTTCACCTTAACAGTGAAATGGTCTTTCACAGTAATTGGGCTTTGGTTTTAGAAACTGGGCTTGATCTTTGAAAGCTGGGCTTTGTTTCAGTGAACTGATTTGAGCTTTGGGCTCAACAGTTCAACTGTGAATTGGGCTTAGGGCCTTGGACTCAGTTGTGAAGTGAGCCTTGGAGAGCAAAGCAAGCAGCAGCAATGCAACAGCCACAGAAGTGGATTGGCAGCAGCAGCTGCAGAGGCTCAGATGCAGGAGGCAACAGCAGCTACAGGGCAAGGAGTGGCAGCAGCAGCTGCAGAAAGGCAGCAGCAGCAGAGGAAGCTACAGCAGCAACGGAAGAAGTGGCAGCAGCAAGGGAAAGCAATGCACAAAAGCAGCACAAGTGCTGCAGGGGAATGAAAGGCAAAACAGAATGCACAAGCAACAGAATGTACAAGCAGCAAGCCAAAAGAAGTAAGCATAAGCAGTTAAGACTGCACAGGGCAAAAACAAGGAAGAAAACAAATGAAAACTAAACAGCAAAAACAAAACAATCAGTGAACAAAAGCAAAACAAAGCAAAAGCAACAGAAAACAACACAAGAATGAACCAAGACCTAAGGCCAAGGGCAGGGTTGTGGAGAAACTGACATGAAGCAATACTAAGGCAGCATACAGGCAAACAGGAGGTATACTAAAAGAATGGAAGAGAACTAGCTTGCTATAAGCACTAGTTTCTCCCAATGCACAACCAATACTACAACCTAAGCATACAACAAGAATGGCAAGAAAATCAGCTTGCTATGAGCACTGATTTCTTGCCATTGCACAATTAGTTCAAAGCTTCACAGATGTATCTAGCCTAGCATTCCTTCAAATGACAGTGAATTTAAACATGACAGTGAATTGAGCAACAACAAACATGATCACAACTAACTGAACTAACATTGAACAACATTGAAATACTAACAGTGATTAATTTAACCTAACATGATATTTAACACATTAACATTAACAGTGCATTAACAAAAGCACATTTAACAGTAACAAGAAAGTAACAAAGCAACATTAACAATGGCAAGAGATTAACAGTTGAAAGTGCAAATTAACAGGAACAATTAACAGTGCAGGAACAATTGAAATTAACCTAACCCAAATTGGGTGGAAACTTGGCTAGTCCAAGAACCAGTTTTTCATTCTCTACAGATTCCCTTTTATAGCTTACACAAAAAATCCTAATTTCACAAAACCCTAAATTTGCAGACCCTAACTTTTGGGGAAAATCGAATTCGACATACCCATGTGTAAATTGGCTTCGACCCATGCTTTGGGTATGTCCCCTCTGCTCTTCTGAAGCTTTTCCAGCCCTCAATTGTGTCTTCTCCTCGCTGTTGGTGAAACCCTAGCTTCTCACTTTCTAGCTTGTAGCACCTAGTTAGATGCTAGAAACGAGACAAGGGAGAGACTTGGGATGGAGTGGTGATGTACGGTGTGGTGGTGGTGGTGTAAGCGACAGCGGCAGAGAGTGGAGGTGTGGAGTTGCAGGCTCTGCAACTGTCGGGTGTTTGTGGTGAACTGGTTTTGGGAAGATGAGAAGGAAGAGCTCGATGGGATTAGGATTAGGGGTTGTTTGGTTGGGAATAGGGTATGTGTTGCTATGGTGTGAGGCAAGACTTCAAGTTCGATATTGCGAAGCTTAGATGTTGGATCATTGGATCTGAGTGGAATCGAACGGATAGATGGAAGGATGTGTGAAGCGACCGTCGGATTCTGAGGTGCAACGAAGTTAACGGCACCAGATGGAGTTAGGTACTGTAGTGTAAGGCGGAATCATCGGGATTTGATGCACAGGCATAGGAGCGACCGTTGGATTCAACTACCATCTAATCTGAAGGCTTGGAATTTCAGCGCTGTGGTGCTTGGCAGAGACTTCCGATTTTGATGATCTATGAAGAGCGACCGTCGGATGCTCCGAGAACTGATCTGATGGCTGAGAACGGAGGCGCTTTTGTGTGTAGAAAATGAGGTTGTGCGCACCATTCTTCGCGGCTTCCTTGCGTAATTTCTCCCGGCTTTTCACTACTTTTCTGCTCTTTTCGCTCCGCGACTCATCCGAACTTTATTTATTACCTAAAAATGCAAAATTAATAAAAAATATTTATTCTTGAAAACAATGAAAATACAGAATATGGGATAAAATGTAGAATTAATGCGCAAAAGATGAGTTAAATGCCAACAAAAAGGATAAATATATACAATATTTGGCACTCATCAAATACCCCCAAACCTGAATTTTACTTGTCCTCAAGTAAAACAAAACTAAGGAAATCCTAACTATACCACTGTCGCTGGTCTCTCGAATGCATTTAGCGTATGCACTAAGCCTTTTAAACCACTAAGTGTCCCTAGTGGACGAGTTGAAGTCTCGTGAAGGTTTACCAGAGGTGTGCCTACAAAACCTAAGGACAAAATATAAGCTCATATTCCATCAAACGTGACATGTGCAAAACAGTTAAGCTCACAGCAAAATGGAGATGTCAATCTAGCTATCGAAGGCACAATCCTAGCACTGATAACAAATAAGGACATGTGATAAGAGTGTAAAGTGTATCTACACATGTGTAAAGAAAGATCTGAAGTTATGACTACTAATCACCAAGAGATAGTTTCTCAGGCTAAGAACTGAGGTCGAAATCTAGCTAGCTGTCCGGACTTTACGAGAATTGTGAATGAGTTGGAGGTATTTCACAATTACTCGCGTTGTACATCAATGGCATACACCCTCCTTGCTTATTACAAAAGAACAACAAAAGATGACTATTTACATGACTCTTATTTACATTGACAAATCTCTTTTATTTTTGGAACAAGAGATGATGGAATTGATAAATACTTGATTTTTTTGGTATTTTTCTGATTTTTTTTTTTTTTTCTCATTTTTTTTTTTTTTTTTTTTTTTTTTTTTTTTTTTTTATATACATCGTTTTTTTTTTTTTTTTTTTTGAAGGAAACACTTTTGATACATAACAAAAAGAAACAAAAGATTACATGACACTTTGCAAGAGGTAGCCCTTTTTGATGCACCCAGTTAAATTCGATGGTTGTCTTTCTTAATGTAACCTCCACCTTCTATCCCAACCAACCAAAGAACAAGCTAGTCAAGTTTCGTTCAGTATTCTAAAGTGATTGGCAATCGTAACTTCCTATCCAACACCTTGAAGATCGAGGCCATACATGTATTGGTAGATCGTGCGCGTGCAAATTTCTTATCACTATGTGAATTGTGCTAGAATCAGGGTGCCTAAATATCTAGACTAAGACTCCTAATAAAAATACATATTTGCACAAGAGTCAACATTTCAAGGTAAATGAGCTCCATTTTTTATGATTTTTTATTTTTTAATTTTTTTGAATTTTGATTTTTTAATTTTTTGAATTTTGATTTTTTTTTTTTGGAATTTTTCACTTTTTTCAAAAAGAAGAAGGAGTTCGTTTTAATTATAGCATATTATCGTGGTATCTACTCTATACCCCCAAACCTAAACTAAACATTGTCCTCAATGTTTCAAAATATGGAAAGAATTAAAATGCAACATATGGAAAGGGACATGCTGAGTAGAGTAAAAGGAGAGAGAATACCCGATTTCGGCGAAAGCAGAATTAAAACTCCGTTATTCAAGGCAAAAATCCAACATATTTCAACCGAGATCATATTGGATTAGCAAAATATATACAAAAGGAACAAAAGGGTTTTTAAAATTTTATCTACTGGATTATATACAAAAAATTCACCATACACTAACAATCTAAAGAGTTGAGGATCAACCCAAAAGACGAAGTGTAGACATTTCAACAGCTTCACACAATAATAACAGGAAAGAAACGCAAGTGAAACTGTGAAACAAAATGAGCTACCCCCAAACCTGGATTTTACAGAAGATATAATTTTGAAAACAAAATCGCGCAGTTTTGGGGGTTCATCATGCACAAGGTCTAGCTCAAATGAACTGTGCTAGGGACGGGCAAACATGCTATTTCCAACTGTGGTTCCTCAAATGTATTATATTTGGAAGCAAAATAGTCCAAAGGACTTGGGAAGCACACAGTTCCAAACCTAGGTTGGGATCTCAGAAAATTGGTTTTACAATATTGGTACAAACCAAATCTAGGTTGGGTGGAAGGCCATCAGATTGTGACTTAGGTAGAAGAATAGGCATATCATTATCAATCAAATCAAAATCTTCTAACTCATCTACACATGTCACATCATGCTCACAATCATCAATCAATTGGCAAGTTCACACTCAGAATCATCAACATCATCAACAGATTTATTCTCATGCATCGGCAAATCAGGAGAAATATCACAATGTGACCTAGGTAGAGAATCAGACACATCAAATATATTTTCATGCATATTAGTGTCTACAGAAGATTCAACTATTCCTATGTCATGTCATCTTCACAGAATAATTGTACGAATCCCATGTCAATATCAAAATCATATGAATTACAATGAGTATTAGAAAAAACAACATTCATGAAGGTCGAGGGCGAGAAGCCATATGTTATTGAACCAACAGGTTCCACAATATTTTCATGTTCTTCTAACATATCATCATAATCATCATAATCATCATCATGGTAGCATGCATATTGGTCCTCATTAAAAGTGGTGGTGTCGTTAGTCGATTCATGTTCCTCTAAATTAGGTTCATATTCAACCATTACATGAATGGGACTAGACACTTCATTAGGGACAACATACATTTCCTCATGAATTTCCTCCTTTTGTAGGTGAAGCAAAATCTGATCTAAATATGCCTGAATTCGTGATGTAGATCTATCGAAGTTTTGCTCACTAAGTCTTAAAGCTTCTGTGGTGGAGTCTAAATTCATGGGAGTACAAAATTCTTCATGTTCAAATTGTGGTGATGGTACATGTGTGCATGGTCATTAGGGTTTATAAAATATTGATCGCAACCCTCAAAGGATTGATTATGGTCCCAATGACTACCATTCTCACAATTTATGGGCATTTCATACCTTGGATTTTCTCTAGATTGCCTAAAATTATGCAAAATATGACAATGCTCAACAGGGTGGTCTAAACTACCACATGCGGGACATGCATAGATTTCAGGTTGCCTAAGAAAATTAGATGTGACAGATTCCTCATGTGATTGCATTTCTAAAGCTGTGATTCGAGCTTCTATTTGATCCATAAGTGATGATGTGTGAGTGAGGCACTAGCAAAATGTTCATTTTCACGTTGCGAATGATGCATGTATGAATAGTCATTAGGGTTCATGTATTGCGGCTCGGGACTTTGAAAATGTCCATAATAATTCCTATGACTATTGACATCATGGTCCGTGGAAGGTTCATAACGTGGCATGCCCATAAGCAAGTTCTCTAAGAGTTTTATTTCCATCCCCAGGAGCAGACCAAATCCAGACATGATTGGCTCAAAAGCTAAGTAACTATGTTACAAAGCTCAAATTTGGTTTTTAAAGGGTTTGGATTTTTGGGAAAAATTTGGTTTTGGTGGGAGACATTTGAAAATTTGGTTTTTTAAAATTTGGGAGCAAGTTTGGTTTTAATGGGATAAAGAAAAAATTTGGTTTAAATGGGAGCAAGTAAAATTTGGTTTAGATGGAGAAGAAAAATTTGGTTTAAAATGGTAGAAAAGTATTTTTTTTTTTTTTTTTTTTTTTTTTTAAGAAAATAAAATTTGGTTTTTTGAATGGGAGCAAGCCCACTGTGCAAGCCTCTAATGAAATGGAAGGAAGGCTGCGGCCCACAATCGGTTATCAGCTGGGTTTAAACCCAGAGTCCAAAATACAAGTCCAATGGAAAAATTTAAACAAACCCACACAAAATAAATACAAGCCCACAAATTAAACAACAAGCCCAAAAATAATTATTACAAACCCAAAATAAAAGGATAAAAAGCCCAAAAAATTGGGTTAATTATTACAAGCCCACAATTAAAGAAATTTGGAAGCCCACAGGTTGGGTTCTCTCAATGAATGGGTTTAGGCTTACCTTTTTAGCACAGCCCAGCTGCTCTGATATTGTTGCAAAAACCCAGTTGGGTTTTGGTTCTTTTCCTTGGTGGCGTCCCAGCAGAGAAAAAACAGGTTCAGAATCAGCAGGTCCAACAGCAAATGAAATGAAGCAGATGCAGATGCAAATGCTATGAAATGAAATGCAAAATAGCTAAGAAAAACACAGATAAAACACAGCACCAATCCCCGGCAGCGGCGCCAAAAACTTGGCAGGTCCGGACTAGTGTATAAAAATGATGCGATGAAAACGGGCCTACAGTAATACCGCAAGTGCACGGTTGTCGGTTGTCGGTTGTAGCTCGTGCAAGTACGGGTCGATCCACAGAGATCGGGTGTGTTTCGGAAGTGTTTTAGCTAATTGGGTTTCTAGTTTGCTTTGGGCTTAGAAGCCTTTTGGCTTAGATGGGGCTTTGAGTGCTAATGGGTTTGAATGCCCTTTGAATGAATTGGGCTTAGTGGGTTTGTTAAAGATAAAATGAACTGAGCTTGGGCTCAGTTATCTTTGAAGTGCAAATGGGCTTTGGTCCTTTGATTGAGCTTTGGGCTCAATTTCACCTTAACAGTGAAATGGTCTTTCACAGTAATTGGGCTTTGGTTTTAGAAACTGGGCTTGATCTTTGAAAGCTGGGCTTTGTTTCAGTGAACTGATTTGAGCTTTGGGCTCAACGGTTCAACTGTGAATTGGGCTTAGGGCCTTGGACTCAGTTGTGAAGTGAGCCTTGGAGAGCAAAGCAAGCAGCAGCAATGCAACAGTCACAGAAGTGGATTGGCAGCAGCAGCTGCAGAGGCTCAGATGCAGGAGGCAACAGCAGCTACAGGGCAAGGAGTGGCAGCAGTAGCTGCAGAAAGGCAGCAGCAGCGAGAGGAAGCTACAGCAGCAACAGAAGAAGTGGCAGCAGCAAGGGAAAGCAATGCACAAAAGCAGCACAAGTGCTGCAGGGGAATGAAAGGCAAAACAGAATGCACAAGCAACAGAATGTACAAGCAGCAAGCCAAAAGAAGTAAGCATAAGCAGTTAAGACTGCACAGGGCAAAAAACAAGGAAGAAAACAAATGAAAACTAAACAGCAAAAACAAAACAATCAGTGAACAAAAGCAAAACAAAGCAAAAGCAACAGAAAACACAACACAAGAATGAACCAAGACCTAAGGCCAAGGGCAGGGTTGTGGAGAAACTGACATGAAGCAATACTAAGGCAGCATACAGGCAAACAGGAGGTATACTAAAAGAATGGAAGAGAACTAGCTTGCTATAAGCACTAGTTTCTCCCAATGCACAACCAATACTACAACCTAAGCATACAACAAGAATGGCAAGAAAATCAGCTTGCTATGAGCACTGATTTCTTGCCATTGCACAATTAGTTCAAAGCTTCACAGATGTATCTAGCCTAGCATTCCTTCAATGACAGTGAATTAAACATGACTGAAGTGAGACAACAACAAACATGATCACAAACTAACTGAACTAACATTGAACAACATTGAAATACTAACAGTGATTAATTTAACCTAACATGATATTTAACACATTAACATTAACAGTGCATTAACAAAAGCACATTTAACAGTAACAAGAAAGTAACAAAGCAACATTAACAATGGCAAGAGATTAACAGTTGAAAGTGCAAATTAACAGGAACAATTAACAGTGCAGGAACAATTGAAATTAACCTAACCCAAAATTAAACTTGGCTACCAATAACCAGTTTTTCATTCTCTACAGATTCCCTTTTATAGCTTACACAAAAAATCCTAATTTCACAAAACCCTAAATTTGCAGACCCTAACTTTTGGGGAAAATCGAATTCGACATACCCATGTTGTAAATTGGCTTCGACCCATGCTTTGGGTATGTCCCCTCTGCTCTTCTGAAGCTTTTCCAGCCCTCAATTGTGTCTTCTCCTCGCTGTTGGTGAAACCCTAGCTTCTCACTGTTCTAGCTTGTAGCACCTAGTTAGATGCTAGAAACGAGACAAGGGAGAGACTTGGGATGGAGTGGTGATGTACGTGTGTGTGGTGGTGGTGTAAGCGACAGCGGCAGAGAGTGGAGGTGGTGGAGTTGCAGGCTCTGCAACTGTCGGGTGTTTGTGGTGAACTGGTTTTGGGAAGATGAGAAGGAAGAGCTCGATGGGATTAGGATTAGGGGTTGTTTGGTTGGGAATAGGGTATGTGTTGCTATGGTGTGAGGCAGAGACTTCAAGTTCGAATTTGCGAAGCTTAGATGTTGGATCATTGGATCTGAGTGGAATCGAACGGATAGATGGAAGGATGTGTGAAGCGACCGTCGGATTCTGAGGTGCAACGAAGTTAACGGCACCAGATGGAGTTAGGTACTGTAGTGTAAGGCGGAATATCGGGAGGAGTTGATGCACAGGCATAGGAGGAGCGACCGTTGGATTCAACTACCATCTAATCTGAAGGCTTGGAATTTCAGCGCTGTGGTGCTTGGCAGAGACTTCCGATTTTGATTGCTATGAAGAAGCGACCGTCGGATGCTCCCGAGAACTGATCTGATGGCTGAGAACGGAGGCGCTTTTGTGTGTAGAAAATGAGGTTGTGCGCACCATCTTCGCGGCTTCCTTGCGTAATTTCTCCCGGCTTTTCACTACTTTTCTGCTCTTTTCGCTCCGCGACTCATCCGAACTTTATTTTTACCTAAAAATGCAAAATTAAGTAAGAAAAATATTTATTCTTGAAAACAATGAAAATACAGAATAGGGATAAAATGTAGAATTAATGCGCAAAAGATGAGTTAAAATGCCAACAAAAAAGGATAAATATATACAATATTGGCACTCATCAATGTATCCACATAACAGGTACATTAACATTACATGGAACAAACATCAACAGGAACATGCACTAGGAAACTTGAAGAAGAAGAAACTAAACATCACAGTGAACTAACATTAAACACAAAACTAAATTGAGATTAGAAACAAACAGAAATTATAAGAACATAAACTAAATGAACATGGAATTAAACATGAAATGAAACAGAAATTGAAAATTAACTAAAATTGATTGAAACTGAAATTGAACATTAACAGAACTAAGTTCTGGACACTGGCTATTCCAGCATATCCTCTCCACCACACCTCCAGTTCTTTTATACCCAAAACATCAAATTAGGGTTATCACCCATTTTCCCAAAATCCCAAAATAAAACAGTACAATTAGGTTTACTGTTTTTCTAATGTCATGGGTCTAATTGAGCCCATTTCCCTACTCTAATCCTCTCCTGGTACGGTCCCCAACATGAATTAGGGTTTCTAGAGAAACCCCAAATTACAGAGAAATTAGGGTTAGTGATACTCACCCAAATCGAGGAGGAAATTTCTTCCATGTAGTTCGACCCATGCTTCCTCTGACCTTCCTGCTCTTCTCGGCTGCTTCAATTTCTGTCTCTAACCTCACCTATTTCATCAACTTCTAACTAGGGTTTCGGGTTGAGAAGTTGATGTAATAGATGGCTAGAGAAGAAGGGGACGTGATGGTGGTATCTGCTACGGTCGGGGAAGAAGTGATGGTGGTTGGAGAGCGAAGGAGGTAGTGACAGTTTGCAGAGACAGGGCATGGAGGTGGTGGTGGTTCTGCAACTGATTTTGGGAGAAGGGGAAGAGCTCGACTGTTTTGGGAGAAAGGAAGTGTTGTTTGGGTATAGGGTATCGGGTTCTACGGTGTGAAGCGGGATAGCGCGGTTTGATGATCTGCGACAAGGAGCGATGGATGGGAAGATGGTAGGTGGATCCAACGGCGATACGGAGGTAAGCGTGGAGCGACCGTCGGATGAAGGGATGTAGCAAAACGGACACGACCCAAGATGGAGATGGGCGGTTGCGATTAAATCGGGGGCTTCGGAGTTTGTGGCGATGATGGAGCCCGTAGGATGCTGAGATGCTTCGATCTGACGGCTGAAATCCGAGACGGGCTTGGATAGTGGAAATGTGTTTGAGTAAGGGTTTTGGGCCTTGGGTATGCCAAGCCCATATCTCTTTAAGGACAATTCTTCTTCTTCAAGGCCCACTTCTAGCCTTTTGGTCTTGTGCACACCATTCTTCGCGTCTTCCTTGTGTAATTCCTCCCGGCTTTCACTACTTTTCTGCTCTTTTTCGCTGCTATTCATCCAACTTTATTTATTACCTAAAAATGCAAAATTAAGTAAGAAAAATATTTATTCTTGAAAACAATGAAAATACAGAATATGGGATAAAATGTAGAATTAATGCACAAAAGATGAGTTAAATGCCAACAAAAAGGGATAATATATACAATATTTGGCACTCATCAAATACCCCCAAACCTGAATTTTACTTGTCCTCAAGTAAAACAAAACTAAGGAAATCCTACTATACCACTGTCGCTGGTCTCTCGAATGCATTTAGCGTATGCACTAAGCCTTTTAAACCACTAAGTGTCCCTAGTGGACGAGTTGAAGTCTCGTGAAGGTTTACCAGACGTGCCTACAAAAGTCTAGGTCAAAATATAAGCTCATATTCCATCAAATGTGACATGTGCAAACAGTTTAAGCTCACAGCAAAATGGAGATGTCAATCTAGCTATCGAAGGCACAATCCTAGCACTGATAACAAAAAAGACATGTGATAAGAGTGTAAAGTGTATCTACACATGTGTAAAGAAAGATCTGAAGTTATGACTACTAATCACCAAGAGATAGTTTCTCAGGCTAAGAACAAGGTCGAAATCTAGCTAGCTGTCCGGACTTTACGAGAATTGTGAATGAGTTGGAGGTATTTCACAAACTCGCGTTGTACATCAATGGCATACCCCTCCTTGCTTATTACAAAAACCAAAAGAGACTCTTTACATGACTATTATTTACATTGATACTCTCTTTTATTTTTGGAACAAGAGATGATGGAATTGATAAATACTTGATTTTTTTTTTTTTTTTTCTGTATATTTTTTTTTTTTTTTTCTGAAATAACATCGTTTTTTTTTTTTTTTTTTTTTTTTTTTTTTTTTTTTTTTTTTTTTTTTTTGAAGGAAACACTTTGATACATATACAAAAGGAAACAAAAGATTACATGACACTTTGCAAGAGGTAGCCCTTTTTGATGCACCCAGTTAAATTCGATGGTTGTCTCTTCTTAATGTAACCTCCACCTTCTATCCCAACCAACCAAAGAACAAGCTAGTCAAGTTTCGTTCAGTATTCTAAAGTGATTGGCAATCGTGACTTCCTATCAAACACCTTGAAGATCGAGGCTATACATGTATTGGTAGATCGTGCGCGTGCAAATTTCTTATCACTATGTGAATTGTGCTAGAATCAGGGTGCCTAAATATCTAGACTAAGACTCCTAAAATTACATATGCACAAGAGTCAACATTTCAAGGTAAATGAGCTCCATTTTTTTTTTTTTTCAATTTTTAATTTTTAATTTTGATTTTTCAATTTTTTTTTTTTGGAAGTTTTCAATTTTTTTTCAAAAAGGAGTTTTGTTTTCAATTATGGCATATTATCGTGGTATCTACTCTATACCCCCAAACCTAAACTAAACATTGTCCTCAATGTTTCAAAATATGAACAAAATTATAATACAACATATGAAGAGGATCAAGTTGAGTAGAGAAAAAGGAAAGAGAATACCCGATTTCGGCGAAAGCAATATTAGAACTCCGTTATTCAAGGCAAGAATCCAACATATGTCAGCCGAGATCATATTGGATTAGCAAAATATATACAAAAGGAACAAAAGGGTTTTTTAAGAAATTTTATCTACTGGATTATATACAAAAAATTCACCATACACCAACAATCTAAAGAGTTGAGGATCAACCCAAAAGACAAAGTGTAGAGGTTTCAACAGCTTCACACAATAATAATATGGTAGGCATGCAAGTGAAGCTGTGAAACAAAATGAGCTACCCCCAAACCTGGATTTTACAGAAGATATAATTTTGAAAACAAAATCGCGCAGTTTCGGGGGTTCATCATGCAAAAGGTCTAGCTCGAAATGAACTGTGCTAGGGACGGGCAAACATGCTAATTCCAACTGTGGTTCCTCAGATGTATTATACTTAGAAGCAAAATAGTCCAAGAGGACTTGGGAAGCACACAGTTCCAAACCTAGGTTGGGCATTCTCAGAAAAATTGGTTTTACAATATTGGTACAAACCAAATCTAGGTTGGGTGGAAGGCCAACAGATTGTGACTCATGTAGGAGAATAGGTGCGTCATTATTAATCAAATCAAAATCTCCTAAATCATCTACACATGTCACATCATGCTCACAATCAATCAGTTTAGCAAGTTCACACTCAGAATCATCAACATCATCAACAAATTTATTCTCATGCATCGGCAAATCAGGAGAAATATCACAATGTGACCTAGGTAGAGAATCAGACACATCAAATATATTTTCATGCATATTAGTGTCTACAGAAGATTCAACTATTCATATGTCATGCTCATCTTCACAGAATAATTGTACGAATCCCATGTCAATATCAAAATCGTATGAATTACAATGAGTATTAGAAAAAACAACATTCATGAAGGTCGAGGGCGAGAAGCCATATGTTTTTGAACCAACAGGTTCCACAATATTTTCATGTTCTTCTAACATATCATCATAATCATCATCATGGTAGCATGCATATTGGTCCTCATTAACAGTGGTGGTGTCATTAGTCGATTCATGTTCCTCTAAATTAGGTTCATATTCAACATTATTTACATGAATGGGACTAGACACTTCATTAGGGACAACATACATTTCCTCATGAATTTCCTCCTTTTGTAGGTGAAGCAAAATCTGATCTAAATGTGCATGAATTCGTGATGTAGATCTATCATAGTCTTGCTTGCAGAGTCTTAAAGCTTCTGTGGTGGAGTCTAAATTCATGGGAGTACAAAATTCTTCATGTTCAAATTGTGGTGAATGGTACATGTGTGTATGGTCATTAGGGTTTACAAAATATTGATCGCAACCCTCAAAGGATTGATTATGGTCCCAATGACTACCATCCTCACAATTTATGGGCATTTCATACCTTGGATTTTCTCTAGATTGCCTAAAATTATGCAAAATATGACAATTCTCAACAGGGTGGTCTAAACTACCACATGCGGGACATGCATAGATTTCAGGTTGCCTAAGAAAATTAGATGTGACAGATTCCTCATGTGATTGCATTTCTAAAGCTGTGATTCGAGCTTCTATTTGATCCATAAGTGATGATTGTGTGAGTGAGGCTCTAGCAGAATGTTCATTTTCACGTTGCGATGAATGATGCATGTATGAATAGTCATTAGGGTTCATATACTGAGGCTCGGGACTTTGAAAATGTCCATTATAATTCCTATAACCATTGACATCATGGAATGGGGGAGGATCACAATGTGAATTTGGCCCGTAAGCAAGTTCTCTAAGTGTTTTGTTTCCACTCCTCGAA
Organism: Papaver somniferum; assembly: GCF_003573695.1. Lineage (NCBI taxonomy): Eukaryota > Viridiplantae > Streptophyta > Magnoliopsida > Ranunculales > Papaveraceae > Papaver > Papaver somniferum. The sequence goes on from NC_039362.1 coordinate 68,616,872, forward strand.
GCAGGCCAAAATCTAGACATGATTGGCTCAAAAGCTAAGTAACTATGTACAAAGCTCAGAATTTGGTTTTTAAAGGGTTTGGATTTTTGGGAAAAATTTGGTTTTGGTGGGAGACATTTTTTTGGTTTTTTAAAATTTTGGGAGCAAGTTTGGTTTTAATGGGTTAAAGAAGAAAAAATTTGGTTGTTAAAATGGGAGTAAGTAAAATTTGGTTTTTGAATGGGAGAAAAGTAAAAATTTTGGTTTTTTTTTTTTTTTTTTAAATAAAATTTGGTTTTTGAATGGGAGCAAGCCCACTGTTGGTTTTGTGTTTGCTTTGGCTCAGCTGGTTTGAAAACGTTTGGTGAAACTGAGTCCAAAATCTCGGCCTAGAATTTGGGTACTCGGCCCACTAACGAGTTAACCTAGCGTGATCGTTTACAAGCTCAGCTGGGTTTAAAAACCCCGAATACAAAATACAAGTCCAAATTAAACAAGCTCAAAAAAATTAAATACAAGCCCACAAATTAAACAAACAAGCCCACAGAAATTAATTACAAACCCAACAGAAAATAAAAAGCCCAAAAATTGGCTTTAATATTACAAGCCCACAATTAAAAATTGGAAGCCCACAATTCGGGTTCTCTTAAATGGGTTACCTTTTAAGCACAGCCCAGCTGCTCTGATATTGTTGCAAAAACCCAGTTGGGTTTTGGTTCTTTTCCTTGGTGGCGTCCCAGCAGAGGAAAAACAGGTTCAGAACAGCAGGTCCAACAGCAAATGAAGTGAAGCAGATGCAGATGCAAATGCTATGCAGTGAAATGCAAAATAGCCAATAAAACTACAAGAAAAACACAGCACCAATCCCCGGCAGCGGCGCCAAAAACTTGGTGGGCCCGGGAACGTGTAAAATTAAAGCGCAATGAAACGCGGGCCTACAGTAATACCGCAAGTGCACGGTCGTCGGTTGTAGCTCATGCAAGTACGGGTCGATCCACAGAGACTGGGTGTGTTTTGTAGTTTCTAGCTATTTTGGGCTCTAAATGGCTATTGTTGGGCTTTGAATACCCTTTGAGTAAATTGGGTCTAATGCGTTTGTTTTTAACAATGAAATGAACTGAGCTTGGGCTCAGTTGGTCTTGAATTAGGCTTTTGATTAAGCCTGAATTGGATTGGGCCTTTAATTGAGTTCAGGCTTTTGGATTAAGCCCACAGTTGACTGAATTGGGCTTTGGTCTCTGAATTAGGCTTTTGATTAAGCCCACAGTTGACTGAATTGGGCTTTGATCCTTAACCTAAACTGTGGCTGGGCCTTAATGAACTGGGCTTTTGGAATTACCAGTGAGTGGGCTTTGAACCTGGGCTTTTAGCCTTTGGTTTCAATGAACTGAACTTGGGCTCAGTGTTGAAGTGAGCTTTGGAGCAGCAGCAGACAGGGAAAAGGCAGAAGAACAAGGCAAGAGGAAGAAAACAGAGATGGCAGTGAAGCAAAGACAATGGAGAAAATTTACAATGGAAGCAACACAGGGCAAAAGCAACACAGGGCAAAAGGATTATGAGAAGGTGACAGAACACAGCAACTACAAGCAGAGAACAATGCAAGTGAACCAAGGCCTAAGCCAAGGGCAGGGGAGATGGTGAAGCTAACGGTGATGACAATGCAAGGCCAAGGCAGTGGCTCTAGGCATACAAATGGAATGGAAAGAGAATTAGCTTGCTATGAGCACTAATATCTCCCATTGCTCAATCAAAACAATGCATCCTAAGCATACAAATGGAATGGAAAGAGAATTAGCTTGCTATGAGCACTAATTTCTCCCATTGCTCAATCAAATCAGTGCACTGAGGTTTCTAGCCTAACATTCCACTAAACATGTATCACATAACAGGTACATTAACATTACATGGAACACAAACATCAACAGGAACATGCACTAGGAAAATTGAAGAAACTAAACATCACAGTGAACTAACATTAAACACAAAACTAAATTGAGATTAGAAACAAACAGAAATTATAAGAACATAAACTAAATGAACATGGAATTAAACATGAAATGAAACAGAAATTGAAAATTAACTAAAATTGATTTGAAACTGAAATTGAACATTAACAGAACTAAGTTCTGGACACTGGCTATTCCAGCATATCCTCTCACACACACCCTCCAGTTCTATTTATACCCAAAACATCAAATTAGGGTTATCACCCATTTTCCCAAAATCCCAAAATAAAACAGTACAATTAGGTTTACTGTTTTTCTAATGTCATGGGTCTAATTGATCCCATTTCCCTACTTTAATCCTCTCCTGGTACGGTCCCAACATGAATTAGGGTTTCTAGAGAAACCCCCAAATTACAGAGAAATTAGGGTTAGTGATACTCACCCAAATCGAGGAAATTTCTTCCATGTAGTCTCGACCCATGCTTCCTCTGACCTTCCTGCTCTTCTCGGCTGCTTCAATTTCTGTCTCTAACCTCACCTATTTCATCAACTTCTAAACTAGGGTTTTCGGGTTGAGAAGTTGATGTAATAGATGGCTAGAGAAGAAGGGGACGTGATGGTGGTATCTGCTACGGTCGGGGAAGAAGTGATGGTGGTGGAGAAGGCGAGGTAGTGACAGTTTGCAGAGACAGGGCATGGAGGTGGTGGTGGTTCTGCAACTGATTTTGGGAGAAGGGGAAGGAGCTCGACTGTTTTGGGAGAAAGGAAGTGTTTGTTTGGGTATAGGGTATCGGGTTCTACGGTGTGAAGCGTGGATAACGCGGTTTGATGATCTGCGACAAGGAGCGATGGATGGGAAGATGGTAGGTGGATCCAACGGCGATACGGAGGTAAGCGTGGAGCGACCGTCGGATGAAGGGATGTAGCAAAACGGACGACCCAAGATGGAGATGGGCGTTGCGATGTAAATCGGGGGCTTCGGAGTTTGATGTGCGATGATGGAGCGACCGTAGGATGCTGAGATGCTTCGATCTGACGGCTGAAATCCGAGACGGGCTTGGATAGTGGAAATGTGTTTGAGTAAGGGTTTTGGGCCTTGGGTATGCCAAGCCCATATCTTCTTTAAGGACAATTCTTCTTCTTCAAGCCCACTTCTAGCCTTTTGGTCTTGTGCACACCATTCTTCGCGTCTTCCTTGTGTAATTCCTCCCGGCTTTTCACTACTTTTCTGCTCTTTTCCGCTCTGCTATTCATCCAAACTTTATTTATTACCTAAAAATGCAAAATTAAGTAAGAAAAATATTTATTCTTGAAAACAATGAAAATACAGAATATGGGATAAAATGTAGAATTAATGCAAAAAAGATGAGTTAAATGCCAACAAAAAGGGATAAATATATACAATATTTGGCACTCATCAAGTATGTTGCTGAATATGGATTCTTGAAGGGTATTCTACAATGGTAATTTGAATATGACCGGTGAAAGACATGGTAATTTATATTTTTTACAAGGAGATATAGTTTGTGGTGGAGATATGGTTTCTCAATCAATTGATGAGAAACAGGTGGAGTCAACACGTCTATGGCATATGCGTCTTGGGCATATGAGTGAGAAAGGCATGTCCGTGTTGAGTAGTAAAGGCTTGCTTGGAGGTGAAAAGACTTGCAAGCTTGATTTCTGTGAGCATTGTATCTTAGGGAAGAAATGTAGGAGCAGTTTTGGTACCGCTGCACACCATACGCAGGGTATGTTAGATTACATCCATTCGGATGTTTGGGGTCCCTCTCGTACAGTTTCTGAGGGAGGTGCAAGGTGGTTTGTGACCTTTATCGATGACTTTTCGAGGAGAGTTTGACTTTACACCATGAAGCATAAGAATGAAGTCACCGAGGTGTTTAAGAAGTGGAAGACCATGGTAGAGAAACAACTTGGTCGTGTGGTTAAGAAGATACGTTCCGATAATGGCGGTGAATACATCTAAGACCCATTGAAGGAATTTTGTGAGGAACAAGGTATCGTTAGGCACTTCACAGTCAAGGGTACACCACAACAAAATGGAGTAGCGGAGAGAATTAATCGAACGTTACTTGAAAGAGCACGGTGCATGTTGTCAAACGCAAGTTTAGACAAGATTTGGTGGGCTGAAGCAGTGAATACGGCGTGCTATTTAGTGAATCGATCACCATCAACAAATATTAAGTATAAGTCACTTATGGAGGTATGGACCGGTAATTCCGTGAACTATTCTAATTTAGGGGTGTTTGGTTGTCCAGCCTATTTTCATGTGAAAGAAGATAAGTTGGGTGTTAGGGCTAAGAAAGCAATTTTCTTGGGTTATCCATTAGGTGTGAAAGGATACCATCTATGGTGTCCAGAGTTGAATAAGTTCATAATTAGTCGAGATGTGACCTTCAATGAGAAAGCGATGCTTGATTCAAAGAAGTTCACAGGTTGGGACTCTCAAATTGAAATTGAGAGTAGTAGCGTGTTGAAGATGATGCGATGCAGGTGGAGCAAAGAGTTCCTAGTTCATCTACTATAGAAGAAGAAAAAAAAACTCTTGTAGAAGATGAAGTTGAGTTTGAGGTTCCTACTGAGGAATCTACACAGCAACAAGTTGAGAATATTCCGTCCTTGACGTCTCAACGTGAGAGACGTTCACCAACCCGTTATGGTTTTGATGAGTATGCGTCTTACGCATTATCTGTTTTTGAGGATGAGTCGTTTATCTTTGAGGAGGCAATGAGTAATACTCATGCCATTGAATGGAAAACAGCCATGGATGAGGAGATGAAGTCTCTTCACAAAAATCACACTTGGGAACTTGTTAAGTTGCCTAAGGGTCGAAAGAAGATTGGGTGCAAGTGGGTATATACGGTAAAGGATGGAATTCCAGATTCCAAGGGTATCATTAGTGGTGTACGATACAAAGCAAGGTTAGTAGCTAAAGGATATGCACAAAGGGAAGGTGTGGATTATAATGAAGTTTTCTCTCCGGTTTTTAAACACACTTCTATCCGAGTCCTTTTAGAATTTGTGGCGCAGTTTGACTTAGAGCTCGAGCAATTAGATGTCAAGACAACATTCTTTCATGGAAATTTGGAGAAAAACAATATTTATATGTCACAGCCCATTGCTTATGAAGTTGTTGGTAAGGAAGATTATGTGTGTCTACTTGAGAAACCATTGTATGGTTTGAAGCAATCGCCAAGACAATGATACAAGAGGTTTGATACGTTTATGTTGCAGCAAAAGTATACTCGTTGTAAATATGATCAGTGTGTGTACTTTAAGAAGTTTCCAGATGGAAGTTTTGTTTATCTTTTACTCTACGTGGATGACATGCTCATAGCTGCAAAGAGCAAGTCAGAAATTGATGTTTTAAAGAAACAATTGAGTTTAGAGTTTGAGATGAATGATTTGGGTCCAGCTAAGAAGATTTTGGGTATGGAGATTACTCGAGATAGATCTAAGGGGAAGTTATGTCTTACTCAGAAATCCTATCTTGAGAAGGTTCTTCGTCGCTTTGGAATGCATAACTCCAAAGCTATTAGTTTTCCAATACCGCCTACAATTAAGTTATCAAAACAGTTGTGTCCTATTACAACTGAGGAGAAGGAGTTTATGTCAAAGGTTCCCTATGCTAATGTGGTAGGTTCTTTGATGTATGTTATGGTTTGTACTCGTCCGGATATTGCACAAGTTGTTGGTTTAGTTAGTCGTTATATGGCTAACCCTGGAGAGCACATTGGTACGCGGTGAAGGGAATTCTGAGATATCTTAATGGGACCTTGGATATTGGTTTAGTGTTTGAGAAGGAGCGGAATTTGAAGGTTTGTGGATTTGTTGATTCTGATTATGCGGGTGATAGAGATAAGTGTCGTTCTACTTCAGGGTATTGTTTTACATTGAGTGGAGGACCTATCAGTTGGAGGTCTATGTTACAACCAATCGTAGCTTTGTCTACTACGGAGGCATAGTATATTGCTGTGACGGAGGCTGTTAAGGAAGCGTTATGGCTTCGTGGTTTAGTTAAAGACTTGGGGATTATACAACAGAGTGTTGTTGTGAACTGTGATAGTCAAAGTGCTATTCATTTAGCTAAGAACCAAGTTTATCATGCACGCACCAAGCATATTGATGTTCGTTATCATAAGGTTCGAGAAGTGGTTGATAACGGATTAATACAACTATTGAAGGTTGATACTGAAGATAATCCAGCATACATGTTGACAAAAGTCATTCCGAATACCAAGTTTGAGAGGTGTCTCAGCTTGATCATTACTGCTCGTTGTTAAGGCCCTAGGGGCATTAGAGGCTACGGTTAACTTATGAAGATCAATCTCAGTTTGGTGGAAACATCGGCAAGGTAGAGAATTGTTATGTTGTCGATGCTTTAGGAAGAGTCTAGAGTAGTCTAGAATCTTTTAGAGGTTTCCTTGTTTGCCTAAGTTAGGGAGTTTCCTGATTTAGCTATGTTTGAGGTTTCCTAGTATAACTCATATACTTGGAACTCAAGTTCGTGGTTTCCTAGTATAACTCGTATACTTGGAACTCAAGTTTGTAACCTATATAAATAGGTGTACAAGTCCTAAGGAAATACACAGAATACACACAACACAATCTAGAGAAGAATTCTCATAACTAGAGAATTTTACGGTTTAGAACGTTTTGTTCATAGAGAATTGTTTAGGGTTTGTGAACAACATGCTGCTGGTCATAGTTGTGGTTTATTCTCTGTAATTCGTTCTATAATAAGAGTTGATCGTAGCCGTTTGTGGACGTAGGAACATTGTCGAACCACGTTAAATCTTGTGTCTTTCTTGTTTCGTTTAGTGCATCTTATTTTCTGTTTTCTTTAGTTCTACGTGATCCAAAGAACTAGTGTCTTGTGAAGAGGTTAATTCTAAGGTATTGATCCTAACAGAATCATCTTCCAAATAACTTTAGAATTTAAATAAACAAATCTAAAAACATTGCAAGATGAAAATCGTTGAAATAGCTATGTGTAATCACAACCCTAGTTCTCCTTCCTAAACGTAAGAATAAATTCTTATAAGAAGTTTCCTACACAATTAATCCACGGTTTATGGTTGGCGGTTGGGCAGGGGCAGTTTTGTGAGGGTCGGGTTGCCAAGAGACCCAACCCTCGGTGATTGTAGCACGACTGATGGTTTCAGGGTAACTTTATGGGACGGTGTTTAGAGTTTTTGAACTCAAAACATTTTTAAGTTAGGCGCTAGGATATTGACCAGGTACATAAAAATATGGCTTAATTATTCTTATGACCCTATAAAACATGGGTCTTACTCTTTTGGCCCTGGGGTCATAGAAATAATTATTCAAATTATTCTCTGGCCCTGAAACAATTGTGAATATTTCCTGCACACATTCTAGCTGTGCATATTTCCTGCACGGATTCTAGTTGTGGATATTTTCTACATAACTTCATATCAATGTGTTTATTCATCTTTAAAAAACGGTTTTATAAACTTATTTAATGTACATATTATAGTATAAACCATTATGAAAGGTTAACTAACATTCTGGAAAATAGTTGTACGCTAGAAAAACACTGTGGATAATCGCTGCACACCAAAAAAAGTCGTGGATAATATCTGCACACTAAAAAAGAAAACTTTGAATAATAGTTGTACTTTAAAAGAATTCCGTGGATAATATCTACACACAAATAAGAAAAATAAAACAAAAAACATTTAAGGAATAAAATTTTCTAAAAATACGAATAATTTGATATTTGTATTTACGCTCGTAGGATTGGTCTTTCAAAAACCTTTCTAAATATATAAAATTTGTCAAATTCCTACGTATGGTTTGTGAGATATGTTATATTGAAGTTGGTTTGATTTTTTTTTGAGAATAGAGTTTATGCCAAATTTTAACATCATTTATCATCTTTATTCATATAACCCTCCAACTTTTTTAAGGGTTATTTCAATAAAATAGGTTAAAGAATTTTTTAATGGGTTTTAAGCCCAAGGCCATAAGAGTAAGAAAGAGTGAGGAGAGGACCAAACACTTAATTCCCACAAAAAATAACTAACAATTTATCAACTCTATTAAGCAGGCATACGCCCCGAATTTACCGATTCCAAATCCAAATAATTGGAGAGCAGAGTTGCGAACGATTCTAAGCTCATGCACGATAGGAGCTAAGAGCTTCTTCAATGGTGAATGTGGATGTTTCATATGTGGCATCACTTTTAAGACATCCTTTAAGTATAAAAACCTAAATATTAGGAAAAATAAAATTTTATCTCCAATCCATAAATTTTTCTATTATTCTTTTACTTATTTTAGGCATACAATCGGTTAAAAAATTTTCCATTTTCATTTTTGAATGATTTTTATTAACAAATATGTGACTAGGATGGGAAGACATCCTCTAAGTGAATGTCTAAAACTAGAGATTCACCTGAAAAATGTCTAAGTTTTTTGCCACATCACCTTCACATCAATCGTTTGGAGATTGTTTTTTATAAATATGGTTGTGGATGTTACGTGGATTAGGATTTTTTTTCTTCACAGTTCAAACATTCCATTTCCATTGATTACCAGACAAAGATTACGATGAATAATACCATGAGATCATATCACCATTTAGTGGTATCGAAACCACCTATTGGATTCTTATTCACATGAAAACACTGAATTTCTGTAGTTTTTTCAATTTCTAATCAACTTTACATGACTATAGCTAATACTGTGGATTTTGGAATATGATTCATTACCATCCAGCTTTACTCTAAACCTTACAAGAGAAACCTTTCCTTTTTCTTCTCTTTTAGAATAAAGAAGTTCTACTTTGGTTTGGTCGCTATCTCTCTCTCTCTGATCATGGACTGAAAGCCAAAATTGTAGAGTGGTCACTGGTCATGGATTTAATGTCACTTCACATGGTATCTGTTTCTCAATTCAGACAAACTCACATGGGAATGCAACCGCTTGAGATGTTAATAGGCACCGTTAAGAAATTGGGTTAGATTATTGTCCGGAAAGATCCCTTTTCCAAGAACTTTCCCTATAAGTCACAACAGTGGTGCATATACTAGGAGGGAAAAGTATCTCAAGGTATGTAACTGTACTGTTGGTGCTTGAATTCGATGTAAAACTCATGTCAACAACAAACTATGTTGTTTGGAAGAAGACTCGACACTATCCTTAGACTCTGGCGACCTGACCAGTCATGGTAAAGAAAGACCATGAGGGGTTGTTGCCGCAGCTCTCACCTAGTGTGCTGCCGCCATCCATCGACTTCTGGTACTAGGAAGCTCTTACAATTAGTCTTATGGTTAAAATAAAGTTCCATGCTTAAGGTGGTCTGTCGGCCAAACTATGGTCGGTTAAGAACCAGGATCAACAAGGAAATTGACTATGATTTTTCTATTTTAAAAGCAGGCTTCATTGCAGGCCTTAATAAACCGACATGCTAGCACGCATGTTGCCCGTAACAGATATGGCCGGCCTTACCAGACTAAACCAGTACTATCATAATTCACAAGTCAAATGTGCATGCATCTGTGCACCCATGAGATTCACAGGTTTAGTACTTGTAAAATTGTGCTCTAGATAAAATAGTTTGCCGACTATCTATGTACGTGAGTTCAGCTGCACCGACGTTCAAAAAGAAAAGTTGTGCACCGTCAACACTAAACCTTTACTTCCACCGCCTAGAATATCAGATATTTTCATATCTTATGATTTTCTGTTAGCCGTCCTACATGTTTGGTCACGGAATATTAGTTGTTAATCATTATCTCATGGAGTAAAACAAAACAAAATAGGTGACATTTCATTTTCCATTTCTAGAAAGTACTTTCTGGTGGAAACTGTAAACTCCAAGATTAAGTTTTAATGACAACTTCTTGAATCAACAAGTTATATTTCCTTAAATTACCACCTAAAAATTTTCATAAATTATCGATCACCTCGTTGAGATCATCTTGATATTCATATGGGTTTACCCAAGTATTCGAGTATTTTTGATCTAACTGCATCGCAACTGATTATTAATCAGTCTAGTTAATTTAGATAAACTTTTTATTTAACAAATGTTTTTTATAATTGTTATTATGCCCACTATAAATGTATATTATGGTTGATTGCAATGCTGTTATAACTAAAATGTACAAATTTTTCCAAACACTTTGTAATGTGGAAAATATTTGCTGAATTTTATAAACCTAGTTTAATTGGAGGCCATAACTTCCAATTGGGGGCCATGGAATTTTGTTTGCCCCCCAAAATTTTTGGGGGTGTAAATATCGCAATATGAATATATTATTTTATCCTTCACTAATTGAAAATCAGTTTCACTAATTAACTACCCTAATTAAGGTCCCTAATCTATATACCCTAATTAAATCAAAGAGAAAATCAGTTTCTCTTTTATCTTCATCTTCCTCTCCTCCCTTTCTCTTCTCCACCTCCACCATTAACGACTCCACCTCCACCGAGGAAAATTCTTCGAACCGATTCATCGTGTAATCATCGATGATAAAACTTTAATCGACGATTAACTTCTTCTACAAATATGTCTAAAACAAAGCAAACCGCTCGCAAAGCACTTCAAATTCCTAACCTTGTAGATACGGTGAATGCAAAGGTGTACGTGCGAAGAGCTCGTGAAGCAAGCAAATCGAAACCCAAAAAGGGAATGACTCCAATTAGAGGGTACGTGAACTTAAACCCACCTCCTATTCGATGTTTTGGTTGTTTTTTGATTGTGTAATCGAGATTGGTAACTGAAAAATAGAAGTTACAGAGTGAGAGTCGTTAGCATCGAAGAAATAATACCCTAACGACTCTTACATTGCATGATTTTTCTATGAAAAATCGTTAACATGTTAGTGTAAATATGACGACCCTTGTTCTACTACTTCGACCTTTTGTGCCCTAGAATAAAGTCGTCGCCATATTAGGTTGAAGATGACGACTGTAGTTTGACGACCCCAAATTAATGCGTAACGACTCTGGGTTGAACTTGAACTGCCTTCTGTTGGAGAAAACGATAGAGTCGTCAGTAGTATATAATCCCTAGACTAGAGTCGTTAGTAATCTATAATCCCTAGAGTCGTCATCTCTTTTATAGGGTCGGCAGTTACTTGTTTGACGACCCAAGTTTAATCTTTAACGACCCTTTAAGGACCAAAATCATCCTCACTGTCCAATTTTCGCAAAGAGTCGTTACCTTATAAATTACAGTCGTTACTTTGTAATGAAGAGTCGTTATTTTGTTAGAGCATATCATTCACGATTCTTTAACTGATAGAGATAAAGTTGATGTCTTATAAAAAAAAAATCGTGTTTGGAATGTAGTGACAAGAAAACGAAAGACAAGGTTGAAATCACGATAACTCCTCCTTCGAAACCTCCCCGCAACGATAAATACTTACTTTCCGGTCCATTGCGCGGAAGAAGGCCGAGTGAGGTATCATTTTCTGTCACCGAACCAAGAGACAAAGGTAATGAGTTGTCCGATTCGTCAGAATCAGACACTCCTGTTGTTTCAGCTAACACTAGTGCTGAAGAAGAAGATGAACAAGAAGAAGAGCAAGTAGAGGAGGAACATGGTGTAGAACATGAGATACAAGAAGAAGAGGAACAAGAAGAAGAGCAAGAAGAGGAGGAAGAGGGTGAAGGTAATGGTAGTGGTGATGATGAGGATGATGGTAATGAAGAGGAATAACATAAAGGTAATAATGGCGGTAATGATAATGATGATGAGGAGGAAGAGAATGAAGGTAATGATGATGAAAAGGATGAAGGTGGTGATGATGGTAAAACGACTGTTGAGGATGAGGAAGAGAATGCAAAGGCGAAAAAGCCGGTAAAGAGGATTAAGAAGGATGGAACAGATATTGCACCCAGTGCGAGACACGTTCACGCTACTCATTTGATGTTGCCTCCTCTTCGAGGTGGTAAACTTAGAGGAGAACCTAGAGATGGGGTCAAAGTTCTATTTGGATATCCTGGATCGTGGGCTCATTGCATTAGTGAGACAATCGTAATAATCCCAAATTTGCTTGCTATTTGATTAGTTGGTGTTAACTTGTTTATGTTTTGTTTTTTAAATACGTGTTTGTTTATGTTTTGTAGGATCATAAGGATGTCGCACGTCTTTTCCGGCACCAATCTTCTTTCAAGAAAATGGAGTTGTGGCCGCTAGAAGGTGAATGTGCAAGAGTTAGAGATTTGGTTGAAAACTCAGGTTTGTACAATGTCGTTCTGAACTCTGTGATTGCGTATGACAAGGTGACGGTATCTAGTTTCTGTGAAAGGTATCACGCTGAAGTCGAAACATTCCAACTTCCTTTTGGTGAGATGGCGATAACTCCTGATGGCGAGTGGAAGAAATAACTTTAGAGCTTCCATTGGTGGCACAACTCGATCTTGAATTGTGCATCGGAATTACTAACCATTCGGAACATAATTTTTGCTTCAAATTCTTCTTCACAAATATGCACCAACTAGATATTTGATACCGCTTCATCCTACTGCTGCAGTATATTGACTCCCATGAATATTTCCACTCAATATCTTGAGTGCAACCAACGAATGTTGGTGTACAGAAACTAGCAATAGAATCTTTACACTGAGCTTTCGCGATAGTAGTCGCCTCTTGTTTAGTTAACTGATTCCGCAAGCCGTCTTTATTTACTGTCGGTGGTATATTTTCAGGCCTTACATCTTTCAAGGGGAGTTTACCCGGCATTAGCTTGACTTTGGTTGTTTCCCATAAGAATTCGCAAATGTTATCACGACAACTTGCTCGGACATGAAACAACCACGGAGCACCCAACAAGACATCACAGACATCAAAATCAACTACTTCACAAAATATTGTGTCGGAGTAACACTTACCAATTGCTATAGGAATTTTGCAAACACCCAAACATGTAACTACTCCTTCGTTGTTGCTTACCTGGTCCGGTACGGGATACCAGTCCATCTCATAACCCAAAGCTTCCACCATTTTAATGGAAACCAAATTTTGTTCACAACCTCCATCGATAACAAAATCCAAAATTTTATTTCCGATGATTTACCGACTTCGAAAAAGCTGGCGTTGAGAACAATTCTCCATATCGCAATCTTCAATTGGTCAATGGCTTAAAGCTTAAAACCAATACGGGAAGGATTACTGTACTGGATGATATACATGAAATACGCCAACTTGTAAAGTTCTCAAGTGAACTTGCAAACGAGAACGGGATGGGACAAAGACAAACTTGACTTGATATACAAGATGAAAACAATTTTAATGAGCTAGGCTTATTAAAATTGTTTGAGCTCTACGATTGCTACTTTATCTTGGAAGGCACTAGATATAACTACGCCATATATGATTAAGTGTATAAGTGCACCTTTATTATCTATTGTATTTCATTTCCTTCAATGCAACGCTATGCGAGATGTATGCCTTTTACGATTCAATGAAATGATTCTATGAAATCAAAAATTATGAGAATCTAGTGCAAGGGTTGTTATTTTATATAACTAAACAAACTAACGACTCTAAAAGAAATTAGTAATTGATAGCTAGGATCGTCATTTCATATGACTACATGTATGACGACCCTAAGTGTTACTTTTTACAGAGAGTTTTGGTTTTAGAGTCGTCAATGTGTAAACAAAACAACAAAACGACTCTAAGTGACCTAGTTAAAAAGGGTCGTCAATGTTTAGCACACTATCCTAACGATTTTTCATAACCTGGAAAAGTTGCAGGTTTGAGTCATTATTGGTAGTGTCAATATACTGACGACCTTAGAGAGTCGTTTGGGTATACACCCCCCGACTATGACGACCCTTTCTCTGAGTTGTTCCATAGTGTGGATGATTCGACCACTTGGAGCACCATTCCGACAATTTGAAGAGTATAGGAGTTTACCTGATTGTTTTGGCCTTGGGGTTCCTCATTTTGAGTGTTGGTTCCTTCATCTTGAGCAATGGGATCTTCATTCCAACCATTGTTCATGCCTTCCTCTATCAACATCTCCTCATCAAACATCCAACCCATATCATTAGTTGAGACAATCTTACCATCAACACAATCATTGTTGTTATTTGAAGCTTCACCAATCTCATTCCCTCCACTTGAATCACCCATTTGTAAAAACCCTAGGTTTTCCTCTCAAAACTCCTCCTCTTCTTCTCAACACATAAAACACATTTTTCATAATTTTTTTCCTAAAATCAGATTTTAATCTAAATACACTTACGGCTTACCACACTAATCAAACTAATTAATTCCTAATACTAATCATATAAGGACAGTTTTACCATTTAGAAAATATTTTTTTAAGGGATGACTCAAATTAGAATTGGATGACCTTTTTTTGTCCCGTAGTGCATGGCCCCCAATTGAAAGTTATGGCCCCCAATTAAGCTAGGTTTATAAAAGCTTGTTGTCATGATCTTGTTTGAAAAATAAGATAGTTGTGTCCCTTTCCTTACCCGTTACTAGAGACAAATGAAAAGGAGAAAGATGAATAGTTCACATCATAGCTGATAATCTAAACAAGTAGGGGGGGGGGGGGGGGGGGGGGTATTGATTGACCAAGTCAAAGACCTCAAAATGATTTTAAAAATAGTCTCATTAAGTCCTCAACATTAGTCTCATTAATCTTATAAATCTCTCTTTCATTTTTCTCTTCACTCTTCCATCTCTCTCACACTTTCTCCCGCTCTTCATCATTCTTCTCTATCTCTCTCTGTGATTGTGAAAAGGATTTCCGATCTTATCTCCAGATCAGATCCGAAGCTAAAGGTAAAATCAAATCCGAGATCTCTAATTCTTCACCTTTAGATCAAATCCCTTTTTTCTTCCACATTTTGTTTGTTTTTTTTCTTGCCGACAACAATTTGATTTCATTTTCTTGTATCCAGTTACTTGGTTCTTGGAGATAATCCAATTATCTTGTAATTCCATAACACTGACCTCAATTACTTGAAGTAAACATGATATAATGAGTTTAATTTTGCTGATTTTGTGTAATTTCTACTGAATTGGAATGTGTTGTTTGGTTATTTTTCTGTTTGATGAGTAGATAAATATGGATGTTTATGAATTGTCAAATTTCATGATCTGATCTCACTTTCGATGATAATTTGAACTTTCTTAGAGTTACCTTTACTAATTTGACCTGCTCATAGAGTTATAATGATCTGTTGTATTAGCAAACCGAATAGTTTACTTCATAGGCACCAACACACCGTTCGCGATCCGAGTTGTTGTCTGTAGTATGTGCAGTCGGCGGCTTAGTAGGATGTAATTACAATTTTTTTGATTATGAAATGCCTTTTTACTAGGTAGCTGGCTTCCTGTTTGGTTCAATGGATTTGATAAGTTGTCTCGACAGTATTAACTTATTTGTGATGCTTGATTTCCTTGTCAAAGTTGATATGGCATAATGGATTAACATATTATGTAGATCATATTATAATCAAGGCACGTTCATATAGGTAGTTTGAAGTTAGCTCACTGTGTTGTTGTTACAACATACTGTTATTGAAGAGGAGTTGGTCTGTTACTTAGTAGGTCCATAAAGGTCCTAGTTGTAGTTATAATACAAAATAGAACAAGAGAACACTAACATTGGCAAGGTGATTTAGTTAGTTGATATTCAGTTTTTCATTCGTGCTCAATAATGTGATTCTTTTTACCTTTTAATTATGAATTTTCTCCCAGAGAGGAGAGCCAGCATATTTTTAGAATTAACCTTCCCGGTAGTAGACATTGTAAATGCTTGTGGCTCTCTCTCGTCTCAGTGGTGTGTATAGATTTCGTGAATGTTTTTATTTATTCAATGGTATACATACAAATTAACTCTTCTTTTGTGCTGCTAGATCTCACATGTTTTTCTACCATATCTTTTTGGAATTGTATTTGTGTAGAAAAGTAATCAGAGAGGATGGGTCGTGGAGTCAGTGCCGGAGGGGGTCAGAGTTCGTTGGGTTACTTGTTTGGGAGTGGTGAAGCTCCAAAGCCCACTGCCCAAGCTGCTGCTTCTCCACCACCAGCAGACAATGAACCTCCAAAGCCCGTTGCCCGTGCTCCTGCTTCGCCACAAGTGGACATCACCAAGCAGATTCCAGCTGGTATCCATGGGAACCCTGCTAACAACTACCACAGGGCAGATGGTCAGAACACAGGCAACTTCCTCACGGTGAGACCCTAAACCCATTTTACTCAACTATTACATTTTTGCCATATTCTATTTGCTCTTCTTTTCAGTGCTGGTTACCTGTACGAGTATCTTGCCTCGACAGTCTTTTAGAAACAACTTTTTATCCTTACTGTTGCTGCTAGTTTGTTGGTACAGTTATACAATAATGAACCAAGTCTTACTAATGGTAAGATAAAGATGTATTTTGAATTTGTAACCGAGGACGTGAAACTTTAGAATACATAGCATAGTTTATCGCCTATTGGGTTGGATATTGATTTTAAAGTATTTGTTTCCCGTTTGTTTTGCTCTTTCAGGATCGCCCCTCAACTAAGGTCCACGCGGCTCCTGGTGGTGGATCTTCTCTAGGTTATCTGTTCGGTGGTAACAGTAACTGATGTACCCTGTTCTTGAAGATGGAAGTTTAATAGTATTATTTACAGTGTATTTGAACCCTTAGTATGGCAAAAAAAAAAAAAAAAAAAACAATTGTTTTTGGATTTCACAAACAATGTCGACTGCTTCTACATGTAATCTTTATGTACGGAAAGAGGCTTCTTAGGTTTCTCATCTAATCTTCTTTTCATGAAAAATGAAGAAACGTTTTAAATATATCAAAAGCAGGATCTTCATGTTCACGCTTGCACCTTGCACAATCATCCTGTTGTGGCATTCCTTTTCAGTTAATGATATACTAATTGTGGATATGATATGGTATCCATGAAACGAACTAGGAGCATTGTATTATTTGTCAAATTTTCTGTTATAATATCCTTCGATTTTTGTATGATAAGGTATTTTTTTCTCAGCTTATGTTGTGTAATCTTGTTTATCAAAAGGAAAATGTCGTGAAATTAACATGTATGTAAAGTAAAATCTATATTATGCGGAGAGGTTGTTGTAGTCTTATAGGAGTTGCCACAAAAAAACAAACAAGTCTTTACCAGGACTCATCAAGCTCTGCAGCGTCATCCTGACGTATGCACTCAATTCTTTTTTCATGTTCTCTAAAACTCATCACTGGAAAATTAATCTTACTAGCATTCATCAATCTTTTCTTCTTTTTGTGATTCTCATTATCAGTTATATCTACAGATCCTTGTTACTTCTTATTACAATTTCAAATAGAAAATCATTGCCAAACAAAAATAACTACAAGCACTTTCTAAACATCTTCAAAATAAAAAGCATACAGTTCATTATGTTCTACATAAAAAGTTTCCAAACCTGCATTCAGCATTACAACCCAAATTTTCCATCAGACTCTCAAAATCTCGGAGTTTCAAAATATCAACATACTAATCCTGAACTAAACTACCTGAACACCATCTTTCAAATCCTAGTCATTACCAAGTACCATAACAAACTTCAAAAAACCATAACCCTATCAAACTTTACATCTTTAAACCATAAAGATATCCTGAACACCATCACCTATTCACATCATCAACATCACCAGAAAAGAGAAAAAGCCGAACGAAGATTTAAACAGCAAAAAAAGAAGCTTACCACCATCTGCACCAGAATCAAGAAGGGTAGGAACAAGAACAATTACTGGAAAAGTTGTCTTATAAAAACTTGTTGATCGTTTTCAAGCTCTATGCACAGTCTGAAAATCTAACTTCTCCTGATAATTTCGAAGAGATTACCAAAAATCTTCTTCATCAGTGCTCCATCCCTCTTCCTCATACCTCTCACTGTCATCACTATCTGATGGAGCCGGTGAAGTTCCACTGGAGGATGAAGTCCCCTCACTGCCCTCTTCTTCTTCAGTCTCCTCTTCATCTGACTTGGCCTCTAGCATCTCTGCATCCCTTCTCTTTGGCTCGCCTTCATTCATGGTTCGTGCAAAGATCTTGGGTTTGGCAAGTTCATATTCAAATCGGCTTCTCACCTTACTCTCATGATACCTCTCCATCTTTCTCTTATCCTCTGCAGCATCCGAATCAAGTTCACTGGTATCGATTTCTTTCACATCATACTCAAACCCATCTGAAGCCTCAGAATCACTTTCTGTTGCACCCCCATACTTTGGTGCTTTGGCATGCTTTTCTGCCCACTCTTCATCTTTTCTATCTCGCCTTGCAAAGTACTTTGGCCTCCATGCAGCATATAGATCTTCAATTCTCTCTGCTTCTCTCTGACGAATTTTTTCTTCCTCCTCCCTCTAACGGATCTTCTCACGAATTCGATGATCAATTTCATCCTGAACATCAATCCTAAATTTCTGCAACTATTCAGTGCTCAAGGATTGAACAAGAAGCTTGGCTTGTGCATATTAAGGGGAAACTGGTGGTTCAACGAGAAGCATTATCTCCACTCTCGCCGGCATTTGGAGGATTCTGATCAGATAGACTGGCCATTATCTCTAGCCTCTCAGTTAATCTTTTCCTTTTCGGTGCAAAACTTATAAGAAATTTACCTTGCATATGATAATCTCTTGGCTAAACAACCTTTTAAAGACCCAATTGTGCATATTAATTCCCATTTATGGCGCTTGGTTAAGCGTCATGTCGCTTTGTTTACCACGCCCATTCAAAACCATGTGTATTATTTTCACCCTCTTGATCATAATTGCCCTATGAATACCTATTTTCAACACCTAAAACTCATTATTACCATTACTCTCTCTGGACATGCTATTAAGGGAGGCATTGGTAGGTCACAAAATTTTGGTATCACATTTTGGGGTCTAATTAAAATTCTATGTTTTGTGCAGATTGGGAGAAGGCAGCATCAGTTGGGAGGCACCATTGAAGTTTGGGGCATGTATGCCAGATGGGTTATCTCCAATACTAGTCCAGCCACCAAACCCACTTTCACTACCATAAAACAAATCACCAATTCAGGCTATAAACTACCACATAATTTTTCCCACCATTTCTATGGTTTTAGCCCTCACCACACATTCTATCAAGTTATTACCATTATGACTTTTGGCAGTTTATACCACCATACCTCTGTTAATCTAAGAAATGACAAATCCATTTATGGTTTACCAAACCCTGATACCATCATGCCTACGTACCATCTTCAAATATCTCAGCAAAAGTTTCAAAAGATATTTGGGTTTGTCTATACTTGGTTGTTCCAGTACTTACTTCACGTGAAGACCAGTACTTTTTCTTTGTCCTTATACATAAAGGATGGTAAAGATAAAGACATTTCATATGATAAATCCTGTCTCCAAAGAGGAGGTAGCAGCAAAACTAAAACTACCTTACACTAATTCTCCCCTGAAAACCTGTCATACCAAAATTATCACCTTCCTCATTCCCTTTTTAAGGTTCAAAAGTATACTAAAATAAAAAACTTCTGTTATATCTTCATAGTCTGTGAACTCTATCAGGATAATACTAATAAGAGATTCCTTTCTATACATTGCCATATTTTATGCATTTTCTGTATCCATCATCATCTTAATCCCATATTCATATATATCCAGTCTACTTACCAAATGGAACTTCATAACCCATCAGATAATTCTCTAGACATTCAAAACCTATCTACTCAAATGGCTGAAAAATTAAATTTTCCATCCACTCTCTCTGAACCTGTTTTCATTGATAAAAATGTTATTCTAGTTGAATCTGATAGCAAATAGAAGTGGTGCATGGTAGGATATCTTTGTTGTGAAACTCTAGTCCCAACCTCTTCAATCCGCTACTATATTTGTAATCAGTGGCCTCTTGCTCAATCTCCTACTGTCTCTACCTTTAATGGAATGTGCAACAAAGTTCTTATTCGTTTCTTAGATGAAGATGACTTCAACAGAATCAACTCGCAGAGGCCTTGGTTCGTCTGTGGGTATCTAATGGTCTTGAAAGTTGTTCCAATAGAGGGATGGCCAGCAAATCACCAATTGTCTTTCACTGAAGAACTAATGTGGTTCATCTTATGTAATATTCCAAAAGAGTGCACAGAATTTGAAGATCTTAAGAAACTTACTTCCAGATTAGGAGAACTTATTGAAGCTCAAGATCCCTTTGGTAAACACCCTCTAACGAAAAATGTAAAGGTGTGCATTAAGATCCCAGTGCAGGAAGCTTTACCAGTAGGCATCCCAGTGTTCACTAGTGGAAGAACTCAACCATTTCTCATCGAATGCAGATACATGAAAGTCCCAAGGTATTTCTGCACTTCATGCCGTGCCCTGGATCATAAGGATATCAATTGTTCAGCTTGGAAGTTGAAAAGGAAATCCATCAAGGAAACGACTACCTCTAGTAGCAATTATGTTCTTCCTGCAGTCTCAAGACTCATGATGCCATCACCACCAGTTAACACACACATTGCCTCTACTTCTTCTGCAGTATTAGATACTATCATGCAATATACATAGATAGTGCCAGATACCCAAATTGAGTCCACATATGCTCTGATGCAACAATGGAAAAGCTAAGGATAATGATCAAAAGATGGAAATTACTGATCAAAAAGGTCTATCGAATACTTTCCAAATGGGGCCCTTTGTAAATCGATCCACTGCTCTTAGATTTTTGATGTAGGACCGATCCAACAAAATTTGACTGAGCAAAACAACGGTTTACCAATTATCTTCAAACAGGTATATACTCAAAATGTTACTGTAGAAACTTCTATCACTGGTGCTGAACCGACTATTAGTGGACCGATTCAAACCTCAAACTCTTCAAGAAGATTCAAAACAACTATTGTTCCTAGTTCAAGTCCTATTATCACTAGAGGAACCATTATCTCAGCTGAGCATGATGCCCTATCAAAAGAAAGATCAATCCCAGAGTTGATTTGAGGAAACGAACAAGAGCTAACTCTAGCTTAGCTAGTCTAGTGGTCATCCCAGAAGAACAGGATACAACAGAACCTGATTATGCTCAACTGTGTCCTCCTATTACTAAATTGGGGGAATTACCTGCTATCAATTTGTCAAACTGTTCTCTCAACACCCATCCTGTTATTGACTCTTATGGA
Organism: Papaver somniferum; assembly: GCF_003573695.1. Classification (NCBI taxonomy): domain Eukaryota; kingdom Viridiplantae; phylum Streptophyta; class Magnoliopsida; order Ranunculales; family Papaveraceae; genus Papaver; species Papaver somniferum. The sequence continues at coordinate 68,637,942 of NC_039362.1, forward strand.
AGTTATAATGTACCTGCTGATTCTTCTTCAAACAACAATGGTGTCCGCAATAATTCCCATCTCAATGTTGCCACTTCTAATCTGGATTCGTCTCAATATTTTTCTCAAAGTGGTGCTTCTACCAGTGCTTCTCTTAGTGGTGGGTCTAATTCCACCACTCAGGTAAATTCTACCCCATCCCCCCTTTAATTGATCATGTTTCTGTTAGCCCAATAAATCAATCCCCTGTTAATCATGTCAACCTTATTGCTTGGAATATTAGAGGTTTAGGCAAAAAAACTGCTAACAAGGAGCTTAGCTTGTTACGCAAAAATGTCAGTCCTGACATCATTTTCCTATCTGAGGCAAAAATGAACAAAGATCTGGCTGCTAGAAAGTCAAAAAAACATGGGATTCCCTTGCACTTTTAATGTTTCCAGTATTGGTAGGAGTGGAGGTTTAGTCTTGGCTTGGAAGAAGGAAATTCATCTCAACATTATTTCATCTAGCTTGAGGAGCATCTATGTCACATCTACTGATATTATTCACTCTAAAACTTGCCATCTCCATTTCATGTATGGTGAACCTAATAGTAGTTTAAGACATGCTTTCTGGGAACAACAATGTCAACAGTCTGGTGCTCCCTTAGATGAACCCGTTTTCTTTATAGGAAATTTTAATGCTCTCTTAGGAACTGAAGATAAAAATGGTAATTTAGAGGTTGATGATTCTGATTTCTTAAATCTTAGGAATTTTTGTTCTGTGTTCAATTTGCATGATCCTGGTTTTTCTGGTCCTAGATTCACTTGGTCCAATATGCAACAGGGTCCTGACTTAATCCTAGAGAGATTAGAAAGATTCCTTATTAACCAAACTGCTGAAGATCTTTGTCCTAAACTTTGTGTTAACAATTTACCCAGAGACCCTTCTGACCATTGTCCCATGCATATTGGTTTTAACTATGAGGATGTTTGTATGCCTAGACCTTTCAATTTTATGACTATGTGGATGGAAGATCCTACTTGTAGAGATATTATTGTTAATTCCTGGTCTGTTAATGTGGTAGGTTCCCCTGCCTATAAATTAAAAGCCAAATTTTTAAACACAAAAAAAGGTCTTAGGAACTGGAACAAAACTTCCTTTGGTAATATTCAAACTAATATATCTACCATCAGGAATGATTTGGCAGATCTCCAATGTAATAATTCAACTGATACTAATACTACTTCCAGACTCAAAGCTAGATTGGAATATCTATACAATTTAGAAGAGTTATACTGGAAGGATAAATCCAGGGAGGTTTGGCTTTTGGAAGGTGACAGAAATTCACCCTATTTCCATAAAGTCACACTCTTTAGGAGAAAAAAATATGATATCAGTTGGATAGAGGATTCTTCTAATGCTATTCTAAATGATAGAAATAGTATTGGAACTTCCCTTAAAAATTACTTCAAAAATATGTATTCTTCTCACCCTCAGCAATTTCAAGATGATATCCTTGCTGACCTCCCCATAAAGTTTACTGTTGAAGATAATTCTCTTCTAAATTTACCTCTCATTGCTGAGGAAATTAAAAATGTTGTTTTCCAAATTTGGGGGGGGGGGGGGGGGGGAGGCTCCAGGTCTTGATGGTTTCACAGGCCTGTTTTATCAAAACAATTGGGATATTGTAGGTGAGGCAGTCATTGATATGACTCAAACCTGCTTCAGGACAGGACATATTGCTAAGGTTTTTAACCATACTAATATTGCCCTTATTCCTAAAGTTCCTCTTGATGAACTTGTATCTCAATACAGACTTATAGGTCTTTGTAATCTCATTTATGAAATTCTTTCTAAAACCCTGGATAATAGACTAAAACCTTTCATGAACAATATTATTTCTCAAAACCAAAGTGCTTTCATTCCTAAGAGGAGTATTTCTGATAATATTCTGCTAGCTAATGAAGTTATATATGTTGTCAATCATAATGACAAAGTTGAGGAAATTGCTTCCATTAAACTTGATGTGTCCAAGGCTTATGATAAATTAGAACAGTCCTTTCTTGAGAGTGTCCTAAAAAAATGGGCCTTTCTAACCACTGGATTAAACTTATCAATCAGTGGGTGTCTACTGTTTCTTATTTTGTCCTTCTCAATGGTAGTCCTACTGGTTTGTTCCGACCTGAAAGAGGCCTGAGACAGGGGGACCCTCTATCCGTCTATCTTTATATTATTTGCTCTGAAGCTTTATCTTCTTACATTGATAGCCTTCAAAAAAATGGTATTTTAAAAGGTATCAAAGTTTGTAAAGATGCTCCAGTCATGACACATTTTCTTTTTGCAGATGATTCTCTTCTGTTTTCTAAAGCTAATATTCAAAATTTTCAAGTTATCAAAGATTATCTTCAAAAGTACTGTCTGGCTTCTGGTCAAGAAATAAATTTTGAAAAATCTGGTATTTTGTTTAGTAGGAAAATACCTGAACATATGAAGGCTACTTTGGATAATATTCTTGACATTCAGAACAGGGATTTAGGAGAAAAATATCTTGGCACTCCAACTGTGTTTCAAGCTTCTAAAATCCATTGCCACATAGGTATCCTCCAAGCTGTGGGTGCCAGAATTTCTATCTGGATGCATAAGCTTCTATCTCAAGCTGCCAGAACAACTTTGATTAAACATATTGGTCAAGCCATCCCCCTTTTTCAAATGAGAGCTTTTCTTATCCCTAAGCATCTGTGTAAGCCAATGGATTCTCATCTTTGCAAATTCTGGTGGGGAGAAACTTTAGATCCCAAAGATAGGAAGCTTCACCTTTTGGGGTGGGATATTTTGTGCTCCCCAAAGGCTGAAGGTGGATTAGGTTTTAGAAAGGTTGAGTTAAATAATCTGGCTATGTTGGTTAGGAATGCCTGGAGGATTTTAGAACATCCAAACAACCTGCTAGCCACTGTTCTTAAAGCCAAATACTTCCCAAAAACTGATTTCTTGAATGTTAAGTGTTGTTGGACTTGGAATTGTTTGCCTGATATAAAAGAAATCACTAAGCCTTTCATTTCTTGGATTGTGGGGGATGGTCAATTTATTTACCCCTGGTGTGACAAATGGATACCCACTTTGGGTTCTGCCACACCCAACCCCTTAGTCCCACCTGATCCCAGCATTAAAGTCTCTTATTTCATTGATACTCATATTAGGAGTTGGAATTTTTCTAGACTTAACACACACTTTGATAATGCTTCTGTTTAGAAGATTGTCACCATTCCATGCCAGCTTTGCACTCCTGATAGGAGGGATTGAGATCTTTCAAAGAATGGAAAATTTTCTTCTAAATCTGCCTACATGGGACTCAGAGGCCTTAGGCCATCCCCTTGTAAGAATCTTTGGAAGCGTATCTGGAAAGTTAGAGTACCCTATAGAATCCAGGTCTTTGTTTGGAGAGCTGCATGAAATGCTTTGCCCTCAAGGACTGTCTTGCACACTAGAATGCCTATGCATACTGTTGACTGTGCTAGATGTAATGATCCTCATGAAACTATTATGCATGCTTTGGTCCTATGCCCTTTTGCTAGCAGAGTTTGGTTTCTGTCTGATTTTAGTAGAAATTCTCAATTTTTTCAAAATAAAACTTTTCTTGATTGGCCCTTGTTCTGGTTAACTGATCCTTTATATAAGCTTCTTGATGAACCTCAATGTCTTTTTGTTATTATCTTGTGGTCCCTCTGGACTAGTAGCAATAATTTCTTCTTTCAAAATCTAAAAGAGTCTCATGTAGAAGTCTTAGCTAGATCTAAAGCAATGCTTCTTACTAGGAAGCCCTGTCTCATACCCTTTACTACATGTTTTATCAGTATATGTGATAAATGGATGCCCCCCTCCTTTGGATGGATTAAATGTAATACTGATGGTGCGTTTGATGACATCTCTTGAGCAAATGGTGCAGGATATGTGATGAGGGACTTCTCAAGCAAAGCCTCCTTTTGTGCCTCCCTGACTTTTGAAGTAAAGTCTGCCGAAGAAGCTGAAGCCAGAGCGAGTTGGGAAGTCCTGAATAAAGCAGTTGAGCAGAAATTAACCCATATCATAGTTGAAAGCGATGTGAAGACTCTCATTGATCAATTTTCTGCTCCATGTTTGATGGAGACTCGCGAACGGATGCTATTTCAAGGATATTCAGTTTTTCTCTTCTAAACTAGTAGCTTGTATTTTTAGTTTTCAACCTCGTGTTTGTAATTTTGTAGCTCATTAGTTAGCTCGGCAAAAAAAAACGGTGTCTCTATGTACTGGTCTGTTCCTCCTGTTTGTCTTCTACCAACAGTTGAGAGAGATCATTAGCCTTTCTGAAGGCCTTTATCTATAATATAAAAAAATAAGTAAAATCTATATTATAGATTGAACCAAAAGGGTTGGTACTTGGGAGGTGAAGAGTGGTCACTATTTCTCCTTAATTAGCATTGCATCGTGCACTGCTGATGCAATCCAAGTCTGTTCGCGGCAGTAGGTTTAGTGATTTCATAGGGACCACTTGCACTTTCTTTTCCTTAACTCTAAAGGAACGGTTTTTTGGGGACTATGATTTTTTTGGGGGACCATGGTTCTATTTTTAGTAGGACATTTAGAAGTAAAGTGAATACACCCTTTATCCAAATATTTATATTAATACCAAAATTACCCTTTCTAATTAAGTTTGTGTAATGATTAGTTAGTGTAATCATTAGTTAGGTTAATTAGTGATTAGTGTAAGATTAAATCAATATTATTTTTCTTAAAATTAAGTTATTGAGAGGGAAGAAGAAGGAGAATATAAGAGTTGGAAAAACTCAATTATTTTTTTATTTTTTGAATCCGAACCTTCAAACCATTCAAGCATACTTCAAATTTAGTTTTTTGTTGCTTGTATTGGCCAAAATTTTCTGAAAATGAGAAAATTTTATAGCTTGATTTGGGCTAAGTCAAACAAGTTCGGCTACAAGATCTGAAGAACAGGTAGCCGAACTTATCTGCTAATGTAGTTCGGCTAATGTTCATGAAAACACAGGTAGCCGAACTTGGTTTAATGGAGTCTTTTGCTTTCAGATAAAAGTTCGGTTAGGAGAAAAAAATTGCGACGTAACCGAACTAAAAGTTCGGCCGGGACATTTTTTTCGACGTAACAGAACTTTTTGCGACATAACCGAATTCTTTGCGACGTAACCGAACAAGAAGTTCGGTCGGGACATTTTTGCGACTTAACCAAACTAAAAGTTCGGCAAGGACATTTTTTTGCGACGTAACCGAACTTTTCTCTGAACAAAAACCTCCATTAAAGTTGAGTCCGGCTAGTTCGAGAAAGTTTTTCACATATTTCCTAATTGAACTTCTCTCTGCAACTTCCATTTTCAACTCATGATTACTTCTCATTTTTTCAACCAAAAACGATGACAAGTAATGGGTTTGTGTGAATATCTTTGTTAATAATTTAAATTAAGCTATATATATAGAGAGGTGGTGGTGGTTGGTGGTGGTGGTAGTCGGAGGTGGTGGGTGATGGTCGGCGGTGGTGGGCGGTGGTGATGGGAGGAGGTGGTGGTTATATATATATATATATATATATATATATATATATATATATATATATAGGTGGTTATTAAGTTGGTTTTAAATTAAATTAGATTAAGGGTAGGTTAGTCATTTCAACACTTTAGGACACCCCTTATAACTATAAGGAATGTGGCCTAATAAAACCATGGTCCCCTCAGAAAAACCATGGTCCCTAAAAAATCGTTTCTCTAAAGACTGATAGCCCATTACTCATCTAAGTTTAGGACTATTAATCTAAGCGATGCATCTGATAAAATGATTTCAAAGCTTTTGATTAATATGCTTAAAGCATATCTAGCTACGCTAATAAGACACTATCAATATGCCGTTATACCTGATAGATATATTAAGGATAATATCGTAATAGCACATGAGTTGTTGCATACATAAGAGTAAGCTTTTGATAGGCTGGAATGTGATTTTATTATGTTTACTTCTTGGAGATAAGTAAACATACTTGTATGTTAGAAAAGTCTGTTTGAATTCCGCAGATTGTAGAGGTTCACAACCCCGGTTTGCAAAGCCTCTGAATCTGAGTTTGGAATAAGGTAGGTCTGCAAACCAGGTTTGCAAACTCCTAGCATCTAACTTTGGCGAACTTCCAAGGTTTGCAAACCCTTGTGGCCTGACTTTCCAAACTGTTAGAGGTTTGCAAACCCGGTTTGTGAACCTGTCCAGATCTAGTTTAACAGAGTAAACGAACTATTCTATATGTTTGTGTCTGACGATTCTCATAGACAATTCCAAGACAAACTTTATTCTTGAATCATTTTGTGTTTGCGGATCATTGATTAAGCCTTGATTGTTATGAACACCGCTATGTTCCTGGAGGTTCAAACTTCAAAGTCTACTTAGCCGATATGGACCATCATTATGCACGGTTCCAGAATTCTGGACCATAATGCATACTCTTTTGTGTAATTTCAATGCGGACTTCTCACATGATATTACACGAATTCCTAATAAGAATCTTATCTAAACTGGAAAAGTGTTTGCTTGATTTCCAAGCAACCCTAGCTTGAATTAAAAGCTACCCAGAGTGCAATGACCCGTCCCTCCACCAATACTGTCCTCACTTAGCCACTGCGGATATCCGGAAGTGTGGGATTTTCAACGGGCATCGCTGCGGTCATCCAGCAACAACTTCCCGGGGGGTCACCCATCCCTGGATTGCTCCCTCCCGAGCACGCTTAACTGCAGAGTTTTCTGCCAACTCTGGAGCCAATTGTGCTGAAAAGGCCTCGGTATAATGTAAACGTTCCTTGCCTCTTCTGAGCACAAGCGAACCGTCCCTAGTTGTATCCCAACTAACACTGATATTGTTCCCAATTATCCACTGCGGTTATCCCATGACTACTCCCGTCCGAGCACGCTTAACTGAGAAGTTTTTCCCACAACTCAGTCAAGTGAACTCACCAGGCCTCGGTGTTAGGAAAGGACGAACCATTACTTATATTCCATTCGGCCAACCACTGTCGAATATCGGGGGTATCAGAATACCACCACCTTAAATTGGAGCCGTCCTCGGCTCCGTAATATATATACAAGCCCAGATCTCCGACGTTCCCTGCCCCTCATGAGAAACACCTGGAACAATCTCGTCCAGCGTACCTTCCCACCCTCGGTAGGTGAATCGTCGTCGGCTCTGATACCATTTGTAATGACCCGTCCCTTCACCGATATTGTCCCCACTTAGACACTGCGGATATCCGTCAGTGTGGGGTTTTCAACGGGCATCGCTGCGGTCATCCAGCAACAACTTCCCGGGAGGTCACCCATCCCTGGATTGCTCCCGCCCGAGCACGCTTAACTGCAGAGTTTTCTGCCAACTCTGTAGCCAATTGTGCTGAAAAGGCCTCGGTATAATGTAGACGTTTCTTGCCTCTTCTGAGCACAAGCGAACCGTTCCTAGTTGTATCCCAACTAACACCGATATTGTTCCCACTTATCCACTGCGGTTATCCAGCAGTGTGGGATTTTTAACGAACCTACTGCGGTTATCCAGCAGCAGCTTCGCGAGAGGTCACCCATCCCTTGACTACTCCCGGCCGAGCACGCTTAACTAAGAAGTTTTTTCCACAACTCAGTCAAGTGAACTCATCAGGCCTCGGTGTTAGGAAACGACGAACCATTACTTATATTCCATTTGGCCAACCACTGCCGAATATCGGGGTATCACATAGAGCATGGAAAATCCATAAATAGAGAGACTCTTGCAGCATGATTTCTTAATCTCTGACACTCTTGTGTCATAGTTTCTAAGCCATATTTTTCCTCTATAACCTAGGTTTCCTCTGAGAAACATAATTACGTTACGACTTTGAAAACTTGCACTTAGTGATTCGTGAAGCCCGGTCAGACTATCTTTTACCTGATAGTTCGTGTATCCGAATTTGTTGTTATTGATCTTTGAGGTTTTCATAATCTCATATCAGAAACAAGATAGATAGAAATCACAAAGTTTCATTCGTCTCAGACTTTGTGATTCCTTAAGATAGATATTTATACTCCTCTTTGATTTGTTTGGATTTTTCTTGAGAGATATTTAATAAACTAGGCTTCCCAGCTAACCGAGTGTGAGTGTTTCAGTTTCTTGAGGTTTACTGGGATTTGTCTACTGCAAACATATTTCTAAACATAGATTGAAAAATCATAAAGGAAATCAAATAATCATGTTTGTTAGAAGCAGATAGGTATCAAAAGACTTCATTGGGGTTGAAACAACTCTTAGGATGTAAAGGACGTCAGCTAGGGGAATCAAGTGCGCGGAATATTTTGAGGTTCGAGAGGCATAAGGAACACGACTGAAACTAAATTGTTTGGAAGTTTAATCCAGTATCAACTACATTCAAGTTGAAAGTCTGATAGTAGGCTAGTGTTTTGTAGAGGTTTAATACAATATGGTGTTCAAAGCTAGACGAGGTCCCGGGGTTTTTCTGTTGGTGTAGTTTTCCTCGTTAACAAAACTTATGGTTTTTTGTGTTTTCCCTTTTTCGTAATATATTGTTTTGTCTTTATAATATAGGAATATCACAACCGGTACGTAAGTATCTGGATAGTTTAAGTCCTTATTATTTGAGATCAAAAACAATACTTGTTCTTGTTGAACTTATATCTTAAAAGATTACTGCAAGTTTCATACTTGTTAGAATTCTGATCCTCTTAATTCGGATACGGCTAGATTGATCTTGGATATTGATTTTTGAGATCCCCCGAGAACTATTCTACACAATCAGGTCACGAACCTTTGGTCTAAACATATTGATTGTGGAACAAAAAAGAGAAAAACTCTATATATATAATCTTATTCAAGGGTCTTTGCTTTGACCTACTTGTGATTTTATTAGGTTTTGTCTATACAGGTTTCCGAACTAAAAAGTTGGTGGTGTACTTAGTAACCTCTCCTTTTCAATCCTTGCTAAATGACTAAGGAATGCTTCAGTTTGTTCGTTTAAGGATTTTATTAGGTTTTTGAGTATGCATGTTGACAAAGATTTTTTCTTTGAATCTCTTTATAAAGGATATTGTCCTTCTTTAGTTAATGAAACATATTTCATCTTGAAAATGCGGGGGTACCACAACCACACTCAACAATTCGTTTGGCAATCTGAGAGGACTTACTCCAATATACTTTAAAGAGAATCAACTAGACAGTCAGACTCAATCTTTGGAAAAGTATATCAAAGAGTTTCTATCTATATCTCTCAATTCAATCTGCAATCAGCAAATAGAAATTTGCGAGCCCGATTGAATATAAGAGTAGTAACTTGAACGGTACCAAAGACCAATGTTCAAGGATCAATCAATTTCAATCAACAACCAAAGGTTGGATTTCCCAATTGATCGATTCAACGCACAACCTGTGATATTTCAATTATATAACAAAATATAATGCGGAAAATAAATAACACAGATACCAGAATTTTGTTAATGCAGAAAACCGTAAATGCAGAAAAACCCCGGGACCTAGTCCAGTTTGAACACCACACTGTATTAAGCCGCTACAGACACTAGCCTACTAGCAATGAACTTCGGACTGGACTGTAGTTGAACCCTAATCAATCTCACACTGATTCAACGTACAGTTGCGTTCCTTACGTCTCTGATCCCAGCAGGATACTACGCACTTGATTCCCTTAGCTAATCTCACCCACAACCAAGAGTTGCTACGACCCAAAGTCGAAGACTTGATAAACAAATCTGTCTCACACAGAAAAGTCTATTGGAATATATAAATCTGTTTCCCACATAAATACATTTGAGTTTTGTTCCGTCTTTTGGTAAATCAAGGTGAACAGGAACCAATTAATAAACCGGTCTTATATTCCCGAAGAACATCCTAGTATTATCAATCAACTCACAATAGTCTTAATCGATTAACGAAGCAAGATATTGTGGAATCACAAACGATGAGACGAAGGTGTTTGTGATTACTTTTCTATCTTGCCTATCGGAGATATAAATCTCAAGCCAATCTTACAATTGCACTCAATCATGATAGAAACAGCAAGATCGGATCACGCAACTACAGAGAAAATAGTTGGGTCTGGCTTCACAATCCCAATGAAGTCTTTAACTCGTTAACCTACAGGGTCTCGTGAGAAACCTAAGGTTAAAGGAGAATCGACTCTAGCTTATGCAACTAGTAACACACAGAAGTGTGGGGATTAGGTTTCCCAGTTGCTAGAGTTCTCCTTTATATAGTTTTTCAGATCAGGATTTGTAATCTAAGTTACCTTGGTAACAAAGCATGCAATATTCACCGTTAGATGAAAAACCTGATTCAACCAATCTAATATCTTTCAACCGTTAGATCGAACTTAGCTTGTTACACACAAATGAATTATACCCTCATTTAGGTTTATGTAACCGTACCTAAACGTGTACACCATGTTGGCTCAACAATAGTTAACCGAGGTTAGCCATATGATCACTCTCATATCAACCTTGCTCATCTTAACCATAACTAGTTCAAATGACTCAAATGAAACTAGTTAAAGAGTTTTTCAATTGTTATATTCTCATAGAAGTATACAAGAAAGCAATTGAAGCAAAATTGGCTTGATTCACTCGAATAAATTCATGAACGTTATAGCCACGGTTTGCAAAGATTTCATTCCTTATTATATAAATTTTTAAGTTCTTATACACAACCGATTTTAGAACTTTAACCTTCAAGTATGCAAACGGGTACGCATACTTGGAATACCCGGACCAAGATTGGGTTTCTCCAGCACGCAAACGGGTGCGTGTACTTCCAATCCCAGCAGAAATTTCCTGACATGAACCTTTCTCCAGTATGAAACGGGTACACATACTTAGTATCCCGGATTTCTCAAGCCAACAGGTACGCATACGGGTACGCATACTATGGTTCCCGGACATGGATTACATATGTGAAAGAGTACACAACATGTCATATGCAATAATTGTTAAGTGGTCTTTAACGTGTTTGCCTGCTCTGATACCAATTGGAAATGCGGGGGTACAACAACCACACCCAAAAATTCGTTTGGAAATCTGAGAGGACTTACTCCAATATACTTTAAAGAGAATCAACTAGACAGTCAAACTCAATCTTTAGAAAAGTAAATCAAAGAGTTTATATCTCTATATCTCAATTCAATCTGCAATCAGACAATAGAAATTTGCGAGCCCGATTGAATATAAGAGTAGTAACTTGAACGGTACCAAAGACCAATGTTCAAGGATCAATCAATTTCAATCAACAACCAAAGGTTGGATTTCCCAATTGATCGATTCAACGCACAACCTGTGATATTTAAATTATATAACAAAATATAATGCGGAAAATAAATAACACATACACCAGAATTTTGTTAACGAGGGAAACCGCAAATGAAGAAAAACCCCGAGACCGAGTCCAGTTTGAACACCACACTGTATTAAGCCGCTACAGACACTAGCCTACTACCAATGAACTTCGGACTGGACTGTAGTTGAACCCTAATCAATCTCACACTGATTCAACGTACAGTTGCGTTCCTTACGTCTCCGATCCCAGCAGGATACTACGCACTTGATTCCCTTAGCTGATCTCACCCACAACCAAGAGTTGATATGACCCAAAGTCGAAGACTTGATAAACAAATCTGTCTCACACAGAAAAGTCTATTGGAATATATAAATCTGTTTCCCACATAAATACATTTGAGTTTTGTTCCGTCTTAAGATATAAAATCAAGGTGAACAGGAACCAATTGATAAATCGTTCTTATATTCCCGAAGAACATCCTAGTATTATCAATCGCCTCAAAATAATCTTAATCGATTAACGAAACAAGATATTGTGGAATTACAAACGATGAGACAAAGGTGTTTGTGATTACTTTTCTATCTTTCCTATCGGAGATATAAATCTCAATCCAATCTTACAATTGCACTCAATCACGATAGAAACAGCAAGATCAGGTCACACAACTACAGAGAAAATAGTTGGGTCTGGCTTCACAATCCCAATGAAGTCTTTAAGTCGTTAACCTATAGGGTCTCGTGAGAAACCTAAGATTAAAAGAGAATCGAATCTAGCTTATGCAACTAGTAACACACAGAAGTGTAGGGATTAGGTTTCCCAGTTGCTAGAGTTCTCCTTTATATAGTTACCTTGTTAACAAAGCATTCAATATTCACTGTTAGATGAAAAACATGATTCAACCAAGCTAATATCTTTCAACAGTTAGATCTAACTTAGCTTGTTACACACAAATGAAATGTACCCTCATTTAGGTTTACGTAACCGTACCTAAACGTGTACACCATATTGGCTCAACAATAATTAACCGAGGTTAGCCATATGATCACTCTCATATCAACCTTGTTCATCTTAACCATAACTAGTTCAAATTAATCAAATGAAACTAGTTAAAGAGTTGTTCAATTGCTATATTCTCATAGAAGTATACAAGAACACAATTGAAGCAAAATCGGTTTGATTCACTCGAAATAATTCATGAACATTATAGCCACGGTTTGCAAAGATTGCATTCCTTATTATATAAATGTTTAATTTCATGTACACAACCGATTTTAGAACTTTAACCTTCAAGTATACAAACGGGTACGCATACTTGAAATACCCGGACCAAGATTGGGTTTCGCCAGTACGCAAACGGGTACGCGTACTTCCAATCCCAGCACAAATATTCGGACATGAACCTTACGCCAATACGCAAACGGGTACGCATACTTAGGTTCCCGTATTTCTCAAGCCAACAGGTACGCGTATGGGTACGTATACTATGGTTCCCGGACATGGATTACATGTGCAAGAGTACACAACTTGTCATATTCAATAATGATTAAGTGTTCTAAACTCTTATTTCAATCATTGAAACTTTCTTAGAGGATGACAATAGCCGTTTCCACACACTATTAACATTAAAGCAATTTTTCAAGTTATTGAAATAATCATAACAAAACATTCCAAGTCTACACCAAATGATTGTATCACACAAACCATGTAAGAGGTTACTCGACAATTTTCACATGATCATCTTTTGACTTGCGTCAAGAATATAAGATGAACTTGGTTGAAGCGAAAGCTTGCCAACACATATTCCGAGAAATGTGTAAGTGAGTTAAACTCAGCTCGAAATCTCAAATGTGTATACTAGAAAACTATATCGTAACACGACTTATGTCTCAATATAGGAGATAGAGTAGAAATAGACTTTCCAAGTGATAGATGAGTTTCAGTCTCCACATACCTTTTGTTGATGAAGTTCCACAAGCTCTCCTTAGTAGTTCTTCGTCTTCAAATGATGAACGCTGTGAAGTCTAAGGCTCAACTACACAATCTATGTCCTAGTCCGATATATCTATAAGTAGACCAGAAACCAAGACTTATAGTTTGATCACTAACATTGACAAATATGCTTGAGATAGCAACGCATGCGAGTTCGACCGAGCAGTGCTCTAACACATCTTTTTATCAAAAAATAAAAATCATTGTCGTGAGACGACCGAGCTATAAATTCAAATGAATACTAGTAAAGGGATGTAAAGTAATCCCCGATGCCCAAGCATCGTATAACCTTTCAGTGGAATTGGGACATTCTTGGATCGTTGCAATCGTCTTGAAATTATCCACAGGTTGGAGGTAATGATTCATAATTTTGAAGAAGTTATACAATAATTTGGAGTAGCTACAGTAGAAACATGATTGATTTTCTATTATTTCGATCGATTCATGAAGCTCACCCATATTCCAAGGAAAATATCAATGTACCGGCACAATAAAAAATAATTAACATCAATTTTGGAAGTTCAAGTCAACCAAGATGTCTAACCACGTACTAGGCTGAACGCGAAAGGCAAGGTTAATACTTGATTATTATACAAGCTTTCTGAAACGTACGTGAATTTATCCCACAAACATATAAGAAGGGCAAATAATTCATCGTCGCACCTTACGCACATCCAGAGCAAGAGGGAGTAAAGTCATCTCGTACAGAATCATCCCCGCAAAACTGGAACAACATATTAATATACCTGACGCAGTATAAATCAACTCTAAAATACTTTTTTACTTCAATCCCGCGACGATAATCCACAAGCTAAGTTTTAAGTCTATAATCTATTTGATACTTCTTTAACGCTCAATTTATTATATTTTGCGATTTCATTCAACTAGAGTTTGACTCAAAATACCCCATAAATTTGAAGATAAATGATTTTCCAAACTGACGTGGTAAAGAATTTTCTAAGTAATCAGTAGTAAAATAAATTTTAGTTTGGAAGTATTCAGTTAGGAAAAACCACATGTATCGGAATGATGAAATTCATCGGGACTAAAATTCTTAGAGTAATGAGTATTGTTCATCTGTATCAGCTACTCTATCATATTTCCTCGGTAGGATTCTGATGTCTTTATCATCTGTTCTGTCGAACAATGTCAAACAACATTACTTGAAATACGACATTGCATATAATTGATTACCTTTTAGTCCTCTAAAACTCAATGATTGTTTTATTGCTTTTTAGAAACTACCTTTCTTTAGATCTCACCCCAAATGGTGACATTATTTTTATAATTCAAGATTATTTTGCATATCATTAAAGGCTTATTCTGCTTTTAAAAAATTATTGGAAATCTTGTTTATGTTTTCTAGAAAAAGGGGGTTGGGATATATATTATCATATCATCAACATCCCTCGATAAATTGCATCCTTCAGTGACAAACCAACATATCACGGTTTATAAGAGAGTTTACCGCATTGCATGAAATTAAGCGCATGAAAACATTGTTGACCTTTTAGAATATTTTTTGAAATAAGGAAATATTATCATACCCAAAGCAAAACAATCAACCTGAGTCAACATGTTCCACTGCAACCACAACTCCAAACACACTAGATTCATGTTCGCGGAAGCCTTACAACAGCATCTACAACAACATATCAGCATTGTTTTTGGCAGAACCCATACCAATATAGAAGAATTCGTTACTGAAAACCATCCGTAGAAGATATCACTAAAGACTAAAAAAATTACTCATTTTCTTTAAAGTTGATTTTAAAAAAAGAAAAAGAAAACAGTGTGTATACTATATTTCATATTTTTCTCAAATACCGCATACAGACCACCTAGTATTGCACTGGATCACCAAGCCTCTGCACGAACCACCTCATATGAAAAATATTCGAGAATACGTAACTACTAATTAAGAACCTTCAAGTATTATGTAACTTATAAGTAATATATTATGTAACATCCAAGTAATTAATAATGCCTTAGGGACAAACTTTTAATTAACCTAAAGAGGTCATCCACTATTTAAGGAGATGAATTTGTAAAATTAGAGGATATACATCTCTTAGGGTATCTCTTATAAGCTCTCATAACTTATTTTGGTCTCTAACATATCTCTTATTCTCTTCTCTTGTATTCTCTAGACTTAGTAAAACCCATCAACCATGGATCTAGGTCTTATTAATGGATGAACCACGTAAATTCTTGTCTCAATGTCTCTTACTATCTCTTTATCTCTACTTGGGTGTGGTTGTTAGCATGTTAGCAACTAAAACAATCAATGAAGGAGCCTTTAACAACCTCTTCAACATAATTGATTAATTTAGCAGCGTATGTGGCTAACTAATAAAATTCAACAAGTCTAGTATCCATTATATCAACAATATTTCTGAAACAACTAAGTAAGATATATATAACCAATATACTCAACATGAAGTAAATGCCTTTGAGTGTAAATCTTTACATTAGCATAAACAAGGAAAATTAGATAAGTTGTTGAGAAAAAGAACCCTTGTACAAAACTTTGGCATGATAAGATGGTGAATTGGGTCGGAAGAACTACACACATCCAATTTCCTCTTAGCATTATATGTTAGTATAAAATGGGGTGTATGAACATGCCAAATAAAATAATCAAGAAAATAAATGTCGTCTAAAGAGATTACTGGTAGAACAAGAAGGGCAAACACTAAATTTACTTGCAATCTTAGTATGAACTCTGCTTACCCAAAAGAGATGGAGGTTTAAGCTTCAAATATACAAAAATCTTCAATGAATCTTTCTTAGCTAAAGTTACATGGAAAATGATCCAAGAAAAAGAAACAATGTGGATTCAAATGTCTCCAAGATAATGTCATATTTAAAAGGCACATGGGTTTAGGGAAGCATTTAAAAAATGATCCGAAATGGATGAAAAATTCCATGTTTGAGAAGTGGAAGATAGCCAAAAAAATCCAAGTGGGAGAACACAATTGGTTTTGAGATATCAAAAATTAATAAGGGGTTAGTAAATTGGGATTAGTAGAGACATTCATAGACTTTTTATGTAAGAGACTTTGGGCGACTCTCTGTGAATTTAGAGATTTTGAGAGACTCTCTGAATGATTTTCAAGGAATTATGGTGATTTATTGACACAATAAAACATATATGAATTTCAGCATACACACATGAGACAAACAATATATATATATATATATATATATATATATATATATATATATTACAAAATGAATTAATATATGAATATTTCAATGAAAATGTATTAGTCCATCCATGGCTAACAAAAATTGTAACCATTTTGCCAATAAAATTAAAACGAGACGAACAGAAGGGATTTGAATCTCTAGTAAACTTATTGGGTTATGGAAGACAAAAAAAAATCATTTTTTATGAATTTAATTGTAGCTTATTTGGTTATTATTTTTAATATTTTAATATTTAATTCTTAAAGAAGAGAGAAAAACAAAACCTCTAAAAATATCACCTACTTAGGATAGACTTTTTTTCATCCATTTATGGTATGTTTTGTAATAAAAATCGCTACAAGTCTCTCAAAACCGTAAGTCATTGATTTCAATTTCGAAATCCAATAACAGAGAATTCTGAAGACTTTTAAAAAGTCACGATCCAACAAGATAATTCTGAAGAAATTCTCTATTGACTAACAAGAGATTTTAGAAGTCTCTAAAATTCTTTCAATATCTCCACAAATCTCAATTGACTAACCCCCTGTAAGACATTAGTTTTTGAAATCAGCATTATCAAAGTTCTCACAAATGGCATAATCAAAATCTCTAACCCGATTCAACAAGATACTATGGTATGTTAACAAACTCACTTAGAAATTTACCCAACATATTGTAGAGGATATTATGAATACCTGGATAATTGAACAACGCCAGGTTGAGTTGAGATGGGCCACTACTAAATGTAGAGATTGTTAGAGCATTGCTCTGTCGAACTCACAAGTGTTGCTATATCAAGATTGTTGTCAAATTTAATTATCAAAACTATATCTTGATTTATAGTCTACAATTACCACCATCAAGCTTGTTGTCAAATATAGTTGTCAAAACTATATCTTGATTTCAAGTATACAATTAGTTAAGTTGTAATGACCCGTCCCTCTGCCGATACTGTTCCCACTTAGCCACTGCGGTTATCCGGCAGTGTGGGGTTTCCAATGGGCATCGCTGCGATCATCCAACAGTAACTTCTCAGGAGGTCACCCATCTCTGGATTGCTCCCGCTCGAGCACGCTTAACTACAAATGTTTCTGCCAACTCTGGAACCAATTGTTCTGAAAAGGCCTCGGTGTTAGGAAATGACAAACCATTACTTATATCCCATTCGTCCAACCACCGCCGAATATCGGGGTATTACAATACCACCACCTTAAATTTGAGACGTCCTCGGCTCCGGAATATATATACAAGCCCAGATATCCGACGTTCCCTGCCCCTCATGAGAAGCACCTAGAACAACCTTGTCCAGCGTACCTTCCCACCATCGGCAGGTGATCCGTTGTCAGCTCTAATACCATTTGTAATGACCCGTCTCTCCACCGATAATGTCCCCACTTAGCCACTGTGGTCATCCGACAGTGTGGGGTTTTCAACGGGCATCGCTGCGGTAATCCGACAACAACTTCCCGGGAGGTCGCCCATCCCTGGATTGCTCCCGCCCGAGCATGGTTAACTGCAGAGTTTTCTGCCAAATCTAGAACCAATTATGCTGAAAAGGCCTCGGTGTTAGGAAATGACAAACCATTACTTATATTCCGTTCCGCCGACCACTGCCGAATATCTGGGTATTACAATATCGTCATCTTAAATTGGAGCCATCCTCGGCTCCGGAATATAAATACAAGCCCATATCTCCAACGTTCCATGCTCCTTATGAGAAGCACCTGAAACAACCTTGTCCAGAGTACCTTCCCATCCTCGGAAGGTGATCCGTCGTCGGCCTTGGTACCATTTTTAATGACCCGTCCCTTCACCGATACTGCCCCACTTAGCCATTGCGGTTATCCGACAGTGTGGGATTTTCAAAGGGCTTCAGTGGGATCATCCAGCAACAACTTCCCGGGAGGTCACCCATCTCTGGATTGCTCCAGTCCGAGCACGCTTAACTGCAGAGTTTTCTGCCAACTCTGGAACCAATTGTGCTGAAAAGTCCTCGGTATTAGGAAAGGACAAACCATTACTTATATTCCATTCGGCCAACCACTGCCGAATATAGGGTATTACATAAGTCTCGATCTAGGATAGTGGATCTGAGAAACGAACCAGTCATCATTTGATTTCTACCGTTTGAAGGCGAAGATCAACCGAAGCTTTTGGAGAACATCATCAACAAAAGGTAAGTGAAGACTAAACCACATATTTCTCAAGTTATATTCACTTTTCTGTCTTTGAGAAGATTGTCGCATAACTAATTAGATTAGCTTGCATAGACAAGAATTTCGAGTCGAGAGCTAATTATTTAGTTTACGAATTTATCGAAATATAATGACTAACCTTAATGAAAATTTGTTCATACTTGATCAAATTCGTTGGAGAACAATTAATTGTTCGAACCAAATCATGATTCAAGTTTATCATTCGAAAATAGCCTGAAACAGTGATATGTGTCATTGATGTTATTCATGAATGTTTCGAATTACTTTAGAGAAATATAGAACTACTATGATCTGAATACAAGACACTATTATCAGTCTTACAAACTGAGAAAACTTCTACATGCCTGAAGATGTATTACATGTATTCGTACACGTAACAGAGTAGCTATATATCGACTTTCAGATTTGTGTGATATGCATACTCGTATATACATGATGGGAAAATCTGTTTGTTTCGTGATCCAGATCGGTATGTATATTCGTATACAAACCATTGTGGAACTGTGGTAAAGGAACCAGGTTAAAATAATCAAACCGGTATGCGACCCAAAACAGTTCTATGTTCTAGAAACAGTTTAGTACCCAAACCGGTACGCAAGATGAATGTTTTGTCAACTCCGAAACCGACAAAATTCTTGAGTTTGCAAACCGTTATGTGAACTAAAAAGTTCTGTAGACTCCGTAACTTTGAGTTAGTTCAAAATTTTCAAACCGGTACGCGAACTAAAAAGTTCTGTAGAGTCTGGAACTCGGTAATTGCAGAAGTTTGCAAACCGGTTTATGAACTGAGAAGTTCTGTAGACTCCGAAACTCGGTTGTTGCATATAAGTTTTCAAACTGGTCCCCGTACTATGACCCAGCCGATTCACGAACGATTCAAGTAACTGTACTTGGTACATTTACAAACTATGTCGATTATGATTCAATTGCGATTAAATTATTTCTATGAAGTAATTCGCATTTGAACAATTCTCTAATTAACACTAGACTCATTTGATCACATGACTGTGAATCAATATTAATGTCTTAGTGAACATGAAAATGAGCGTGCTTTTAAGTTCAAATCGGCTAGTTTCGGCTAACCATGTTGAACATAGTCTTTATACACGGTTCAGTTACGGTTTACCTAACCATAGTGTATGTCTTGTATATGTGAATAAGATTCAAATCTTTCATCTAATGATGAATATTGTTTCTTGGTTCCAAAGCTATCTTAGCTTAAACCTAAAGCAACCTAGGCTTTGATGTCTATATAAGGAGAACTCTTGGAAACTTGGATGTTTGAATCCTGACACTACTTTTTGGTATGTCCTTATTGTATCTAGATTTGTACTCTCTAGAAACCCTTTTAGGGTTTAGCGACTACAAAGACTTCATTGGAATTCGTGAAGTTAGGTCCAGTTATTTTTTATCTTGATAACTTGAATATCCTGATCTTGATTGTTTATAGAGACTTGCTCCATCAATCAAGATAGATATTAATCAACAAAGTCTTTTCGTCTCATACTTTTTTGATTCTGCAAGTTTTATACATGTGATGTCAATAATAATCTAGGATGCACTTCGGGTTGCATAAGTCCGGATTTTGAGGATAGCCAAACTTTTGTCTAAGTTGCTATAGATTTTCATCACCTGGATCTATCGTTTGATCTGATCATCCTTATAGATCGTAAATCTGGAAATCAATTATAGGCTTAATCTGTGGGAGGCAGATTTGGTTTAAAGTCTTCACTTGAGTTGAAGCAGACCGTCTAAGGGAATCAATTGCGTGGAGCCTGCTGGAATTCAAGAGGCGTAAGGAGCGCGACTATACCTGAATCAGTGGGAGACTAAGTTCGGGATCAATTACATTTCAGACCGAAGTTAATTTGTAGTAGGCTAGTGTCTGTAGCGGCTTAACACAGTTTGGTGTTCAATCTGTACTAGGTCCCGAGGTTTTTATGCATTTTCAGTTTCCTCGTTAACAAAATTTCTGGTGTCTGTGTTATTTCTTTTTCCGCATTCTATTGTATATCTTGATAATTGAAATATTACAGGTTGTGCGTTGATAAATCACAGTAGCTAGGTCCAACCTTGTTAGTTGGATAAGACTTGATTGATCCTTGGACATTGGTCTTTGGTACCGTCCAAGAACTCTCTTCGTAGTTAGGTTCACGGATTCAATTCTGTAAACGTTCTAACAACAAGAGATAAAGAGATATAACTCTAGGCACTTTCCTTGTTTGAGTTGTTACTCTCAGAGTTTTGTTGAGTTTTTCCATACAAATTGCCTAACAAAAAGTTGGTGGTGTATTTTGGTACCCCCGTTGTTTTTAGTTGGTATCAGAGTAGGCAAACACGTTAAGACCTAATAAGTATGTGTTTGAAGCAGTCTGACTATATGGACAAAGACGGAATCTCTACATACGCACACTAGAATTCCTTTGAGATTCTTCATGATTTGTTCTCCTCAAGACTTAGTGTCTCACAGGATGATCTCGATTCACTTAAGACTTTTAATATCTTGAGTGATTGTAAAGAATCGACGGGAAAAATTAAAAAATCCTCTGCAATAGTTAAAAACAAGAAACGTCATGTTAAGAGTAAGAAGCTTTACTGTCTTAAAAGATTGTTAAACGGTCTGTTTAAGGAATGCAACATAAAGGGATCTATTGACGAAGATCTTTTATTGTCTTTTGAGAAAGAAAAGAAATTCTTGGAATACATTGATGTGATCATAAGTAAGGAGGTGCCCCTTCGTAGTTCAGTCTCTAAAAAGACTTGTTATCAGTGTGAAAAACCTGGGCATGTCAGAAAACATGCACAACTGCTACAATTTTGACTACTTCGGATGATATTGGTAAATCATCTCTTGATCTCCACGAGGATGGAGAAACTACTCCAGAAAACTATCACGCCAGATTGGTTTGTGAGCTGGCTGCTCATCCAACCTCTTGTTAGCAAGATTCTGGCTTCACCCCATCATGTATCAATTTAAGATGGGGAAAGTTGTTGTAAAAGATTGTTTCTGTTTTTTAGGTACCGTATTTTATGTATCATATGTTTAAGATCCCTGGTCACATAGCTAAAAGAAGAAACTTGTAACAAATTATGATCCTAACATCACAAGTTGTTAAGCTAGCTCAAATTTCACGATGTCGTAAGATCGATATAAATTATGGATCTTCTATTTCCTGTGATTGTCAATTCGTTTTCTCATGCTCTGGAATTTTTCCATAGAGCTAAGAATAAGATTAATTATCTTATTGAAATTGATAATCGTATCAATTTTTTTTTGGAATTGATCCGGAATTCAAATACATGGTATGATTGTATCTCCTGACGGAATTTATTTTTATTTTATTTTTTTAAAAAAGGGAGGAAGGGAAGTTTGAACTTGAAGTCTCACACCCGAACCCGGCCAAGCCCATTAAGGCTTTATTAAAAGAGTACGCGTAATCCCCTACTCATTCTTCTTCCGTGCGTTCACGAACATGATTAGAAATTGACTTTATGGTTCCGAACTGGTGTGCTTCATAAATTAAGTTGTCACAATCTTTGGGTCTTTATCTTTGTTACAAGGAAGTACATCAAGAAGGAGTAAATCAATCAATCATCTTTAAAAGGGGCTATTCAAGTAAGATCAGATATATTCAAGTGAAGGAGACAGGTTGGGTGCGCGTACCAGTGGAAGTTTTCGAACCGAAAATTTCTGCTGAAGTTTGCAAACTGTTAAACTGAAAAAGTGGGGGTACAACAACCACACCCAATATTTCGTTTAGCAATATGTATGGACAAACTCCAATATACTTTCTAGAGAATCAACTAGACAGTCAGACTCAATCTAGATAGAAAGTATATCAACGAGTTTTTATCTCAATCTCTCGATTTGATATATATACTCAAGCAAATAGAAATCTGCGAGTCTTTATCAAATATGAGAGAGATAACTTGGATGGTACCAAAGACCAATATCCAAGTGTCAATCAATTTAAATCAACAACCAAAAGGTCGGATATTCTAATTGATTGAACAACGCACAACCTGTGATATTTCAATTATATAACAAAATATAATGCAGAAAAGAAATAACACAGACACCAGAATTTTGTTAACGAGGAAACCGCAAATGCAGAAAAACCCCGGGACCTAGTCCAGATTGAACACACATTGTACTAAGACGCTATAGACACTAGCCTACTCCAAATTAACTTCGGTCTGGACTGTAGTTGAACCCCAATCAATCTCACACTGATCCAAGGTACAGTTATGCTCATACATCTCTGATCCCAGCAGGATACTACGTACTTGATTCCCTTAGGTAATCTCACCCACAACTAAGAGTTGCTACGACCCAAAGTCGAAGACTTTAATAAACAAATCTGTATCACACAGAAAAGTCTACGGTAATAGATAAATCCGTCTCCCACGAATATACCTACGAGTTTTTTTCCGTCTTTTGATAAATCAAGGTGAACAGGAACCAATTGATAAACTGGACTTATTTTCCCGAAGAACAGCCTACTATTATCAATCACCTCACAATAATCTTAATCGACGCAGCGAAAAAGATATTGTGGAATCACAAACGATGAGACGAAGTGTTTGTGATTTCTTTTATATCTTGCCTATCAGAGATATCAATCTCAAGCCAATTATTACAATTGTACTCGTACAATAGAAACAGCAAGATCAAATCACACAACTACGAGAAAGTAGTATCGGTCTGGCGTCATGATCCCAATGAAGTCTTTAAGTCGTTAACCTGGTTTAGAAGAAGAAACCAAAGGTTAAAGGATAATCGACTCTAGCTTAGCACAACTAGTATCACATAGAAGGTGTGGGGATTAGGATTCCCAGTTGCTAGAGTTCTCCCTTATATAGTCTTTCAAATCAGGGTTTGTAATCAATGTTAGCTTGGTAACAAAGCATTCAATATTCACCGTTAGATGAAAACCTGATTTAGATTCAAGCTAATATCTTTCAACCGTTATATCGAAAACTAGCTTGTTACACACAAATGAAATGCACGTTTCTATGCTTGTGTAACCGTACCCAAACTTGTACATTTGATGGTTCAACAATAGTCAACCAAATGGTTAGCCATATGAGCACTTTCATATCAACCATATTCTTCTTCACCATAACTAGTTCAAGTGACTCAAATGAACTAGTTAGAGAGTTGTTCAATTGCAAGGAAATCTTATGTAACTACACAAGACATAATTGAAGCAAAAACGATTTGATTCACTCGAATCGGTTCATGAACTATATAGCCACGGTTTGTATTTGCATTCCTTAGTTTATATAAGAATAAGTTCATAAACATCGTTTTTAGATATAACCTACTCAAGTTCGCGGACTGGGTTCGCGGACTTAAGTTCCCGGACGGAGTTCACAAACTCCAGCAGAAATTCTAGTTTGCGTGCTAGAGTCGTTTCTCCTTTAACCTTTGGTTTTCTTCTTCTAAAACCAGGTTAACGACTTAAAGACTTCATTGGGATTGTGAATCCAGACCGATACTACTTTTATCGTAGTTGTGTGATCTGATCTTGCATCTTCTATCGTAATAGTACAATCATATTGATTGGCTTGAGATCGTGAGAGTTCTCCGATAGGAAAGATATAAAAAGTAATCACAAACACCTTCGTCTCATCGTTTGTGATTCCACGACATCTTGTTTCGCTACCATACCATTAATATTGTTGTGAGGTGATTGATTAATCTAGGTTGTTCTTCGGGAATAAAAGACCGGATTATCAATTGGTTCCTGTTCACCTTGATTATTATCAAAAGACGGAACAATTTTTTTTAGGGTTTTTCTGTGGGAGACAGATTGATCCTTTGATAGACTTGTCTTTGTGAGACAGATTTGTTTATTGTTAAAGCCTGCGATTTTGAGTCGTAGCAACTCTTAGTTGTTGGTGAGATCAGCTAAGAGAATCAAGTGCGCAGTATCTTGCTGGGATCAGAGGTGTAGGGAGTACAACTGTACCTTGGATCAGTGGGAGACTGATTGGGGTTCAACTATAGTCCATTCCGAAGTTATCTTGTAGTAGGCTAGTGTCTGTAGCGGCTTAATACAGTGTGTATTCAATCTGGACTAGGTCCTGGGGTTTTTCTGCATTTGCGGTTTCCTCGTTAACAAAATTCTGGTGTCTGTGTTATTTTTATTTCCGCATTATATTTGTTTATATAATTGAAATAATACAGGTTGTGCGTTTGAATCAATCAATCGGAAATACGACCTTTGGTTGTTGATTGATATTGATTGATCCTTGGACATTGGTCTTTGGTACCGTCCAATTTATTCCTTGTGTTTGATTATAGACTCGCTGATTTCTATTAGCTTGAGTGAATCAATACGAGAGAGAGATATTAACTCCTTGAGATACTTTTACCTAGATTGAGTTTGAATGTCTAGTTGATTCTCTAGAAAGTGTTTCGGAGTTAGTCCATACAGATTGCTAAGCGAAATATTGGGTGGTGTTGTTAGACCCCCGCTTTTTCAATTGGTATCAGTGCAGCCAAACACATTAAAGACCTTATAAGTTTGTGTTTGTAGCGATCTGATTATGGACGAGTCTATCTCTAATAACGTACCAATTCAGATCTCACCAGATAATTCTGAAAGCTTTGTTTCACCTGAGAAAACTGTCACATCTAAGTTAATATCTAAACATTCTCTTGATGTAAAAACTGTTGATTGGGAAACACTCCTAGAAAAACAGTTGGATGAACTTTCTGATGAAGGTGATTCAGATATTGATAGAGATGTTGATGAGGAAGTCTCAGAGTACGTTATATTTTTGCATTCGTGGAAAATAAAGAAGATTATAACTTCTCATGTCACACCTCTTCCGACTCCTCTCTGTGGAGAAAATAAGAAATTGAAAAGGATTTACGGAGGTCTTTATGGTCAGAATCGCACGTGCGAATCAGTCCTCAAAGATACCAAGGAAAACCTGAGTAGGAAGTCACTTGAATGTGATCGTGTATATCTAAAATACTTATTGTTAGAAGAAAATCTTGCAGAAATTGAAGGAAGGATTAACTCCCAGCAAGCAAGTTTTGATGACAGAGGAAACACTTTTCTCGCTCGAGAAAAACGTCTTGAGGCTGATTTAGCTGCTGCTCTTGATAAAATCAAGATGTTGTAAGATGACTTGAAAAAGTTCAATACTAGTTCAATCAAATTAACCACTATGCTAGGAGAAAGTAAAAATCATCGTGATACACGAGGATTGGGCTATAAGGGAATAAATGCTCCAAGTATTAGCAAAGAGGTAAAAAATTTCAAGGCTAGTGATTCTTCTCAACAAAAATTTTCCACAGATGGAAAAAGTGAAATACCTTCACCGGCAGTTAAGGTTCAAAAGAGCAAAGTATATCAACCTCCCAAGTCAGCACACACGGATCGAGGTAAGAACATTCCTCATGTTTGCCACTATTGCGGGAATAAAGGTCACATGGAAAGGAGATATTGTTTCCGTATAAGGAATGAAAAACTTCATGATGTTCTTGTTTGGGAATCACAAGAAGTTGTGAAACCAAGATCATACGATAAGACTGATCCTCCTAACGTTACAGGTTGTAACTGTCCAACCTTTAGGCAAAGGAATCAGTGTTGTGATAAACCTAGATTTTTCTATAAACTTCGTACGAATCCTTTTCACAATCGTAATGGTTATCAAAAGGATAACTTCGTAAAGACGAAGACAAGATCCGATGCTCCCAAATGGAGAAAGACTAACTTGCAAAATAATTGTCAATCCAATTCTCTTTCGAGAAATCTTGAAGAGAGTAATGGGAAGAAGGTTCCGGTTGTTCCTAAACGCACTCAGAAGTGGGTACCAAAGAAATCCAATGATGCTTTGAGTTTTAAAAGGAATGATCTTCCAGAAAATTCCATGTCTATGGAGAAGGCATTATCCATGATGTTGGAACTTAACAAATTTTTTGGAAAAATGGAATTGGATGTGAAAGGTTCTAAAAGCGATCTCTTTCATGATAATCCAAAGGTCACTTGTGGTGATCAAGACATTGTTCACCCCAACAACTTGATTGTGTTGCAAGTGCATCCTCACCAAGAAATGCCCTGCTATGTATACGGTGAGGGAAGCACAAGAGTTGGGGCGCACAGATTATGTTTGGTAAGGCTGTAGAATTCAATTGGGTTCTTTTAAAAAGGTATGACTATAAACTTGATCATTTTTTGTGTTTATAATAATCCATGTACCTTACTTATCGTTCATTTCTACCTAACTTGATCTGTGTTTGAGGTTCTTAAACGTTTAGGTTTGAAAATAGTAGTTTGGGATGTTTGGACTTCATGGTACACCTACCAGGTATGATTACCATCATTTAAAATCAAATTCCAGGAGTTTAAGTTCGCAAACCCAGTTTGCAAACTTTTTTAGTCATGAAAATTCGTTTGCAAACCCGTATGCATACTTGCCTGTAGACGTCGATATTCGGTAAACTTGTTTTGGCCGTAACTTCTTCGTCCGAAGTCGGATTGACCTTATTCTTTTTTCACTATCTTTGTCTTTGGATTCTCTTCTAAATGGAGATGAGTTAAGATTGGTATTTATCATGTCTCTTGTTTTTGGATTCTCTTCTAAATGGAGATGAGTTAAGATGGGTATTTATCCTGTCTCTTGTTTTTGAGTATTTTGCTCCGTTTCGTTGCACTTGTTCCACTTCTCTTGAACTTGGGCACTTGGATTCTTGGAGTACTACTCTTCTAAGATAATTTGTAGCTTTTACAAGAATGTTGTTGGTGAATCACAAATAAGGAAGTTCAAGAATGGAAAGTAGTACGCAGTGCTACGGAATTCTTGAATGTTCACAATCATCCTTTGTGAACTATGGTGCATAGTCGTTATTGACTTCGTATGTTCTTCTTTGTTAAGAAAATCTTTTTATACGCCTTTGGTAGCTATTATTGGTGTAAATCCATGCGAAAAAGATTGATTCTACCCTATGAGGACAAATCATCTTGTATGTGCATTACGAGTTTGTCTTGTTCCCTGGGAAACTTCTTATGAGAATTTATTCTTATTTTTGAGAAGGATTACTAGAGTTTGGAATAACCATTATTGTGATTACACATTGCTATGTCCAACGGTTTCAACTTCATGTTTTTAGATTTATTGGTTTAAATTCTAAACTTGTTTGGAAGATGATTTCTGCAGTATTAATCTTTATGATTTGTTATATTGCAACTTGTTATGGGATATTGGTGTTTACGTCCGTGAACTATGTTTGTCCCATACTTTGTCAAAACTAAAGTCGTTCGTGTTCGGTATTCACGTACTGGTAAAAGGATGAATGGACTTTTGACAAATACAAAAGTTAAGCCCATATTGTCAATTACGTTGATGGAAGATAGGTTAAATATTTTGTTTTCAAGGATTATGTCTATTATTGTTGTTATGCAAATAATGATTGAAGATAGAACGAATCCTTGTGTATTCCGCAGTATTGATCATCCCTGATCCATATTCGTATGTATTACTGTGAGGCTCCGTAATGTGTCTTATGTTGAGCACGATACAACCAAGTTGATTATTTTTGATTAGCTTTGTTGGTTGTTCAGTAAGGTACTTTATGTTGATCATTTTGAACTAAATTAATCACCATGTTTGGTTATTTAGTTATTGCTCCATAAGTTTTCTTATGTCGAGCAAAACAATTGACAATTAAATTGATTACTTTCGTAATTAGTTTGGTTGTGTATTCCAATTAGATTAATTATGGATTCTCTTGTAATTAATCTAGTTGAGTATTTTTGTGTCTCCATGAGTTTTCTTATGTTGAGCACAATCAATTAAGTTGACCACTTTTGTGTTTAATTTGATTGCGTATTCCGATTAAATTAATCATGGGTTTACTTATGATTAATTTGATTGAGTTTTGGATATAAAAATCATTCTTATGGTTTTGGTGTCTAATAAAATCCTTCTTTTCGTTGGGAATTAAGGTCGCTCTTGTTGTTCTTTCGGGAATGACATCAAATGGGGGAGAGTTCTTTTGAACTTGTGCTTAATGGTCATATCTTGAGGGGTGTGCGGCTGTGGAATTTTAGAGGGGTTATCTTGTATCTTTAAACTCCTTGATGAATGTTGTTATCTTAGGATATATGATTGCATCTAAATAAGATGATGTGTGTTTCTTTCTCTCAGTCATGAAATGTCTCTTGCGGAAATTTCATTATGATCCCGTTCTTGTACCTTTGCCAATTTTATTGACAAAAAGGGGGAGAATTAATATGTAGTTCACACTACAAATACATATGGTTTTCGGATCATTATGTAAGGGGGAGTGGTTTTCATGTGAGATTGAGTATTAACTAAGGGGGAGTGATACATATCACCATAGTATTATTGTTGAAGTTGTGATGCAATTGGACTTTGACACTATATAATAATACTATGACATTATATAACAATGATCGAGACCGATGCTTTCTCATTGTTATAGATACTGATCTTCAACAACGGTGATGCTAAACTTACAACCTTTGGGATCATTGGAGTACTTGGAAGTGACGAAGATTTCGAGGAATGTTGAAGATTATACATGTGGAACAGAAGCTACTAAAGTTTCATTATCTTTTTTGTATTCCATATGTATTGATAGTTTTGTCACTAAAATTGACAAAGAGGGAGATTGTTAGAGCACTTCTCGGTCAAACTCGCATGCGTTGTTATCTCAAGCATGTTTGACAATGTTAGTGATCAAAACTATAAGTCTTGATTTCTAGTCTCTTATAGCTAAGTCTCAGACTAGGATAGTAAGTGTAGTTGAGCTCAAGGACTTCATGGCGATTCATCATACAAGTAGAAGATATACTCAAGGAACCGGTGGAACTTCTCCACAAAAAGGTATGTGGAGACTTGAACTTATCCGTCACTCAAAAGTTTATCTATTCTATCTCATACTCTTTGAGACAAAAGTCGTATGCTATATATATAGACTAGATCATACACATTTGGTATTTCGAGCCGAGTATACCTCGCCTATCTATATCTCGAAATATGTGTTGGTAAGCTTTTCGCTTCGACCAAGTTTATCTTTACCTAGTGACGAAAGTCATGAATGTTTCAATCACTTTGAAAATTGCTTTGACGAGAAATAGTGTAACAACTATATAACGTCCTCTAAGAATGTTTCAATTATTGGAATGAGAGTTTAGATTACATAACCAATGGATTCCTTGAACCAAAGTTTTCGAACTTTGTTGATCAAGAGAACCGGAAGTATGGAAAGTGCCAAGTCCGCGAACTCAGTCCGCGAACTGCTGAAGTTCTCAAACCCGAGAATTTCTGCTGGATTTGACAAACTACTTGTGTGAGCCAAGTCCGCGAACCCAGACTGTGAACCGGCGTAGTTCTCTAACCCGAGAATTTCTGCTGGAGTTTATAAACTCTATCCGGTGTCTAAAGTCCTCGAACCTAGTCTGCGAACTTGAGAAGGTTATATATCTAAAGATGATTTCTTAACTTAATCTTAAAATACTAAGGAATGCATTTGCAAACCGTGGCTATTAAAGTTCATGAACCGATTCGAGTGAATCAAATCATGTTTTCTTCAATTGTGTCTTGTGTAGTTACATAAGATTTCCTTGCAATTGAACAACTCTCTTAACTAGTTCATTTGATTCAATTGAACTAGTTATGGTGAAGAAGAACATGGTTGGTATGAAACGCTCATATGGTTAACCTCTTTGGATAGACTATTATTGAACCAACAATGTACACGTTTGGGTGCGGTTAACAAACCTCGAAGCGTACAGTCATTTGTGTATGACAAGCTAAGTATTCGATCTAACGGTTGAGAAATATTAGCTTGAATCTAAATCAGGTTTTCATCTAACGGTGGATATTGATTGCTTTGTAACTAAGGCAAAACCCTAATTTGAAAGGCTATATAAAGGAGACCTCTAGTATTGTGCAAAACTAATCCCCACACCTTACGTGTGATACTAGTTTGCATGCTAGAGTCGTTTCTCCTTTAACCTTTGGTTTTCTTCTTCTAAAACCAGGTTAACGACTTAAAGACTTCATTGGGATTATGAAGCCAGACCGATACTACTTTTATCGTAGTTGTGTGATCTGATCTTGCATATTCTATCGTAACAGTACAATCATATTGATTGGCTTGAGATCGTGAGAGTTCTCCGATAGGCAAGATATAAAAAGTAATCACAAACACCTTCGTCTCATCGTTTGTGATTCCACGACATCTTTTTTCGCTACCATACGATTAAGATTGTTGTGAGGTGATTGATTAATCTAGGCTGTTCTTCGGGAATATAAGAACGGATTATCAATTGGTTCCTGTTCACCTTGATTATTATCAAAAGATGGAACAAAAAATTTTAGGGTTTTTTTGTGGGAAACAGATTTATCCTTTGATAGACTTGTTTGTGTGAGACAAATTTGTTTATTGTTAAAGCCTGCGATTTTGGGTCATAGAAACTCTTAGTTCTGGGTGAGATCAGCTAAGGGAATCAAGTGCGCAGTATCCTGCTAAGATCAGAGGCGTAGGGAGTACAACTGTACCTTGGATCAGTGGGGGACTGATTGGGGTTCAACTATAGTCCAGTCCGAAGTTATCTTGGAGTAGGATAGTGTCTGTAGTGGCTTAATACAGTGTGTATTCAATCTGGACTAGGTCCCGGGGTTTTTATGCATTTGCGGTTTCCTCGTTAACAAAATTCTGGTGTATGTGTTATTTCTATTTCCGCATTATTTTTGTTTATATAATTGAAATAATACAGGTTGTGCGTTTGAATCAATCAATTGGAAATCCGACCTTTGGTTGTTGATTGATATTTATTGATCCTTGGACATTGGTCTTTGGTACCGTCCAAGTTATTCCTTGTGTTTGATTATAGACTCGCTGATTTCTATTAGCTTGAGTGAATCAAAACGAGAGAGAGATATTAACTCCTTGAGATACTTTTACCTAGATTGAGTCTGGCTGTCTAGTTGATTCTCTAGAAAGTGTTTCGGAGTTAGTCCATACAGATTGCTAAGCGAAATATTGGGTGGTGTTGTTAGACCCCCGCTTTTTCACTTAACCTTGAGAAAACAAGCATGAGCTAATAAAAGTCTAATGGACTCAAAAGTCGTGACACAGGAGCATAGGTTTCGTCAAAGTCGATACCTTCAATTTGTGAGTATCCTTGAGCGACAAGTCTGGCTTTATTTCTGATAATTGTGCCAAATTCATCAGACTTTTTCTTGAATATCCATTTTGTTCCAACAATATTGACATTGGAGGTACAAGGTACGAGTTCCCATACATCTTGTCTTTGAAATTGATTTAAATCTTCATGCATTGCATTCACCCAAAAGGGATCGTTCAGAGCTTCATCAATATTTCTAGGTTCTACTTGTGATAGATAACAACCAAAATTGCACATGTTTTGAAGTTGTCCTCTAGTCTTAGATGTAGAATCTCTTCCCCCTAAAATACTGTTGGGATCATGATTTCTTTGAACCCAGAGGTATCGTGGAGGGACACGTTCTCGTTCGTCAGGAGTAGCCTGATCAATGCTCTTCTCCTCGTCACTAGAAATATCAGGATCAGCAACAGTTGGGATAATTTCAACTGATTCTGGTATTTCTTTGACTTTCTCAATTGTCTCGGTAGGAGGTAATTCAGTAGGAGGATTATCATGATGAAAATCACTAATATCATCAATGATAACGTTAGCAGATTCCATCATGACCTGGGTTCTGAGATTAAATACTCGAAAACTACGGCTATCAGAGACATAGCCAAGAAAGATACTTTCATCACTTTTGGTATCGAATTACCCTCTCTGTTCTCGATCTTTTAGGATATAGCACTTACTTCTGAACACTCTAAGATAGTGTAAGTTGGGTTTTCTTCCATATCACAACTCATAGGAAGTGTTTAGGGTTTTAGACCGTAGGTAAACACGGTTGATCAAATAACATGTTGTAAAGACAACTTCTCCCCAAAACCTTAGAGGTAAGTTTTTGTTATGGAGCATTACCCTGGCCATTTCCTGAATGTTCCTATTATTTATTTCTGCAACTCCATTAGCTTGAGGAGTAATGGGTGGTGAGTATTGTTGAATAATCCCTACTTCGTCACAAAATTCAAACACCTTAGTGTCCTTGAATTCAGTTCCACGGTCGCTCCTAATTTTCTTTAGTTTGCGACCTTGTTCGTTCTGGATTCTTTTAACAATGATCTTGAATTCATCAAGGGTTTCATTCTTATGAGAAAGAAATGCAACCCAAGTGAATCTGGTGTAGTCATCTACCATAACTAAAACATACTTCTTACCAGCAACCGTGGATTGTTGAATTGGTCTGAAGAGATCCATATGAATTAAATCAAGTGGAGCTTTAGTGAGAATATCTCGAGATGATTTATGGTGACTTTCGTTTGTTTACCCTTTTGACAGGCACCACATACACCTTCAATCTTTGCATTGATTTTGGGAACGCCTCTAACAAGTTCTTTGTTAATGATCTTAGTTAGAAGACGGTAGTTGATGTGACCAAAACGCTCATGCCAAAGATGTGTAGATTCCACCTTAGTCAAATTGCAACAGTTGTTGAACTGAGTATCAAGAAGATAACAGTTGTTTTACCACGAGTTCCTTGAAAAATTACTTTCCCAGTTTTGTCTACAATATCACATCCATTTGCATTGAAGACAACCTGATGGCCTTTGTCACAAATTTGACTAATAGAAAGAAGATTTGCAGTCATACCTTTTACGTAGACTACATCATGGATTTCAGGTATGCCGGGTAATTTGATCGTCCCCTTCTTGCTTATGTAGCAACAACTCCCATCTCCAAATGTTACAGGCCCGCCTTCATAGTCGTCTGAGGAGACGAACCAAGTGAGATCACCTGTCATATGTCTGCTACATCCAATGTCAAGAAACCATTGAAAGGGTGATGTTGATTTTAAAGCAAAATCAGTACTATTATGTTTAGGGTTTCCTGATAGTTTTGTATGTTCTTTTAGAGAAGCAAAAAGTTGTTTAGTTCTCTAGTGAAAATTACCTGCAACTTTTAGACTCTTTTGAAAAGACACATAATCATGTTGAAAGTGATTGGAGGAATCACAAAACAAACATGGGTCAACACCTAGTTTGGCAGAGCCGTTCTGAGTCAAATCAGTTTTCACAACATCTACTCGTTGTTTATCACCTGATTTACGACAGTTCTTCAAAGAGGAACAACTGGAGTTACTCAAATCCATTAAGGGACTTGTTATGGGTTTCAAATCCTTAAGTATTGCAATTTCAGCAACAAGATCAGAATTTATCCGGATTTGTTCGTCCAACTTTTTCTGGAGAATAACCAGTTTATCAGAACTTTTTCTACGATTGGTTTTAAACCTGGTGAAGCCTTAGAAGAGACTTTATCATCCATAGAGTCAGATCGCTACAAACACAGACTTGTGAGGTCTTGAACGTGCTTGTCAGCTCTGATACCAATTGAAAAGGTGGGGGTACAACAACCACACCCAATATTTCGCTTAGCAATCTATATGGACAAACTCCAATATACTTTCTAGAGAATCAACTAGACAGTCAGACTCAATCTAGATAAAAAGTATATCAACGAGTTTATATCTCCATCTCTCGATTTGATATATACTCAAGCAAATAGAAATCTGCGAGTCTTTATAAAATACTATAGAGATAACTTGGATGGTACCAAAGACCAGTATCCAAATGTTAATCAATTTAAATCAACAACCAAAAGGTCGGATATTCTAATTGATTGAACAACGCACAACCTGTGATATTTCAATTATATAACAAAATATAATGCGGAAAAGAAATAACACAGACACCAGAATTTTGTTAACGAGGAAACTGAAAATGCAAAAAAACCCCGGGACCTAGTCCAGATTGAACACACACTGTATTAAGCCGCTACAGACACTAGCCTACTCCAAATTAACTTCGGTCTGGACTGTAGTTGAACCCCAATCAATCTCACACTGATCCAAGGTATAGTTATGCTCCTACGTCTCTGATCCCAGCAGGATACTACGTACTTGATTCCCTTAGATAATCTCACCCACAGCTAAGAGTTGCTACGACCCAAAGTCGAAGACTTTAATAAACAAATTTGTATCACACAGAAAAGTCTACGGTAATACATAAATCCGTCTCCCACGAATACACCTACGATTTTCGTTCCGTCTTTTAATAAATGAAGGTGAACAAGAACCAATTGATAAACCGGACTTATATTCCCGAAGAACACCTTGTATTATCAATCACCTCACAATAATCTTAATCGACGCAGCGAAAAAAGATATTGTGGAATCACAAACGATGAGACGAAGTGTTTGTGATTTCTTTTATATCTTGCCTATCGAAGATATCAATCTCAAGCCAATTATTACAATTGTACTCGTACGATAGAAACAACAAGATCAGATCACACAACTACGAGAAAGTAGTATCGGTCTGGCTTCACAATCCCAATGAAGTCTTTAAGTCGTTAACCTGGTTTAGAAGAAGAAACCAAAGGTTAAAGGAGAATCGACTCTAGATTAGCACAACTAGTATCACATAGAAGGTGTGGGGATTAGGTTTCCCAGTTGCTAGAGTTCTCCCTTATATAGTCTTTCAAATCAGGGTTTGCAATCAATGTTAGCTTGGTAACAAAGCATTCAATATTCAACGTTAGATGAAAACCTGATTTAGATTCAAGCTAATATCTTTCAACCGTTAGATCGAAAACTAGCTTGTTACACACAAATGAAATGCATGTTTCTAGGCTTGTGTGACCATACCCAAACTTGTACATTTGTTGGTTCAAAAATAGTCAACCAATTGGTTAGCCATATGATCACTTTCATATCAACCATATTCTTCTTCACCATAACTAGTTCAAGTGACTCAAATGAACTAGTTAGAGAGTTGTTCAATTGCAAGGAAATCTTATGTAACTACACAAGACACAATCAAAGCAAAAACGATTTGATTCACTCGAATCGGTTCATGAACTATATAGCCACGGTTTGCATTTGCATTCCTTAGTTTATATAAGAATAAGTTCACAAACACCATTTTTAGATATAACCTACTCAAGTTCGCGGACTGGGTTCGCGGACTTAAGTTCCCGGACGGAGTTCACAAACTCCAGCAGAAATTCTCGGGTCGAGAACTTCCGCCAGTTCGCGGACTTGGCTCACGGCACCATGCCGGTTCTCTTGATCAACAAAGTTCGCAAACTTCGGTTCAAGGAATAAGGACTTATACATATATGTGTTTCCACAACAATGCTTATATCTCCCAATGGTTATATAATCTTAACTCTCATTTCAATCATTGGAACATTCTTAGAGGATGTTGATATTCTATAGTTGTTATTCACAAACTATTTTTCGTCAAAGTAAGCAATTTCCAAAGTGATTGAAACTTGTCATGACTTTCGTCACTAGGTAAAGATGAACTTGGTTAAAGCGAAAGCTTACCAACACATATTTCGAGAAATAGATAGGCGAGATAAACTCGGCTCGAAATAGAAAATGTGTATAATCTAAGTCTATATAGCAAAACCACTTTTGTCTCAACATAGGAGATAAATAGACTTTTGAGTGATAGATAAGTTCAAGTCTCCACATAGCTTTTAGTCGATGAAGATCCACCGGTTCCTTGAGTTGTCCTTCGTCTTGTATGATGATTGCCATGGAGTTCTTGAGCTCAACTACACTTTCTATCCTTGTCCGAGACCTTATATATAGTAGACTAGAAATCAAGACTTATAGTTTTGATCACTAACATTGACAAGCATGCTTGACATAGCAACGCATGCGAGTTCGACCGAGCAATGCTCTAACATAAACCAATCACCTTAGGTACGCATACCCACGGAAGTTTTCGAACCGAAAATTTCTGCTGAGTTTCTAAACTCAAATCCGGTAGCTATGGTACACGTACCCGTACGCGTACCCAAGCTGGTTATATTACTCAAATACGAAGTTCATGAACTTAAACAATAAATCAATAAGGAATGCAATCTTTACAAACCTGGCTATATTGTTCATGAATTGATTCAAGTGAATCAAACCGATTTTGTTTCAATTGTGTCTATTCATAAAGACCTAAGCAATTGAACAACTCTTCAACTAGTTCTTATGAGTCATTTGAACTAGTTATGTGAAGAAGATGAATACGTTTAATATGAAAGTGCTCATATGGCTAACCATTGGTTAACTATTTGTGAACCAACTAAGTGTACACGTTTAGGTACGGTTACTCAAACTTAAAATGAATACATTTCATTTGTGTGTGACAAGCTAAGTTTCGATCTAAGGGTTGAAAGATATTAGCTTGGTTAAATCAGGTTTTTCATCTAACGGTGAATATTGAATACTTTGTTACCAAGGTAACTTGGATTGCAAACCCTTATTTGAAAACTATATAAAGGAGACATTTATCAACTGGAAAAACTAATCCCCACACCTCATGTGTGATACTAGTTGGTTTTTCTAGAGTTGATTCTCCTTTAACCTTAGGTTTCTTCTCGAGACCCTGTAGGTTAACGACTGAAAGACTTCATTGGGATTGTGAAGCCAGACGAAACTACTTCTCTTGTAGTTGTGCGATCTGATCTTGCCATTTTATATCATACGAGTTCAATTGAATAATTGACTTGAGATTATATCTCCGATAGGGCAAGATAAAAAGAAATCACAAACATCTTCGTCTCGTCGTTTGTGATTCCATAATATATAGTTTCGCTATCATACGATTCATATTATTGTGAGGTGATTGATAATTCTAGGCTGTTCTTCGGGAATATAAGCCCGGGTTATCAATTTATTTTCTGTTCATCTTGATTTTATCAAAACACGAAACAAAAATCCTAGGTTTATCTGTGGGAGGAAGATTTATCTATCATCATAGACTTTGTTGTGTGATACATATTTGTTTATTGAAGTCTTCGACTTTGGGTCGTAGCAACTCTTGGTTGTGGGTGAGATCAGCT
This sequence comes from Papaver somniferum, assembly GCF_003573695.1. NCBI lineage: Eukaryota > Viridiplantae > Streptophyta > Magnoliopsida > Ranunculales > Papaveraceae > Papaver > Papaver somniferum. Next base: position 68,675,654 of record NC_039362.1, read on the forward strand.
AAGGGAATCAAGTGCGTAGTATCCTGTTGGGATCAGAGACGTAAGGAGCGCAACTGTACTTTGAATCAGTGTGATATTGATTAGGGTTCAACTACAGTCCAGACCAAAGTTAGTTTGTAGTAGGCTAGTGTCTGTAGCTGCTTAATACAATGTGGTGTTCAATCTGGACTAGATCCCAGGGTTTTTCTGCATTTGCAGTTTCCTCGTTAACAAAATTTATGGTGTCTGTGTTATTTCTATTCTACATTATATTTTGTTATATAATTGAAATATCACAGGTTGTGCGTTAAGATCAATCAATTAGAATACCCAACCTTTGGTTGTTGATTTAAATTGATTGACACTTGGATATTGGTCTTTGGTACCATCCAAGTTTATCTCTCTAGTATTTGATAAAGACTCGCAGATTTCCATTTGCTTGAGTATAGATCAAATCGAGAGATTGAGATATTAACTCTTTGATATACTTTTATCTAGATTGAGTCTGTCTGTCTAGTTGATTCTCTAGAAAGTATATTGGAGTTAGTCCATACAGATTGCTAATCGAAATATGTGGTGAGGTTGTTAGACCTCCGCTTTTTCAATTGGTATCAGAGCAAGCAAACACATTCAAGACCTCAAAAATCTGTGTTTGTAGCGATCTGACTATATGGACAGAGGTGCCATCTCTATTAACGTACCACCAGTCTTCGATGGATCAAACTACTTATGGTGGAAAATTGTTATGCGAGCTTTTTTCAAGCACGTGATTTTCAATCATGGGTATATGTAGTTAATGGCTATGATGCTCCCGTTGTGGCAATAGGTAACGCTACTGTTCCAAAGAATATTGGCGAATACGATGCTGCTGAGATACTTGCTGCAAAGCAAAACTCCGACGGTTTGAATGCCATCATACATGCCATTACTCCAAATCTTCAACACCATGTGTCAAATTGCATTAGGTCTAAAGATGCGTGGGATATCTTAGAAACTGTATTCGAAGGAAATACCAGTGAAAAGGAAGCCAGGCTTCAAAACCTAAATTCCGATTGGGAAAACCTTCGTATGGCATATGAAGATTCATTTGATGAGTTTAATCACAAAGTGTTGTTTGCGGGTGAAAATTGTCTCTGCCGGTTTTGGTAAATTCGGTTGTGTGGATGAGAAACAAATCTAAACCCTAAACAATGCACTGCACGGGAGTACTTTGATTTGAGAGATAAATCTGTACAATCCTGGCCTAAACCAAGAAATGGTCGTTCCAGGCTTGCTTCGGTCACAAAGTGAAGGAGAAGGGTTGGTCTTAGGGAGGGAAGCGAAGAAAGTGTTGAGACCAGAATCGTTGATTCTGAAGGTGTGGTTGTTTATGACTTGTATCAGAAAGTAGAACTGGCTAGCAGAATGGAAAGCTACAGGTGATTTCTGGATACTGTGTTGTTCTCTGACCCAAACTTGTTGTTTGGTGGAAATGGGTGAAGCCTATTTATACAAGTCATATTGAAACGTACCCTGGTCTCGTAGGAAGTGGAGACGATTGAGTGGTGGAAGAATGGAGTAACGTATAACCATCAGAAACCCATGCTTCCATGATGAAGGAAGTGGATCCGTTTACACACGTTACTTCTTGTCGCCATTAATTGTCCTACTTCATGACACTTTCTTATAACGGACGTATTGCACGCCGCACGCTGTAAACCGCCAGACCAATACCCTGATGAGTATCCCCCAGTTTGTGACATATTTGATGTCTCGAGTGTTTTTGTGGAAAACATGTAGCATTTTGCTACGTGTGGCAAGTTAAAATCAAGAGGTTTTTCGTAGGAAAATAGCATGTGATGCTATTAGGCTCGTCTTGACCGGTAGCCTAAAACTTGCCACGAGTCTGTTAGTTCGGTGGCGAACTTCGATGGTTGAGATCGCATCTCATGAGGAAGGGTAGCAGTTGATTATGGCTACCTTGTGTTGGCGCCGGATAATGGCGCAGTGGCGTTTTGGTGTACACCAGTGGAAATGTGGCATGGATCGTGCATGCTAGTGGCACGATGGTTCAAGTGGCGCCTGGCGTAGCCCTGACCACTAGATTTAGGCAGTTGGTCGCCTGAAGCTTGCCACAAGTCTGTCAGTTCAGTGGCGAACTTGGACGGCTGAGATTTCATCTCATGAGGAAGGATGGCCATTGATTATGGCCATATCTTGTCGTATAGCAAAGTGGCGCCATTGGCATAGTGGCGCCTGGCGTAGCCATGGCATAGTGGCGCCTGGCGTAGCCATGGCATAACAACATGTCAGTGGCGTAGCCGTGGCGTCTGTTTTGGCATATTGGTGTTAGACCCAAATATGGCTCTGGCAGCATTGGCCCCGTTGCTAAGTTAATCTTGAGGTCTTAGGAGAGTCACTGGACCCAGTTGGCATGGCAACCTTTATCTAAATTATGGTTTGGCGCATTGCAACTCTATTTAGCACGTGCGGCATGACTGTGGCATGGTGGCGTGGCTGGCATAGTTGGCACATGCCATTGGCACAAAGTAGCGCCTGGCGTAGCCATGGCCGCTAGACTTTGGCACATCGGTGTTATACCCAAATGTGGCGTGGCAACATTGTCCCTGTTGCCACATCAATCCCAATGCTCCGGGAAACGTCATTTGGCTTGGTTGGCGTAGCAACTTTGCCCAAATTAGGGTTTGGCATGTCGAACCCTAATTGGTGCGTGTGGCATGCAATCGCGGCATGGCGACACTTTTTGTGCAAACGGTGCCATAGCTATGCCAAAGGAACTATGGCGAGGCCATAGAGTGGAGACGACCACATGAATAAGGATTGTCGTGGGTGGCTATGATATGGCGCCATTCCTAGGGGTTCCTGGGCCTCACACGGCTCGTGGCATGTTGTGGGGCCGGAGTGGTATAGTTTGTGTTGCGAAAATTAGGGTTTTGGTTAATGCAGGGTCGTGCTTCTGACTAGAAAACCCTAATTTGAGCTTATCATGGCGTTGGCCCCGAACATGAGGTAGGTTAGCACGTAGGGCGCTATTTATGGCGCGTTGGTAAGTTTGGCGTGTTTTGGCAGGTTTGGCATGCCGTTAGCATGTTGACGCGGTAAGTGGCATGTTTGGCACGTGCACTTGGCATGCCCGTTTGGCGTGTGCGCTTGGCATGCTTTTGGCATGTTTGGCATGTCGTTAGCATGTTGGCGCGGTTTCGGGAAGCCAATATGGTATGGCGACATCTTGACACCTATTTTAAAGTTGTGGCAGGTTTAGAGCAACCTGATTGGTCGAAAAAATGGAAGATCGACCAAACATGGTGTGGCCATACTTCCAGCGTAAGTGTGGCGGCTTTAGAGCGACCTGATTGGTCGATGGAAACTGGGGCCGGCAGGTATGGGCCCAGCCACAACTGGTGTGAGCGTGGCGGTTTTAAGGCGACCTGATTGGTCGAGGGAAGTAGGGACGGTTTAGGATGGGGGCGTGGCCAATGGCAAGTGGAGCCGGATGGCCTAAAGAATGGCCACGCCTCCTTTTGCTGTCTTGTGGCTCCTTGTTTTCTGATTCTGGGAAAGGTTTTGCACCTACTAATCCGTGGCGGATTAATTACCTAGTTTTCCTAGGCTTAAATTTCGACAAGCAAGGTCTGATGTACTGCGCAAGGCACAAAATCCTAACTTTTGCAAATTAGTCAGGGTAATCGATTGAATTCTATGTGTTGACACAGAGTTCTTTTAAGTTCATTGCCAAAGAGCAGCATACATTCTGATTCAATACCTTATGTAAAAACCTTATCCTTGATATTTGGAAATGCATGCTACTCTTCTGCGAGTGAACAAAAATTGTCATGCCATATCAACATTAAGGGTTCAGCCGGGGAACATAGCACATAAAGTATTCAAAGAAACTTATATTGAGTGAATATAGGCAAGGCGCCGAAATTTACAGAACATCTGGGATGGTTGCTACATGCGCCAGTCTGGATAAATTTCATGTAAATATATCGAACGGCTCAATAAATATGTAGGTGGAGAGGTTAACACTCACGGCTCTGTTTCCTTACAGAGTGATGTCACATCAGATGCAAGGTTTTACAATTTTAACCCTAAGCTAAAAACCACCATCAACATTAAGTCCCCTGCTTAGCACGTAAAAGTGGCATTGTTGCGGGATAAGCATGAGATGGTAACAAACAAGAGTAAAATCGAAAGGGCAAGACGTGAAGAGATCGCCAAGGAAATTCGACTAACCTTTGGCAGAAGGTGTGAGGAATCTGTGATCCTTGCATTGGCGGCTTTGCATGAATTCTGCTTGGCCATGGGGTGTTGTCATCAGCGGTGCAACTTTGGCTACTGACCGGCAGAGATGGCACTGCAACTTGGTCCGCGGAACGGGCGCTGGCTGGTTAGGAAAGGTAGATGGCGTTGTTGCCTTTGAATGATGGATGGCGCTGCTTGCTTGACTACATCCATGGAATGGTACTGTTGGCTAGATCCGCAGAGAAGCAGAGATGGCACGGATGGCTCCTGATTCTTGGAACGTTGGATGGCGCTGCTTTGAACGGCCAAGATGGTGCTTCCTTGGCTGGTGGAGATGGCGCTGATTTGAACGGCCAAGATGGCACCGCTTTGGATGGCTAGGTCAGTGGCGCTGCTGGCTATGGAAAGGTGAATGGCGTCTGGTTTCAGTCCATGGAGCGATGGAAACTGGCTTCAGTCTGCGGAATGGTGGAGACTGGCTTCAGTCCGTGGAATGGTGGAAACGACTTCCATCCATGGAATGGTGGAAACGGCTTCAGTCCATGGAATGGTGGAAATGGCACTTGGCTTCAGCCGTGGGATGGTGAAAACGACACTTGGCTTCAGTCCGTGGAATGGTGGATGGCGCTGCTACTTTGGCCACGGAGCGGTGATGATGGTGCTGCAACTTCGACCACGGAGCGATGATGGTGCTGCAATTTTGACCACGAACTTTTGTTGCTGGCGCTGGGTCGGTCGTGGAGATTGGCGCTTCGAGCGTTGTGGCACCACGGGCCAAGTTCCCTTTTTCCGCACATGGCCCATAAAAAGGGAAACCTTCTTCTACTCAAACTCCAAAAAACACTATGCATATAAAAGACGTTCCCATCTTCCTTATTTTCTATCGTTAGTTTTGGCTTGATCTCCGCGTCTAAGGTGTATCATTCTGGAGCGTTGGAAGGAACAACATCAGTAAAAGCAGGCAGGCATATTTCAGGTATGTGTTCCAACGTTTCTTCCCTTTTATTTGCTTGTGTTGGTGTAAACCTTAGCCATAGGCATGACCTCCATGAACTTGTAAAAATACTTTCGATATGAATGATTCCTCTTCGCTAGTAGTATTGTAGCAACGTTAGCCACAGCATGAACATCAACAAAACCAATCATTATGTTAGGTGAGCGCGTACGACTATGTTCGCTCCCTCTTTCATAAAACCTAGTTGTAGGGTTTCTTTGCGGCGTTGTATGGTTTCGGCTAAAGGCATGTTTTCCTGCGCCATCACATATATCCCGTTGGAGCAGGTGTTAGTCCCCATTCCTTTTAGCTATGAGCATCATGACATGAGGCCAAAGGAAAATTTGTTGTTGACTCTTTGATTGTTGTACCCATATTTTTGACAAAATTTCCACGCACAGTTTTCTTCAAAGCAGTAACTTTTTTGCTTTGCTCCGTTGTAGTTACTTCGAAAGTAAGAGTAGCGTAAGGAATTCTATTAAGATGTCACCTGAAAGCAGTTCTTCCGCCGTATCGAGAATTGCTAACAACTCCAAGCCAAACACAGATGATGAGTTCTTTAAGAAATCCGCTACAATTACGAGGACCCATCCCAAATTCGTGGCAAATCTCTTGACTGATTCAGAGAATGATAGAGAAGTCCAATCAGTCTATCCAGGGCGTATAATGAGGTTTTTCCTTCAGAAGAAAGAGTATACGGCTTCTCCCATAAACTTCAAAATCTTCCATAGTCCATTGCGTTCTTACGATAAATGGATGAAGTTCATGATAGCCCAAGACCATGTAAAGGCTAGTCTGCCGGAGTGCAAATCATGAATGCTGTTATGGCGTCTACTACACTTCAAATCAGAAAGGATGTTGCAGGTTTGATTACTTTCATCTCCAGATGGTATCCGGAAACTCACACAGCTATATGTAGATGGGGTGAGATTACCATTACTTTGGAAAGCGTAGCCATTCTGTTGAGTCTTCTAATAATGGGGAATCTTGACGTCGTCTTGTCTGAGGAAGAGGAAGAAATGCATGCTACTTTGGTCACGAAATCAACAGAATATGTTCGGAAGCATTATGAAGAAAAGTGATTCTATAACTGGTGGGTGTCCGAATGGTTTCCTGATGAGCTAGAGCCGGATCAGGTGCTAGATGATACACTCCATGTTGCTGCATTTTTAGCTCTGTGGTTATCCAGGGACATTTTTGATGATGGCTCTGGAAAGAAGGAGATAAGGCAGAATCTCATCAAATTCGCCATCAAATTAGCGAAAGGCGTTGCTCTTCCCATTAGCAGTTTGTTCCTTGGCTCTTTGTACACCCATCTGGATCAATTAACAGCAGACATGTACGTCTCTAATGGGTATATGGAAGTAGACTCGTATGTCCATGTCGCCTTTCTCCAAGCATGGTTGTGGGAGCATTTCAAAGATTACGCTCCTAAACCGAGAACCTCATTTCCTGATACACATGGCGGCTCCAGGATACTCTGTTGGTTGGAGAAGCGTCCAAAACCTGGCTTAAAGCTCATTGATTTTCTTGACAACGTGCACAGAGTTGACTTTCGTTCTTGGTCTCCAGTCCACATGTCTATAGTTCAGCCAAGCACTTTTGCTTCTGCCTCGAACATGACGTTGCATTCTGCCGAAGAGAACATGAGTATTGGAGAAACCGTGTTTATGCGAAGCTGCATTCCTGGATATGTGCCATCTTTTTTCAGAGGATCTTGTGAAGTGGTTCCTTAGAACATGGAACAGATCGCTCGTCATATGGGCTTTGATCAGGGGGTTCCGTTTCGCCGTCCATTCACGGCTCCAAAAGAACTGTTGCCAGCCGTCTTTAATAGCCGTGTCTTTGCGCCCCATAAAAGCCTCGCTTTTCTGCTCCCAGAACGGAAACCAATGACAACATCCAAATATAATTTTTTCTGGCAGGAAGAGTTCCTCGTTATTCATCGATTTGTGCAAGCTGTTGTGACAGTTCCACGCGGAAAGCCTTCTCCAAAAGCTCTAGCGAATCGCAGATTGTTGAGGTCGCCTTCTTTGGGTAAGAGAAAATCTGACAGTCCCCAGGAAAAATAGTGAAGGTCGAAAAGTCGTGTGGGAGGCATCCGATCGGCTTCGACGGCCCTTGTGACTTTTAGTTCTTCCAACATGCAAGTATGTATGATTTTCTTCCTGATTTGGTCATCTTGCATAAATATTCTGAATTGTTGCCACTGAACATCTCTTCCCTTTTGACTCAGGGTCTCAACAAGATAAACGCCTTCACCATACTTGCACGTGGCCAAAAGGTGGCGCCTTATGGAGAAAATTCTGTCGATACTGATCCTCTCAGCAGTGAAGAGGAAGATGAAGAAAAAGAAAGCTCAGAGTCCGATTGTGATGGGAAAAGTACTTCAGAGCGCAGCAGCGAGTCTTCTTCCAATCCCAGTGGTCCCTCAGATGAGTCGGTAAGTCTCCCACACATTTTCCTCTTGGATTATTTATTTATACCGAATAAATGCTCAATTGGTGATATTTACAGGAAGAGGATGCTTCTGAAAATAACTCTGAGATGGAGATCCACGGCAATGAAGATGTAACAGTGTCTCCAATCATGGAAACGGTACCATGTGTCTCCGATGGCGGAAAACGCTGTCGTGATGACGGGCGTGATTGTTCCCAGAGAATCTTTGCTAGTCTCACATCCAGCCGCAGGTGTCGTTTTCGATCCTCCATTTGAGGCTCCTTTTGAGGGTCACGTATTGATTGGAGGATCCAGTGTGCCAGCGAAGAATGCGGAGCTATATACCAAGATATGGAAAAGGTATGGGCACATCGCCACGACCAGGAAGGTTGATAGTCGTTTTGCATTGGTTAAGCGCGTGGAGGAAACCTTATTTTCAATCCATGACATGTGCAGCGTGACTGGACGCACTGTTTCTGGAGATGCAGTCAAAAGCTGGGAATTCCATCGGGATATGTGTGTGAACTTCGAGTTTAACGCTTCCTGGTTCTGTGAAGGATTTTCCAAAATTCAAAAGCTGCAGACTGAAATGGATGGAGTCCCTTCCGCGTATTTTATTAACCATCATGAGGCGGAAGTGGAGAGGTTATCCCAGGAGTTGAAGTTTAAGCAGGATGCTCTTCAGAAAATGAAAGATGCTTTCTTCAAGAAGAACGGGTTGTTGTTGGACAATTTCCCTTAAATGCTTTTATTTTTCCGAACCTCCTTTTATTAGGTTTTTTTTTTCAAAGCAAGAGACGCCTCTTTCATGGTTTTGATTTTCTGGTTTTTTGGATTGATAGATGATTGTTTCTTATAAGAGTTTTGGATTATTTTGGAAAAATGGCCCTTTGGTCAATCGATATGTCAAAATATGAATTGCGAATGTAAGTAGCAAAACCATTCGGGAAAATTGTGAAACCGTGAATGTTGCATGGGAAAAGGAAAGATATGAAATCTTGGGACGATTGGGTTATGGGCTTCCATTGTAAATGTGAAAACCCAAACAATAGATCGTGTAAACATTGTCTGACAAAACTTACTCACTTTAAGGTCTTTCACCTATACTGAATCTTCAGGAAGTAAATCTGAGTCTTCATGTGACGCCCTCCTTGCCGCGAGAAGTCCCCATTCATTCTTTATTGTCTGTGGAACATCTTTATGTCGATCCGCGGGAAGACGGAGAATCTCCAGTCCCCAGACGCAATTCTCCTGAATCCATCTTTTCTTGGACGATGGGCTTCAAAGCATTGCATTCAATAGTATGATGATGGAATTGAGAGTCGAATTTGCAACCGAGAGATTAATCTCCCACTGTGGTCGACAATTGTTTGTGGGTGAAAACTGTTTCTGCCGATTTTGGTAAATTCGGGTGTGTGGATGAGAAACAAATATAAACGCTAAACAATGCACTGCACGGGAGTACTTTTGATTCGAGAGATCAATCTGTACAATCCTGGACTAAACCAAGAAATGGTCGTTCCAGGCTTGCTTCGGTCACAAAGTGAAGGAGAATGGTTGGTCTTAGGGAGGGAAGCGAAGAAAGTGTTGAGACCAGAATCGTTGATTCTGGAGGTGTGGTTGTTTATGACCACTATCAGAAAGTAGAACTGGCTAGCAGAATGGAAAGCTATCAGGTGATTTCTGGATACTGTGTTGTTCTCTGACCAAAACTTGTTGTTTGGTGGAAATGGGTGAAGCCTATTTATACAAGTCATATTGAAACGTACCCTGGTCTCGTAGGAAGTGGAGACGATTGAGTGGTGGAAGAATGGAGTAACGTATAACCATCAGAAACCCATGATTCCATAATGAAGTAAGTGGATCCGTTTACACACGTTACTTCTTGTCGCCATTAATTTTCCTACTTCATGACACTTTCTTATAACGGGTGTATTGCACGCCGCACGCTGTAAACCGCCAGACCAATACCCTGATGAGTATCATCCAGTTTGTGACATATTTGATGTCTCGAGTGTTTTTGTGGAAAACATGTAACATTTTGCTACGTGTGGCAAGTTAAAATCAAGAGGTTTGCCGTAGGAAAATAACATGTGATGCTATTAGGATCGTCTTGAACGGTAGCCTAAAACTTTCCAAGAGTCTGTTAGTTCAGTGGCGAACTTCGATGGCCGAGATCGCATCTCATGAGGAAGGGTAGACGTTGATTATGGCTACCTTGTGTTGGAGCCTGATAATGGCGGAGTGACGTTTTGGTGTACGCCAGTGGAAATGTGGCATGGTTGGCATGGCTCGTGCATGCCAGTGGAACGGTGGTGCAAGTGGCGCCTGGCGTATCCATGGCCACTAGATTTAGGCAGTTGGTCGCCTGAAGCTTGCCAAAAGTCTGTCAGTTCAGTGGCGAACTTGGACTGCTGAGATTGCATCTCATGAGGAAGGATGGCCATTGATTATGGCCATATCTTGTAGTGTAGAAAAGTGGCGCCATTGGCATAGTGGCGCCTGGCGTAGCCATGGCATATCAGCATGTTAGTGGCGTAGCCGTGGCAGCTGTTTTGGCATATTGGTGTTAGACCCAAATATGGATCTGGTAGCATTGGCCCTGTTGCTAAGTTAATCTTGAGGTCTTAGGAGAGTCACTGGACCCAGTTGGCATGGAAAATTTTAGCTAAATTATGGTTTGGCGCATCGCAACTCTATTTAGCACGTGCGGCATGACTGTGGCATGGTGGCGTGGATGGCATAGTTGGCACATGCCAGTGGCACGAAGTAGCGCCTGGCGTAACGACGACCGCTAGACTTTGGCACATCGGTTTTAAACCCAAATGTGGCGTGGCAACATTGGCCCTGTTGCCACATCAATCCCAACGCTTTGGGAAACGTTATTTGGCTTGGTTGGCGTAGCAACTTTGCCCAAATTAGGGTTTGGCATGTCGAACCCTAATTGGTGCGTATGGCATGCGGCTGCGGCATGGTGACACTTTTTATGCAAACAGTGCCATAGTTATGCCAAAGGAACTATGGCAAGGCCATAGAGTGAAAACAGCCACAGGAGTAAGGATTGTCATGGGTGGCTATGATATGGCACCATTCCTAGGGCTTCTTGGGCCCCACACGGCTCGTGGCATGTTGTGGGGCCGAAGTGGCATTGTTTGTGTTGCGAAAATTAGGGTTTTGGTTGATGCAGGGTCGTGCTTCTGACTAGAAAACCCTAATTAGAGCTTATCATGGCGTTGGCCCCAAACAGGAGGTAGGTTAGCACGTAGGGCGCTATTTATTGCGCGTTGGCACATTTGGTGTGTTTTGGAAAGTTTGGCATGCCGTTAGCATGTTGACGCGGTAAGTGGCATGTTTGGCACGTGCACTTGGCATGCCCGTTTGGCGTGTGCGATTGGAATCCTTTTGGCATGTTTGGCATGCCGTTAGCATGTTGGCGCGGTTTCGGGAAGCCAACATGGTATGGCGACATCTTGACACCTCTTTTAAAGTTGTGGCAGGTTTAGAGCAACCTGATTGGTCGATGGAAACTGGGGCCGGCAGGTATGGGCCCAACCATAACTGGTGTTAGCGCGGCGGTTTTAAGGCGACCTGATTGGTCGAGGGAAGTAGGGCCGGTTTAGGATGGGGGCGTGGCCAATGGAAAGTGGCGCCGGCTGGCCTAAATAATGGCCACTCCTCCCTTTGCTGTCCCGTGGCTCCTTGTTTTCTGATTCTGGGCAAGGTTTTGCACCTACTAATCCGTGGCGGATTAACTACCTAGTTTTCCTAGGATTAAATTTCGATAAGCAAGGTCTGATGTACAACGCAAGGCACAAAATCTTAGCTTTTGAAAATTAGTCAGGGTAATCGATTGAATTATATGTGTTGACACAGATTTATTTTAAGTCCATTGCCAAAGAGTATCATGCTTTCTGATTGAATACCTTATCCTTGATATTTGGAAATTCGTGCTACTCTACTGCGAGTGAACACAAATTGTCATGTCATATCAACATTAAGGATTCAGCCGGGGAACATAGCACAAAAAGTATTCAAAGAAACTTATATTAGGTGAATATAGGCAAGGCGTCGAAATTTACAGAACATCTGGGATGGTTTCTACATGCGCCAGTCTGGATAAATTTCATGTAAATATATTGAACGACTCAATAAATATGTTGGTGGAGAGGTTAACACTCACAACTCCGTTTCCTTACAGAGTGACGTCACATCAGATGCAAGGTTTTACAATTTTAACCCTAAGCTAAAGACCACCATCAACAAGTGTCTGAAATGGTTAATGCATCTTTTGCATTGGGTAAGACTATTCCTGAAAAGGACATTGTGATGAAAATTCTCAGATCGCTGCCATCTAGATATGATTCTAAGAAGCATGCCATCGTTGAGGGAAATAATCTTGGTACCCTCTCCATAAATACCTTGGTGATAGGTGTCTAAAAGACCTTAATATTTATCTGTTGTTTATGCTTTCTTTGCTAAGTTTTCTTGTAAATTATGTATCTTATGTTTGCTTTTGAGTGATTAGGTACTTTGGAGTCATTTGGAACAAAAGAAGAAGAAACAGCACAAAAGTCTCATCTCATGTGCAACTGCTATTGGAGGCGGATTATTTCTCATTATTTGCTTTTATTTCTTCATCTCTTTCTGAAAAGCATGTCGGCTTTAGTGATGCAAATTATGTCTGAAAAGCATGGCAGCTTTAGTGATGAAGAGACATTGAAGAGAAGAAGTGAATCTGAAAAGTGAGAGACAGATGTTGTTGGTGGGAGAATTCGAAAAAGGATAAAAGCATTATTTCTTGAACAACTGCTACTGGGAGCGGAGCGGAGCCGAGCCGAGCCAAGCCAGCGGTAGGAGACAACTACTGCAGCTTAGTCTAGAGAAGCAACGAAAAGACATTCTTAATGTCTATTATGTAATGAGTGGGTGCCTAGAATTATCCAGGGTATCCTTTATCTCCTTCACCAGGGTGGTTGTATCCAGTTCACTTACTACACAACCCTAAAATTTAGAGAGTAATCATTCTCTCTTATCATGCCCATCCACTCCACCTGATAACAACGGCGATACCATTATAGATCAGAGAAATCGAAAGATGAAGAGAGGAAATTAATTTCAGTACGAAGAAAATGTAGGGTTTGATTAACACAGAGAAAGTGGTTTGATTTGTATCTATGAAGGAGAAATTGAGATTGAGAAGATGAAGCCGAGAGAAGGGGATGAAGTTGTTCTTGAAAGATTTGATGAAATTGAAGCTTCTGATACTTGTATTGACACAGGGAAAGAATTCAGATAAATGGGTGATGAAAAATGTGTTTGGATGTATGTTGAATTCAAGCTACAGGTTAGGAAAAACAAGGGTTTTAACACAGAAAGAAGAGGAAGATTCAGGTGTTGATTGTGGTTGTTGAGATGGTTCTGGATTCAAAATTACAAGAGAAGTGCTACTGTTGATTGAGCTAATGGGTTTGCTGAGATGAAGTACAGCTGGAGATGGTGGATTGGTTTCCTTCGGATGGTAGATTTAACTGAGGCAGAGGTTGAGATCTAAGTGTTGGGGGCTATTCAATGTTAGACTGAGCTGAACTGAAGCTGTTACAATGGTGAAGCTGAGTTTAGATGAATGGTTAGGTTCAGGTGACCTGAGATGATATTGCAGCTGTGAAGTGCGGGTGAAGTTCAAGGAAGAGATGCTATGCTTGTGTTTAATGGAATTTGTCTGATGCTCAGGTGCAGGTAGTTGTAATGGTAAGAAGAGCTGAACTTGGAGGTGATGCTTCTGTTGGAGTGATGTCAAGAAAAGAAAAGAAGGGCTCGAGTTACTGGTGGTTTCCATGGTTACTGCAGAGCAGAAGGTGTTGCAGTGGTCTGGTATTGCAGATGGGAATAATATATTGAGATTGCAGCTTAGCTAGAGGGTACTGAAGCTGGTGGTTTGCAAGAAGTAGCAGATGGAAGTGTGTTGTTGTTGAGTTCGGATAAGTTGCAGAATGCAGTGATAATGGCTCGAGGCATTGCAGGTTATAGTGTAGTTGAAATGGTGACTGTGTTGCAGTAGAGCAATAATGGTTGTGATGGATTTTGCAGATGCACTGGATGTATTGCAGATTGAAGCAAGGAAGGTTTGAGGCTATGAGCTGTTGTTGTTTAGGAAAATGAAATGATGCTTGGATATGCTGCTATGACTATAAGATTGGTTTGCTGACGCAGTTAATTTGAGCCTAGAAAGGAATGAATGGATCATGTGGGAAGCACTGTAGTTGTTTGCTTGTGAAGATACGATTGCAGCTGAAGTGAAGGCACTGATGGATTTGAGCGGAACTGGGATTACAAATGGAGTTGAAGCTACAAATGCTTGTGCTAATCTGAGGTTGCAGTTGCAGCTGCTGTAGCTGGGAAGGCAAGAGGAGCATTAGAAGTTAGTCATGTGCAATGATGATGCAATATTGGCTTGGTCTTTGTAAAATGGCAGAGACTATGGCCTGGCAACTCAGCCCATTAGAAGCTGACTCTGGCGCTGACTTAGGTCTGACTAGACCTAGATGATATCACTGAGTTGATTCATTGACTCGGTGTGACTAAGTTGACTTCCCGAGTTGAATCGTTTGACTTTGGTTGACCGGTGATTGGTTTGACATTGCGAGTCACTTGAGATGTTTTCCGGCCACTTTCTGGAACTTCCGGAGACTACTTTTGGGGCATATTTTCTACATGGATTTTTCTCACACATGGGATTGGTGGACTCTCATATATTGGACCTTTGAAGACTATACCTAATTTTGGAACAAGAATAGCAATAAGAGTGACAAAAGGGAAGATTTCTACAACTGGGAGGAGCACGTATTATTCTTGGAGCTAAGGAGAGAGTCGCTTTTGTTTATGCTACTAGGGTTTGCTTTGCTTTCATCTTCTTTATTTGATTATTGATTATGATGAACTCCATAGCTATGAATAGCTAATTTAATATTATTGGTTAAGGATATAGTCCTATATCCACAACTTGTGCTTGATTAATGCATTAGTTTTCTCTCTCGATTATCGTTCAAATCTCTACTGTTTTTAATGATCACATGATTGATGTATTGTGATAAGATTAGATGTTTGTTTGGTTAAGTGGTCAATTAATTGAACTTGCATCCTTGTCCATAGCTATTTTAGGTTTTTTCATTGAGCGATAACCCCGAATACAAGTAGCATGATATGATCACGGTTTGTAGTGATACACTCTTGTGATCATATGTAGAGTTCGACCATTGTCCGAATTATTATGCGCAATGTATGACAATTACATTGATTAGCCTATTTCTGAAAATTAATGCTCCTAGGAATTGAAATTAATTAGCGCAAGGCGTTAGGTTATTCTTTAGGTAGAATTCACATATGCAGCTCTAATGTGTGTGTTGATGAACTTAGGAAATTAATAGATTATCTTGCTCTCTTGATACTCCAGGCTTTTGATAATAAAAGAGATTAAATTGTAATTCTAATCATGTATGCAAGCACATGTTTAAGATTGAAGATGAATTCCTTGACCAATATCTTTCTCTCATTGATTACTCTACAATTTACTTTGCTTTTAATTTACTTCTATTGCTTACATAAAAATCAGAAATCCCCCCAATTGGTTACTTTAGGAAATTGAATACATAATAACTACAATTGCCTCTCTGTGGAAACGAATTCTTTCTTATCATATACTTTAGGAAAGTGAAATTATTTTTGACGCATACGACAGCGATCAAATTTTGGCGTCGTTGTCGGGGAGGCATACGGCTAGTTATTAAGTTTTTAGTTTCTTATCATCATTTATTTTTTCATATTTGCTTCTTATTTCTTGTTTCGTTTTTCTGACTTAGTTTGTGAGAATTGATTTTCAGGTACTAATCCCTGGCTCCCAAGAATTGGAATTACCAAAGGTGCGGGATAACTACTCGTGAAGGAACAATACTCCAAGCAGGAGTTGACGAGGCGGAAGAACTAGAGTTGGAAGTAGAAGAAGAAGTTGTAGAACAAGAGGTTTCGGTTGAAAAGAACCACCTTTTGAAGAAGAAGAAGTAATGGGTGATGCAAATCGTACACTCAAGGACTTGACTTCTCACAAGCTGGATACACAACAATGGTGTATTCAAACAAACTCTACTTTCGAGATCAAGCCGGGGTTGCTTAGAGAATTACCAAAGTTCCATGGCATGGTGAATGAAGACCCAAACAAGCATCTTATGGACTTCCACACCATTGTTATGGCTATGCTTGCAGCGGAGACTGATGCGGATGGTGCAATGTTGAAAGTTTTTCAATTCTCTTTGGCGGATAGTGCTAAAGATTGGTTGTATTATTTGCCTTCCGCAAGTGTCACAACATGGAATGGATTGAAGAAACTCTTTTTAGAGAGATATTTTCCTGCATCAAAGGCTACTCAAATTCGCAAGGAGATTTGTGGGATGAAGCAAAATGTGGGAGAATCTTTATATGAATGTTGGGAACGATACAAGAGATTGGTGGCAAGCTTCCCTCACCCCCAATTAAGTGACGCAATGATTATCCAATACTTCTACGAAGGTATCCAAACAAGTGATTGGAATCTTCTTGACGCTGCGAGTGGTGGTGCACTAGTGAAAAAGACGGTGGCACAATCTAGAGAGTTGATTGAGAACATGGTAGCGAACTTGCAACAATTTTCAAGTCGTGGTTCAGATGTTCTTCTTAGGAGATTAAATGAAGTGAGCGAGGTCGAGGAACTTCGTCAACAAATGGGTAACATGACAGCAATGATGCAACAAGTTGTAGCCGTGGTGATACCAAGTTCTACTCAAGGGTATGAAGACGCCAATGAACGAGCTAACGTGATCTTTCCAAATCAGTAAAGACGGTATGATCCATATTCCAACACTTACAATCCGGAATGGAGAGATCACCCCAATTTCAGTTATGCCAACAAGCAAGGAGCGGTGCAACAACCTACTTTCAACTGCCCAAGTGGATTTCAACCACAACAACAACAATTTCAGCAACAATAATTTCCACAACAACAACAACAACCTCAAAATCAGGGGTCAAGTATGGAAGAGTTGCTGAAATCTTTTATGCAAAGAACAGAGAGTACGGTTAACGAGTTGCAAACCCAACTTGGTTCTATGGCTATTGAGTTGAACCAGTTGAAGGCAAAAAATGGTGAGAAACTCCCTTCTCAACCTATCAACCCAAAAGAGGGTGTCAATGCAATTATGTTGAGAAGTGGTACGCAACTTGTGCAACCCGAAGTTACTGATTCAGGCAAAGAGGAAGCTCCAAAGGAACCTGTTTTGGAGAATAATGGGGATTCTCCCCAAACTTCTGAGGTGCCTATTTCTAACTCTAAAACTCCAGTTTCTACTTATGTTCCTCCTTTACCTTTTCCTCGCAGATTTGCAAATTTTAAGAAGGCGAAACTAGAAAAGGAGATTTTAGACATTCTTAAGAAGATCCATGTGAATATACCACTCATAGATGCAATCAAGCAAGTTCCAAAGAATGCAAAGGTGTTGAAGGACTTGTGTACCAACAAGCAAAGGCTCAAAGGTAATGAAGTGCTAAGTGTGGGGGAGAATGCTTCGACAATCTTACAAGACAAACTTCCACTGAAATGCAAGGATCCCGGTAGCTTTGACATTCCCGTCACAATTGGTAACACTACATTTAATGAATCTATATTGGACTTAGGTGCATCAGTAAATGTTATGCCAACATACATGTATAATTTACTTGACTTGGGTCCTCTTAAAAAGTCTGGAATTGTGTTGCAATTTTCCGATCGCTCTAATGTCTACCCAATGGGTATTGTTGAGGATGTGCTTGTGCAGGTTAATAAACTAGTATTTCCAGCTGACTTTTGCGTGTTAGAGATGGATGAAATTTCACCGGACTCATCTCTTCCATTGCTACTTGGGCCTTCATGAAAATGGCGAAAACCATTATTGATGTGGACAAGGGAACGCTAACTATGGAGTTTGATGGGGAAATAATACGTTTCAACATTTTCGAGACGATGAGATATCCTAGTGATGTCCACTCTTGTTTCTCCATTGATGGTATGGATACATTGGCGCAACAAATGTTTGAGTTGAATGGTGTTGATACTTTGGAAACCGTGCTCACTACATCCATTGATGATGGTTTGGAGTATGGTGATAAGATTAAAGAAACCCTTGGTTCTCTTGACTCATTATCGGAAAAATAAGCAATTAAGAATATTTCTTATGCTTCTTTACCTTGCAGTGATGAAAAACTTGTATCATCAATTGTTAAATCTCCAAATTTAGAATTGAAACCTCTACCAAGTCACTTAAAGTACTTGTACTTGGGTGACAAGGAAGACTTACCCGTGATTGTTTCTAACGAGCTTAGTGAATTACAGGAGAAAAAACTTCTAAGGGTGCTAAGGACGTACAAGACGGCCATATGATGGAAAATTGCTGATATCAAGGGTATAAGCCCTGCTGTTCGTATGCACAAGATCCGTTTGGAAGACGATGCAAAGCCTACAAGGGAATCGTTGTTAGAGCATAGCTCGGTCAACCTCGCATGCGTTGCTATCTCAAGCATGTTTGTCAATGTTAGTGATCAAAACTATAAGTCTTGATTTCTAGCCTACATAGCTAAGTCTCAGACTAGGAAAGAAAAGTGTAGTTGAGTTCAAGGACTTCATGGCGATTCATCATACAACGACGAAGACCTATACAAGGAACAGTGGAACTTCATCAACAAAAAGGTATGTGGAGACTTGAACTTATCTATCACTCAAAAGTCTATCTCTTCTATCTCCTACTTCTTATGAGACAAAAGTTGTATGCTATATAGACTAGATCATACACATTTAATATTTCGAGTTGAGCATACATTTCTTATCTTTTATCTCGAAATCGCGTGCTGGTAAAGCGTTTCGCTTTGATCAAGTTATCTTCACCTAGTGACGAAAGTCATGAAAAGTTTAAATCACTTTGAGAATTGCTCTGACGTGAATCGGTCTGTGAATAACGGCTACATAGCGTCCTCTGAGAATGTCTCAATGATTGAAATAAGAGTTTAGATTACATAACCATGTATTCCTTGAACCGAAGATTTCAAACTTTGTTGATCAAGAGAAATCGGGAGGATTGTGGAATTGGCTTGCCAAGTCCGCAGACTCAGTCCGCGAACTGTCGGAAGTTCTCGACCGAGAATTTCTGCTGGATTTTCAAAAACTCGTTTGTGTGCTAAGTCCGCGAACTCAGTCCGTGAACTGGCGGAAGTTCTCT
Organism: Papaver somniferum; assembly: GCF_003573695.1. NCBI lineage: Eukaryota > Viridiplantae > Streptophyta > Magnoliopsida > Ranunculales > Papaveraceae > Papaver > Papaver somniferum. The sequence continues at coordinate 68,694,584 of NC_039362.1, forward strand.
TTCCGAGAATTTCTGCTGAGTTTGGAAAACTCAACCGATTAACTTAAGTCCGCGAACTTGTTTGTGAACTTAAGAAATTATGATCTAAAGATGTGCTCTGAACATGAAACATTAAATTACAAAGGAATGCTTTGTGCAAACCGTGGCTATAATGTTCATGAGTCGATTCAATCGAATCGAATCATCTTTGTTTCAATTGTGTCTTGTGTAGTTACATAAGATCTCATAGCAATTGAACAACTCTTTAACTAGTTCATTTGAGTCAATTGAACTAGTTATGGTGAAGAATAACAAGGTTAATATGAAATGCTCATATGGTTAACCTTTTGGGTTACTATGTTGAACCAACATACACGTACACGTTTGGGCATGGTTTTCACAAACCCAGTAAACGTCTACCCAAGTGTGTGTGACAAGATAAGTTTTTGATCTAACGGTTGAGAAATATTAGCTTGAATCTAAATCAGTTTTTCATCTAACGGTGAATAAGGATTGCTTTGTACCTAATGCAAAACCCTGATTTGAAGGCTATATAAAGGAGACATCTAGCATTGTGCAAAACTAATCCCCACACGTCTGTGTGCTACTAGTGCGCCCACTAGAGTCGATCTTCATTAACCTTTGATTTTCTTCTCTAAAACCAGGTTAACGACTTAAAGACTTCATTGGGATTGTGAAGCCATACCAATACTACTTATCGTAGTTGTGTGATCTGATCTTGCATCTCTTATCGTACGAGTACAATCGATTGATTGGCTTGAGATCGTGAGAGTTCTCCGATAGGCAAGATAAAAAAGTCACAAATATCTTCGTCTCACTGTTTGTGATTCCTCGACAATCCGCTTGTGTAGTCAGGAAGGATTGTAGAGAGATGATTGATTAATCTAGGTTGTTCTTCGGGAATATAAGACCGGATTATCAATTGGTTCTTGTTCACCTTGATTTATATCAAAAGACGGAACAAAACCTAGGGTTTATCTGTGGGAGACAGATTTATTCTTTGATAGACTTTTCTGTGTGAGACAGATCTGTTTATTATCAAGTCTGTGATTTTGGGTTGCAGCAACTCTTGGTTGTGGGTGAGATCATCTAAGGGAATCAAGTGTGCAGTATCCTGCTGGGATCATAGGCATAGGAGTACAACTGTACCTTGGATCGGTGGGAGACTGATTGGGGTTCAACTATAGCCTAGTCCGAAGTTAATTTGCAATAGGCTAGTGTCTGTAGCGGCTTAATACAGTGTGTATTCAATCTGGACTAGGTCCCGGGGTTTTTCTGCATTTGCGGTTTCCTCGTTAACAAAATTTCTGGTGTCTGTGTTATTTCTTTTCCGCATTATATTTTATATAATTGAAATAATACAGGTTATGCGTTCGTGATCATCAATTGGAAATCCAACCTTTGGTTGTTGATTGACATTGATTGACCATGGACATTGGTCTTTGGTACCGTCCAAGTATTCCTTGTATTTGATAAAGACTCGCTATTGTTTTTAGCTTGAGTAAAGATCAAATCAAGAGAGAGATATTAACTCTTTGAGATACTTTTATCTAGATTGGGTCTGACTGTCTAGTTGATTCTCTAGCAAAGTATTTCGGAGTTAGTCCATACAAATTGCTAAGCGAAATATTGGGTGGTGTTGTTAGACCCCCGATTTTTCAATCGCAACGTCTTTTGAACCCTCCCATGATGGAAGTTGTGAAAAAGGAGATACTCAAGCTTTTGGACGTGGGTGTTATCTACCCCATATCCGATAGCAAGTGGGTAAGCCCGGTACAAGTGGTACCAAAGAAATCAGGTGTGACGGTGGTGGAGAATGATAAGAACGAACTTGTCCCAACTCGTGTGCAAACCGGTTGGAGGGTTTGTATTGATTATAGGAAATTGAATGCCACCACTAGGAATGATCACTTTCCATTACCATTTATTGATCAAATGCTTGAACGTTTAGTTGGACACTCTTACTATTGTTTCCTTGATGGCTATTCAGGTTACAATCAGATTGTGATAGCACCGGAGGATCAAGAGAAAATTACTTTCACTTGTCCTTTCGGTACTTTTACTTATAGAAGGATGCCTTTTGGATTATGCAATGCTCCAGCTACCTTCCAATGGTGTATGGTAAGTATTTTTTTCAGAATATGTTGAAAACATAATCAAAGTGTTTATGGATGACTTTAGTGTCTTTGGTGATTCATTTGACCTTTGCTTGAACAATTTGTCACTAATCCTTGAACGATGTGTTGAAACAAATCTTGTGCTGAATTGGGAGAAGTGTCATTTCATGGTAACTCATGGCATAGTTTTAGGTCATATAATATCTTTTAAAGGCTTGGAAGTCGATAAATCTAAGATAAACCTTATTCGTGCTCTCAACCCTCCCACTACGGTGAGGGAGATACACTCTTTTCTTGGTCATGCAGGTTTTTATCGTAGATTCATCAAGGACTTTTCCAAGATAGCATCACCACTTTGCAATTTATTGCAAAAAGATGTGGTTTTTAACTTTGATGAAAAGTGTATGGCGGCATTCAATCGTTTGAAAGAACTTTTGATTTCATCCCCTATCATTAAACCACCGGGTTGGAGCAAGCCTTTTGAGCTCATGTGTGATGCAAGTGATTATGCGGTTGGTGCGGTGCTTGGGCAACGTGTGGGGAAGATACCTCATGCCATTTATTATGCTTCTAGGACACTCAATGAAGCCCAAAAAAACTATACAACCACTGAAAAAGAGTTGTTAGCTATTGTTTTTGCTTTGGAAAAGTTTCTCTCTTATCTAATTGGTACAAAAGTTGTTGTCTTTTCTGATCATGCATCACTTAGGTACTTGCTAATAAAGAAAGAGGCGAAACCGAGGCTCATACAATGGATTTTACTCTTGCAAGAATTTGATATAGAGATCAAAGACAAGAAAGGAATTGAGAACACCGTTGCGGATCACTTGAGCCGTATTGCTGTGGACAAGGAAACTATCCCATTGCGTGAAAGTTTCCCGGATGAGCAACTATTCTCAATTGCCTTTGGAGAACCATGGTACGCTGATATTGTTAATTACTTAGTTTCTAAACAAATCCCAAAGAACTTGTCTCGTGCTGAGAGGGACAAACTTAAGAAGTTAGGAAACCAATACATATGGGATGATCCATACTTATGAAAACATTGTAGTGACCAAGTAATAAGAAGGTGCATTCCCGAATCAGAATTTAATTCTATTTTGTCTTTTTGCCACTCATATGCTTATGGAGGACACTTTGGGAGCAAGAGAACCGCTCTCAAAGTACTAGAATGTGCTTTCTATTGGCCAACTTTGTTAAGGATGCACATGCATTTTGTACTACATGTGATAGGTACCAAAGAACAGGCAATCTAGGTGCTCGACATCAAATGCCACAAACTATTATTCAATTTGTTGAGGTTTTTGATGTATGGGGAATTAATTTTATGTGCCCTTTTTTCAATTCTAGTGGGAATTATTATATCTTGCTTGTTGTTGGTTATGTCTCGAAATGGGTGGAAGCTAAGGCCACCCCAACTAATGATTCTAAAGTGGTTTCAGATTTTGTGCAAGCAAACATTTTTGCAAGGTTTGGAATTCCAAGAGCCATAATTAGCGATGGGGGTTCACACTTCAAAAACAGGTTCTTGCAAAGCTTGTTAAGTACAATGTGTCGCATAGGATTTCAACACCCTACCATCCACAAACAAATAGACAAGCCGAGGTTTCCAACCGAGAGGTGAAATCCATTCTAGAGAAGACGGTGAATCCAACAAGGAAGGATTGGAGTTCGCGACTCAATGATGCTTTGTGGGCATATAGATACGCATACAAGACACCTATTGTGATGTCTCCCTTTAGGCTTGTGTATGGTAAACCTTGTCACTTACCCGTAGAAATTGAGAATAAGGCGTTTTGGGCTATTAAGCAATGCAATATGGAGTTGGATGGTGCTGGAAAGCAAAGGAAGTTGCAATCCCAAGAGTTAAAGGAGATCCGCAATGATGCATTTGAAATCTCACGTATTTACAAATAAAAGACGAAGGCATTTCATGATAGTATGATCACAAAGAAACAATTCTGCATTGGGCAGAAAGTGCTTTTGTTTATTCTCGTTTGCAACTATTTCCGGGTAAATTAAGGTCACGTTGGATTGGACCTTTTATTGTGACTAATGTGTTTTCTCATGGTGCAGTGGAAATTCGTAGTTTAGCTACAGGAAATGGGAAGCGTTTGAAACCATATTATGAGAACTTCTCTTCGGAAGTCGTGGAAGGAGTTAACCTTGTGGAAGTACTCCCTCTGGAGGAGCCTTAACATACGAGGAGATAGTCGGGCTGACGACTTTAAACCAAGCGCTAAGTGGGAGGCAACCCATCGGTTTAGTATCTTTATCTTTTCCTTTTTATTTTTAAGCATTTTATCTTTGTTTTTGCATATCATTTGCGGAATTTCCCACCTTGAACTTTACTTTGAATGACTAAATTTTACATTGAGGACAATGTAAAATGTAAGTGTGGGGGAGCATTTATATGTTTGTATAGTTAGTTGATTTGATGCCCTTAGTGAAAAAAAAAAAGGAAAAAGAAAAAAATGCTTTATAAACTCCGAAATCTATCAACTTGTGCCTTACACTAATGAAAACATAGGAGTTGAGGAACCCATTAGTAGAGTCTATTCATATGAAAACGAACAAAATATAAGAATAAATAACATGTTAGTTGTCACCATATCTCGGAGTCGTCACCATATCACGTTCTATTTTTATTTTTCCATATTTATCTATTGTTTCTCTAAGTGATTTGGTGGGGCACCAACATCGAATTGTTAGCACTACTAGGATGAAATAGAGTTATTGAGTTACTACAAAAAAGAGACCAGACCAATTTGACCAAACGGTGTACATAAAAAAATAAAAAAAAAATATTGACACTTGGATAGAAATATGTGTGTGTTCTCCCTGTCTCCATCGCCTAAACAAGCGTGGAATGCAGGATCCATGGGAATTACCATGTAATCTGCTAACAAGAATCATGTGCTTGGATCCAAAAGATCCAATCATGTTGTCGATTCGAAAAACAAAAAATTGAAGAAAAAAAAAAGAGAAAAGAAAAAGAAGAAAAAAAATATTATTGTGTTGAATAAAATCGATCACTGATTCCCTTGTATATGCCAGTGAATTGATCTAGAATTAAGTTTGTCGACCACTGGTTCCCTTGTATATGCCAGCTGTGTTGATATTAGAATTCAGACCAGTAGCTCAATCCAATAGTATTTTTAGGTTTGTTTTGCCAGTGACCTTCAGACAGATATGGGAAACACCGTTCACCTTAGTCAACAGTCCGCCACCATCTACTTTCTATATCCATCTTCTTAATCTTTTCATGTGATTGTGGTTGATTCGATTCCGAGTATTGTGGTTGTGTTCAACTTTCTGATAAATCTATATTACTAATTTATGAATTGGATTTGAAAGTGGGTACTTCCTCCTGTAATCATTGATAGTATGCCAATTACAAAATATTTAGTGTCATTTTTAGACTCTTCACAGGTAGCTGGATTTTGGAAGTAAATGTTTCGTAGGTACACCTCTTGTAAACCTTCACGAGACTAAAACTCGTATACTAGGGACACCTAGGGGTTTAAAGGCTTGTTATTTATGCTAAGAGTAACCGTAGCCTCGACGAGACGGAGTTGTATGTATGTTTTATAATTATTTTTGTTTGATTTGCTCGAGGACTAGCAAAGTCTAAGTGTGGGGGAATTTGATAGGTGTCCAAAACACCTTAATATTCATCTATTGTTTATCCTTTCTTTGTTAAGTTTTCTTGTAAATTATGTATCTTATGTTTGCTTTTGAGTGTTTAGGTACTTTAGAGTCGTTTGGAACAAAAGAAGAAGAAACAACACAAAAGTCTCATCTCATGTGCAACTGCTGTTGGAGGCGGATTATTTCTCATTATTTTCTTTTATTTCTTCATCTCTGTCTGAAAACCATGTCGGCTTTAGTGATGCAAATTCTGTCTGAAAAGCATGGCAGTTTTAGTGATGAAGAGACATTGAAGAGAAGAAGTGAATCTGAGAAGTGAGAGACGGATGTTGTTGGTGGGAGAATTCGAAAAAGGATAAAAACATTATTTCTTGAACAACTAATACTGGAAGCGGAGCATAGCCGAGCCAAGCCAGCGATATGAGACACCTATTGCAGCTTAGTCTAGAGAAGCAACTAAAAGACATTCTTAATGTCTATTATCTAATGAGTGGGTGCCTAGAATTATCCTGGATATCCCTTATCTACTTCACTAGGGTGGTTGTATCCAGTTCACTTACTACACAACCCTAAAATTCAGAGAGTAATCATTCTCTCTTATCATGCCCGTCCACTCCACCTGATAACAACAACGATACCATTATAGATTAGAGAAATCGAGAGATGCAGAGAGGAAATTGATTTCAGTATGAAGAAAATGTAGGGTTTGATTAACACAGAGAAAGTGGTTTGATTTGTATCCGTGAAGGAGAAATTGAGAATGAGAAGATGAAGTCGAGAGAAGGGGATGAAGTTGTTCTTGAAACATTTGATGAAATTGAAGCTTCTGATACTTGTATTGCCACAGGGAAAGAATTCAGATAAATGGGTGATGAAAAATGTGTTTGAATGTATGTTGAATTCAAGCTACAGGTTAGGAAGAACAAGGGTTTGAACACAGAAAGAAGAGGAAGATTCAGGTGTTGATAGTGATTGTTGAGATGGTTATGGATTCAAAATTACAAGAGAAGTGCTACTGTTGATTGAGCTAATGGGTTTGTTGAGATGAAGTACAGCTGGAGATGGTGGATTGGTTTGCTTCAGATGGTAGATTTAACTGAGGTAGAGGTTGAGATCTAAGTGTTGGGGGCTATTGAATGTTAGACTCAGCTGAACTGAAGCTGTTACAGTGGTGAAGCTGAGTTTAGATGAATGGTTAGGTTCAGGTGACCTGAGATGATATTGCAGCTGTGAAGTGCAGGTGAAGTTCAAGGAAGAGATGCTATGCTTGTGTTTAATGGAATTTGTCTGATGCTCAGGTGCAGGTAGTTGTAATGGTAAGAAGAGCTGAACTTGGAGGTGATGCTTCTGTTGGAGTGATGTCAAGAAAAGAAAAGAAAAGAAGGGCTCGAGTTACTGGTGGTTTCCATGGTTACTGCAGAGCAGAAGGTGTTGCAGTGGTCTGGTATTGCAGATGGGAATGATTTACTGAGATTGCAGCTTAGCTAGAGGGTACTGAAGCTGATGGTTTGCAAGAAATAGCATATGGAAGTGTGTTGCTGTTGAGTTCGGATGAGTTGCAAAATGCAGTGATAATAGCTCTAGGCATTGCAGGTTATAGTGCAGCTGAAATGGTGACTATGTTGCAGTAGAGCAGTAATGGTTGTGATGGATTTTGCAGATGCTCTGGATGTATTGCAGATTGAAGCAGGGAAGGTTTGAGGCTATGAGCTGTTGCTATTTAGGGAAATGAAATGATGCTTGGATATGCTGTTATTTTTATAAGATTGTTTTGATGACGCAGTTAATTTGAGCCTAGAAAGGAATGAATGGATCAGGTGGGAAGCATTGCAGTTGTTTGCTTGTGAAGATACGATTGCAGCTGAAGTGAAGGCACTGGTGGATTTGAGCGGAACTGGGATTACAAATGGAGTTGAAGATACAGATGCTTGTGCTAATCTGAGGTTGCGGTTGCAGCTGCTGTAGATGGGAAGGCAAGAGGAGCAGTAGAAGTTAGTCATGTGCAATGATGATGCAATATTGGCTTGGCCTTTGCAAAATGGCAGAGCCTATGGCCTGGCAACTCAGCCCATTCAGACACGTTAACAGCTGACTCTGGCGCTGACTTAGGTCTGATTATACCTAGATGATATCACTGAGTTGATTCATTGACTCGGTGTGACTTATTTGACTTCCCGAGTTGAATCGTTTGACTTTGGTTGACCGGTAATTGGTTTGACATTGCCAGTCACCCGAGATGTTTTCCGGCCACTTTCTAGGACTTCCAGCGACTACTTTTGGGGCATATTTTCTACATGGGTTTTTCTCACACATGGGATTGGTGGACTCTTATCTATTGGACCTTTGAAGATTATACCTAATTTTGGAACAAGAAGAGCTATAAGAGAGACAAAAGGGAAGATTTCTACAACTGGGAGGAGCACGTATTATTCTTGGAGCTAAGGAGAGAGCCGCTTTTGTTTACGCTACTAGGGTTTGCTTTGCTTTCATTTTCTTTATTTTATTATTGATTATGATGAACTCCATAGCTATGAGTAGCTAATTTAATATTATTGGTTAAGGATGTAGTCCTATATCCACAACTTATGCTTGATTAATGTATTAGTTCTCTCTCTTGATTATCGTTCAAATCTCTACTATTTTTAATAATCACATGATTGATGTATTGTGATAGGATTAGATGTTTGTTTGGTTAAGTGGCCAATTAATTGAACTTGCATCCTTGTCCATAGCTATTTTAGGGGTTTTCATCGAGCGATAACCCCGAATACAAGTAGCATGATATGATCACGGTTTGTAGTGATACACTCTTGTGATCATATGTAGAGTTTGACCATTGTCCGAATTGTTATGCGCAATGTATGACAATTGCATTGATTAGCCTATTTCTGAAACTTAATGCTCCTAGGAATTGAACTTAATTAGCGCAAGGCGTTAGGTTATTCTTTAGGTATACGCAGCTCTAATGTGTGCGTTGATGAACTTAGGAAATTAATAGATTATCTTGCTCCCTTGATACTCCAGGCTTTTGATAATAAAAGAGATTAAATTTTAATTCTAATCATGTATGCAAGCACATGTTTAAGATTAAAGATGAATTCCTTAACCAATATCTTTCTCTCATTGATTACTTTCTACAATTTACTTTGCTTTTAATTTACTTCTATTACTTACATAAAAATCAGAAATCCCCCCAATTGGTTACTTTAGGAAATTGAATACATAATAACTACAATTGCATGTCTGTGGAAACGAACTCTTTCTTATCATATACTTTAGGAAAGTGAAATTATTTTTGACGCATACGACAACGATCACTTGGTTGGGAAGCTAAAGATCTTTGATCATGAACACTCGTCCAAATCCAAGGATGTGGCGTTCAAAGCACTAAAAGACACAAAATTACTTGATAAGAGTAAAAATGTGTATATCTCTGAAGATGATCACTCTGAGACAAATTCATCAGATGAAGATCTTGACAAATCGGTCTCGATGATCACAAGACAGTTTAGGGATCTTCTGTTGAAGAGAAGTAAACGGTTCTCCAGAGATAAGCCAAAGGCATCAGTCAAACCTCATAATCGTATTCCTCCTAAAACAGGGACGCTGATGAAATTGATGACGAGGATATGCCTCAGTGCTTTAAGTGTAAGGGTTTTGGTCATTTTGCAAACGAATGCCCAAATCGTAGAAAATACACTGGGAACAAAGGTCTTGCTGCGACAACTGATGAGATGTCTGACAATTATGATTCTGATGAAGACAAAAAATCAAGTGTTGCTCTTCTATGTGAAAAATATTGATTTTGATAATTGTAGCAATACATACATCAATCTTGATAATCTTTTAGAAGAGAACCCAATCAAGATGGAAGAATCAATTGAACCTTCTTTTGGAAACTCTATGTTTAATATTTCAGGATCTACTTTGTGCCTAACAGCTTGCACTTCACAGGCGCCTGAATCATCTTATGCGTTGACATGTTCTTATTGTTCTCTCAAGGGACATGAACTTTCAAACTGTTTCAAGTACAAACACAAGATGAGATATGTCAACAAGCTTCAACGAAGAGCAGATCGTCTAGCTACCAAGCTTAAATTAGCGGATAAAACAGTTGAGATATGTAAGATCTTATCTTCATCGAAGAAATTAGTTTCAAAAGATAGATTTAGCCCACCAGAGAAGAAAACATGGTCTAAACTAAAGGAAAGGCAGGGTTCCATGAATTCCAACCAAAAGGATCATGGTGGACAAATTGTTGTTCACCACAGCACAACTTGATTGTGTTGTCATGTGCATCTTGTCTCATGTGTCTGTTCAAAAGAGACAAGATCTTGCACACCTCAGGCTTTAAAAATTTAGTTTTGTTTTTTTTAGCTTTGTGTTGTTTGGTTTTTGGAATTCCTCCATATCACTATTGACATTGGAAATGACCGTTTTTCCAAAAGAAGAGGGTTATTACCGACAATTATACTCTTTATAGGGTTGTGAGTTGGACGTTTACGAACCTGTTTAAAGGTTTCGAAACCCTACATTCCTTTTTCCTTCTCTGATACTCTTTATATCTTAAGACTGCTTGTTGATATTGTGAATTGCTCTCACAAAAACCGGTTGCATAAGGGTACTCCAAGCATCATGTCTTCTGATGGAAAAGATATCAATATGATTGTTAAGCCACCAATCACCAAGGAAAAAGAGAAATCTCCTTTGTCTCCAACTTTGAAAAGAAAAAGAAGGAATGTGAGGAAGCCAAGAACAGTTCCTTCTAATTCTCAGAAGTTTTCTGATGTTCTTGAAGAGTTGAAGCTGGCAAGAAAAGAGATTCAAAAAATAAAGGCTTGTGTTTTAAGATCGTTAGAAATTCAAAAGGTCCTGGTTCGACATCATCAGCCAAGATGGTTTATCGGTATTAACTTCTTCCTCCATGAACCATACGTACCAATGGTTGTTGAGGACAAGGAGTTCGGGGACGATAAGGAATTTTTCAAAGATCTTAATGTCTAGTAAAACTTCTTAAGAGAATTTTTATTCTTGTTTTTTGTTTAAGAAAGATAACTAGGGTTTGGAATAGCCATTATTGTGAGTACACATAGATATGTCCAACGTTTTCATCTTGCAATGTTTTTAGATTTATTGATTTAAATTCTAATGTGATTTGGAAGATGATGTTTGCAGTATTAATCTTTATGGTTTTATATATTGTAATATGTTATAGGATATGTGTGTTTGCGTACGTGAACTATTATTGTCCCATACGATGTCAAAAGTTATCTCTTTCATATGTCGATATGCATGTACTGATACAAGATCGATGAACTTTTGACAAACAAAAGTTAAGCCTATTATGTCAATTCTTTGATGGAAGATAGGTTAAAATCTTTTGTTTACAAAGATTATGTCTATTATATGTCGTTATGCAAATAGTGATGAAGATAGAATGAATCTTTGTATATTCCGCAGTATTGATCTTCCCTAATCCATATTTTATGTATATACTGTGCGGCTCCATAAGTTTTCTTATGTGAGCATTTCCAACTAAACAAATCATAGATTCGTTTGTGATTAATTTGGTTGTGTATTCCGATTAAATTAATCATGGGTTCTCTTGTGATTAGTTTAATTGAGAATTTTTGGATACAAAATCATTTCCTTATGGTTTTTGGTGTCTAAAAAAATCCTTCCTTTCTTGTAAAAGTAAGGTCGCTCTTGTTGTTCTTTCGGGAATGATATCAAATGGGGGAGAGTTCTTTTGAACTCGCGCTTAATTTCCATATCTTTGTGGGGAGTGCGGTTGTAGAATATTTTAGGGGTTATCTTGTATCTTTATAAACTCCTTGATGAATGCATTTAGCTTCAGCTTTATGATTGCATCTAAACAAGTTGATATGTACTTTTCTTTGGTCTTGAAGCATCTCCATGGAAATTTCATTAGGATCCCGTTTTCGTACCTTTGCCAATTTTATTGATAAAAAGGGGAGAATTAATATGTAGTTCACACAAATACATATGATGGTTTACGTGTTTTACAGATCACTGTGTAAGGGGGAGTGGTTTTCATGTTGAGATGAAAGTATTGACTAAGGGAGAGTGATACATCACCATAGTATTGTTGTCGAAGTTGTGATATAAGAACTTTGATACGTGTAATAATACTATGACACTGTATAACAATGATCGAGAGATTTTGTTTTCTCATTGTTATGGCTACGGATCTTCAACAACTATGATGCTGAATTGAACATCTATGGAATCATGGGAGTACTTGGAAAAGACGAAGTTTTCGAGTAATGTTGAAGCACCAAGAAGATCAAACATGTGGACAACAAGCTACAAAGTTTTATTTATTTTCTAATCCATATGTATTGATAGTTTTGCCACTAAAATTGACAAAGGGGAAGATTGTTAGAGCATTTCTCGGTCGAACTCGCATGCGTTGCTATCTCAAGAATGTTTGTCAAGTTTAGTTGTCAAAACTATATGTCTTGATTTCTAGACTGCTTATAGCTAAGTCTCAGTTTAGGACAGTTTAGTATAGTTGAGCTCCAGACTCCATGGCGATCATCTTACGAAGACGAATAAATACTCAAGGAACCAGTGGAACTTCATCCGACTAAAAGGTATGTGGAGACTTGAACTTATCTGTCACTCAAAAGTCTACTCTATCTCCTACTCTTGAGACAAAGTCGTATAAGTATGATAGTTTTCATACATACACATTTTCTATTTCGAGCCGAGTTTACTCGCCTATCTTTTTCTCGAAATATGTATTGGTAAGCTTTCGCTTTAACCACTTTTCATCTTAACCCGTGACGAAAGTCATGATGACGTTTCAATCTTGAAAATAGCTTTGATGACTATAGTTGTGAATAACGACTGCTATAACATTATAGAAGAATGTTTCAATGATTTAAATGTAGAGTTGAGATTACGCAACCAACTATGGATATAAGCATATATAGTGTGTTCGCACATTAATGTATAAACCCATGTGCCGGAAACCAAGTGTGTGCATATGTGTGCATACGGTATTGGTGAAGGAGACAGGTTGGGTACGCGTACCAGCGGAAGTTTTCGAACCGAAAATTTCGGCTGAGTTTGTAAGTTTGCAAACTGTTAAACCAGTCACCTTAGGTACGCATACCCGTATGCGTACCCACGAAAGTTTTCGAACCGAAAATTTCTGCTGAGTTTCTAAACTCAAATCTGGTAGCTATGGTACACGTACCTGTACGCGTACCCAAGCTGGTTATATTTCTCAAATCGGAAGTTCATGAACTTAAACAATAAATCAATAAGGAATGCAATCTTTGCAAACCGTGGCTATATTGTTAATGAATTGATTCAAGTGAATCAAACCGATTTTGTTTCAATTGTGTCTATTCATAAATACCTAAGCAATTGAACAACTCTTCAACTAGTTCTTATGAGTCATTTGAACTAGTTATGTGAAGAAGATGAATATGGTTAATATGGAAGTACTCATATGGCTAACCATTGGTTAACTATTTGTGAACCAACTAAGTGTACACATTTATGTACGGTTACTCAAACCTAAATGAAATACATTTTATTTGTGTGTGACAAGCTAAGTTTCGATCTAACGCTTGAAAGATATTAGCTTGGTTAAATCAGGTTTTTCATCTAACGGTAAATATTGAATGCTTTGTTACCAAGGTAACTTGGATTGCAAACCTTGATTTGAAAACTATACAAAGGAGACATATAGCAACTGGAAAAACTAATCCCCACACCTCATGTGTGATACTAGTTGGTTTTTCTAGAGTCGATTCTCCTTTAACCTTAGGTTTCTTCTCGAGACCCTGTAGGTTAACGACTGAAAGACTTCATTGGGATTGTGAAGCCAGACGAAACTACTTCTCTTGTAGTTGTGCGATCTGATCTTGCCATTTTCTATCGTACGAGTTCAATTGAATAATTGACTTGAGATTATATCTCCGATAGGGCAAGATAAAAAGAAATCACAAACATCTTCGTCTCATCGTTTGTGATTCCACGATATCTAGTTTCGCTACCATACAATTTAGATTATTGTGAGGTGATTGATAATTCTAGGTTGTTCTTCGAGAATTTATCAATTGGTTTCTGTTCACCTTGATTTTCTCAAAAGACGAAACAAAACTCTTAGGTTTATCTGTGGGAGACAGATTTATCTATCATCATAGACTTTTCCGTGTGATACAGATTTGTTTATTGAAGTCTTTGACTTTGGGTCGTAACAACTCTTGGTTGTGGGTGAGATCAGCTAAGGGAATCAAGTGCGTAGTATCCTGCTGGGATCAGAGACGTAAGGAGCGCAACTGTACCTTGAATCAGTGTGATATTGAGTAGGATTCAACTACAGTCCAGACTGAAGTTAGTTTGTAGTAGGCTAGTGTCTGTAGCGGCTTAATACAGTGTGGTGTTCAATCTGGACTAGGTCCCGGGGTTTTTCTGCATTTGCGGCTTCCTCGTTAACAAAATTTCTGGTGTCTGTTCTATTCCGTATTATATTTGTTATATAATTGAAATATCACAGGTTGTGCGTTAACATCAATCAATTAGAATATCCAACCTTTGGTTGTTGATTTAAATTGATTGACACTTGGAGATTGGTCTTTGGTACCATCCAACTTTATCTCTCTAGTATTTGATAAAGACTCGCAGATTTCCATCTGCTTAAATATAGATCAAATCGAGAGATTGAGATATTAACTCTTTGATATACTTTTATCTAGATTGAGTCTGACTGTCTAGTTGATTCTCTAGAAAGTATATTGGAGTTAATCCATACAGATTGCTAATCGAAATATCGGGTGAGGTTGTTAGACCCCGCTTTTTCAGAAGAGTTTTTTCAAAACTTTATTTTTGTTATCCATATGTATTAAATAGTTTTGCCACTAAAATTGACAAAGGGGTAGATTGTTAGAGTATTGCTCGGTCGAACTCACAAGTATTGCTATATCAAGCTTGTTGTCAAACTTAGTTATCAAAACTATATCTTGATTTCTAGTCTACAATTAGTAGGCCTGTCAATATCTGTCTGATATCCGGAATCCGTTTCCAATTATTCGAGATCTTATAGAATTTTATCCGTTTTATCGGATATCGGATCGGATATGTTATCGGATATTTCTTCCTTGACATATCGAAATCGGATTAAGCTGTATCTGTTTGTTTAATATCCTATATAATAGGGCCGTACTTGCGTAATTTTTCCATACCGTTAGACTCTACTAGTCGAGGACTCGAGAAGACTGAAGAGAACTCATTTCCTTTTTCTTTTTTTCTTCTCTTCTCACTTCTCACTTCTCAGTCTCGCTCCCGCCTCTCCAATGATGTTAATCAATAATCAATCACTCAATCACAATCAGGTATTGATTCAATCTTCTATGATGTTAATAATTTCTCTTTTAATTTGTTCGATTTATGTGTTCGATTGTTATGAAATTAGGGTTTCTGTGTTGCAAATTTGCAATAAAAAATTAGGGTTTTTGTACAGATAAAATTTGTTTCTCAGTGAAAGATTTGAGATGGGTTTAAATTGAATTAGAATATGACGTTGAAGAATAACTTAATATTGATAGTTAGGGTTTGATTCTGTTAATAAGATAGTTATTGATTCTGTTAATAACTCAATATTGAAATTTGTTCCTGATGGATATTCTGATGTTAAGAAAAATTAAATACAGTGGAACGGAAGAACTGGTTGTAGTAAAAGGAAGAACTGGTTGAGATTTTGTTATTGTGCATGATCATTGTCTCACCTTGCTATTATAATGGAGATTTGAGTTAGCAATAGCAGGGTTTTTCAGTGTGCTCAATTTTGCTACGATGCTTCTACATATGTCGTAGGATTTTATCATTTTTCATGTTTTGTATTTCAAGGATTTTGAACTTCATGTGGATTACTGAATTTGAAATGGTTGGCCACTGCAGCTCCAACCTCTTGTGAACTGAATAAAGGATATAGGACAAAGCTACAGCAAAACTCCTACTCAGGTACTTCACCTTCTTATATGAATCTCTCAAAACAGGGTTCGTAGATGATTAAGGTTTCATTTAAGAATTCTGAATGAGCTTTTCATCCTTCAAAATTTCCTTGTGCATTTTTTTCTTGCATGTTTGGTTATTATGTAAGCTCTATTTACTGCGGTTGTCATGATGTTTGATTCTAATTTAATATTCTTTATGAATAAATGTTTCAGGGTGCTGGTAAATCAGCTGTGCTAAATAGTTTAATTGGGCATCTTGTTCTGGTAAGTTGCATCCATGCATGGTTTACATTTTTACTGAAATTCATGCATCTCATTGATAGAATATCGAACAAAACATCTTTCTTGCTAACTCATCTTTGAATAAGTAAATTATTGAGATTATTGTCATCAGCAAGATCTAGGAGTCTAGGATAGAACTAGGATTACCAGGATATGAGAGTGGCGGTGAAATTTGTTGTTCACAAACTGGATCCTCGTAGTGAGATTGTTTATTCAATTGAGAATTCGAATTCAGCTGGGTATTGTTACACATGGTACGGTGAAATGGAACTGCAGTTCAACAGTGGATATGGAACTGCAGTTGAAATGGAATTGCAGGAAGAACACCCACAATTTCTTATTATTATGCAATGGCTTGTTAGAAACAAAGTAGGGTCATATATTTTGGTCCTATTATTTGGTCCCACTGACAATATTAGGGTCTGTATAAGAATGAAAAACCCACCTCAAAAGGGACGAAAGTTGATTTTAGGGACAAATAATCGAAGACTTTTGCTTTGCGTCAAACATGGTTTTTGTTTTTGTGGGGTTTCATTTGTTTTAGGCTGCTTGTTCTTGGCTAATGCTGTTGCTTGGTCAGTGTCACACTCACACCACCTCCCAACTTAAGGACTTTGTGAGAATTGTCTTCCAGTGTCCAATGGATTAACGTTTGTCTTAGAATCCCCCTTAATAAAATAATGTTAAAAGGTTTCAGCTTTTTTCCAAAACCAGAAACCAATGAACACGGAAAAATCTTAGTGTGGTAAGATGGGTAAGGCACTTGGTCCCTCATTTTGTCTTCAATGGTGACTACTGCTACAAAAGCTTCTTCCCTTTCCATTTTTAACTTTTTGTGCAGACAAACATAGAAAAAGAGAATCAGATAGAGAGAAATCTAGTCAAGAATTAGCTTAACTTGCACTGTTAATATGAATACAATTGTTGTGCTTAAGCGATTGATTGCCAGATTTCTTTTGTGAAGGTAACATCTCTTTTTTTTTTTTTTGCTTAAACTCAATGCTTAGTTTCATCTGTTATTCTTCTTAGTTCGTATTATTACAACTTATGAAGTTGTGTATGTTATCTGAATGTTGACTTGTTATAATGCAGATATGGAAATCGAAGAAGAATGAAGACAAGAGAGTCAGAGACGGGAGAGGAGAGTGACAGATACTTATCATACTTAGTGTTTCCAAGTTTCTTACTTTCTTTAGCATTTGCTTGTGTTTATTTTCATGTATGTGTGAGTAAGAGACTTACTTAGAGACATAACTACCGATATGGATGGTATGTATGAAAAATGGAACTTAAATTTCACGTGTGCATATGTTTTACATATTATAGATTTTTTGTGTCAGAACCAGATATTATCGGATAAATATCCGATATCCAATAGCTTAACCTATCGGAATCGATATCTGATTTGATATCCTATAGGATATATTATCGGATATCGAATATAAGGTAGTGCTTAACCTGTCGGATACCAGATTTCTAAATATCCGACGGATATTCTTCCATTGACAGGCCTAACAATTAGTTAAGTCTCGGTTTAGGATAGTGAAGTTGAGAAACGAACTAGTCATCATTTGCGTTCTTCCGTTTGAAGGAGAAGTTAAACCGAAGCTTTTGGAGAACTTCATCAACGAAAGGTAAGTGAAGACTAAACCACTTATTTCTCAATTTATATTTACTTTTTTATCTTTGAGACGATTTTCGCATAACTAATTAGACTAGCTTTCATAGACAAGAATTTCGAGTCGAGATTTAATTATTTAGTTTACGAATTCCTCGAAATATAATGACGAAGCTTAATAAACATTTGTTCATACTTGATCAAATTCGGTGGAGAATAATTTATTGTTCGGAACCAAATCATGATTCAAGTTTATCATTTGAAAATAGTCTGGAACAGTGATGTGTGTCATTGATGTTATTCAGGAGTGTTTCAAATGGATTTAGAGAAATATAGAACTACTATATTCAGAATACAAGACAATGTTATCAGTCTTACAAACTGAGAAAACTATTATATGTCTGAATCCATATTACATGTATTCGTTCACGTAGAAGGGTAGCTATATATTGACTTTCAGATTTGTGTGATATGCATACTCGTATGTACATCATGGGAAAATCTATTTGTTTCATGATCCGGATAAGTATGTATATTCGTATACAAACCATTGTGGAACTGTGCTAAGGGAACCGGGTTAAATTAATCAAACCCCCGTATGCGAGCCAAAACAGTTCTATGTTCTAGAACCAGTTTAGTATCCAAACCAGTACGCAAGCTGAATGTTCTGTGAACTACGAAACCCGACAAAGGTCTTGAGTTTGCAAACCGATACGTGAACTAAATTTTTTTGTGGTCTCCGAAACATTGAGTTGGTTCGAAGTCTGCAAACCGGTAAGTGAACTGAAAAGTTCTGTAGAGTCCGAAACTCGGTAATTGCATAAGTTTGCAAACCGGTTTATGAACTGAGAAGTTTTGTAGACTCCAGAACTCGATTGTTGCATATAAGTTTGCAAACTGGTCCGCGTACTGTAACTCAGCCGATTCACGAACGATTCAAGTAATTATACTTTGTACATTTACAAACTATGTCGATTATGATTTATTTGGGATTAAATTATTTCTATGAAGTAATTTGCATTTGATCAATTCTATAATTAACATTAGACTCATTTGATCACATGATTGGGACTCAATATTAATGTCTTTATGAAAGTGAAAATGAGTGTTAAGCTTTCAAGTTCAAATCGGCTAGTTTCGTCTAACCATGTTGAACATAGTCTTTACACACGGTTCGGTTACGGTTTACCTAATCATAGTGTATATCTTGTATATGTGAATAAGATTCAAAGCTTTCATCTAACGAGGAATATTGTTTGCTTGGTTCCAAAGCTACCTTAGCTTAAACCTAAAGCAACCTAGGCTTTTAAGTATATATCAGGGGAACTCTTGGCAATTGGGATGTTTGAATCCTGACACTACTTTTTGGTGTGTCCTAGTTGTATCTAGAGTCGTCCTCTCTAGAAACCTTTTTAGGGTTTAACGACTACAAAGACTTCATTGGTATTCGTGAAGCCAGGCCCAGTTATCTTTTATCTTGATAACTTGAGTATCCTGATATTGATCGTTTGCAGAGCCTTGATCCATCAATCAAGATAGATAGTAATCAACAAAGTCTCTTCGTCTCATAATTTTTTGATTTCGTAAGTTTAATACTTGTGAGGTGAATAATAATCTTGGCTACACTTCGGGTTGAATAAGTCCGAACTTTGAGGATGTCCAGACTTTTGTCTAAGTTGCTATCGATTTCCATCACCTGGATCTATCGTTTGATCTAATCATCTGCGTAGATATAAATTAGGAAATCAATCATAGGCTTAATATGTGGGAGGCAGATTTGGTTTAAAGTCTTCACTTGAGTTGAAGCAACTCTTAGTTGATGTTAGACCGTCTAAGGGAATCAATTGCGTGGACACCTGCTGGGATTCTAGAGGAGTAAGGAGCGCGATTGTACCTGGATCAGTGGGAGACTGAGTTCGGTCTCAACTACATTCCAGACCGAAGTTAATTGGTTGTAGGCTAGTGTCTGTAACAGCTTAATACAGTTTGGTGTTCAATCTGGACTAGGTCCCGAGGTTTTTCTGCATTTTCAGTTTCCTCGTTAACAAAATTTCTGGTGTCTGTGTTATTTCTTTTTCCGCATTATATTGTTTATAATTATAATTGAAATATCACAAGTTGTGCGTTGATAAAGCACAGTAGCTATGTCCAAGCTTGTTAGTTGGATAAGACTTTATTGATCCTTGGACATTGGTCTTTGGTACCGTCCAAGAACTCTTTTTGTAGTTAGGTTCACGGATTCAATTTTGTAGACGTTCTAACAACAAGAGAGAAAGAGATATAACTCTAGGCACTTTCCTTGATTGTGTTTTTACTCTCGGAGTTGTGTTGAGTTTGTCCATACAGATTGCCTAAGAAAAAGTTGCTGGTATATTTTGGTACCCCCGGCGTTTTCAAAGACTTTAATTTCACTTGCACCTACAACGTTATTGTCATGCACAATAAAAATCAAAATCACTCTCAACAACAATCATGTCTTTTTTTTTTGGTACACAATCACGTCTATACCTTCTTTTTTCACATTTTAAAATTCCACAAGAGCGTCAGATGTTAATACGAAAAATTGATGATGACATTCTTTTTATGGCTGCAAAGTTCAGCATATGGCTAAAATTGAAGATCCAAGATGACAGTTCTGCCTTCAACATATAAAGACTAAGATCGTATCCAGATTCATTGCCCATTTACTTGAGCAACTGGTATGCTACATCTAACACCATTATCTAAAAAGCTAATAAAGTTTATAATTTTCACGAGTAGCTCTTATCTTGGATTGACAGGAACAATATAACATCTAACACTAACAATCAACTTTAAAATCTCGCTGCAGTACCTATATGCCGCATCTGGACAACCAGACGTATTAAAATCTTTGATTAGATTAATCAGAACCCAAGAATAATAGGTCAATGTATTTTTATTTTTTCCTGATAACCATATTAGTTTTTGAAAAGGAGAGGGTACCAAGTACACCAAAATTTTCATTCAACAACCTGTATGGACAAGACCTAATACAAATGCAAATAGACCAACTTAATGTTCCTTGACAATATGTATATATAACTTATTTCTTTATCTCTTCTCAATCAGAAAATACATACCACGGAGTGCATGAACCTGATTATTAAGAAGAGTACTTAAACGATCTCAAAAATCAATATTCAAGATCAATCTAGTCGTATCCCAATAATTCAATCGTAATTCTGCCAAGTAATAAACTTGTTATCTATCTTTCAATATACAAAATACAAGAAACAAGTTTCGTAATTGATCATAATTATGCAGACGTATCTACTAAGATTGAATACGTACTACTTTTGTAAATTCTATTATAAAGGTAAACAATATAATGCTGAAAAAGAAAAATACAAGACACCAGAAGTTTTGTTAACGAGGATACCGCAATAGCAGAAAAACCACGGGACCTCGTCCAGATTTAAATACCAAAATGTATTAAGCCACTACAGATACTAGCCTGCTATCAGATTTCAGACTAGAATGTAGCTGAGACCGAATCCACCCTCCAAGCTATTCAGTTACAGTCGCGCTCCTTACGTCCCTTGAGCCTCGCAAGGCTCTATGCAATTTATTCCCTTAGATGATGTCCTTTACAGCCTAAGAGTTGCTTCAACCAAAGTGGATACTTTTTATACCAATCTACCTTTGACAGATAAACCTATTTAGTTTCCCTTTATATCTAAGATCAAGGCTTGGAAATATGTATGCAATAGACAAAGCTATCGAATCTCACAAATCCGGAACACTTACACTCACTTAGATGTGAAACATGGACTCTTTGCCACATCTAAAGAAAAATCTTCAACTTATGAATTAAGAATAATTTTCAGATCTATCTCGAGGAATCACAAAGTCTAAGACGAATATAATTTTTTTGATTATTATCTATCTTGCCTTAAAGAGATTATGAGAACCTCGATAACATAAAAACAAGATCTAAATAGACGAACTATCAAGGTAAATGATAGTCGTACCTTGCTTCATGAACCCTTAAAGTGAAGTCTTTTAGTCGTGAACTTAATAATATTTCACAGAGGAAACATAGGTCAATAGAGGACAACTATAGCTATCAACTAGGACACATAACTGTCATGGACTGAATTTCCCAGTTGAAAAAGTATCTTTATTTGTAGATGTTCAAGACCAAAGGTTGCTTAGAATTCAAGTTAGGATAACTTGAGATTCAAGCAAACGCTTTCTCTGTTCAGATGAAACTCTAATTAGGGTTTCAGGTAAGCATGTGAGAATTTGTCTTGAAATCACATAGAAGAATATATATAGTGCTACGTGAACCGTGTACAATGAATGTTCTTTTGAAAACATGCCTTATGAACTATAAGTAATTTGATGTTCATTTAAACACTTAAGAATTTAATTAATTTACACGTACACAAGTGTTTTAGTGATCAATGATGTATTAGAGATGTTTATGAGATTCATAGCAATGCTAAACATATTCAAAAAAATAAGTCTTTAAGCATCTGCTAAACTTTTATTGGGACCGCTAGTGAAACTATTAATAAACCATATAGGCAGTTCACGAGTCATGGTGCAACGGTTCGTGAATCGGGTTCGCCAACCGCTTAACCTTTTACACCAATATTAAAAATTCAGATCACCGCAGTTTGTGAACAATCCCCTTCTGAACATAAGGTTTGTGAACAGGTTACCCAACGTTCCTGTATTTCAGAAACTCAAATATCTATGGTTTGCGAACTGGTTCGCCAACCTGTTCAGAGTCGAAATATAAGAAATTTTGAATTTATCTATTTGATGTTTTGCAATATTCCCAAATGATAAAATCATTGCTCAGACTATTTTCAAATTGATCGAAAAATTAATTCATAAATTGTTTCGAACTAATATTGTTAATGACCTTTGAACGTCCAATGCTTGAGTCAAATTTCGAGATGTTTAACAAGACAAGCTTGACTCAAATTTCTTCCTTGCAATAAATCTACTACAAGGCATACGACATGGTCTTATAAGATAGAACGATAAGATAGCGAGTAAAATAGAATGGTTTAGTCTTCACATACCTTGTTGATGAAATTTTCCAAATGTCTTCGTCGATCTTCAGTCTTCGAGGGTGATGTCTGATACTCGACTACCAAATTCTAACCTAGTCCGAGAGTTGACTTAGTAGACTAGAAATTAAGATAGTTTTAATCATCTAATATTGACAAAACGAGTTAATTAAAAAAAAAATCAATGAGAAAGCACGAATGCATCTGTCCATATAGTCTCCCTGACTGCCATGTTATGTGGAATACAATAATTAATGGATTAAACTTGTTGTGCTACGTTGCGTTAGACCGAGTCTTATGGAAGCTCATAGAGCCTTCACCAGGGAAATTGCTTTTTCCCCATTTTCACAACTTTTTTTCTTAGAAACAAGGAACAAACTAAAAAATCATAAAAATAATAAAATTTTAAATGGTTCCAGATGGAAACTTAGGGTTAGTGCGAAACCGTTGATGTTTTGTTATTTTTAGCCTAGTTTTTCGATTTTTTTTAGTTTATCTTTCATATTATTGTTATTATTTATTTTTTACCCACCTGATTGCGAACCTGTACTGCAGTAGTTGACCAGACTGTCGTGTTAGCGTACCAGCGAGCTTCACGAGGAACCATCCAAAGGAACCGAAGTTGATAGGGGGTGATTATGTCGCAAGAGGGGCAGACTTATTCTACGTTTCATGTCAAATTCCATAGTATTGCGTCATTGATGACTCGAACCTCAGATTTCCTGAAAGACGTCAAACTTGTGAGGAAAGTTTACTGCATCAAAAATGTTTCAAAAGTTAAAATTGGTGATTTTCTTTTCCATAAGTTAGGAATTACTATTCAAAAAGGTGTTGGTGCCCAACTTGTTGCTAGGTTGCCAACAAGTTATTTATAAAATAAAATAAAAATAACTATGTACAAGAAGAAAAAAAACGTAATTTTAGAAATAAACCGTAGAATATTTAGCCTTTAACAAAAAGAAGGAAAAGAAAAGCCTTTACTTAACCACCATATGAGCTGGTAACAGACGATGCAGCATACTATACCACGGACGTTAACCAAGCGGAAAACTATTCAACCACAATATGTGACCAAGCAAGATTTATTGTTTTTCATGCAAGAAAAACCAATTTCTATTAGAATAAGATAAAAAAAATACAATTTTCAGTGAAATAAAGTAACTTTTTATTAATCCTTAACATGCATATCGCTATCCAAGTTAACAAAAGCCAAGCCTAAATAAGATTCCGTAGAAACCACATTCACATGTTTCAAGAAACAAAAACAAAGAAAAACATATGAGCGGGTCCCTTCACAACGATTGCATATTTGCACGGAACACGTTGTGAAGCTTGTGAATCTAGTACATCAGACTCAGTCTTATTCCCTGTTTTTTATTTTTACCCCATCGGTAGTAACAAATATTTGGGCTGAAATATCACCTTTCTGAAGACCAAACTACCCCAGTTAAACAAATAAAGCGACATAAAGAATCCCATAACATCCCTTTTTTGGTTTTAGGGTTTTGTTCACGAAAGATCTCCCAGTTCTTTCTCTCAGTCTAACGGTGGTGGTGGTGATAAGAAAGAGAGAGAGAGAGAGAGAGAGAGAGAGAGAGAGAGAGAGAGAGAGTGATTATCGTCTCAATCTAGGGTTTTCATATTTAACAGGCATCAGGTTTAAACGATTTCTACTGCAAGGAAATGGCGACCATTGTCATAACTTCCGAAGAAGATCCATCACTCACTGTTGTTCGTTTCCAATCCGAACTTTCTTGGGCTGATGCTGGTCCTGAGGTAATAATTTCAGATCCAACTTTGAAAATTTCTCTTCATTCATTATTCTATATTCCTTCTGATTCTATTATAGGGTTTTGTTAGACCGAAGAATCAAAATATGAAGTCAGTAAAATTGGGATTTTAGGGTTCTTCTACAGTTTATAAGCAATTTGGTTATCTGATGATTTTTAATCCTAGTCTGATTTTTTTTTTGTTTTTTTGTTTGTGTTGATGTTAAGGTTCTGGCGGAAGAAGTTTCTGTACTATGCAGAGAGGCAGAAACATGCATAGCGAACGGTCAAAATTTGGATTTGGTTTCTCTTATGCTCACACCAGCAGACTTGATATTTCCAAAACTTTCTGAAAAGGGTACATTTTCTTTATTCTTGTTCTAATTTGTTTTAAGAGATCTAGTTGAGCTAATGGCTGTCGGAATTACATTATAACATTAGCTGTCGTTAAATACCCAAGCAATACCAGTAAGCACAAAGGTCCTTATAAAGAAAAGCTAAGTCTGTCTTTCCTACCACAGACTGCAAAAAGAGGTGGTAGACAGTGGGAGACTAGACGAAACGACATAATTTCCCATTCTAGCTGCCTTTGGAAGTTGTTCACCCTTCAATTTGGTTCTCATTGCTGGAGAGATAGGCTAAACAATAAAAGCAATCTTGTCCAGTTAAGATTTTGATTGGATTCATAGGTTAATTTAGTTCCCTCCTGCTCTGGCCCTCTCAAATGTGATAGTAATGAACTACTACTCGAGTTTTGCTTTGGTAGTGTTTATATTATATTTTCACTTGGTTTGTTAAAGAGTATTTGTATTGTAATTTATACTTGCTTGATTTGCCTGTTTGGATTTGGTGAGTGATTTGCTAGTGTTGTTTGCAAGTGTCAGGTTAGTTCTAATTGGAACTGTTTTAATCCCATTTGCAGATCTTGAGTGCATTTTCACTGTAATTTGCAACCTTGTCACAAAAGCTACAAGTTTGA
This sequence comes from Papaver somniferum, assembly GCF_003573695.1. Lineage (NCBI taxonomy): Eukaryota > Viridiplantae > Streptophyta > Magnoliopsida > Ranunculales > Papaveraceae > Papaver > Papaver somniferum. Next base: position 68,720,037 of record NC_039362.1, read on the forward strand.
ATGAAGAATTAGAGATGGCGGAACGTATTTCTGTTAAAATTTGTCAACAACCAAATGACAAGCCTGCTCTCCGCCTGAAGATGTAATACCAATTCATTAATTATCGTTAGCTCCTACCCTGGGATTATATGACAGTGTCTTACGTTCTTACTTTATTGATACAGCTTGTTCAATCTGTACAATCTTCTGGAGAACCCGTACAGTAAATTCTATGTTTACATGAAAGCCCTTGATTTGGCGGTCAGTGGCAAAGTTACGGAAAACATCGTACCTTCTTTCAAAAAGATGGACAGCTTCCTGAAAGAGTGGAATATCGGAACAGTGGATCAAAGAAAACTCTTTCTTACAATCTCCAATGTGTTAAAGGAAAATAAAAGGTAATGAATATGAATGAATGATTCTTGTCAGCTTGTCAGGCATCGGTCCCATCCAAAAACCAAGCACCTAGGAAGAGTCCTACTTTTCTAGTCTATAATTAACGTTCCAGTTGGTATACGAGAAGGGCTTTCTATAATGTAACCTTGAATAGAAGTCTTTCTTTCAGGGGATAAGACTTATGGTCTTATTAAGTATGGTCTTATTAAGTAGTTTATATATGTTATTTTCGTTGTTTCACATCTGGTTATTATTTTTTTCAGAAGGGTCTAGTTTGATCAATGAAGCTCCATGCCACTTGAGCATATTGCTTTTTGTTTTAATCAGGATTGAGGACATTTGGATCTTATTTTGTTTTCAGCATGTCAAAGGACTCATTCAATTTTCTTACCAAGTACTTGGCAACTTTTTCGAGTGACGATGCAAATATCATGAGTGAAGCTAAAGGAGAAGCCGTCCGTGCTGTTATGGAGTTTGTGAAGGCTCCTGACATGTTTCAGGTATCTTGCATGTAAATTTTATAGTTATATATGATTCTCTTCTGATACAATACATGTTCCAAAGAAGATGTTTGCGGGCGTCTATTGTACCTTACAACCTTCTTTCTTTGCTGGCTCCTTGTATCCATGCTTAGGATATGATTCTAATTTGCTGTCAGTTTGTTAATTTTTATAATTAACTTCCATTGGTATATCTTATTGTTATTCCATTATGGCGTGGTAGTACTATCTTGCCATTCTGGGATGCTCCTAGACATGGTCTTTGTCAGTTAATTTGCTTCTTCTAAATGTTTTTTTTTTCTTATACGCATTAATTTTCATTTTTCTTTTCTTTTATATGGCAGTGGGATTTGTTAGATATGCCGGCTGTAGCACAGTTGGAACAAGATGGAAACTATGCATGGGTTTATCAGCTTTTGAAGATTTTTCTTACTCAGAGGCTGAAAGCATACACAGATTTTCAAGCAGAAAATGATACTGCAATGACTGAATGTGGTATTATTTTGCTTATTTCGAGAAAAATAGTGTAGAACGTGATGAAATCCCATTACCTGTTTATTTGTTTTCTTATTAACTTTCTTGTGCAATGCGATTTAAGGGCTTGTCTTTGAAGATTGCATGACGAAAATGAGGTTGCTGTCATTGGCTGATCTTGGTTCAAATGAGTCCGGTGAAATTCCATATGCTATGGTCGCGAACACACTTATGGTAAGCATCTCTTATCTTTTTTTCCCCAGTTTCCAGCTATAAGCCTCGAGTTCACAGATCAGGTCTTACTGTTTCGCAGATTCAAGATGATGAGGTGGAAGAATGGATAGTTAAGGCAATAGCTGCAAAACTACTTGACTGTAAGATGGACCAGTTGAATCAAACTGTAATTGTAAGGTGAGTTCGAGTTTTTGTGAACTGCAAGTACTGCTTTCGACCTCATGAAGAAAAGTCAATTCCTAAACTTGATAACGTTAATGAATATTGTTAATGAATATTGATTTTGTGTGCAGTCGTTGTTCAGACCGTCTGTTCGGGCCAAACCAGTGGGTAGCCCTTCGATCAAAGTTATCCATGTGGAGGGTAAGTGACTTCTTTTTTACCAGCTCTCAACAGTGGCTCTGCGGTCACTTGTTTTAGTCGTGGTCAATTACTTGTTTGAAAACAGATCTTTGGAATTTACTTGTGTTTTGATTATTTTTTTCTATGTTATGCTTTCAGGGTAATATTGCAAATGTTATAACCACCATCCAAGCTAACAAGTTAGTCGAAGACGCCTCTCAAGTAACAGCGCAAGGGGTGGCATGATAACCCACAACTGGTTTCAACCTTCTCTTCAATTTTGTTTCAGAACTCGTTTGCACCAATTTTTAAGGCTAGGTTGTTGACATACTAAAGAATATTAAAGTATATTTCCTTTCATGCGATTGCCACATTTGTGTAAGAAATAGCATAATTACAGAGTTCCCTTTAATCACATTTCAGTTTTTTCACTCTTCCCACAGTTGTCCCTCCTCTACTAATGTCGAATGAAATCGTAGTCTGACCCGACCCATAAAATTGTAAGATGCCAATGTTTACTACCTAATATATTTTTGTTCTTGGAGAGGGATTACACTCCTGAAGAGACGTTAATTAAACAAAGACTGGAAAGATGAAGATGAAATAAAATCCATGTTCCTGAGTCATAATTTTGTTGGGCACAAAAAACCTTTTCACTAAAGCCTTATGCTGTTGTAGCCACTATATATTTTCTGTTTATTATTATTTATTTTTTCCCAATGAGAAAGGAGATATATTAAAGCTGAGAATTTAAGCTACATTGTTCTCATCTATAGAGGATAAGAGCCAAATGGATAACTCATTTATTCTAAGCAAACTGTGCCTCTTTAGCTAATAAATCTGCAAAATTGTTAGCCTTTCTTGGCCTAGAACTGCATTTCCAAGAAATAAAACTAGATAAGAGACTACTACAGTCCTTGATGAATGGATTTTTTTTGTCCATCTTACAATCTCCTCTTCCTCTTTCCCATTTATAGCAGACAACTGGTGTAGGAACCTTAGCCCTTGCTTCTTCACAGTTTTGATTATGTTTTGGTAACATAACACTACCTTCAAAAATTCATATTTTTGTCTATTCTTCTCTTTTGTTGCTTCCGCCTTTACTCAAATGAGCGAGTGAATGCTTGAAAACAAAACAAAAAAAAAAGTGCAAGTGAATGGAAGACAGATGCAACAGCAAAAATGTTGAAGTCATGATTTAGGTTCAGAAAGAAAAATTGATCATTGATCGATTTCATTCTAGGGCACAGCAACCAAGATGATTCAACAATTATTAAGATTAATCGAGATGACCCAACAATCTAAACTTAGATCAGAGCTTGGATATCATTGCGGTTTTAGACATACTCATATCTCATAAGCAGCAGTTCTGTTTAGATATGAATGGAAATATCATAATTCAGTTATCTGTTTTCGTGCACACCATGAAACCAAATAAGGTTCTATCAAGATAGACACACCACTAGTAGACCGTGTATATACCGAATCTCCAGCCCAGTCAGCATCAAAATATGCCTGGAGTTGTAAAGAAGTAGCTTTACAGAATTGAAACCATGTTGCAGTGTACCACTCATATATCTCAATATGCGCTTCACTGTAGACCAGTCATCTTCACTTGGAGCTTGCATTTCCTGACAGGCCTTATTAACACAAAAGGAAATGTCAGGCATTGTTATTGTTGGATCTTGCAAAGCTCCAACAATACTTTTATATACAGGACACTAGGACAGGATTAGCAAACAAAAGTGAAACACCTGAAGTATCAACTGAAGTTTCCATAAGTCTAGTAACATAGTGGCTGGGTTTGATAATGTTTTTTTTTTCAAAGCACTTTCAAATTATATCTATAGTAATATTTTTTCATTTTTAGTGTTTGGTAAAGGTTTTACAAAGCGTCTTTTATGCAAATTCCGGAAGGAGCTTTTCAAAAGCTCCAAATGCATAACCTATGATCTCACACTAATTTCGTATCTTAATTTTCTTTTCTATTCATATTTTATTTTATATATTACAAAAATTACCCTTAAATCTATATAACATTAACTTTTTATTTTCTATATTTTATACGTTAAAAGGAAATTAAGTATTTTATATACTATTTTAATGACTTTTTTTAGTTTATCAATTATTAAATAAGAGGAATATTAAAAAATTAATTCTGAAATAGAGTGAAGATCCTAGTACATCATATTACTTGGTCAACAAATATGCATTTGAATGTTGGGACAATATTGGGATTACCAAGGGAATTTTTTTTTGTAGTCTAGATTATCATCCCTGAAATCGTTTTATCCTAAATTTGTAAATATCATCCATCGATCCCAATTGATGGTAAAACGAACACTACCAAGTTAACTGGACCGTCCAGTTAATGGATGATTGGAACGCTCTCTTCTTTTCTTCGCTTTAGCATAGAAAAATTCTAATTCTTCTACGTTCTAACTATTTAAAAAAAAAAATTCCTAACCAAAACCTCCGTCGGAAACCTAAACCACCGCCTGTAAACCGCTCCAGCCGCTACTCTCACTACCACCACCATCATCTCGATGGGTTAGAGTGGAGTGGAGGGTTTTTAATGACTGCTTTTGATTTCCTTCTGTTTTCTCACGTCGTTCTCTTCTATAGTGAATTTGATGGTATGGTTTCTTTTTAGTTAGTTTTTCTGTTATTTTTAAAGCCTGTCTATTCGTTTTCTGCTACCACTTGATTGTTCTTCTTCCTTCACCACGAAAACTGCTTGTAATCCGGTGGCTTCAACGTTAGTTTTCGGTTTTAGTTGGTGCTTCAGCTGCAAGCACCTAGCCTGTTTGTTTTTATGCCTCAATGACTACCGCATGTAAAGGTATTAGGCTATGTCCCTTTAAGAATTTTCATGGGTGCCCAGATGGGGGACTGGGAGTAAGGGGTTTGCATGTTTGATACCCATCTGAAGCGACTACACTTCTGCAATTTGGAACGAAAAACTGCACTTCAACATGCCATAAGTCGTGACTTGGATATTTTTATTGGTTTAGAGGAGACTTTAAGGTCTTTGAAGCAGTGGATGTGTTTTGAATATATGAGCATCCAAGCCTGGAGCAGGGCATGCAAGCATGGAGGAGATGTTGATATTAGGCCGGTGTTTGATGATTCTGGGGATATAGTTGAAACAATCATAGGAGTACCTAGGCCGGTGTTGTAAGAGGTTTCTTCTTAGTTTGGGGGTGATGATTTTGAACTGAATGAAGGGACAGTAGATGCGATTTTCAGATCTCCAATATGCACTGTCAAGAGTATTCCGAGAGGATGTAGGCTGGCATTTTCTCATACCCTTAAGGCAACTCTCCAGAAAGTTGCGGCAGAACGTTGTTCTATCAGGCATTGGGTGAGATTATTGTTGCTTCCTCGCTGTACGCTGCGGGTTTTTCGACCTAAGGGTAGGGTAGAATGTAAGTCAGGTAATCGTAAAGCAATGCAGCAGAAAAAAATCCTTCAAGCGCTTGAAATTTTGGGTAAACCTGGTGGGGTACAAAAGCTTGTTCGAGAGGTTTTGAAAGTACCAATATCAGGGTGTGTTGTTAGGGTGGAGGATGATATGGAGGAAGACAATAGGCTTGGCATCAACGTTACAACTTGTTTGCGTATTCCTCTGCGTGAGACATCTTTGGTGGCTGAGGAAGGAACCGTTCTCAATTGTATTAAATCGTTTCCTAAGGGGACTTCGTGTGGCAGGGATGGTTTGCGAGCACAACATTTGTTGGACGTTTTTTGTGGGGAAGGTTTCACCGATTCTGCTGATTTGGTCACCGCAATTACAAGGGTTGTCAATTTGTGGTTTGGAGGGAGATGCCCACTTAAGCTGGTGAAGTTTGTAGCATCGACACCCTTGACACCTCTCCTCAAACCGGACAAGAGCATTCGTCCCATTGTTGTTGGGAAGATTTGGCGACGGCTTGTGTCCAAAATAGCAATGAAAGGGGTTGGCAAGGACATGACAGCGTACCTTCAAGATTTTCGGTTTGGAGTGGGGTCTCAGGAGGGGCGGAGGCAATCTTACACGCCGTGAACATGTTTGTCAATAAACATCATACATATGCTAGCCTTACCATGTTAACTGTAAACTTCACCAATGCCTTCAACCTAGTTGACCGAACTGCTATGCTTCTTGAGGTACGTAAGATTTGTCCTTCTATATCGCCATGGGTGGAATATTTGTATGGCCAACATGGAAGATTGTATGTGGGAGAATCCCATATCTTTGCTTCTACAGGAGTGCAACAAGGTGACCTCTGGGGACATTGCTATTTGCTTTAGTGCTTCATCAGCTTGTAGTAAAGATAAACGAGAAGTGCATTCTATCCCCAGAAGCTTGGTATCTTGATGATGGTACTATTATTGGTGACATTGCAGAAGTGGCAAAGGCACTTACTGTTGTCCAGTAAGAAGGGCCTGCTCCAGGTCTTATATTGAATATTAAGAAAACAGAGATTTTCTGGCCCTCTTGCTATGAACGGAGGTTAAGTGACAGAATGTTTCCTGATGGAATCTCAAAACCAGATGATGGAGTCAAACTTTTAGGAGGTGCGGTTAGTCTTGATGATGTGTTTGTGAAGGGACTTGCCATTAAGAGAGCAAAAAAGGAGGTGGATTTGATGCAAGTTTTATCAAGCTCTGCGACCCTCAGAGTGAATTGTTGCATCTATGTGCATGCATGGGCATCTCCTAGCTACTTTTTGGGATTCGTATCTGCTACTCGAAATACATTGTGGAGGCTATAGATATATTTGATAGAGGTTTGAGAGAGGTGATAGAGGAAATTGTGGTTTGTGGATGTCCGTTCTTTGGGGAACTTCAGTGGCGGCTATCCACCTTACCTATTAGATATGGAGGTCTTGGCTTGTACACTGCTAAGGAAGCATCACAATATGCCTTCCTTGCTTCACGTGTGTAATCTTGGGGGTTACAAGATCACATACTGAGGAGTAGTGGGGTAGAAGGCATGGATGACAACTTTAATAAGGCTTTGAAGACACTGTTCAAGTAACTATTCCTGATTTTGACTTTAGCAGTTTGGCGAGTGCTCTTTTTTGGTAAAGTTGTAGTGCCCCCTAAGCTAGCAGCTGACTAATCCAATAGATTAACTAAATAAGAGGCATTAAAAATCTAAATCATTTACTTAAACATTCAATTAAGAAATCTATCTTACAAAAACAAATGGTTTTCGTCTAATCCAACGATTGTGGATGGGTATTTTATTGTTATCCACGGCCAGCATCTGCTCTCAAAGTTGAGAAAGCTGAAAGACAAATCATGGTTGAGAATCACTCCGGGTTTAACGCCGCATCCGACCACTCTGATTCTCCCGTCCATTATTATCATCTCCGTCTGTTACGAAATCATTAGAATCCCAATTATACCAACACCAACTCCCTCCTAATATTCTCCTCATGTTCTTATTATCTTCTTCCGTTACAATTTATCCCCTGATCTTCTCTTCTTACATCCCTCCTCTGATCTTTATGAGGAAATAAAAGCGATTTTCTATAAAGACACAGTATAATAAGTTCATCGGATGTTACATACAACAACTTCCTTTCGATTGCCGCACTATATAAACCCTAGAAGAGGTCATCTTCTTACCATGTTTCAGTCGCATACTGTCTCAACAATACCATGTAATGGCCAGTTATTTTTTTATTTAATTCTTTCAGTGATAGTTTGATTTTTCAATTTGGGTTCTTAATAATTTTATTGTTGTATCGTAGGTTTCGATTGTTGCATTCAGAAAATCATGATACTAAACATCAAAGGTAATTCAATTGAAAGAGTATGAGTGAATGTCCCCTTGAATACCTAATAGTTAACACATGAGTGATTGTTACAAAATTGAATACCTAATAATTTTATTGTTCTATTGTAGGTTTCGATTGTTGTATTCAGAAAATCATCAGAGTTCTAAACATCTTGGGTAATTCAATTGTGTTTATGACTGTGTTCAATTGATTATTATTTTTTATTTTTTTTGGGGTTCTAGAATTTGTTGATTCCTGTCTAAATTTTTAAATCTGTAAATGACTTTGCTGACTGAAAGTTGAGAAAGAAAAAGTATTTCATCACAGGTAAAAGTAGTAAAACTCCCTAGGAAAATGATGGTTTGGTTTCTTAGGGAGAGTTGTTGATGAATGGGTCCATTTAGTACTGAAAGATATATCTCAAGCCAGTAGCAGTTCGTGTTCATCTCTGATTTGGCCGGCAGGTTGTTAGTTTCATACATTTGGTTAAGCATGATAGAGTGTGTACATAATAAAGGGATCTGCATCCCGATTTTGAATTCAATTTTTGGTTTTTCCTATTTCTCATCTTGGGTTTTGAATTCTAGGATATTGAAAATTTTGGTTTTTCCTATTTTATATTCCTGTTTAATGCATGTTCTGAGATTTGTTTATTTTTGTATGTTTTTCTCGCAGCTTGCGCAGTTGTCCCCTGATCTGAGCAGAAGTGCAAAAACCTAATCTTCTTTTTGTATTTTCAATGTATCTTAGCTTGGTTAAGCTAATTGATTCATGTGTCTGCTTTATGACTTTTGATTTTAGGAATTTTTGTATTGCAATACATCTTTAATTTTTCATTTTTGTGTTTTACTTGCGGCTTTCCATTCATGTGAGCAGATTCCTAATCTTATATTTTTGCAGCTTGCGTGTAACTCTCGCCGTACAGGTTTGTGAAACAAGCTATATATATCACAAAACCATATGTTTTTTTGCTGGTGTGCAAGAGTATTTTAGGTACATATTTTGGCTTTTCTCATTTTTTTATTGATCGGTTGACAAAGTACATAAACTATTTCGCCATACGTTACGATAATTTTGGTGATCTATTTTTCTCTTTGTTTCTCTTTGGTGGTGTTTAGGGGTGCACATACCCTACCCATACCCGCCAACCCTACCCTACCCGCCAGTTTTTTAACCGTATCCTATCCTATCCATTATTTGGCGGGTAGGGTGGCGGGTAAAGATTTTCTTAACCGCCAGTAAACGGGTAGGGTGGCGGGTATAGGCCATATCCTACCCACCCTACCTAGAAGTGCACATACCCTACTCCTACCCTCCAATCCTACCCTACCCGCCGGTTTTTTAACCGTATCCTATCCTATCCATTATTTGGCGGGTAGGGTGGCGGGTAAAGATTTTCTTAACCGCCGGTAAACGGGTAGGATGGCGGGCATAGGCCATATCCTACCCACCCTACCCGTTGTGCAGCCCTAGTGGTGTTAGCCAAATACGTGGTTGATTTCAATGGGGTATCAATACTTTGGGGAACACAAGTGAAAGTACCCATGGGTTTCAGTGAGTTTTAAGTCTGTGTGCATTTGTAGGTTAGTTTTTCATCCCTCTAATGTCGTTTCTACACATAGAGGTCTACGATCCTATCTCATTAAAGTATTATGCATTATCTTTTCTTTTCCAGCAGAGGCATAGAAGAAATCATTCTGTTGGTGCACCTTCCTAAAATGGTTAAGCATTGGAATGACAATTAATTACGATTAATGAAGCGTTAATACTAAGCTTCTTATATTTTGATGTGATATTTCAACTTAATAATAACAAATTTGAGGTCCGGGGATACTCTTAAAGGATGAAATTCAAGTGGATCCTCATGCTATCGTGCTATATCTTTGCCGTCGCTTGGCGTCAAGCAAATGGTAAATTCAAACTTCACCATGTAAAAACACTTAATAATGATGTACTGTTACTGGGAAGAGTTGCACTCTTCAAACTTTTAGCATATTGCGTACTGCGAGGTATCAGTAAACCTGACATGAATTTCCTCTTCTAACAGCAACTGCAGTGGTGCGAGTATAATCAAAGATTAAAGACCAAAAAAAACGACCAAAAAATAGTTTAGTATGCAGTAGCTGCAGTGGTGCGAGTATAACCAAAGATTAAAGACCAAAAAAAACGACCAAAAAATAGTTTAGTATGCAGTGTGACGCTACGGGAGGAAGATTAAATTTGATCGAGCGTAAAATAAATCACCGCGTGAAAACGGGCGGATAATTCAGTTACGTTTGATTTCTGGGCGGACATATAAATTACGTTTGAGACGGGCGTACGTTAAATTTACGCCTGACGACAGGCGTAAATATAAATTACGTTTGATGTGGGACGGGTTTCTAAATCACGCCTGAGTAGGACGGACTTTTGGTGTACGTCTGAGTGGGACGGATTTTTGGCATACGCCTGAGTGGGACGGAGTTTTGTTGTACGCCTGATGATAAATGTGGCGTAACAAAATTTCACGCTTGAGTGAGAGAGCCATTTGTGCAGCAAAAGATTTAAACTTTCTATACTTGGAATTGTTTTTAATACTGAATGAGGTTTGGGCAAAGCTTTATGGGTAATTAACATGAAACGAATGAGATCTCTAATAGTAATCAAATGGGTTTCACTCATTTCTCCGTAGGTTCTAATGATCAGGCGTAATACAAAATGAATAAAAAAGTTTTGTTGTACAAATGTCCGTCTGATTATGGTCAGGCGTAATACAAAATGAATGGGCGTAAAATCTATGTCCGTCTGGGTGGGACGGAGTTTTGGTGTACGCCTGACTGTGACGGAGTTTTGGTGTACGCCTGAGTGGGACGGAGTTTAAATCAACGCCTGGTTTCGGGCGGATTTTTCCTTCACGCCCCATGAAACGTACATTTCAGTTACGCCCGTCTCAAACGTAAAATTTAATTACGCCCGTCTAACAAACGGATACCAAATTTACGTTCGTTAACAAACGTACTTTAAATTTACGCCCACCAACAAGCGTAATTCAAATTTACGCCCGACTATATTAGGATTTGGGATTTGGTCTCGACCAAATATGGTCTGGGATTTGGTCTTGATCTGGGATATGATCTTTACTCCGTCCCATTGCATTACAAACTCAGCCCAAATTTTTAGTTATACTCGCCCACTGTGGATGCTCTAATGTCGTCTCTTAAAATGCTTCTTATCCCCCAGATTTAGCCCCCGAAAGTGGTCCAACTCTTACCAGTGGGGCAAAATCTATGGCCTAAAATGTGACCTATTGGGGGATAATCAGACAAAAAATATCGCAGATTTATCAAGATGTCTAATCCCAGCATTAATTAGACAAAAACAAATGGTTTTTGAACCATCTGACGGCTTTAAATGGGCTATTTTTTGTGATCAACGGCTCCCATTCTTCTCGGAATGGAAAAGATAAATCATGGCCGAGAATTAATCCCCCTTCTAAGCATGATCCAACCACTCAGATCAATTCTTGCAGTTCCGTTACAGATACAATTATCACAAACATAATCTAGGGATTCTCTTCAGTTACAATTTTTTTTCACAAAACCAGCATTTGCCCTGATTTCAATCCCTTTGATTCAGGGTAATCAATTTCATACGTTACATTTTTATTTATATTTTTTGATGCAAATTTCATACGTTACACTAGAACCGCAATTTGCCCCTTGAATGATGCCCTACGTAATCCCCAAGAAAGCTTATTATCTTCACCGGATTCTTCATTTCTTACGCCTACTCCGATATATTTGACTACTCGGTATATTTTTCAGCTCAGGGACCCCATCTCTTATATTTGATCTCTGTTTCTTGATGCACCTTTACTGGAGTTTCTTAGATTGTTTTATCGCAGATTTATCAAGATGTCTAATCCCAGCATTAATTGGATTCTCTCTATAAAATGTCTAATCCAATTCGAGACAGCGTCCGTTCTACCAGTTGATTCATGTAAGTTTTATCTATTTCCTTTTCCCGCATACATTTTCTGTCCATCCTTCTTTCCTTTTGATTCATGCAAATTTGATAAATTTTACATTTTCAATTGCTATGATAATGTTGCTCTGTGATTTTCGCTTTTGTCTCTTGATTGATGATGGTACTTTAGCCATTCAAGTTCATACTAAGTAATTAGGTATACCGTGTCTGGCTTAATCTTATTTCTTAATTTGGTATCTGATGAAATGCTTTTTAAATTTTTCAGTAGTTATCAAAAGAACAGATGAATTGCAAACCCCAGAAGGTAGCATCCTTACCGGATGAAAAGAATCCTTTCTACTTTTTTCTATACATGAGAACATTTGATCATCCCAAGAAAGGAATGGATAGAGAGAATCTCATGATAATGGTATTTTTTTTCTCTCTTTTTTTCTTCTGCTTTTTGCCTAAAGGTCTAAACCAAATGTTATGTTTTTAATGCCGTAATTCCTCTCGCCGAGTATCAGAGAGGGGTTTGGTTTTCTAGATTTTGGATTTATCACCACTAAGTTCTTTTGTAGCTCTCAGTCCTTTTTATGGACTTTGCGTGGCAGACGGGTTTATGTATGCATGGGTTTAACAGGTAAACATTTGCTACAGGTTATATATGGCAGTGTGGCACGAAGCACAGGTGAGCTGCTAGGGATGTTACCTGGGCCTGCTATATATGTGAATTGTGCGGCAGGAATTCGAGGAATCTGCACATGTTGGAATTTGCAAGTGATGACAGTAGTACCCCAGTTAGACGCTCAAACTGTGTTAACTTGAACCGCAAAGAATCCATGAAATTGGGGTCGGTTGCCGTAGCCAGGAGCGATGGACGAACTTAAAATTTTCAGTAGCAAACAGGATGAAACGTCAATAATCCCAGTTCAGGTAATTAGGATTTAGTGCCGATGTAAAAGTAAATTAAAGTTAAAAGTTCATTTATGGTATAATCATCTGAAATATCATATGGTTGTCGGTGATGTATGAGGTAGCAATGACGTTGTTGGGAGTATGTACTAGCATCATTTTGTGCAGAAGAGAAGGTTATGAAACTGTATTATAGGAATTGTGAAGTCCTTTGAAGCTTATTACAATCTATCAAGGTACACTACTGTTGCAATTCATTGAAATGGGACACATTGAGAAATAGAGAGAGTTGACAAGATATTTTAATGCATGCCTTAGTTTTGTCTGGATTCGGTTTATTGCTTGAAGGGTTCCTATATTAGCTTACGTTTATTACAATACAGTTTTTGGATACTTATTCTCCCTCTATGTGTGCAGGTTAGACTGTCGGTTTAGCTACAACCAACTGACATAGTGAAAGAGGAGCGTTCTCATGGGCATAGGTGAATTTTGAATAATGGTAATACTTACTATGTGGAGTAGATGTGTTTGGGTGGATTTGAGTTGTGAGTTATACAACATTAAGAGTTTCCATGAATTACACTTTGTAGCCAGAGGTAGGTTCTCAACTTGCGGCTTAACCTGTTCATTAGTTTTAGTTATTGTTATGATTTGGCCAGTCTAAACTTTTGATGTTCATCATTTCTGTATTGGTTAGAGCATGAATTTCAATATCAGAACACTAGATGTTCCATGAGTTTTATTGCCATGATTTTTGCCAATAAATGGTTGATGTTTAAGTTTTTGTATTGGTCAATTAGAGCATGAATTTCAATGTAAAAATAGTAGTTGCTTACTGGCGGCTTTGGTTATAGGGTTCCATGATTTGGGAATTTGCTGTGGCTTATCTATTATACAGAAGTAAAAGGTGGCATGTGATCTGGATTCAGGTGAGGTAATCTTTCATATGTGGTAGTTTTTTTTTCCCCCTTCTCTGTTTGGCTTCGCTTTTGGCTTCAATTTAACGTGTAGAGCTATGTACTTCTGTTTGAACTTCTCAGGAATTTATGCGGGTGTTGGATTAGGCATTTCTCTCTTTGCTCCACAAAACTGCTTTTCAGAGCATTGGAAAACTTCATGGAAGCAAGACAAGTTTCGTCCTACATTTAAAGCACTGGCACAAATGTAGATGCAAGCATTAGAAGGAAACAAATAATGAATCTATGTCAACGTACTAATTATGTCTTGCTCCATAATATTTCAGTGAATATTTTATAAATGACGAATAAACAGTAATTCCATTTTAGAGTGAATGTTTTTGTAAAATGTAATTCAACTTTGGCAGATGGATCCGTCTGGAGTTTAATGCAGTTGTTATTATCTTCTCAGTTTTCGACAAAACTGTATTAGTCTCATCCCAGTAAAAGAAAACTGTATTAGTCTCATCCCAGTTTTCGACAAAAATGTAAAAGAAAAAAAATGTATCTCAGTGCTCACATAAAATAAATCTTGGGATAGTTGTATGTGCGTTACATGAGATGGTTGCAAACATGGATGTGGCGACCTATAAACTAGTCACCATCTCTAAGCATCCAAAGATTACATTTTCACACCATCTGTATTAGTCCCTGAGTAAGAGGTACGTTCCAGCCCAACTTCGTTCTGTTACTTTTGGAGTGAGCAATTGATGGATATGCACTCTGTTTAGTCATCTAGCGGATATGACCGGACAGAAATTAATTTTGTAGGTAATATATAGGGCTCAAAAAAAAAAAAAAAAGAAGAAGAAGATAGGACAGCATAGTCTATATGCCTTCGTTATTGGACCGATGGTAAGGTTAATCATGATTGTGATGGTTCTTTGGGCTGTAAATGTTCTGCTCCTATGTGAACGTTCTAGGAATACAAGAGGAGACCACCATGTAGTTCTCTGTCACCAACAAATTATCAAATCCCGGGCCGTCACGGCACGGGTTATTTCTAGTGTATATTATAAAGAACAATGGTGTTTTCCTACATCGACGACTCTGTACAGTTTGGACATATAAAGGACGGTCCAGATCAACCAACTAATACGTTTTGGGATACACAATTTAGACATTTAAAGGACGGTTGCGGCTTAGACACTTAATGAAAAATGTTAACAAATATATTTTTTTCTTTATTTTAATGATGGATCCCTAAATATCATCTTCTCTTGAAGATGATACAACCGTTACAGATACCACTTGATGATACCACTTGATTATGAAAACCACCCTAATATCATATTCCAGGGTTAATATTCAATTTACCAACGGGCCGCGAGTTACAACCCCAAAGGTGTAACTATCCATGGACAAAAACTCCAACAAAACAAAATGTTCACAAAAACCCTATTTAACATAAATTGTCTATATTATCCTTCTAGTTTAAATCACCCAAAAAAAAACAAAAATCAACCCACTTTTAATTTTTATTATATTATCACCAACAACAACAACCCACCACAAGCAACTAGCCACATCACCGACCACCATCCGCCGCCGACCACCACCACCAATCGCCGCCGACCACCGCGCCACCACCACCACCACTGCGCCACCACCGCCACCAACCACCGTCGCCGTTTACCACCACCACCGCCGCCGACCACCACCACAGACCACCGCCGATGACGACCACCACTGCGCCACCACCGTCGCCGTCGACCACCACCACAGAGCACCGCTGACGAAGACTACCACCATTATCGCTGGCCACCACCACCACCAACCAACCGCCACCTCCACAAAAAATGAGTTTCATTGATCAGTGTTCAACAAAATGAGAAAAAAATGATGAAACCAAACAGAAAAAATGATGAAACCAAAATTGGTTCCACCAAAATTTGGTTTCATCATTTTTCCACATATTGTCATTTCACTAACACAACTTCAATGATGAAACCAAACACACTGACTTCCAAGTCAGGCCGAATAAATTAGGAAAAAATCGGGTGAAACCAAAATTTGGTTTCATCATAAAAGAAAGGAGAAGGAAGAAAGAAGAAAAAATGAAACACAATAAGATGAAACCTACCACCACCGTCAATCGCACCACCCACATTGCCACCACAATTGCCACCACAACCACCACTACCATTACCTCCTCAACTAAAGTTAGTTTCAACAAAAAATAATCCACCTGTGTCTCACCATTAAAAATTGGTTTCCTAGAGATCAATATTCAACGAAATGAAAAAAATACGATGAAACCTAATTAGGTTTCATCATTTTACTCATATTGTCATTTAACCAACATAACATCAATGATGTAACCAAATACCCGACTTCCAAGTCAGGCCGAATAAACTAGGCAAAAGTCAGGTGAAACCAAAATTTGGTTTCATCATAAACTTAATTTTCATCATTAAAATCTTTGGTTTCATGATAGAAAATAGGCAAGATTATGAAGAAACCAAATTTGGTTTCATCATAAATTTACTGTTTTCACCAACCAAAACTGTCAGAATTGATGAAACCAATTTGAAGGTAATTGTGATAGTTTTAGATGATAGAAGGAGGAGGCAGAAGTAGTATTGGTGGCGGATCTGACATGTAGTGGTGGGGAAAATACAACAAATCAAACGTTCAAGACAAATTCTATCACAACATAAGATGTTTTAACTTCCCAAAATCTCAAATCGAACTAGAGGTTAAATGAAGTTTTAACCCAAAATACACCCAACATTTAACTGAAGAATCAATAATTGGAACTTAGCATATCATTTCACACGCACAAAATGAACTAAACCGGTAACCCCTAAATCGAAGTTGAAGCTGCTTCATACAAGAATGAAAACATCAAAACAATTGAAAGAAACCCTAGCTTACCTTGAGGATTTTCGCACAGCTGATTCAAACAACACAAAAAACTAAATCAGTAATCCCTAATCGAACTATTCAAAATCCAACTATTCAATCTCACTTTCAATTACCTAAATCAACAGAGAAACAAAGAAAATAAACAAAAAACTTACAAAATCATACTCACCAAGATCCACACCGACCTCTGTTCAACTTCTTCAAATCTCCTTATCCCTCCTCGAGTCCTCGTTTTCTCCTCCAAAAATTCCCACTGCCAAAATATCTAGAACTCAGAAGATTAGATTACGATTAGGTTCTCCCTGTCGGCAGCGGGCAACATATATCTAGGGGTAGGAAATTACAAGTACACCCCTAGACTATCGGATATCGGATATTAACCTAACGGAAAGGCCTATTCCAATATCGTTATCGTTAAGAGAAAATATCCGATAAAATATCCGATTCCGATATCCGATATGTCGGATAAAATCCTATAGGATGTCGGATTTCTGAAATGGATATCGGATATCGGTTATCCGTTGACAGCCCTAAACTCCAACAAAACAAAATGTTCACAAAAACCCTATTTAACATAAATTGTCTATATTATCCTTCTAGTTTAAATCACCCCCAAAAAAACAAAAATCAACCCCACTTTTAATTTTTATTATATTATCACCAACAACAACAACCCACCACAAGCAACTAGCCACATCACCGACCACCATCCGCCGCCGACCACCACCACCAATCGCCGCCGAGCACCGCGCCACCACCACCACCACTGCGCCACCACCGCCACCAACCACCGTCGCCGTTTACCACCACCACCGCCGACCACCACCACCACAGACCACCGCCGATGACGACCACCACTGCGCCACCACCGTCGCCGTCGACCACCACCACAGAGCACCGCTGACGACGACTACCACCATTATCGCTGGCCACCACCACCACCAACCAACCGCCACCTCCACAAAAAATGAGTTTCATTGATCAGTGTTCAACAAAATGAGAAAAAAATGATGAAACCAAACAGAAAAAATGATGAAACCAAAATTGGTTCCACCAAAATTAGATGAAACCAAAATTTGGTTTCATCATTTTTCCACATATTGTCATTTCACTAACACAACTTCAATGATGAAACCAAACACACTGACTTCCAAGTCAGGCCGAATAAATTAGGAAAAAATCGGGTGAAACCAAAATTTGGTTTCATCATAAAAGAAAGGAGAAGGAAGAAAGAAGAAAAAATGAAACACAATAAGATGAAACCTACCACCACCGTCAATCGCACCACCCACATTGCCACCACAATTGCCACCACAACCACCACTACCATTACCTCCTCAACTAAAGTTAGTTTCAACAAAAAATAATCCACCTGTGTCTCACCATTAAAAATTGGTTTCCTAGAGATCAATATTCAACGAAATGAAAAAAATACGATGAAACCTAATTAGGTTTCATCATTTTACTCATATTGTCATTTAACCAACATAACATCAATGATGTAACCAAATACCCGACTTCCAAGTCAGGCCGAATAAACTAGGCAAAAGTCAGGTGAAACCAAAATTTGGTTTCATCATAAACTTAATTTTCATCATTAAAATCTTTGGTTTCATGATAGAAAATAGGCAAGATTATGAAGAAACCAAATTTGGTTTCATCATAAATTTACTGTTTTCACCAACCAAAACTGTCAGAATTGATGAAACCAATTTGAAGGTAATTGTGATAGTTTTAGATGATAGAAGGAGGAGGCAGAAGTAGTATTGGTGGCGGATCTGACATGTAGTGGTGGGGAAAACAGAGGTAAGAGGAGGCGGTGTTGTTGATGGAAAATCAGGACGTAGAAAGAGAAGAAGGTGATGATGGTGTTAATGGAGGAGACAGAGGTGCTGTTGGTGGCGGATCTGAACATAGCGGCTGGTTTGGTTGTGGCGAAGCTACTGTTGGTGATAGATCTGAACATAAAAGTAGAAGAAAAGAGAAGGAGGCGTTCGTGGAGAAGATGGAGGTGTTGTTGGTGACGGATCTGGAAATAACGACTGGTTTGGTGGTGACGGAGCTATTGTTGGTGATAGATCTGAAAATAAAAGTAGAAGAAAAGAGACAGAGGTGTTTGTAGAGGAGACGGAGGCGTTCATGGAGGAGACAGAGGTGTTGTTGTTGGTGGTGACGGAGGTGTTACTGCTGGTGTTCGTGGAGATATTTGTTGTTGCTAGTGGTGATGGTGGTGGGGAGAAGCAGACGGAAGAAAGAAGAAAAAAGAAAGGAAAGAAGAAGAAGAAGAAATAAGATAAAAATGGTATTTTGGCTTTTTTATTTAATAATAAAAATTAAATTTACTCATTATCATTTGATCTAGGGTTTTTGTGCCACTTTTTAATCAAATGATCTTTATTTATTAAAAATAATATGGCTGAATTTTGTGTACCACTTGTTTGGTCACCTTGGTGTTTTGTGACTAGTTTTGATTTACCAAAGCCGTTACATATTCCCATTTGACCGCGATAATCATATAAACCTTAAACCCAGATTTCCAGGATTTGCTCCTAAAATTATTTTAGAGTTCAATGATACCAAGTGTTCGACCATTTGACCGCGATAATCATACATACCTTAAACCCATATTTCCAAGATTTGCTCCTAAAAATATTTTAGAGTTTAATGAAACCAAGGGTTCGGCCTATATAAAGCTCAAGATAATTCGTTTAATGATACAAACCCTAGACGTGATAGTTTGTTTATTTGACATGCAGTTTTGGTTAAGATTGTAGTACATGGTAGACGCAAGAGAAATCGAGCATCATGGATGAATTTAGTATTTTTGTTGTGAATAAGGTACTGTCCAATAACCTCATATTAGTGTATTTCGATTCTAAATTTATTCCTCACGATAATTTGTTTAATGATACAAACCCTAGATGTGATAATTTGTTTATTTGACATGCATTTTTGGTTAAGGTTGCAGTACATGGTAGACGCAAGGGAAATCGAGCATCATGGATGAATTTAGTATTTTTGTTGTCAATAAGGTATTGTCCAATAACCTCATATTAGTGTATTTCGATTCTAAGTAATAGAATACATTTTTCCTTATTTACCGGTCACAGGATATTCTCATTGATTGACCGTAATCATAATAATATATATTGCCTAACATCCCTCTAAGGAAGTTAAGGCGTGTTTTACCAAAACCAACATGGTATCAGAGCCTAATCCCAGATTTCCAGGATTTGCTCCTAAAATTATTTTAGAGTTCAATGATACCAAGGGTTCGGCCATTTGACCGCGATAATCATACATACCTTAAACCCAGATTTCCAAGATTTGCTCCTAAAAATATTTTAGAGTTTAATGAAACCAAGGGTTCGGCCTATATAAAGCTCAAGATAATTCGTTTAATGATACAAACCCTAGACGTGATAATTTGTTTATTTAACATGCAGTTTTGGTTAAGATTGTAGTACATGGTAGACGCAAGAGAAATCGAGCATGTTGGATGAATTTAGTATTTTTTTTGTGAATAAGGTACTGTCCAATAACCTCATATTAGTGTATTTCGATTCTAAATTTATTCCTCACGATAATTTGTTTAATGATACAAACCCTAGATGTGATAATTTGTTTATTTGACATGCATTTTTGGTTAAGGTTGCAGTACATGGTAGACGCAAGGGAAATCGAGCATCATGGATGAATTTAGTATTTTTGTTGTCAATAAGGTATTGTCCAATAACCTCATATTAGTGTATTTCGATTCTAAGTAATAGAATATATTTTTCCTTATTTACCGGTCACAGGATATTCTCATTGATTGACCGTAATCATAATAATATATATTGCATAACATCCCTCTAAGGAAGTTAAGGCGTGTTTTACCAAAACCAACATGGAATCATCTCAAGAAACTTTTTCAAGACAACAAAGGTAACCGCGTTGCGACTCTTGAACGTCAGTTTGTTAACCTTAAGTTTGTTGATTGCACTAGTATTGATGATTACTGTGATAAACTTAAATCCATATCCGATCGATTACGTGATCTTGATTTTCCCATGGATGATAAACGACTTGTGATTCAACTCGTCAACGGCCTTCCGGAGGAATACAACACGGTGGCCTCCTTTATCCAACAAGTTATGCCTACATTCGATGCCGCTCGCTCACAGCTGCGAACCGAAGAGATCCGCCGCTCTCAACAGACCTGTCCGTCTTCACATACAGTGCTTGCAGCTACAGCTTCGACCACAGATCGTGGAACTCAGCGCTCACAGCGCTCAGGCCCAGCCAAACGCAGTAGCAGTCGATCGTCCTCCTCAGCTGCGACTCAACCACTACTGCCAACTCCACCGCATCTTTACCAGCTGTATCGTGCACCAAATCCAGCTTACAGCAATCACTGGACACCACAGTGGGCAACGCCGCCTTGTCCGTATCCCACAGCACCTCCGGAAACAGCATGGCAGCAACCTTTCAGTCACGGCTCCTACCGAGGCCGTGGACGCAATGGACAGTCACGCGGTCGAACTTCCAGCATTGGACATGGACATGCATATCTCACTCCATCCATGGAATACCTTCATCCCAGTGACATTTCCGAAGCATACATCTCCATGAGTTTACACTCACCTGACGACGCTTTTTATATGGATACCTGTGCCACATCGCATCTCACTGCAGACTCAGGTACTCTAAACACTGTTTTTAATACTAGCAATGTTCGTTCCATCTTAGTTGGCAATGGTAACAGTATTCCAGTCACTGCTTCCGGTACCAAGTTCATAGACATTCCATCCCGCACCCTAAAGCTAAAAGACACTTGTTGCTCCTGACATTATCAAAAATTTGGTTTCCGTTCGTAAATTCACCACTGATAATCATGTGTCTGTTGAATTTGACCCATCTGGTTTTTCTGTGAAGGATTTGAGTTCGAGGAAGATTCTTCTTCGATGTAATAGTTCCGGGGAGCTTTACCCTATTACTCCTTCTGCCGTGCCACCTTCAACTTCGCTCTTGCCTCATCCGATATCCCTTGTCACGTGCTCCTATGATGTTTGGCACATCCGTCTTGGCCACCCATGGAAAGCTATCTTAGATAATTTACGTGCAAACTCTTCAATTCTATGTAATAAAAATCAGTCTACTAAACTTTGTCATTCCTGTCAAGTTAGTAAACATATTCGTCTGCCATTTTCTGATTCAAACTCTGTCACTTTTGCCCCATTTGATATAATTCATAGCGACTTATGGACATCTCCATTGCATGTTGAGACTGGTTTTCAATTACCATCTTATATTGCTAGATGACTTCAAAAATTATCTATGGATCTTTCCTCTCAAATTAAAATCCCAAGTTTATACCAAGTTCTTAGAATTTCGCTCTTTCGTTAAAGCTCAGTTTGAACGAGAAATCAAATCTTTTCAATGTGACATGGGTCGTGAATTCGACAACTCCTGATTTCATGATTTTGCTCACCAAAATGGGTTAGTTTTCCGTTTTTCATGCCCTCATACCTCCTCTCAAAACGGCAAGGCCGAGCGAATGATTCGTCGTGTCAATGACATCACTCGCACGATTATGTCTCATGCCTCGATCCCTCCCACCTATTGAGCCGACTCCCTTCATATGGCCGTCTACCTCCATAACATACTCCCTTCCAAATTCCTCAATTACGCTTCTCCAGTTTCAATTCTTTATCAACGACAACCAACGTACTCTCATATTCGTATTTTTGGTTGTCTTTGCTATCCCAACCTATCCTCCACCACTCCTCATAAGCTTTCTCCTCGTTCTACTAGGTGTGTTTTTCTTGGTCTCCCAACACATCATCGTGGCTATCGTTGTCTTGACTTAGACACTCACAAGATCATCTTATCTCGACATGTGACGTTTGATGAAAACGTTTTTCCTTTCAAAGAAAAACTTCCCATCGCATCCCACAGTCCAGAGCCTCCTTCCACATTAACTTTCCCTCTTCTTCCCATTCGTCTTCTCTATCCAACAACTCCTAACCCTCAGACCAACCTCCCTCCTGCTCAGCCATCTTCCGCCGCTTCTACACAACAAATTTCCGCTGTACAGCAACATTCAGCTGCACAGCAACATCCCGTCACCCCTCCACCAGTTCCTGCTGCACAGCAACTACCAGCTACACAGCACAATCCCGTCATTTTCCCACCAGATTCCGCTCCACAGCAACTCTATACTCCTCCCCATCGTTGTTCCCCCACAGCAGCTCGAATCCACTCCACTGCACACCCAGATTCCAGACCTGCAGTTTCTGACAACTACGATCCAGCAGGGTCTGTCCCTACCACGACCCCTGCCTGCCCTGCCCGGGCAGATACACCATCCTCCCCCACTCCGTCTGTCCCTGACACTTCAGTCACCTCTTCTCGACCTGTCACCCGTGCCTCTCGTGGCATCTTTCGTCCCACACATCGACTGAATCTTAATGTGCAAACACCACAACTTATATCCAATCTGCCAAAATCTCACCTTTATACTCTTCGAGATCCCAACTGGACCAAGGCCATGCTAGATGAGTTCATTGCTATGTTAAAAACACACACTTGGGACCTAGTACCACGACCCCTTGGTGCTCATATTATTCTCTCCATGTGGTTATTTCGTCACAAGTTTAATGCAGATGGTACATTGCAGCGACACAAATCCCGTCTTGTTGCCAACGGTAAGTCGCAACAGGTTGGGGTTGATTGTTTTGAGACTTTTAGTCCGGTTGTTAAGCCAGCCACTATTCGTACCGTTCTCAGCATTGCCACATCCAGATCTTGTCCGATTCATCAGTTGGATGTCAAGAATGCCTTTCTTCATGGGGACTTGTCCGAGACAGTTTATATGTTTCAACCTCCAGGTTTTGTTGACCCTACTCGCCCTGATTATGTTTTTCGTCTTCGTCGATCCCTTTATGGTCTCAAACAGGCGCCTCGGGCGTGGTTTCAGAGGTTTGCAACTTTCATTACAGGTTGTGGTTTTCGGGGTAGTGTTTGTGATCCATCTATTTTCATTTAACGGTCTGGTCGGGATACTGCATACTTATTATTGTATGTTGATGATATCATACTCACTGCCTCTACTGATGCTCTCCTATCCCGTTTTATTGACCCGATGAAACGGGAATTTTCTATGACTGATCTTGGCCCGTTGCATCATTTTTTGGGTATTACTGCCACTCGTTCTTCCTCAGGGTTGTTTTTATCTCAGTCGCTCTATACAAAGGATATTATTGCTCGTGCATCCATGAAGAACTGCAATCCAGTAGCAACTCCGGTCGACACACATTCTAAGTTGAGCGCTACTTCTGGTCCAGCAATTTCGGATCCTACTTTATACAGAAGTCTGGCCGGGGCGCTACAATACCTTACTTTCACTCGACCGGATATCTCTTGATGCAGTCCAGCAGGTATGTTTATTTATGCACGATCCTCGGGAGCCTCACATGCAAGCCATCAAGCGCATTATTCGATATCTTCAGGGCACTATTGATCACGGTTTGTCACTATCGGTTTCGAATATTTCTGCCCTAACCGCCTACTCTGATGCTGATTGGGCGGGTTGTCCTGACTCACGACGCTCAACCTCTGGTTACTGCATATTTCTTGGGGACAATCTTGTATCATGGTCCTCAAAACGTCAAGCAACTGTGTCCCGTTCCAGTGCCGAAGCAGAATACAGAGGTGTCGCTAATGCGGTGGCTGAAACAACCTGGCTACGGAATCTACTTCTTGAGTTACATATACCATTACGGCGTGCTACTATGGTATATTGTGACAATGTGAGTGCTATCTACATGTCTGGTGATCCGGTTCAACATCAACGCACTAAGCATGTAGAGATTGATATCCACTTCGTTCGTGAAAGAGTTCGTATTGGTGACATTCGCGTCTTGCACATCCCTTCAGAAAATCAGTATGCTGATATCTTCACGAAGGGTCTTCCACGTCAGTTGTTTCTTAGTTTTCGTTCTAGTCTTAGCGTTTGTTCCTCTCCCGCTCAGACTAAGGGGGTGTAATAGAATATATTTTTCCTTATTTACCGATCACATGATATTATCATTGATTGACCGTAATCATAATAATATATATTGCCTAACATCCCTCTAAGAAAGTTAAGCAATGTTTTACCAAAACCAACACTAAGTTTATTCCTTACACACTAATTGATTGATTCTTTGCTGTTGGATTTTGACCCTTTAATATAACAGTTTTCAATGTACTTTGTCGCTTCATTTTGTAGCAGCTTAAGTTGTAGTCATCGTTGCATAGTTTAGGGATTTGCTTGTATGGATTTCTGGAAGTGTTATTAGCCATAAAAATCCCTCTGTTGATGTGGACACATGTACTAAGCTAGATTCTTTTCCAAATAAAAAAAAAATCCATTTTGCTTACTATACTAGCTAGCCTCTGATTTGTTATTTCTGGATGATGCTCTTCGAGTCTCTCAAACTCCAAATTGCTCATTTTGGTATAAACTACTAATCCTTCCCTGTACTTTATTTTGTACTTCACATTATCATTTTGAGTACTTATTTGTATCTTTGCTTGGAACCAATTCTGTCAATGTTTGATTGCTTCATTCTGATAATCGTAGGGATGATCTTACTAGGTAAACAACTTGCAATTTGTTTGATATAATAAGGTAGGATTTTGTTGAGAAAGTATTAAGCTTGGGATGAAGCTTAATATCCTACAGTATCATCGTTGAGGGAAATTTTTGATGGTATTCATGTTCAAGTCTTGAAGATTCGAGGATGATCTTATTTTTATTTCATCGTAGATTAACAAACATCACTATGATAGTTTTGTTTTTTGTTGCTTATGAATAATAATAATAATTTAACATGCTCAAAGCCTTACAGAAATGGAGCGGAAGAACCAACCCACAGTTGAGCCTCCAAAAAAGTCTAAGGTAATGACCATGCGATGTTATGTCTCTGCAGTTCTGCCTACCGACTCTTTGACTTGGGTCTTTATTGTTATCCTTTGTTAACTTGAGTTTTGATTATAATGAAAATTTAATAATTGAAGAGGATTGTATGGGAACAGTTCTTCGGGGTGCGCTTGCATACTGTTAAATGATAATACCGCTTATATTCCTGGCTTTGGATATAATATATGTTGTATTAAGTGCGGTAAGCTACAAGAAAAATTGGGTTTACTTAAATTGGATATTTGAATCCACCTGTTCGAAAATACCGCTCAACATGTTCTCTTTTACTGTTTTTGAACAGGTGGATTCAAATATCCAAACACATCTTACCGGTAAGCTCTTTGAAACCTTCCATTGTGATTAGCATTAGTGTTGTTCAATGTAATTTTTTTTTTTTACTTTTTATAGTGAAACAGATGTGGTCGGTATTCTTACCAGCATGACAACTCTACAAGAATCTAAGAGAGCAAACGGACAACCCATAATGCGTGACCTTACTTTCCAGAACTTGAGGTACAAGTGTGCTAAATAGAAAATCAAATATCTCGGATGTGAAACAGGCCGTAGATTGGTCGGGCAAGACAAAATGCCGGCAGAAAATATAAGAGAGGTAAAACAATTTTTTTGGAACAAATTTTCATAAGGAAATATCACTAAAAAAAATGAAGGGAAAAGAAATAGGCAAATTGAACATCCTATTGCAGATGATTTGGAAACTGATTGCGAAGAATATGAGAGCGCGCCACATCGTGTTATGATGGAGAACCACCAGAACATATGGTTTAAACTGTAAATTTGATTCTTTACGTGTAAATTATTGATGTATATGGAACGTTAACAGACCCTTTCATTTTGACGATGAGATTGTTGATTAAAGGCAAAATGTTACACGTATAACCAACACATAAACCGTACCATTCCAAAGAAAAAAAATGTATCAATTGGAAACTCTAAAGTCAATTAGTAAGTAGTCAAATTATGATGGTCTATCTAGGTACATTAAGTGATTGTTTGTCTTAATATTTTCTTTAAGTGATCGGTCAAATTAAAGTGGAAATCAAGTTTTAGGTCCTTTCAAGGAACAACTGCCAAGTCCGGTGACAAAAACTGGCAAATGCGATCAAACAAAGCACGCAAATGCGACAATTTCAACCATCACTTACTAGCACTATTGCGATCATAAATTAGTTGTTTATTTGTGTCGCCAAGGAACTAAGTTGATGCATAAATTTGTGATGTCTATTATTAAGTTATATGTTTATAATCATGATTCTTAAACCCAATACATGGAGTGAGTATTTTGAAATATTATAGAAACATCCAATAAAGTTGCACTTCGCAAGAAAATAACGATCATGTGCCGTCAGGGCACGGGTCATATCCTAGTCTGTTATAAATCTTAACCCAAAACTAGCCCCATTCAGAAATACATATATACAAGAACTCCTCTCAAAGGATACATATATAATAGTCAATTGGTTTACAAATACAACATGTAATATAATAAATATAGTAAAAAATAACCAACAAACGAAATTAACCCTTGAAGCTTTCGCTGCGCAACTCTGATTTGTCTCTGAAACTGAAAGTGGGAATGAGTGAGCACATCATCCCTAAAAGGGGTGCCCAGTAGGAATAACATTTAACTTTCAAGAAATCATGGCAAGGCATGGAAAACAGTATATGTTTTCCCAAACATTAAAAGTGACCAAGTCACTGTAACAAACAAACAAACATGTATATGGACAAACTCCTTCTTCAAACAATGTATAATATGATTATGCAGTTTCGAACTCGCAAATCCACACCTAATCGTACGTATGGATGTCGACAATTCCGAACTCGCAAAATGTCGACCAATATATCATAAAAGGTCTAGGTATAAATGTGAAGGAGCGTATCCTATATACCACAGGTGGAAATTCTTATTTCCCATAAAAATTCATATTGACATTCAAACATTACAAGTCCTTTCCAAACCATGGAAAGATTACAAAGAATCAACAGAACATTCATAATACTAACTGAACAATATACGATGCATGAGTTTGTAGACATAAACTTTTGTAAAAGAACAACAATGGTTTCAAGAGAGTCAAATGTATTTCCATCTCTTTTGATGACAAGCCACGCCTACCTCGAGATCCAAGATCCACCGATTCATCCTTTGAATCGATCGTTGTTAATAGGGCTATTTTGTTTTTAGTACTCAAGTTTTGTCCAACTTTTGAGTTTGGTCTAACATTTGTCCAGCTTGGTGTTTGGTACTTGGAAAAGACGTTGACTGTCGTTGACTCTTTAAAAGCTCGACTTCCGTTTAGTATTTATGAATAAATTTAAATAAAATTTAATTACTATGAGTAATTATTATTATACCCTTCTGATGAGTGCTAAAAAGTGCATATTTCTATATATTTTTCTTGGCATTTAACTCATCTTCTGTGCATTAATTCTACATTTTATCCCATATTCTGTATTTTCATTGTTTTCAAGAATAAATATTTTTATTAATTAATTTTGCATTTTTAGGTAATAAATAAAGTTAGATGAATTGCGGAGCGGAAAAGAGCAGAAAAGTAGTGAAAAGCCGGGAGGAATTACGCAAGGAAGCCGCGAAGAATGGTGCGCACAAGTCCAAAGAGCTAGGAATGGGCTCAAGAAGGAAGAATTGTTCTTAAAGAAGATATGGGCTTGGCATACCCAAGGCCCAAAACCCTTACCCAAACCCATTTTCTATATCCATAACCGCCTCCATTCTCAGCCGTTAGATGGGACTACATCGAAATCCTACGGTCGCTCCTTCGTAGATCATCAAAATCTGAAGTCTCTGACAAACACCACAGCGCCTAAATTCCAAGCCTTCAGATTAGATTGTAGTTGAATCCAACGATCGCTCCTATGCCTGTGCATCAAAATTAGATACTCCCGCTTTACACTACAGTACCTAACATCATCTAGCACCGTTGACTTTGTTGTATTTCACAATCCAACGGTCGAAGTGATTCGTCTCTCATACCACCGTTAGATCTACCAACCATCTTCGTATCCAACGTCTCATCCTCGCTGTTCATCAACATTTTCTGTCCCCGACACACACCATAGTACCAAACACCTACATCCCAAGTCGAGCAGCAAACCAAACACTCCCTTCTTCCCAAAACCATCGATCTCATCTTCTCCCTCACCTCTGCAGAACCACTACTCCCTGCCACCACCTTCTCCACTGCCTCAGCCACCTGCCACAACTACCATCACGATCCTACCACTCTAACAACCAAAACCCATCATCACCCCCTAACTATCTAGCCCCTATTCCCTCAATCTCTCACGTTTCTTCCCTGAAACCCTAAGCGTGAGAGGTTGATGAAGTAGGTGACCTAGAGATGAAATTAAAGCAGAAGAATTACACCAGGAGAAGCAGAGAAGACATGGGTCGATGCTAATTGAGGAGATTTGTCACATCAAGGTAAGAAAAACCCAAACCCTAATTTCAGTTAATTTGGGGATTTTCGAGTAAACTCTAATTACTGTTAGGGAGAAGCCTGGAGGAGCATTATAGAAGATATGGGTCTGATTTGTACTGCCAAATTAGGTAGAAATAATTTACCTAATTTCTGTTTGATTTTAGGGATTTTTTTTGGAGAACCCTAACTTGTAATTGGGTATAAATATGACTGTGGGTGTGATGTAAAGGCTTATGCCTGGATTAGCCAGTGTGTCACCCAAGAGCACTGGAATAGACAGTGTCTCAAGGGTTAGTGTTTAATTTGCAACTATCTTTATGTTTATTCCATTACTCTTGTTTAGTTTCAGTTCAGTTGCTCTTATTTAGTTTCAATTCAGTTCATGTTTTTGTTTTATGTCTTCTGTGTTTGTTTATGTTCAGTTCAATGCTCTGTTTAGTAATTGTTTTGTTTTTGTTGCTGTTATGTGAGCTCACATGTATTTGCGTATAGCTAGGCTGAGATGTTGCCTTAAGTCACTGTTAATGGTGGAATGCTAGGTTATAATTCTTGTAAATTGAGCTGATTGAGTAATGGAGGAATTTAGTGCTCAACTGTGCTTGTGATTGATTGTGCTGTCAAAAGACAGTCAATGCTAGGAGTAAACAGTTGAGCAAGCTTCTTCTCCTTCCATTCCATTTATGTATACCCTGGAACATAGGCAGGCTTGAACCTTCCCCTAGCTCCATTAGGGACAGGGATTTAACATAGAATTACACTATCTGGCTAGGTCACAAGGTGGATTCATAACCTAGTTGTGTTGTTTCTCTGTTTTGTATCTGTAGTTTTGCTCCCCTGCCATTGCCCTTGTCTTAGGCCTTGGTTTGCAACTGTCTTGATTTATCACTACCACATTGCCACTACCATGCCATTGTTAATATGCACATGTAGATCACTGTTGTTTTATCATTGTATATATTGCCAGATTGTATATAATGACACTATCTCCATTGCCATTGTCCACTTTCCCTCTGATATATTGCCCTGTTTTGCCTTGTTCTGCCCTGTTTTGCTTCCCTGCCCAGCCTGCATTACCCTACTGCTGCTGTTGTGCCTCTCTTCCTTTGCCTGTGCTGTCCACAGTACCAGTCCTCTCTTGTCACTGCCCTGTAAATACCCTCTCATGTTGGCCTTGTACATACATTGTTTCACTTTGTTACTTCCTCACTGTCACTTTCTGTTTGCTCACTGTCTTTCTTTACCATTCTTGTTCACTGCTCTCTTGTTAATGCCCACTTTGCTCTCAGCTCTGTCACTTCTCTTCTTCTTTAAGCCCACTGTAAACTCTTAAGGTTAAAGACAGGCCCAGTTCACTGTGAACTCAAAGCCCAACGCACTTGCAAAGGTCCAGAATCAAGTTTAGAGATCCAGGGCTCAGTTCACTACACTGAGCCCAAGCCCAAATTCAAAACCAAAGCCTAGTTCACTGCCAGGCTCAAAGGCCCAAGGCCTAAAGCATTTCATCATTACAAACAAACCCACTAAGCCCAAAGCACAATTAGAAGCCCAATAGCAATTTAGAGCCCAAATAGCTAGAAACTCCAAACACCCCCAGTCTCTGTGGATCGACTCGTACTTGCACGAGCTACAACTGACGACCGTGCACTTGCGGTATTACTGTAGGCCATTTTTTATCGCTTCAATTTTATACGCTTTCCCGGGCCCACCACCTTCCATTTTATTAATATGGACCAAGAAGTATACTCCCACAGATTTCTTCGTTCTGTCTCTTTCTTTTAGAAACTGTGAGAAAAATAGATGATTCTCCTAGTGACTGATCTGATGGTTTTAGTTTAATCGATAATGAAATCGATAGGAGGGTTAGTGAATGATGGTATTTTTTAGTTGTTGTTGGTGGTACTGTTTTGATACATGTATTGTGATTCTAGGGTTTTGTTGGTGAGGAAGAAGAGTTTGGGTTCTCTGAAACTGTGATGGAATTTTCAAAATTGTTGTAATGATAGTGGTAAAAAGATTCGTTTCAAACTTGTGAAGGAAATGGAATTTTTAGATTTAATAAAAATATATATACAAAAATGTTAACAATGGGCGAGAGGTACGGGGACTAAGGATTTGGCCGAATTCACTACACAGGGTTCATTCATATATTCTTTGACAATTTAAAACTCAATAAAATTTACATGGACTCTGATTTTGCCAAGATAGATTCTCAAAACATCGATTGTAAGTCCTAAGCATGATGTATCAAAACACCTAAGCTAAGCATACATCATCAAATTAAATAACAACCAATTAATTCAAATCATATTTCAATTTTAAATTAATGCAAAAGTCATAAAAAAGAATAAAATAAATTTACCCGTGTATGAAATTCACCCTCCTCCGTCGTCCCAGTGTTGGGTTTAGCTCATCATGATAAAAACACGCTCAAAATATTTATTTATTGCTCAAATGGTGTCTACAATGAAGAGAAGAAGAGAAAATAGTGTAAACAGCTAATGTGCGACCCACAGGAAGCGTCACAAAAGAACGATAAAAGAGAAGTGCTATTGTCGCTGTGGTTCTAAGACCCACACCTACGACCCACGCCTGTGAGTCTGTTTCACTGTTGATAAACGACTGTCCCTGCGAGTCTGTTCTTCGTGTTCTTGGTGTTCTTCATCATCAGCAGGAGCAGAAACAGAGTTTCATCAACTCTTGATTTCTCGCTCCTAAGCTCTCCTATCGACCCCAAACTCTCGACACCCTTTCTACTCAACCCCAACAACCTATTTATAGCCAACAGACCCATCGAATCTCGCTCATTCACTCCATATAATTCTCTTTAACTCGGCAGTAAAGAAAATATTTCTGGGAATATTTTCTTTCCTGTTTCATCTTCTCATGCGTTTTCAAGCCTCCAAATTACCATATTTAACTCCTTCACACTCCAACAGGCTGTGAGGGTCTTCCATGCACGCACAAAACACGTTGAATCTTCTCCAAATCACGTGAAACCCGTGATATACACGAACTGCCCTGTTTTCAACCCGTGAATTGTTTAGCTGATTCTAGCCAATTCTGGTCGAACCAAACGCCCACTGTGTGTTTAATAGGCCATATCACAACTATCTACCAAAAATCAGCCATTGAATCTCCCTAAAACACGTTCAACAATTCGATCAAAAATCTGCAGAAGTGTTCTCCATTTTCCCGCCAAAAACAAAATTCAAATGGAGAAGATGACCTCCCCCTAATCCTGTACTGGGGTGCGAATAGCAGATGCCTTTTGGGGTGACCTGGGGTTCCCCTTAGTAATTGAGGTGCCCCTTATCCAATGGTGAGAGTCCGAATAACACGTGTCCTCCGGGGCTTTTACCAACTTTTCGAGCCGAATTTTCCAAAAAATGTTTATTTTCCAAAGGTGCCTACAAACACATAAAACACCAAAATTAGTACAAACTCGAGTGCCAACAATATATAGTATTGAGATCAAATTAAACACAAAAATGTGTCTATCAAATACCCCCAAACTTATTATTTGCTAGTCCTCGAGCAAAATTTATTTTTGAAAAGATAAAAAGACTACACTTAGCACGTGCAGCAGGCCGTTAAACCGCTAGGTGGCCCTAGCGGCGGAGTGTTGTCTCCGGAGGGTTTACCAGAGGTGTACCCACAAAACCTTTACCCCTAATTGGTCACAAGTATCCAAAGAGCTATGAGGACATACATATTCTCAACCTATATCCAAGTAAGTAGAATGCCATAGAAATTAAAGGTGTCAGCTCTAAAGCTGACTGAAGAAAAGGGGAGACACATCCACACCACTGCTAGATAAAGAGATATCCGCTACAAAGCTAGATAAACATTGTAAGATGCGTCTGCTGCTTTACAGCTGGATAAGATTAGGAGAGAGATAAAAATGAGAGGGACATCTGCTACACAGCTGGACTAATTACGTGTGATGAGTTAAACCAGTGCTAGAAAGATTTTGTGCCAGATTGAAAGCAGACTAACAAAGCAACCAAAATGCATCTTTCTTCGACTCTCTCACAGTGCTCAGTAGAAACAACGCCTTCTTCGGTCTTCAACTGTTGATGATAAACTCTCGAACCTCATTGAACCTTGACAATTAACTCTTCTCTTCGATTTCTTGCTTGACTTATAAACTTCTTCTTCCCTATGGCCTTATTGAACAAAAAGAACGTAATGATGTTTCATTTTTTTTTTTTTCATTTTTCATTTTTTTTTTTGAAAACAAAAAATTACAAGACAAAAATTTACATAGCCATGAGAGAAGGACTTTCAAAACTTGGATCTTCGCAACTTGTGATGTCTTGGTATCATGGATTCTAACAACTTATATCATTTTCTCTTATAACTTCAACTTTGATTTTTGAATTATTCTCTTCTATTATTGCTTCTAAACCTAAAACGTCTTCAACTTTCTTCATAGATTTTGATGTCGCTCCGCTTGTTGATGATGATAAGTTTCTACTAAGAGAGAGTCGCAATCCAGTAACTAAGACTACATTGTGAGGTTGCTTTGTCTTTCTGGCATTTCTTTGACCTACTTGCCTTTCCATCATGTATGGTTAGGTCCATCACGGTTACCCTCTAAAAGGAACAAGTTCTCTCCTGAATTTCAAGGATCTCAATGTCTTTTTCTCTAATATCTTAATAAGTTGTTATCTCTAGCATTCCAATTTCTATCTTTTCGGTGAGAAACAGTATGTAAACTTAGCTAACCGGATAAAATGTGACGCTAGAAGTTTCAAAAGTGCAACTAAAAAGTTTCTCCCATACCCCCAAACTTAAATCTAACATTGTCCTCAATGTTCTAAAGATAAAATTAAAAGCATATGAACAAGGAGAAACTGTTACCATTTGAAGCAAAAGAGTTAAGGAAAGATATTACCGTGTCGCATGAGATTGATTTACCTCCCAAGAAGTGCTAAGTTTAAAGTCTTCAGCCAGACATCGGAAGGAATTAGTCACCTCATAGAATCAAAAAGTAACAGCCGAAATAACTGTGGGTCTTCAAAACCAAAAAGATCTGACCAAAGGAAACTACAATAACCCAAGAAAGTGAACAAGGATAACATGCCCTTATCTAGTTTCCTGATTAAGATATTTATATCTAATTGTGGTTCAGGTTCAGGTTCTAAGAAAGGGTCTAAATAAAATATTTTCATTGGTTGCGTTTCTTCATAGGTGGGATCCGAATCATTAGGTCCTAGAGTCTGGAAAACTCAAATATGATCTTAGAAGCGCACAATAATAACCTAAATAACTGAGGATCCTCTAAGTCAATAATATTTGACTTACAAAATTGACCACAATGAGAGTAGTGGTCACTCTTAAGCAAATGTGTCGATTCTAATTTCCTAAAGCATTTAGGTTTAGTCTCACAACTTAATATTCGACACATTTGAAATATAAACGTTCCCACATTTGGAAGAAAACTATTTGGTGGGAAAACAAAGTCAATCTGGGTATCATAGCCTGGGCAAACCACTTCAACCAGAGGATGGGTTTCTAACGACTGAACTTCTTCCTGAACATCGTTAGGTTCGGGAAAACGAGTATGAAGGTAATCTTGTAAAATGGTCGAGGCAGAGATATCAAGTCCAAAATGAGGGATCTCTGTAAGAGCTAAAGGTATGGCACAAGGAGAATGATAATCACCCCCAAACTTAGATTTTTGGGTATCTCTAGATAGACTAGCTACAATTTCCTTAATTTCTAGATCATTGGAATCCTGAAAATAGTCAATTGCTTCTTCGAGGTTATACTCAAGTGACGCATCCTCACTCATATTTAATAGCTCTACGAGTTCATTTTCTTCGTCTAAGACTATTGTTTCTAAGTCGCTAGACTCTAAAACACATTTTCGGAATAAACCCGTTCCTCTAAAGCATTATCGGCTTCGTAATCAAAAGAAAAACTACATCGTCTAAAACGGTGGTATCCCTAATCAAATCCTCGTCCTTTTGAATAGGTGAATCATAAAAATTATTTGGATTTGAACTAGAAATAATAGAATCATTATAAAGCTCAATTGGATTAATAGATCCTGATCACTATGCCTACACATTTCAGATTCTTCATTACTACTATCCTCATCATAATAGTACGAAGATGATTGAACCTCATCAAAACAAGTAGTGCTACCAATTCTAACCTTGTTATCTTGATTATGTAAATAACTATCTTCATTCTCAAGGGTATTATTGGATACACTATATTGGCAATTCAAGTAATTTCGAGCAATTCTTTCGTTCGTCTCAGCTATCCGCTCGAGGGATTCCTCTATAGAAAGTTCACTCATTATTGTAGTTCTTTCGTCTATAATTACACTATCATCTCAGCTAACTTACGCGTCGACTCAGCTAACTCCCTGAGGGACTCTTCTAAAGGAGGAATAGGAACAGAGGGATCATAAAAAGGACTACTTTTCAATAGTTTGATTGTATCCTCTAGAGACGAAGAACTAGTACTATAATCTTCTTGCTCGTAAGACTGATGCATGTGTGGATAGTAATTGGGCTCACCAGGGTATGACCCATATCCTTCCAAAGGATGGCGTTCCCAACCACTATTCCCAACATGGTCATAAAAAGGATGATGTCCATATTCAAATTCAGGTCGATAGTCATTGTATTGGCTTCTATCATACCAGTTCGACATTCTTAATTGCAAGGGAATTCTACACAATCACAAACAAGGCTGACTCAACCAAATAAAACCTATATAATCTAGCAAACAAAAAGCATGATGGATCCACTTAGATTGTTTTCTAGACCAGCTTCTACTCCTTCGAAAAGGAATTCGTTACAATTTGAGCACACCCCTCTGGAATCAATCCGAGCTAATGTAAGTTGAATCGAGGCGAGGGAAGATCAGTGGAGCTTTGATACCCAAAGCCTCACCGGTATTACAAGGCGGCGCAGTCACGCATTCAACTTACAGAAACCAACAAGAACTTTGAAGTATGCTTAAAAGAGTAACCAATATTTTTCGAAAGATTTTCCTACCAAGCTCGTTACCCTATTGGTCTCGTTCTAATAAAATTTTAAGCTTGGGTTCGCGTTAGGTTTCGTTTACCTAAGGCGGGCAAGAAGGGAACGGTGATGAAATCCGAACCCTTATCTTATATGGCCAATTCTTGCCCTTTAGTAGGAAATTAAAGCAGCCGGTTCAGTCCTCAACATATAATCACCTTAAGGCAGACAGTAAACCCGCTGACAGGAGATTCGCGGGTGTTTAGAAGTTTTTCCCGTACCAGACGGGCGAAGAACCGCTGTAGTCGACTCGGGCCACTGACTCCGGTGTCCGTGTGCGAACCCGAGGGGCCGAGACGATATTGTAATCGTCGTCCTTCCCTGCAAACAATTTATATTTTTTTATTTTTTTTATATAACCCTTCCGTAGGGTTTAAAATTAAAATAAATTGTCCAAAGTCCAGTCCAATGAAAAGAAATACAAAAAATAATAATAATAATTACAAAAAAAAAATGGAAAGTCTCTTAAAAAAATAAAAAAAAATAATTCTTTTTTTTCCTCTCTCTTTTCTTTATTTTTTTGCTTTGTCTTTTTTCCTTCTCTTTTAGCTTTAAGCTTTGATTCCAAGGTCTTTAGTATCCAACTTCAAACCTATAATACATAGACACAACCAAAGAGACATAAAAAGAACAAATGGAATAATAAAAACCTAAAAATTCTACCTAAGAACAAATCCGCGTCGGCGGCGCCAAAATTTGATGGAATTTTTTAAATTGTTGTAATGATAGTGGTAAAAAGATTCGTTTCAGACTTGTGAAGGAAATGGAATTTTTAGATTTAATAAAAATATGTATACAAAAATATTAACAATGGGCGAGAGGTACTGGGACTAAGGATTTGGCCGAATTCACTACACAGGGTTCATTCATATATTCTTTGACAATTTAAAACTCAATAAAATTAACATGGACTCTGATTTTGCCAAGATAGATTCTCAAAACATCGATTGTAAGTCATAAGCATGATGTATCAAAACACCTAAGCTAAGCATACATCATCAAATTAAATAACAACCAATTAATTCAAATCATATTTCAATTTTAAATTAATGCAAAAGTCATAAAAAGAATAAAATAAATTTACCCGTGTATGAAATTCACCCTCCTCCGTCGTCCCAGTGTTGGGTTTAGCTCATCATGATAAAAACACGCTCAAAATATTTATTTATTGCTCAAATGGTGTTTCCGATGAAGAGAAGAAGAGAAAATGATGTAAACAGCTAATGTGCGAGCCACAAGAAGCGTCACAAAAGAACGATATAAGAAAAGTGCTATTGTCGCTGTGGTTCTAAGACCCACACCTACGACCCACGCCTGTGAGTCTGTTTCACTGTTGATAAACGATTGTCCCTGCGAGTCTGTTCTTCGTGTTCTTGGTGTTCTTCATCATCAGCAGGAGCAGAAACAGAGTTTCATCAACTCTTGATTTCTCGCTCCTGAGCTCTCCTATCGACCCCAAACTCTCGACACCCTTTCTACTCAACCCCAGCAACCTATTTATAGCCAACAGACCCATCGAATCTCGCTCATTCACTCCATATAATTCTCTTTAACTCGGCAGTAAAGAAAATATTTCTGGGAATATTTTCTTTCATGTTTCATCTTCTCACGTGTTTTCAAGCCTCCAAATTACCATATTTAACTCCTTCACGCTCCAACAGGCTGTGAGGGTCTTCCATGCACGCACAAAACACGTTGAATCTTCTCCAAATCACGTGAAACCCGTGATATACACGAACTGCCCTGTTTTCAACCCGTGAATTGTTTAGCTGATTCTAGCCAATTCTGGTCGAACCAAACGCCCACTGTGTGTTTAATAGGCCATATCACAACTATCTACCAAAAATCAGCCATTGAATCTCCCTAGAACACGTTCAACAATTCGATCAAAAATCTGCAGAAGTGTTCTCCATTTTCCCGCCAAAAACAAAATTCAAATGGAGAAGATGACCTCCCCCTAATCCTGTACTGGGGTGCGAATAGCAGATGCCTTTTGGGGTGACCTGGGATTCCCCTTAGTAATTGAGGTGCCCCTTATCCAACGGTGAGAGTCCGAATAACATGTGTCCTCCGGGGCTTTTACCAACTTTTCGAGCCGAATTTTCCAAAAAATGTTTATTTGCCAAAGGTGCATACAAACACATAAAACACCAAAATTAGTACAAACTCGAGTGCTAACAATATGTAGTATTGAGATCAAATTAAACACAAAAATGTTTCTATCAGACTGTCGCTGCATGATGAGTTGCAACACTGGATGAAGAGATAGTCCACAAAAATAGGAAGAAGAAGAAGAAGAAGACGTCCAAATCATGAAATTGGTAATTGTAAGAATTGATGATTTCTTTTTATTCAATTTGGGAGTTTTTTAAGTTAGGGTTCTTCAGTTCCTCATGAGATTAATTGTTTTGAATTTATTTTATTTATTCATTCTGATTTTGAGGTGATTGATTGAATGGAAGAAGAGGTGAATTGGGTTTAATTTGAAATCCACTGGAGCTTCCGAATTCAGTGTATGTAAGTTTCTATTTCTTTTATGATTTGAATAAATTGACTCAATTCGAAATGTGGGTTTGTGTTAATTTGTGTGTGAATGTTTGTTTTGAACCTGAATCGAATCAATTGATCAATTAGGGTTTGTATGATTCAATCTAGGGATTTCCCTGAATTAGGGTTCTTGAGAAATTAAGGGGGTTTTACACTTTTACTGATACTGAAATTGAGAATCTGGTGGTGAATCTGAAATCAAGTTTGGGGAGATGGAATTGGGGAAAAACATGATAGATCGAGGTCAACTCAGTGGGTATACTTGTAAACTTAGTAATCTTCTGCATTTGAACTCATCTCTCTAGTCAGTTCAATTAAGAATCATAAACATAATCAGAACAATGGGTTTCTGCAGATTGTGTTGTTTTTTAGAGTACAATGGGTTTTGTTGAGTCTGTGGTTCATGTAAAAAGAGCTAAGACATGAGTTATTGCAGATTGGGATTGAACTGAGTCTTGATGTTATCTGTTACAAGAAAATCTTACATGTTTAAGATTACAAATAATAGGACTATCAACTTCGATCAGTTTCAGGATTCAGTGTCATAAAATGAAGTTGGTTGAATAGTGGTGGTGGAGGTGACGGACAGTGATAGAGATCAAGAGACGGAGAAGAAGGTTTTCCAAACATAATTTTTTTTGTCAATATTTGTAAAGTAGAAGGATATAACAGTAAACTTGTATATTAATTAGATTTTATATAATATTTTTAATAATTACTAAACAGAAGTCAAAAATTAACCGAGTCAACGCTAGTCAACGTGTTTTCCAAGTACCAAACACCAAGCTGGAAAAATGTTAGACCAAACTCAAAAGTTGGACAAAACCTGAGTACCAA
The DNA here is from genome assembly GCF_003573695.1 of Papaver somniferum. Lineage (NCBI taxonomy): Eukaryota > Viridiplantae > Streptophyta > Magnoliopsida > Ranunculales > Papaveraceae > Papaver > Papaver somniferum. Next base: position 68,759,255 of record NC_039362.1, read on the forward strand.
AAACAAAATAACCCTTGTTAATATAGACTAACTGTTAATCATACAAGAAGTCTAAGAATCTAGCCAAAATGGCTCAAACAAGAATCATATAATTCTATCTAATGGTTCTAGGCCCATTTATGGTTCTACACCTTTTCATGATCTATCTTTAGAACATATAATGGTTTACTAATTCTTTTGGGTTGATTCTATTGTCCATTAGCTAAGTCTAATGAATATCTACAACTTTGTAGAAGAAGTCAAAGGCTAATTCAGACCATAAGTGGTCCAAAAACTCTAATTAAGAATTCTGGCCAAAATCCCAAGTCCACTAAAGTCAACTAACAGTCACTAACGGTTTAACTAACGGTCAAGGGTCAACTAACAATCAACGTCCAAGGTCGGGTCAAAGTGCAGGGTCAAATAGTCAAAGTCTAAAGTCTAAATCGGTCAACTGGTCTGGTCACTGAGTCAAACCTATTCAACTCAGACTGACAAGGTAACTCGACTCAGTCAGATTGACTGAATCAGAACATAAAGTTAAGTCAGCTAAACTGACAGGGATGACTAACAAGCCTAACTCAAATACATATACAACCTCTACTAACATGCTTCTATAAAAGGTAACATTGTAAACAAGTTCATTCATTTAACACAAACTCCAGATTCAATTACAACTTTAAACTCTGGTTACCTGCAATTGCAGCTTTAATCTATACTCTGTTCATCGCAACAAAAGCATCTATAGCTTATTCTCAATCAACTCTCTAGAGCAACTCAATTCTATATAATAGTTAAATTACAGCTTCATTACTACTTCCATTTCCTACCCCAGTTCCATACATACTACTCTAATTCATACACACAAACCCATCTCAATAATTCTGCACCTCATCTCAACACAGTCAACGAAACAAAGCAACACCATCACCAAAACCCAAAATAACCGCATAAACTTCTCCACCAGATTAATACCACCACCATTCTCAATATTTCAACTTACCTCGATACCTATCAATATCACTTTTCAGACTTACACCATTCATTCATTCACCATTAACTTCCACCAACAAAACAACACCATTTCCATTCTAAAAACATCACAGTTCCATTCCTCTATCCACACTATAAGACCCGTACTTTCACCTAATATATTTCAATTATATCCACTTCATTATCACCAGCAATTCAACAACAAACTCCATACAAAGACATTAATCTAGAACAATATTCATCTACACATACCCCTGCACCTTACAACACCACAGTTACTCAATCTCATCTCTTGAAATCACCCACTCATCCAAATTATAACAACAATAACATTAACACCTTCCTTAGACTCATTCTATTCTTCCACTATATCAGATTATACACAATTCAACTTCAATTATTGTAATTAAGCAATATAAAGACTTACTCAGATATTAGCTTCCCCTGAAATGTTGCTTCATCAACTCCAGATGTTGTAACCTTAAATTAAACACTCTCCAAACTCCCATCCTTAATCAACCTCATCACTGATTCTCTTCAAACCCTAAAGTAACCTCAAATCAATACTTCTCTAATTCGAACCCAAATCCACAATCAAAATCTTTCATTAAACACACCCATCGTCTATTTTTCTCAATTATCATCTTTTTCATCTTCAATTTCATCCTCTGTAGCTTCTCTGAGATCTTGTGAAACCCTAATTTCTTCATAGACTCACTAACATCTCGATCCCTCTTCAAAACAAAACTACCACTTCAATTTAGAAACAACCCTTTGAATCTTTATCCGTTAACATCTCGATTAACTCATCAATTTCCAAATAACCTCAACATCAACCTCAAACCCTAATTCTTACAGTAACATCTCTCTTCAACTCAATCGAAGTTCTAACCAAACCTAAACAACAAACTCAACTGCACCTTACTTGATTCATGGTCAAACTCTTCTTATCTCGATCTCAGAACTATATTTCATCTCCCAAAACAACCAGAAGAGGAAACAAAGAGGAGCAGAAGAAGAACGAAAGAAAGAAGAAGAACGAAGAAGAGAGAAGAAGAAGAAGAAAAATAATGAGAGTTTATCGTCTCGGTTTGGTGAAGATAAGGCCGACCCAAAAATGATTAAGGCACCCAAAAAACGGATAAGGGAAGCCAGGAGGTTTAAAACATAATGACTATTTTTCCCTTCACATATCACTGATGATATCTTCTTCGTCTGGTATTCGATTGACCCGCTCGAATAGTCCATCTCGCATAATTTTTCGAGGCCTATTTAATGGTATTAGTTCCGTACCTAAATCGTTGTTAGATTAATTTCTATTAATTAACATTCGTGTTAAACTAATCGAGTTACTATCGGCTAACACGTTTCTTGACTAGTCTAATAGCGTTGACGAGCTTGAGGGTCCTTAGATTCTCCCCACCTTTTATCATTTTCGTCCTCGAAAATCAAACCATTCTTCTGGTCTTCAAAAACTCCCCACCTTATAGAATAATCTCATCTTTTATTTAAGCGCAAACAACATAAAACAAACCACAAACCTATATGGCTTTCTAAAACTAAAATTTGTGGCTCTAGGTTCAACTATGTTGATTTTTAAGTTCTATCAAATACGAAAGTCTAAGTTTCTTACAATAATTTATATCTTATAAAATACCTGTCTCTAATTACAAGGGAGATTTCTATGAATCTTTCTAAGTAAATTTATAATTATTGGTTTCCTAAATAATTATACTAAAGTTCTATGATCGGTCATCTCTGAATGCAGTTGCCCTATCAAGGTTGACTAATCCCAACAATGCCTTCCTACGAACAGAGAAAACACAACCTTCACTATTCTCCAGTGCTGAATTAATTTATTAAAATTAATTAACCTCTAAATTCTATTGTAACTGTGTAGTTTAAAATTTTACTTCCTAAAATATATAAATAGTTCGCATCCTTTTTAAGCAATTTAATCATCCAAATTTATTTTGTTTTATTTTTATTATTATTTATTTGTTTTAGGGGTATTTTGTGTTTCCTCCCCTGCCAAGATTGCTAATTAACGTTTCCTCCCCAAAAACATGGAAATTAGTGTTTCCTCCCATCGTTAGGTATTCCATCCACTGTTTGGTTAGCTGAGTCAGCACCTGTGCACCCGTGGATAAAATTGTACACGTGTCACATATATTACCCAAAGTACCCCCTCCTTCAAATAATTAAACCCAAATCTTGAAACCGATACCGTGAAATCCAAACAGATCCCATCGGCAACAAACCAGTCTCAGTAACATCTCAATCTGAGCAGCAAACCAAACTTAGAACTGAAACATCTCAATCTCGGCAGCATCTCAATATCAGCACCTGGTTTAGTTGAACTGAAACATGTCAATCTCGGCAACAAACCAAATTTTACATCGATTTGACCATCAACAACATTGATTCTTCCTTCTTATTCGTGATTCAGATTTTACCTGAAAAAACTATTAATTTCTTACTACTTGCCTCAATCAAAATTCAATTTCATAAATCATTATTCTGCATCGTTGCCTTCTACAGTTCAATCATCACTGCACAACATCACTAATCCCTTCTTAACCATTCAATTAATTCCAACTAAACCCATGATAATCATCACAATTCAATTACTACCATTGAGCTCAAAACCCTAAATTCATCTCAACTTCCCATTCCTGAATCCCAATCCAAACTCAACCTTCCTCACCTACTGATTGCTTTTTTGATTTATCTCTGCTGCCACAACTGTGTTTCCCTGTTCAAATCTTGACACACACAATCATCGTCCTCCACTACTTCAACTCCTAACATCAGTAGAAATCCATTTCAGTCTCTACAATTCATCTCAGATCCATCAAACCCCATCCATTTCTCTGAATCCCTAACAGGTCTTTGTCTTCCTCATCTCGAATTCATACTCATACCCATTTTGATTTCAGCTTTCTTCATGAGAACATCAATTTCTTCTCTAAATTACAGCCGCATCTTTGATAGAGAAGAAAAGCAGAACCCTAGTTCTTAATTTGGGAGAAATCAAATTTTTAGGGTTCCTCCGAAATTTATTTTCACAGACATATGTTCCTATGAAATTTTAATTTGTTTGTCTTTTAGAAATGGTATGTACAAAATCATTTAGCTCGAGTTATAAGAAATTGATTAGAGAAAGAGGGGATCTCATTTGTTGAATTAATGGGTTTCGATTGGAATAAATTTACAAATGGAGAAACGGGGTTGAAATCATGAAGGTTGTAGTGTTGATTACTGCAGATGGTATAAGATTGAATTTTTGGTATAGATAATAATATTAGATGTTGTTTATGCTGGAAAAGGGGAGCTGCGGTTTTGGTTGTTTCTCAGATTGAGAATTTAGATGATGCCGAGTGAACCAGGGGAAGAAAACAGTGACGAGGGTATTTTTGGAAGATCATAAAATACGTGTACAATTTATGCCACGCGTGCAGAGATGCTGACTCAACTAACCAAGCAATGGATGTAATACCTACCGATAGAAGGAAACACTAATTTTAATCTTTTTGGGGAGGAAACGCTAATTAGAGATCTTGGGAGGGGAGGAAACACAAAATAGCCCTTTGTTTTATCAATATAAGTAATCCAAATTCTATTTTACGTCAATTTACAATATCTGATATTTAAATTTTAGTGTAATACCATTTATAAGTTAAATTTTCCAAATACTATTTACTCTGAATTTGCTACTAGCTTAATTACTCAAATAGCATTATCAACTGTGGCATTATTCTGATTATTCTTAAGCTGCTAGTCCAGTTGGTACACTAAGCCTTAATCTTCTAAATATAATTCTACGTTCACGTAAAGATTGATATAATAGATTTTATTTATTCATATTGAATCCGTATACTATATCTTGTTAATTGCCGTTGGTAATTTAATAAAATTTAAATTATAGTTTTCTTAAAATTAAAATATATACTAATAGTTTTTAGATTTTGCTATTAATGTAAACTATCCTATTAATATACGAATTTATTTTCTTTTAATTCTAATATTACATTAAGTATCCGAATACTACTATTACTATTTCATGTATATTTATTTCATTTTAGAGACTTACTGAATCATTGGTTATACTAAGATAATTTAGGTACAAGGTTACTAACACGTTGAGTCCTTTTAATTTTGTACATTATGTCCTCGCTTTCTTAAATCTAACACCTAATAATTATTATATAAACTATCTAGTTTAAACGCAAACATATATTTCTAATTTGTAATTAGTTTCATTTACAAAATTTAACCGTACGTAGATAAGTGTTAATAATTTCCCATAACTAGTTAATCATAATTATTATTTTTATCGTTATATATCTTTAATGAAATTTTAGTTTAATTAAGTTCAATATGATACTAATTGATAAATGCTAGCGTTATTTTATTAAAAATTATTATTACTGTTATTATCATCTTTAATTACAAATATAATATTTTATTATTGACATTGATGGTTGAACTATTATTCTAACTACTCTTACAAAAATTATTAAGTCCCAAAATAGCATTAACATTTATGTAATTAGAATTTGTTTACTCTTCATATAAGTCAATGTGTTCAGTAAGTTTCTATGTGACTTACATGCACCGAAGTTTCCCACTTCGATTTGTACCGAGAGGGGATGGACGGTAGAGATCCAGCGTGCTTTTGTAGATGGGGAAAAACGATTTGCTGGTTTTAAGGAATTGAGGAGACGACCATTCGGAGGAGACTCCTCGAACCGAGCGAAATGTTAAACCTCACACAGATGCACCACTGCAAAGGGGGTGCTTTAGATTCGAGAGATCAATTTGTAGTACTCCGGCCTAAATCAAGACAATGACCGTTCCAGAGTAAATTCGGTCGCAAGAGAGGATGGATTGATCTGTAGGAGGGAAGATGGGAAATGTGTGGAATCAATGGTAATCAAAGATTGTGGGTGTGTGAATTCTGAATATGATAAGCTCTAAATGATTGAAATTTCTCAATTGAGAGTAGTTGCTCAATTGATGAGTTGATGATCTCGTATTGTCGATGAGACGTGAGATTGATGATACTGATGATGCTTCAATCATGATTCAGAGACTTATTTATATTACTGGAATTGTAGACACCATGATTCCATGAAGTGTGACAGTTGATGGAATCAAGGAGTGGGGAAGTGGAGATCGTGTTTGAAACCATTTGCTCAACGTGTAGAGACTTGGTCGATTTTTCACCCACTACCTCGTGAATTCCTTCAACTGATTGCACGACTTGCTCACATTCCATCGTGTGTTTAAACACACGTGCGGTAGACCGCCAGACCAAAACCCTAAGTGATATCCCCTCAAGTGACACGATTGACGTCTCGTGGTTTGTTAGTCAATTGATGACTTCGTGGTTTGATGGGACGATGAGTCCATGTAGTCGTTGAGTTGAACATGATGTTCTGAAACTCGTGAATTGAACATGTCATGAGACAGAGGTATTGTTCTTACGATGAAGTGAGCAAGTATTTATCATTCGATGGATCGTTGAATATTAATTGTTGAACCAATATTCCTTGGTTTGAACAAATATTTATCATATGAGCAAGTGTTGCTCATGTGATAAATTGTTGAATATTTGGTCGTCTGAGCATGTGTTGCTCGTCTGATGGATTATTGGCAGCGTACCAAAAATATTAATTAGAATACTGTTCGTTGAACCGAGCATAATTAATAAAATTAATGACCATGAGGTCGTCATTGTAGATTATTAAGGTTAGAACCTGGAATGATGATCCTTGGATTCAGAAACCCTAATTTGATCAATTGATGATCAATTCATGGTTCATCAGAATTTCAACCATGGGACGAAGGAGGGAGCGACTACATGCGACCGTGAATCAACCATGTAGTGTCCATATGCTCACGTGAGCACATACGAAGAACTCCTGAAGAGTTGATGATTTGTTGGTGGAAGAATGATTAAATGTTGGTTTAATCATTTATTAAAAAAATGCTCGCCTGAGCCTTAGGTGAGCAAACCTAATTAATTATGACGAGGCGAGGGATCGACCATGGAGTCATGAAATCGGCCCTGGGTTATCCCGTGACCGCCTGACGATCACTTCATGAAAATCTAAAGTGTTTGGGAGAGTTTTGGACCTAATACGAGCAATTGTGCAAATTAGGTCAAAACTGTGAAAATTGATGGGACCGGCTTCCGTGAGCCAAAGAGCAAATCTTGGTCGGTCAAGATAGCGCGCTCGTGTCCCCAAGGCGTTTGCGTCTCAGTCCTGAGGATTTTGATATTTTCTGGCGTGCAATTGAGCATCCATTCGAGAAAATATGCCAAAATTAGGGTTTCGACGAAACTGAGGAAAAACACCATGAGATGATGAAAAATAATTATAAAATAAGGAATGAGGAGGCGTGGGACCGCCGTTGTCAAGGCATGGTCGGCCGGTCGTGACCACGGTCTCGTGGTGCCCTTTCCTTAATTTTATAATATTTTGAAGATTTTATGAAAAATTCATGAATTTTGAGAAATTTGATGAATTTTGGGAGTTTCCATGAATTGAAGGAGTTTTCATGAGTTCAAGGAAGAAAAAGATATTAAAATAATAAAACAAGGGCGTGTGGGACTGTAGAAGGCATGACTGGCCGTCCAGGGCCCGGTCCCACAAGTTTTCCTAATTTTATAATGATTTTATGAAAAATTCATGAATTTTAAGAAATTTGATGAATTTAGGGAGTTTCCATGAACTGAAGGAGTTTTCGTGAGTTCAAGGAAGCAAAAAATATTAAAATAATAAAAACAAGGGCGTGTGGGACCGTGGAGGCATGGCCGTCCGGTTGGGCCCGGTCCCACGAGTTTTCATAATTTTTTAATATTTTTTAAGTATTTTTGATGATTTGAGGGAATTTTTCCTAATTTGAGAGAAATACCATGAAATCAAAGAATTTGATGAATTCAAGGAAAACTAATAATAAAATAATAGAACAAAGGGGCGTGTGGGACCGGCTAGGGCATGGACGGCCGGTCAATGCCCGGTCCCACAAGTTTTCATAATTTATAATAATTTATTATGATTTTATGATTTATGCAAAAATACCATGAAATCAAGGAGTTTTTTTCATGAAATTAGAGAAATAATAATAATAAAATAATAAGGAAAAATGGGTGTGGGGCCGGTTGGGACCAAGGCATGGCCTGTTGGCCAATGGTCACGCCCCACACTCCTTTCCTTAATTTTATATTATTTTTTATGGATTTATGGAAGTACCATGAAACCGAGGAGTTTCCTCGAGACGAAGGAAATTTGATAAAATGAGGGAATTTTCATCAAATCATGAAAAATAATAAAAATGCATTAAAATATAAAAACTGGCGTGGGATCGTCCACGACACGGTCAATTGGTCATGTGTCTGTGCTCCCAGCACCTTGGTCAATATTTTAATTATTTATTATTTTCTTCTCTTTTTTGCGTAAGTTCATCGTTTCGTTGTATTTTCGAAATACTCGTTTGTGCGGTGACTGTTAGTGTATCATCGTTGAATACACTTTTACCATTTGAATCGGGGCTTACTTAGAGGTAGCTCAGACGCCCGGTTATTGATTATTTATTACTAATTATGGAATTCGATGGAGAATAATTCACAAAACTGAGTAATAAGATGTTTATTATTAATTCATAGGATCAGCTGAGGATTCGTCTACGAATTCAGAATAATAAAGTGAGCATTACCATTCCATGGGATCGTAGATTCGACCATAGAATCAGAGTAATTAAGATTTATCTATTACCATTTATGAGACCAGTTGTGGATTTGATCATTAAATCGGAGTAATGAGATAATATAGTTATTGTTATTCTACGAGATCAAGCCGTGGATTCGATCATAGAATCAGAACAATTGTTATCGCCATTCCATGGGACCAGTCGTGGATTCGACCATGGAATAGGAGCAATTAGGAATAATTAACTTTGTGGCTCCATACTGTAGAGCAAGTTGTCTAGGAGCATTAATCATCCCGATATGAGCTTGTCGGTAAGTCATATCTTTTATATAGTCAGGGTAAACTCGTTGTTTGTTCCTGAAGACGTTATCGCTCTATACTAGCAGAGCAAGCTGTCTAGGAGCCGTCCATCACGTGATGCTATATATAAATAATCACTGAAAGTATTCAGTATTCATGAGATATGTCATTGTCCAGTCGTGAGACTGCATATCTACATGTACTCTGAGAGAAAGTATTCTCTGTTGAGAGTTCGATGAGAGACTCGTGTCTCGATACTCACATCCGATTGCTGAATCAGAGTTTCGTATGATTATGAGTTTACGAATTTAGCCTTTGTCGAAAATCCACCATCTACATTAAGTCCATGCTTACTGAGGAAGGCTGTGTTCCTCAGTCAGCATTAAGTGGTGATTTTCCGGCCATAAATAATAATACCAGTAATTGAACTTAGTCGTAAGTTGAGACGTTAACGGATTTAGAGAGCATGAGCAAACCATGACTTGATGAAGGCTTCAATGTCATGATTGGAGCATCGTTTGATGAGTATAAATTGGTGTTGGACCGCTGGTTTGGATGACGAGTCCGTGGTCGGTTAGGATTCGCGGGTCGAGCCCAATAAGGAAATCCTTAGAAAATTAGGTTTTGGACATAAAATTGATATAAAAGGGATTAATCCTATTTTTTTTATTTTCTTCACACACGACCAGCACCTTCATCACCTTCACGCCAGGGAAGGAGAGTTTTCCCGCCGCCGCCGGTCGCCGTCGGCCAATTTCCGGCCGGCGCTCTCAGGTACGTTTTTTTTTGTTTGTTTGATGATGTTTATGATCCTCATGAGTTGTTCATGATTTGATCATGATGAAGTTATATACATGTGTGTATATTAGTGTGAGTTTTATGAAAAAACCCTCGTTTTTGAAAACGTATGTTCGTTCGATTGTTAGTTTTGAAAACTAATTATAATCCCTGATTTAGGAGAGATTTTTTTTTTAATATGAACCTAGGTCCAGTGATAAAACTTAGTGTATGAGCTTTCATGTATACCAAGGTTTCATCATAAAAGAAGTGAATTTTCATGAAATTGGAAAAATCCTTTGTTTTAAAGACAAATAATGATGACACGAAGGAAAATATGTATGATGAACTTGTGTCCAGTGATAAAATTTTGCTTATGAGCTTTCATGTAAATACAAAACTTTATCATATGTATGAGATGTGAGCTTTCACAATTTTTTGAAATAAACCTTCGTTTTAAAGACAAATAACGACGATACGAAGGAAAATAATTTTTTTTATATATATATATGTCCGTGACATATATTGTGCAAAATATGATGATATATTTTATTTTCATGAATTTGTTTTCATAAAATCTTGAGAATTTATGTATGCAAGTTGCATTAATTGCTGTTTTTCGAAAAATCAGAAACGTGGGTTTTGAGGAACCTTCGAAGATAGACAATATATTTATGATGAAATATTTTATTGTTTAAACTTCATAGGTCAGTTGTGTGAATGTTCACATTATGAAATTGTGTCCGTGATTTCATGAAAAATCAGTTTCGGAAATTAAATAAAGTTTCGTTCGTTTTTGCAGTTTTCGAAGAGACGAACGATTTGGGTGTTAACTCTAGCATTACTATCACTATTGTTAGTGGAAGTATAAAAGGTAAGAGTTAAGAGTTACCTTTTTCTTGTATTTCCTTGATTTATATCTGGACGGCATACTGAAGTAGAATGTAGTGTGAACTTTTCAGCTACTTAGCAAAGATGTCCAATTCCCAAGCTGACGACGCCTCGAGGGAAGAGATGTGCGTTGATGATGGTATCTCCAGAGATGAGACATGCATGGATGAAACTTCCGTTGGGGGAGACGAAGACGAAATCCCTGGGATTAAGAATGTCCCGAACATAGATGATGCATTCTTTGAAAAAGATATCCCAGGAGCTGAGCAACATTTGAAATCCCCAGTGTATCGTCTTTTGATAAATCCCAGAACTGTTACTCAGAAGAAATTGGTGACTCCTAAGACAGTGATTCGATTTTGTCTTGAACGAGGGGTCTTCGCCTCATCAATCATAGAGTTTAAGCTTTCTCGACGACCTTTGGAGAAATTTGGCTGGGCGAGGCATATGTTGGGTTTTCCTCATGTGAGGACTATGCTCGACCAGGCGCAGGTGACGAGAGCTATTCAAGCTTCTGGAGAGTTGTTCATTTATCATGACGCAAGTGGTATTGTGGCTCTGTTTGCTCGCTGGTGCATTCCCACTCACACTTTCATATGTAGATGGGGAGAGTTTACCATTACCTTGGAAGACGTGGCGGCTCTGATGCATCTCCCGATCACGGGCAATCTTCCTGGGGATCTTTCAGATGAGGAGACCGCCGTTTCTCATGTCTTGACAGCTGCAATGGAGAAAGCGAATAAGGCTGGTAGTAAAGGATGCTATGCTTCCTGGTTGACACACTGGTGGCCCAAAGACGAGGTTTCTGATAAACCCATCGACGGTATGTTACCCATTGCTGCTTTCTTATGTTTATGGTTGTCCAGAGACGTTTTTGAAGACAGTGGAAACTTGTTGAAGCCTTTTGTGATTCCCTTTGCTATTAAGATGGCTCAAGGTGAGCAACTTCCGATAGGTAGTTTATTCTTAGGCTCCTTGTATTACAACCTGGACTCCTTGATTATAGACTCCAGTGTGTCGAACGGCTCTATGAAGATTGAGTGTTATGCCAACACGATGTTTCTTCAAGCTTTGATGTGGGAGCATTTTAAGAATTATGCACCTACTCCACGTAATGTTCTGCAAGGACCGAATACTGATGCGCGCCATACTTTCCCTGAGAAAGATAATGCTAGGATCATGCGTTGGTCCACCAAGCAGCCTCGTTCTAAAATACGTTTTATTGATGTGTTAGATGAAGAATCTGAGTTCAATTTTCGCCCGTGGGTGTCAGTTGATTATGTTTCTCAGCCGATGACTTTCAATACTGGAGAAGGCACGAGTTTGACGTCTGGTGCGCATCTGAGTGATGGCGAAAGATCTTTCATGTTGAGTTGCACTCCTGGTCATTTGCTATCAGTCACGTTTGGAGAGCTTTCAGTGGAGGAGTATAATATTGATAGAGCAGCTCGACAAATGGGTATGGATCAGTGTGTTCCAACCATACGGAGAAGGAAGCCATCAGTTGAGCAACTCAGGACTCATTTGGATCATACTCACGTGGAGAGGGAGTAGCTACTGGTTTCCTGGTTCTGATAGATTCGCCTATGTAACCCCAGGTTATGTAGAATTCGGGGACCAAACTTGGGCGTTTGCGTGGCTTTGTAAGATTTCCCAGACCTCCATTCAAGGATCTTCCTTCGGCTGAGATGATTTCCAGTCGACCAAGATTGAAGTATCTTTCTGGTGATAAACGAAAGTCGTCTCCAGGATGCTCTCAGGTATGTTTCTTCATATAATCTTCACGAAATTATAAGAACTGTATTCTGATTATATTACTGGATTTCACCACAGGACGGTCGTAATATACGACCTCGAATCGGTGTAGATTTCTCAGAGACTGAGGCGGTTATTCATGGCGGAGAAGGCAGGCATAAAGGTTATAAGTGTTACCTAATACCGTAAAGTCCCCAGTTGGTGCTTTGGTGAGTTCCCAATATTTCACCGTGACTTTCATTGCTATTAGCATTAGAATCATGAAGCCAACGTTGTTAATTTTGTTGCAGAATTTTACTCCATCAAGTCTTGAAGGTCTTCAATTTTCTGCTACTGAACAAGCAATCGCTGATTTGAGTGACGAAGAAACTGTAAGTATTTCTTCACATGTTCAAATGGGTGCTTCATAGATGAAAATATTGATTGTAAAGGACGTGTACAGGAGGATGTCGTCATGGAGATGGAGAATTCTGGAACTCAATCATCCTCTGGGAAGGAATGGAGGTAATTCCCAAGATTCGGAGCCGGATGGAAGTGATGTTCCTCTTGTCGTTGATGTGGACAATTCCAACCCCTTGGACACTTTGGAGACTCCTCAAGTAAGTATATATCCTGTACATTCTTCATAGAAGTATAAAAGTGCTGACTTGTAATGAATGAATGAGAACCCATGTGAATATGAAAACTTAGTCGAATTTTCGTCAGAAAATTCAGAACCCAGCTTTTTAGTAGAAACGCTGTAGAATCTTCGTCCGGAGTCGGATTTTGATGATCTGCATGTGAAATTCAAGCCCGGAAAATTTCCAAGCTTTAGCAGAAGAAGTTTTTTTTGCACGTTCAGAGCCTGAAAAAGGCGAAATAGTAAACTTCCAGGAGACTTCCAGAACTTTTTCAGATTGCGCGTCACTTGATATTTTGGCCACATCTACTCTCGTTCAGGATTGTCATGAAATTTTGACATGTCATAGAGGACATCCATACGAAGATGAATATGACCCATCCTCGGATTCCTTGTAGATTGCTCCCAGTTCGTCTCCTAGTACAGGGCAGAGTTCAGTTTCTTCAGACGGACTCATCGTAAAATGTGTTTTCATGACTTCATGTTATTTGCTCGTGCCTTGAATGTAGTATGATGAACCTTGATGTTTCCTTGCTGGTATACTGTGTTTCATAATCTCCTTTGGATTCGTGACTCTAACCTCATGTAATCTTCGTATTAGGTGCTAAATACCGAAGTTGAGGATACTGGAGCCAACGATGATAACTCTAACCATTCCGGAGTTATATGAAAGACAACCATCCCTGCATTTCAAGGATGAGAAGGTCGCTAGTGCTGTTATGGAAACCCAGATGGTTGTTGCCTCAGTGATAGAAGAAACCGAGACAGCAGCGGAGAATACCGAAGGAACTGTTGCTTTAGTCGTGGGAGCCACTCCAGTGACCGAGAACCGTATAATAGTGTATGAATATCCAACTGCAGGGGTCGCTTTCGATCCTCCCTTTAACACTTCACTCCCGTATCATGAACTGGTCGGTGGATTCAGCGTTCCCATTGGATATGCACGCTTGTATGAGACGATATGGAAGAAGTTCGGCCATATGATCGTTGACAGGAACCCTGGGCGTGCTTATGCTTTAATCATGCAAGTAGGCGTTATCTTGCGTGTCGTGAGTGATATGCATACGAGACCCAGGAATACCGTGACTCCAGATATACTCTTTGATTGGGAGTTTAACTTGGAGAATTCAGAAAGACTTGGCCTCAACGTGAAATGGCTTCGTAAGCAAATAAACGTTATCAAGGATTCATGTGAGAAGAACATACCCTTTCCAAACGATGCTGTGAAGGAGAAGGAGGACAAGATTGCCAAGCTGACCGAGGAGTTGAACAAGGAGAGGGCGGCTTTGCAAATCTTGAAGGATGCTGATGAGCGAAAGCCTTTTCTTGCTGATCTCTTGAACTTCTGAACTTCTGAGAGATGTGAGGTTTATACTTGGGTTTTTGATATTTAGATGGTTTTGGATTGACTGATGGTTGAGGATTTTCTTGTAGATTTGATAGAGATTTTTTTTACGAAATATGAACTGAATTTTGATAAATTGCTGAATTCAAATACTGATTGCAAGTATTGCAAATTTTGGAGGAATTGAAATACAAATGAAAGAAAATCCTAAATGTTAAATCCCAACACCATGAGTGCTTCAAACGCCCAATACCTTAAATGTCCAATAATTTCAGATAAACGCCTTGAGCCAATTTTCGTGAATTACTGGTAGGGTTCTGCCATCTGTGTTGGTCAATTTGTAGTATCCTCCGGCCACGGATTCAGCGACCATGAATGGTCCTTCCCAATTGGAGTTCCTTGTAGAATGAAGACCGCGCTGAACTGCTTTGAGAACCAGGTCCCCTTCATGAAACTTGTTAGGCTTGGTCGATCGTGCCTTGAATATCTTCCGCTGATTCGGAATTCCCTGTTTGATGGAATTCCTCGATTGTGGCCCGTATGGACACTCGCGCGGAAGAGAGTATCCACATAGTGTTGATCATGCTTAGCCAAGTCTTCAGCAATAAACCTCTCGATGGAGTGACCGATTTGAAGAAGTTCTGAACCCAACCATTGAGTGTAATATTGCTGAGGTGAAGTTACCCACTCGTAGCTTTTGATGACTGCTAAATTATTCATGGGGAGAAGTCCTGGACCATAGTAGCGTATTTGAACATTGGTAATATTGGAGCAAGAGGAGGAATAGACTTCCTGAGCTCGAAACCTTGAAAAAGGGTGCGGATTATATCCAAGAGTCGGAAGTCACATCAGGACTTCTCCATGCTAAAAAGGTGGTGCGTCCTCTGCTTCGTCTTCCGACTCGGAATCCTTGTCGATGACAGGATGTGTTGAAGGCATCGTTGTCCTTTCAGCATGAATCCAAGTTCTCCCAAGGACCATGTCGTATCCAGGGTCTTCCCGGATTATGAAAAACTTGGCCTCAGTGCAGATCGATCTTTCCGTAACTTTGAGAGTGATGAAGCCGTATGCGTTTCTGGAGATTCCTTCGTGGTCCCTGATTGCTATGGGAGCGTGGGTGGCTTCCCGTCGAGTAATACCAGCAGCTCTGAGAGTTTTCAAAGGGATGATGTTGACGGCGGTACCAACATCGATGAACGCCCTCTTGAACTCATTTCCTTTAATGTGCACTGTGGTGAGCAGTCCCCAGTCATACATTTCTGTGTCGGTGGCTGAAGGTCCGGTGGTAGTCTCTTGGATCAGCGGACGTCTTCCGGACACGATGTGGTTCAGTGCAGCAAACATGTCTTTCCTTTGAGCTTTCGAAAGATACAACAGCTCGCAGACATGTTCGATCAGAGATTGGACCGTTTCCTTGACAGGAGGTTCGGAGATGGTAAAAGTTCTGACTGGGAGGGGTTTTTGTGCACCCCCTCAGTCCCCAGGTTGAGCTCTCCTGATTCGACCTTTTCTTTGAATATGCGCTTCAAAATTTTGCAATCACTCGTGGGATGGCTGACGTATCTATGGAAGCGACAATACCGAGGATTTTCCATGGCCTCTTCAGTTGGTTCCTTCTTGACATAAGGCAATTTGATTGCGCCGTCTTGAATCCAGGCATCGAGTAGTTCATTAACTTCTTCCATTGAACAGGGAAAATCAGGTGCTTCTGGATCTTCCGTATGCTGAGGAGGGATTTTCGAATTCTCTTCTTGTGTCTTTGAAGGGGTGGAGGAAGTCTGCTTGTGTTGTGGTTCTGCTTTTCGCTTACTCCCTTCCGACAGCATTTGTTGAAGGTTGCAGGTTATACTGCTTGTTGATCAGACGCCTGCTTCCTCGAGTGTCTTTTGAATCTTCAGTCTTTGTAGACTTTGCTCTTTCCAAAAGAGCGGGTGCAGTGGTTGCCGACCTCTTCGCAGCTTCGTGAAGCTCTGAGAAAGTCTGGAATCGAAGGTTTTCTAGCAAGGCCCTGTAGACCGGGAGCATGCCATTGATGCACAAGTCCACCAGTTGTTGCTCCGTGACGTTTGGGTCATGACAATCCAGGGCTTGGACTCTGAACCTTTTCACATAATCATTGGGATTTTCACTGACCCTTGAAACATTCTTCCAAGGTCGGAGAGGGTGACTTGTTCTGACACGAAGAAGTATTTCCTGTAAAATGCGTTAACCATTTCTCCCCAATTGTTGATGGTCCCTGGTGTGATGCTGTTATACCAGGTGTATGCCCTGCCTTTCAGAGATTTTGAGAATTCCTTGAGACGGACGACATGATTATGTTCATGTTCTCCCAAGGCTTCGAGAAAACGAGAGACATGTTCCCGAGCATTGCCAGTTCCATCATACAAGGTGAAAGTTGGAGAAACGTAACCTTTGGGGAGTGGAATCCTGCGTAGCGGCAGGATAAGGAGGTGATGAGGTATGACATGGTCGTGTTTTCCTTTTCCATGGTTCTCTAAAGGTGCTCCAGATCCTCGCGAGTGATGAAATTCGGTGATCCCTTCGCTGATGAGTTGTCTGCAGCAGTTTTGTGGACTTCGTCGTCTTCTACTGTATGGATTGGAATTACTTCAGGACCGTCGTCCGAGGATTTCTCCTTCTCCTTTCCCTTCTCTTGAGTCTTCTCTGACATCTTGTCAGTAAGAGTTTTGAGATAATTACACAGCTCCTTCTGTGTAGCAGCCATGTCAGTCTGGTTCTTTGCAAGAGTCTCCTGCTTTGATAAGATCAGCAATGGTAGGCGGTGGATCTCCTCTGACTTCTTCAGGGTGTCGTCCGGACAGTGGATGACCTTCGGCGTGAGGAGTAGTGTCACCACCATCAGTGTTGGAGGTCGGAATTGTCTCCGGGATATTCTGATTGTTTTGTTGCTAGTGCTAGCACGGTTTGTGTTAGGATTCGTAACTGAACCTGACCTGAGATCAACCATCTTGTGAAATTGTGAGATTGCAACCGAGAGATTATCTCCCACTGTGGTCGCCAATCTGTAGATGGAAAAAAGAAAAAAAAACGATTTGCTGGTTTTTAAGGAATTGAGGAGACGACCGTACGGAGGAGACTCCTCGAACCGAGCGAAATGTTAAACCTCACACAGATGCACCGCTGCAAAGGGGTGCTTTAGATTCGAGAGATCAATCTGTAGTACTCCGGCCTAAATCAAGACAATGACCGTTCCAGAGTAAATTCGGTCACAAGAGAGGATGGGTTGATCTGTAGGAGGGAAGCTGAGAAATGTGTGGAATCAATGGTAATCAAAGATTGTGGGTGTGTGAATTCTGAATACGATAAGCTCTGAGTGATTGAAATTGCTCAATTGAGAGTAGTTGCTCAATTGATGAGTTGATGATCGTGTTGTCGATGAGACGTGAGATTGATGATACTGATTGATGCTTCAATCATGATTCAGAGACTTATTTATATTGCTGGAATTGTAGACACCATGATCCATGAAGTGTGACAGTTGATGGAATCAAGGAGTGGGGAAGTGGAGATCGTGTTTGAAACCAGTTGCTCAACGTGTGGAGACTTGGTCGATTTTCCACCCACTACCTCGTGAATTCCTTCAACTGATTGCACGACTTGCTCACATTCCATCGTGTGTTTGAACACACGTGCCGTAGACCGCCAGACCAAAACCTAAGTGATATCCCCCAAGTGACACGATTGACGTCTCGTGGTTTGTTAGTCAATTGATGACTTCGTGGTTTGATGGGACGATGAGTCCATGTAGTCGTTGAGTTGAACATGATGTTCTGAAACTCGTGAATTGAACATGTCATGAGACAGAGGTATAGTTCTTACGATGAAGTGAGCAAGTATTGCTCATTCGATGGATCGTTGAATATTATTGTTGAACCAATATTCCTTGGTTTGAAACAAATATTTATCATCTGAGCAAGTGTTGCTCATGTGATGAATTGTTGAATATTTGGCGTCTGAGCATGTGTTGCTCGTCTGATGGATTATTGGCAGCGTACCAAAAATAAATTAGAATACTGGTCGTTGAACCGAGCATAATTAATAAATTAATGACCATGAGGTCGTCGTAAATTATTAAGGTTAGAATCTGGAATGATGATCCTTGGATTCAGAAACCCTAATTTGATCAATTGATGATCAATTCATGGTTCGTCAGAATTTCAACCATGGGACGAAGGAGGGAGCGACACATGGGACCGTGGATCAACCATGTAGTGTCATATGCTCACGTGAGCAAATACGAAGAACTCCTGAAGAGTTGACGATTGTTGGTGGAAAGAATGATTAAATGCTGGTTTATCATTTATTCAAAATGCTCGTCTGAGCCTTAGGTGAGAAAACCTAATTAATTATGACGAGGCGAGGGACCGACCATGGAGTCATGAAACCGGCCCTGGGGTTGTCCCGTGACCGCCTGACGATCACTTCATGAAAATCCAAAGTGTTGGAGAGTTTTGGACCTAATACGAGCAATTGTGCAAATTAGGTCAAAACTGTGGAAAATTGATGGGACCGGCTTCCGTGAGCCAAAGAGCCAATCTTGGTCGGTCAAGATAGCGTGCTCGTGTCCCCAAGGCGTCCGCGTCTCAGTCCTGAGAATTTTGATATTTTTGGCGTGCAATTGAGCATCCATTCGAGAAAATATGCCAAAATTAGGGTTTCGACGAAACTGAGGAAAAACACCATGAGATGATGAAAAATAATTATAAAATAAGGAATGAGGAGGCGTGGGACCGCGTGGTCAAGGCATGGTCGGCCGGTCTGACCACGGTCCCGTGGTGCCTTTTCCTTAATTTTATAATATTTTGATGATTTTATGAAAAATTCATGAATTTTTAAATTTGAATTTGGGAGTTTCCATGAATTGAAGGAGTTTTCATGAGTTCAAGGAAGCAAAAAATATTAAAATAATAAAACAAGGGCGTGTGGGACCGTGGAAGGCATGACTGGCCGGCCGGGCCGGTCCCACAAGTTTCCCTAATGTTATAATGATTTTATGAAAATTCATGAATTTTGAGAATTTGATGAATTTAGGGAGTTTCCATGAATTGAAGAGTTTTCATGAGTTCAGGGAAGCAAAAAATATTAAATAATAAAAACAAGGGCGTGTGGGACCGTGGAGGCATGGCGGCCGGCTTAGGCCCGGTCCACGAGTTTTCATAATTTTTACTATTTTTAGGTATTTTGATGATTGAGGGAATTTTCCTAATTTGAGAGAAATACCATGAAATCAAGGAATTTGATGAATTCAAGGAAAAAATAATAATAAAATAAAAAAGGGGCGTGTGGGACCGGCTAGGGCATGGCCGGCCGCCAAGGCCCGGTCCCACAAGTTTTCATAATTTATATTATTATTATTATTTGATGATTTGTGCAAAAATACCATGAAATCAAGGAGTTTTTTCATGAAATTAGAGAAATAATAATAATGATAATAAAATAATAAGGAACCGTGGGTGTGGGGCCGGTTGGGACCAAGGCATGGCCAGTTGGCCAATGGTCACGCCCCACACTCCTTTCCTTAATTTTATATTATTTTTTATGGATTTATGGAAGTACCGTGAAACCGAGGAGTTTCCTCGAGACGAAGGAAATTTGATAAAATGAGGGAATTTTCATCAAATCATGAAAAATAATAAAAATGCATTAAAATATAAAAACTGGCGTGGGATTGACCACGACACGGTCGATTGGTCATGTTTCCGTGCTCCCAGCACCTTGGTCAATATTTTAATTATTTATTATTTTCTTCTCTATTTTGCATAAGTTCATCGTTTCGTTGTATTTTCGAAATACTCGTTCGTGCGGTGACTGTTAGTGTATCATCGTTGAATACACTTTTACCATTTGAATCGGGCTTACTTAAAGGTAGCTCAGATGCCCTGTTGTTGATTATTTATTACTAATTGTGGAATTCGATGGAGAATAATTCACAAAACTGAGTAATAAGATGTTTATTATTAATTCATAGGTTCAGCTGAGGATTCGACTACGAATTCAGAATAATAAAGTGAGCATTACCATTCCATGGGATCGTAGATTCGACCATAGAATCGGAGTAATTAAGATTTATCTATTAACATTTACGAGACCAGTTGTGGATTCGATCATGAAATCGGAGTAATGAGATAATAGTTATTGCTATTCTAAGAGATCAAGCCGTGGATTCTATCATAGAATCAGAACAATTGTTATCGCCATTCCATGGGACCACTCGTGGATTCGACCATGGAATAGGAACAATTAGGAATAATTAACTTTGTGGCTCCATACTGTAGAGCAAGTTGTCTAGGAGCATTAATCATCCCGATATGAGCTTGTCGGTAAGTCATATCTTTTATAGTCAGGGTAAACACGTTGTTTGTTCCTGAAGACGTTATCGCTCTATACCAGAGCAAGCTGTCTAAGAGCCGTCCATCACGTGATGCTATATAGAAATAATCACTGAAAGTATTCAGTATTCATGAGATATGCCGTTGTCCAGTCGTGAGACTGCATATCTACATGTACTCCGAGAGAAAGTATTCTCTGTTGAGAATTCGATGAGAGACTCGTGTCTCGATACTCACGTCCGATTGCTGAATCAGAGTTTCGTATGATTATGAGTTTACGAATTTAGCCTTTGTCGAAAATCCACCATCTACAGCTTTGCATCAAGATTGGTAAGGGTCAGAAGTGGGGGCCACCGTTTGTATCAGTCGGTGCATTCTCCGAAGTGTATCAATCATTTTCGCAAGATATATCAATAATATTAATTTCACTATTTTTATGATATTAAATTATCTACACGTTCATATTTTATAGATTAATTATCCTTAAATCCTTATTAGCTAAAGTTACTGGTGTATCCTACAATTTTTACTTCATTACATAAACAAACAATCAATCAAACAAAACAATCAATCAACCAACTTTTTTATTATTGATATCTTTTAGTGATTAATTAAAATTTATTTCACAAACCCAACCCAATTCTAAACTAATCTATTTCACCAACTGGCACTAGCTATTTCTATCTTTTCCCATGTAAGATCTAATAGTGAGCTCTGATACCAACACTGTAGCGCCCCTTAAGCTAGCAGCTGACTAATCCAAGAGATTAACTAAATAATAGGCATTAAAAATCTAAATCATTTACTTAAACATTCAATTAAAAATTCTGTTATAAATCTTAACCCAAAACTAGCCCTGCTCAGAAATACATTGTACAAGAACTCCTCTCAAATGATACATATATAATAGTCATTTGGTTTACAAATACAACATGTAATATAATAAACATAGTAAAAAATAACCAACTAACGAAATCAACCCTTGAAGCTTTCGTTGCGCAACTCTGATCTACCTCTGAAACTGAAAGTGGGAATGGGTGAGCACATCATCCCTAAAAGGGGTGCCCAGTAGGAATAACATTTAACTTTCAAGAAATCATGGCAAGACATGGAAAACAGTACATGTTTTCCCAAACATTAAAAGTGACCAAGTCACTGTAACAAACAAACATGTATATGAACAAACTCCTTCTTCAAACAATGTATAATATGGTTATGCAATTCCGAACTCGCAAATCCACACCTAATTGTACGTATGAATGTCGACAATTCCGAACTCGCAAACTGTTGACCAATATATCATAAAAGCTCTAGGTATAAATATGAAGGAGTGTATCCTATATACCACAGGTGGAAATTCTTATTTCCCATAAAAATTCATATTGACATTCAAACATTACAAGTCCTTTTCCAAACTATGGAAAGATTACAAAGAATCAACAGAACATTCATAATACAAACTAAACAATGCATGGGATGCACAAATATACGATGCATGAGTTTATAAACATAAACCTCTGTAAAAGAACAACAATGGTTTCAAGAGAGTCAAATGTATTCCCACCTCTTTTGATGACAAGCCACGCCTACCTCGAGATCCACGATCCACCGGTTCATCCTTTGAATCGATCGTTGTTAATATAGACTAACTGTTAATCACACAAGAAGTCTAAGAATCTAGCCAAAATGGCTCAAACAAGAATCATATAATTCTATCTAATGGTTCTAGGCCAATTTATGGTTCTACACCTTTTCATTATCCATCTTTAGAACATATAAGGGTTTACTAATTTTTTTAGGTTGATTCTATAGTCCATTAGCTAAGTCTAATGAATATCTACAACTTTGTAGAAGAATTTTTTTGGGTTGATTCTATAGTCCATTAGCTAAGTCTAATGAATATCTACAACTTTGTAGAAGAAGTCAAAGGCTAATTCGGACCATAAGTGGTCCAAAAACTCTAATTAAGAATTCTGGCCAAAATCCCAAGTCCACTAGTCACTAACGGTTGAACTAACGGTCAGGGTCAACTAACAGTCAACCTCCAAGGTCGGGACAAAGTCCAGTGTCAATAGTCAAATTCTAAAGTCTAAATCAGTCAACTGGTTTGGTCACTGAGTCAAAACTATTCAACTCAGACTGACAAGGTAACTCGACTCAGTCAGATTGACTGAATCAGAACATAAATTTAAGTCAGCTAAACTGACATGGATGACTAACAAGCCTAACTCAAATACAGATACAACCTCTACTAACATGCTTCTATACAATGTAACATTGTAAACAAGTTCATTCATTTAACACAAACTCCAGATTCAGCTACAACTTTAAACTCTGGTTACCTGCAATTGCAACTTTAATCTATACTCTGTTCATCGCAAGAAAAACATCTACAACTTATTCTCAATCAACTCTTTAGAGCAACTCAATTCCATATAATAGTTAAATCACAGCTTCATTACTACTTCCATTTCCTACCCCAGTTCCATACATACTACTCTAATTCATACACACGCACCCATCTCAATAATTCTGCACCTCATCTCAACACAGTCAACAAAACAAAGAAACACCATCACCAAAACCCAAAATAACCGTATAAACTTCTCCACCAGATTAATACCACCACCATTCTCAATATTTCAACTTACCTCGATACCTATCAATATCACTTTTCAGACTTACACCATTCATTCATTCACCATTAACTGCCACCAACAAAACAACACCATTTCCATTCTAACAACTTCACAGTTCAATTCCTCTATCCACACTACAAGACCTGTACTTTCACCTAATACATCTCAATTACAACCACTTCATTATCACCAACAATTCAACAACAAACTCCATACAAAGACACTAATCTAGAACAATATTCATCTACACATACCCCTGCACCTTACAACACCACAGTTACTCAATCTCATCTCTTTAAATCACCCACTCATCCAAATTATAACAACAATATCATTAACACCTTCCTTAGACTCATTCTATTCTTCCACTATATCAGATTATACACAATTCAACTTCAATTACTGTAATTAAGCAATATAAAGGCTTACTCAGATATTAGCTTCCCCTGAAATGCTGCTTCATCAACTCCAGATGTTGTAACCTTAAATTAAACACTCTCCAAACACCCATCCTTAATCAACCTCATCACTGATTCTCTGCAAACCCTAAAGTAACCTCAAACCAACACTTCTCTAATTCGAACCCAAATCCATAATCAAAATCTTCCATTAAACACACCCATCGTCTATTTTTCTCAATTATCATCTTTTTCATCTTCAATTTCATCTTCCGTAGCTTCTCTGAGATCTTGTGAAACCCTAATTTCTTCACAGACTCACTAACATCTCGATCCCTCTTCAAAACTAAACTACCACTTCAATTTAGCAACAACCCTTTGAATCTTTATCCCTTAACATCTCGATTAACTCATAAATTTCCAAATAACCTCAATATCAACCTCAAACCCTAATTCTTACAGGCCCATCTCTCTTCAACTCAATCAAAGGTTCTAACCAAACCTAAACAACAAAATCAACTGCACCTTACTTATTCATGATCAAACTCTTCTTATCTCGATCTCAGAACTATATTTCATCTCCCAAAACAACCAGAAGAGGAAACAGAGAGGAGCAGAAGAAGAAAAGAAAGAAGAAGAACAAAGAAGAGAGAAGAAGAAGAAAAGTAATGAGAGTTTATCGTCTCGGTTTGGTGAAGATAAGGCTTACCCAAAAATGATTAAGGCACCCAAGAAACGGATAAGGGAAGCCAGGAGGTTTAAAACATAATGACTATTTTTCCTTTCACATATAATTGATGATATCTTCTTCGTCTGGTATTCGATTGACCCGCTCGAGTAGTCCATCTCACATAACTTTTCGAGGCCTATTTAATGGTACTAGTTTCGTACCTAAATCGTTGTTAGATTAATTTCTATTAATTAACATTCGTGTTAAACTAATCGAGTTATTATCGGCTAACACGTCTCTTGACTAGTCTAATAGCGTTGACGAGCTTGAGGGTCCTTACAAAAGTGGTTAAAGATATGGATAGAGTTTACGAATTTTCAGACAGACAGAAAGCGGTTTTTGGTTGCCTACAAGCAGCGCATGCCCAGGATTTTCTCCTTGCTATTCCAATTGAGGGACTTGGGCAGAAGATGACACCCTTGGATTACCGGTCCATTCTCAAATACAGGTTAATGATCCCTCTCTACCCTTCAGATTCATGATGTCCCGCTTGTTTCACATGACGTTTGGACTCGTATGGGGAGCATGCAGTTCATTGTAAGGTAGACCCTGAGTTTAAATATAGACATGATCATGTGAGGGATACTTTATATGATGTGCTATGGAGAGCCGGCGTTTCAGCAAAGAAAGAAACAACTGTCAATTTTTTGACAGACCTACTTGAGGGGAGATCAACACTCAGGCCAGCGGATGTTCTTATTTTGGGTGGGTTAATGGGAAACACACATGTGTTTACCTTACAGGGGTCTCGCCGTTAGTAGGTATTGGACATGGTACTTTCACGGTTGGACAAGCAGCACTAAGGATTGCGTCAGGTAAGATATCAAAGCATGAGAAAGCATGTATTGACAATGGACATGCTTCTATTCCCTTTTCTTTCGATACTTTTGGTTACTTATCTCCAGAGGTGGTTGGACTTCTCAAAAGAGTTCAAAAAGTCATGCACAGTAATGTCATGACTCCCGACACGAGAGACTTTGTTTTTAAGAGGATAGGTTTTGCAATTCAAAAAAGGCTTGCGGCGCAGCTTGTTGCTCGCTTGCCTGCTATGCAAATAATTCATTCTTAATAAATAAATACTAACTAAAAAGTTCTTGAAAAACAAAAATAAAAATATTTATTTTTTAAACTAATTATTATGGAGTCTGGAGATTTCCGGCGATTGAAAGCCGGAATTCGTTCCTTTCTCCCCTCGATCGCATCTTCCATTATTTTCCATCATCTTCCTTTTAGTTTCCTTTTAGTTCCCCCCTTGCATTCATCTTCATTAGGTATCTTTATTATTATTTTTTTCAAAACCCATTTTTCCTTATTAGGAATTTCCTTCATCAGGGTTCACCAGTGCATATCATGAATACTAGATCATCCCTGGCTCGATGCCCTCCTCCTTATTTAGACTCACAACCTCCACGTGAAGTTCCCCGTGTCACGATCAAGTGCCCATTCAGATTTTGTGATGGGTGTCTGATGGGTGTCATAAACACCTTAATTTATATCTATAGTTTATGCATTCTTTGATATGTTTTCATGTGAATTATGTATCTTATGTGTGTTTTTGAGTTATATAGGTGCAATGGAGTCATCCAGAGCAAAAGATGGAGAAAACGCTCATTTGAAGCGACAAGGGCAAAAGGTCATTTCATGGGTGAATGATATTGGGAGCTCATCTGAGGATAAGGGACTATCGGCTGGAGTATAAGAAGAATTACTAAACACACCCATGGTTGTTGATAGCCGTCCCATTGTTATTACCCTAAAACAACTCGAGAGACTTTCACACGGTTCATCCCCAATTTAATTTGTGAGCTGTTGTTATTCAGAATTCATGGAGAGATCGAGAAGATGAAGTTGTGTCTGAACTGAGATTGAGAGGAGAAGAAGTTGTTAATATTGTTGCTGTGATTACAAGTTCAGAGATGATGGATTTGGGGTTTCGGAGAAATTAGGTTTCTGTTGATGGAAGAATCGAATAAAGGGTGGTTTAGAAGTTGTAAATGAAGATGAAAGATGGGTTTCGTTTGAATTTTTTATTATACAGCCAGGATGGGAAGAGATTGAATGAATTTGAGAAGATTGTTGGTCATGGAACTGAGATAAGAGAAATGGGATGGAAGGTCTGAGCCGATTTCCGGATGAAATCGAGAGATTAATAAAGGTAGAGGAGAAGACGATGCTGGTAGAATGAATATGTGGTCAGTTACGTCCTGAGTTTGAGAACTCAATATTGCAGGCTAGATGCATGTTAGGATTAACATGTGCAGCTGAGGGTGATTATAAAGGGTTTATGGAGTTGATTTGGGAGTGACGGTGCTGTGGAAGATGCAGCTGAATCGAAAATCAGAGAAGCAGATAGATAGTGGTTGGCTGCGATGTTATGGGTTTGAGATGCTAAGAAGAATTGTGGCAGCTGATTTGTGGCAGTAAGCTAGACAAAAGAATGATATTTTAAGCTGTTGCACTGGCAGGTGAGAACTCAACCTGGTACTATGTGCAGCTACAGATGTTGGATGTGATGCTGTTGGTTGAGCAGGAGAAGGTAAATGGGAGACTGCAGGTGGGATATGAAGTTGTTGGAGTCTGACAACTTCAGTTGATGCAGTCAAGCCATGGTGCAAGCAATTGGTTGTTGTCATTTACAGAGAAGACTTGTAGCCGATGGCCTGAGCTGGGAATTTGAATGGGGTTTGCTTCCATAGGAAAGTGATGGTTCCAGTGGGTGCATATGGATGAACAAGGTGCAATGGCTGTGATAGAATTGCAGTTAAGTGCAGGACAAGGAGTTGTTGCTGCTAAAGTTGGAAGACTTGTGCGATTAACTGGCAGTAATGAGAGGGCTCTCAACTGTAGAATCAGGTGGAAGAACATCAGAAGTTGGTGGTTCTGGAGATGAGTTGAGATGATCTCATTCTTGAGCCGAAGCTACGGGTGGATTAAAATAACAGAATGAGAAGTGTAGCTGGTAATGGAACGGAAAAAATTGATGGAAGATGCTGTTGTTGCTCATTTGGAAGTCTCATAGCAGAATTACAGAAAGTTGTTGCTGCTACAGGTCAAGTTAGTGGCAGCTGAGTTAGCAGGTGGATTGCGAAAAAGATGTGGATTCTGGGAATGGATGTACTGCAGGCAGTATCGAATTGAACTGGTCATATGGGAGCTGCGGTGACTAAGAGATAGGTCTGGGAGTTAAGTTTGAGTCGAGAAGAACATGAATGGCTTGAAGCAGAGTTGCAGGTGGTGCTGGATTCTATGTGGGGATGAGTTGTGTTGGTTGTAAGAAAGATATTGAAGTGCAGTTCTCTTGGCTCTGAGATAAAAAGATGCTGATGTTGTGTATGGAATTGACATAAAGATATGGTAGTAATGGCTCTGGATATTGTTACAAGACAGCGCAGGTTAGGAGTTGATCTGGATTGAAATGGCAAAGGTTCTGGTGGAGTTGCTTGTCAGTTTTACAAGACTGACAAGCCAAATATTTAATGGGCTTATGACCTTTGTTTGAGGCCCGAATGGTGATTATGGGTTGGAAAGTTTTGGTCGAGAGTTACAAATGGAAAAAAGGCAGGAGAAGATTATAAAACAACCGAAACACCCCTCCTTTTGGGAGAATAATCTTTACTTCTAATTTTGTTCTAGGGTTTGTGAACATGATATATTTATTTCTTCTTTGGATGATCTCCATGAACATGAGAAAGATTATTATTATTGGTTATGTAATAATTGGATTTCCCATATGCTTTTTGATATGGTAAATTAGTTTTGTCTCCATATTATCGATTATGACTCACTATTTCTATTGTTACATGATTTGAATGCTTGTTTGATCGAATCGCGAATCGGTTGAGGTTGTTTTCTTTCTATTGCTTGATTAGGATTTGTTATACGCAAAAGTGATAAATTCCTGATTACAAGTAGCATAAATATGGTTATAGCTTGTAGTGATGCATCCTTGTAATCATATGTGAACCATAACCTTTGTTAAATCGGATTAGTGCTTTTACACGTTCGATTGCTTTGATTGACCTGATTTCATAGAACTTAATGCATGTAGGGAATTAAACTTGATTAATGCTTTTACACGTTAGGTTGTTCTCTAAGATAGAATTTATATTCGCATCTTTTAATGTGTTTGTTGATGACAAGAGGAGATTTGCGGGATAAACTTGCGATCAAGGTATCCTAGGGCCTTTGATAAAAGTTGAGATTAAAATATCAATTCTAGTTATTGTGTCGAAAACATGTTTGTGATTTAAGACGGAATCCTTAACCAATATCTTCACATATTTGGGTGTTTGCTTTGTTTTGTTTGCTTTTAGTTTAATTTCCTTTACATAAAATCAGAAAAATCACCCATTTGTTTATATATGAAATCGAAACAAACGACAACCTAGACCTCTCTGTGGGAATGATCCTTTTTTCCCCTTGCTATATATATTTTGAGTAGTAAGAAAGTGTAATTATTTTTGACGCCTACGACAATGATCAAATTTTGGCGCCGCTGCCGGGGAGGCAACGATTGTCACTTGTTTTTGGTTTCTTCTTTTTTGTTTTTAGTTTTGTTTTTATTTTTGTTTATACATTTCTTATTTTCTGGTTTTTAAACTTGGTTTGAGAATCTTATTTAAGGTACCAATACTATAGACGGAGCATATTGGAGTAATGGATACGGTTTTCAACCTCCTCAACACCATGACAATTACCCACCATTTATGGGATACAATCAAAACCAATTTATTGGCTATGATGCATATCCTAGACAACCTTACGGTGATATCCATACATACCAACAACAACCTTGTAGTGGGTATGTAAGTCAGCACCAAGGTGGGATAATTCTACTTCTAATTGGCTTTATTCGAGTTGTATGCAGATTATGAATGGATTGAAAGACATGCAACAAAGACTAGACCAACTTGACCGTGATAGAAAGAACGTCACACAAACCAATTTCTGTAAGACTTTTTCTTACCCGACTCCATATCGTATTTATGATCATTCACCCATTCAAAGGGAAGAGTCATGGGAAAGAGAACCTATTGTAGCCAATGGTGGTAAGCGTGTGAATGTTAGAAAACTTGCACAGAAATTATACAAGTTGGAAGATGATGGAGCCTCGGAAGAGCTTGTCGATGAAATTAGTAGGACCATTCGTATGGAACTTAAACGACGTCGTGATAAAAGTTAGGAAATCGACGACGATTCTGATTTCGGTGAGTCTGAAAATGAAGACGAAGAGGAGTATGTTGAGAATGTGACCGAATTACGTAATGTTGTGGAAGACCCAATTGAGCTTGCACATGATTGTAATGATGATGTTTATGTCGAGATTTTGGTTGAGCCAAAAATGGACGAAGAGTGGTTGCAAAGGTTTGATAGAGGACCATGATATAAAAGAGGTGGATAATTCACTTGAGTTTTTCAAGGATGAAGAGGATTCCGTGATACAAGAAATTGTGATAGGTTGTCTAACCCTTTGCCTATTGATTCTTCTCCTTTACCTCTTATTGGTTTGAATATATGTGCTTCGAGAATATTTTTGAATGACTTTGTTTTTCGATTTCCGCCATTAGAGGAACTTGATTCTCATACTATGCAGGTTTTGGAACAAGAAACCTTGGTAGTCCCTGACTTCTATATTCTTTATACACTTCCAAGTTTGGACAAGAATAAGTGTGCGAGAAACTTTTATCGGTTAATAACTTCATTTCTGTTTTATATTACTAATATTTGTGTGAAGCTAGTGTTTTCAAAACAGGTTCTATGGGAGGATCCCCAACTTTTCAGATTGTTGGTGTATGGGGCATTCGTCTTGCTAGTCGGCCTGACGACTTTAAACCAAGCGCTACATGGGAGGCAACCCATTGGATGAGTATTTCTTATCTCTTATCTTTTATTTTTCTTATCTTGTTTTTACTTTTTCTGATTTCTTGTCGCATATCATTATAAGATTTCCCACCTTAACTTTCTTTGGACGATTCAATTTACATTGAGGACAATGTAAAGTTTAAGTGTGCGGGAGTGGTTAAGTATTTGCATTGTAAATTTTTTTCATAAATTTTCAACTTTTTTGTAAACAATTGCATGAAAAACTCCAACTTGTAGTTAGTTTAGAGTCACATAGTATACATGTCGCTAAGATTACATCGAGATTCTCATTAGAGTGACTGAACTTAGAGATGCCAGAGAACATGATCAGGTTTCTTACTTGTATGAGAGTTAAAGTTGGATTTAACCATGCCAGTGGCAAATGAGGTGTAGACTGAATTCGGTATTAGAGTTGTGATCCCCTATAGTGGAGACTACCCGTTGTTACATCATGAGAGGCACCGACTTTCACTTCTTTGTACGTGTCTAAATTTGTGCTTTTAGAGTGTGTGTCACCGTACATAAACTCCGGATAGAATGGTGAGCTACCCAACCTCCCATTAATAGAAGCACTACTTTGATCTCTTGAGTGCTATTTTATCAATCATGATAGTGACATCAAATTGCTAACTTACATACCACTTGTAATCTTGTTCTCAGTTAGCACCATCCACTTTATCTCTCTCTATGCCAACAGGTCCATAGAAACACCATCATCATCAACAAGAGGAGCATCACAAAATTCGAAGTAAAGTTGAAGACGTTCAAGGGTTACAAGCAACGGTACATAAATGAGCAGATTTCAAATTCAATTACAGCAACAAGACAAAGAGAAGAATTTTTACAAGTTGAAGATTTATGTACAAGAGCGAATATTATGAAGATGAGATTTCAAA
Organism: Papaver somniferum; assembly: GCF_003573695.1. Taxonomy (NCBI): domain Eukaryota; kingdom Viridiplantae; phylum Streptophyta; class Magnoliopsida; order Ranunculales; family Papaveraceae; genus Papaver; species Papaver somniferum. Next base: position 68,790,507 of record NC_039362.1, read on the forward strand.
TTAATCAAGACATACAAGTTGTGAAGAATTAAGCGGTAAAGTACTTACACCATGGCCTTTGTACTTGTATTTTTATTTTATCTTATTTGTATTATTTTCTATTGTCTAAAAAATAAAAATAAAAAAAAAAGAATTGGGACATGGTCATCATTATGCTAGGTCCCATGTTAAAAAAATGAAAAAAAAAGAAAAAAAAAGACAAGAGAAAATTTGTTAGGTTCATCATTAGTTTTATTATTTTATTTTGTTTTGTTTTCATTTTGTATTTGTTTTATTTTTCTAGTCTTATAAAAAAAAACAAAACAAAAAACACGAAAAAAAAGAAAAAAAAGGAAAAAAAGGAAAAAAAAATAAATAAAAAATATTCATTGCATCATATTTTGGTTTGTTTAGTTCGTTTTTGGTTTTGTATTCATTCAATAAAGCCAATGGAAGAAGAAATGTTTATAATGAAGTGTTAAGCAACAAGGAATTAGAGGAAAGAATCACATTGTCAAGATTCTACGAAGTTCATGATTTCATCATCAAGAGTGGAAGACCGAAGACGAAGATGAAGACAAGGATTGAAGACCGATGACGTTTCTATGGATGCTGTGAGAGTGGTGCTAACTGCACGTCGAACGGATAACGAGGTAAGTAAGCATATTCCCACCTTCGTTAAGTGGTTGATTTCCTTTCTTAGAGATCGTCAAAGGGTTTTCAAAATGATAAAAGATGTGGGTTTTCAAAACAATTCGGAGGGTTTTTGCCTTCCTACCATTCAAGGTGTCGCAGGATTCTCTCTTCTCTCCTGCCTGGACACATGTGTGACCCATAAAAAGCTACTACCTCCGTCCCTAATTAGATGACCTAGTTAAAATTTACTAGTAAATTTAGAAATGATTTATCTCTCAAACTATACAAAGGATTTTCGTAAACTTTGTATCATCGGAAAGAATTTTAAAACAACTATCTAATGAATATAAATATGGCTATCAAATTTTACATATTTCTTATAATAATACTAATCTATCACTCCACTTATTTATGGTATAGGTCATCTAATTAGGGATGGATGGAGTATTTATTATTGAGAGCAACTTCATAAACCCTTTCTTGTGAGGTAGAGTCGAGACGTTCGATCACTCCGAACCCGAATTTCTTTCGATAAGGGATGGTTATTTCTCTCTCAACTTTTAAGGATGAGATTGTGTTCATATATGTGTCTAACTTCTTATGACTAGTTTGCAGAATCTTTATGTCTTCTTAGCGCGTTGGATGCTATCTTTGTGGAGAACTAGTAAGTTGGAAAGTAGGTTTTGTGGGTATATCTCTAGTAAACCCTCACGAGACTATAACTCGTCCACTAGGGACACCTAGGGGTTCAAAGGCTTGTTATACATGCTAAGTGTGACCGTAGCCTCGACGACACGGAGTTGTATGTATCATTTAGAATAAGTTTTGTTTGATTTGCTCGAGGACTAGCAAATTCTAAGTGTGGGGGAATTTGATAGGTGTCATAAACACCTTCATTTATATCTATAGTTTATGCTTTCTTTGCTATGTTTTCATGTGAATTATGTATCTTATGTGTGTTTTTGAGTTATATAGGTGCAATGGAGTCATCCAGAGCAAAAGATGGAGAAAACGCTCATTTGAAGCGACAAGGGCAAAAGGTCATTTCATGGGTGAATGATATCGGGATCTCATCTGAGGATAAGGGACTACTGTCTGGAGTTTAAGAAGAATTGCTAAAAAAACCCATGGGTGTTGATAGCCGTCCCATTTTTATTAACCTAAAATAACTCGAGAGACCTACACATTGTTCATCCCCAATTTCATTTTTGAGCTGCTTCTATTCAGAATTCATGGAGAGAATTCATGGAGAGATCGAGAAGATGAAGTTGTGTCTGAACTGAGATTGAGAGGAGAAAAAGTTGTTATTATTGTTGTTGTGATTACAAGTTCAGAGATGATGGATTTTGGGTTTCAGAGAAATTAGGTTTCTGTTGATGGAAGAATCGAATAAAGGGTGGTTTAGAAGTTGTAAAGGAAGATGAAAGATGGGTTTCGTTTGAATTTTTTATTATACAGCCAGGATGGGAAGAGATTGATGAATTTAAGAAGATTGTTGGTCATGGAACTGAGATAAGAGAAATGGGATGGAAGGTCTGAGCCGATTTACGGATGAAATCGAGAGATTAATAAAGGCAGAGGAGAAGACGGTGCTGGTAGAATGTATATGTGGTCACTTACGACCTGAGTCTGAGAACTCAATATTGCAGGATAGATGCATGTTAGGATTAACAGATGCAACTGAGGGTGATTATAAAGGGTTTATGGAGTTGATTTGGGAGTGACGATGCTGTGGAAGATCCAGCTGAATCGGAAATCAGCGAAGCAAATAGATAGTGGTTGGCTGTGATGTTATGGGTTTGAGATGCTGAGAAGAATTGTGGCAGCTAATTTGTGGCAGTAAGCTAGACAGAAGAATGAGAGTTTAAGCTGTTGCACTGGCAGGTGAGAACTCAGCCTGGTACTGTGTGCAGCTAAAGATGTTGGCTGTGATACTGTTGGTTGAGCAGGAGAAGGTAAATGGGAGACTGCAGGTGGGATTATGGAGCTGTTGGAGTCTGGCAACTTAAGTTGATGCAGTCAAGCCATGGTACAAGCAATTACAGAGAAGACTTGTAGCTGATGGCCTGAGCTGGGACTTTGAATGGTGTTTACTGCCATAGGAAATTGATGGTTCTGGTGGGTGCACATGGATGAACAAGGTGTAATGGCTGTGATAGAATTGTAGTTAAGAGCAGGACAAGGAGTTGTTGCTGCTAAAGTTGGCAGCTTTGTGCGATTAACTGGCGGTAATGAGAGGGCTCTCAACAGTAGAATCAGGTGGAAGAACATGAGCAGTTTGTGGTTCTGGAGGTGAGTTGAGATGAGCTCATTATTGAGCTGAAGCTACAGGTGGATTAAAATAACAAAATGGAAAGTGTAGCTGGTAATGGAACGGCATAAATTGGTAGAAGATGTTGTTGTTGCTCATTTGGAAGTGTCATGGCAGAATTGCAGAAAGTTTTTGCTGCTACAGGTCAAGTTGTGGCAGCTGAGTTAGCAGGTGGATTGCGAAGAAGATGTGGATTCTGGGAATGGATGCACTGCAGGCAGTATCGAATTGAACTGGTCAGATGGGAGTTGCGGTGACTAAGAGATGGGTTCTGGAGTTAAGTTTGAGTCGAGAAGAACATGAATGGATTGAAGCAGAGTTGCAGGTGGTGCTGGATTCTATGTGGGGATGAGTTGTGTTGGCTGTAAGAAAGATATTGAAGTGCAGTTATCTTGGTCTGAGATAAAAAGATGCTGATGTTGTGTATGGAATTGAAATAGAGATATGGTGGTAATGGCTCTGGAGATTGTTACAAGACAGCGCAGGTTAGGAGTTGAGCTGGATTGAAATGGCAAAGGTTCTGGTGGAGTTGCTTGTCAGTTTTACAAGACTGACAAGCCAAATATTTAATGGGCTTATGAGATTTGTTTGAGGCCCGAATGGTGATTATGGGCTGGACAGTTTTGGTCGAGAGTTACAAATGGAAAAAAGGCATGAGAAGATTATAAAACAACCGAAACACCTGTCCTTTTGGGAGAATAATCTTTACTTCTACTTTTGTTCTAGGGTTTGTGAACATGATAGATTTAGTTCTTCTTTGGATGAACTCCATGAACATGAGCTAGATTATTATTATTGGTTATGGAATAATTGGATTTCACATATGCTTTTTGATATGGTAAATTATTTTTCTATCCATATTATCGATTATGATTCATTATTTCTATTGTTACATGCTTTGAATGCTTGTTTGATCGAGTCGGGAATCGGTTGAGTTTGTTTTCATATCTATTGTTAGATTAGGATTTGTTATACGCAAAAGTGATAAATTCCTGATTACAAATAACATAAATATAGTTATAGCTTGTAGTGATGCATCCTTGTAATCATATGTGAACCATAACCTTTGTTAAATCGGATTAGTGGTTTTACACGTTCGATTGCTTTGATTGGCCTGATTTCATAGAACTTAATGAATCTAGGGAGTTAAACTTGATTAGTGCTTTTACACGTTAGGTTGTTCACTAAGATAAAATTCATATTAGCATCTTTTAATGTGTTTGTTAATGAAAAGAGGAGATTTGCGGGATAAACTTGCGATCAAGGTATCCTAGGGCCTTTGATAAAAGTTGAGATTAAAATATCAATTCTAGTTATTGTGTCGAAAACATGTTTGTGATTGAAGACGAAATCCTTAACCAATATCTTCACATATTTGCATACTTGCTTTGTTTTGTTTGCTTTTAGTTTAATTTCCTTTACATAAAATCAGAAAAATCCCCCATTTGTTTATATAAGAAATTGAAACTAACGACAACCTAGACCTTTATGTGGGAACGATCCTTTCTTGCCCTTGCTATATATATTTTGAGTAGTAAGAAAGTGTAATTTTTTTTGACGCCTACGACAACGATCAAATTTTAGCGCCGCTGCCGGGAGGCAGCGGTTGTCACTTGTTTTTGGTTTCTTCTTTTTTGTTTTTATTTTTGTTTATACATTTCTTATTTTCTGGTTTTTAAACTTGGTTTGAGAATCTTATTTCAGGTACCAATACTATGGACGGAGCATATTGGAGCAATGGATACGGTTTTCAACCTCCTCAACACTATGAAAATTACCCACCATCTATGGGATACGATCAAAACCAATTTATTGGCTATGATGCATATCCTAGACAACCTTACGGTTATTTTCATACATACCAACAACAACCTTGTAGTGGGTATGTAAGTCAGCACCAAGGTGGGATAATTCTACTTCTAATTGGCTTCATTCGAGTTGTATGCAGATTATGAATGGATTGCAAGACATGCAACAAAGCCTAGACCAACTTGACCGTGATTGAAAGAACGTCGCACAAACCAATTTCTGCAACACTTTTTCTTACCCGACTCCGGATCGTAGTTATGATCATTCACCCATTCAAAGGGAAGAGTCATGGGAAAGAGAACCTATTATAGCCAATGGTGGTAAGCGTGTGAACGTTAGAAAACTTGCACAGAAATTATACAAGTTGGAAGATGATGGAGCCTCGGAAGAGCTTGTCCATGAAATTAGTAGGACCATTCGTATGGAACTTAAACGACGCCATGATAAAGGTTGGGAAACCGACGACGATTCTGATTTCGGTGAGTCTGAAAATGAAGACGAAGAGGAGTATGTTGAGAATGTGACCGACTTAAGTAAAGTTGTGGAAGACCCAATTGAGCTTGCACATGATTGTAATGATGATGTTTATGTCTAGACTTTGGTTGAGGCAAAAACGGACGAAGAGTGGTTGCAAGGTTTGATAGAGGACCATGATATAAAAGAGGTGGATAATTCACTTGAATTTTTCTAGGATGAAGAGGATTGCGTGATACAAGAAATTGTGATAGGTTTGTCTAACCCTTTGCCTATTGATTCTTCTCATTTACCTCTTATTGGTTTGAATATATGTGCTTCGAGAATATTGTTGAATGACTTTGTTTTTCGATTTCCGCCATTAGAGGAACATGATTCTCATACTATGCAGGTTTTGGAACAAGAAACCGTGGTAGTCCCTGACTTCTATATTCTTTATACACTTCCAAGTGTGGACAAGAATAAGTGTGGGAGAAACTTTTATCGGTTAATAACTTCATTTCTGTTTTATATTACTAATATTTGTGTGAAGCTAGTAGTTTCAAAACAGGTTCTATGGGAGGATCCCAACTTTTCAGATTGTTGGTGTATGGGGAATTCGTCTTGCTAGTCGGGCTGACAACTTTAAACCAAGCGCTACATGGGAGGCAACCCATAGGATGAGTATTTCTTATTTCTTATCTTTTATTTTTCTTGTCATGTTTTTACTTTTTCTGATTTCTTGTCGCATATCATTATAAGATTTCCCACCTTAACTTTCTTTGGATGATTCAATTTACATTGAGGACAATGTAAAGTTTAAGTGTGTGGGAGTGGTTAAGTATTTGCATTGTAAATTTTTTTCATAAATTTTCAACTTTTTTGTAAACAATTGTATGAAAAACTCCAACTTGTAGTTAGTTTAGAGTCACATAGTATACATGTTGCTAAGATTACATCGAGATTCTCATAAGAGTGACTGAACTTAGAGATGCCAGAGAACGTGATCAGGTTTCTTACTTGTATGAGAGTTAAAGTTGGATTTAACCATGCCAGTGGAAAATGAGGTGCAGACCGAGTTCGGTATTAGAGTTGTGATCCCCTATAGTGGAGACAACCCGTTGTTACATCATGAGAGGCACCTACCTTCACTTCTTTGTACGTGTCTAAATGTGCTTTTAGAGTGTGTGTCACCGTACGTAAACTCCGGGTAGAATGGTGAGCTACCCAACCTCCCACCAATATGAGCACTACTTTGATCTCTTGAGTGTTATTTTATCAATCATGATGGTGACATCGAATTGCTAAGTTACATACCACTGGTAATCTTATTCGCAGTTAGCACCATCCACTTTATCTCTCTCTACACCAACAGGTCCATAGAAACACCATCATCATCAACAAGAGGAGCATCACAAATTCGAAGGAAAGTTGAAGACGTTCAAGGTTTACAAGCAACAGTACAGAAATGAGCATATTTCAAATTCAAGTAAAGAAACAAGATAAAGAGCAGAATTTTTACAAGTTGAAGACTTATGTACAATAGCGAATATTATCAAGATGAGATTTCAAGAAGTTTAATCAAGACATACAAGTTGTGAAGAATTAAGCGGTAAACTACTTACACCATGGCCTTTGTAATTGCATTTTTATTTTATCTTTTTTTTTTAATTTGTATTATTTTCTCTTGTCTAAAAAAAAGAAAAAAATAATTGGGACATGGTCATCATTATGCTAGGTCCATTGTTGAAAAAAAATGAAAAATGGAAGAAAAAAAAAGAAAAAAAGACAAGAGAAAATTTGTTAGGTTCATCATTAGTTTTATTATTTTGTTTTGTTTTCATTTTTGTATTTGTTTTATTTTTCTAGTTTTACAAAAAAAAAAGAAAAAAAAAGATATATTCATTGCATCATATTTTGGTTTGTTTAGTTCGTTTTTGGTTTTGTATCATTCAATAAAGCCAATGGAAGAAAAACTATTTAAAATGAAGTTTTAAGCACTAAGGAATTAGAGGAAAGAATCACATTGTCAAGATTCTACGAAATTCAAGATTTCATCATCAAGAGTTGAAGACCGAAGACGAAGATGAAGACAAGGATCGAAGACCGATGACGTTTCTATGGATGCTGTGAGAGTGGTGCTAACTGCACGTCGAACGGATAACGAGGTAAGTAAGCATATTCCCACCTTCGTTAAGTGGTTGATTTCCTTTCTTAGAGATCTTCAGACAAAAGGGTTTTCAAAATGATAAAAGATGTGGGTTTTCAAAACAATTCGGAGGGTTTTTGCCTTCCTACCATTCAAGGTGTCGCAGGATTCTCTCTTCACTCCTACCTGGACACATGTGTGACCCATAAAAAGCTATTTATTATTGAGAGCAACTTCATAAACCCTTTCTTGTGAGGTAGAGTCGAGACGTTCGATCACTCCGAACACGAATTTCTTTCGATAAGGGATGGTTATTTCTCTCTCAACTTTTAAGGATGAGATTGTGTTCATATATGTGTCTAACTTCTTATGACTAGTGTGCAGAATCTTTATGTCTTTTTAGCGCGTTGGATGCTATCTTTTCGGAGAACTAGTAAGTTGGAAAAGTAGGTTTTGTGGGTATATCTCTAGTAAACTCCCACAAGACTATAACTCGTCCACTAGGGACACCTAGGGGTTCAAAGGCTTGTTATACATGCTAACTGTGACCGTAGCCTCGACGACACAGAGTTGTATGTATCATTTAGAATAAGTTTTGTTTGATTTGCTCGAGGACTAGCAAATTCTAAGTGTGGGGGAATTCGATAGGTGTCATAAACACCTTCATTTATATCTATAGTTTATGCTTTCTTTGCTATGTTTTCATGTGAATTATGTATCTTATGTGTGTTTTTGAGTTATATAGGTGCAATGGAGTCATCCAGAGCAAAAGATGGAGAAAACGCTCATTTGAAGCGACAAGGGCAAAAGGTCATTTCATGGGTGAATGATATCGGGAGCTCATCTGAGGATAAGGGACTACCGTTTGGAGTTTAAGAAGAATTGCTAAAAACACCCATGGGTGTTGATAGCCGTCCCATTTTTATTACCCTAAAATAACTCGAGAGACCTACACATTGTTCATCCCCAATTTCATTTTTGAGCTGCTGCTATTCAGAATTCATGGAGAGAATTCATGGAGAGATCGAGAAGATGAAGTTGTGTCTGAACTGAGATTGAGAGGAGAAGAAGCTTTTATTATTGTTGTTGTGATTACAAGTTCAGAGATGATGGATTTGGGGTTTCAGAGAAATTAGGTTTCTGTTGATGGAAGAATCGAATAAAGGGTGGTTTAGAAGTTGTAAAGGAAGATGAAAGATGGGTTTCGTTTGAATTTTTTATTATACAGCCAGGATGGGAAGAGATTGATGAATTTGAGAAGATTGTTGGTCATGGAACTGAGATAAGAGAAATGGTATGGAAGGTCTGAGCCGATTTCCGGATAAAATCGAGAGATTAATAAAGGCAGAGGAGAAGACGCTGCTGGTAGAATGTATATGTGGTCACTTACGGCCTGAGTCTGAGAACTCAATATTGCAGGATAGATTCATGTTAGGATTAACAGGTGCAACTGAGGGTGATTATCAAGGGTTTATGGAGTTGATTTGGGAGTGACGATGCTGTGGAAGATCCAGCTGAATCGGAAATCAGGGAAACAAATAGATAGTGGTTGGCTGTGATGTTATGGGTTTGAGATGCTGAGAAGAATTGTGGCAGCTAATTTGTGGCAGTAAGCTAGACAGAAGAATGAGAGTTTAAGTTGTTGCACTGGCAGGTGAGAACTCAGCCTGGTACTATGTGCAGCTACAGATGTTGGCTGTGATGCTGTTGGTTGAGAAGGAGAAGGTAAATGGGAGACTGCAGGTGGGATTATGGAGCTTTTGGAGTCTGGCAACTTCAGTTGATGCAGTCAAGCCATGGTACAAGCAATTACAGAGAAGACTTGTAGCTGATGGCCTGAGCTGGGACTTTGAATGGTGTTTACTGCCATAGAAAATTGATGGTTCTGGTGGGTGCACATGGATGAACAAGGTGTAATGGCTGTGATAGAATTGTAGTTAAGAGCAGGACAAGGAGTTGTTGCTGCTAAAGTTGGCAGCTTTGTGCGATTAACTAGCGGCAATGAGAGGGCTCTCAACTGTATAATCAGGTGGAAGAACATGAGCAGTTGGTGGTTCTGGAGGTGAGTTGAGATGAGCTCATTCTTGAGCTGAAGCTACGGGTGGATTGAAATAACAAAATGGGAAGTGTAGATGGTAATGGAACGGCAGAAATTGGTAGAAGATGTTGTTGTTACTCATTTGGAAGAGTCCTGGCAGAATTGCAGAAAGTTGTTGCTGCTACAGGTCAAGTTAGTGGCAGCTGAGTTAGCAGGTGGATTGCGAAGAAGATGTAGATTCTGGGAATGGATGCGCTGCAGGCAGTATCGAATTGAACTGGTCATATGGGAGCTGCGGTGACTAAGAGATGGCTTCTGGGAGTTAAGTTTGAGTCGAGAAGAACATGAATGGATTGAAGCAGAGTTGCAGGTGGTGCTGCATTCTATGTGGGGCTGAGTTGTGTTGGATGTAAGAAAGATATTGAAGTGCAATTCTCTTAGCTCTGAGATAAAAAGATGTTGATGTTGTGTATGGAATTGAAATAGATATATGGTGGTAATGGCTCTGGAGATTGTTACAAGACAGCGCAGGTTAGGAGTTGAGCTGGATTGAAATGGCAAAGGTTCTGGTGGAGTTGCTTGTCAGTTTTACAAGACTGACAAGCCAAATATTTAATGGGCTTATGAGCTTTGTTTGAGACCCGAATGGTGATTATGGGCTGGACAGTTTTGGCCGAGAGTTACAAATGGAAAAAAGGCAGGAGAAGATTATAAAACAACCGAAACACCTCTCCTTTTGGGAGAATATTCTTTAATTCTACTTTTGTTCTAGGGTTTGTGAACATGATAGATTTATTTCTTCTTTGGATGAACTCCATGAACATGAGCTAGATTATTATTATTGGTTATGGAATAATTGGATTTCACATATGCTTTTTGATATGGTAAATTAGTTTTGTCTCCATATTATCGATTATGATTCACTATTTATATTGTTACATGATTTGAATGCTTGTTTGATCGAGTCGCGAATCGGTTGAGTTTGATTTCATCTTTATTGATAGATTAGGATTTGTTATACGAAAAAGTGATAAATTCCTGATTACAAGTAGCATAAATATGGTTATAGCTTGTAGTGATACATCCTTGTAATCATATGTGAACCATAACCTTTGTTAAATCGGATTAGTGCTTTTACACGTTCGATTGCTTTGATTGGCCTGATTTCATAGAACTTAATGCATCTAGGGAATTAAACTTGATTAGTGCTTTTACACGTAAGGTTGTCTCTAAGATAAAATTCATATTCGCATCTTTTAATGTGTTTGTTGATGACAAGAGGAGATTTGTGGGATAAACTTGCGATCAAGGTATCCTAGGGCCTTTGATAAAAGTTGAGATTAAAATATCAATTCTAGTTATTGTGTCGAAAACATGTTTGTGATTGAAGACGAAATCCTTAACAAATATCTTCACATATTTGCGTGCTTGCTTTGTTTTGTTTGCTTTTAGTTTAATTTCCTTTACATAAAATCAGAAATATCCCCCATTTGTTTATATAAGAAATCGAAACAAACGACAACCTAGACCTCTCTGTGGGAATGATCCTTTCTTGCCCTTTCTATATTTATATTTTGAGTAGTAAGAAAGTGTAATTATTTTTAACGCCTACGACAATGATCAGTGTCGTAATGGAGTTGGAGGTAGAGGCTTGGGCAACTCGTCATTCCAAAAGCACTTGCATGATCGGCATTGTCGCACAGAGGATAGGAAAGACTCATGTAGGGTTAGATTAAGCAGCAACTTGGAGATTTTCAGGGCTTGGGAAGATGTTCTCAGACAGATACAGATGTGGTTGTGTTGTAGTTTCCTACATATGTATGCATAAAGAAGACCTTGCAAATGCAGGATGAATGATGATGTCATCATTGCAGGACCATACAATGGCAGTGGCGTAGATTTTCTGTTCAAGATGTTAGCAGCCCCATTGCACCATTGATTAACTCAAGCAATGTTGATGTCATTGTATCTGAATCTGGTATTGACACTGATACACCCCCACCCCTTGCAGGTTGCATTTTTCCCTATCTTTGAAAGCTTGCCTTGATAAGGTCTTACATAATCATATGGATTTGTCTACTTGGATCCATTTGTTTCTTCTTCCGGTCTGCACTCTCAACATGTACATTCCCAAATGTACCTTGGAAGAAAGATCTGGCACTCGGAAACGGCTTCAGATTGCATCAATCAACCAAGCATTATCGAAGTGGAAATAACCAGCAGGTTGTAGCTCCATGCTTTCTAAATTGCTTGAGTTTTTCAATACCATGCAGCCACCCAAGCAACGCCCAAAGAATATCAAGAAAAATCCAACATCACTGCATGCCGGAAAAAGATGATCTACAGTTATTACACAACTGCGATCGGAGTTCTCTCCTCTAATGGCATTGCACTAGCTAATGAGGATAATCTCTCGGAGCTAATACACAAAGGAACATCCTGTGGCAGGGACATCTTGACACGACACCCATATTTGTCAGTGCAGACTCAGTGTTGACGGTTTTAAAAAGCTTCCCAAAAGGCACATCATGTGGCAGGGACGTCTTAAGGGCTCAACACCTCCTCGATGCTTTGAGTGGGTCTGCTGCCGTTGTTGAGGATGAGATTTTGTCTTCGATTGTTGATGTAGTCAACTTGCTACTGGTTGATAAGTGCCCTAGTAGTCTAGGTGAATTTATCGCTAGTACTCCATTGACTCCACTTGCTAAACCTGGTGGTGGCTTAAGGTCTATCGTTGTAGGCACTATATGGAGAAGGTTTGTTTCTAAACTTGATGCAACCTTGGTTGGCACGAATATGGCCACCTATCTTAGTGACTATGAATTTAGGGTTGGTGTAGAAGGTGACGGTGAGGGTATTCTGCACTCTGTTAACAGACTTGTTGAACTACAAGGTAGTAAGAACAACATGTCAATGTTGCTCGTTGACTTTACTAATGCGTTTAACCTTGTTGATATGACTGTGATGCTTAAGGAGGTTATGAATAAATAAACTATTATATCTAAGTGTGTTGAACTGTGTGTACTCATCCCGCAAGGCTCTATTATAGGCATCATGCCCCTTCGTCTGCTCAAGAGGTTCAACAGGGTGACCTTTAAGCCCGTTGGTATTTGCGTTAACTCTTCACACCCTTGTGCTCAAAATTGCCTCCTAGTGCACCTTGGACCCGTACACTTGGTACTTAGACGACGACACCATCATTGGGGACACCTTAGAGGTCTCTAAAGCTCTCCAGATTATTCAAACTGATGGTAGAGATCGAGAGATGTTTGTTAATGACAGCAAGATGAATATTTTTGTCCTAATGCAGATTCTCGTGCTTCTTTGGGTGGTGTATTTCCTTCCAATATTGGGAGGCCTTCAACAGGTGTTAAGTTGCTGGGTGGACCAGTTAGTCTTGACTCCAAGTTTTGCAGTAACATGGTTATGCAGAGGGTTCAAAAAATAATTCAATTGATGCTTGTTGTCCGGAAGTTAAGAGACCCTCAGTGCGAGCTTCTTCTTCTTCGTAATTGTGCAGGTGTCTCTCGGATGTATTTCACTATGAGAACCACCAGTCCCGCGGCATTGCAACTGGCTAAGTCACATTTCGACCTCCATCTCTTTCAGCATCTGAGACAACTAAGAACCGATGATGCGGCAGGTTATGTGCCTTTACAACAACGTATTTCTTCGTTGCCCATCAAAAACGGAGGCTTGGGTATTTACACAATGGTTGATACGAGCCAATACTGCTACTTAGCTTCATTCATTCAGATAAAGTCTATTCAAGCTCTTTTTCTTGGCCCGTATGTCTTCATCGCAACAAGCAATACCTATCAGTATGCTCTCCACAGTTACCTGTAGGCTTGTAATATCTCAGCTTCAGCTTTTAACGTTGATAAAGCTATCCCCCATCCTATGAAAACCTTGGCAGTCATATACTTCGACATTATTAAGACGGAGTTGCCTAGAAAGTTTCAGTTGACTGAACGAGATTCAGTGTTGTTACAATGAAACATAACTAAGCATGCTCAAGACTACTTACTATCCATACTCATTAGTGGGATTAATCAAGTTATTGAGCCCAGAAAATTCAGTTCGAACCTCTTATACATGCTTAGTATACCACTATTTTGAATGGAAGTATTTGTCCTTGTTGCAACCGCTGAATGGATTCTTTCGGAGACCAGGCTTTACACTGTGCTAGTGATGTCGGGATCAAATTTTTTTCACGACCTAGTAAGAGATGTCTTTTTTGATATTTTCTATAAGGCCGGTATTGCAGCTATGAAAGAAGTTTTGTTGGGTTTATTCTGATAACGATTCTGTATTGCGTCCTGCTGATATTTTAGTTTACAACTGGGAAACGAACAAGATACATGTCTTGATGTCACTGGAGTCTCTCCTTTTACAGGTAACACTGCTTTTCTGCCCGGGCGCGATATTTCTAATGCTACTGTTTATGGGTGAAAACTATTCCTGCCGAATTTGGTAATTTGGGGAGTGTGGATGAGGAATGAATCTAAACCCTAAACAAATGCACTGCACGGGAGTGCTTTGTGATTCGAGAAATCAATCTGTACAATTCTGGCCTAAACCAAGAAATGGACGTTCCAGACTTGCTTCAGTCACAAAGTGAAGGAGATGGGGTTGATCTTAGGGAGGGAAGCGAAGAAGGTGTTGAGATTGTGAAGGTGTTGGATATGTATGACTTGTATCAGAAAGCTGATCTGGCTTACAGAATGAAAGCTATCAGTTATGGTGTTGGAATACAATTGTATCAACACTTAGTTTCTGTTGTCTTGTCTTGTTTGAAAATAGAGAGGAGAACCTATTTATACAAGTCATTGAGCTTAACCCACGTCTCTCATGGGAAGTGTATAAAGTGGAGTGATGGAGTAGTGGAGTTGCGTGTGTTGGTGTTACACGATCAGTCTTGCCCACTTCTCCCATCATCACTAACCGTCCATGACTTCCTGACACGTTCTTGTGATGGAGCGTTGTGCGCTGCACGCTGTAAACCGCCAGACCAATACCCCAGTATGTATCCCCCAGTTTGTGACATGATTGATATCTCGAATGTGCGGATCGTGGGACCCAAAAAATGTAGCATGTAATGCTAGGTTAAATAACTAAGTTATTTGAGAATTTGATACTTGTAAAATATCACGTGAATTCTATGCATGTAATGCATCGAATATATTCAACATGTATGAAGCATCGTTGTTGAGTGTCTTAAAATAGCATCATGCCCAGCCTACTTCATGTGATGGTTTGGAGGCTGCGCAAGCAAGTCCTCTCTTGGCCGACCACATGGTGTGGTAGAGTGGCGGATGGTAATCACCACGACACCTCATTGACCAACTAACTCCTGACCAGGGATGTATAACCAAGCAGGTGAAGTTGAACGGACGAGATGATCTTTGAGACACTCATCTGCGACCGTTAGTGGAATTAAGGTTTATGAAGATGTGTGCAAGCGTCACTCTTCAGCTTGGTCGAATTCAAGCTTGGGACACGATTTCGGCAAGGCCGATTGGTCATGCGTGTAGACGGTATGCCGGTGTACATGCCCATGCCTCATTGTCTCGTGAAAGTGTAATCTAGATCGCTCAATTTTTCCGGTAAAGAGGAGAGACTAGGATTGATTTGCGACAGAGATTTTGTGCCGCAAAGGCCGCGCGTCATGCCGATTTTGGGCGCACGTTTCGAGGCGACCAAGCCTGGTCGGTCTTGACCGATTAGTCTGGTATGCAGACGACGGGCTGATGTACACGCTTATATTTCATTGTCCCATAGAAAAGTGATCTAAGCCACTCAATTTGTCCGGCAAAGTTGAGTGGTCGAGATTAGTTTGCAATTGGGAGGTGTGACCACGCCTAGTTTGGGCGTGCGAATCGAGGCAACCAGGCATGATATGCTTTGGACGATCGAGTGTGGAGATAAATGGGCCCACGATGATCATGTTGATGCGTACCAGACCTGCCTAGTCTATTCCTGGACCCTTCATTCGTGCAGGAGAAAATGGACGCTCGCGATGTTCAAACCCTAATTAGGGTTTCACCGACCGTGCGTCATGCCTTGTTTGGGCGTACGAACTGGAACGACCAACTATAGTTGGTCCTGACCGATCGATCATGTATGCAGGCGGGCCCATGATGATTGTGTTGACATGCTCTGGTCCCTTTGACTCTACATCTACACCCTCCATCTATGCCTGCGAATATGGATGGTTGAGACTACTTTGCGATACATGTAATGTGTCGCAAACTATAATTTAGAGTTTCTCGTCCACGCTGTTTTGGCTGGACGTATTGGAAAGCCATGCTACCCTTTTGGGGAGGCCGACCATGCGGGTCCGCATTGGGCTGGTGGTGAATACTCCAATACCTGCTTAAGGGTTATGGATTCGATCTGAGCCATCCAATCATGCTGGTGAAGTTGGATGGTCGTGATCGTTTCTGAGACTGATATGGACAGTCCAGATCCTCAATCGGGCTAGTATAACACTCCGAGAGTTATAACATGTACGGGTATTTCGTACATGCTTCATTATTAATGCTTGGAGATTCGTGTTGCTCTGCTGAGAGCAACACTCAGTCGTCATGCCGCACCAATGATAAGAGTGGAGAAGTACAGAAAATACAAGGCTGGTCATGCATTAATAATGTTATAAATTCACAAGGTATATGGGATTGTTGCTGCATGCTCCATTTTAGGTGAATTAGTAAAGTGGATAAGTATTCATCACTTATTAGTAGCTTTATCCTTTGCAGGATGTCAGCGCATAAATTTGGTTTTACAAATTTAGCCCTGAACTAAAATCCACCATCAACATTAAGTCCCCTTCCTAGCGCATAATGGTTGCATTATTGTGGGGGTAGGCATGAGATGGTGACAGTTAAATATAAAACTTATGAGACAAAGTTAGATGTTACCAGGAGAGACGGGTCATCTTGTCCTTGGAGCATGTCACGTTCAAGAGGCGTCCAGGCGAGCGTTCCCCTAGCATGATGTCGGTCTTGCCTGCTTCGATCGACCTTGCTATGCCTGCTTCGATCGAGGGGCTATTGCGCCTGCTTGATCGAACGTGGGCTTGATGTGCCTAATCGACGAACTGCTGCGCCTGCTTCGTTCGTGGGAGTACGCCAGGTGTGACGACGACCTTGGTGGGACCGGTTTCCTCCTTCAGATATTTGAGCCAAGAAGGGAATAGAACTTATATGCTCCTCTTCCCATAGACAACCGTGCATGTAACCCTGAACGGATGTGGACCCCACCATGTATATGCTTCGACCAAACGTTGCCCTGTTGCACCTGTTTGATAGGCATGTGGGCCCGCCTACTTCGCTCAACCGTGGGACTCATCATGCGTCTGCTTGGTCGAACATGGGCTTGTTGTGTCTGCTTCGGTTAAACGTGGGTCCACTGTGTGCCTGCTTTGATCGAACGTGAGACACGATGTAAGCATGCTTGCTTCGAACATGGGAAGATGTGCATGGTTCAATTAAACACGGGTCCACCGTGTACATGCTTCAAACGTCGGCCTTGTGCTTCGACTGAAAACCGGCCCTGCTGTGTGTGCCTATTTCATTCGAATACCAGCCTTATGACCTTGATCAACTACGGCTTCGTGGACTCGACCAACACCGACCTTGTTTACTGACGTGGCCCAATACCATCCTTACTTGCTGACGTGGCCCAATACCATCCTTGTGACCTTGATCGGCCTTGACCAATACCGGCCTGACGTGACCCCAGCCTACTTGCATGACGTGATATCAGTCTTGCTTGCGTGACGGGATATTAGCCTTGCGATCTCGACCAATACCAGCTTCGCGGACTTGGACAACACCGGCCTTGTTTGCTGACGTGGCTCAATACCAGCCTTGCTTTCTTTGCCCGAACGTGGGACCCGCCGCGTGCCTTCTTTTCTTGGGGCCGGCTGTTGCCTCACCCAACACCAGACTTGCTCCTTGACCAACACTGGCCTTGCCTTGACGAACACCGGCCTTGCTGACGGACATCGCTGCCTCGACCGACACCGGCCTTGCTGTCTTGTTTCTTTCGAACACCGGACTTGTCCCGTATACCAGCTTTGTTACTTCTACCAACACCGGCCTTGCTACTGTGAACAACACCGGTTTTGCTGACTAACACCGGTCTTTCTAACCAACATCGGTTTCCCTTTGATCAAACGTGGCACCCAGGCGTGCTTGCTTTGCCCAAACGTGAACCTTGTATGTTCGAACGTGGTGTGGGTCCCGCTGAGAGCGTTGAAGCAGCTTCTGGAGCGAGAAGGTCCTGGAGAGCGTTGAAGAAGCTTCTGGTGGAGGGAGCGTTGAAGCGTCTTCTGGTGGAGAGAGTGTTGAAGCGGCTTCTGCTGGAGATAGTGTTGAAGCAGCTTCTTCAGGAGAGAGTGTTGAAGCAAGCTTCTTGTGGAAGAGCGGTGAGCAGCTTCCTCTTCAGTTTGATTTACACTTGCGAATTACATGCTTCTTGATTGACGGTGTTGAAGAAGTCCCTGACTGACGGTGAAGGAACTTCATGCTGAGCCTCAGTCCCCAAGTGTGATTTACATGGTTCTATCTTGTATGGTCGGTGGGTTTACCATAATAAAGATATCACCATCTCTCCTCCGTGACTCTACTACTTCTCCGTGGGAAAATAAAATATGCAGAAGTTCGGATTACCTATGTCCGTAGTGGTTGTTGCTACGGTGAAGCTTGAACAACGGTTCTGAACCGAAGCTGCGATCAGAAGAGACTGGGAGGAAGATGAAGCGAACTTGGCGGTCTTCATATAATGGTAGAGCTTGTCTCATTATTAGAGGGAGAAGCTAATAATAGAACCGATGGATTCTTGATGTTTCCTCATGGAATGAAGAAGGGGGGGACAGTCCCCTGCCCACGGGTATCCATTGAGCCTTCGACTTGATAGATGTTGTCGCGCTGGGTTCATGAGACCGTCTTTACGCCCGCGTTGCGCTTCACAGACGTCCAGGAATATCACCGGCCTTTGACAATACCTCTGCACTCTTGAGTATATATTTGTCTTTGGACATCTTGGAATGATAGCGTGCTTGCATCTCTCTAAATTCACCATCTTTGAGATGGGCAGTGCTAAGTGTCATACTCCTTTGCCATTATCATCTTCGAATAGTTTTTTTGAGGAGTAGGGAAGTTCCTTCATGCAAGTGACTTAACTAATGATGAAGCTCTTGACATGGAGAATTTGTATGTACCTCTTAAGACCCAGGTGCAATCTCCTTTGGTAACACATCTACTTCTTCTACGTGAGACGAAATTCTGAAAGCGTCTCTCATTAGTGTTGCTGCCGTCGATCCAGACATGGAATATCTTGGACGTTGTTTCATCATTATGGCGGCCGTGCATGTGCTATTGGAGTTGGAGTTGGCGATCTTGGACGCGCAGGATGTTGTATCTCGGTGGTTTTCCTCTTACTGCTTCAACGGAACTTCTTACAAAGGCTGAAGATTGTATTGCCCGTTGGTGAAATATATGTTTCCACGAACATTGTGAGGCTCTTCATTACTGACAGGCTTGCTGTTTCCAGCAGAGCAGGTTCTGTCGTAATTGCACCATGCTCAGACATCCTTATCTGGTTGTAGCCGCTACATCCATCCATGGAAGAGAACATGTCGTGTTCGCTGGTAGAATCTACCAACATGTCGATGTTAGGTAGAGGTAATCGTCATTGTGGCAGCATTCGTTCAAGTCTCTGGAATCCATGTAACACCTGATCTCGCGCCTGAATTGCCTCAGAGATTGTTTGACCGGCTTGGATCGGAGATTGTATGAATGGTTAACAAGGTCGAGCTGATGGAGATAGGCCTAGAAGATTCCTCATCGTCGAGCTCATCAGTTGTGGAGTTGGTACCATCTTGCAGCTGTCGTGGAGCATCCAGCACCTATTCCTGTGGATCGTTGTTGTTGTAGCATTCCGTTGGGCGGAGAGACTGGGTAATAGTCTCCCCTGCTGATTGCTAACAGAGGCGTCAGTATACAGTTTTCCCTTTTTGGTCACGGCTTGCCACGAAACATGGGTTGTGGCTTCACCGGATGAAGAGGAATGCCTTGTCAGCAAAGGTCCGTCGTGGGGATTAGCCCTCAATGATGCAAGTCGTTCCTCCTCCTGGATTGACGCCCACGTGGAGAGTGGGATGCAATGGACTTTGTATGATCCTTCACGCGGAGCTTCCCTCAGTTCGAACAGTTCTACTCCGCATATTGGTGCGTAAGGAGACAATGATGCAGGAATACGAACGACTTCTTTATCCAGCATAGTTCTCAGGCATTGGTGATACGTTGAAGGGACGATCCCGTATGTGCTGGTCTGGTTTCCTTCAAAGTCTGTCATTGTGGTAGGATGCCATACGATCTTGCCTGAGCAAACCTTGGCCATCCTGAAGGTCTTGAGAGTAATCACATTCGAAGACGCTCCCGTGTCGATAAGGGACCTCTTGAACTCTGAATCCTTGATGCGTGCAGTAACGTGTAGGGACCGGTTGTGACCTTCTTCTGGTTGATTGCAGCAAAACGTCTCTGCCCGTTGATTCTTCGAGAGGTGTAAAAGTTCGCATAAACTTTCCACTAGAGAAACCGCTTCCTGATCCACCGGCTTCCGGCTCATAGTGAGACTATTGACTTGAGGAGGATCGTTGTGAGGATCAGTGCCCAGTGTAGGAATCTCCATGACAGGACCGTTCATATCTGATGTCGCTTCTTTGATCACGTCCATGTAGGTCCGTGCCGCTGAAGTACCTTCTCCGGGTGCGTTGAATGCGTTCCTTGTTGGCTTCAGGGGATGTCGCGGCTCTTGTGGCAATCGATCAGTTAACGTCTTAAGAAAAGTGAGTACCCCTTTCTGAGTTGCATCCATATCCGTTTGAGTCTTAGCAAGGACTTCCTTCCTATCCATGCGATGGTATTGGGAGATGGTCCTCCTCTTTCTCCTCTATCTCCTTGTTCTGATGAAGGGGTGGAAGTTGTTGCTCTGGTGACCGCCGGAGGCGTTACACTTTGAGGATATGCCGGGATATGCGGCTATTCTGGCTCTGGTGATGGGAGGTGTTACATTTACTGGAAAATCTCCTGCTCCGCTGGTGCTGGTAGTAGAGGAAGCAATTCCACGAGATACATTGATGGTATTGACTGGCTGCACGGTGACACCTGAGATATCAACACCGAGAGTGTTGTCAACGCTAGTCCCGTCAGGATTGGTCACTGATCCAGACCTAAGATCAACCATTTTCGAAATCAGTAAAATTGAATTGGTATTGAAGAAATTGACTTCACAACCGAGAGATTAATCTCCCACTATGGTCGCCAATTGTTTATTGGTGAAAACTATTCCTGCCGAATTTTGTAATTTGGGGTGTGTGGATGAGGAATGAATCTAAACCCTAAACAAATGCACTGCACGGGAGTGCTTTGTGATTCGAGAAATCAATCTGTACAATTCTGGCCTAAACCAAGAAATGGCCGTTCCAGACTTGCTTCGGTCACAAAGTGAAGGAGACGGGGTTGATCTTAGGGAGGGAAGCGAAGAATGTGTTGAGATTGTGAAGGTGTTGTCTATGTATGACTTGTATCAGAAAGCTGAACTGGCTTATAGAATGAAAGCTATCAGTTCTGGTATTGGAATACGATTGTATCAACACTTGGTTTCTGTTGTCATGTCTTGTTTGAAAATAGGGAGGAGAACCTATTTATACAAGTCATTGAGCCTAACCCACGTCTCTCATGGGAAGTGGAGAAAGTGGAGTGATGGAGTAGTGGAATTGCATGTGTTAGTGTTACACGATCAGTCTTGCCCACTTCTCCCATCGTCACTAACCGTCCATGACTTCCTGACACGTTCTTGTGATAGCGCGTTGTGCGCTGCACGTTGTAAACCGCCAAACCAATACCCCAGTATGTATCCCCCAGTTTGTCACATGATTGATGTCTCGAATGTGCGGATCGTGGGACCCACAAAAGGTAGCATGTAATGCTAGGTTAAATAACTAAGTTATTTGGGAATTTGATACTTGTAAAATATCACGTGAATTCTATGCGTGTAATGCATCGAATATATTCAACATGTATGAAGCATCGTTGTTGAGCGTCTTAAAATAGCATCATGCCCATCCTACTTCATGTGATGGTTTGGAGGCTGCGCAAGAAAGTCCTTTCTTGGCCGAACACATGGTGTGGTAGAGTGGCGGATGGTAATCAACACGGCACCTCATTGACCAACTAACTACTGACCAGGGCTGTATAACCAAGCAGGTGAAGTTTAACGAACGAGATGATCTTTGAGACACTCATCTGCGACCGTTAGTGGAATTAGGGTTTACGAAGAGGTGCGCAAGCATCACTCTTCAGCTTGGTCGAATCCAAGCTTGGGACACGATTTCGGCAAGGCCGATTGGGCATGCGTGTAGACGGTATGTCGGTGTACATGCCCATTCATTGTCTCGTGAAAGTGTAATCTAGATCGCTCAATTTGTCCGGCAAAGAGGAGCGACTAGGATTGATTTGCGAAAAATATTTTGTGTCGCAAAGGCCGCGCGTCATGCCAATTTTTTGGCGCGCGTTTCGAGGCGACCAAGCCTGGTCGGTCTTGCCCGATTAGTCTGGTGTGCAGACGACGGGCTGATGTACACGCCTGTATTTCATTGCCCCATAGAAACGTGATCTAAGCCACTCAATTTGTCCAGCAAAGTTGAGTGGTCGAGATTAATTTGCAATTGGGAGGTGTGACCACGCCTAGTTTGGGCGTGCGAATCGAGGCAACCAGGCATGATATGCCTTGGACGATCGGGTGTGGAGATAGATGGGCCCACGATAATCATGTTGATGCGCACCGGACATACCTAGTCTATTCCTGGACCCTTCATTCGTGCAGGAGAAAATTGACGCTCGTGATGTTCAAACCCTAATTAGGGTTTCACCGGCCGTGCGTCATGCCTTGTTTGGGCGTACGAACTGGAACGACCAACTATAACTGGTCCTGACCGATCAGTCATGTATGTAGGCGGGCCCACAGTGATTGTGTTGACATGCTCTGGGCCCTTTGAATCTACATATACACCCTCCATTTATGCCTGCGAAAATGGATGGTTGAGACTACTTTGCGATACATGTAATGTGTCGCAAACCCTAATTTAAAGTTTCTCGTCCACGCTGTTTTGGCTGGATGTATTGGCAAGCCATGCTACCCTTTTGGGAGGCCGACCACGCGGGTCCGCATTGGGGCGGTGGTGAATACTCCAATACCTGCTTGAGGGTTATGGATTCGATCTGAGCCATCCAATCATGCTGGTGAATTTGGATGGTCGTGATCGTTTCTGAGACTGATGTGGACAGTCCAGATGCTCAATCGGGCTAGTATAACACTCCGAGAGTTATAGCCTGTACGGGTATTTCGTACATGCTTCATTATTAATGCTTGGAGATTCGTGTTGCTTTGCTGAGAGCAACACTCAGTCGTCATGCCGCACCAATGATAAGAGTGGAGCAGTACAGGAAATACAAGGATGGACATACATTAATAATGTTATAAATTCACAAGGTATATGGGATTGTTGCTACATGCTTCATTTTAGGTGAATTAGCAAAGTGGATAAGTATTCATCACTTATCAGTGGCTTTATTCTTTGCAGGATGTCAGCGCATAAATTTGGTTTTAAAATTTTAGCCCTGAACTAAAATCCACCATCAACAATCACACAACGGAAACACAAAAAGTTTCTTGACAAGTGCATGACTCATGGTTATTGTTAGAGCACTACTCGGTCGAACTCGCATGCGTTGCTATCTCAAGCATGTTTGTCAATGTTAGTGATCAAAACTATAAGTCTTGATTTCTAGTCTACTATTAGCCAAGTCTCGGACTAGGATAGAAAATGTAGTTGAGCTCAAGACTCCATGGCGATAATCATACAAAGACGAAGAACTACTCAAGGAACTTGTAGAACTTCATCGACTAAAAGGTATGTGGAGACTTGAACTTATCTATCACTCAAAAGTCTATCTACTCTATCTCCTATCTCGAGACAAAAGTCGTATTGCTATATAGACTTTGATTATACACATTTGCTATTTCGAGCCGAGTTTATCTTGCTTATCTATTTCTCGAAATATGTGTTGGTAAGATTTCGCTTTGGCCAAGTTCATCTTTACTAGTGACGAAAGTCATATTAAGTTTCAATTACTTGAAAATTGCTTTGACGAAAAATGGTTTGTGAATAACAACTATATAACGTCCTCTAAGAATGTTTCAATGATTGAAATAAGAGTTTAGAATATATAACCTTGGAAGGATATAAACATTGTGTGGTAACACATACGTGTGTAAGTCCTTATTCCTTGAACCAAAGTATACGTACTTTGCTGCTCAGGAAAACCGGAACTAAAGTCCGCGTACCAGTACGCGCACTGTCGGAAGTTCACGTCCCGTGAATTTCTGCTGGAGTTTGTGAACTGAAAACAAAATTATTCCGGATACTTAAGTCCGCGTACCAGTATGCGTACTTAAGTTGGTTATTTTCTAAAAACGGTTATTCGTGAACTTAAACTTATATAAACTAAGGAATGCATAATTGCAAACCGTGGCTATAAATTTCATGAATTTATTCGAGTGAATCAAATCGTTTTTGCTTCGATTGTGTCTTGTATACTTCTATAAGATCTAAACAATTGAACAACTCTCTAACTTTTTTATTTGAGTCATTTAATTTAGTTGTGGTAAAGAACAATATGGTTGATATGGAAGTGCTCATATGGCTAACCATTTAGTTAACTACTGTTGAACCAACTAAGTGTACATGTTTGGGTACGGTTACACAAACCTAAATAAACGTGCATTTCATTTGTGTGTAACAAGCTAAGTTCGATCTAACCGTTGAAAGATATTAGCTTGAATCTAATCAGGTTTTCATCTGACGGTGAATATTGAATGCTTTGTTACTAAGCTAACACTGATTGCAAACCCTGATTTGAAAGACTATATAAAAGAGAACTCTAGAAACTGGGAAACCTAATCCCCACACCTTCTGTATGATACTAGTTGTATTAGCTAGATTCCATTCTGCTTTAACCTTAGGTTTCTTCTCGAGACCCTGTAGGTTAACGACTTGAAGACTTCATTGGGATTGTGAAGCCAGACCCAACTATTTTCTTTGTAGTTGTGTGATCTGATCTTGCTGTTTCTATCGTATTTGAGTACAATCGTAAGATTGGATTGAGATTGATTTCTCCGATAGGCAAGATATAGAAGAAGTCACAAACACCTTCGTCTCATCGTTTGTGATTCCGAAATATCTTCTTTTGCTAGTCGAGTAAGATTATTGTGAGGTGATTGATAATTCCAGACTGTTCTTCGGGAATACAAGTCCGAGTTATCAATTGGTTCATGTTCACCTTGATTTAACAAAAGACGGAACAAAAAACTCGTAGGTTTTTCTGTGGGAGACAGATTTATCTATTACCATAGACTTTTATGTGTGATACATATTTGTTTATTAAAGTCTTCGACTTTGGGTCGTAGCAACTCTTAGTTGTGGGTGAGATCAACTAAGGGAATCAAGTGCGTAGTATCCTGTTGGGATCAGAGACGTAAGGAGCGCAACTGTACCTTGGATTAGTGTGATATTTATTGGGGTTCAACTACAGTCCAGACCGAAGTTAGTTTGTAGTAGGCTAGTGTCTGTAACGGCTTAATACAGTGTGTTCAATCTGGACTAGGTCCCGGGGTTTTTCTGCATTTGCGGTATCCTCGTTAACAAAACTTCTGGTGTTTGTGTTATTTCTTTTCCGCATTTTATTTTGTTATATAATTGAAATATCACAGGTTGTGCGTTGAATCAATCAATTGGGAAATCCTACCTTTAGTTGTTGATTGAAATTGATTGATCCTTGAACATTGGTCTTTGGTACCGTTCAAGTGATTTCTCTTGTATTCAATTAGACTCGCAGATTCTATTTGCTTGAGTAAGTATTGAATCGAGAAAGAGAGATATCACTCTTTGATATACTTTTATTAAGATTGAGTATGACTGTCTAGTTAATTCTCCTAAAAGTATATTGGAGTTTTCCCATACAGATTGCTAAGCGAAATATTGGGTGTGGTTGTTAGACCCCCACTTTTTCAATTGGTATCAGAGCAGGAAAACTCTATAAACCTAATAAGTTTGTTTTTGATTGATTCTTAAAATTTTGTCCTATGGGAAATTTCTTAGGAAAACTTGCTCTTGGCATCTGTAGCGCACACCAGAATTCCTTAAAGATTGTTCGAAGATTATTGCAGACAGATTCTCTGGTGTCTCATGATAATCTGTATACATCTAAGACTTTGGAAAACTTAGATGATGAGAAACAATATAAAGGAAAAATTAAAAGGAAAAGAAGATTGAGAAAACGCTCTTTACGCTCAAAGATATGGAATCTCACTAGATTAACTCTTAATCTTTTTGAGGATTACTATCGTAATGGATCAATTGACAAAGATCTATTTGGAGCGTTTGAAAGCGTTTTTAGATTCTTAGAAAAACTTAACTCTGCCAAGTCTAAGAGTCGTTCCGATAAAAGTTCAGCACTTCATGGTGTACGAACTAAACTTGGTGTCAACACAAAAAATTAAATAAAACGGGTTCTCACGGTATTGACACAGTTTCATGTTATCGGAAAAATCTTCTTTCTGGTCAAATAAAAAGGAAGATAGAAAGCTCTAGTAACCCAGATTATCATCATTACTATGATTATATCACTGGCACTGCTCACAAATATCAACCAGGAATTGTGCATGAAAGTCTCTCTGCACATAGTGCCCCTTGGTAACAAGTCTGGATCTATCCCATTTGTATATATATCTTGGGATTGGGCAAGAAATGGTTTGATTTCTGTACAGTTGGGTTAAAATGATATCCTTCTTGGATTTTCAAATAAGCTTTCTACTGCATCTGTCTCCTCTCACAAATTGTGTTGTCACGAGATGCACAACCTTGATGTGTGAACATCAAAGAAAATCCCACATTCCTGTTGTGGGTCGCGGTTGATAAATGGGTCCAAGCCCATTAGTGGGGCTTATAAAAAAGAAGTGCGCGTACCTCTTCTTCATCCCATCAGTCCGCGTACGTGAACTTTCTAGGGTTCATGAATTTCCTCCATTAAAATTCCTTGGAGGAAAATAAGACAAAGGGGTGGTCAAAGTTCATTCCAAGTAAGTGATTTCCTCTTGTTTCTTTCCAATTTATAGATCTCATGATGAATTTCAAGGTTTCAAAAAGAACTTCAAAAAGTTTGGGTTCTTCTAGCATGAATCTTCCTTTAGACCAAAATTCTCTTAGGATTAGGTTTGTCAATGATTCTTGTGCTGATGTTTTTGAAAGGATTTCATCTAAGGGTTTTATTTTAGAAAAGAAATTGGATTCATCCAGTGGACATAAAGAGGATTTAGTTTGCTTTGAAAAATTCAATCTTGAGAACATCTTTGATGGACTTGGTCAAGGATTTGATACTCTCACAAGAATTTTCTATGTCAACATTCATGATGTTGATCTCAAAAAAATGGAATTCAAAACCATGATAAATAGAGAAAGGTTTCTTGTTAATAGAGAGTTGATTTCGAATATTACCAAAATTTCCTTGGGTAATAATCGTCTACCTAGGCCAAGTGATGAACGACCATCGTATGAAGACATCTCTCATGGTCTTTGTGGTAAGAAGGTTGCTTGGAATCAAGGGAAGTTTGCTACTAATGTCCTTAGTGTGGCCTTGATGGCTTTCGAAAAACTTGGTATCTCCAATCTTTGTCCCTCCATAATTGAGAATTCTCGGTGGAGTCGTGAGTTTGCGGAATTGGTCTATTTCCTTGAATTGGGTGTTCCGAGTCTCGATATTTGTGGTTTCATCATTTTTCAAATGACTTTGATGACTTCACCCAACAAGAAGTTAGGTTTCCCATGCTTGATTAGTCAAATTTGTCGTGTACGTGGTTTTGACCCAATTGGCAACTCCCTTGGAGGTCCCAAACCTGTTCGTCCATGTACTTTCAGACGTATAAGGGAGAATGTGTGCAAAAGACAAAGAGATGATTCCCTTGACGATTCTTGTGACCCTACCACCTTGAGTCTTCTTCAAAAAAATCACAAGGGTGTGTGTAAGATCAATTCAAGGGTGAAGTGCGTACAAGAACAATTTCCGTTGGTTGCAACTAAGTTTCTCGAGATCAAGGATGACTTGAACATGATTCAAGCATCTTGGATTGTTTCTGATGATGAAGATAACGAGTAAATGTTTAGCTTCTTGATGTTATTTGTCTAGTAAATTCTTCTTATGAGAATTTATTTCTTATGTTTTAGGAAGAATAACTAGAGTTTGGAATAGCCATTATTGCGACTACACATAGTTATGTCCAACGTTTTCATCTTTATTTTTTAGGTTTATTTGGTTAAATTCTAAAATTGTTTGAAAGATGATTTTTGCAGTATTAATCTTTATGGTTTTGTATATTGCAATTTGTTATGGTATATGTGTGTTTCCGTCCGTGAACTATGATTGTCCCATACCTTGTCAAAAGTTAAGTCGCTCATATGTCGATATGCATGTATTGATAAAAGAATGAATGAACTTTTGACATTACAAAAGTTAAAGCCTTTTATGTCATATTTTGATGGAAGAAATGATATTTGTTTACGGGGATTATATCTATTGTATGTCATTGTGCAAATAGTGATGAAAAATAGAATGAATCCTTGTCTATTCCGCAGTATTGATCTTCCATGATCCATATTTTTATGTATATACTGTGCGGCTCCATAAGTTCTCTTATGTTGAGTATTTTTGGATTCAAATTCATATTCGTATGTGATTTGTTATGTTCAAAGAAATCCTTCTTTTCTTGTGAAAATCAGGTCGCTCTTATTGTTCTTTCGGGAATGACATTTTATGGGGGAGAGTTCTTAATTGAACTTGTCTTAATTGCCAAATCTTTGTGGGAGTGCGGATGTGGAATATAATAGGGGTTATCTTGTATCTTTATAAACTCCTTGAAGAATGCATTTAGCTTCGGCTATATGATGGCATCTAAAAAGTTGATATGCGCTTTCTTTTGGTCATGAAATGTCTCTATGGAAATTTCATTAGGATCCCACTAGTTTTCGTACCTTTGCCAATTTTATTGACAAAAAGGGGGAGAATTAATGTGTAGTTCACACTACAAATACATATGGTTTTCGGATCATTATGTAAGGGGGAGTGGTTTCCATGTGAGATGGAGTATTGACTAAGGGGGAGTGATACATATCACCATAGTATTGTTGTCGAAGTTGTGATACAATTGAACTTTGATGTTGTGTAATAATACTATGACATTGTGTAACAATGATTGAGAATTCTTGTTTTCTCATTGTTATAGCTACGGATTTTCAAAAACTATGATACTA
Source organism: Papaver somniferum (assembly GCF_003573695.1). Classification (NCBI taxonomy): domain Eukaryota; kingdom Viridiplantae; phylum Streptophyta; class Magnoliopsida; order Ranunculales; family Papaveraceae; genus Papaver; species Papaver somniferum. The sequence goes on from NC_039362.1 coordinate 68,819,314, forward strand.
AACTTACGACCTTTGGAATCATTGGAGTACTTGGAAGTGACGAAGATTTCGAGTAATGTTGAAAAACCAAGGAGATCATGCATGTGGAAGAGAAGCTACAAAAGTTGTTTTTTTTTATTCCATATGTATTGATAGTTTTGTCACTAAAATTGACAAAGGTGGAGATTGTTAGATCACTTCTCGGTCGAACTCGCATGCGTTGCTATCTCAAGCATGTTTGTCAATGTTAGTGATCAAAACTATAAGTCTTGATTTCTAGTCTACTATTAGCTAAGTCCCGGACTAGGATAGAAAATGTAGTTGAGCTCAAGACTCCATGGCGATCATCATACAAAAACGAAGAACTACTCAAGGAACTTGTGGAACTTCATCGACTAAAAGGTATGTGGAGACTTGAACTTATCTATCACTCAAAAGTGTATCTACTCTATCTCCTATCTTGAGACAAAAGTCATATTACTATATAAACTTTGATTATACACATTTGCTATTTCGAGCCGAGTTTATCTCGCTTATCTATTTCTCGAAATATGTGTTCGTAAGCTTTTGCTTTGGCCAAGTTCATCTTTACTAGTGACGAAATTCATATTAAGTTTCAATTACTTGAAAATTGCTTTGACGAAAAATGGCTTGTGAATAACAACTATATAACGTCCTCTAAGAATGTTTCAATGATTGAAATGAGAGTTTAGAATATATAACCTTGGAAGGATATAAACATTGTGTGGTACCACATACGTGTATAATTCCTTATTCCTTGAACCAAAGTATGCGTACTTTGCTTCTCAGGAAAACCGGAACTAAAGTCTGCGTACCAGTATGCGCATTGTCGGAAGTTCACGTCCCGTGAGTTTTTGCTGGAGTTTGTGAACTGAAAACAAACTTATTCCGGATACTTAAGTCCGCGTACCAGTATGCGTACTTAAGTTGGTTATTTTCTAAAAACGGTTATTCGTGAACTTAAACTTATATAAACTAAGGAATGCATAATTGCAAACCGTGGCTATAGAGTTCACGAATTGATTCGAGTGAATCAAATCGTTTTTGCTTCAATTGTGTCTTGTATACTTCTATAAGATCTAAGCAATTGAACAACTCTCTAACTAGTTCATTTAAGTCAATTGAACTAGTTGTGGTAAAGAAGAATATGGTTGATATGGAAGTGCTCATATGGCTAACCATTTGGTTAAATTCTGTTGAACCAACTAAGTGTACATGTTTGGGTACGGTTACACAAACCTAAATAAACGTGCATTTCATTTGTGTGTAACAAGCTAAGTTCGATCTAACAGTTGAAAGATATTAGCTTAAATCTAATCAGGTTTTCATCTGACGGTGAATATTGAATGCTTTGTTACTAAGCTAACATTGATTGCAAAGCCTGATTTGAAAGACTATATAAAGGAGAACTCTAGCAACTGCGAAACCTAATCTCCACACCATCTGTGTAATACTAGTTGTATTATCTAGAGTCGATTCTCCTTTAACCTTAGGTTTCTTCTCGAGACCCTGTAGGTTAACGACTTGAAGACTTCATTGGGATTGTGAAGCCAGACCCAACTATTTTCTTTGTAGTTGCGTGATCTGATCTTGCTGTTTCTATCGTATTTGAGTGCAATCGTAAGATTGGATTGAGATTGATTTCTCCGATAGGCAAGATATAGAAGAAGTCACAAACACCTTCGTCTCATCGTTTGTGATTCCGCAATATCTTCTTTTGCTAGTCGATTAATATTATTGAGAAGTGATTGATAATTCTAGACTATTCTTCGGGAATACAAGTCCGGGTTATAAATTGGTTCCTGTTCACCTTGATTTAACAAAAGACGGAACAAAAAACTCGTAGGTTTTTCTGTGGGAGACAGATTTATCTATTACCGTAGACTTTTCTGTATGATACAGATTTGTTTATTAAAGTCTTCGACTTTGGGTCGTAGCAACTCTTAGTTGTGGGTGATATCAGCTAAGGGAATCAAGTGCGTAGTATCCTGCTGGGAACAGAGACGTAAGGAGCGCAACTGTACCTTGGATCAGTGTGAGATTGATTTGGGTTCTACAGTCCAGACCGAAGTTAGTTTGTAGTAGGCTAGTGTCTGTAGCGGCTTAATACAATGTGTGTTCAATCTAGACTAGGTCCCAGAGTTTTTCTGCATTTGCGGTTTCCTCGTTAACAAAACTTCAGGTGTATGTATTATTTCTTTTCCGCATTATATTTTGTTATAGAATTGAAATATCACAGGTTGTGCGTTGAATCAATCAATTGGGAAATCCAACCTTTGGTTGTTGATTGAAATTGATTGATCCTTGAACATTGGTCTTTGGTACCGTTCAAGTCATTTCTCTTGTATTCAATTAGACTCGCAGATTTCTATTTGCTTGAGTAAGTATTGAATCGAGAAAGAGAGATATAACTCTTTGATATACTTTTATTAAGATTGAGTCTGACTGTCTAGTTGATTCTCTTAAAAGTATATTGGAGTTTGTCCATACAGATTGCTAAGCAAAATATTGGGTGTGGTTGTTAGACCTCCACTTTTTCAGTTATGGTTTTGGTATTTTGGCCTTCACTACCTGTGGCGAATTTGGGGATGACTCGATAGTGTTTTTGAAGAGACTGAAAAATTATCTTGCTAGTCATGATGCTAATACTAGAGTAAGTAGTTTTCTTTTCCATATAAAAGGTGTAGCTATCCAAAAGGATGTTGGTGCCCAGCTTGTTGCTAGGCTACCCACCAACTTCTTATTAGAGACTGTTGATTATTAGATATAATTTTTTTAATTTTTTAGTTTTTGTTTGAAAATTATATTTTTAATTAAAATTAGTTAATAAAAATAATATTTTTTAACAATAATAATTAGTAAAAATCTGTTATTATCTATATTTAATAATAAAAAAATTAATTATTTTGAAGAGTAAAACTATTTCAAAAGATATGCATGTTTTTGTCATTTGCTACAAAAACATCAGTTGAACCTGATATTTACCAAAAATTATTTGATTAATACTTTTAGTCAACTTTAGCTTTCAGTTTATACTTTACCAAACGTTCAATTGTTTTTCTACACCGCACAACGCAATAATGCACAACGGAAAAGCGCTCTTATAAAAAGCGCAACAATCCCGAACTAAGCCTTAGATGTATCCATTTTTGTCATTTTAAGGAAATTAGATACATATTTCTTTTGATTCAAATGTATACCAGCAGAACTAATGTGACTTCAATACCCAAGAAGAAGAACAATAGACCAAGATCTGTAATTGCAAATTCCTTTCCCAAACAAGTCACAAGAGAAGCAATAGAAATATTAAAACTTCATGTGACTAATATATATCCACATAAACTAGAACATGCAAACAATCAGTTGAAGTAACCTTATATAATTAAGTAGGTGTCAGTTTCAGATGCTTGAAGTCCTCGTTTAAGTAGAAATGTACCAAGTCTTTCAAACAAAGCTCTAAGAGCCAAATTTAGACCATAAAGAGACTTACTTTAAGTTGCACACATGATTAAGGAATTTCTCTATGAAAAAATGTAGGAGGTTGAACCATATGAACAACTTCGTTTAATGTACCATGTAAAAAAGCATTAATTTAACATCTAGCTGTGCATGATTGTTGATGGTGAGTTTTTGACAAGAACATAAATTGTAAAATTTCTCTGCCCTGGTTGCAGAAGTGTAATGTATTCCTGATCCAGCATTAGGATTAAGGATTTGTATCTACAACTTGTATTCCGCAAGAGAATCAATAATGCATATCCGACTTCCGGTTTAACTGTCGAATAACACATATATATATATCATTGCTTACACAACAGTAGTGTATTCTGTGTCACATGACGGCTGGGATACATCCGGTGTATCAACTAGCGGTTGTGATCTTTCCCTCCCCTCCCAGATTTATTTGATCCAGTGGCTGTCATTATTGTCGTGCGTTTGTAAATGCCACCTATCTATTAGTATCGTGGCCCACCACCTCTGGAAAGATAAAAGAGACTCCATTCACTCTCTTTTGTAACGCCTCAATGAGGCATGTATTTACTCTGAGCGATTCAGTTCTTCCATTATCTGTGATTGAATCTTCGGTTTCCATTAATTACGTTTTCTCAATAGCATCTCAGGGTCGCTCGGAGTTCCCCTTCAAACAATTTCGCAGCTTCTGAAATAAGTAACGGTTCTAGGTTTGCCCTAATAATTAGAACTCCGATGGGATTAATTTATTGGTGAAATTAATTAAAGCAAAAGAAACGCACGCCATGGATTTCATTGCCTGCTACCTCTATAAATTGTCTCCGAAAATCACAGGAAATCATCAGTCTCACGGGTTCACCATGTAAGTTTCCACTCTCTTCCTTCCGTTTACAGTTTTTTTTTTTTTTTCAATAACAGATTTGTCGATTTTTTTTTTTTTGGATTAGTATTGTAATGCTAATCAAACGATTAATATTGATTAGTGTCTTGGTGATGGGTGTTATCTATGGATTCAATTAGCACCAGTAGTTTTGTTTTTTTGATCTGTCACTTGATTATATTTTGGCAGCCATGGATTCAGATAACACCCGTAGTTTAAAATCGCACTTGGTTTTCCATTTTTTTTGCTATCTAGATTCAAAGTCCATCGACAGAATCGATTTATTTAAAAGGAATTTGATCTCAGTTATGTTAATTTTAATTTTACAGTGTTTTTGGACCCTAATTTTTGAACAGTAGTCTGATATTTGGTTTAAATTCATGTAGCTTCCCAGTCAAAGAGAGAAATGGCGTCACAGGTTACTTGCAATATTCATAAGGTTGGACCCTCAGCCACACATGACACACTCAAGAGCTTGCGATCGCTTGACGAAGGAAGAGCTAGCATCGTTACCATCCGTGTTACCCTGAAATGGGAAGAGGTGGACTTCATGTCGACCAACGACGTTACCAGCATTGATATGGTTATTGTTGACGTGCAGGTAACAATCCAGACTAAATAGGCACATAAATAAATTTGAATAAATCATTTAAATTGGGATGTGCTAACACGTTCATTGGTATAGGGGGAAGAATTATACGCTGTTATACCCAAAAATCTTATTTGGAAGTTTGATAAGCTGATTCTGGAGGGGGTTTCTATGCAGAAACTACACTTGACCACTGCTAAACCCAAGTTCCGTCCTGCGCACAATGAGAAGCGGGCCTTCTTCCGGAGCACCACCTCCGTTTCTGCTTTGGATGCGTATTCCGTGTCCATTATTTCCCAGAAATTCTGTTTCACTGAGCTTGAAGCCATATAATCGAACCTCCAGAACATACATCTTACAGGTAAATTGAAACTGAATGCTATTCATGTGTTGTTTCTCATTTTAATGACCATGTTTGAACCTAATCACCGTTAGAAGTTCCACATTGCATTATCGCGTAACAAGAATCGCATTTTCTTTCAGTTGACCATGTTTCATTCAGTTGAAAAAAATTATCAATTTACACTGTAAGTATGTACTGTGATTGCTCTTATATATGCAATGTATGTAAAGAAGATTCATATGTCTAAATCTGGGGGAGTTCAAGTGTACCATTTGATTCTTTGGTTCAAAGTTGCTGATTTATAGTCAACCCAAATGATATGTGTATTTTGCATCTAGGTGACCTATTCTTATATCTGAAATATTTGTTGATATGTATTTTTTGATCAGATCATTATCATATTTTCACCCACCTTATTTGGTTACACTAATTTTATCTGTGACACCTGCATTTTGTTTTCCTGACCTTTACAACATTTCTGATGCAGATGTGGTTGGTTTCTTAAAAACGGTCACGAACATCCAGGTGCTTCAAAGGTCCGGTGGGAAATCAAGCCGAATGCGGGAGATCACAATTGAAAATCTCAGGTGAACGAACTTTGACAAACAAATGATTAATCCGTTAGTGCAAATGCATAATCGAATTCTTTTTTCCTGCCACAGGGGCACAACTATGAAAATTGCTCTATGGGGTTCTGCCGCCAACCAAGCAGGGAATGACCCAATTGATTGCGACTTCGTCCCCCCGTCCTGTGGTTGTTCCCGTTAGCTCCACTTTTGTTAAGAACTACCAAGGTATCCCAAGGGACATTTTCATTAACCAATGTTTTGCGTTAGCCTATGAACACAATGGAAGAAACACTTTGCTGACGATACAGAAGTTGTAACTGCAATTTGATATGATGACCTTTTCTTTTGTTAGAGAAGAGACAATAATGACAACATTAGTATATATATACCTGTATATGAGATTACTTCACCACCAGTTTACATCATCGAAACGAGTAAAAAAGAAGTTTTAGAGTCGTTAAGAAGGTTTCCAATCAAGGTAATACAATTTGTTGTTTACTGTATTTGTAATTTCAGGATTAAATTAAATCAAAGTCTCTTATTTTAGGCAGCTGTAAGGAGAAGATGGCAAACCAAATGCGAGCACATCAGTATACTTTAGCTTATCTGAACAAAAGAAGATCCACATCCCACTTGCCATCAAAAGGTGTATTGATTCATATAGATGAGATATTTTTCTTCCGGTGACGTATTTATACACAATGCAAACATACTAACATATTATAAACCTTATACATCTCAAGGAACCGAGGCAACCATATCTGATAAGAACGTTTCGATAACCCCTGCCACAGTCATCGCACCAGCTATCGTTCCTTTGAAGAGGGAGCACCGACTTACCACAGTCATCGCACCAGCTATCGTTCCTTTGAAGAGGGAGCACCGACTTACCATTGCTGAAATTAACTCCGCAACAAGGGCGAGCACGAGTGAGGTATTATCACATGAGAACCTAAGATGGTACATACAAATAAAAATATCATAAATTACTTTGGTGTTAATATTTCTAAATTACAGGGAAATGCATCTTTCACGATGTTGGCACAAATTCTATCTTTGAACGACAAATGGTTAATCATCTACTGCCTAATATGCTTTGGGCATGTGTCGGAATGGAAACATCGTAGTATCTGTAAAACATGTTTCGGCATAGTTCACCCTACCACGAGGTATGAATAATGCCTATAGAATCTACGTTCCGGTTTTCTTTTTTGTCCAATAATAACGATAACAAACACTTTTCAAACAAATCACATTTCCAGGCTAAGCCTAACCATGGAGGTTAACACCAAGGTGGAAACGCTGATAAGTTTGAAAGAGGTAGTGTGCTAAATATTAATAATTCAAATACCCGCAAAACCCATACATTTTAAACCAACATCACTGTCATCAAATTTAATATGCAAAATGTTACGGGAAGACGGAGATCAACATGTTTTCGGAGTACTTTATGAAATTTCGCTGCGCCAGATGGTATTTCAAGTTCGTACGTCAACTGAGATATGGGGAAACCAACCACCAATATATAATGTGGTTCGACTTAACCGGAGATGCGGAGCGTGGACGGCTTACTATGTCGACCAACTGTTCAATGAGGTTACACATTTAAGAATTATTGAACATGCGCAACTGTAACCACGTATTACTAAGTTATTTTTGGATGATGTGCAACAGGAATGTAACCATGAGGAAGAACAATAATTCGTAAATGGCGACATTGCATCCTTGGCGAAGAAACTTCAACAACTTCAGCTCAATGGGACGTTGTTTCAGGGAGATACTGGATCGATGGAGGATGTGGATTGAAGAGGTGGATCATTAAGGATCGAAGACTTACCAAGATGAGAATATTGGATTTATTTTGCTTTGTTTTGTTAAACCCCTAGATTTATTTGGTGATTTGGTTGGTTTTTTATTGATCTTTTAGCTTTGTCTTTATAGTTGTCTGTTTTGTGGCTCCTTAGTGGATTATCACATGCCTTACATTGGAATTTTATATTTTGAATGATAGTTTTCGATCCTATAGTTGTCTCCAGATGCATGCAATTAAGTATGTAGATTAACATAGACCCCTTTGATATCAGTTTCGAACTTCAATATAAACCCCAGAACATCGAATGCCGAAACAAATAAATAAACAAAAAATACGAACACGAAGGATCGGGAAATGTCTGTTGAGAACATATATGGTTATCTATTTTATTAGGAAATTGATCACAGATTATCGTTGGATAAGTGACTATTGATCGGCTATTTTCGAATTTTGGAAAATAAAAGAAGGAAGAAGATATGATTAGGAGAGAATCTTACGTTAAGATAATTTTATGACATGTGGTTCATACAAAGTAAAGGGGTCACAACCGTTTATGACATAAATAGATAGTTCAGAAAAACCAAAAATATAATGAAGGCTAAAACTACATACACCTAACATGCCGAATCCAGTGCAAACCTAAGCATAAAAAAACGGGAGATTTATCAGTAAACGAATATTGTTGATAGTCACATTTACCAAAAAGATGACACACCGGGTAAAAATTATTGGCCGAAGATGGCAGCAAAACCTAATGAGTACGAAATTTACATCGTCGGAATCGTTTCTTATTTGGGGTTCATACAGTTTGCACCGCTGATTGCAACTCTAATAGCTCTATTTCAAGATATGAAAGATATTCCATGTTTTAAGCATTAAAAGGAAAGTTACCAACACACTTTGAATACTCGGAAATCACAAATTACTTCCATCAGGAATCTTTTTTTTTTCAAACTATGTCCAAGACTTTTGAGATTGAAGTTTTGGGATCGTAGGTTAAAATTCTTTCTAAACAACAACCTAATACTTCTAAAAAATAAACAAAGAAATTTTCATTTAAAAAAAAATAAGAAACTGTGGCTTGGGCGGTAAAAACAATATCCAGAGGTGTTCCGACGGCAATGCACCAAAGAATTATACGGTGTGATATAGCCCGTGCCGCAAGGCACGGGTGATTCCCTAGTATATATATATGAGTGGAGTATTTCATTATGGGTGAGGACTACCCTTCTGATAGTCTTTACCTGTACAAAATATATATGCTACTGAAAGTATTATATATTTAATACATAGTCATATCAGTATCGTCTCAAGCCGCAAACTCCAACTGCCGAGTTCCTTGAACATACTATAACAACGCTATCGTATTCAAATCAATACTGGAATAACATTCACACTTCAAATCGAGGCCTGACATATTTCCATAAACTCAAACCCTAGATTATAGCCATATGATGATCACGTCATAAGAATTGCAGCACATTGGTTAGGCATAGCCAAACCCATAGCATATACTGCATATCCCATAATACCTTAGCTAGCTATGACTAAGGTCATATTATAACTATTGCAGCTTATGACGCTTTGGCTAAGATGAGAATGGGCTAATGGATTAATTGGAATCACCCCAAGGTAATCAGCTAAGTCCATGGCACGACCAGACACAACTTGGCAACCTATGGCCAGAATTGTGACATAACCATTATTGCACCATAAGCCGCGGCAAAAGCCATATCGCACGTCATTATCGTGCCTTAGCCAGCCAAGGCCAAGGCCATAGTATAAGATGTGCAATTATCGGACCTTGGCATCTACGACCAAGGCCATCGCATAGCGCGCTCCATTATCGGACCATGGCAAGCCGCGGAAAAGGCCATAACATAAGTCGAGCGCCATTATCGGTCCTTGGCCAGCCAAGGCCATATCCGCGCGTCATTATCGGACCAGCTGCGGCTAAGGCCATAACATAAGTCGCACCATTATTGAATCTTGTCCAGCCGCGACCAAGGCTATGGTATAAGTTGCGACATTTAGGATCTTGGCTTGTTGTGGCCAAGTCCGTGGCATATCCATTATAACTCACGGGGCCATGGCCAATCAACGACCTAAAAAGGATCTAATCTTAGCTCATACTCCTCTCATGATAGCTTAAATCCATACCAAATCCAACTTGTCTATCCTAGTTGAAGCAAGAATCCGATGTTAATAGCCTTGGCCTAATTAAGGCCAAACCCTAATTATAGGTCATGGCCTATTCACATCATTCATATGCCATAATCGGTTAATATCGAGTCATGTGCATTGACCCAACTCCTATGGATGGATATGGAATGCTACAATGTTGCACATATGCTATAAAAATCTATGGCTAGGATGAGATTCGACAATTTTGGCATGGTAGCCTTGGGTATGGCGCGCTACTTCTAAGGGCGCAGCTTACCGGCACCAATGTGGGCCCATAACATGCCACATACAACTTGTGGATCTAAAATATGCTATTACATCTCCCATAGATCATGTATTGGATAATTAATCTCATGGATATGTCGTTGCCCCACCATTCCTCTCCTATCAGCCGTGGCCAAGGCAAAACACATTAAGCTGCTACAAAATCGCAATTTTTCTAGCCAACGCGCCAAACCCTAATATGCCATTAAACCACCATGCTATATCGCGCCAATAGCTCTAGCTGGACCTAATTTTAGTTGTAGCAGCTAAGGCCGAGGCCATTGAGCTATCTTTTAGATCTCAACTGATTAGGCCATTCACAACGCCACCACGGGCTATGGCAGCGCCATTATAAGCCATTATGCCACTTACTATTTTATCGCCATAATAAGCCATGAGCATATCATTCCAAGGGACATACGATAATTTAGTATTCCCATGTCTCACATAAAGATTATGGACTGAAATATTTCTCTCTATCTTAGCTGTAGTAGAAAGTGCAAACATGTTATGCTAATTTTACGCCACGAGCATGCCACGATACCTCGGTTGGCCAAGGTTTTTTCACAACAACTCCACCTAAATACGATTCAACATGCCTATAAAGCATATGGCATATCAACGGCTATGATTTAGCCTCAATAAGATGAAATCCATAGCTCATCTAAAACACCTAAGAAACATTAAAATACGTCACATGGGGGATTCTTCATGGGGTATTGGTCTGATGGTCTACGGCAACATGCGGCGTGGCAACACCCCATGTGAAAATTTAAAGTATTGGTGATGGTTACAACAGTTGGAGGGATAATAGGTACGGTAAAAAGGGATTTTCTAGAAACTTTCCTAATTTATCTTACCTCATACCCATCATCTCCATGTCTCCACAACCTCACTACCTCCACTACTTACGAGAAAGGCAGTATGTATTCTAAACTACTATAAATAGGCCATTTAGCATATCTAGAAAACATAACAAGATTCATTACCCAAAAAGCTATGTTATTCTTCATAGTTTTCAATACCCAAGAAGAAAATTCAATACCATTGCCATTTTCTCAAAAAAAAACTGATTCCCTGTCCTAGAACCAACCCATCTTCCTTTCCTCGTGACCGAAGTAGTGCGAAATGGCTACTATTGTAGTTTAGGCTTGTCCTGTTCGATTTTGATTTTCGAACCTAAAAAGAAAGTACCACAGCGGTGCATTTGTTTTTCCTAGAATTAATTTTTAGGTACTAACATTTGGCGACCACAGTGGGAGATCAACATCTTGGTCACGAAATCAGATTCTTCAACCACTTGAAGTTTCTTCAACATTTTGAAGACATAGCAGAGCTTAGATCCGGTGCAAGGGTTGATCCTAGTTCCAACAACATCAATGATGCGAATTGTGAGAACCCTCCTCAGAAAGTCACCTCGAAAAACAACACCACTCCTCCTACCAATGGTGTGGAAGACGCTGTCAACACCGAAGATGTCACAAATGAGGAAGCAACCCGAGCATAGCGGACTTGATGCAGATACAAAATGATCTAGCCAAAATGCAAACCGAAATGACAACTACTAACACGGAAGTTCTCACCTGCCTCAAAAATTTGACAACGCAGTTAACTCTGGAGCAACACCAATCTCACGTAAAGCGAGCCCAAAACGTCTCCAAACCCTCCGCTGGAGCCAGCACGTCGAGAGAGCAGCCTCGAGAAGATGACAATGTCTGTGTCGTTGTACTAGAAAAGAATCAGCAGCCGAATGTTATCACTTGATAATATTTGGAGAAACTTTTGCAAGCCGTGGAAAAGAAGACTCGTCACTATTCCACCATCACCAACCCGAGTGATATCCAGAAAGCCTCTATACTGAGAGGATACGCGTCTCATACCTTCTCCCTTTATGACGGAACATGTAATGCCCAGGAACATATCTCTCGATTTTTGGAATCTTTGGGAGAGCACGAATATCATCAAGTGCTGTGGCTCAAGGAATTTTCCAAGTCACTTACCGGGAGAGCTTACACATGGTACAACAATTTCTCTCTTAATAAATATTGAAAAAGCGGGGGTCTAACAACACCACCCAATAATTCGATTAGCAATCTGTATGGACGAACTCCGAAATACCTTGCTATAGAATCAACTAGACAGTCAGACTCAATCTAGATTAAAGTATCTCAAGGTGTCAATATCTCTCACTTGTTTCGATTTACTCAAGCTAAAACAATAGCAAGTCTTTAATCAAACACAAAGAATAACTTGGACGGTACCAAAGACCAATATCCAAGGATCAATCAATATCGATCAACAACCAAAGGTTAGATTTCCAATTTATGATCTTAACGCACAACCTATATTATTTCAATTATATAAAATATAATGCGGAAAAGAAACAACACAAACACCAGAAGTTTTGTTAACGAGGAAACCGCAAATGCAGAAAAACCCCGGGACCTAGTCTAGATTGAATACACACTGTATTAAGCCGCTACAGACACTAGCCTACTACAAGCTAACTCCGGACTGGACTATAGTTGAACCCCAATCATTCTCCCACCGATTTAAGGTACAGTTATACTCCTACGCCTCTGATCCCAGCAGGATACTGCACACTTGATTCCCTTAGCTGATTTCACCCACAACTAAGAGTTGCTACAACCCAAAATCGCAGACTTGATAATAAACAAATCTGTCTCACACAGAAAAGTCTATCAAAGGATAAATCTGTATCCCACAGAAAAACCCTAGGTTATGTTCCGTCTTAAGATATAAAATCAAGGTGAACAGGAACCAATTGATAATCTGGTATTATATTCCCGAAGAACAGCCTAGATTAATCAATCACCTATCAACAATTCTTCTTCACTATACAAGCGGTTTGTCGAGGAATCACAAACAGTGAGACGAAGATGTTTGTGACTTATTTATCTTGCCTATCGGAGAACTCTCACGATATCAAGCCAATCAATAGATTGTACTCGTACGATAGAAGATGCAAAATCAGATCACGCAACTACGATAAAAGTAGTATTGGTCTGGCTTCACAATCCCAATGAAGTCTTTAAGTCGTTAACCTGGTTTTAGAGAAGAAAACCAAAGGTTAAAGGAGAATCGACTCTAGCGAGCGCACTAAGATCACACAGACGTGTGGGGATTAGTTTTGCACAATGCTAGATGTCTCCTTTATATATCCTTCAAATCAGGGTTTTGCCTTAGTTACAAAGCAATCCATATTCACCGTTAGATGAAAATCTGATTTAGATTCAAGCTAATATTTCTCAACCGTTAGATCGAAAACTTAGCTTGTGACACACACTTGGGTAGACGTTTACTGGGTTTGTGAAAACCATGCCCAAATGTGTACGTGTATGTTGGTTCAACATAGTAACCCAAAATGTGAACCATATGAGCAATTCATATTAACCTAGTTCTTCACCATAACTAGTTCAATTGACTCAAATGAACTAGTTAGAGAGTTGTTCAATTGCTATGAGATCTTATGTAAATACACAAGACACAATCGAAACAAAGATGATTCGATTCGATGAATCGGCTCATGAAATTTATAGCCAAGGTTTGCATAAAGCATTCATTAGTAATTTAAGTTTCATGTTCAGAGCACATCTTTAGATCATAACCACTTAAGCTCACAAACAAGTTCGCGGACTTAAGGCAACCGGCAGAGTTTTCCAAACTCAGCAGAAAATATCGGCAAAGAGACTTCCTCCAGTTCGTGGACTAGGTTCGCGGACTGAGTTCACGGACTAAATACGCAAACGAGTTTTTGGAAAATCCCAACAGAAATTCTCGGCAAGAGAACTTCCGCCAGTTCGCGGACTGAGTTTGCAAACTGAGTTCGCGGACTTGGCAAAGCCAATTCCTCCGGTTTCTCTCAATCAACAAAGTTCGCAAACTTCGGATTAAGTAATACATGGTTATGTAATCTAAACTCTCATTCCAATCATTGAGACATTCTCAGAGGACGTTATATAGCCGTTATTCACAGACCATTTCACGTCATAGCAATTCTCAAAGTAATTTAAACTTTTCATGACTTTCGTCACTAGGTGAAGATAAACTTGATCAAAGCGAAACGCTTTACCAACACACGATTTCGAGAAAAAGATAAGTAGTGAATACTCAACTCGAAATGTCAAATGTGTATGATCCAGTCTATATAGCATACGACTTTTTGTCTCATAAGAAGTAGGAGATAGAATAGATAGACTTTTGAGTGATAGATAAGTTCAAGTCTCCACATACCTTTTTGTTGATGAAGTTCCACAGTTCCTTGAGTAGATCTTCTTCGTTGTATGATGAATCGCCATGAAGTCCTTGAGCTTAACTACACTTTTCTATCCTAGTCCGAGACTTAGCTATAATAGACTAGAAATCAAGACTCATAGTTTTGATCACTAACATTGACAAACATGCTTGATATAGCAACGCATGCGAGGTCGACCGAGATATGCTCTAACAAATATCTCAAATTGGAACGATATGGTGAGCTCATTTCATCGGAAGTATATTTTCGTTCCTAAACATATCACGCTTTCGGACCTGGGAAGGATGTTTCAGCGCAACAACGAGCATTCCAACGATTACATCAAGAGGTTCGGACTATAAGCCTTGGATTTTCATGACCCGAACGTGACTCAACGACAATTGGTGGAGTCATGTATCAATGGTATGATCCCTCTATAGAGCCATACTCGAAAATTTTCACTTTCAAAATTTTTAGGAACTTCACGAAGCGACCGAGCGTTCGTCCACCACTGCTCCAGCTTTATTAGAAAGGACGAGGCCTTCCATAGAAGAGGATCATGGAGACACACGCGAGGATAGGTGCCTGATCGATGAATAGTACCCAGACCAACTCTCAATAGGTATCGCTATTAATGAAAGATCCAAGAGAGAAGTTACAACTTAGCAAGATGCCTGAACCAAACACTCTATGTCTTCCTCGACAACTTCCAAAGCCTTTGCACCATTGCCAAATCAAGATAGCGCAAGGATATCTTTACATCCATCAAACGTGTCGCTTTCATTAATCCGTCTGAGCCTGTCCTAGAGGTCGCAATCAACAAGAACGACGAAAATCCTGTCTGGGTACTTTTCACCACCACCTGTATCGAGCGAGTTAAGTTTGGAAAAATACTAATCGACACCGGAGCAGATGTCAATATCATCACTGTTAAAAATATTTGTTATTCTTCATAGTTTACAATACCCAGGCACACAATTCAATACCATTGCCATTTTATCAAAACTTTTCTGCTTCCCTCCACTAAGTTCAACCCATCTTCCTCTCCTCGTGACCGAAGCATGAAAAAATGGATGTTATCGTAGTTTAGGCTTGTCATGTTCGATTTTGATTTTTGAACCTAAAAAGAAAGTACCACGGTGGTGCATTTGTTTTGCCTAGAAATAATTTTTAGGTACTAACAGTGATTTATCCTATACACATAACAACTGACAGAACAAGCCTTATAGTTGTAGGTTTCACAACTAGACTACAAGTTTCTTGATAGTCAATCCCTCTACTTGATTATATCCTTTAGCTACTAAACGATCTTTTTATCTTTCAATAATGCCATCTCCTTTCCTCTTAATCCTAAAATCCCATTTACATCCCACAATATCCTGTGAACTATAAGGAGAAACTAGGTCCCAAATACCGTTCTCTATCAAAGCATTTACCTCTTCAACCATAGAATACCTCCATACATTATCCTTATTTTCTTTTGCTAAAGTAGTAGGTATCATTAAATTATCTTCATTTGACTTTGTACTAGCAATATAAATCTTAGGCTTGATACTTTCAAGTTTGGATGTAGTTACCATGTCTTAAATAGAAAAAGTAGGTTGTATAACTGGAACTGATACTGGTAAAGATGAAGTAGATTGAGGTTGTAAAGGAGGAAAATCAGCAGATTGAATCCAGATGAAGACTCGGGTATGTTCGAAATGACATATGGTGGTGAAGGAGAAATTGAACAGTGGTAGATTGTAGTGAGGAAACAAAAGTTGGAGAAAACAAAGCGGAGTAAGGAAAGTATGACTCATCAAAAATCATATTTTTAAAATTAATTATATTATTAATAGTTGGATTTAGACACCTATAGCCTTTGTGCATCAAACTATAACCTAAAAAAAGACATTTGTCTATTTTCAAGCTTGTGTGAACAACCAAAATTTTTAAAGAATGAATAAACTAGTTTTAAATTGAATAGAAATTCAACTGGATATTTCCTTGTAAAACATAAGAGAGTAATTTGTTTATAATATGAGTGAGCGAGATGACGAATTTCCAAGCAAGAGAGGGTGAAAGGGTGGATACTTAAAACCGGCAGTGGATGAAGAAGCTCTGGCGAATCAAAGTTAATTTTTTTTCATTTTCTAAAATGTTGTTCTAATGAAAATTGTCTCTATGTTAGATCTTATACGTGATTGTTGTTTCATGTTGATTATTCTGAAAGCTCGTTATGATTCATCTTTGATGAATCAATAGTCTCTTTTTTATCTATAATATGTCATTAGTAAATCTCTTGTTTTTCACTGACTTGAAACTAAATATTCTACCTTATTAAGTTCTCTATATAATTGATTCGACGCCATTTAAATCAACTATTACGGATTTCTTTCTAATGAGTAGCTGATCTTTGGGTTTGAAGTTGTCTACTTGTTTAACCAGTGATGGTCGTTCAAAAGAAGCAACGGTGCTAGAGGTTCCTCTCTATTTCCTAGGCAGTAGTGTTTGGCTCATCCGGCTTTGGAATTTCATTATAATTAGTGCTTTGTAAACAATATTGTTTACTATAGATTGAGATCATCGTAGTTTGGTTTTTAGATTCACATTCAAGTCTTCATCCTTTCAAGACCTCGAATTTTTTCAAGTTCCTGGTATGTGGATCGGTCATGACTCACTATCTCAAACCTTGCCTAATTTACTCCCGAAAAGTTAGGAAAATTTAGCTTCATAAGACATGTCTAATTTGACTCAAAATAAGTTCAAATTTTATTCTCCTTTATACAAGGCTCGGTCAAAAACAATTCTGTCTTCCAAGCATAATATTTTGAGTACTCCTAGTTGTAGATGGCTTCTCTTACATATTGAATGCAGAATGCAAGTTGGAGTGCTAGGCCCTAGATAAGGAAAATAGTTACTGAGAGAGATATTGATTCTGCTGCTGAATCATGGACAATAGCTTGGTTCCCAAACTGATGGCGTTAGATATGATTGATGTCAGTGATGTTAAAAAAGGTCCTTTCCCTATGCGAAAGCAAAAGGTATGATAAATATGAAGTTAGGGTGATGGGTCATAATATAATCGTGTTTAATTATAATAATGTCTCAAGTCCTGCATTAGTTCTGAGCAATGCTTCTTGGATTATTCTAAGATATCTTTTGGGCTAAAACTTATGAACCGCATGGGTCTCTAGAGGATGTAAAGTTCACACACCAAGTATTCAGTGTGATATTCCAAAATATGTGTTTGGAGCATCTGGATAAAGAAAGTTGTCGCAAGCTTGTTGATGATGTTGATAAAGAAGTACAGTAAAAACTCCATATATTGATACTCCATATATTAATAAACTCTATATATTAATAAAAAATCATAGTCCCAACCTGGGCCAGTTATAAATAGTAATAACCTCCACATTTTAATATTAATAGTTTTTTTAGTCCCACCATAAGGAATTTACCTCCATATATTAATATAATTGACATTATATTGGAAACTTATAGATCTTGTTACATCAAAATATAAGGTAAAATAAAATACTTATCTATAGTTGTTTTAGACAAGGATGTAACTTGTTGAATTGTCATCGCATCTTTTAATTTGAGGATGTGTAAGATCTCATTACTATTGGTACCTTCTTGTTGAAGCCAAAACATTTCCAACTTTTTGAGCATGTTTAAAGCTTTTTGGGCTGAAGCTTTTAGTATCTCCGTACTATCATCATCAGGATTATCTCCCTCTACTTATTATCTAATTCCATCGATGATTTATTCTTCGGTTAAAACAACTTCATTTACAATTCCATTAAGAACGGATATCTCTAATGTTCCGAAAACATGCTCTTCAATTCGTTTCAAAATATCTTTTACATACATTGAATTTGCTAGAAAAGTATCAAAAAATTCTTGAAGGTCTTATAAGTTCATACATAGATATATGTATTTGTGTATTGAGACTGCAAATATGTATACACATTATCCAATATCATTTACATACTTCGAATTATTAAAAAAATATATTTTTTTTGGTATACCTCCCTATATTAATAAACTCCATATATTAATAATTTGGTGACGGTCCAAGGCTATTAATATATGGAGTTTTTACTGTATTGGTGAAGTCCAAACCTAATCAAGAAATAAATTGGAGGACAATGACAGTTAAAACTGAAGTTGACTTTTCGAAACAACTGAATAGAGGCATATAAATGCAGCGCACCAATATGTATGGATCTGGTATCATTACAAATCCATAAGACTTGAAAGTAATGTAATAGAAAAATCCCATTGGTCCCTGTTATTATCGCATCCATTTCTCTTCCCATGGATCTAAGGAAATAATTCAAGTCTTATATTACTAACCTCAAGTATATAGATGATGTCTTCGCTGATGTCGATACGTCTTTAAAATCTTCAGGTATTCATAGTAATACTTGTATATCTCAACATTTCTAGACTTTGTAGTTTAACCTAACGAAGTTGAATCTAGTGATCTAATCAAGATACTTTTGAGTTTAATTTGATACTAAAATATGACAACCAACCTTGACATACCAACGCTTGGAGGGTTCAACCGAGTAATGATCGAATAACAGTTGAAAGTGAAAAATTGAAAAAACCGAGCTTAAGTATTCATTATGCAAACCTAAGCCACTGCCAACTTTCACAGGATCTGATCTTTCATAGGAAGAATGAAGATTGGGATTAAACAAGTTTGATGTGATATTATGAGTTGCCCTTGAATCTGCTACCCAATTGTCATGTGAAGGAAATATCTTCATGATAAACTATATAAGCTTCTGGTTCAGGAAACCAATAATCATCTCCATAATCTTCATAATACTCCTCAGTAACATTATGATGATCTTGAAGTAAAGATTCTCCAGATCTATTATATCTAAACCGACATTCATTGGCAGAATATCTTGGTTTTCGACAAATTCAACATGAAATATAATACACATATCTAGGATTAGGTGGATGAAAATTATCGTGTGAGACTTTGTTTCCTCTTCCAAATCTACCACGAGAACCACCACCACCACAAAAATAATATCTACCACCACGATTTGGACAAAAATAATGATGAAAATAAGCAGATTCTGGAGATCGAAATTGACCTTTATTATGAAAATTCTAATCAGGATAAGCATTACCTGTGCAGTAAGAAGCATTATTTGGTGGTGTAAACGATGATGATTGGTGATGAGCAACATTAGTGGAAATGGTCATAGAATCAAGATTAGAATCTTGAGTTGAATAACGAGCTTCCTCAACAACAAGTAAACCAAACAAATTGATGAAGATAATCGGTTCCAAACTCTTCAGTTGATGTGTATTAAACAAAAGTTTAAAAGAATTGTACTCATCAAGTAATCTTTAAATAATATGGTAAACTAAATCCTCATTTGGCGCAAGATGATTTATTTGTTCTAATTGGTGATAAATAGATTTTGTTTTGTTAAAGAAAACCACATAAAAGCTAATCTTTTTCACAATTGTATTACAATCATTTTCCAAGGTTTTCCAAATAGTACCAAAAGTTTTACATCCTAGAACTTGTACATGGTATTCTTCGGTTAAAGTAGCGAGTAACCATAATAAGATTGCTTGATCTTAATTGAACCAAGAAGTATATGAAGGATTCAGAATAAATTTATTTGTAGATGAATTTTTATCAGAAGAAATTGAATCTTGATCAACCATTGAAGAAGCATACAATATATTCTTGGGTTACTTTGCTGGAGGAACGAAAGAGCCATTTATAAAGTGAAAGATATTATAACTGTGTAAAAATGGAGGAACCTCAGATTTCCAGAAAATGTAACCGGTTGAAATTAATTTTGACGATGGTTTAAAGTGGAGTGGAATATGTGTAAAACAAGAAGAAGTTTCAGAATTTGTCATTTATGAATTTGACTTAAGCTTCGAAGCAATCTAGGCTTACCATAAAAATGGATCTCAGATGGCTGATACCATATCAAAATTTCTTTTCATTCATAAACTGTTATTCTCAAAAAGAGAAAGAAAAAGGAGAACAACATATATATAATTAGGTTTCATTACACGCATCAACATACAATAAATTGGACCACGAAACAAAAGACTAAATGAACAATAAACATAAAATTACACTCATGTAACTCTCATTTTCTAACATTACCAAACTCCATATTTATCTTCTTATCCACAACAACTTTTTTTTTTTTGCATGTATATATTAAAAAGGAACTAATTAGAGATTACACGGGGGAAAGTAATTTCCATAGAGTCACTTAAGAGAATTTGATTAAGAAAAGGCGGGTTTGTTTGGTCCCATATCGTTGTCGAATAGTTTCCTTCTTCGCTTCTATCTGCTGCAAAGTTTGCTATACCATCAGCTGCTTGGTTGCCTTCTCTATAATTATGTTGAATGTGGCAGGAAGGTATGCGGCGCATTCTTTGTTTGATTTCTGCAATCATTTGTGATATGTACGAAGGAGCTTCCGCTGATGTTTTGATAAAGCGCATGAGATTCTCATATTCCGTTTTATCCACACCAACTGACCTAAAACCTACACTATTTTGAATCACATTTCTTTTTACTAAACATGCGCAACTTTAGCCAAACATTCCAACTAGCTCAAAACCCAAACTACTCCCAATTGTTCTATCATAACCTCACTGCAAACCACCAAAAGAGCAACAAATTCAAGCACACATTCACTAATTAGTGTTTGGATCGTAAATTTTGGTACCTTTAGTGTTTGGGTCCTAAGCTTGTCCGTTATAGTGTTTGGGTCGTTGACCCCGTTAGTCAATGTAGTCAAAAGGTCAAACAGTTACTTCCCGTTAACTTCTGTTAAATGAATGGTTAAAAAACGTTTAAAGACTTCGAAGGCTTAGTTAGACATATATTTTAACAAAGAATTTATTCTTTATGTACATCTCTTTTTGGAATCTATACTCAAAAGTTTATACAACAAATATCTAATTTTTAGAGTCAAAAGAGATCTATATATATATGTACTTGGTATATTTTTCTACTTCAGATAGTTTTTGAACTTCCATCTTGTTCTCATCTGCAATGCAACTTATTGTAGAACTGAATTCTAACTTTTTTTCGATCGGCATGAAATGAATTCTAACTAAAACTAATAACCTGAATCCAACTAAGACCTGGAGAAGTTGGTTTGTAATAAATGAGGTGATTGATCGTTGATTCTTGATGAAAAGCGTAGGAGATTAAGATGGGGTTTTAATTGAAGAAAGTTGGGTTCTTAAACTAAAATTTTAAGAAGTTACAAGAGGTGTTGTGACCGATAATCTCATGGATGATTGAGAGTCCCAGATTGGTTTGGATTAATGAGTCATGTAGGAGTCGAATCTGCAAGGGCAAATTAAGCATTAAAAGGGGGAAATACACCAACATCGAACACTCTCTTCGTCACCGGTATTACGCCCTCCAACTGTTCGAGACAACTCCACATAAAGGAATCATTCATGACAGCCACCACCTTTTCCCATCGTAACAGCCAAAACCCATGTATGGTTGTGGATATCCTTTCGACAATATATTAATTGAAAATGGGTCTTCGAGTTTCGATTGAATAGATTTTTTTTTTTTCGAAGAATTCCAGTTATGATGATCAGGGAATGTTGAACTAGGTTAATTATATTTTCCAAATTAACCTAACGGTAATCATAACTAAAAGTTTGACCAAAAACGTTAATTGACTTAGTTGACTAATGGGGTCAACGACTCAAACACTTATAACGAACAAACTTAGGACTCAAGCACTAAAGGGTACTAAAATCTGCGACCCAAATACTAATTAACTCTTTTCTAACATTACCAAACTCCATATTTATCATCTCATCCACACCAACTGACCTAAAACCTACACTATTTTCAATCACATTTCTTTTTACTAAACATGCGCAATTTTAGCCAAACATTCTACCTAGTTCAAAACCCAAACTACTCCCGGTTTTTCTATCATAACCTCAGTGCAAACCACCAAAGAGCAAAAAATCCAAACACACATTCACTAAATTGAATAAATATGGAAAATTTTGAAGGATTAAACGCTATTATACCTAAAACACCAATGGACAATGCTTTCTCTAAATGAGTGGAAAAATAATCGAATTTGTCGTTTGGTTTACTCATTATATTCACGTGCTTCATTATCATGAGAATCACTTCCCAAAAAACTACAAGAATCTGAATCCGCAATAACCCCAAACACATTGGTAATCACCCAAAAAACAGTAATCAACAATATAAGACGGGTGATACAAACAAACCGAAATTTTAAAAACCCATACCACTATCATTTATAGTTGAAGTATCAAAACAACCACCATACTTGTCACTAACATAATCTGCATCTTCCTTAATCTCAACTGGAGGGTAACCAACAAGATTATCTACACCAATAGAAGACTACAACACTCGAAACATAGACATTAAAGGTGTATTGAAACAAAGTAAAATTATGAAATGTTCTCACCTTGTCCTCCTCCCATGTTTTAAAAGTTCATCATTATTTCTCCTAATAATTTTTAAAGGATTATGTAACTTATCTTGACGCGAATTACACAACTCTTCTTGCAGTTTCAAAATCTCATAAATATTCATATTTTGTCTAATTGGTTCCTCAATAATCAACTTTGTGTATTTCCTAATGTAATTTCTTTCAATTCCCCCACTTATCAGTTTCGAAGCAGCTTGATACGCTGTGGAAATAGTAGCAAATTGTCTGGTGACGCTTTCTGAAAAGGCGAGGGTACCTCAATCTAAAACTTTTCCACCTATAAGTCCTTTCTCCGAAAGTGATTGTCTATGGACTGAGTCGAGACAACACAACTAATCGGTTCACACTTCGTGTGATCGTCTATGGATACGAGATCGAGACAATACGACAACAAGATAACTTGTGTGATTGACTATGGATACAAGATCGTGACAATACAATAATGAAGTATGTTTACTTGATAATAAGTTCAGACTTAACCAAACACAATAGGATTGCTATCAAGTAAATAGGAATTAACGTTTGTGTAATTTACTTTAAATTATAATAACAAAAATTATCATTACGGAAAATAAAAGTAAATAACACAGCAAGATTTTGTTAACGAGGAAACCGCAAATGCAGAAAAACCCCGGGACCTTGTCCAAAATTGAATACTCTCAGAATTAAGCCGCTATACAAAATGAAACCAACTTCGTATAGTTGAGACCAAGCAACTAAACCTATAGTTCTCCTAGTTCCCTCAGTATTCATGTGCTTCCAACTTGAAAGAAGTCACGCACTTGGAAAAATTCCTTTGGTTCGTATTCCAAACAGTAAAGGAACAACAAATCTGTTCGGTAACAATCCTTTTCAAACAAGTGATATGAGTTTGACAAAAGGCTCTTCCGTTTATCCCAATAAACTCCTTTATCAGGTCCTTAGATCTATCTTTTCAACAACTACCAAAGTAATTGTTAAGATTATGCAATCAATACTTTTAATCAGAAAGAAACTTATTGATGTCGATCTACTCAACTAATCAATCAAATATATCACAAAGATAAACCGATTATAGTTGGATCCCCATCCGATCAAGTTTTGTGCACACCAAAGATTATGAACCCCAAATATCTTCTTTGTCTTTAAATCTTCTTTGATCTTCAATAAACACCTGCACACAATCAACTTGAATCTCTTGTGATCAATCACATACAGAACGAAGTCTGTTAGCGATGGATTACCACAAGACGTCTTTAGATCTATAAACAGTTCTAAAGATCTCCGTCGACACTTCGATCTAGTTTGAGTGAATATTATATCAGAAGAGAAAATTCTCAACCATAACCAAACTAGGTGCAATCAAAGTTCAACAACCGTTAATCAATCAAATCAATAGAAAATTAATAATAAACTACAATTATCTAGTTTCCCACCAACGGTACTCGTAGAGATTCCTAATCCCAAAGAAGTATTTAAAACGAGCGGTCGTAAGAGATTTCGCCTAATTAGGGTACTTTCCTCTCCGAATAGACGGCTCCACCAGTAACAACACAACTAGGTAGTTTTGCTGGTTCTGAGGATTAGTTTGCTAGAAATACAAACTTCAGTATTTATAGGCAAGGAAGTTTGGACACCAAGGAATTTCAAAAACCGAATATTCTCAAAGATATGCAATAAGGGAAAAACCGGTTTTCATAATTCCTGGAAATGCTTTGTCCAAATATTGACCGAAATCTCAGTAGAAAATCTCCAACTAGTAAATGCACATTACTAATTTTTATTTTCTAAAGATATGCATTTTATTTGCTGGAAATTAAAAGCATATTGTTAGAGCATAGCTCGGTCAACCTCGCATGCGTATCTATCTCAAGCATGTTTGTCAATGTTAGTGATCAAAACTATAAGTCTTGATTTCTAGCCTACATAGCTAAGTCTCGGACTAGGATAGAAAAGTGTAGTTGAGCTCAAGGACTTCATGGCGATCCATCATACAACGACGAAGATCTATACAAGGAACCGTGGAACTTCATCAACAAAAAGGTATGTGGATCCTTGAACTTATCTATCACTCAAAGGTCTATCTCTTCTATCTCCTACTTCTTATGAGACAAAATTCGTATGTTATATAGACTAGATCATACACATTTGACATTTCGAGCTGTAGATTCTTTGTTTATCTTTTATCTCGAAGTCGTGTGTTGGTAAAGCGTTTCGCTTTGATCAAGTTTATCTTCACCTAGTGACGAAAGTCATGAAAAGTTTCAATCACTTTGAGAATTGTTCTAACGTGAATCGGTCTATGAATAACGGCTATATAACGTCCTCTGAGAATGTACCAATGATTGAAATGAGAGTTTAGATTACATAACCATGTATTCCTTGAACCGAAGTTTTCGAACTTTGTTGATCAAGAGAAATCGGGAGGATTGTGGAATTGGCTTGCCAAGTCCGCGAACTGTCGGAAGTTCTCGACCGAGAATTTCTGATGGGATTTTCCAAAACTCATTTGTGTGCTAAGTCCGCAAACTGGCGGAAGTTCTCTTTCCGAAAATTTCTGCTGAGTTTGGAAAACTCAACCGATTAACTTAAGTCCACAGACTTGTTTGTGAACTTAAGAGGTTATGATCTAAATATGTTCTCTGAACATGAAACATTAAACTACTAAGGAATGCTTTATGCAAACCGTGGCTATAATGTTCATGAGACGATTCAATCGAATCGAATCATCTTTGTTTCAATTGCGTCTTGTGTAGTTACATAAGATCTCATAGCAATTGAACAACTCTTTAACTAGTTCATTTGAGTCAATTGAACTAGTTATGGTGAAGAAGAACAAGGTTAATATGAAATGCTCATATGGTTAACCTTTTGGGTTACTATGTTGAACCAACATGCACGTACACGTTTGGGCATGGTTTTCACGAACCCAATAACCGTCTACCCAAGTGTGTGTGACAAGCTAAGTTTTTGATCTAACGGTTGAGAAATATTAGCTTGAATCTAAATAAGGTTTCCATTTAACGGTGAATAAGGATTGCTTTGTACCTAATGCAAAACCCTGATTTGAAGGCTATATAAAAGAGACATCTAGCATTGTGCAAAACTAATCCCCACATGTCTGTGTGATACTAGTGCGCTTGACAGAGTCGATTCTCCTTTAACCTTTGGTTTTCTTCTCTAAAACCAGGTTAACGACTTAAAGACTTCAGTGGGATTGTGAAGCCAAACCGATACTACTTTTATCGTAGTTGTGTGATCCGATCTTGCATCTTCTATCGTACGAGTACAATCGATTGATTGGCTTGAGATCGTGAGAGTTCTCCGATAGGCAAGATAAAGAAGTCACAAACATCTTCGTCTCACTGTTTGTGATTCCTCGACAATCCGCTTGTGTAGTCAGGAAGGATATAGAGAGGTTATTGATTAATCTAGGATGTTCTTCGAGAATATAAGACCGGATTATCAATTGGTTCCTGTTCACCTTGATTCTATATCAAAAGACGGAACAAAACCTAGAGTTTATCTGTGGGAGACAGATTTATCCTTTGATAGACTTTTCTGTGTGAGATAGATTTGTTTATTATCAAGTCTGTGATTTTGGGTTGCAGCAACTCTTGGTTGTGGGTGAGATCAGCTAAGGGAATCAAGTGCGCAGTATCCTGCTGGGATCAGAGGCGTAGGAGTACAAATGTACCTTGGATCGGTGGGAGACTGATTGGGGTTCAACTATAGTCCAGTCCGAAGTTAGTGTGCAGTAGGTTAGTGTCTGTAGCGGCTTAATACAATGTGTATTCAATCTGGACTAGGTCCCGGGGTTTTTATGCATTTGCGGTTTCCTCGTTAACAAAATTTATGTATTCCGTGTTGTTTATTTTCCGCATTATATTTTATATAATTGAAATAATACAGGTTGTGCGTTCGTGATCATCAATTGGAATTCCAACCTTTGGTTGTTGATTGATATTGATTGATCCTTGGACATTGGTCTTTGGTACCGTCCAAGTATTCCTTGTATTTGATAAGGACTCGCTATTGCTTTTAGCTTGAGTAAAAATCAAATCAAGAGAGAGATATTAACTCCTTGAGATACTTTTGTCTAGATTGAGTCTGACTGTCTAGTTGATTCTCTAGCAAAGTATTTCGGAGTTAGTCCATACAGATTGCTAAGCGAAATATTGGGTGGTGTTGTTAGACCCCCGCTTTTGCAATTGGTATCAGAGCAGGCAAACACGTTTAAGACCTAACAAGTCTGTGTTTGTAGCGATCTGACTCTATGGATTATAAAGTCTCAATTAACGCTTCACCAGGTTTGAAAAACAACCGCAAGAAAAGGTCTGACAAACTAATATCTCTTTAAAAAGGGTTGGATGAACAAATCTGGATCAACTATGGTCTTGTTGCTGAAATTGCAATTCTTAAGGATTTGATATCCGAAAATACTTCCCTTGAAAGGTTGAAAAATCTCAGTTGTTCCTCTCTCATGAAAAGTCATAAGTCAGATAGTAATCAACGGCAGGATGTTGAGAAAACTGATATGACAAGGAACCAGTCAGACAATCTTCAAAGCATAGGCTCATGTTGTGGTCCATCCGATCATATACAACAAGTTTGTATGTCCTTTCAAAAGAGTCTTAATGTTGCAAGTAATCTTTGTAAGAAATCTAAACAACTGTATGACTCTCTAAAAGTTCATACAACTCTACCAGGAAACTCTAAATCGAGAAGTACTAGTAGTATGAGTGCCTTTGCTTTAAGGTCTACATCTCCTTTTCAATGGTTTCTTGATAGTGGATGTAGTCGACATATGACAGGAGACCTCACTTGGTTTGTATCATCGGTTGACTACGAAGGAGGTCCTGTAACGTTCGGAGATGGAAGTTGTTGCTACATTATCAAAAAGGGAACGATCAAGCTACCCGGTGTTCCAGAAATCCATGATGTGGTATACGTTAAAGGTATGACTGCTAATCTTCTTTCTATTAGTCAAATTTGTGACAAGGGACATCGAGTTGTCTTCAATGCGAATGGATGTGACATTGTTGACAAATCCGGGAAGGTAATCTTTCAAGGAACTCGTGGTAAAAACAACTGTTATCTTCTTGATACTCAGTTTAGCAACCACTGCAATTTGACTAAGGTGGAATCTACACATCTTTGGCATGAGCGTCTTGGTCACATCAATCATCGCCTTCTAACTAAGATCATTAACAAAGAACTTGTTAGAGGCATTCCCAAAATCAATGCAAAGATTGAAGGTGTATGTGGTGCTTGTCAAAAGGGTAAGCAAACGAAAGTTCACCACAAATCATCACGAGATATTCTCACTAAAGCTCCATTTGATTTAATTCATATGGATTCCTTCGGACCAATTCAACAACCCACTTTTGCCTGTAAGAAGTATGCTTTAGTTATGGTAGATGATTACACCAGATTCACTTGGGTTTCATTCCTATCTCATAAGAATGAAACCCTGAGTTAATTCAAGATTATTGTTAAAAGGATCCAGAACGAACAAGGTCGCAAACTAAAGAAAATTAGGATCGATCTTGGCACTGAATTCAAAGACACCAAGGTATTCGAATTCTATGATGAACTGGGGATCATTCAACAATACTCACCACCAATTACTCCTCAAGCTAATGGAGTTGCTGAAAGAAAGAATAGGAACATTTAGGAAATGGCCAGGGTAATGCTCCCCAACAAAAACTTATGTTTAAGATTTTGAGGAGAAGCTGTCTTCACAGCATGCTACTTGATCAACCGTGTGTATTTGCGGTCTAAAACCCTTAACACTCCTTATGAGTTATGGTATGGAAGAAAACCCAATCTACACTATCTCAGGGCTTTTGTAAGTAAGTGTTATATTCTGAAAGATCGAGAACAAAAAGGGAAATTGGACACCAAAAGTGACGAAGGAATCTTTCTTGGCTACGCTTATGATAGTCGTGGTTTTCGAGTTTTTAATCTCAGAACTCAAGTCATGATGGAATATGCTAATGTTATCATCGACGACATTAGTAACTTTCGTCAAGATAGTCCTCCTGCTGAATTTCCTCCAACAGAGACAATTGAGAAAGTCAAAGAAATTCCAGAATCGGTTGAAGTTATCCCAACTGTTACTGATCCTGACATTTCTAGCAACAAGGAGAAGAGCACTGATCAAGCCATTCCTGATGAACAAGTACGTATTGCTCCACGACATCTTTGGGTTCAAAGGGATCATGACCCCAACAACATTATTGGGGGACAGGATTCTACAGCCAAAACAAGAGGTCAAGTTCAAAATATATGCAATTTTGGTTGTTATCTTTCGCAGGTGGAACCAAGGAATATAGATGAAGCTCTGAAAGATCCCTTTTGGGTGAATGCAATGCATGAAGAGTTAAATCAATTTGAAATACAAGATGTCTGGGAACGTGTACCTTGTCCTCCAAATGTCAATATTGTTGGTACCAAGTGGGTATTCAAGAACAAATCTGATGAGTATGGCACAATTGTCAGAAATAAAGCTAGACTTGTCGCTCAAGGATATTCACAGATTGAAGGAATCGATTTTGACGAAACCTTTGCTCCTGTGGCACGTCTTGAGTCCATTCGACTTTTATTGGCCCATGCCTTCTTTCTCAAGATTAAGCTGTTTCATATAGACAGAAAATCAGCGTTTCTGAATGTAATCTTAAAAGAGGAAGTCTATGTTGCTCAACCTTCATGTGATGAAGCTCAAAAAGGCGTTATATGGATTGAAACAAGCACCAAGAGCCTGGTTTGAGAAACTCACTACCTCTCTTATTAGAAAAGGATTTTCAAGAGGAGGAGCTGATAAAACACTGTTTACCAAATGGAGTGAGAAGGATGTTGTTATTGCTCAAATCTATGTAGATGATATCATCTATGGATCAACCTATGAAAAATTTACAAAAGACTTTCAAGTATTGCTATAGAATTCGAAATGAGCAATGTTGGTGAGTTAAAAAATTTCTTAGGATTACAGATTCAACAACATAAGGAGGGTATTTACTTATCCCAAGAGAAGTACGCACGTAATCTTGTGTCAAGATTTGGTCTGGATAAGTCATCTCCTAAGCTGACTCATGTAAATTGCACAGGGATGAGAAAGGAGCAAAAGTGGATCAAAAATTATATCGATCCATTATAGGTAGCCTTTTGTATCTTACAACTACTAGACCTGATATTTCTTTCAGTGTTGGTTGTTGTGCCAGGTTTCAAGCGGATCCAAAAGAATCTCATCTTGCAGATGCGAAGAGAATCATACGATATATAAATCACACTGCTGGATATGGTCTCTCGTACACTTTTGATATTAATGTTGATCTTTCTGCTTATTCTGATGCTGATTGGGCAGGTTGTGTAGAAGACAAAAAAAGTACATCAGGGGGATTCTACTATGTAGGTCTCAATCTTGTAGTATGGTATGTCAAGAAGCAAAATTCTCAATCCCTGTCTACATGTGAAGCAGAATATATTGCTTTCGGATCATGTTGGACTCAACTCCTATGGATGAAACAGATGCTTGCTTATTATGGAATTGATACTAGGATAATGAAAATCTTTTGTGATAACTCCAGTGCGATTCGAATTACTGAGAATCCTGTTGAGCACTCAAGAACAAAACACATCGACATAAGGTACCATGACATTGTATAATAATGATCGAGAATCTCGATTTCTCTCATTGTTATAGCTACGGATCCTCAACAACGATGGTGCTAAACTTACAACCTTTGGGATCATTGGAGTACTTGGAAGGACGAAGATTTCAAGGAACGTTGAAGATTAGGCTATGGAATAGGAGCCACTAAAGTTTATCTTTTTAGTATTCCATATGTATTAATATTTTTGTCACTAAAATTGAAAAAGGGGAGATTGTTAGAGCATGGCTCGGTCAACCTCGCATGCGTTGTTATCTCATGCATGTTTGTCAATGTTAGTGATCAAAACTATAAGTCTTGATTTCTGGCCTACATAGATAAGTCTCGGACTAGGATATAAAAGT
Organism: Papaver somniferum; assembly: GCF_003573695.1. Lineage (NCBI taxonomy): Eukaryota > Viridiplantae > Streptophyta > Magnoliopsida > Ranunculales > Papaveraceae > Papaver > Papaver somniferum. The sequence goes on from NC_039362.1 coordinate 68,850,179, forward strand.
GTAGTTGAGCTCAAGGACTTCATGGCGATTCATCATACAACGACGAAGATCTATACAAGGAACCGTGGAACTTCATCAACAAAAAGGTATGTAGAGACTTGAACTTATCTATCACTCAAAAGTCTATCTCTTCTATCTCCTACTTCTTATGAGACAAAAGTCGTATGCTATATATACTAGATCATACACATTTGACATTTCGAGCTGAGCATTCATTGCTTATCTTTTATCTCGAAATCGTGTGTTGGTAAAGCGTTTCGCTTTGATCAAGTTTATTTTCACCTAGTGACGAAAGTCATGAAAAGTTTCAATCACTTTGAGAATTGCTCTGACGTGAATCGGTCTGTGAATAACGGCTACATAGCGTCCTCTGAGAATGTCTCAATGATAGAAATAAGAGTTTAGATTACATAACCATGTATTCCTTGAACCGAAGTTTTTGAACTTTGTTGATCAAGAGAAATCGGGAGGATTGTGGAATTGGCTTGCCAAGTCCGCGAACTCAGTCCCGCGAACTGTCGGAAGTTCTAAACCGAGAATTTCTGCTGGATTTTCCAAAAACTCGTTTGTGTGCTAAGTCCGCGAACTCAGTCTGCGAACCCAGTCCGTGAACTGGCGGAAGTTCTCTTTCCGAGAATTTCTGCTGAGTTTGGAAAACTCAACCGATTAACTTAAGTCCGCGAACTTGTTTGTGAACTTAAGAGGTTATGATCTAAAGATGTGCTCTGAACATGAAACATTAAATTACTAAGGAATGCTTTATGCAAACAATGGCTATAATGTTCATGAGCCGATTCAACCGAATAGAATCATCTTTGTTTCAGTTGTGTCTTGTGTAGTTGCATAAGATCTCATAGCAATTGAATAACTCTTTAACTAGTTCATTTGAGTCAATTGAACTAGTTATGGTGAAGAAGAACAAGGTTAATATGAAATGCTCATATGGTAACCTTTTGGGTTACTATGTTGAACCAACATGCACGTACACGTTTGGGCATGGTTTTCACGAACCCAATAACCGTCTACCCAAGTGTATGTGACAAGCTAAGTTTTTGATCTAACGGTTGAGAAATATTAGCTTGAATCTAAATAAGGTTTCCATTTAACGGTGAATAAGGATTGCTTTGTACCTAATGCAAAACCCTGATTTGAAGGCTATATAAAAGAGACATCTAGCATTGGGCAAAACTAATCCCCACATGTCTGTGTGATACTAGTGCGCTTGACAGAGTCGATTCTCCTTTAACCTTTGGTTTTCTTCTCTAAAACCAGGTTAACGACTTAAAGACTTCAGTGGGATTGTGAAGCCAAACCGATACTACTTTTATCGTAGTTGTGTGATCCGATCTTGCATCTTCTATCGTACGAGTACAATCGATTGATTGGCTTGAGATCGTGAGAGTTCTCCGATAGGCAAGATAAAGAAGTCACAAACATCTTCGTCTCACTGTTTGTGATTCCTCGACAATCCGCTTGTGTAGTCAGGAAGGATATAGAGAGGTGATTGATTAATCTAGGATGTTCTTCGAGAATATAAGACCGGATTATCAATTGGTTCCTGTTCACCTTGATTCTATATTAAAAGACGGAACAAAACCTAGAGTTTATCTGTGGGAAACAGATTTATCCTTTGATAGACTTTTCTGTGTGAGATAGATTTGTTTATTATCAAGTCTGTGATTTTGGGTTGCAGCAACTCTTGGTTGTGGGTGAGATCAGCTAAGGGAATCAAGTGCGCAGTATCCTGCTGGGATCAGAGGCGTAGGAGTACAAATGTACCTTGGATCGGTGGGAGACTGATTGGGGTTCAACTATAGTCCAGTCCGAAGTTAGTTTGCAGTAGGTTAGTGTCTGTAGCGGCTTAATACAATGTGTATTAAATCTGGACTAGGTCCCGGGGTTTTTCTGCATTTGCGGTTTCCTCGTTAACAAAATTTATGTATTCCGTGTTGTTTATTTTCCGCATTATATTTTATATAATTGAAATAATACAGGTTGTGCGTTCGTGATCATCAATTGGAATTCCAACCTTTGGTTGTTGATTGATATTGATTGATCCTTGGACATTGGTCTTTGGTACCTTCCAAGTATTCCTTGTATTTGATAAGGACTCGCTATTGCTTTTAGCTTGAGTAAAAATCAAATCAAGAGAGAGATATTAACTCCTTGAGATAATTTTATCTTGATTGAGTCTGACTGTCTAGTTGATTCTCTAGCAAAGTATTTCGGAGTTAGTCCATACAGATTGCTAAGCGAAATATTGGGTGGTGTTGTTAGACCCCCGCTTTTTCACATATAAAACTAAAAACCTTTAATTGAAAGATTCTCAATTAATTTCGATCCGGGATTCTCCTTTAGCTATTAAGGAATATCTTTGAACAATAAAAGATAAGAGTTACTGCACATGTTCAAAGTATGTCGACATCTTTACTTTGTAAATCCTTTTCCATATTTACAATCTTGGAACCGATTTGCCACACATCCAAACAAGTTTAGAATTGGTTCATCTGACTTCCAAGAACTATGTGATTGATTATACCATCAAATCACCATTAATGGGTTTCACGGTTCTACCTCAACATAAAGTTTCGGTTCTACCTCCAAGTGGGTACTAGGATCGGTTACACTAGTTACCATAAAATGGCTAATTAAGTACTAGGATCGGTTACCACTTCTTATGGTAAAACTTGTGATCGATTGACCAAGTTATAGGATCGGTTACATTAACTTACTAAAACTTGTTAAACCTCTTACAAAGATCGATTACACTCTCTCTTTTGATCGGTCACACCTCTTACTATGATCGGCTACCCAATGACTAGTATTTAGTCACACCAATTTCAAGATATCGATCTTACCATCTCAGGTGATTACTTATGATCGGTTTCACTAATAAAAGTCATACCAATATAAAAGTCAGTCCTTGTGAATAGTTTTACCAAGATACATAAACAAGTTATGAGCGGTTATACTAAACACACATATTGGTAATTCAAAAGATTTGCAATGAATAACAATACCAATAAGCCTAGGGATTTCCCTTTCGATTCACAAAACAAGTGTATGAATTTACTTCTTTTAAACGAATGTAAAACATTGTTTCCTAGGACGAAATCTTCACCCATACCCATACATAATCACAATAGCATTCATATGATTATGTCGATGTCTTATATACGAAGTTCAAAAGATAAACGTTATACTTCGTATTGGAATTCCTTAATACTATGTCTAACTAGAGTATAATCATTCACCGCTTCACAGTTATGTTTTCAATATGCACGACTTGAAAGATACGTTAGGGAATAAAACAGTTCAAGTCAAATATTACGAACCTCAAGTGGAAGGATGATGTCGTCGTTGTAGCTCCTTACTTCTTCACATAATTCAAGTCTTCACGTAATACTTGTAATGTCTCATATCCTAATACTTTCAAGCTAACCTATATGAAGTTGACTATAGTAAATAATCAAGCGACTCTTTAAATGAGTTTTGGTTCACTAAAATATGACAACCAAACTTTACATACCAACGCTTGGTGGGTTCAACCGAGCTATGCTCTAGCAATCTCCCCCTTTGTCAATTTTAGTGAAAAACTCTTACATCATATGGATTAGCAAATCACAAGAATTCATTACACATACGCTTAATTCCAAGTTTCAACAACACAATAACCTGTATACATTCAATCCTTTAAATGCCGATGTTGACATTATAATAACAAAGCTAATACTCCCCCTAAAGGTAATATAGGTAGATTTTCAATCCGCACGTGTTTGTTATTCCCTTTGTAGTTAAGATAACCACAAGTATCAATATGATATGCTACTCCCTCTTAGTCTATGCTTTACTCTTTCGTTAGATATAACGTTTAAGCACCATTGTCCTTTCCCTTAGTGATACCAAATCAACATCAAATCACTTGTTTACTCCATATATTTCTCCCCATTTTTGTCACAAAATGACAAAGGTACGAGCAAATAAAGGACAAACCGAAAGGATCTTACAAATCTTACAAAGATACTTGCAACCTATAAGAGTTAAGCACGAGGGTTCCACACACCATTTTTGATAACTAATATCAAAACCGAAACTACAAAGTAATTTTGTTTTGATATGTTACCAAGAAAAAATTTCCCAAAGCAATCTTCCCTAATAGTTTAGAAAACCAAAAATCGACTAAGCACCTTAGTTCCTTTGCTAAACCGATTGCACAAATACAATCGCTTGTTCGATAAGACCAAAATAAAGATCAGAATTAACTCTATTTTTCTCATCAAGTTCTAATTATTCAAATAATAACTTAGTCCTTTCACTTTTAAACAAGACAAGTACTAGGTTAGTTAACTAGCATTTCTTGTTAAGGCATTCGATTAGACTTGAATAACCGAATCCTCCACTTTGATAAGTCTAACTAAGATCAGAATTAACTTAGTTTCTCTTATCCGGAATCGAATTGGACTAAACAATTCATCCCGAAGACCTTTTATTTTTTTAAGCCATAAACAATTGATACAAACCAAATAAATCAACTTGCATAATTATTTACCTCAACCGGAAGCAATTGAAACAACATAGACATTAAAGTACCGCAAGTGCACCGAAATTTTGTAAGCCTAAACAATTGATACCAAACAATAAAGAAAGATAACAATAGTTTTTCTTAACTGGAAACAATTGAATCACACACACATCCATACACAAACAACGTAATAAACATCAATTGTACCGAAATTTTGTTAAGCAAAAGCAATAAATATATGTAATAAAATCAGGATTTTCTTAAACAGGAAAACAATTAACTAACAAATTCGTTACCTCAAATTATGCATCCTCTTCTCCCTTTTTCTTCGCATCTTCATGGGGCGGACTATCATTTAGTGTAAGTTCAAGTTAAAACTTTTCCCATTATGTTGTCATCCCCTTGCATGACAAAATAACAACAACAAAAACCAACCTTTACCAGAGAAAGCTTGAAAACCGGTTTTAACTAATGCAATGCAAAAGCTGAAACCCCGAAACACATATGATTTTATGCTTAACCAAACGATTCAACATATTGTGACTTTTTCACATATTGTTTCAATCAGAACCCCTCATGATCCTTTGATAAATCCTATCAACATGGGCTAGAACTCAATCCCGCTAAATCAAAAAGTCACCCATACCATAAGGGTTCACACTATATGAGATCGAATATTAAGGTTAAGAAAACCGAAATCAAACATCCCATAAATATACATAGCAATAATATAAAGCATTCAAGCACAGGCTATGTAATCAAAAACTATCACAAGAAAAATTATTATAAAATAATAATTTTATTCATAAATACTAAGATAGTTTTATTCAAAATAGAACTTATACAATTATTGAAAGAGATCAAAACTGATGTTTATTTTCTTTGATTAAGTATTACAACATATAACTTAATCTTTAGTGGTGCTCTTGTTGTTCACTGAAGTTTCTTCAGTGTTCAATCTTTTGAATCATGTCTCAAGAGACTTGTCTGCAACCACTTCCTGTTTTTCAACTTTTTCAACTTGAACCATCATATCAGCAAGATCAGCTTTTGTTTCTTCAATCTTATCTTTGAGCCAATCTTGATTTCAAACCGTTATTACGAGGTTGGTTCTTAGTTCTTCAAAACCTTGGATATAGTCAATCATACTATCAAAACGAATCCACTTGGTTTTGGTTGGATCTTGTAAATTGTAAGCCAACAGACATGACTCATCTTGTGATCCAACTGAACTATCAGAATCATAATCAGACATGATTTTTGGTATGTTTTTCTTCTTCCTTTCTGTATTGATTCCTTGACAATCCTTAACCTTTTGAGATTCCTCCATATTAGCCTTTGAGACATTGCGAGTTATTGGAGGCATGCTCGGTTATTTAAATAGGGATTGATCAGGGTTTCAGAATACAAGCAAGAGATAGTTTCTCTTTAAGAAGAGACAACTTTTGGACCGAAAATATCAGGAAATTCCGAAAATATTAAAAGAATATATTCTATTTCCTTTGTGCGAACTTCTCATGCTGGAACTTTTATTAAAATTCGAAAATTCTAAATAAAACCTATTTTTGATCATGATAATGATGAAATTTTTTGTAGACAGACATGGATTCGCAAGTCATCCATAAAATGTCACAGATTTTTCTGATAAACAAACACAAAAAGAATGTTCTCTCATTTTATTGTGTTTTTCTCATCCATAACTAAGAGCACAAAAAAGAGGATGAGAGTGCACAATTTTGATACAACTAAGTTGTATCAGAGTAAGCTTTTTCTAGCTTACAACGAGTATCAGAAACATAGTTCATATTTCTCCTTGGGAATTTCTGCCCAAAATATTTTCTCCCAGAATAATGATCTTTTATAACTCTAGAGATATGATCATGTGGAGAAGATGTACAGATGTGAGAATTTTCAGATATAGATAAATCTTTCTTAATTATGTCAATGAGATTTTCATAAGATTTTCCCATTCTAAGGATTTCCTTATGATGCACATCAACATGATTATCTGAAACAATTATGGGAAATTCCTGATTCTTTGGCAGAGATTCTCTCTTTCCCTTTCTTCTGGAATCGTTCTTCATCAAAACAAGAATTGTTTCGATATGGGTGAGGAGGAACCTTTTTCTAGAAGCGATTATCAACTCTTTCTTCTGATTCTTTTGAGTTGATCTTATCGGGTAGTGGTATATTCTATCTTTCTACTGAGGAATGGTCTTTAAGTTTTTTAAGACAAGAAACTTCTTTCAATATCTTTACCACCGTATCTTGAAGAAGTATAAGTTTCCTGTCAAGTGACTGAAAGTTGTATTCCTTAAGATCACGTTCACGGAATCGGTTCAAAGTTTCCTTTGGACAAGATTTCTTCTGATCATCAGTATATGTAGAAGATGGTTTCTCATCCTCTTCTGACTTGATGTAGTTATGCAAACTACCATCATCTTGATCTGTTTCAGATATGACTAAACCGGTTTTATCACAGTCTGTAAAAGTCGAGCAAGGACTTTTAGTTTCCTCAAAGTCAGAAGAAATCACAACAACATCATTATTCAGAGTCATAGGACGTGTCTCTTTATCTTGAGTAAGAGATTTACCAAGAGCTTCTAATTTGACAGTGAGATCCATATTCTCTTTGGCTAGAAGATTCAGTTGAATGTCTTTATCTCTGATCTCATTCTTAAGAAGATTTGACTCTGTCTTTAATATCAACACTTTTGTAGACAGAGCTTTTATAGGCTTTAGGATTTTTACCAACTCTTTATCAACATCTTCTTTTACATCAGAGAACGACATAGATGTTTTCGCAACTTCTGGATCATGAGTTAACGAAGTGATAACATCTTCAACTTTTGAGTATTCATACTCTTGCATAGTGTTAACTGAATCAGACATAGATTCAATTTCTTATAGGTTGGATCGCACCAAACACATATTGTTAGATCTTTTCGTGTTTGCCTGCTATGATACCAATTGAAAAGACGAGGGTACCCAAATATACCTCAATATAAAACTTTTCCACCTATAACTCCTTTCTCCGAAAGTGATTGTCTATGGACTGAGTCGAGACAATACAACTAATCGGTTCACACTTCGTGTGATCGTCTATGGAAACGAGATCGAGATAATACGACAACAAGATAACTTGTGTGATGGAATATGGATACAAGATCGAGATAATACAACAACGAAGTATGTTCACTTGATAATAGGTTCGGACTTAACCAAACACAATAAGATTGCTATCAAGTAAATAGGAATTAACGTTTGTGTAATTTACTTTAAATTATAATAACAACAATTATAACTGCGAAAAATAAAAGTAAATGACACAACAAGATTTTGTTAACGAGGAAACCGAAAATGCATAAAAACCCTGGGACCTTGTCCAGAATTGAATACTCTCAGAATTAAGCCGTTATACAAAATCAAACCAACTTCGTATAGTTGAGACCAAGCAACTAAACCTATAGTTCTCTTAGTTCCCTCAGTATTCCTGCGCCTCCAACTTGCAATAAGTCACGCACTTGGAACAATTCCTTTGGTTCGTATTCCAAACAGTAAAGGAACAACAAATCTGTTCGGTAACAACTCTTTTCAAACAAGTGATATGATTTTGACAAAAGGATCTTCCGTTTATCCCAATAAACTCATTTGTCAGGTCCTTAGATCTATCTTTTCAACAACTACCAAAGTAATTGTTAAGATTATCCAATCAATACTTTTAATCACAAAGAAACGTATTGATGCCGATCTACTCAACTAATCAATCAAATCTATCACAAAGATAAACCGATTATAGTTGGATCCCCAGCCGATCAAGTTTTGTGCACACCAAAGATTATGAACCCCAAATATCTTCTTTGATCTTCAATAAACACGTGCACTCAATCAACTTGAATCTCTTGTGATCAATCACACACAAAACGGAGTCTTTTAATGATGGATTATCACAAGACGTCTTTAGATCTACAAACAGTTCTATAGATCGCCGTCGACACTTCGACCTAGTTTGAGTGAATCTTATATCAGAAGAGAAGATTATCAAGCATAAACAAACTAGGTGCAATCAAAGTTCAAAAACCGTTAGTCAATCAAATCAATCGAAAACTAATAATAAACTGCAATTATCTAGTTTCCCACCAACGGTACTAATAGAGATTTTCAATATCAAAGAAGTCTTTAACTGAGCGGTCGTAAGAGATTTCGCCGAATTAGGGTACTTTCCTCTCTGAATAGACGGCTCCACCAGTAACAACACAACTAGGTAGTTTTGCTGGCTCTGAGGATTAGTTTGCAATGCAAACTTCAGTATTTATAGACAAGGAAGTTTGGACACCAAGGAATTTCCAAAATCGAATATTCTCAAAGATATGCAATAAAGGCTAAAAAGGTTTTCATAATTCCTGGAAATGCTTTGTCCAAATATTGACCGAAATCTCAATAGAAAATCTCCAACTAGTAAATGCACATTACTAATTTTTTTTTCTAAAGATATGCATTTTAATTGTTGGAAATTAAAAGCATATAAAACTAAAAACCTTAATTAAAAGATTCTCAATTTATTTCGATCTGGGATTCTCCTTTAGCTACTAAGGAATATCTTTGAAAAATAAAAGAAAATAGTTACTGCACATGTTCAAAGTTGTAGATGGTGGATTTTCGACAAGGGATAAAATCGTAAACTCATAATTATATGAAGCTCTGATCCAACAATCAGACGTGAGTATCGAGACACGGGTCTCTCATCGAATTCTCAACGGAGAGTACTTTATCTCAGAGTACATGTAGATATGTAGTCTCACGACTGGACAACGGCATATCTCATGAATACTGAATACTTTCAGTGATTATTTCTATATAGTATCACGAGATGGACGTCTCCTAGACAGCTTACTCTGCTAGTATAGAGCGATAACGTCTTCAGGAACAAACAGCGAGTTTACCCTGACTATATAAAGGATATGACTTACCGACAAGCTCGTATCGGGATAATTAATGCTCCTAGACAGCTAGCTCTGCTAATTACAATTGCTCATATTCCATGGTCGAATCCACGACTGGTCCCATGGAATGGCAATAACAATTGCTCCTATTCCATGGTCGAATCCACGACTGGACCCACGGAATGGCAATAAACAATTGTTCTGATTCTATGATCGAATCCACGGCTTGATCTCATAGAATAGAAATAACTATATTATCTCATTACTCCGATTTCATGATCAAATCCACAACTGGTCTCATAAATGGTAATAGATAAATCTTAATTACTCTGATTCTATGGTCGAATCTACGATCCCATGGAATGGTAATGCTCACTTTATTATTCTGAATTCGTAGTCGAATCCTCAGCTGATCCTATGAATTAATAATAAACATATTATTACTCAGTTTTGTGAATTATTCTCCACTGAATTCCACAATTAGTAATAAATAATCAACAACCGGGCGTCTGAGCTACCTTTAAGTAAGCCCCGATTCAAATGGTGAAAGTGTATTCAACGACGATATACTAACAGTCACCGCACGAACGAGTATTTCAAAAATACAACGAAACGATGAACCTATGCAAAATACAGAAGAAAATAATAAATAATTAAAAGTATTGACCAGGGTGCTGGGAGCACGGACACACGACTGACCGACCGTGTCGTGGTCAATCCCACGCCAGTTTTATATTTTTAATGCATTTTTATTATTTTTCATGATTTGATGAAAATTCTCTCATTTTATCAAATCTCCTTCGTCTCGAGGAAACTCCTTGGTTTCATGGTACTTCCATAAATTCATAAAAAATAATATAAAACTAAGGAAAGGAGTGTGGGGCGTGACCATTGGCCAACCGTCCATGCCTTGGTCCCCACCGGCCCCACACCCCACGGTTCCTTATTATTTTATTATTATTATTATTTCTCTAATTTCATGACAAAACTCATTGATTTCATGGTATTTTTGCACAAATCATCAAATAATAATAAAATAAATTATGAAAACTTGTGGGAACAGGCCTTGGCCGGCCGCCCATGCCCTAGCCGGTCCCACACGCCCCTTTGTTTTATTATTTTATTATTAGTTTTCCTTGAATTCATCAAATTCCTTGAATTCATCAAATTCCTTGATTTCATGGTATTTCTCTCAAATTAGGAAAAATTCCCTCAAATCATCAAAATACCTAAAAATATTAAAAAAATTAGGAAAACTCGTGGGACCGGGCCCTAGCCGGCCGGCCATGCCTTCCACGGTCCCACACGCCCTTGTTTTCATTATTTTAATATTTTTTGCTTCCTTTAACTCATAAAAACTTCTTCAATTTATGGAAACTCCCTAAATTCATCAAATTTCTCAAAATTCATGAATTTTTCATAAAACCATCAAAATATTATAAAATTAAGGAAAAGGCACCACAGGACCGTGGTCACGAACGGCCGACCATGCCTTGACCACGGCGGTCCCACGCCTCCTCATTCCTTATTTTATAATTATTTTTCATCATCTCATGGTGTTTTCCTCAGTTTCATCAAAACCGTAATTTTGGCATATTTTCTCGAATAGATGCTCAATTGCACGCTAGAAAATATCAAAATTTTCAGGACTGAGACGCGGAAGCCTTGGGGACACGAGCACTCTATCTTGACCGACCAAGATTGGCTCTTTGGCTCACGGAAGCCGGTCCCATCAATTTTCACAGTTTTGACCTAATTTGCACAATTGCTCGTATTAGGTCCAAAACTCTCCCAAACACTTTGGATTTTCATGAAGTGATCGTCAGGCGGTCACGGGACAACCCAGGGCCGGTTTCATGACTCCATGGTTGGTCCCTCGCCTCGTCATAATTAATTAGGTTTTCTCACCTAAGGCTCAGACGAGCATTTTTGAATAAATGATTAAGCCAGCATTTAATCATTCTTCCACCAAAAAATCGTCAACTCTTCGGGAGTTCTTTGTATTTTCTCACGTGAGCATATGGACACTACATGGTTGATCCACGGTCCCATGTAGTCGCTCCCTCCTTCCTCCCATGGTTGAGATTCTGACGAACCATGAATTGATCATCAATTGATCAAATTAGGGTTTCTGAATCCAAGGATCATCATTCCAGATTCTAACCTTAATAATTTTACGATGACCTCATGGTCATTAATTTTACTAATTATGCTCGGTTCAACGACCAGTATTCTAATTAATATTTTTGGTACGCTGCCAATAATCCATCAGACGAGCAACACATGCTCAGACGATCAAATATTCAACAACTCATCACATGAGAAACACTTGCTCAGATGATAAATATTTGTTCAAACCAAGGAATATTGTTTCAACAATCAATATTCAATGATCCATCAAATGAGCAATACTTGCTCACTTCATCGTAAGAACTATACCTCTGTCTCATGACATGTTCAATTCATGAGTTTCAGAACATCATGTTCAACTCAACAACTACATGGACTCATCGTCCCATCGAACCACGAAGTCATCAATTGACTAACAAACCACGAGACGTCAATCGCGTCACTTGGGGGATATCACTTAGGGTTTTGGTCTGGCGGTCTACGACACGTGTGTTCAAACACACAATGGAATGTGAGCAAGTTGTGCAATCAGTTGAAGGAATTCACGAGGTAGTGGGTGGAAAATCGACCAAGTCTCCACACGTTGAGCAACTGGTTTCAAACACGATCTCCACTTCCCCACTCCTTGATTCCATCAACTGTCACACTTCATGGAATCATGGTGTCTAAAATTCCAGCAATATAAATAAGTCTCTGAATCATGATTGAATCGGCATCAACAGTATCATCAATCTCACGTTTCATCGACAACACGAGATCATCAACTCATCAATTGAGCAACTACTCTCAATTGAGCAATTTCAATCATTCAGAGCTTATCATATTCAGAATTCACACACCCACAATCTTTGATTACCATTGATTCCACACATTTCCCAGCTTCCCTCCTACAGATCAACCCATCCTCTCTTGTGACCGAATTTACTCTGGAACGGTCATTGTCTTGATTTAGGCCGGAGTACTACAGATTGATCTCTCGAATCTAAAGTACCCCTTTTGCAGCGGTGCATCTGTGTGAGGTTTAACATTTCGCTCGGTTCGAGGAATCTCCTCCGTACGGTCGTCTCCTCAATTCCTTAAAAACCAGAAAATCGTTTTTCCACATCTACAGATTGGCGACCACAGTGGGAGATCATTCTCGCGGTTGCAATCTCAATTCTCACAAGGATGGACGGTCTTAGGTCTACCAATACGGGTTCAAACCCAATCCTAATATCGCAAGCTTTAGTGGTACCGCTAATGCCACTCCTCCAACGCAACCTGCTACTACTACTGCTCCAAGCACTGGTGCTCCAGTGATCACCCCTGCAAGTGACGGCACTTGCGCCATCAACAATCTACTCTTCGTTGATCTCCTGAAGAAACCAGAGGAAATCAGCCTGCCATTTTTGATCTCATGAAGGTTCAGATTGACGTGGCTGCAGCACAAAAAGAGTTGTGTATTTATCCCAAAACTCTCACAGAAAAGCTTGCGTCTGAACGAACTCATCCTCAGCGCGAGAAAGGAAAAGTTAAAGAAACATCTTCAACTGCTGATCCTGAAATCTCTCCAATCCAAAGCTGCAAATGACTCTCCAGCAATGGAACCTGCAAGTTTCATCAATCACTCATGAAGACCTGGAACACTCTTTTGAAGATCGAGGAAAATACAAGACATCATCTGTCCATCTTCGTCAACCTTCATATCCCGCTGCCATACGGAGGATTCCTCTCCCAAAAGGTTATACCGCTCCAACATTCATTCTTTATGATGGAACGTGCAATACTCAAAAACACATTTCTCGGTTTCGGGCGAACACGAGCACAACCATGTCGTCCGTCTGAAGGAATTTTCGAAGTCTCTGAGGAAGAGCATACACCTGGTACAACGCACCGGGAAGTATCACCGATTGGGGAGAGATGATTAATGCTTTCTACAGAAAATACTTCTTCGTGTCAGAGCAAGTCACTCTCTCTGATCTAGGAAGGATGCTTCAAAGGAGCGATGAACATCCCAATGATTATGTGAAAAGATTCAGAGCCCAGGCCCTGGACTGTCATGATCCAAGCGTCACAGAGAAACAACTGGTAGACTTCTGTATCAACAACATGATCCCGGTTTACAGAGCTTTGTTGGAAAATCTACGTTTCCATACCTTCTCAGAGCTTCATGAAGCGGCGAAGAGATCGGGGACTACTGCACCCGCTTTACTGGAAAGAACACAAGCTACAAAGGCTGAAAAATCGCGTTCGAGGTAGCAGACGTCTGATCAACAAGCAGTACAACCTCCAGCCTTCCACAAACGCTGTTGCAGAAGAGAGCAAACGAAAAGTCGAACCGCCGTGCAAGCATACCTCAGCTCATTCAAAAGCACAAAGGAATGATAACCAAGATGCACAAACCTCAACCTAGCATCAACAAACGGGAAATGATCGGACAGACTCAAACCTCCATGAAGTGATAGAGTTACCGGATGTCTGGGTGCAAGATGATACAATCAACTTGACGTTCATCAAACAGAGCCAACTGAAGCAAGATGGAGAACCCCAGGCACTGTCATCTTCATGGATTCATCAGTGAACCAACAAGTAACAACAATATTTTGAAGCACATCTTCAAAGGGAAGGTTGATCTACACAAGATTCAACTGGGGACTGAAGGAGTACACAGATCCTCTCCCAATCAATACCTCGACTCTCTGAACAACCTGTCAAAGAGGCAATTCAATCCTTGGTCGAATGTGGATTGTTCAATCCGTCGAAGGCACAAAGGAGAGACATGTTCACAGCACTGAACCACATCGTGTCAAGAAGTTCATTTCGGAAATACTTCTTGAGCCTCCAGCCACAGATCAAGAGATGTTCGACTGGGGACTGCTTACCATACTCAATCTCAGAAGAAACTAATTCGGGAGAACGTTGGCACCGCTATCAACACCATTCCATTGAAAACCCTCGGAGCCGCAGACAGCACTCGACAACAAGCTAGTCGTGATCCCATCTCAATCAGAGACCTTGAAGGATCGCTTAGAAATATTTATGGCTACATCACTCTCAAGGTGGACATAAGCTTAACCTGGACAGAAACCAAGTTTCACATAATCAGGATGATCCAGAATATGACATGTTCTTCAAACGAGCGTGGATCCATGTTGACAAAGCGTCTTTGGTTGCACATCACGGACATCCCATCATCAGAGCATTTGGAAGAATTTCGAACTTTGACGAGATTGAAGCAAGAACCTGCAAAAGATGCATAGACATTCATCAAGAGGTTCCACACTCAGGAAAGTCTCATTCCTCCCGTGTCTACGTCATTTATTTCCTAACATGCTATCCTATCATGGGGACTTAATTCTGCTAGCAACTCTGTAAGACGTTATGAATGGTAACTTCACCGCATTAGCATTTTACCAACTGGTTGAATCTAACATTTCTCCGAATCGAGCACTGAGACGTTCATTGATGAGATAATGTCCAAACATGGCAAAGAACACTTTGGGAGTTTCTACATAGCCTTGCAGGATTGTCCATGTGTGCCACAAAATTAGAAAGCTCTGATTTCTGCACAAGTGTTGAATCCCACTGTTGTAACGAAAGGAATGCTGAATCAACAGAAGATAGTCGGGGCCCAGAAGATCAAACCTAAGACATTCTCAAGGGTATGACGCTTCAACACTCAAGAATCCTTCAAATTGTAATCCCAATCAAAGAGTACACCTTCGATAATGACACCTCTGGCTTCGACATAAATATCTCGACAGATTCAACACCATCACGATCGACACTACATTCGATAAGTCTTCATTATCTCAGTATAAGACTTATGAAGCAGATGCGACATCATTCATACATGAATGTCACCAACTACTTCAACATCACTGGGCAACCTGAGAACAGAGATTTCTGCTGATATCTTCCACAACAACATGGATTCACTTACAAAGCCGCTTCACGATAAAGTCATGCTTTCAAGAGCACTCAGTTTGAACTCCCAGTATACTGGATTCTTAACTCAATTCGTCAATATAAATGCTCAGTGAATGGAGGAGCAACGAATAATCATGGTTCCAGCCTTTTCGATCTCTGGAGCAGCTCTGGCCATAACATCGACATCAGCAAGGATATCTGGTGGAAATCCTTCCATGGTCTCAGCATCAATAAGAATGTGTGGAGAAAACTCAATCGTGATCTTAGCGTCAACAACGGGAGAAACATCCTCATGACATGGCTTCATCAACTTATCATTCTCTGAAGTGTTACACATGAAGCGGGGTTCTCCAAGCACTAATGATTCATATCAAGATATCTAGACGTGAAAACACGATAGCATGAGCATCTTCCTAAAGCTTGCATGGTGGACGGTCACAAGCCAAAGTCTTCTACAAGATGTTCTACAGATAAAGTACAACATACTTCATCCCATGGGTTTACAAAAACGTACCAATTAGTGACGAATAGGACAATAATTCCTCAACGAAAGATGTTCGTCTATGTCTCTTATACAACATACCAAAAGGGAGCATCAATCGGACATACGAGCTAAAAGATATAACCTTTACTGTCAGGTCTACGAGATCTGAAAAATCTGTACGGGATTACAAATTACAAATGTGCACGCCTCGTTGGCTGACTTCTACAACTCCAAATTGAGTGATTTTTTTCTCATGTGATAACTCAATCTCTTATCTTTAAAAGTTGTGGTCAAGCATCGAATTCTGACGTCGTATGAGGTTTCTACAGCTTCCAGAGCATATAACGCGCAACCAGAGATTCGTGGACGGGATTCATAACTTCCACAGTCGATCGGTGTCCACCAGGTCCTTCCGCTAAATCCTTCATCAAGGTACCTCCAACTTCGACCACCTAGGTATTTATATCAATTTTTCTACCTGGGTCTTCTATCTAGGTCTCACCAGAAGAAGGGAAAACGAAAGGGAAAGACTTAACAAAATATTGGGGACTGACGGTCCACTTGTCAAGACGATCAATTTCACAATCCAAAACCGATCAAGAAATCAAGACTAAAATAAAACCTCACATCTCTCAGAAGTCCAAGGTTCAAGATATCATGGAAAGAAAACTAAAGAAAGTCAGCAAAATAAGATTTCTGCTTTTCTTCATCCATCTTCTTCAACACGGCATCACTGGTGGTGAAAGAAGTGTCACCTTCCACCGCTTTCCTTATAGCATCAATCTCTTGACGAAGCCACTTATGATTGAAGCCAAGTTCTTCAGCTTTCTTCAAGTTGTACTCCCAATCAAAGAGTACATCCCGGGTGACAATATTTCCAGTTGTGATGCGGATATCATTTATAACACACAATATGGCTTCTACCTGCCTCGTCAAGAAATAACTATGCTCCGGATCCTTGGTAACGACGATGTGCCCATACATCTTCCACGGTTTCTCGTACAAGCCTGCATATCCAATGGGAACGCTGAATCCGCCAGCTAGTTCATGATACGGGAGTGAAGCATCGAACGGATGATCAAAATCAACTCCTGCACTTGGATATTCATGCACCACTATATGGTTCTCAATTACTGGAGCAGCCTCCAGGGCAACAGTTTCTTCAGTATTCTCTACTGGTGTTTCGGTTTCTTCTATCACTGAAGCAACAACAATATGAGTTTCCAAGACTTCAATGACAACCTTCTCATGTCCTTAAAGTGCAGAGATGGTTGTCTCTTCATAAATAACTCCAGGGAAGTTAGAATTATCCTCATTGGTTTCAATATCCTCAACTTCGGTATTTGGCACCTAATACGAAGATTACATGAGGATTAGAGTCATTTAAGCTTGAAACCAAATGAGATCATAAAATACATCATAAAAGCAATCCAAAATTATCAAGATTAATCATTATACACTCAAGGCACGAGCAAATAGCATGAAAGTCATGAAAATACGTTTTACGGTAACCTCGTCTGAAGAAACTGTACTCTTCCCTGTACTAAAATACGAACTGGGAGAAATATACGAGAAATCTGAAGATGGGTTATATACCATTCTCTTCGTATCGATGTCCTCTACAATTTCCCAAAATTTCATGACAATCCGATGAAAGAGCAAAGAGATGTGGCTAAAACATGGAGCAACATGCCATCTGAAAAAGTTCTGAAGGTCTCCTGAAAGTTCACTATTTCTCCTTTTTCAGGCCCTAAACATGCTCAAACTTCAAAGATCTTCTTAGATAAAGCTTGGAAATTTCCTGGTATTGAATATACATATGCAAACCGTGAAAATCCGACTTCGGACGAAGATTCTACAGCGTTTCTAGTAAAATCTGAAGTCTGAAATTTTCCGGTGACGTATTTCGGCAAAGTTATCCATAAATTCACATGGATTTTCATTCATTCACGAATCAGCGATATCATACTTCTTTAAAGAAATTACAGGAGATATACTTACTAAGGGAGTCTCTAAATCATTTGAAGGCTCGATGATGCCAGAATCTCCGTTGACAACACCGCTATCTCCATTCGGTTCGGGATTTCGGGAATTCTCCATATTCCCATCTCCCAAAGAAGAGTGCGCTTCATCAACATGATTCTTATCTACAATTATTTCTTCCTGGATTCATCAACAAAAATTATTATTATTTCATTCAAGGAGATGCCACGATCACCTGCACGAAAGAGATATTTACAACGACTTCTTCATCAGTACTGATTCCTGAATTGTTCGTCTGGGAACAAGTTGAAGACCGTCAATCGATGGAGAAAAGGTCTGAAAAGAAATAACAAAACCTTGGTCTCGTGATCCTAATTGCACGGGCAGGAAAAATTCATGACACAAGGAGCGCTAACAACTCACCAAAGAAACGGCTGGGGACTGCACGTCATTTGCTAACATCCTGTAGTCCTTACTTCTGGGTGCTCCGCCCCGAAGACTTTCTTCCATTTCCGAGGAGTCTACATTGATCTGAAACCTCACTACATGATCATCCTGTGGTATAGTTGATGAAATAACCAGGAGTACAACTCAGTATGAAGGATCTCTCACCATCACTCAGAGGTCCCAGAAGTACCATTTCTTGAAGTTACACCCGCGGAGATGTCATCCCTGGAAACATCGTCTTTGAAAGTGTCATCATGGGAATCAGTCATTCTTGCAAAGTGGTTGTGACAGATGCATAATATTCAGCGCATCATTTATACAAAGCGCATGATTCAGCAAAACAATGAATCATGGAATAAAGATGCTCACATCAGCGTCTGCAAAAATGGTAACTTTCAACCCTTACCTGTTTACGATTCCACTAGAAGTACATGAGTTAATACTTCAAATCTTGCTCGTTCCTTCAAACCTGCTAAGACGAGCAAAATTCTGACATGATTTTCACAAAACCGTGAACAACCCACGTAAATTTTACAATGTGAACATTCACTGGTTTCTCAAAATCTGGACAGACGATTGTGAAAACTCACATATAGACATTTTTTCACCATGTATGGTTGTCTACTTTTAACAATTGTTCAAAACCAAAACATTGATTTTACAAAATATATTTTAACGTGAAACTCACGTGAATTTGAAAAATATATATATTTTGCTCCTTCATGCGAGCGTCCACCTTTGAAACGAGAGTTTATTCCACTTTGTGAAATCTCACATATTTAAAAAATAAAATTTTGTTTTTCGTGAAAGCTCATAGACAAAATTTTTATCATTAGACTCAGGTCTATTTTGTTGTTTCTTAAACTAACGAACGAACGAGCGTCCGTGCTAAAACGGATTCCTTTCATGGGCCCGGCCCGCGAATCCTAAACGACCAAGGTTCCATCACCAAATCAGCGGTACTACCACTTTATGCTCATCAAACGATGCTCTAATCATGACATTGAAGCTCTTCATCAAGTCGTGGTTTGCTCATGCTCTCTAAATCCGGTAACGTCTCAACTTACGACTAAGTTCAATTACTGGTATTATTATTTATGGCCGGAAAATCACCATTTAATGCTGACTGAGGAACACAACTTTCCTCAGTAAGCAGGGGACTTAATGTAGATGGTGGATTTTCGACAAGGGTTAAAATCATAAACTCATAATCATACGAAGCTCTGATCCAGAAATCAGACGTGAGTATCGAGACACGGGTCTCTCATCGAATTCTCAACGGAGAGTACTTTATCTCAGAGTACATGTAGATATGTAGTCTCACGACTGGACAACGACATATCTCATGAATACTGAATACTTTCATTGATTATTTCTATATAGTATCACGAGATGGACGGCTCCTAGACAGCTTGCTCTGCTAGTATAGAGCGATAACGTCTTCAGGAACAAACAACGAGTTTACCCTGACTATATAAAGGATATGACTTACCGACAAGCTCATATCGGGATAATTAATGCTCCTAGACAGCTTGATCTGCTAGTATAGAGCCACAAAGTTAATTATTCCTAATTACAATTGCTCCTATTCCATGGTCGAATCCATGACTGGTCCCATGGAATGGCAATAACAATTGCTCCTATTCCATGGTCGAATCCACCACTGGTCCCACGGAATGGCAATAAACAATTGTTATGATTCTATGATCGAATCCACGGCTTGATCTCATAGAATAGCAATAACTATATTATCTCATTACTCCGATTTCATGATCGAATCCACAACTGGTCTCATAAATGGTAATAGATAAATCTTAATTACTCTGATTCTATGGTCGAATCTACGATCCCATGGAATGGTAATGCTCACTTTATTATTCTGAATTCGTAGTCGAATCCTCAACTGATCCTATTAATTAATAATAAACATCTTATTACTCAGTTTTGTGAATTATTCTCCACTGAATTCCACAATTAGTAATAAATAATCAACAACCGGGCGTCTGAGCTACCTCTAAGTAAGCCCCAATTCAAATGGTGAAAGTGTATTCAACGATGATATACTAACAGTCACCGCACGAACGAGTATTTTAAAAATACAACGAAACGATGAACCTATGCAAATAGAGAAGAAAATAATAAATAATTAAATTGACCAGGATGCTGGGAGCACGGACACATGACCAACCGACCGTGTCGTGGTCAATCCCACGCCAGTTTTATATTTTTAATGCATTTTTATTATTTTTCATGATTTGATGAAAATTCTCTCATTTTATCAAATCTCCTTCGTCTCGAGGAAACTCCTCGGTTTCATGGTACTTCCATAAATCCATAAAAAATAATATAAAACTAAGGAAAGGAGTGTGGGGCGTGACCATTGGCCAACCGGCCATGCCTTGGTCCCAACCGGCCCCACACCCCACGGTTCCTTATTATTTTATTATTATTATTATTATTATTTCTCTAATTTCATGGAAAAAACTCCTTGATTTCATGGTATTTTTGCACAAATCATCAAATAATAATAAAATAAAATAAATTATGAAAACTTGTGGGACCGGGCCTTCGCCGGCCGGCATGCCCTAGCCGGTCCCATACGCCCCTTTGTTTTATTATTTTATTATTAGTTTTCCTTGAATTCATCAAATTCCTTGATTTCATGGTATTTCTCTCAAATTAGGAAAAATTCCCTCAAATCATCAAAATACCTAAAAATATTTAAAAAAATTAGGGAAACTCGTGGGACCGGGCCCTAGCCGACCGGCCATGCCTTCCACGGTCCCACACGCCCTTGTTTTCATTATTTTAATATTTTTTGCTTCCTTGAACTCATAAAAACTCCTTCAATTCATGGAAACTCCCTAAATTCATCAAATTTCTCAAAATTCATGAATTTTTCATAAAATCATCAAAATATTATAAAATTAAGGAAAAGGCACCACGGGACCGTGGTCACGACCGGCCGACCATGCCTTGACCACGTCGGTCCCACGCCTCCTCGTTCCTTATTTTATAATTATTTTTCATCATCTCATGGTGTTTTCCTCAGTTTCGTCGAAGCCGTAATTTTGGCATATTTTCTCGAATAGATGCTCAATTGCACGCCAGAAAATATCAAAATTCTCAGGACTGAGACGCGGACGCCTTGGGGACACGAGCACGCTATCTTGACCGACCAAGATTGGCTCTTTGGCTCACGGAAGCCGGTCCCATCAATTTTCACAGTTTTGACCTAATTTGCACAATTGCTCGTATTAGGTCCAAAACTCTCCCAAACACTTTGGATTTTCATGTCAGGCGGTCTCGGGACAACCCAGTGCCGGTTTCATGACTCCATGGTTGGTCCCTCGCCTCGTCATAATTAATTAGGTTTTCTCACCTAAGGCTCAGACGAGCATTTTTGAATAAATGATTAAGCCAGCATTTAATCATTCTTCCACCAACAAATCGTCAACTCTTCAGGAGTTCTTCGTATTTGCTCACGTGAGCATATGGACACTACATGGTTGATCCACGGTCCCATGTAGTCGCTCCCTCCTTCGTCCCATGGTTGAAATTCTGACGAACCATGAATTGATCATCAATTGATCAAATTAGGGTTTCTGAATCCAAGGATCATCATTCCATATTTTAACCTTAATAATTTTACGACGACCTCATGGTCATTAATTTTACTAATTATGCTCGGTTCAACGACCAGTATTCTAATTAATATTTTTGGTACGCTGCCAATAATCCATCAGACGAGCAACACATGCTCAGACGATCAAATATTCAACAATTCATCACATGAGAAACACTTGCTCAGATGATAAATATTTGTTCAAACCAAGGAATGTTGGTTCAACAATCAATATTCAACGATCCATCGAATGAGCAATACTTGCTCACTTCATCGTAAGAACTATACTTCTGTCTCATGACATGTTCAATTCATGAGTTTCAGAACATCATGTTCAACTCAACAACTACATGGACTCATCGTCCCATCAAACCACGAAGTCATCAATTGACTAACAAACCACGAGACAACAATCGTGTCAATTGGGGGATATCACTTAGGGTTTTGGTCTGGCGGTCTACGACACGCGTGTTCAAACACACGATGGAATGTGAGCAAGTCGTGCAATCAGTTGAAGGAATTCACGAGGTAGTGGGTGGAAAATCGACCAAGTCTCCACACGTTGAGCAACTTGTTTCAAACCCGATCTCCACTTCCCCACTCCTTGATTCCATCAACTGTAACACTTCATGGAATCATGGTGTCTAAATTGCAGCAATATAAATAAGTCTCTGAATCATGATTGGATCGGCATCAACAGTATCATCAATCTCACATCTCATCGACAACACGAGATCATAAACTCATCAATTGATCAACTACTATCAATTGAGCAATTTCAATCATTCAGATCTTATCATATTCAAAATTCACACACCCACAATCTTTGATTACCATTGATTCCACACATTTCCCAGCTTCCCTCCTACAGATCAACCCATCCTTTCTTGTGACCCAATTTACTCTGGAACGGTCATTGTCTTGATTTAGGTCGGAGTACTACAGATTGATCTCTCGAATCTAAAGCACCCCCTTTGCAGTGGTGTATCTGTGTGAGGTTTAACATTTCGCTCGGTTCGAGGAGTCTCCTCCGTACGGACGTCTCCTCAATTCCTTAAAAACCATCAAATCGTTTTTCCCCATCTACAAAAGTATGTCGACATCTTTACTTTGTAAATCCTTTTTCATATTTACAATCTTGGAACCGATTTTCCACACTTCCAAACAAGTTTAGAATTGGTTCATCTGACTTACAAGAACTATGTGATTGATTATCCCATCAAATCACCATTAATGGGTTTCACGGTTCTACCTCAACATAAAGTTTCGGTTCTACCTCCAAGTGGGTACTAGGATCGGTTACACTAGTTACCATAAAATGGCTAATTAAGTACTAGGATCGATTACCACTTCTTATGGTAAAACTTGTGATCGGTTGACCAAGTTATAGGATCGGTTACACCAACTTACTAAAACTTGTTAAACCTCTTACAAGGATCGATTACACTCTATCTTGTGATCAGTCACACCTCTTACTAGGATCGGTTACCCAATGACTAGTATTTAGTCACACCAATTTCAAGATATCGATCTTACCATCTCAGGTGATTACTTAAGATCGGTTTCACTAATAAAAGTCATACCAATACAAAAGTCAGGCCTTGTGAATAGTTTTACCAAGATACATAAACAAGTTATGATCGGTTATACTAAACACACATATTGGTAATTCAAAAGATTTGCAATGAATAACAATACCAATAAGCCTAGCGATTTCCCTTTCGATTTACAAATTTTTTTTATGAATTTACTTCCTTTAAACGAATGTAAAACATTGTTTCCTAAGACGAAATCTTCACCCATACCCATACATAATCACAATAGCATTCATACAATTATGTCGATGTCTTATATATGAAGTTCAAAAGATAGACGTTATACTTCGATGTCTAACTAGAGCATAATCATTCACAGCTTCGCAGTTATGTTTTCAATATACACGACTTGAAAGATACGTTAGAGAATGAAACAGTTCAAGTCAAATATTACTAACCTCAAGTGGAAGGATGATGTCGTCATTGTAGCTCCTTACTTCTTCACATTCTTCAAGTCTTCACGTAATACTTGTGATGTCTCATATCCTAATACTTTCAAGATAACCTATACGAAGTTGACTCTAGTAAATAATCAAGCGACTCTTTAAATGAGTTTTGGTTCACTAAAATATGACAACCAAACTTGACATACCAACGCTTGGTGGGTTCAACAGAGCTATTCTCTAACACTTTCTCTTAAACTATCTATCAAAAGTCTTGTTCTTTTTACCTACCCCTTCTTACAAAAGTTTTTTTTGTATTCTTAACTCCTTGTTTTGTATCAAAACTTCTTATAGAGAAGATATAACGTGTATAAGAATTTACCGAGGAAAAGCTTACATACGAGTACGGTAGCATCATGACTTCAAAGAAGTATTCTTGTTTTTCATTGAATAAGTAAGCTTCATAAGCAGACTATTTCTGCTGCAAAGCAATGTTCTTGCTTTCTAAGTCTTGTACCAACTTTTTGGACTCTTCATCATTCTTTAACATCTCTGCAGATAGATCATGTTCATTAAGAAGAGCTTCTTTAGGATGCTCGAATTCCTCTGCATCATCGAGTATTGGCGAATATTCGGTGCACCTGTAACATAAAAATAAAAATAAACTATTGATCAATTTGTCACTTATACTCAAGTAAACATGTTAAAGTTTTATTATATTCCTCGTCTATAATCTTAAACGATGATTTTAACGGGCATGGGATGTCAAAAGACTTGAAGTTTTCTTTCAATAACGCTTGCAAACATGAAATGCAGAATCATCTACAACGTCTAGGCTATAACCTCCTTCAAGAGCCAAGACTATCTGACTTTATCCTTCCTTTAACTAATATGGGAACACAGGAAAAAAATTGGACTCGTAAAAGTAATTCAATGAATCTCAAATCGACATAACATCTACAAAGTAAATCAGTATAAAAAGAGAAATAATGACCCATTTAACCATTAGATAGTAACCATACGGGGTAACAAAACATTCCCCTGGTGGATCACCTTTAACTGTTCCAAATAAATATAAAAGCGTTAACAATATAAAAGTTAAGTGTACGAGAATTTCCTCAATAACAAAACGAACAAAATTCTCAAGTCTTAACAATCTTAAAATATAAGCCCTCTGTATTTTTTAATTTGTCCTCTATTCTATTTTGGTATGTCTTTTTTTATTTGTCTGCGCTGTTTATAGACATATTTTTTCATTAAACAATCAAATATACCCTTGGTGTTTATAATTATCAAATCACTTTAATATAAACTCAATCCAAAATCTTAAATAGTATCCCTGTATATATAGAAACAAATCTATTTAATATCCTTCATATTAGTCTTCACTCCCTTTTTAAATAAAAATATTTATGGCTATAAGATTCCTAATAAAGGAGTATGTTACGTGATCTTATAATCAAACCACAAATAAGATTGGTAATATAAAAAAAGAAATTAGTGGGAAGATATGTGTTTTACTCTTCCTTTAATTTTTTTTTTAAAAGTAATGGAATTACCTAACATATGTTATATATATATATATATATATATATATTACAAATGTTAGTTTTAATATTAGTAATAATATAGCATTAAAAGGATAGTCATGATTTTATTTGGTCTCCTTGATATTTTGACTTAATCAAAGCGGAAAGATAAAAATAAAGAGGAGAGATTAAGTTTTACCGGCATCAAACCTCGAAGAAACCAAATATCAAGTCGGGCTTGTGCACCTTGGCTACAGGGATTAACAATCTATTGAACACTGTCATGTAGTCACCTCCCCCATAAGTCTTGTAGTAATTTTCTGGACTCTTCATTTTTCTTTAACATCTCTGCAGATAGAGCATATTCACTACGAAGAGCTTCTTTAGGCCGCTCGAATTCCTCTGTAGCATCGAGTATTGGTGAATACTCGGTGCACCTGTAATATATAAAAAAAATAAACTGTTGTTTTAGTTTTGATCAATTGTCACTTAAAAGTATATTTAAATAAACATGTTAAATTTTTCTTATATACTTCATTTATAATCTTAAACGATGATTTTAACATGCATGAGATGTCAAAAGATTTGAAGTTCTCTTTCAATAGCGCACTAGCGCTTTCATACGTGAAAATTCAGAATCATCTAAGGCTTCTAGGCTATAACCTCCTTTAAGAGGAACGCGAGATTGGGGGATAAAAAAACTAATTGGGGGACATAGATTACTTCCCCCAACCCATGGTGTGTGTAAAGGGGTGATTTTTGGGTATGAAAATTCTAAAATACCCTTTGCTCAAAATAAAAATTAAACAACTTAAAATCAAAAAACAAAATCATATCCCCCATTTATCCCACTCCCTTTCAAATTAGAGTTTTCCCCACTCCCTTTCAAATTCTCTTCCCTTTTAAATTTTCCCCATTTCCCCACTCCCTTGAAAACGATTTTTTTTTATCATTCGGAAGCGATGAGGACCATGCCGGTAGTGATGAATACCATGCCGGTATTGATGAAGACCATGACGGAAGTGATGAAGACCATGCGGAAGTGATGAAGACCAATGCCGGCATAGATGAAGACCATGCCGGTACTGATGAAAACCATGCTGGCATAGATGAAGAGCATGCCGGTACTGATGAAGACCATGTCAGAAATTAAAAAAAAAAAAAATCGCCGGAAGTGATGAATATCATGCCGGAATTGATGAAGACCATGCCGGAAAATGGTGCCGGCATACTTGGTAACTAACATTCAATGCCGGAACTGAGTGTCGGCATGCTCGATAGAAATCTATCAATGCCGGTAGTCAAGTTAAAAAAATTTGAAGTCTCCTGGGTACTTGTCATCATGTGCCGGCATAGAAATTTAAGCAACATACTATGCCGGCATAGATACCGGCATGCTCGACAATTAACTGATTGTGCCAGAAGTGGACTGATTAAAACTAAAATATTTAGGTTTTGAAGATCAAAACCAGAAAATTTTGTGACCCCCCGGATAGTGGCAAACATTTATGAAAATTTCCAACAAATGCCGGCATGGTTTTTTCGGTTGAATACAATGCCGGCACCGAGCTATTTCAGCTGCAACAATGGTGGATTCAAAGAAAAAAAAATAAATTTTCAACCTCTTAGCAACAATTCTCTCTTCACAATCGTCCTCCACTTTCACTAAAAAAAGTTCCCTCTCAAAAAAAAAATTCCATCTTTCTACTCTCATCTCATTCACTCAAATACAAATACAAAGTCACACTAATCATTTAACAAATACTTAAGTTTTACTAATTATTATTAACCACTAAACCTGATTAGTGAGGGGTAGATTAGGATTTAAAAATACTTAGATAAGGGGTGACCCTGATTTGATATTTGGATCCAGTTTTTGTCTTTTTCTTCCATCCCCCAATTAGTTTTTTTATCCCCCAATTTCGCGTTCTTTCAGAGCCAAGATTGTCCGACTTTGTACTTCCTTTAACTAATATGGGAATACACAATCCATCAAAAATAAAATAAAATGGGAACACAAAAAAAAATGGACTCGTAAAAGTGATTCAATAAATCTCAAATCAACATAACATCTAGAAATTAAATCAGTAGAAGAAGATAAATGATGACCCATTTAACCATTAGATAGTAACCATACGGGGTAACAAAACATTCCCCGGTGGATCGCCTTTAACTGTTCCAAACAATTACAAAAGTGTTAACAACATAAAAGCTAAGTGTACTAGCATTAAAATCCTCGATAACTAAACGATCAAAATTCTCAAGTCTTAATAATCTTAATGTATACTCCCTTTGTCTTTCTTTTCCTTTCCTCTATTCTATTTTGTCCGTCATTTTCTATATGTCCGCTTTGTTTATAGAGAGATTTTCTCATTGAACCATCAAATATACCCTTAATTTTTTATAATTATCAAATCACTTTTAATAGAGACCCTATCCAAATTCTCTATACATACAGAAACAAATCTATTTAACATCCTTCATATTAAACTTCACTCCTTTTTTAAATAAAAAAATATTTATCGCTATAAGGTTCCTAATAAAGGAGTATATTACGTGATCTTACAACTAAACCAAAAATAAGATTGATAATAAAACTAAAACTCGTGGGAAGATATTTGTTTTAGTCTTCCTTTAAAAATTTCCAAATGTAATAAAATTAGCCGATATAATTTTTTTTTTTATATATTACACATGTTAGTTATAATTTTAGTAATAATCTAGTATTAAAAGGTTAGTCATGACATTTTATCCGATCTCCTTAATATATTGACTTGGTCAAAGCGGACAAATAAAAAAAAAGGAGGGAGTAAGTTTTACCAGCATCAAACCCCGTAGAAACCAAAATCAAGTCGGGCTTGTGCACTTTGGCTATAGGGATTAGTAATTTATCAAATACTGCCACTTAGTCACCTTCCCCGTATCCCGAACTCTCCCATGGGTTTTTATTCGTTTTAATCAACTGTTCCGCACCCAAGTTACTCCCAAGAGAGATCTATGGTGTATCCCAATCCTAATCTGATTGAGCATTGCTCAGTTGAACCCGCCTAGTGTTGGTATGTTAAGGTTGGTTGTCATATTTTAAGTATCAAAACTCAAAATCACTTGATTAAATTACTAGAGTCAACTTCGTTAGGTTAAACTAGGAAGTATAGAAATGTTGAGACATACAAGTATTACTTTCAAGACCTGAAGATTCCGAAGATGTATCAACATCAACGAAGACATCATCCTTCTACTTGAGTTTAGTAATACAAGACTTGACTTTTTTCCATTTCTATCTACGTTACTTTCAAGTCTTTCAGATTGACAACATAACATGTGAAGTTATATATAGGAAAATCTAGTATTAGAGACTTGATCACCTTATTATGACCAAAGTGTCAAGAAAGATATACAAGTTGTATCACAACTTAGGTACATTGCATTACGAAGTATAACGCCTATCTTTTGAACTTCGTAATTGCGACATAGACGTAATCTTTGTAACTTGTTACTAGATTATGTAATGAACTTAGGATTGATTTCATGCCTATAAAACTATGTTTGAGCACATGAGTTTAAGGAAGTAGACTTACAAAACTTGTTTTGTAGTTGAAAGAAATCAATGGATTGGTGGTCCGATTCCTAGCAAGATCCCCAACATATTAGGGATCTATAGTAGACTGATCCTTATGGAAAAATCGATTTCCGATCTCACGTGCATCTTAGGATTTGCGTGGTTTTGGACATATGTATAAATATTATCTTTTATTTTTCAAAGATATTCCTTGATACTCAAGGTGAGATTCCAAACCAAAATGTTTGAGAATCTTCTAGTGAGTTTTTCAAATGTATATGTTTTTATATTCCAGCAAGTAAAACATATCTTGAAAGCTACATTAGTAAAGCATACTTGTTGTCAACCAAGAGGTTTTTCGGCATTTTGTTTAGATATTGGTTGGAATTAGACAAAACCGAAAATTGGTGTTTATTGCATATCTTGAGAATATTTTCGGTTATGTAAACTTATTGGTGTCCGAGCTACCTTGGTATATAAATAGTGAAGTTGTTCCTTCTTACAAACTTATCCTGAGGCAGGCACTTCATTTTGTAGTCACTGTGTAGCTGACTAATAATATTACTTATAATACTATATTGGAGATGAGAATAACCTAATTAGGCCAAATCTCTTACGTCCGCTAGTTTAAAAAATTATGTGAGATCAATAAGAGTCCAGAGAGTACAGACGGTGGGAAACTAGAATTTGCATTGTTATTTTAGTTTTTGATTATTGATTTGATTGACTAACGTCGGCTGAACCTTATTGCACCTAGTTTATTTATTTTAGGAACCTTCTCTTCTGATATAAGGTCTCTCGAACTAAATCAATGAGATCCTTTTTTATAAATGACGATAAGTTTGTGGTCATCCATTGTTAAAATCCATACTGTGCGTGATTGATCACAAGGGAATCAAGTTTGTTTGTGAAGGTACAAAAAAATACATTGAAGATTGAAGACAAGAAGATTTATGATTGGTTTTATCTTTCTGATTTAACTTCGTGCACACACTTGATCGCTGGGATCGAATAGACTTTGTTATCTTTAATAGACATCATATTTGCTAGTCGTATTATATCGGCAAACTATCATTTGTTGGTATTCTAAGTATCCGAATCTGGTAGTTTGTATACCTAGATCTGGTTATCTTCATAATCTAGATTTGGTAGATTTTACCCACAAAGAAGTTTATTAGATTAAACATAAAAGCCTTTGTTGAACTCAACTATAATCTATATTTACTTCTTGAGATTGAGAGCGTGGTTATCGAACAGATTAGTCCTTTACTGTTTTTGAAGAAGATCCAAAGGAGTTGAGTGATTGAAGTCTTCAATCGGATGAAGCAACTTAAGATAGTGGAATTTTTAGATTCGTGTGCCTTATCCAGATTGGTTGTAGGAGCAGGGATACTGAGGAAACTAGCTAACTAAGGTTAGTTTACTTAGTCTCAATTATACGAAGTTGGTAGTAGTTTTTGTATAGCAGCTTAATTCTGAGAGTATTCAAACTGGACTAGGTCACGGGGTTTTTCTGCATTTGCGATTTCCTCGCTAAAAAAATTTGTTGTGTTCTTTTACTTTACTTTCCGATTATAATTATTGTTTAGTTATAATTAAAGTAATTGCACTTGTACGTTAATCAAACACTTGGTCTAATCTCTATAGTTAGGTTCGGTTTCGAGAAACCTATTATATACCAAGTTTATACCTTGTTGTCGTCATCTTATTGAAAGTCTCTGTCTATCTTAGATCACACAATGTATCGTACTTATAGGTTCATATCGAAAAGATTGCGGTGTACTTGGTACTCTCATAATTTCTAATTCATCACCTCTTCGTATGTGATCCATTTTTCGACCCTGGAAAAAACTTTCCCCATATAAATCTTTCAAACAAACATGAAAATGAGAGGGTACCAAGTGCACCACCAAATTTTTCGTTTGGACCTATAAGAAAAAACCGAATACAATTACAAGTATACCAACTTAATGATCCTTGAAAATATGTATATATGATTTATCTTTCATGTACAATCAGTAGTTTAGATCAAAGATCTGCGAACCTGATTGTACACAAGAACTCTTGGATGATCTAAAAAATTAGTATCCAAGATCAACCTAGTATGTACCAGAACAGTACCACACCGAAAATTCTGACAAGAACAAGCTTTGTAATATATTTAGGATACGAATTTACAAGAACAAGTTTGTAGGTTCTATACAGTTTTATTAAAACCGTGTATGTTGTTAATCGAATCACTATCCTTTACTCTATTTATATCAAATACAAATGTAATGCGGAAGTAAAAAAGTAAAGCAAGACAAAGAGAAATTTTTTAATGAGGAAAAATGTACCTGCAGAGAAACCCAGGACCTCGTCCAGATTTGAACACCAAACTGTATTAATCCGCTACAGACACTAGCCTACTATCACACTTCGGACCGAAATGTAGCTGAGACCGAAACCACCCTCCACGCAATTAAGTTACAGTCGCGCTCCTTACGTCTTTTGAACCTTGCAAGGCTCTACACAATTGATACCCTTAGCTGACGTCCTTTACAGCCTAAAAGTTGCTTCAACCTAAGTGAAGACTATTAGATATTCTACTTTTACAAAACACCGTTTGATTTTCCTTTAGATGTGAATCAAGGTTTTGGAAATCTTGTGTTTCTTTTGAAAAATTTCCATGTAAAATTTATATCAAAACAAACTTGTAGAATTAGGGTTTATATTCTTCAAAACTTGTAGAGATACTTAATTATTCTACAAACAAGAACAACTAGAATAAATCTAGAGATATCTTGCTAAAACTTCTTTAGGAATTTATGAGATACCTTATGTGAAGTTTTTTTTCTAATCCGGATTTAGACTAACTAGTGTCGGTATACGATCTTAGATTGAAATCTATCAAATCTAGGGTTCATGATCAACAATTATTGATTGACCTTATATATATCATAAGAGAAAGACCTTAATTTAGACAAGGATTATCGAATTAACCTAGATTACAAGTTTCGTAACTATCAAGAAGGTTATTACCAACTCGTGCTTTGTGATCCCCAAAAAGTCTTATTATCTCACTCTTGTTCTTGAAGAACATAAGTAGTGAAAAATAACCTTATGAAGCACACACAGATTTTCCAATGGATGATTTGTGAAGCTTACATGAAAATTTAATTTATAGTGAATGGTTGGTTGAACCCTAAGCAAGTTCATGAGCTATTTTCCTTTTTCAGACTTTCCTTATTTTGAGTGTCTTTCATAAGTTACAACTCTTGCATAAATAATTACTCAGCATAAATTGTATTTTTGTATATAAATTAGAATTTAACTTAGGATGGAGTTTAAAACATCACACACACTTTAATATGGCAATCAATTGTGTATAGAAGAATAATCATTTTGCCTAGAAAAGGAAACATCAAAAAAATTGACCAAAAAATGCAACAAGTCACGTTTTTGCACTCAAGTCCATGAACCGTTACAAACAATTCGTGGATTGTTTCCTGTTCATGAACTGCAACACATAATAAATATTGCTTTAATAAATCACGCATAACTTCTTCGTTATAACTCGGAATTGAGTGATTCTTGGCTCATGAAATTCTTTTTCTCAATCACTACAAAATGAAGACCTTTCCAGGGAAAACGGTCATTCTCACTAAAGTCTTGGCCAAATATCCTCGAGTGTATACATAAATTATATTTACCGTCATCGGAATTTTTCCATAGAGTGAGCACTTGTTTTGGTATATTAGAAAGGTAAAATTGAACAAGAGTTCCAAATAAAATTGGTCACCACATACCTTTGTTGATGTATTTGTTTGATCTTCAGTCTTCTAGTATTACTCAGTGATGTCTAATACTCAACTACTAATTTTAATCCTAGTCCGGGACTTGACTTTAGTAGATTAGAAATCAATTTATAGTTTTGTTCAACTAACATTGAAAACAAGCTTGAGATAGCAAAACTTGTGAGCTCGACCGAACAGTGCTCTAAAAAACACATGTTGATTAAAATACAAATATTATGATGATTTTGTCAGCATATAATCCTCTGAAAATGAACTCCACTTTATGTTCAAATTGAATACACTACTAGAATATTTAGCTTTATGATCTCAAAAGAGATCCTTATATCTTATCAAATAGATTTAATACACTACTAGAATATTTTATAGAAAACATAATATAGAGTACCCATTACATTGCACATGGCAAACAAACAAAACATAACTCCCATTTCATTACAATGACAACCACATACTAGATATTAATTGCATTATTAGTGAGACCATATTTTCATATTGCAGGACCTTATAGAGCTAAATCTACAAACTAAAAAATGTTTACCTTACTATATTCACAAGTAGAAACCGTCTAATAAAACAAACTCATACTTATAGATGTCGGAACTGCGAAAGATATATTTAATTACTACCAAACTATAAGGAATGTAAAACGTTACCTTCCAACTACCAGCAGATGTCATGGGGTTTTTACACTTAGCATTGATTCAATAGAGTTTTCCCTTACTATATGAGTAAATCATCATGTCCATTAAGGATATCATGAG
This sequence comes from Papaver somniferum, assembly GCF_003573695.1. Lineage (NCBI taxonomy): Eukaryota > Viridiplantae > Streptophyta > Magnoliopsida > Ranunculales > Papaveraceae > Papaver > Papaver somniferum. The sequence goes on from NC_039362.1 coordinate 68,883,846, forward strand.
TATGATTAACTTTTTGGTTTATTAGCATACAAATGACATCCAAAATGCAACTATATGCAGTCCTTTCATACAAAAATATGCACTTATGTATCCTATCGAAGTACCCATTGACAACACTTATCAAATACCAAAAGATACATAAATATGTTGTATATGACACTTTAATAATTTATTTCACGTCAACAAAGAAGCAACATATTACTTATATATGCTGTCAACATATTCCAAATCATTATATCATGACTTAACATATGAGTTGCTGAAATTTCATGTCAAGCACCATAATAACTTGATGTAGTACATGTTTAAACTTATGGCTTAACTAAATTACCAAAGCATTTGTGATTCTCCTTTCCTTTCCATCATGATTAGTAAGTCATCAATTTTCCTTTCTCTCATAGTTGAAAGGTATTACTTCTATTTGTTGGAAAATTAAGAGTAACTACAAATAACTTGAGGTCTCAAGATTACAGACTGAATATAAAAAACGTATGGGATTTTCCCTTCATATATTTTAACCTCCACAAATTCGGTATTCTACTCTTAGAGATTCAAAGATTTACTTCTACCTCAACTAAGCAAGGATTTTATTGCACACACAACATAATCTTTTGATAGCTCGCGAAAGAAAAATAACAGTCCTACATTCTCAATGTAGAAGTATTTTGAATCCACAAGCGTAAGTGACTACATTTGGAAATTAAAAATCTCAACTAAAACTTTCTCAGGTTTTTTCATTCACTCAACGATCTAGGGATATCTATTTATAGGAGTCTCGTATCTTAAAAGTAAGATAACAACTCCCAGACATGAAAATTTTCATGCGAAAAGAAAAAAAAGTGAACAAACATTTTCCTACTTGTAATACAAAAATCTTACTAAACCTGAAACCATTCATGATAAGAAATAAAAAAACTAAGTAACAATAGGTAGATAAATCCTTATATTATTTATAAACAACTAGCGAAGTTTCTGGACACCACAAATCCCGATAATGGTCAAGCATAGATGCATTTCAAGATGTCATTCCAGCACCAATACATAATTATAGTTAGATTCAATAATGTGGTGAGCTAATAATTAAATCAAACACAATACAAGAAAACATAGGTTTTTCAATATTTGAAACTACAGTACTAGTACTTATATCTTAGTAATCTGGAATCCAAATGGAGACATCTTACAACTTTTGGAAACTTACTTAAAATAGTATTTATTTGGATTAGCGGGAAAAAAGAAACATGAACAAAAATACTTATATTCTGCATTTGGATTACTATAAACATGTTTATGTAAGAAAAATGCTACACTTTAGTACTTTACATACATATGAATAGAGAAGTATAAGACCTTATTGTCTTGATGGAACATGTATTGTGTACCATTACCAAATCCACCGGCAATATTCTATGTACCCCCCAGTTCCTGCTGCAATAAAATTACACAAAATGACACTTGAAATATAAGTAGGAATTATCTACTCCAAATCCTTCTATTGTACAATATGAATTAGTTTCATCGCATACCTTTACATGTAAAAGGTAGCTTGCTGTCGTAGGTTTATTTTGAAAAAATAACTGCCGCATTCTTTGTTCTCCTCGTGTGAAACTAGAGTGAAATGAACAAATAAGAAAGGAAGAATGACAAATAAGAGGCTGGAAGAATAGATAGACAGAGAGAAGATACACATATAAAAAACATCATTTTTGATCATATTACATATATATAGAGCTCCTTAATAACTACCCTAACTACCCAAATAACTGTACCTACATATCTGATATATGTACTACAACCAATATTACCATATTTAGGACCGTATCAAAAGATATTCTTCATTAACTTAAAACTAGATTACATAATCGTAATCTCTTCCTTGTTACTTAAAGACTTCTAATTAAGATATACCTTTTGAAATTTCCAATTATTATTTTTTTTTTATCTTAGAACTAGTTTGAATAATAATTTAGAAACTATCAAGAGTGTGTCAGCAATACAGTTTAAGAGTTTTAGTAATTGTAAAGCCTTTTTAAGGCCGTTTTTTATTGATAATTTTTTTCCAAAGTTGTTAGCAATGTAATCTCTAACAGTGTTTTGGTGCCAAAAATCCAAAATTTACAAGGGTGATTTGACTAGAGAGTTAAAGAGTCACTAAAAATATATATTTTTCAAAAAAAAAAAAAACTTTCTTCAGGTTCATTTTTGTTTGTTTACCGTGAATGAGAAAAAATTGAGAAGAAGAAATTTATTGGTGAAAACAAAGGATTTCGAGAGAAAAAGAAGAGCTATTGTGATGAAGGAAATAAAAACCACTAATCAAGTATCAGAATATGTTGGAAAACGAGGGTTTCCAATAAAAAAAACGAGAAAGAAAATATTTGATCAAGTTTTTGTTAAGAGAGAAAAACTATTATGGAGATATTTTGATGAGGATTTTTTATTCTGAATATATTGAGGGGTTCCATAATCTTGTTTAGAATAATGGTTTGATTCTTTTTAATCTAGTAATCATTTTTTTAATCTGATAGATATTTGATATTCTGCATGAAAAGATAAAATTTTTGAAGATGCAAATATGATTTGAATAACATGTTAAGGTTGTTGAAATAATTCTGGATGTTAATCAACTAATACTTGATCATTATTTATGATCAAAACATCAAGAAGAAGGTTACACATTTGTTGTTTCAATAAGTTATTGTATTGAGTTACTATGTAGTATAGTTTTCAATACTTTCGTGATTTCGGAGTAATACTAGTTTGATACTTGTTAATTAGTATTGAGTTTTCGGCTTGAATCCATATTCTGGATAAATTTTAGAAAGCAATTTCGGAAACACGTGTTGACGCTAGTTTAAACTCGAGTTAAGTTTAGAATTCAAATGCTTAAATATTTCATGACAGATGTCAAGACCGATCCAAAGTCACGAGCGATCCCAATTTAAGATTGTTCCCATAGCTTGTTCTAAATTGATTCTGACTTGTTTTGTATTTTTCGAATTGTCTGTTTCTTTTTTGGATAACAGATTTCGAGATATGCACAAGTTAAAATAGGAACGATTTTATGTCAGAAAATATTAAATAAAGTATTTAACTCTAATTTTTTATTATTTATATTCATTCCTTTGATACCCAAGGTAGAATAATTGAGATACATTTTCGTTACTTACTTAGAATCGAAGTTTGATGTGCTTTCATTTCCCAGAAGATTGTACATAACTAGTTGACTAATTTATAAAAATACATGGATTTGCAACTAGCTAATATTGGTTGTCATACTAGTAGGATATCTCAAGTATTAGTATTGGAATAAATTATTGATTATACATTTTGGTAAAAATATTTTCGTATTTATTACAAAATAATTTTTCAAGTTAACATAACAAATTATGTCAAGATATAAGCTTAATTTGGAAAGAGAAGTAATTGAATATCTTTTGAAACGATATAAATAGTGGAGCTTTGTATTTTTATAAACTCATCCTTGAACACATATGCGGCAAGTGTGAGGTTATTGTCAATAGCAAGAAGCCTAATTCTACAAATAGTACAGTTGGTGAAAACCTAAGATTGGTACTTAGTTTTCGTCTTTTATTACTTGTTTTTGAACTAACACATAGTTATCTTTTATATAAGTTTTATTCAGTGGTCATTCTCTTCTGATTTAAGGCCACTCAAGTCTATGAGGATTTGACTATACAGATTCTAGTGATTTAAAATCTGTAAACAGAACTATTGATTTGCTAACATTAACAGACTTCGTCATGTACGGCAAATCACATAATTGAATCAAATGCAGGTTGTTACTTTTGAAGATTGAGAAGATTGAAGACTTTGAAGATTTGAAAACTTTAATATTTTGATTTTTGTGTCATTATCTGCTTGACTTGATTTTCTGAAGAAAAAAAAAACAAGTAGTTTATCTTTGATAAACGTAAAGCTTGTGGATCGATAAATTGTTTCCTCTGCAAACATAAACCTTGTAATCGAGTGGATTACTTTTTATCGTTAAATTTGATTGATCTTATCAAGGAGTTTAGGATCTTTGATTATCTTGTCAATATTGGTAACTTAGATCTAAACGGAAGAACCTTGATTTTGAAATTAATCATTCAAATCTATGATTTGTGATTGGTAATAAGTAATTATTAAACAATTTGATTCTTTGTTGTTTGAAAGATGTCTTAAAGGAATTGGGTTGCAAAAATCTTCACAACGTGATTGTTGATGTGATGATGTGAAACTGTGTGTGAAACAACTCTTGACAATGGACGATGTTAGAGGATTCATGTGTGTTGGACAGATTGGTTGTAGACGCAATGATATTGAGAAAACTGAGTAACTAGGGGTAGTTATTCGGTCTCAATTACACAAGTTACTGTAGGCATTTGTGTAGCGGTTTAATTTTGAGAGTATACCTACACATTAAGTCGTTATTTGACCCAGTAATCCAACAAAAAACATGTCGAAACCATAAATTATTTGATGTCACCGCCTTTAACACCAGACAACTGAATTTGTCTTTACCCTTATACGATCCTTCCAAGTTATCGTACAATTCCTCCACGGCCACTACGTTCTTAATATTATATCATTCCAGGAAATCCTCGTTCGACATTCTTTGCTAACAACCTCTTCATCTTCAGGAGTAGGTTGGCGTAAGTATCGTTCTCCAAAATCATGCAGTTGTGTGGCAAAATCGCTTTAGAGAATAGTATGTTTTGTCGATCCCAAACGAGTGTAGTCATCGTTACTATCAACAGTTGTACTTTTGCTCAAACGTTCATCATCACTGCTACTAACTTGATATGTGGAAAATGCCCCATAACACTAGTTGTTGGATGTTGATGTCATTTTATTTCTTCATCCACTTCAAATAATTTTCATAACACTTTAAGAACAAATCTTGCTTCATACCTAGACTAGTATAACCAGCTTCCGAAAAATAAATTATAAAAGTCGGGTTATTATACTAGTCTAGGAATGAAGCGGTAAAAGTGATACTTTCGATCCGTTTCAGAAACAAGATTTCCCTATTGACAGAAAATGATTTGCCCTCACCAAAAGTTGGGTTGCCATAGTAGATGGTTTTTCTCTTGGCCTTGGTATTGCTTTATGGCCAACAGAAACCCCTTAATAATGCTTGTCCATATCTTTGTTTTACAGAAGTCTATTATGCCTCTCGTTTATTATTTTGATTGATGGTGAAGGATATATTGTTTATAACAACTCATCTTCTTCACAAAGCCTCGTGTTTTCTATTGGCTGGAGATGAAACATTGTTTTTACAAGCCGTTTACCCGTCACAAACCCAAGTGACATCTGAAAATAAAATAGAGACATCTGAAAATGAAAATGAAACAGAATCTTTCATCGTGGAATACAACTGCCCCTCGTCACGAGTAATAGGTGCTATCTTTTGGATCAGAGTTCTGTTTTAGATCCCTGAAGTTGCCTCCTAACCAATGCAGTATAGATTCCATCTTTGTCAAGAAGCTCCTCATGGGTGCCACTTTCAACTATCTGACCGCCCGATATGACTGCAACTGTGTCGGCGCTTTTAACAGTTGAGAGCCTATGAGCTATGACCAAGACGGTTCTGCCTTTCATTAAGGACTCCATAGCATCCTGTTGAACATCACAAATAAAAACGGTTATGCATGAAGTCTTAAACTTGAAAGAAAATACGGATCACTTCACTGATCAGTCTCGGAGGAATTTATGATATAACACTATCTAAACTTACTTGAACTAAGTATTCACTCTCAGCATCAAGAGCACTTGTAGCTTCATCCAAGAGGAGAATGCTGGGGTTCATCAAAAGTGCCCTCGCAATTGCAATCCTTTGTTTTTGTCCACCAGATAACCTCAACCCACGTTCTCCGACAAAGGTTTGATACTTCTCAGGAAATTTCGATATGAATTCATGAGCATTGGCCATTTTCTACAGTTGTCAGCCAGCGAGATTGAATAATTAGAGAATAAGCTGTTGGTGACTTATGATTGGGGAGAAAATGGTGATTGAAATGCTTACAGCTGCATTTTCTACATCGGCACTGCTAGCTTTGCCATCTAATCCATATGCAATGTTTTCCTCGACCGAGCAATTGAAAAGAACTGGCTCCTGACTCACTATGCTAATCTGCACATTTAGAGCAAACAGAAAAGAATAAAGATGCAGTAGATGATGGATGCAGAATCAACCAACTTTTATGAATTTCTTATTGAAAAATGAAAAAAAAAAGAAAAGAAAGAAGCTTACCTTTCTGTGGAGATGTTTATGTGAAACATCCACCAAGGGGACCCCATTTACCAGAATCTTTCCCTTAAGAGGGTCATAAAACCTCTCAATTAAGTTCGCTATTGTGGTCTGCAGTGAACAAACAAATAATGCTGAGCACTGCTAACGCAGAATTAATTTCCATTCCATAAGGTAATTGAAGTCATGATAGTTGGATACTGCACAAAGGGAAAGATGTTTTACTTTTCCACCACCACTTGGACCAACTAGGGCAACTTTTGAACCAGGAGTTAGCTTTAATGTGATTCCTGTAGTACATAGTTTGTTAGATTAAATCACAAGGTGATTTTCATTCGCAATTTACTTATTGAACAAACTCTTCTTTCCACTTAGCATATGTCAATATTAAAGCAAACCATGAGTTCTCATGTATGTTGTAACTGTATCTTACGGTACTATGACCTTCAAGAGTGCAAACCGTTGTCAATAAGAGCTACTAAAGCAATAAAATATGTAATACTACCTTTAGGACCATATGAGTAGGCCGAGATGGATAAGCAAACCAGACATCGTTTATCTCCACCTCTCCATCTTGATCTCTATCCAGCATAAAATTTTCATATCAGTTTCAATAAAAAATTACCAAGTCTTGTCCAAATTAGACTATGAAGCCACTTTCAACACTTATTACTTGGAGAGATGTTGCTAGACTGAGAATAGTTAAGGTATCAACCAAAATGTAAATGTGAAGACCATTAAACAACCCAAAAGGACATTTTTCTCCCGATTTTGCCATGGATGAGACACGATCTAGAAGTTGAAAGACCCTTCTACTTGCTCCTGTAGCCTTCATTGCTGCTGAATATAACCCAGACAGACCAGATACAGCACTTCCAACTGTGGTTTGAAAAGGTTGGAGAGGGTTGAATCAAGTTTCAGTTTTAGAGGTTAAAAAACCAGCCTATCAATGCGATCCATGCTAGCTTTAGAATGAATTTCATAGAGAGAATATACGTACCAGTAAGACTATAGAGAATGAAAGATGTGAGAGCGCCAGTTGTCATGGCCCATTAATTGCTAAATTAGCACCATAAATTACAACCACAGCAATTGATAACGTGGATGCTGCATTAAGTCCTCCAGAGAAGAGACCAACCACTTTCTGTACCAAAACACCAAAGAAAGCTAAGCAGCAAAAATAGAAAAGGTCACAAAACCAAAAGGTAGCAACTTACAGCTTGGCTTAGTCCAAGTTGCAAGGTCTCGTCCACCTTCTTGGAGTAACATGAGATCTCATAGTCCTCTTGAGCAAAAGATCTAACTGTGCGTATAGCACCAAAAGATTCCTAGAAATAAAAACTTCAATTTTTCTTAGTAATGTAAGTATAAGAAACATTAAATACCTGGTTATTGGAATACAACATTATGAATATAATAAATGTCAGAGAGTGGGTTAAGGGACCTCAGCAATTGATGCAGCTACTGCAGCTGCAGCTTGAGTCTTATGGGAAAGCTCACGAAGGTAACGCCCAAACTGGCGAACAGCTACTGAAATAACCGGCACAACAACCAGAGCCAACACTATACAAGAACGACACACAATGAGTAAATCGGTATTTTTGATTAGGTTCTTTTACACTTCTTCTTGGAACTGACAACTTACATGTTAGCTTCCAAGATGTTGTAAACATGAAGCCAAGACCAATACATGCAGTGGAGACATTTCGAAGGGCCTCGGAGAGATTGGTAGTTGCAGCATTTTTTATGATCTGGGTATCCTCAGATAACCTACTTAGGAGCTCTCCAGTTCTTGTAACATCATAGAAAGCTATTTCCTAAAAATCCATCCAAAAAAAAAGAAAGATCTAAAAACTAGGCAATAGCTTAATCTAAGAATCTAAAAATTATACACTATGTGCAGATTTAAGAGGTAACTAATAAGGCTTCGAAGCACTTACTTGGCTAACTAGGTGACTGAATAGATTCTTTCTGAGACGAGCTACAACCCTTTCGCTAGCAGAAGAGAACAACCATGCTCGAAGTGCTGTACAAGTCGAACTAAACAGAAGCCAACGGGTAAACTTGGATCGCCAAAACTGAGAGTATCAAGAATTCATGTACAACTATACAACAGCATCGATAAGATTTCTTCAAACTCACCCTATTAAAACAATGAACACAATACTTAAGATTGTATCCTTGACAGCCTCCCTAGCTTCCGATTGCTTTTCAGGAGTACTGATGTCTCCAGATACAATATCTATTATCCTTCCACCAAATTTTGGCTGCCAAACAACATTAAAATCACATTAAATTTTAGAAACAAGAGTAGGTGTTATAGAGCATAAAACATGATTCCTAAAATTAGAGATACCTACAATCAAAATATTGCTTGTAGAAGCTATCAACAAAAAAATAGTAGCAAGGACCAGTTTCCCCGCATCGGGCTTTGCCTACAATTAACAACCAAATGCTCAACAACACATCATACAGCAGCAAACTGGCTATAATTCTAATGAAACAAGCGCGGATAAGCCAGGTACTTACCAGCAGAACCACTCTACTAAATCGAACATTTCCAGCCTGAATTTCCAAAATAAGCCATAATAACATTTACACCAAACAGCTTCCATCAATGCAGAATTCATACAAAGAAAACGTCATAAGTTCAAAAAAAGAGAAGTAATTTAGAAACACCTGGACAGCATCACCATGCTCAAGATCAGTGAGGATTATCTGAAGACTGCTGCTCATCACTGTTCTTCTTCTCTACCTATATAAAGTACATGAAAATGATTCAAACACAAGGTTTAAACATGCAATTTGCAAATTAACAAAAGAACCGCAAATTAGAGCGTGTAATGGCGGAAAAGGGTTATAAAAACCTCACCTTTTGACTCAAAAGAGGTGTTGTTTCACTTGCGGAGGAACCCATGGTTGAGCCAAATAGTCGAATAAGAGAACTTCAATCCACAAGGGTTTTAGCTAAACAATCCAATTCTACAGGAAGTGAATGAAAGCAGAGTATCTATATGGGGGAGGTGATGAAAAGGAAATGAATGGTTAAAAGACAAGACAAAACGTCCTTCTTGAGATCAGTGAAATTGGAAAGCTTCGTCTTTTACAGAAGTCAAGTCAGTCAACTATTATTTTTCTGACAAAGTGGTTCCAGTCCTTTCTACCGTGGAGATGGCCCGCACTACGAACCCAATAATACTGTACTTCACAAAGATCTTATTAAGAATATTCCCCAGCTTACTTCTGACTCAGATCGGATTGTTTGTTTTTTCATTTTCTGATTTGAGGTGTTAATTCGACTTGTATATTTGAATCAGATAGGTATTTAAATCGTTTTCGGAAATCAGACGCAATATGTCATGTTCAGTTATAACGAATCTCGTTCAGATGAGTAGTATCGAGATGAGTCAGTTGAACCAGAAGAAAACCCTGGACAATCCTATTCTTATAATCACATTTTCAAAGTTAATTTGTCTCACAAACTTCACTACCCAACGATAGCAAACCTTTTTAATTGAAGGTTATTATTGGGGCGTCACACTCCAATAAAGGGGCTACACTTGGATTCTTAATGTCCAAAAAAGTGGTTATGGGATACCCTAACTATATACAAAATGTATAGATTACCCTTTAACTAGAAGTGATTTTACGTTCAGGTTTGAATTAATTCCAACCGTAAATTTTATTTGCATGTAATTTCACGTCCAGGTTTGGATTAGTTCCAACCGTAGAAGCTCATTTTACGTCCAGGTTTCTTTTAATTCCAACCGTAGAATCCGATTTTATGTCCAGTTTTCTTTTAATTCCAACCGTAGAAGTGATTTTACGTCCAGGTTTGGATTAATTCCAACCATAGAATTTTATTTGCATGTAATTTTACGTCCAGGTTTGGATTAGTTCCAACCGTAGAAGCTCATTTTACGTCCAGGTTTCTTTTAATTCCAACAGTAGAATCCGATTTTACGTCCAGTTTTCTTTTAATTCCAACCGTAGAAGTGATTTTACGTCCAGGTTTGGATTAATTCCAACCGTAGAATTTTATTTGCATATATTTTTACGTCCAGGTTTGAATTAGTTCCAACCATAAAAGCTCATTTTACGTCCAGGTTCCTTTTAATTCCAACCGTAGAATCATATTTTATGTCCAGTTTTCTTTTAATTCCAACCGTAGAAGTGATTTTACGTCCAGGTTTGGAATATTTCCAACCGTAGAAGTGATTTTACGTCTAGATTTGGATTATTTCCAGCCGTAGAAGTTTATTTTACGGCCAATTTTTCTTCCCACAAAAACTTTGTCCCAGAATTCACCAAGTATACAACAAAATTCATTAATTTAATTTTTATCTAATTAAATTAAAATTAACTAAATAAGGGTTGTTTAGTCATTACAAAATTATTTGAGATAGGGGTTTTTTGATATTACTTATGGGCGATCCGTTTTTGTCCTATTAGATGACGCCCCTCTAATGGAATGTGACGCCCAATAATAACCTTCTTTTAATTACTGTGAACTGTGAAGGCCTTGTTGAAGATACTCGTATTGTCCGGATTCCTGAAATGACAAAGCTAGTGTAGAGAAAATAAACTATGAAAAGGGACATGGACTCATGGACTCACGTGCATGTACCCACCGAATCTCATACGCGCCAAAATGGGGATGTGAAAGGTGTATGAAGTCCTACATTCGGGTCCGTCTGTCAGCATACTTCATCAAGTAGTATCACGAGTGACAAGCCCAATATGGTATATCCTCTTTTTTGCTCTTGATATTGATCTGAGGCAGGTATCATGCTTGTCGAAATGTACCTTGTCAGTTTCTTCACGTCTTTGCGTTATTAAAATTTTATTTTTACTTGGTCATTTGGGATTTTAAAATCCCTTTCCAAACATGCATGATGTAGCTTATTACATCGTTATGTCGCTAAAATGTCGTTTCTCTTACTTTTAGCTCAAGAAATCATAAAATTATATGGGATTTTTGTTACAATTATTTGACAAGTATTGTGGCATTTTGCATGATCATTGATTCATTAATACTAAATGCATAGAAACACTGCTACAAACAATGGCTCTTCCAAGTTCCAGCAGCACTTATTTCTTTTCAAGTAAATATGGCTCTTCCATGACCAAAAACGAAATGTTTTACGTTGTCCTCCTGACTCTTGAGTTGGCTCATTGTTTTCCTACAGCTAAACTAGGGCCAAAATCTGTCAACAAAAACTTAATCAGAGCCCATAATCACTTATTTGGCATTTATGTTAAAGCCCAAATAATATATACAGTAGTTCTTATACCTATGTAACATACGCTTTTTTTTTTATGGGAAAGGTTAATATATTAACTTAAGCAATGTAATATAGAAGATCTATAATTTCATTTTCATCAAAAATATTAGAATTAATACCCTCACTCTCTTTTCGCACACGTTGGCACAAGTGTGTTGACATGTGGTGAAGTCTTCTGATCCTTGCTTCTTTTGCGACGGAGTCCGCAGCAGCATTGTAATCCCTATTTATAAATTTAACCTGAGCTTGAGGAAGGTTCTCCAACAAGTGAATTGCTTCTTTAATAGTATTCTCCGCAACCCATGAAGCTCATGTATCCTGTTTGGATATAGATTCCCAAAGGAGTTTACAGTCTGTGACTATACAGACGCTAGAAAGAATATTATTTTTTAGCCACTATAAAGCATTTACCAGGACTTTAGCTTCCGCATGTAACGCCGAGGACGCGCACTCGGAGCCTGCTGAAATATGAATAAAAGCTTCTTGGTCTGCCGAGTATAGAATGAAGGCATATCTCATGGATAGATTTTCTTTTTTAAATGACGCATCAATGAATATTATCCAATTCGACCTTAAGTTGTTCCACTCTTTCTTGATAATCTTCGTTTTTCAGATGCCTTGATATTTGGTTTCTTCTTTGATAATTGAAGACTGGATGAAGGTTTTTATCTGCTGAATTAAATGGAAGGGATCCGGAGCCATTTTCCTGAAAACGACCTCACATCTATATTTCCATATGAACCAAGTGATGATTGCAATTTGTTCTCTGAATGGAGAGAAGTTTTGATCATCGATCCAAAGTTCAACCCATTTTCTAATCACATATGTGTTAATTCTCGAATTGACCATTTCCAAAGAACAACCAAACCAAACTGCTCTGGCAAAAGGGCAAGTTCTAAACATATGATTTTCCGTTTCCATCGCTAGGTTATTGCACATTTGACACTCAGGGGAAACCTCTAGGTTATGAGCCACTAGCCTACTCGAGGTTGGTAAAGCTTTCTGAATTAATTTCCATATAAACAACCTGATCCGAGGCAGAGTCTGTAACTTCCAGATTTTTTTCCACGGGAAATCAATATCATTCTCATTATCAGGATTACGAGTAATGAGAAAGTTATAAATATTTTTTTCCGAGAAATATCCAGACTGGTGGTGAGCCCATCTTATCCTGTCAGAATCTTCTTTATTTGGTGTAATAGCTAGAATTTTTTCTTTTATGTCCTCAGAGAATAAATCATCAAGCTTTTCTGTGTCCCAATATCCTTCATTATTTATTAATTATTGAATTGTTTGTGGCAAATTATCATCTTTGTCCCTTGGTATATTTAATCTGACCGAGTTGGGGATTCAATTGTCCTCCCAAATCTTTGCAGTAGCTCCATTTATTTACTTGCCAAATATAATTTCTTTTAATGATATTTAGACTTTTCTGAATGCTTGTCCAAATCCATGATAGCTCATAGTTTCTTGTAGGCTCGAAAGGGTTTGAATTATGGAAGTATTTCGCTTCTAGGAGTTTAACCCATAGTTGTTCTTTTTCCATTATTAGTCTGCTAGCTAATTTAGTTAAAAGTGCTATATTGAAATTATGAGGATTTTTTATTCCCAAACCCCCTTGTGATTTTGGCTTGCACATGCCTTTCCACGCCTTTATATAACCACCTTTACCTTTTGATCTATCTTTCTTCCACCAAAAATCTCTCTGGATTTTATCTAATCTATCCAAGGTTTCTTTAGGAAGAGCTAGCATCTGCATCTGATATGTCGGGTACGCTTGAAGAATGGATTGTGTCAAGACTGTTCTTCCCGCTTGAGAGATCAACTTTGACTTCCAACCTTGTAAAGTGTTATAGTATTTTTGAAGAAGCGGCTCGATATTCTCCTTCCTGTTTTTATCAAAGAATAGGGGAGTTCCTAGATATCTGTCTTTTTTAGTCATCAGCTGGACTTTTAGGATTTTTGCTATTATTTTCCCGTGTTTGGGATGGATTTTGGGGATAAAGTAGATTCCCGATTTTTGAAGATTAACCATTTGGCCTGTAATTTCCCAAATTTAGATAAAATATCCAACAAGTTCTTCGCTTCTCCCAGGTCCGCCTTGGTGAAAGAAAACAATCATCGGCGAAAAATAGATGGGAAATAGTAGGGGCGTGTTTATTTATTTGAATCCCCGATATTTTATTTTCTCTTGTTGCCTTTTCAAGGAGTCTTGAGAGGATCTCAATGCAAATTAAGAAAAGATAAGGAGATAAGGGATCACCTTGCCTTATATCCCTTGAATTGGAAAAAGTTGGGCTTGTGTAACATACACATTCAAACTAGGCCAAACTTATCAACAGAGAGGACGAAGACACGAGTATCCTTGACATGTTTTATGGTGCAAAAAAACAATAACAATGATTTTCTTCCACCTCGCGTAAATCATGCACGTAACAGAATACACAATTTAAAAAATGGATGCATGCGACAATATACAACCGTTTAATATAGTTAAAAGTTCAGTAAAACTATATATATGGGATGCAAACAGTAATACGCAGCTGAAGTGGATGCATGCAGCAGTATGGAATCATTTTTCTACATGCATCCACCGAAAATATTTTTGCATTGTATAGAAAAAAGACTTCACAAAGTGGAGCTAGAAATTTTTGGTAATATACCTGGAGAACTTGAGGAAAAGAAAAGATTATGACGGGTAAGATGGAGTTCGTTGTTAAAGCATGAGAAAAAAAATTGGCAACAAAGAAATCACTTCTGTTAGAGCATTGCTCGGTTGAATCTACAAGTTTTGTTATCCCAAGATTTTTGTCGATGTTATGCGATCAAAACTATATTTTGATTTCAATTCTACTAAGTCAAGTCTCGGATTATGTTAGAATTGTAGTTGAGTATCAGAGATCACCCTTGAAGACTGAAGATCGACGAAGACGTTTGGAGAACTTCTGTATCAGGTATGTGAAGATTGAACAATTCTATTTTACACATTATACCATCATTCTATCTATTGAAACTATATCGTATGACTTATAGTAGAGTTACAAAGAAGAAGTTTCGAGTCAAGCTTGTCTTGTGAAAAATCTCAAAATATGATTTAGCAAATAAGATGTTCAACGATCTTCAGCAATATTAGTTCTATGAATTAATTTGTGGATCAATTGAAAATTTCCCATGCAAATGATTTTATCATCTGGGAATGTTTCAAACATCATAAGAGAGAAATATGAACTTACTATATTTCTATTCAGGGTAGGTTGGCGAACCAGTTCGCAAACTAAAGATATCTGAGTTACTGAAATGCAGGAAGGTTGTGGAACCAGTACGCAAACCGCGAGTTAAGTTGGGAACATTTCATGAACCCGGTTAGCAAACCGTAGTGAATTGAATTTTGTAAGTTGGATAAATAGGTTAGCAGTTGAGGAACCCGGTTCACGAACTGTGGTCAACTGAGTTCGGTAGTCTAGATGGTGAAATTTGGATAAGGGGCAAAAGCGTCATTTCAAGACCATAGACAAAACTCAACTCTCAAGGGAGAGATTAAGCCCTTGGTCCTCAACGCACCAATAACCACGATTTCTAGTATACGTCCCCGCGAGACATTGTTGGTCGTGATGCCGTGATTCCTAGTGCACATCCTCGACGAGATACTGCTGGTCACATAGGTTCTGTAGTGCGTAAAACGTCCCCGACAGACTTATAAACCAGAACAACCACAATTCCAGCATGTCTTCGCGAGACGCAGCTAATTGTGATGCCATGATTCTTAGTATACATCCTCGTGAGATACTTCTGGTCATGTAGGCTCTGTAGATGCGTAAAAACATCCCCAGCGGACTTATGACCCAGAGTAGAGACATACAGGTCTCCTGTAAGCACGACTCATCCTATTTGAGATCAAGTACTCATTCCTAGTACGTCATCGCGAAATACACTAGTCATGCCTAATCAAGGCTCTGACTCGACTTACTGAGGTTTCCGAATAATTCCTAGGACATCCCCGGGAGATACACTGATTTTTCTACCTTTGGGACCTTTCGACAGATTCCTAGAACATCCTTCTGAGATACACTGGTCATGTCGGCCCATAAATACGAACACAATTGATTCCTAGAACATCTCTGCAAGATATTGATAGACGCATTTATGTGTCTATTTTGTTCTCAATGTTCTGTATTGTTAGACTCGATTAAGTACTTATTGTGTTATTTTGTGTTCTTGTAGGAAATTTTAGAGAAATAAGCCCTTGCGGCGAAATGGGATCAAAAAGCAGTGTTTTATACCCCGGAGAAATGTACCGTAGGCACCCCAGAAATGCACCGGAAGCGTCCCAGAAATGTCCCGGAGGAACCCAGAAAAATTACTATTTCCACCCCAATTGATATTCGCACCCCAGCACTCTGGATAAGGGGCACCTTCTTCAACAATTTGAATTTGTGTTTTTGGCGGGAAATGAAGTTTTCAACTGGCAGAATTTTGATTGTCAAAATGAATGGGTTAGAGTGCGATTCAATCGCTGAAAATTGGCAGAAAGATGTGATTTGGCATAAGGAACAAAGTTTGGGTGGTGGTTTCGATCAAATTTGGCTGGAATACATGTTTTGATTCTCGAGTTCAAAACAGGGCAAGCATGCACTGGAGGATGATAATCACGCGTCATGGAGAGTTATGGACGTGTTCTGATGATGTGGAATGGCTCGAGCATCACTTTGGGTCGTGAAGAATCGATTTGGAGCGTGGAGGGAGGAAGTTTACGCAAGAAATTCCAAGTTTGGTAAGAAAATATTCGGAAAATATTGTTATTCACTGCGGAGCTGTTGTTGGGTATAAATAGGCTCTTTGGGTCTACTAGAAAGGGGGTCGAGAGTCTGGGGGGCTGAGGAGAGCCAGAGAAGAAGAAATTCGAGTTTTCCCAAACTCGGTTTCTGCTGCTGATGATGATGATGAATATGAAGAACACGAAGAACGGACCTGCATCAGCAGTCGTTTTTCAACAATGAAATAGACTCACAGACGTGGGTCGTAGGTGTGGGTCTTAGAGCTACATTAACAATAGCACTTCTTCTGTGTCGTTCATTTTGGACGCTTTCTGTGGGTCGCACATTCACTGTTTTATTATTTCATCTCCATTTTCATCCTTGTAAACATCCTTTGAGCAATAAATAAATACTTTGAGCGTGTTTTTATCATGATGAGCTAAACCCAACACTGGGACGACGGAGGAGGTCGAATTTCATCCATGTGGTAATTTCATTAATTCTTTTATTTACTTTTTGCACTAATTTTAATTGAATTAAGATTTTAAATTAATCACTTGTGATTTCATTTGATGGAGTATGCTTAGTCCTAGGGATTTTTGATATGCCATGCTTAAGAAATACAAGTAATATTTTATAAAATCTATCTTGGCAATAAACTAGAGTTAATATTTATTTTGTTTTTTGAACTATAATTGCTAGAATTAATTTCTGAACCATTTGAAGAAAAAAAACGGCTGAATCTTTAGTCCCAGTACTCTTGCCCATATTGTTAATATTTTTTGTATATATTTACTAAATCTAAAAATTTCATTTCCTTCACAAGTATGAAACGAATCCTAATTACTACATCCCACGAAAAATCATAAAAATTTTGGCGCCGCCGACGCGGATTTGTGCTTAGGTAGAATTTTTAGGTTTTTATTATTTTTTTACTATTATTTGTTCCTTTTTACGTTTCTTTTTGTGTCTTTGATTTACAGGTTCGAAGTGGAATACTAAGGACTTGGGAACAAAAAGCTTAAAGCTAAAAGCTAAAAGAGAAGAAAAAAAAAGACATAATTTTTTTTTAGGATTTGTAAATAGGCTTTATTTTTCATAATTTTTGTAATTTTTGGACTTTTTATTTGGACTTTATTCTAGACAATTGGACTTTATTCTTTTTTTTAACCCTACGGAAGGGTATTATTATTAAAAAAAAAAAAAAAAAAAAATTATATAAACTGTGTGCAGGGAAGGACGACGATTACTATATCGTCTCGGCCCCTCGGGTTCGTACATGACATAAGAGTCGTGGCCCGAGTCGACTTCAACGGTTCATCCCCCGTCTGATACAGGAGGTAAGTCCATCGAAACACTCGCGAATCTCCTGTAAGCGAGTTACTGTATTCCTTAAGGTGATTCATTGATTGAGGACGAATTTGGACTGTTTTTAAATTCCTAGTAAAGGGCAAGGCCTGGCCAATACAAGATAAGGGTTCGGATTTCATCACCGCTCCCTTCTTGCACGCCTTAGGAAAACGAAACCTAACGCGAACCCAAGCTTAAAACTTGACTAGAACGAGACCGATAGGGTATCGCGCTTATCAGGAAAAAATTTCGAAGGATATTGGTTACTTTCTTAAGCACACCTCGAAGTTCATGATGGTTTCTGTGAGTTGAGTGCGTGACTGCGCCGCCTTGTGATAGCGGTAAGGCCTTGGGTATCAAAGCTCCACTGAGCTTCCCTCGCCTCAATTCAATTTACTTTGACTCGGAATTATTCCATAAGGGTTTGCTTAAATTGTAACGAATTCCCCTTCGAGAGATAGAATCAAGTCTAGAAACAATCTATGTGGAGCCATCATGCTTGTTGTTTGCTAGATTTTATAGGTTTGATTTGGTCGAGTCAGCCTTGTTTGTGATTGTGTAGAATTCCCTTGCAATTAAAAATGTCGAACTGGTATGATAGAAGCCAATACAATGATTATCGTCCTGAATTTGAATATGGACATCATCCTTTTTATGACCATGTTGGGAATAGTGGTTGGGAACGCCATCCTTTGGAAGGATATGGGTCATACCCTGGTGAGCCCAATTACTATCCATACATGCATCAGTCTTACGAGCAAGAAGATTATAGTACTAGTTCTTCGTCTCTAGAGGATACAATCAAACTACTGAAAAGTAGTCCTTTTTATGATCCCATGGAAATATTAATAGATGGATATAGAAAAACATAAATGGTTTTGATGTTTACTAAGTAAACGACGTTTCCCATATCTGTCTGAAGGCCTCCGCCAAAATGAACCTATCCTAATGGATTGAGATACTAGTCTGACTAATATCAACACACTGGCATATACAAGGGAACCAGTGGTCGATAACCTAACTCTAGGTCAACACAACTGGCATATACAAGGGTACCAGTGGTCGACTTTATTGAATTTATTCCTTTTGGTCAAATGGTCTGGTCTCAATTTTATTTATTTATTTTTTTTCAACTTTTTGGTAACTACCATTTTTTTTCATGGTATCTCAATCACTCTAATTCACCCTAGCATTGGTAACAACTTGAATCGTGGGCCCTACCTATCACTTAGAGAAACATAGTTTAAAAACAAAAAAAAATAGAAGTGAAAAGGACTCAACGAGATATGGTGCAACTATCATGTTATTTCTAACACCTGAGCTCTGTGCTTTTATGAATAGACTCTATAGATGTTTCCATCTAATCAGATTGGTTCCTCAACTCCTATATCCAAGATGCTTCCATCCACTTAGATTGGTTAGTGCCATCCTAAATACGCATAAATTTCTAGGCTCTGGAGTTTATTTATTGCAACTAAAAAGTTTCTCCCGTACCCCCAAACTTAAATCTAACATTGTCCTCAATGTTCTAAAGATGAAACTAAAAGCATGAACAAGGAGAAACTGTTACCATTTGAAGCGGAAGAGTTAAGGAAAGATATTACTGTGTTGCATGAGCATGGGATACCTCCTAAGAAGTGATAAGTTTAAAGTCTTCAGCCAGACTTAGGAAAGGATTAGTCAACTAGAACCATAAAATAACAGTCGAAATAATTGTGGGTCTTCAAAACTAAATAGAGCTGACCAAAGGAAACTGCAATGAACCAAGAAAGTGAACAAGACTAGCATGCCCTTACTTAGTTTCCTGATTAAGAAATTTATATCTAATTGTGGTTCAGGTTCTATGAAAGGGTCTAAATAGAAAATTTTCATTGGCTGCGTTTCTTCATAGGTGGGATCCGAATCATTAGGTCCTAGAGTCTGGAAAAACTCAAATATGATCTTAGAAGCGCACAATAATAACCTAAATAACTGACGATCCTCTAAGTCAATAAGATTTGACTTACACAGCTGACCACAATGAAAGAGGTGGTCTTCCTTAAGAAAATGTGTCGACCCTAATATCCTAAAGTGATTAGGTTTAGTCTCAAAACTTAATAACCGACACATCTTAAAATCAAAAGTTCCCACAATTGGTTGAAAATTTTTTGGTGGGAAAACAAAGTCAATCTTGATATCATAGCCTGGGTTAACCACATCAACCAGAGGATGGGTTTCTAACAACTGAGCTTCTTTCCAGACATCATCAGGTTCGGGAAAACGTGTATGAAGATAATCTTGTAAGATGGTTGAGTCACAAATTTCAAGTCCTACAGGAGGGTACTTTCTAAGAGTTAAAGCACACGGAGAATGATAATCACCCCCAAACTTAGAGTTTTCTGTGTCTCTAGAAAGACTAGTCACAACTTCCCTAATTTCTAGGTTATCTCCTGGAAATGGTCAATTGATTATTCTAAGTCAGGTTCATCCTCACTCATCTCTACGAGTTCATCTTCATCTTCTTCGTCTAAGACTATTGTTTCTAAATCGCTAGACTCTAAAACATTATTCTCAGAATAAACTCGTTCCTCTAAATCATTATCGGCTTTGTAAACAGGAAATACTACATCGTCTAAAACGAGGGTATCTCTAGTCAAATCCTCATCTTTTTGAATAGGTGAATAATTATTAAAATTATTTGGATTTGAACTAGAAATAATATTATCATTGTAAAGCTCAATTGGAGTAACCATTTCCTGATCACTATTCCTACATAAGTATGATTCTCCATCAACACTATCCTCATCATAATAACATGAAAAAGATCGAACCTCATCAAAACAAGTAGTGTTACCAATTCTAACCTCGTCATCTTGATTATGAAAATAACTATCCTCATTTTTAAGGGTATTATTGGAAACACTATATTGGAAAGTAAGATTATTTCGAGCAAGTCTTTCGTTCGTCTCAGCCATCAGCTTGAGGGATTCCTCTATAGAAAGTTCACTCATTATTGTAGTTCTTTTGTCTATAATTACACTATTCATCTCAGCTAACTTACACGTCGACTCAGCTAACTCCCTGAGGGACTCTTCTAAAGGAGGAATAGGAACAGAGGGATCATAAAAAGCACTACTTTTCAGTAGTTTGATTGTATCCTCTAGAGACGAAGAACTAGTACTATAATCTTCTTTCTCGTAAGACTGATGCATGTATGGATAGTAATTGGGCTCACCAGGGTATGACCCATATCCTTCCAAAGGATGGCGTTCCCAACCACTATTCTCAACATGGTCATAAAAAGGATGATGTCCATATTCAAATTCAGGACGATAATCATTGTATTGGCTTCTATCATACCAGTTCGACATTCTTAATTGCAAGGGAATTCTACACAATCACAAACAAGGCTGACTCGACCAAATCAAACCTATAAAATCTAGCAAACAACAAGCATGATGGCTCCACTTAGATTGTTTCTAGACTTGCTTCTATCTCTCGAAGGGGAATTCGTTACAATTTAAGCAAACCCCTCTGGAATCAATCTGAGTCAAAGTAAGTTGAATTGAGGCGAGGGAAGCTCAGTGGAGCTTTGATACCCAAGGCCTTACCGCTATCACAAGGCGGCGCAGTCACGCATTCAACTCACAGAAACCATCATGAACTTCGAGGTGTGCTTAAGAAAGTAACCAATATCCTTCAAAAAAAATTCCTGATAAGCGCGATACCCTATCGGTCTCGTTCTAGTCAAGTTTTAAGCTTGGGTTCGCGTTACGTTTCGTTTTCCTAAGGCGGGCAAGAAGGGAGCGGTGATGAAATCCGAACCCTTATCTTGTATTGGCCAGGCCTTGCCCTTTTATTAGGAATTTAAAAAAAGTCCAAATTCGTCCTCAATCAATGAATCACCTTAAGGAATACAGTAACTCGCTTACAGGAGATTCGCGAGTGTTTCGATGGACTTACCTCCTGTATCAGACGGGGGATGAACCGTTGAAGTCGACTCGGGCCACGACTCCTATGTCATGTACGAACCCGAGGGGCTGAGACGATATAGTATTCGTCGTCCTTCCATGCACATAGTTTATATAATTTTTTTATTTTTTTTTAATAATAATACCCTTCCGTAGGGTTAAAAAAAAGAATAAAGTCCAATTGTCCAGAATAAAGTCCAAATAAAAAGTCCAAAAATTACAAAAATTATGAAAAATAAAGCCTATTTACAAATCCTAAAAAAAATTATGTCTTTTTTTTTCTTCTCTTTTAGCTTTTAGCTTTTAGCTTTAAGCTTTTTGTTCCCAAGTCCTTAGTATTCCACTTCGAACCTGTAAATCAAAGATACAAAAATAAACGTAAAAAGGAACAAATAATAGTAAAAAAATAATAAAAACTTAAAAATTCTACCTAAGCACAAATCCGCGTCGGCGGCGCCAAAATTTTTATGATTTTTCGTGGGATGTAGTAATTAGGATTCGTTTCAGACTTGTGAAGGAAACGGAATTTTTATATTTAATAAATATATACAAAAAATATTAACAATATGGGCAAGAGTACTGGGACTAAAGATTCAGCCGTTTTTTTTCTTCAAATGGTTCAGAAATTAATTCTAGCAATTATAGTTCAAAAAACAAAACAAATATTAACTCTAGTTTATTGCCAAGATAGATTTTATAAAATATTACTTGTATTTCTTAAGCATGGCATATCAAAAATCCCTAGGACTAAGCATACTCCATCAAATGAAATCACGAGTAATTAATTTAAAATCTTAATTCAATTAAAATTAGTGTAAAAAGTAAATAAAAGAATTAATGAAATTACCACATGGATGAAATTCGACCTCCTCCGTCGTCCCAGTGTTGGGTTTAGCTCATCATGATAAAAACACGCTCAAAGTATTTATTTATTGCTCAAAGGGTGTTTACAAGGATGAAAATGGAGATGAAGTAATAAAACAGTGAATGTGCGACCCACAGAAAGCGTCCAAAATGAACGACACAGAAGAAGTGCTATTGTTACTGTAGCTCTAAGACCCACACCTACGACCCACGTCTGTGAGTCTATTTCACTATTGAAAAACGACTGCTGATGCAGGTCCGTTCTTCGTGTTCTTCATATTCATCATCAGCAGCAGCAGCAGAAACCGAGTTTGGGAAAACTCGAATTTCTTCTTCTTTGGCTCTCCTCAGCCCCCCAGACTCTCGACCCCCTCTCTAGTAGACCCAAAGAGCCTATTTATACCCAACAACAGCTCCAAATCTCGCCAATAACTCCAATATAATTCTTCATTATGCGGGCAGTGAATAACAATATTTTCCGAATATTTTCTTACCAAACTTGGAATTTCTTGCGTAAACTTCCTCCCTCCACGCTCCAAATCGATTCTTCACGACCCAAAGTGATGCTCGAGCCATTCCACATCATCAGAACACGTCCATAACTCTCCATGACGCGTGATTATCATCCTCCAGTGCATGCTTGCCCTGTTTTGAACCCGAGAATCAAAACATGTATTCCAGCCAAATTTGATCGAAATCACCACCCAAACTTTGTTCCTTATGCCAAATCACATCTTTCTGCCAATTTTCAGCGATTGAATCGCACTCTAACCCATTCATTTTGACAATCAAAATTCTGCCAATTGAAAACTTCATTTCCCTCCAAAAACACAAATTCAAATTGTTGAAGAAGGTGCCCCTTATCCAGAGTGCTGGGGTGCGAATATCAATTGGGGTGGAAATAGTAATTTTTCTGGGTTCCTCCGAGACATTTCTGGGACGCTTCCGGTGCATTTCTGGGGTGCCTACGGTACATTTCTCCGGGGTGTAAAACACTGCTTTTTGAGCCCATTTCGCCGCAAGGGTTTATTTCTCTAAAATTTCCTACAAGAACACAAAATAACACAATAAGTACTTAATCTAGTCTAACAATACAGAACATTGAGAACAAAATAGACACATAAATGCGTCTATCAGATACGCTGGTCAAAGACAAGTGAGCCAAAGTCTCGCAGAGATATTAATCGGGCGTAAAAATCCCTTTCTTTCTCTTCAGGACGAGTCTCAGCTGACCTCAAAGAGATTTGGATCCGTCTGCAAAATCTCGGAGAGATTCACATCTCTCTGGGATTTTGAGGAGAGATTCACATCTCTTGGGAAATGTCAGACATGGCCGAATATTCCCCATGATAGGCACGAGACTCATTTAGGAATCGAGACTCATTTTCAGACTCTCCACAAGAATTTTGAGGCATCTCATGCCTTTTCATGTGACTCATCCTAGTTATTCTTACAAATCAGAGAATATCTCTCTATCTTGGCCAACTCTGCTACAGAGAATATTTCTCTTTCAACACATCGTCAAAAAGGTTGACTCAGCTTCACACAAATGGGGGGGGGGGGGGGGGGATAACAATTAGGGTTTGGGTCTGGCGTCCTACGACATATGTGAGAAATACCCGGCTTATTTCTCACCGCAGAAGAGAGAAAAGGCGGTGGAATAATGAGATAAACTCAACCTAGTTTATCTCTATCTATTTCTAAAGAGACGGGAGAATTTTTCCGCACGACACGGAAATCAATCCTTATGTTCACCGACCTGACATTAGATAATTCCTCTATAAATAGGTCCTCTATTTCTCCAAGATATAACAACTTTCTCATCAACTCTCAGTTCAATTCTTCTTCAAACCCTATAATTCTCCGATCTCCCTCTTCATTTGCTTCCCTCCCTAAGACTATCCCTAAGCCTCCATTCTTGTGACTGAAGCAGCCTTTGAACGACCACTTGTGTGGTTTAGACGAAGATTTTTCGTGCTCAACCTTCCGTAACTCACTTTCATAAACCCTAGAATCCCACTTTTAGCCTCTCATCGATTTTAAGTAACTACATTTTGGCGACCACAATGGGAGGTTGTTCACTCAGTTACAGATCTCAATCATGGTCTCTTAGGAAGGAAGCCGATTCGACCAATCCAAACACAAAAGAGTTTCATTGATTCAAACTTTATAAATCCATTACAGACTTACCCGACAGAGTTCCCTACCATCACTTTCTCTCTTTTTTGAGAATAGGTTAGTGTGTACCGGATCACATGGATCTCTTCCTACATAACAAAACGCACCAGTAACTTATTTTCATAAATAAACTACTACTAATCCTTGAAAATGGTGGGTAAGGACCAAGGAGAACTCCCGGAGACTCAACAGAATCTTGCAAAATCTTAGATCGACATCCATACTTATCTAAAAACGTCTTTAGAGTTACCAGTAGGGATATATCCAACAGATCTAGATCGAGTACACGTTTCCTAAAGAAGGAGTAATAAAATTGTTGAGAATAACACTGACGGGATCCTGCCTACAATCGACTTCACCGGAGAAGATAAAGCTCATTACGGACGCGACAGAGCAAAGGAACAACCTTACATCCGACCTTATCACTCTCAAAGACCTCAAGGACCATATGACGCTCTTAACTTGGAGATTCAGACGAATATTTGCTCCAAAATTTGTTTACGTCAAGGGACCTCATCCTGATCACAGGGTACTCGGGAAGTTTACTTCCCTTTACTATTTTACTTATAACTCTTTCATTATGTATCAGATTGGCCTAGTTCTTTTTCTGTCGGATGTGTCTTTTTGTCGTCTACATGATAAACTTAGCGAAAACTTATAAAGGTTGCAAAAAATTTGTGACCTAGACAAAAGCGTTGCAGAGCCACATAAGGTCATAAATCGCCAGCCGAGATGCATCTTGTCGTTTTCCTGTTTCAGAGGATCATGACCAGAACGCGACAAAGTATAAGATGGGACTAGCTTCCAAGACATTGCTTGGCCAAAGCTCATACTTATCCGAAGATTCAAAGTCGCCGGTCCATATGCTATCTCAACACCCGTCCCTTCAGAAATAGGAGGAACTAGCCCTAGCAATCATAATCAAGTCTCAGCGAGCCTCTAGCTCAACTGCACCAACGACCATCCAACTTCATTTTACGATGGGATCTTAGTTCACCCAAGATGGTGAAGGAGAATATCTTTGCAACCGAATCTATCAAGGGAAACGAAATCCGAAGCGATACTCGTGAGGCCAACAATTCAGATAAAACTTTACTCGACATATAGACGCAACCAACTACTGTTACCGAAGCAAACAAGGGAAGGATCTGAGACCGTTGCTCCAAGCCACACACTACTCATCCAGACACCAACTAGTGGTCCCCTCAGCGAAAGCCTCTTCGATAGAAAAACCGGCTCAACAAGCTTCCCCATGTGTCATAGTATGACGTGATGACTGAAGGACAAGATACATCTCCCCCAGTCCCAGAAGGTGTCTACTACTCTCAAGTACGGTTGACCATCTCTTAGAACATCTTAGCAGAAAATTTGCAACGGATGTTCACATGAGTCCCTGTCAAGACATCTAGAAGAGACTAAACAACGACTTTGTCTCATCCCTGAAGACTCAATCTTGAGCAACACAGAGGTCTTTCCCGGACGATCAAACATCTCCAGTAAATGAGATTCCCTATTCATGCAAGAAACTTGGGACTGACAAAGAACCGTGCACCATACATTTGTGTGATTAACAAGAGGTGACCCAAACATCCAGTTTTCAGATAAGAGATTTATAAACAATCAACGCATGCGTCTCTAAATATTGGGACACATCAAGACCATTCAACTCCTCAAACCCACATCACAACATGTTGTTTATGGACTAGGATACTGGCGATCGGCCTTCAAAATCGTGAAAGGGAATTATTTGTGACTCGAGAAATCTTGTATCTCTCTTCAGTCTCGTCGAATTCTCCTCCATCAGCATATTCTCTGTATTCAGCAATTGCAACTATGTCTCGGATCCTGACTGAAGATATGATGATTCAAATCTTGATAGTTTCATCCCTACAAGATGTTTTAGGGTTTTATGCACGCACCAAAACTATATTAAGTAGAAGAAGCATTCGAATCATCCCTTAACAATACATGCATGCAAGAGACAAACTAGGGTTTGCAATCTGTTTGAAGAAGAGTCTATGGTTTCCACTATACTCAGATGCAGATCATAATTTAGCCACATAACTCGACAAACTGGGACAAATGGGTAGAGAATTCGACAAAACGCCCTTGACGAAAAATATTCGTCTGCTTCTCTCCTAACACGTGTTAAAAGGGAATGATGTTTCAAAATACGATCTAAGAGATGTCATTAAAACATTGGAATGTATTGCTAATGAAGACCCTATATTTATGAGTTCAAATTCATGCGGACTTATCACCGGAAAAATAATCTTTATATCCTAATTTTTCTCTAATTGATGAAAGGCAGGTCTGTTCCGTTTAATAGTTGGGGTCAACCACTGAAACCGGACGTCAAATGAAGTTTCTACAACCTCTAGAGTGAAGGTCGCACAAGCGGAGAACTTCTATTACGAATTTAGCTTAGGGTTTTCACCTACTTACATAGCCAGCGAAGCAATCTAGGGTTTGCATCAAGTTCGAACTCATGAGGGTCCCCTTCCTTTTATCAGATGCATACGAAAAAGGGTCCACAAAGGGAAAATATCAACCCTTAAAAAGATTATCCAACAGAGGCCCCTAAAGAAAATCTCTTTCTCCATGTGCAGCTACATCTCGAGACGCCTGCATGCTCTTCATCTACCATACGCTCTTCCAGATTAAGAACCTCTCTAAAAACGAGGACCTGAATTCAACTCCCTCCAACAGACTCTGACAGAGTTGAGTCATTCTAGCAGTCACAACATATTGAAGCGAAGATTCTCGCAGGTAGTCATCAAGTCTCCCAGAAAGAAGACCAGGAGGGGTGATGTTAAAAGTTATATTCCTTGCTTCACCAAGAATCGATTACAGGTCATTAACTGGAACGATGGATGACATAATTTATCTCCTTCATCGTAGCAGCATGGTCGTACCTTTGCCATATAGCCCTATACAACTCTGCAGATCCAGCATCAACACCGAGTTCCTCTACGAGTACTTCATTTGAGTCTAGGATTGCTTTAGGACCAACGAAAACAAGACCACCAATAGGATATTCGGTGACATTCAGTGTCAGTGCTTCATCTCTTCGAGTTTCTTCAATGTGAAAAGTACTGATAACTGGGGACTGATAGGCGACTGAGTCATCATTGAAGGCAGATCTTTCTGTTCCATTCTCAACAGGCATATCTTGAGGTATTCCCACAGTATGTAAAAGTGGAAATCAAATGAAGTTAACAAAATATGAAGGTTAGAAGGTATATATACGAAGAAAATTAGGGTTTCTTTTTAACGAATATATATATCAAGCCTCACAAGCAAAAAATGGAATATACCCCCATACTTAGAGATCCTACCCTTATTTCAATCCTAAGAAAGCTAATCCACGTCCCCAAGGATACTCATAGGTTTTATTCAAACCCATATTCCTCAAAGAGCCACAGAAAATACATTTTGTATAACAAAGGGTAAAACGTATAAGCACGCCACCGATGCTTTTTGTCTCAAGGGGATCAAATTCATGACCTATGACAATCTAAGGAAGGTTAATTAGGTCATAACAAGAAGGGGTCATTTCCTAAGAGTCTCAATGCATCAAGAGTTCAAACACAACAAGGACTCCTTTCGAAAGGAGATATCCGCACATTCCAGCGTGAAGACTTGAAAACTTATGACAATGCATAAAGAATTTCGGGGTACTTCCCGAAGAAAATATGTTCCCCAATGTCTTCCCAACAACATACCAAAAGGGCGCCTCAAGCGGACCAACGGGCTAGGAGATGTGGCCTCGACGCCAAATAAGTGCAATCTGAAAAACTCCCGAAATTTTATACGGGATTTCTGAAGTCAAAAGTATACACAGATTTGATTGGCCAAATGAACTCGGAATCGAGTCATTCTTTGAACTAGAAACTCTATTATCTTTTATTTCAAATTTGGGGTCCGGGACTCAAATTGGAGTCCTTATGAAGATTTTACATCCATTCTCCCTAAGTGTCTCAAATCTGAAGCTTTATGACAAACACCTAAACGAAGAGAATCCTTGAAAAATACGACTACTTTAATTCATTAGATGCACAAAGAAGTATGCATCAGAGATGATTAATAGAAATAAAGTTCAATACTTACCGAGGATGCCTCAATGAAGAACGAACGATGGGTATCTACATCATCAAATCCAAGGTCATTAGCACTTCTGTTATTTTCTACATCATCAGACTGAAGACTAGTATCAATCGTTTTGAAAGACGAATGGCGCTATCACCTAAACAAATGAAGAAATTATAGCAACATTAAGAATAATAAATGTTTCCTGCAATATCAATTTTACTTCAGACTGAAAGAGAAATTTGACTTGAACAGGGAAAGTCGGGCATTTATTTCCCTAAAATCATGCCAAGAAACGCCCCAAGACTTTCCATTCACACATGACCACCTGTATATGACTCTAAAGCACCCACACTTCTTATCAAGAGCAAGGCTCATTAGGTTTTTTGGCGAAAAACCCTTGGTTCAAAGTTTATAATAATTTTGAAAGGGTATTTTGGTAATACAAGGAGGCGGATCGGTTTACTCAATTAGTGCACGACCAAGACTACATACAAGACAAGTTCTGTTCTCTAATTTTATCTCAAGAAGGAATCTCTCAAGCAAAAGGAAAAGGAATTAGAACTAAACAAGGAAATTAAAGGAATTTGACTCAAATAAGGAAATCAAGGTCTTTTCTCCTTCCACAAATCCTCCAAGCCATGAACAAGCCCTTACAATGCGTGAGAATGCTCTCCTAGGCCAGCAGGATGTCACTTATTCTCTCGAAATTTTTTCAGAGGGACCAAAGTCAAAGAGAATTAGGGTTTTGACAAAAAATAGCCATAATTTCAAGAATTTGGCAAAAAAGGGATTTACTCTAAAAGAGAAGGGTCCGAGCCTCTACCCATTCTCTTGGACGGTTATCTACACCTCTATCATACCCTTTTATCTCATCACTCTTCTACAAAAACGAGCTCATAAGGGAATTTGACCAAAATACCCTTATTTCGCAATTTTGAGTATTTTCAAAAGAAAAAGGCCTTAATATAGCCAGAGATCGACAAAACTCTCATATACTCATTACCAAGGCCTCATACACTTGAAAATTAAGTTGTCTAAGTGTTCAAACAAGAATGGGATTGAAATGGAATCCAGAAAGGCGAAATTTCAGAGAAAATAAAGGGAATTTAGCTTAAACAGGGAAGTTCGAGTTCATAATTTCAAAAAGCAGGACCAAACACGTATATATCTCCCTATCTCAAGCCGTGACCATGCCTATTCAATCTCATGGTATCTCTCATGCCAAATAAAATCAAGCTCATAATGGTTTTTGAAGAAAATATCCTTAAGTTTCAAAGATAGGTATTTTCTCTAAAAAAAAGAGGTGTTTGATTGGTAACATGCTCTCATCATAAAAGGTTCCGACTCCAAAAAATATATGCATGCATTCCAAGCCTCTTCAAGCCTCTCTAGAGTGTCTGAAGGAGTCAGGCGCGAATAAAAGAGAAATTAGGGTTTAGGTACAGTACAAGCCTGAATTTAGTATTTACATGGGATAGGAACTCCGTAACTTCAAAAGTAAGTACCTGTATTTCCTCACGGCTCTTCACCAACATCAAGGACATCCAGGAAGTCGTTTAAAACTATCTCTTCCCCACATACTCGCCTGTACGAACTCGAAAGCTCAAGGATGCACAAAGAGAAAAAATTAGGGTTTTGGCCAAGTAAACCCTAATTAACAAATTTCATTCGCTCAAGACAGAAATTTTGTCTCATCAAGACTTCATTATCATGTCATTAGTGTCTAACACAAAATCCCATGAAGTTACAAAGTACAAGATCAGAGTCATAACAATCAAAGACTAAACATCAATTCGGGGACTCCGCAAGTCTAGAAGACCGAGTGGATTTTATTTTTGTATATGAATGATTTGTCACCATTTATATACTCATCATAGAACAATCAAGGTTCTACTCTGAGTAGAGGACTTAATGTAGATGGTGAAATTTGGATAAGGGCCAAAAGCATCATTTCAATACCATAGACAAAACTCAATCCTCACGGTAAAGATTAAACCCTTGGTCCTCAAGGAACCAATAGCCACGATTTCTAGTATAGTCCCCGCGAGACACTTCTGGTCATGATGCCGTGATTCCTAACGCACATCCTCGATGAGATACTGCTGGTCACGTAGGTTCTGTAGAGCGTAAAACGTCCTCGACATACTTATGAACCAGAACAACCACAATTCCAGCATGTCTTCGCGAGATGCAGCTAATTGTGATGCCATGATTCCTAGTATACATCCTCACGAGATACTGTTGGTCATGTAGGCTTTGTAGATGCGTAAAAACATCCTCGGTGGACTTATGACCCATAGCAGAGACATACATGTCTCCTGTAAGCACGACTCATCCTATTTGAGATCAAGCACTCATTCCTAGTACATCATCGCGAAATACGCTGGTCATGTCTAATCTAGGATCTGACTCGACTTACTGAGGTTTATGAATAATTTCTAGGACATCCCCGGGAGATACACTGGTTTTTCTGCCTTTGGGCCCTTTCGGCAGATTTCTAGAACATCCTTCTGAGATACACTGGTCAGCCGGACCCATAAATACGGACACAATTGATTCCCAGAACATCTCTGCAAGATATGATGGTCAAGACAAGTGAGCCAAAGTCTCACAGAGATATTAATCGGGCGTACAAAGCCTTTTCTTTCTCTTCAGGACGAGTCCCACCTGACTACAGAGAGATTTGGATCCGTTTGCAAAATATCGGAGAGATTCACATCTCTCTGCAAAATCTCGGAGATATTTTCATCTCTCCTCAAAATCCTTGGGAGATTCATATCTCTCCTCAAAGCTCGGAAAGATTCTCATCTCTTCTCAAAATCCCCGAGAGATTCACATCTCTCCTCAAAGCTCAGAAAGATTCACATCTCCCATCAAAGTTCGCAAAGATTCACATCTCTCCTCAAAGCTCGGAAAGATTCATATCTCTCTGTAAAATCTCGAAGAGATTCACATCTCTCCTCAAAAACCCGGAGAGATTCACATATCTCCGCAAAATCTCGGAGAGACTCACATATCTCCTCAAAATCCACATCTCTCCACAAACTCTCAGAGAGATTCAAATCTCTTGGAAAATCTCAGACAAGACCGAATATTCCCCATGATATAGGCACGAGCCTCATGTAGGAATCGAGTATCCTTTCCAGACTCTCCAAACGAATTCTGAGGTATCCCGTTCCTTTTCACGTGACTCATCCTAGTCATTCTTAAAAATCAGAGAATATCTCTATATCTTGACCAACTCCGCTAAAGAGAATATTTCTCTTTCAACACATCATCACAAAGGATGACTCATCTTCACACAAATGGGGGGTTCTTGCTGGCGCTCTACGACACGTGTGAGAAATACCCGGCTTATTTCTCACCGCAGAAGAGAGTAAAGGCGGTGGAATAATGAGATAAACTCAACCTAGTTTATCTCTATCTATTCCTGAAGAGAGGGGAGAATTGCTCTGCACGGCACCGAAAGCAATCCTTATCTTCACTGACCTGAGATTAGAGAATTCGGCTATAAATAGGTCATATATTTCTCCAAGCTAGAACAACTTTCTCATAAACTCTCAGAGCAACTCTTCTTCAAACCTAGAATTCTCCGCTCTCTCTCTTGATCTGCTTCCCTTCCTAAGGCCAGCCTTAAGCCTCCATCCCTGTGACTGATGCAGCCTTTGAACGACCACTGTGCATGGTTTAGGCGAAGAATGTTCGTGCTCAACCTCCCGTAACTCAGTTTCAGAAACCCTAGAATCCCACTTTTAGCCTCTCATCGATTTTAGGAAACTACAACAGGTTGTCGAACGAAAAAGTTGGGTGTATTTGGTATCCCCTGCGTTTTCAATTGGTATCAGAGCAGGAAAACATTGTTAGACCTAATAAGTATGTGTTTGAAGCTATATGTATTAAGGACAAGAGTTTAGTTTCTACTGACGTATTACCAATCGTTGAAAAAACTGTTTCTATAGAATCTATTTATGAGATAAGATCTTCCTCTGTTTCAAAATATGAACCTTCGGTTCTCTTGAAGCAGTCTATTATTGACAATTTTTATCCATATTATCTTACTGATGAATCTGATTCAGAAGTATAAAGGGAATCATCCAAAGAAAGTTCTGAGATTCTTAGTCGCCTAGGAATTCAGGCTTCCGAGGTTAATAGGCTGAAATCCAAAGTCCACAATCATATTGGTAAATTTATTAATGAAAAAGATTCACAAATCAGGATATTTCTTGAAGAAAATGCCGACATAAGTAATCAAATTATTTCACTCGTGGATCAGCTTGAGAAAAACTCCTTGGAACTTTAGCGTCTTCTGGAGACCCCTCCAACTTCATGTAGTATGTGTGAATCTGAGAAAGTATCCTTATCTATGGTTTTCTTAAAAATAAAAGAGTTAGAGGATGTAATTTCCAATGGTACTCACAACAACTCAAGTAAATCTCTTTTAGAGGGTCATTCTCAAAGTTTCGCTACTTTGACTAAGGATGATCAATTATATCTCTCTGACTAAGAAAAATTGTATCTCATAGGAAGAAAAGTTCTGGTGTTATGCCTGTGTTTTTCAGGGTTCAGAAACTTTGCTTCTTTTGTAAAACAGAAGGACATCTTCAGAGGAAGTGTAAGCTTAGATTGAAAAACAATCAGATTGAGTTTATTCAAGACCCTTGAATATAATCTTAAAAGAAGTTACTGACATTCAAAAAACAAAATCTTCATATTTTGAAACGAAGGATACTACCTTAAAAGAATGCTAGTACTGCTTACTCTTCAAATATAATAAAGATCACAGGTTTTGGTACAATTTCTAAGAAAAACTTGAGAAAGTCTTCACGGACGTGGGTTCCAGTAAGAACTCACTTTTTTTTTTAGAAAATCTAAGGATTTATCAGTTTAAGAGACGGATCAACTTGCAAACATGGACTTGATGATTTCAGGTTACAATAATCTCATAGACAAGTTATCTTGCACCTTTCAAAGGCACAAGAACTCAGGTAAAGGTTCCAACTTCATCTATCTTCATGACGATGGTGAGTTTTACGATAAATTCTTGAAACTAGATGGTAAAAAAAAAGTATAGTTAAATCAAAACGTGGAAAAGTTTCAAATTATGAGTATGGAAATACTCATCTTGATGCCCTCTAGGCAAGGAGACTGTAATCCTCATCATTTTAAAAATTTTGTTAGGTGAGGATTTAAGTAAACAAGTGTTCTATTTGTTACAAATAGTTATGTTGTATGACATGGTTCTTTTTGTCATTTCTAAGAGAAGGTATAGCATATATATTACTGTGACTTTCTAAAATACCTTACAAATTTATTGTTGAGCTTGCTCCGAGAATTTTGAATTGTCCATTATATTTCACAAATTGTTAATGTATGCATTTGAAATACCCTTGGATGTAGATAAAAACACAATATGTCTTTTAAAGTAATTTCATGTTTTGTTTAAAAAAAAAACAAAAAAAAAACTCTTTAGTTGAGGAAGTTAGGTTCATGATCTCTTTCCTTATTTGAATCGAATTTCAATATATGGTGGTCATGAACTGACCTTATTCTTGGAAAAATTCTTGTTGTTCACCAATAAATACCTTGGACCCGAGTTGAGTTCTCTCATTCAAAGTTTTTTTTGCATTCAAGTTTATCTCTCATGGAAAGCAACAACACGTAAGGGATTCTTCATAGCAATTGCAGTGGTATTGGGATAAAAGAGAAGAAGGCGAGAACTGTTCTTGAAGATGAAGTTGATGGCTCCGGGGATCTATCTAATGTCAATTGCTACTTTGCATAAGATCATCAGGATGTAGAACAAGAATAGATGATTTCAGTTAATGTTGTTTATGATTTTCTTAAGAAATTTGAAGAAGCAGAGATTAAGCTTGTCGAATCATTGAAACGTCAAGACATGCTAAGGACTAAGTTGGAAAAGGTTTCTTCTGACCTTGTTCTCATGAAATCGCATGTTAATAATCTTCTCAATGAAGAGATATTTCCTGAAGAGTTCGTGGATGTTCTTGATGAAAAACTCAAAGGTCCCGGAACCGATGACGTTTCTTCCTGTATATAATTAGTGTTTTTATTCTTTTCTTCATTAGTTAACTCCTTGTAGGAATTTTATTCTTATTGTTTAAGGGAGAACACTAGATTTTGGAGTAGTTTTTATGTGTTACATTAGGTATCCCAAATATTATCATCTTGCATGCTTAAATTTTATTAATTAAATTTTATTTTGGAAGATGATCGCAATACCTAATCTTCATGGTTATATATATGTATTGCTTATTTTGTGAGATTTTTCTTTGATGCCATTCTTTGGTGATTGGAACATATATCTCATATTTTCTCATAGGTTAAGCTCTTTCGCTCTTGCAAAAGAAGAGCAAACTATTTTGAAAATTCTAGTTTGATCTCTCCGTGATTACACTTTTTGTGAATAAACAACTACAGGATTCCATAAGATGTTCTTTAGGAATCGACTTACTTCCTTGATTGTATCACCACCATGGAATAAGTGGTGAACTTTAGTCTCTACGTTCGTACATGGCTAGAGAAGTTATAATTCTTATGTTGAGTCATATCGCACTAATTGTTCTCTTGTTTGAAACTGGCGTAGAGAATAGTTTGTGTTGATAATTTTTCTCACGAAAATCTTATATCTTAGTGCCTCTAACATTAAGATCATTATTTTTAACTTCTTTGTACCTAACTGGCGAGAATGGAGAAAAATATTGGATACAAATTTATTTTTTTCGTAACTGGCGAAAAAAATTAAAGTCCAAGAAAATCCTTCTCTTGTGATTATAGTAAAGGTCACTTTTGTTGTTCTTCCGAGAATGAAATTTAATGGGGGAGAATTCTTTTGAAATTGTGCTTAATGGTAAAATCTTTGTGGGGAGAGCGGATGTGGAATTGTAGGATATGCTTGTGACTAATTATGTCTCCTTGACGTAAACCGAGATTTCTTGGTTGAAATCGTCTAAACTAAAGGTTGGTATATCTTCTCTAGTCTTGAAACTCTTTTGATTAATTCATGATGATCCCGATTTTTCACCTTTGCCAACTTTGTTGACAAAAAGGGTAGAATTATTAAGTAGTATCTTACTACATTACATATGGATTTACAAGTGAATTATTATCTATACGTTTTACCTATTGTGCAAAAGTAGTATGTATTGATTAAGGGGGGAACATATTACCATAGTATTGCTTCAAAATTGTGGTGCAATTGAATTTTGAGGAAGGTAACAATACTATGTTTTTATATAACAACCAACGCATAGAGCGTGTTTACCTCATTCTTTAAAAGCTCTGAACGAGTATTCTCATAAGTTGTTATCACTACGGATCTTCAACAGCAAAGTGCAGAACATTAGAATAACTTGAAGTATGGAAAATTCGAGATGTATGTTGAAGAACCAAGGAAATCAAGCATAATAGATTGACCTGAAAAGTTTATTTCTTTTATCCACATGTATTGAATAGTTTTGTCGCTAAAATTGACAAAGAGGGGGATTGTTAGAGCATTACTCGGTTGAACCCCACAAGTTTTTCTATCTCAAGCTTGTTGTCAATGCTATGTCATCAAAACTATAACTATACCATCATTCTATCTATTGAGACTATGTCGTCGTATGACTTCCAGTAGAGTTATAAAAAATAAGTTTTGAGTCAAGCTTGTCTTGTAAAAAATCACGAAATATAATTTAGGAAATAAGATGTTCATCGGTCTTTAACAATATAAGTTCTTTGAATTAATTTGTGGATCAATTGAAAATTTCCCATGCAAATGATATTATCATTTGGGAATACTCCAAACATCATAAGAGATAAATATGAACTTAATATATTTCTACTCAGGGTAGGTTGACGAACCAGTTCGCAAACCATAGATATCTGAGTTACAGAATTACAGAAAGGTTGGCGAACCAGTTCGAAAACCGCAAGTTCAGTTGGGAACAGTTCACGAACTTGGTTGGCGAACCATGGCGAACTGAATTATGTAAGTTGGATAAATAGGATAACAGTTGACGAACCAGGTTCACAAACTGTGGTCAACTAAGTTCGGTAGTCTAGTAGGGTTGGCGATATCGGTTCACGAACCGTACCACCCTGACTCGTGAACAAGCCATGTGGTTCACAAAACGTTGTACTAATATTCCAGTTTACATTTTAGTATATGCTTAAAGACTTATTTTCATAATATGTTTAGCAATACTAGAACTCTCGTAAACACTTGTAAGACTTCATTGATCACTTAAACACTTATGTGTGTGTGTCATGATTAAATTATTAGGTGTTTAAACAAACATCAAATTTCTTTTAGTTCTTTGGCTAACTTGCCAAACCGAACAGTCATTATACACGGTCCCGTAACCGAACCTATGTGTATACTTTTTAATTTTTTTTTGAAGACCTAAGTGTTTGGTTGATTCTCAAGTTATATTATCTTGAGTTCTAAGCTAACCATGGTTTTTGAAAACTATAAATAAAGATGCTCTTTCAACTGGGAAATTCAATCCCTGACACTTTGTGTCCTAGTTGATTCTAGAGTCATCCTCTATTGACCTAGGTTTCCTCTGTGGAACGTTATTAGGTCTACAACTAAAAGACTTCGCTTTGGGGATTCATGAATCCATGCCCGACTATCTTTACCATGATAGTTCGTGAACCCTGATATTGCTCTGTTATCGAGGTTTTTGTAATCCCTTTCAGGCAAGATAGATAGTAATCACAAAGTTCTCATCGTCTCAGAATTTGTGCTTCCTCAAGATAGGTATCTAAAGACTGATCTTAGTTGATCTTTCAAAGATTGTTCTTGAGAGGTGGTTAAAAATCAAGGCTGCTCTTCGGGAGTCGTAAGTTCCGGATTTATGAGGTTTTCTAGCTTTGTCTGTTGAAAACATATTTCCACACCTTGATCTTTGATCTAAACGGAAATCAAATAGGCTTACCTGTTAGAGGCAGATTGGTATCAAAAGTATTCACTTCCGCTGAAGCAACTCTTAGTTTGTAAAGGAAGTCATCTAAGAGAATCAAGTGCCTAGAGCCTTGCGAGGTTAAAGAGACGTAAGGAGCGCGACTTTAACTGAATTGCTTGGAGGGTGGGTTCGGTCTCAACTACATTCCAGTCTGAAGTATGATAATAGGCTAGCGTTGTAGCTGCTTAATATAGTGTGGTGTTCAATCTGGACGAGGTTCCAGGGTTTTTCTGTTATTACGGTTTCCTCATTAATAAAATTTCTAATGTCTTGTTTTTTTCCTTTTCCACATTATAATGTTTATCTTTATAATTGGATTTACACAGTTAGTACGTATTCAATCTAAGTAGATACACCCCCTTTCTTTAATCGATTACGAGACTTGTTTCTTGAAGAATTTTTATCTTGAAAGATAGAAAACAAGTTTAATCACTTGGAAGAATTCCGATTAGATTATTTGGATACGACTAGATTGATCATGAATATTGATTTTTGAGATCGTCCAAGTACTTTGATTAACAATCAAGTATACGGACCTTGTGTCTGTATACATACTGATTGAGTAGAGCTTGAGATATAAACACTATATACATGTTTCCAAGGATCATTCAGTTAATCTACTTGATATTGTATTAATTTTTGTCTATACAGGTTTCCGAACGAAAAAGTTAGGTGTATTTGGTAGTTCCTGCGTTTTCAACTTGAAATGAGTACCAAATTTAAATGTTGACCGAAACACTAAAACCTTTTCATCTCGCTATTTTGCATCATAGAACAAAAAAAATACTTTACTTGCTCTAAATGACTTTAATGGTCGTTGGACTTCAGATTTTTATGAAATCAAATAACTAATAGTTTCTCATTTTCACAGTAACTTCTCTAAAAATGTTTCTGTATTTTTTCATCCTCCTTTGTTGACGGATCATCCTCTATCACTTCATCACATTTTTCATCTCTTGCTGTCATCCCATCAAGTAATGAAATTTGGACAAAGTATGGACTCACTAAGTGCACCCAATCCTGATGGGTATCCAACAATGTTCTACAATAATGTTTGAGAAATAGTGGGTCCTGAAGTAGTACGTTGTAGTCAAGAATGCTTTAGAGTTTCCACTTTTGGTCCAGGCTTCAGTCACACTTATCTTACCCTTGTGCCAAAGATTAAAAAAAATAAATGCTTCTTCCGAATTTCGTTCATTGCACTTTGCAACGTGTTATATAAAGTGATTATCAAGATCCTGACGTCACGTATAAGTATTATCCTCGGAAGTTTAATCGGTAAACATCAGTATCTTTTATCCCGGGGAGGCATATTATGGGTAATATAGTGGCGGCTATAAAATTGGTCCACTCGGTGAATAATTATACTTTGATTGTTTGTTGTTTTGTGCTCAAGCTTGATATGAGCAAGGCCTACGATCATGTCGATTTGGATGTTTAACTAAGATGCTCCAGTTCATATATTGAGTTCTTGAACCTAAGTCGTGTAATTTTCCACTCACATCGTTTTTGCTAATTTTGTTCGCAAAATCACATATTGAGATCGGCAACCTAGAGTCTAAAAATTCTTGTTGATGATTTTTTTTATTGAGTTCGTAAACCTAACATCGTGAATTTGTGAACTTAAGCTAGGGAAACTTCCCTTGTAAACTTTTCATAACGTGAGTTTGCGAACCTAACATGTTGACTTCCCGAACCCCAGTTAATATGGATTTTTTCTGATGCCTTTTTATAGCTTGATTTTACGAACTTAACATGGTAAATTCTAGAACCTAAGTTCACATGAGTTTTTCCTGATGTCATTTTTCTTTGCTCGAGTTCGCGAACCTAACTTGTGAATTTGCTAACCTAAATTGCAAACCAACTGAAGTTTATTTTGGTAACTTTTGCATTTTTCTTCTTTGTTTTCAAGGCGAACTTTTCACACGCTTTTAGATTGCTATAATTAGTTTAATTATTTTAGGTAAAAGTTATTCGTTCTTACCAAAAATTAATCAAACTTGAGATACAAGTTTGGATCTTAATTCAAGAAGTTGCAACTTCGTAAGCACACGCTTGACTATAACATTTCAAAGTAATCCTTGGAAATAACTTACTTATAATAATTACTTGACGTTTATTGTTTCCAAATTCGGACTAAGGGAAGAACCTCAATGTAAGTTAAGTTCTAACTAAAGAAACAAACATCTCTTGTATTCAAGGAAAGAACTTAAACTTGACAACATTGAGATTACTTAGGTTGCAACAAATTCACTGCGTACATCTTAATCAACCTAGCTTTGAGAATTTATTATAAATTGGAGACATCTTGTAACACAGAAACTCAATGCCTTACACGATATATGTTTGTTGTGAAAAGTTTGTTCTCAATTACCGAAGAGTTTGAAGACTTCACTTGGGGATCGCGAAACGCATGTATAACTATCATCTTGATAGTTTCGTAACATGTATCTTGATTTGATCTTTCATATATTCATGTCTACTCTAAGGACCTTTTCTTCAAATATAAGTGCATCCAAGAATTATTGATCAAATACAAGATTTGACATAACTTATTCAATCTTGAACGAGTTATAACTCTTATCAACTAAATTCCATATTTGAAAATTCCACAAAATTCATCCAAGACTTGTTCTAAGATTGATATTCTAGTGAGATATATTTGATTAGGTATCTTTATAAGTTTTGAAGAGTAGAAACCACATTCGTTAACTTAATTAAATCATTTTAAGTTTGAGGAAGATTTATGTCACCTCAATGTAAGTTAAACAGGACAACGCTATTTTTCATGACGGAATATGGAGCAACTCCCTAGGATTATAAAAGGACATCGACGAGGGTAATTAAGTGCACAAGATCATATAATCTAGAGATGCAGGAGCACAACTGAAGCAGGATATCTTGAAGAGTTTATTTTGTCTCAATTATATCCAATCCGAAGTATGGTAGTAGGTTAACATTATAATGGTTAATTCGGCTTGTTTTCAAACTGGACGAGGTCTCAGAACTTTTTTGCAATCACAATTTTCCTCTTTAATAAAATTTATAAGGGTCTTGCTTTATTTTTTAGCCGCATTATATTGGTTGTTTCATTATAATAGAAGTACAAAAAAGTAGTATGTTAATAGATCCTTTTGATTAAGGAATCTTGAATAAATTCCAAGGATATTCCTTGTAAATTTGTATCCTAAATAAAGATCATATAATGAGTTGTCTTATAGGATTAAAGCAAAAAAATTGGCGGTGTACTCTCCCTTTTTCATTCTATAAATCTAGAACTTTTAACTATACAATCTGAATACAAAATCTAACTATACCAGTCCAGTGAGTATCTCAACAACATGAGTTCTTGATGATAAGTGAGCATCTCAACTTGCTCTTTGAAGGAGTTCTTTCAACAACATGAACTTGATGATAAGTGCTTAATTTACATATTTGTAATGTCAATTCATACTTGTTTTCGCTGACCTTGTGTTACTCTTGTTTTCTATTGTATGTCTCATGTTAGGTGCATCATCCCAAATGAAACAAAATCTCTCTTAATTATACTACTCAAGGAGTAAAGTATTACAGGTATATAAGAACCCAAGACCAAATGAAGCGACGCGAATACGCGACTAAAGTGGATAAAGAAATATAAAACATCTTACTCGGTCTAACTATACCAATCTAACCATGAGTATTCACCTCTATCTGTAGAGAATTGGAACGCGATTCAAACAAGTCAAGAATCACCCAGTTCTAGTACGGAGAGAAGAATTTATGAGCAAAACACTGAAATCCACTTGGATTTGGGTTTTGTTGGTTGTTGGTTCTGCACGTGAAGGAAATGAAAGAGTGCCCTTGGGGATTATGTTTGGACGAGGGTTTGACCTAATTTGCGTATTTTGTAAGTTTAGATATATACATACTCGTATATGGGCATTTTTTTACACAATTCACAACACACAACGTATTGGTTTACCCCTATAAAGGTGAGAATTATGGTATTTTCTCTTTTTATTTTCTTCTTTATATTTTTCCATGGGTTTTGGGAAATCCACAAATAGCTAATTTTTATATTGGTCGAGGATGTAATCCGAAGTCTTAAACATGTGAATCAATTTAGGTGGTTAGTTTTGATATTCATAATCTCTTTTATTGTTCAAGGTCTATTTTTAATATCACAATGTATGATTAAATGTTTGTTTATTCAAGTTGCAAATTAAGTGAACATGTATTCGTTCATATGATTTTGAATTTGTTCGAAAGAGTTTTCTCTCTCTCCTATAGCTCTGCGTAACTGAATATCCCAAAAAATTCAAACTATCTTTTCTTCTACGTCTTCTTCTTTAATTCCTTTTACAATACTTCAATTACATATCAATTTTTTTATTAGATTAATTTGTGTTGCCTAGATTTACTCTAATATTAATTAGGATAAATTTGGGTAACATTTAAATTAGGTTTTTATGCTTTCAATAAAACTTATCCTTGTTCTACAGGAATTTTAGATTCGGGTTTTGTATATATTTCTCATGATCATCTTCTAATGGATGACTATTGTCATTAATTATGAAGAATATAATAGCCTTAATGGCACTTTGTTAACATGTGATGGTATATCCATGTATATCATTGACGACGATCTTCTCCGGCGTGATGCAAATCTCTGCAACTTGATATAAGATCCATGGCTACCGGTTCTAATCGTGATTATGATGTTATGTGCTTATTACTCCTTGCTATTGGAGCATCAAGATTTGAAAAAGTTATCCAAATGGTTGGAAAGAGTTCCAAAAACCATCTCTCAGAAAACATCTGATTTCAATTTGAATATGTACTCAATCTTTTTAATGTATCTTAGATCTTCTGTATAATAGCTCTCATTAAATGTATTTTCTATTATTCTTTGTTGATGATGTATGAATTTCTGTCATTTGTTGAAATTTTTTTATTAATATAATTAGTCCAAGTGCTCTGTGTAGCAGCTTGTTCCCTCAAAAAAATGTATTTGTTCATATGTGAAACAAAATTAGGATTGTTAATACTGAAAAGTCGACAATTCCTGATTACAGGTAGCATAGTGATTACTGATTATAATGATATTTTATTATAACGCATGTAAAAGATGACCTTTGTTAAATGGATTACTCATAGTACATTTTTCACTGATTAGCATATTTCACAAATTTTAATGCTCTTAAAACATTAAACTTAAATATGCGATGCGGTGGGTATTCTTCAAGTAGAATTCATATATACGTCGTTATGGTATATGATAATTCAAGGAATTTAATAGAGAAAGTGAATGTTCACCCTAATTAATTGACGAAGATGTTTCGTGATGCATGGAAGATGAATCCTTAACCATTATTTTCCAATTTTCTGCATAAATATCTCCGCTCTAGTTTAGTTTAGTTTAAAACTTTAAATTAGTTTAATAATTCAACAAAATTCCCCTCGGTGACTTCACAATTTGACAACAAATAAAAATTCCTCGCACTTTGTCGGAATAGATCCATAGTTGCTACTCAACTCATTAGTGCATAAATTGTAATTAAGAAGTATTTTGGTCGGATGACACCACGTCACCGGATAAAGATCATAATAAGCTAACAATGTCAACTAACAATTCAAAACTTCGAATCAATAAACAAATAAATTTATTTTCAGGTATCGGCTGAGTTGAGTTCTGCGACTCGGGCGACAGAATCGGTGGAAATTTCTTCCCGAAATCTCGAAATTTGTCCTTAGATCTTAATTACTGCGGGTGTTTCATTAATTTCAGGTGAAAATTCAACTTGTTCTTCAGGTTTTTACAGATTAAAATGGATACTTAGTGGAAGTAATGGAAAACGAAATGGATAACGAAGCTCCTGTGAATGGTTCTAGGGTTGTAAACCTATCAGAATCATCTGAAAAATGTTCTTCGATCTCTTTAATTG
The DNA here is from genome assembly GCF_003573695.1 of Papaver somniferum. Lineage (NCBI taxonomy): Eukaryota > Viridiplantae > Streptophyta > Magnoliopsida > Ranunculales > Papaveraceae > Papaver > Papaver somniferum. The sequence goes on from NC_039362.1 coordinate 68,927,474, forward strand.
GTGATAATAATAATAACAGGTATGATATTTGGAAATTCTCTTTAATTGGTAGATTAGATTTTCTTCGAATTAAATTTGGTGATGCGATGGAGATCTTAAAAAATCAATGGAAGTTAACTGGTGAATGTCAATTGATTCCTTTGGGAAAAGGTTTTTTTACTATCAAGTTATCCAATGAAATAGATCAGAATTATATTAGAAATTATAATTGGGATGTTCAGGATCATGTATTGAGAACTAGGAATTGGATACCAAATTTCAGGCTTGCAAATCAAAGAACATCTCATGTGTTTATTTGGGTTTCTCTACCAGGGTTAAGCTTGGAATACTGGGATGAAAATACATTGTTTACTATTTGTGATGCAATTAGTAATCCTGTGAAGGTTGATAATGCTACTCTTAAATATTCAAGTGGTTTTGCTACAAAGGTTTTGGTAGAAATTAATCTTGCCAATCCAATTCCTAACAAGTTGTTGATCATAACAAAGTATTGATGTTTTTTTCAGGAAATTTTACTGCATAATCTTCCAGAATTCTGTTCTAAGTGTAAGATTGTTGGTCATAGCTTATCAGAATGTAGATTCCAGAAAGGATCTGCAAATGTTCATCCCACAACATCTTCACCCCAGGGAGTGAAAAATCAAGCTGAAGTACCTAAAGTTTATAACATTCAAAAGCCTTTTGATATTTGTCCACCTCCAGAAGTTCCTAAGAAGGTGGTTGAAAGTATAACACCTACTAATGATGCTCCTCCAGTGAGTAATGAAATTCCTATCTCAAGTGGAAGATTTAGCTTTTTACAGGATGATGAAGTAATTGTGGCTGAAAAAAATTGTAGTCCCAGACAAGATCAAGATTATCTGACTCCTGCAAAAATTCTTAAAGTGGTTGAAGATAATTCATTGGAAAAAAGTGAAGTCAAGTTTATTAATGGTAAAAATGGTACAGTGTCTACTGAAAGAATCCCTGTAGCTTCATGGTCAAGAGTGGTTCAAAAACCTCCATCTGCAAAGAATGATTCAGTAAACAAAGAAATCTCAATTGGTCAGGTAACTAATGCTCAAGATTCTTCTAGTACTCAATTGCCTAGCAAGGATAATTTAAGGAAAAACCAAGGAAAAGGAGGCACTAAAGGCCTCCATTCCAAACCATGAGAGTCTTATATTGGAATTTAAGAGGCCTAAAAAGACCCAGGTCTCAGAATAAACTATGGGCATTAATAAATCAATTTAATCCTTCAGTAGTTTGGGTTGCAGAACCAAAAGTTTATTGTACTTCTTCCTTTTGTAATAAATTGAATCTGCCAGGTATGGATAGTATGGTGATTCATAATTCAGTCTCAAATAATAAGGGTAACATTTGGTTATTCTGGAATAGGAATTTATCTACTCCTACAGTGGTGTCTATGTCAAGTCAAATGATAACAGTGGAATTTGGTGATGTTCTTATATTTGGTGTTCATGCTCATGTAAGTCTTATTCAAAAAAGATACTTATGGTAAGAAATGGAAGTTATAAGTGGCTTAAATAAGCCTTGGTTAGCTATTGGAGATTATAATGCTATACTTTCAGCTGATGAGAAGATTGGTGGTAAAAGTCCTAATAGAAACTCTATGATGGAATTCAATAATTGTCTGGATACATGTGGACTAATACAAGCTCCCTTTATCATTTTTGGTCTAATTGTCAACATGGTAATAAAAGGATCTTGTGTAAGTTAGACAGAGTTGTATTCAACCAATTATGGTTACAAAAATTTGAAAATTGGAGTTACAAAGTGGGACTAAGAGTGGCATCTGATCACTCTCCTTTGCTGGGTGGAGGAACTCAAATTTCAAAACCACATAATGCTCCAATGAGGTTTCAGAAAATGTGGATTTCTCATCCAAAATTTATGGAGGTTGTTGAAGAATGTTGGTCTGAGCAAATAGCAGGTGATCCTGCTTTTATATTTCAACAGAAGCTAAATAAATTAAAAAAGGTACTCAATGAATGGAATTGGAAGGTTTTTGGTAATATTAATTTTCAAATTAAGGAAGTTGAAGCAAAAGTGCAAGAAGCAATGGTTGTTTCAGACAATAATCCATTTGATGAAGTAGCTCTGAATAATCTGGTAGAAGCACAAAATTTATTTAACTCTAAAGAAGTTCAGCTGAATACTTTTCTTAAACAAAAATATAGAAGTAAATGGATTAAGCATGGTGCAGCTAATACATGGTTCTTACATACTCAGCTTAAGATCAGACAAGCAAGAAATTTAATAACTGAATTGGAGGATGGTAATGGTAATGTCATTGATGATCAGAAGCAAATACAAGATGTTTTGGTTAAATTTTTTGAAGACAAATTCAAGTGTAAAGAAGTTGAAAAAGTTGACCATATGCTTAATGGTATTCCAGAAGTAATAACTAATGAGGATCAAAAGATGCTAGAGGCAATTCCAAGTGCAGAGGAGATTAAACAAATATTATTTGCAATGGATGAAGATAGTGCTCCAGGGCCAGATCGGTTTTCTGTGAGTTTCTACAACGCTTGTTGGAATGTTGTTCATCAAGATGTAGTGGATGCAATACAGTTTTGCTGGAGAAGGAAGTTCATTCCTAAAGGGTTAAACTCTAATTTTTTTAGTTCTAATTCCTAAATCTGAAGGAGCAAGGAATCCACAACAATTTAGACCAATTGGATTGAGCAATGTCAGCTTCAAAATTTTTACCAAAATTCTTGCTACAAGGCTGGGTACATTAATGAATAAATTAGTATCACCTCAACAAGCAGCTTATGTTAAAGGGAGATGCATTCAAGATCAGATATTATTGGCTTCAGAATTGGTTAATGAAATGTCCAAAAAGAGAATATGTGGAAATGTAGCACTTAAACTTGATATATCCCAAGCTTATGATTCAGTGAGCTGGGAATTCTTATTTCAAGTGTTGCAGAATTTTGGGTTTTCTAAATGTTGGTGTGATTGGCTTCTCATATTGTTTCAATCAGCTAAAATCTCTGTAATGGTGAATGGTGGACCTTGTGGGTTCTTCTCTGTAGGTAGAGGACTAAGACAGGATGATCCCTTGTCTCCCATTTTATTTGTATTAATGAAGGAAGCCTTGAGTAGAAGAATTTCTCAGATGGTGCAAGAAGGTTTGATTTGCCCTATGGTGGAAAGGAAAGGTATTCATCCAACACACTTGTTCTTTGCAGATGATGTATTTATCTTCATTAATGGAGCTAAGAAGAGTGTTTTGAATCTTATGAATCTTCTTGAGGATTACCAAAAAAGTTCTAGTCAAGTCATAAACAAGAGTAAAAGTAAAATGTTTATTGATGGGACCTCTGAATTAAGGAAAAATCAGATTAAGGAGATACTTCAAATGGAAATGAGTTCTTTTCCTGACAAATATCTTGGTGTTATACTTACAACATGGAGAGTGAAAGTGGCAACAGTATGGCCAATGGTGGAAATGATGCAGAGGAAGCTAGCTAGTTGGAAGGGAAAGTTATTATCTTTTCAAGAAAGATTAGTTCTCATAAAATATGTTTTGAGTAGTATTCCAGTTTATAATATGGCAGTCTATAGATGGCCTGCATCAGTGATAAAGATTTTTGAAAGAATCATGAGAAACTTTCTGTGGTCAGGTGATGGAGATACAAGAAAGTATAACAAATTTTCTTGGAAAAAAGTCTGCACTCCATTTAAAGAAGGTGGTTTGGGAATTAGAAGACTTGAGGTAATCAATAGAGCACTACTTATGAAAATGATGTGTAAAATTAATACTTCTAAAGATGATTGAACTTTATTCTTCCAGGATAAATATAAAGATAAAATGGGAGATGGAAAACTCAGTGGCAGCAATCTTCAGTTTGGTCTGGACTGAAATGGGCTTGGGAAATGATGAAAGAAGATATCAGATGGATTATAGGGAATGGAGAAAAAATATCAGTCTGGTTTGATTCTTGGATTGAAGAGGGTGCCTTAATAGATAGATTTGAACATCATAGATATGTCAATGAAAATAAACACTTGAAAGTTTCAGACATCTTATCAAATGGTGAGTGGACCATCAATAGTGAACTTCATCAGATCTTTTACAATCTTCAAATGCCTGTTATAATGGGGGGAGAGGATACTATGGTTTGGACAAGAAATTTAAAAGGAGAATTCTTGACTGCTATGGCAGTTGATAAAATGAGACATAAAGAACAACCAGTTCATTGGTCCAAGAAGATATGGTCTCAGTTTCTACATCCTTCAATAGCTAGTAATGTTTGGAAACTCATTCAGGGGATATATGTGGATGATCAGATAATGATGAAGAATGGATATGAAGTTGTGTCAAGATGCTGCATTTGTGAAGCTGCACAGGACAGTATGGAACACTTGCTATGGGATTGCAGTTTTAGCACAGAGATTTGGAGGTGGATTTGCACCATATTTAAGTTCAACAAGTCAAATTATTTTGAAGACATATGGAAGGGAGCCACTAATTGTAGTCCTCTGATTAAACATGTATGGATAAGTGCTTCCTGCAATATTCTAAAGGAACTGTGGTTTCAAAAAAATAAAAGATTCTTTGAGAATATTAAACCCAGTATGCACAGGTTCAAAAGTAGAATAATGAAGCTAGTAAATGAAGGGGGATTAAGAATAACTGGCACTAAATGGAATCAAAAATATGATTTAGAGATTATTGATAAGTTTCAGTTAGGATCAAGATTGTCCATATTTCAGCTTATTAAAACATGTTATTGGTTCCCTCCTGAACAAGAATATGTAATATTCTGCTGTGATGGAGCTTCATTTGGTAACCCTGGGTCAGCAGGCTTTGGAGTTGTAGTTAGAGATTCAAACTGTCAAGTGTTAGGTGCTCTCTCTGGTGGCATTGGAATTGCTTCAAATTATCTAGCAGAATCTTATGGGATCATGTGTGCATTGGAACTGGCTGTGCAATGGAAAATGATGAATATTAATTGTCTCAGATTCTAAAACTGTCATGACAGAATTTGCTCAAGGAAATGTTCCATGGTTTCTGAAAGGAAGATGGAGTATTTCTACAAGGAAGATCAATCAAATAAGATATCAACATTGTTATAGGAAAGTTAATTTTTCTGCAGATAATACGTCAAAGAAAGGTGCTTCTTTGGCAGCTGGAGTTAGACAAATTCACCTTGGAAGACCTCAATGTATGCCAAGAGTTGAAATGCCAAATGTTGAGTACTATAGATTTGAATGAAAAAGAAGAATGAAGTGTAATTGGTGGGTCTGAATTGTTTGGGCCCGAGTCTTGTACATTTCAGTTTAAAGTCTAGATTTCAGGCCTGATATAGGTCTGTATCATTTGATTTTAAAGTTGAGTCTTCTTGTAATTGACTTGGAAGTTTGATTTTTTTCAATGAAAAGTATGTGATTCAGAAAAAGAAAAAAATTTCAAAACTTCTAATCGATCTTCACCCCACCACCCAACAAAATCATAATTAGTGAACAATGTCAACTAAAAATTCAAAACATCGAATTGGTCTTCAGCCAATTGAATAAGTTTCACCACTTTTTATTTTATTTATACTGGTTTTGTTGTTATATAAAGCTTACAAACACGGACATGAGGTTGCTTATCACATCAAAATAATTCAACAACCCTTGTATGTCATGTTCACTTTCTTTTGCTAGTGTTTACATAACTTTTTCATGACATTTTTTCCAAAGTATAAGACTTTATTGTTACATCATTAATAGGATCTAGCATATATAATACATACGCCCTACAAAGAGCAACATTTTTCGTACATTATAGTCAGAAGTACACTCATTTGCAGATACTTGGGGGTGGATGATAAAGGCGTACTTTAAGAATAAGGTAGAGATATGAGTAGAAAGTATGTAGAGAAGATGCGAGTTGAAATGATATCAAGGTATGTTATATATCGGAGTTCGAAATGTAATCTTTGGGTCCACCAATGCATCTCAACAACTACATTATCAATACTCATCAAAGGGTCTCCCACAAAGTTTTTTAAGCCCACTAGGGGCTTGAGACAAAGAGATTCTATCTTCCCTTACTTGTTCTTGTATTGTATGGAGGCTCTCTCCAGAACAATTATGCATGCTGAAAACTCTAAGCTTGATACAAGGTATCAAAATTGTTCACAAAGCATCTCTTTTAGCCACTTACTTTTTTCTGATGACTGCTTACCTTTTTGTAAGGTCAGGGAGAAAACTTGTCATAATTTGGTTAGAATGTTTAAAGATTTTGGTTTAGCTTCGAGCCAAATGGTAAACCTAAATAAATCAGGGGTATTTTTCAGCCCGAGAACTAATACGGGTATTAGGAAAAAGGTAAACCAGATCTTGGGAGTGAGGGTTATCCCCTTAAATAATAAATACTTAGGCTCACCTCTTTTTACTAATATATCTAAGATCACTTGCTTTGAACCATACTTGAAAAGATGAAAATAGAGTTCGGAGCTGGAATGACTCTAATCTGAATAATGCTGACAAAACAGTTATGATAAAGAATGTCACTTCATCGTTATATGTCTATCAAATAAACTGTTTTAAGATACCGGTAAAAATATGTAACAACATAACAAAACTTCAAAGAAACTTTTGGTGGGGAAACAATGAAAAAGATCTAAATGATCAAGGTAAGAAAAGGGTATTTCTTTAAAATTTGGATTCCATATCTAAATCCCTTGAAGAAGGGGGATTGGGGATAAAAAAAAAATTGATAAACATTTTAACTTAGCTATGATAGCTAAAATGGGATGGCGCTTGAAAGAACAACCGGACTCTCTTTGTGCTATTATACTGAAAGAAAAATACTATCCTAAAAATGACATTTTATACATAAACACCATCCCTAATAGAAGGATAGATGGATTTGGAAAGGACTGTTGACTGGTATTCAACAGATAAAAACTTACAGCTTTTGGAAGTTAGGAAATGGCACAAATATAGACATATGAGAGGATTTTTGGATTCCAGATACCAAACCCCCATATCACAAACCAAACTTAGTAACTGAAAATATGGTAAAAGTGAGTGATCTTTTCACTCCTTCTAAAGAGTGGGATGTTGACAAGTTAAAAAAGTGCTTTGATGACAGTTTAGTTGAAAATGTTAAGAAAATAAGAATTCCAATAGTGGACAGAGATGACACCCCAAATTAGAACCTTAATAGCACAAGAATCTTGGAACAACATTTCGAAAATGAACATTACACCTTCAGTTAAGATTTTCATTTGGAAAGCAGCGCACTCGATACTCCCCAACAGTATGAGAGTCGCAATTGTAATCCCAAACATAAACATAACCTGCAACTTTTGTAACAACGGCCAAGAAACCTTGACCCACTTATTTCTGGAATGTAATTTTGTTGTCCAGGTGTGGATGCACTTTCACTTTGATATGCAGTTTATACGTAATGGCACAATTACCTTTCATGAATGACTGAATAATTGTTTAGAAAATCCTGATATATGAGGCTATGGTATAGACTGGCAGGTGATATGTAGTGTCATTATTTGGCATATCTGGAAGGCGAGATGCAAAATAACTTTTAAAAAAGAGAGCCCAAACAGTGTTAGCAAATAGCTAACAACATTATAAAATATTTGAATAACTACATGACAGTGAACAATCCCAGGTACAACTTAATGCAAATTCTTTTTTATAATCCTCTAAATGATGAAACGCTGAAAGTGACAAAGACGGAGGAGACACCAGGACAAATGGATATACAAATCAACATTGCTTTAACAATTAATGATGAATTGTGATGCTAAATCAGATATTGGGGTGACGTTGTGTGATTATACAGGACATACCAGAGAAGCTAGGGGAATGTATTCCACTGCAACAACCACAGAGCAACTACAGATAGAAGGTTCTGAAGCATCTTTCAAATGGGCCACAGAGTGGAGTGGAAACACAATTACCTTCGTAAGTAATTTGGAACCTACTCTTTTGTTGCTTATAGGAAAATATGCAAAGGCAAGACATCAAAGATACAAGATCAATTGCGAATTCTGCAACAACACTAAATTTGACATCAACTTTTTAGTTAACTCTTTTGTACTAGTTAAAAGATCAATATAATTTGGGCAGCTAATGTATCAGCTTTTTGTAACAAATTCTCAATCTATCATGCCTGGACAGGTTATCCCTTATGGGCAATTTTAACTTACTTGAATATTGGGAACTGGAACCAACATGTAATGATTTACAGAACCTCCAACTACGGACAACATAGAACATTTTCATCGGTAGCACGAGGGAAACCTCTTTTTCTATTAAAAAAACAAAAAAAGAATATAATCTTTGGATGAACTAGCCGTTGAGGAAAATGTAATGGTGGAGCTGCCAAGTTAAGACTGCCTGCAGCACAAACTTAGCTGCTCGGCCGCAACATAGCTCAACTACTCTGTAGGTGGTCCTTAGATTATTGAATTTGGTTATCTAATTATCCATTAATTATAGGGTGGTAATAATAAACATATCATGAGATTTGATTATCCCACTCGAAATGCCCTTAAAGCAGCTAGCTAAGAGACTGGGGGCTGACATGACGATGGACCAGCCTAGGTTATCCAGTTTTGCCACTAAAAGGAAGAACAAAGAAAAATAAAACTTTGGAATTCAAAGCTCCAAACATAGGCATGCTTATCGCATATTAATGATCTTTGAATCAAGATTATAGAAATCAAAAACTTGAATTACATTACTCAAGCCCTAAAATTAGTTTCCTTTGAGACACGACACGCTATGTGCTCATAAGGGTCCTGATTTAATTGTCCTAAATTGTGCAAACAAGAAAGTTAAAGGTTTGATGATAAAATTAGCTTGAAATAGCAGTAGCTCTTAATACAATGCTAGTATATTAGATAACCTAATCTAAATTATGAGTAATCACAGTCAAACACTCCGCCTTCAAATTTGTTGAGTAAATAATCTCAGGCAGTTGCCGCAGTGTGAATGATAGAAAAGGATGTACTAATTAAGCCGATAAACGTATGGGCAAGAAGACTTGATTAAACTCCAATTAGTCTACATTCATACTAAAATCAGCTAAAAAGATTAATCACATATGTTATGCCTGAAATTGTTTGAAAAAATCTTGGAGATTGTCTCTCGCAGGTTGCAACCCCCTATGGGTGCACCATCGTGGAAGTTCTTTGAAGAAGAATAACACGGTCAAATGACCGACCTACCGCCTACGTGCCGGTTAATGCATTGCAAATGAACAATAACTTCACGTGTTCTCTCAATCCAGAAAGATTGAGACATCAAAGAAAAATGTTGCGTAATCTGTTTCCAAAACTGTTAGTAGAAACACAAAAAACCGACGAAAAAGTGAAACAAATATAAAGTGAGGCTTCTAAAGCTAGAAAGAACATTGATGAGTAATACCTAACTCCAAAAAACTTGTAGCTACTTTGCACTTTAAAAAGTATGATCAAACGATGGAGTGGAGGGGCAGGAAATAAAAAGTGTGGCATGCATACAATTTAGATCAGTGAACAGAAACAAAACCTATTTAGGCTCACAAATATAGGATGCATGCATTTTTGGATCATCTTGCTTTTATCGGTTGCATGTATTTTTAGTTCTTTAGGAAGCTAGCAAGAACCACGGTTTTGTTAGTTATTTTTACTCTCAATTTGCCGACCAAAATTTAACGCGGACATTCCACTACTATCTTTCATTGCCGACGCACGTAAAAGGAAAGATTGGTAGCGATATAAGAAATGTAATTTTCTGCTAAGATCAAGATGAAGAAAAATGTGACCTAATCGAAAGAGATGAGAAACTAAAAAATGTTCAAAGTTAATTGCCAAGCAATTTCATATTTTCGATTTCAAACTAAAATCAAATATTCAGCAAATAAACCGTACCGATATTCTAATAGCGCGTTCGGATGCACACTCAGAAGTTACTTTTCGATTTCTGGAAGTCAAAAAGTCAGAAATCAGTTTGACAATAATATTTCAGAACCACTTCTTGAAGCAAAAAAGTCAATTTTTTATGAAATAAAATGTTTTTGCTTCTGACTTATGCTCCTGACTTCTACTTCTAGAGAAGCAGAAGTCAGAAACATATTTGTATCCAAACGCGCTATAACAGATTTTATTTTTACCGACCATTGCGGTCCCGCTAGTTTTTGTCTCTCTCTTTTAACTTTTAAGAGCTGTTAAGTTTAGCTACTCGCCTACTCAGAATTTACTGATACGTAGAGACTACGGAGCGGCGTGCCGTAATTACTGTCCGCAATAAAGAAGAGAGATCAGAGATGTGGTCAGGTCTCAGGGCAGAGTAGACTAAGGAACCAGAAACTAACCGATCAGGACATCATTAATACACTAGTTACTGCACCATCAAGGATTTAATTTTGGCGTGCTATCTTGGTCTTAGTACCAGCACCCCACAGCCAGCCTAGGGCTCTAGTAGCATTCGTTGCTTTTGTTGAGTTTCCTTGACCTGTGTGACAATTGACAAAAAAGAGTCGAAACATATCCATTCCTTGAAAACGCTAGTACGATGAATAGATCACATGCGCTTCTAACATGTTTTGGCAACCAGAAGCTGGAAATGTTTTTAAGAATCAGAAGTAAAAAAACATCAAAAACTGAGTACATTTTTTTCCGATAGATGAATGGATATTCATATTCCAATGTGATTAAGACTTCGATCTGGAGATAAGATCTGTCAGATCTCTTAAACCAAAGATATGCCTCTGATGTTGGGGTCACGGGTCACCTACTGTGCAACTATGAATATCAAAATTATGTTGAATTGCCATACCCCTTTTGTGCAATGTGGGAATATGCCTTCACTCTCAAACATATGCAAGTTGAAGCAACACTTTTCGGTCAACTTATATGACATAGAAATAGCTCAGATATTGAGCTTACGAGGGTGAATCCGGGTTATTCTAAAAAAAAAATTAACAGGTCCCGTCAACAAGTTGTGCAACAAGCTTACCCCAGTCATTCAATTCATTCCCAATTGTCATCTCATAAACTATGTTTTAGTTTTGACTTTGGACTCAAAAGCTACGACTTTTGGCATTTATCAAAGGAAATTTGTCTTCTTAAAATGACCATTCAAAGGATACAACAAATTTTGTCTTTCCTAAGTACCTCGTACACAAGCTTTTTTTAGTTTTACTGGTCCTTTCAAAGTCCTAATATCTGGTTCCATGACTGATCGGCCAATGCAATGGGTAATGGAAGTTCAAGCTGCCCCCAAGCTGTTAGTTGTTTTATCATCATGTGTCTCTATATCTCAGAGTTAGTGGTATGAACAAGGGCTAGTTGGAGCTTGTTTTAAGTTTAAAAAATTATAATTTTTATGCAATTTGGATGTTTAGAAAGGGAAGGTTTTAGTAACTTAGTTTTCCAAGTTTGGTTTGCAGTATAAAATAATAATAATCCGAAAAGGGCAAATTACAACTTGGATGGGAGACAATTATTCATTGGTTTAATTGTTTTTAATTTTCAAAGAGATTTCTTTTCAATCTACTTTAATTATAGATTATATATTGACTGACTATGGATTTTGATGTTGATATTGTTCTTCTCCAAGTGCCGTCTGTCAATAAATTTCATGCTCAAGCAATGTCAGATTACAACTCCTCAAAGACAAAATAATAAGCAAGTTTGGCAACTACCGTTACAAAATGAAGTTAAAATAAATATGGATGATGCCTTTGATTACAATACCAAAATAATTGGGCTTGGTTTACTAATTCGTGATTATACAGGTTTCTTCCAAGGAATCAGGTGCAAGTTCATCAATGGAGGAGTAGACTCTGAACAGGCGGAATGTCTAGCCCTGAAAGAAGCCATACTATTTGCTAGACTACGCAACTTGAGGAATGTGGTGTTGGAATCAGATAATCTTAATGCAGTTAATGCAGTCAAGAATGCCAATAGCTCGGTTCACTTGAGGAACCAAGTTCATGTAGATGAAATAAGGCCTTTGCTTATCTCTTTTTCTTGTTTTAAACTAAACTATGTTAATAGGACAGCTAACAATGTTGCCCATGTTATTGCCAAAACAGCTAGATCAAACAGGCTATGTTTAGACTACTTTGTTAACTTCCCTGAAAATATTAATCTTGCTATATGGGAAGATAAGCAAGTCTGTCAATCTAAGTTATGTAGTATTGCAAGATAAGTAATAGAAGTTGGTTTCGCATTAAAAAAAAAGTGTCGTCTGTCAAATTATTCGAATTTGTTGTTTTTGCATCATAAAATATATTAAATAATTTGTTGTTTCTGTTTTTCAGAAAACCATCGCTCAAATCAAGTTTACTGAGGAAAACGGAACAAAGTTTAAGCATTTGAATGCTGCGAAATCAATAGAGATAATGTCACTGGATTTGATGTAGTTTGATGATATTTTTGTCGTTATGAAATTAATTACTATATATGTGAGTCAAAATATAAATCCAATCGCTTAATATAAAACTTAAGTCTAAATATTTTCATTAATTAATATTACTGCCACTTCTTTTACAAGTTATAAACTTAGACAATAATAAGAACTCAATTAAGTACAACAATAAAAATCTATCACAATCTTTGGTCTTCTGGTTTTCTTCATCTAATGTAACTTCCATTCAACGCGTTCTTGAACATTTTCTCCTTTGTTTTTGAATTTTCGGTTTTTAACTTTCAAAACTGGAGTTTTCTTTGCTTTTTAACGAAACATTTTGCTGGATTAACTTCTAAAACTTGCACAAATCTTTCCTTTTTACCATTTTCAATTTTTTTTTGAAATTACCACAAATTTTACTTACAGCAGCCTCAAGTTTTGCTTCACAGAAAAGAGGAATTGCCTTATGAGACATTTCAAAAGAAAGATTAGTGGAAAAAATTCAAGAGAAGATTAAATTTTGGTGTGAGTTGTATGTTTAAATGGGTTGGATATTTATAGAGGAAAAAATAGCCCTTTGAAAATCTGACCGTTGCTGGCTTAATCTGAGACGACCGGCTCAATGTGCACCGAGTCTCGGCCCACTTTGAGTCGGTCGCTAACTGAGCCGACCAACTTATTTGGATTCGAAAAAACATTCTCCCCACTGCCCAAAACTCAGTTTGTTTATCCACCTGGACAGGCATATTATCAAATTTATTGTGTCCCATTGGACTTGCTCTAAGGTCATGGGCTATGAGATAGATTGTTTTAACAGTCTCTTCCTTTCAAAATGAAAAAAAGTGGAGCTGATACAAGAACTAGTTCTCATGCTTCATTGCGGATGTCGGGGATCTGAAGGAGTTTTGATGTAGTCTAGTCTAAAGATCACTATTATACATATCAAAAAAAAAATAAAGAGTATATATACGGTGGATAAAATTTTGTAGAAAAGTTTTTCTGAAATTTTAAAATATATAACAAAAAAAAAGTCTGTGATGGAAGGAAATTTAAAACTTATATCTAAGAAAAAAGCTAAGTGTTCGGCTGACCTATAACAATTTAAGACGCTTAAAATTAATATAAAAGAAAAATAATTTGGATGGTGAATCAAGTGACATTTGTTTTCATTTCATTTTTATACGGTAAATAGAATGTTGTTTTAACTCTATTATTTTCATTCGACAACCCATTTATCACGTGGTGAAGGGAGTTGCCCTCAACCCTCTGCTCATAGTAGGACCAAATTTGAAATTTGGTCAAATTTTTCATTTTAAAAGAAACTCTTAACTCCATGACCCTTGCTCTAAGACAAGTTCTCTTCTTGACTCGGTCATTAGGACGCATCTCTTATCAAGAATACCATGCCAGCCTGATTGATATGCAATTTAGCCACCGCTCTGACCATGTACAAATAGTGGAGGATTTGGATACAACTTTCTCTCCACCAAAATGTGTTTTGTAGACGAAACATTATGATGTACCAAATTAGGGTATAAACATGTCTGGAAACATTATAAAGTACGAAATTAGGGCATAAACACATGTAGAAATCAATAAGAAGTACGATTTTAAGGTATAAACACATGAAGAAACACTTAGAGGTACGGAATTAAGATATAAACACATGTAGAATCGACATTAATGAATCTAATCAAGCTTAGCTCCCTTAGTCCATTTGACTAGTCAATGTACAGTCAACATTGTGTATCAAGTTCTAAAATATCGGTTTCTTGTAACTATGGCAGCTGGGTTCATAGATAAGTTTTCATGATTCATTGTTCTTTGGGGTATGTTGAAGAGCCCTTATATAGTCTTCCCCACAGGCTCAAGTGGTTAATAGATAAATCACATGAAATTGACAGTGGTCAGTTGAATTATTGTTAAGAGCCGATTATGAACACCAACAAAATGAATAATTTTATCTGGATGCACTTGCTAATTTTTTTTGTTGAGGATATAGTTTGCCATCAGTGACTGTAATTTAAGGTTGACCTTCAGTGGCAAAATTGTAATTATGAAGGGCGGTTGGGCTCAAAATCGAAGTTGATTCGACTCCCGGTTGCTGTTATTGGCATCCTCCAACATCACTAAAGAACACCGTAAAATTTCTTCTTAACTTTTCATGTTCCTTTTTTTTTCTTTTTCTTTTTGTTCTGAAGTAAACATTATGGCCATTAGCTACAGTTATTATTGCGATTAATGGAGAAAACATTGATTATTTGCGAGATTTAATTCTGAATTCTCTTAAGTTACATTTGTGTGAACCATACGATTAAATTTTTCATTTCCTGAACTGGACGTTCCAGATTAATATTTATATTTTGATTCATCTTTTAATCAGAAAATTAGATTTCAAATTTAATGATTTTCTGAAGTCTGAAACGCCTATAAAAGAGACAGTTCAAACACACTCTTCGCTTCTTGTGCTACGCTCTCTTTCTCTCTCCGTCTCTCACCTAAAACACTACTTTCTCAGTACCTGAATACCACCAAAGCCCATATTCTGATCTGAATACCACTAATCATCCATTTCTAAGCTTACCCATTTACTGAAAACCACTCTAAAATGTCAACAGCATACAACCCTTTCATCTTCTTTTTCTCCCCTGAAACTTGTGCAAGTCTGGAACTATGTCTCTTTGCTCTAATGGCTATTGCTGTGTTTGGGTTTTGGCTAACACCAGGAGGGTTAGCTTGGGCTTTATCAAAAGCTAAGAAGCAACATCAAGCAAAAACAGCCATTCCTGGTCCTTCTGGTTTACCCATTGTGGGTTTGCTTTTTGTTTTCACTGGTTCTTTAACTCACCGTTTACTAGCTAAGCTGTCTCAGAGCTTCAAAGCTGTACCGTTAATGGCTTTCTCAGTTGGGTTTACTCGTTTCATAATATCTAGTCATCCTGATACAGCTAAAGAGATTCTCAGTAGTTCTGCTTTTGCTGATCGTCCTATTAAAGAATCTGCATATGAACTTCTTTTCCATAGAGCAATAGGGTTTGCTCCATATGGTGTTTACTGGAGAAACTTGAGAAGAATTTCAGCAACTCACTTGTTTTGTCCGAAGAGAATCGCTAGTTTTGGTGCTTTTCGAAGCCAAATCGGTACTAAAATGATTAGGGACATCAAGGGTTTAATGGGTGTAAAAGGAGAGGTTGTGATAAAGAAAGTGTTGCATTTTGGGTCTTTGAACAATGTCATGATGAGCGTTTTTGGCAAAAGTTATGATTTTGAAAATGGAAGTGCTGATGATCAAGGAGATGTGTCTCATGAACTTGAAGCGTTGGTTAGTGAAGGATATGAACTACTTGGAATCTTCAACTGGAGTGACCATTTCCCACTTCTTGGACTGTTAGATTTACAAGGTGTGAGAAAAAGATGCAGAAATTTGGTTTCCAAGGTTAATATATTTGTGGGGAAGATTATTGATGAACATAGAAGCAAAAGGGTTGATGGTGTTTTGAACAATGGAAGTGTTGGTGACTTTGTTGATGTGTTACTTGATTTAGAGAAAGATGATGGTCTTAGTGACTCTGACATGGTTGCTGTTCTCTGGGTAAGTCTTTTCTTTGAGTCTTTGACTATACAAAAGATGTTCTTTTTGTTTTGTTCTGTTCCTGGTTTATCTGATTACCCAACAATATTACTTCTTGCTGCATATTTCTATATTTGTTTTTTCCACAATACATGACTCTTTTGAGATGTTTTCTGATATAAATGTTCAACAAATTGTGGGTTTCATTTTGTTATTAGCAGTTATTTTTTATGGTTGGTTCATATTTTAGTTGGAAGCAGTTAAGCACTGAAGTAGGTTCTTAGGAGTCTTAGACTCTTGTTATAGGCAGGGCCAGTGTAAAGTTATGTGTGCTCCTTTTCCTTCTTTTGGTGCTATGGAGTGAATATAGTTTCTTGTTGTTGTTTTTTTGTGTGGTTTCTGCAATATGTCTTGTTCTTTCTATACATATATATAGATAGATCATGTCAGAATTAAATGTTTACCTAATGTCTTTATCTTTTCAGTAACTACTAGTTGTGAGTTTTAATTCTAACTTTTGTTGCATTTTTTCTTTCAGGAAATGATCTTTAGAGGGACTGACACAGTAGCAATTCTACTTGAGTGGATTCTAGCAAGAATGGTTCTACACCCTGACATTCAATCCAAGGCACAAGCTGAGATAGACGCTGTGGTCGGAGCTTCCAGGTCTGTTTCGGACTCTGACCTTCCCCACCTTCCATATGTTCAAGCAATCATAAAGGAAACACTGAGAATGCATCCACCAGGTCCTCTTCTTTCATGGGCTCGTCTCGCTATCCACGATGTTCATATCGGTAAGAACTTCATCCCAGCTGGAACTACTGCAATGGTTAACATGTGGGCAATAACTCATGATGAGAAAATATGGTCAGAGCCAAATGAATTCAAACCACAAAGATTTGTGGATGAAGATGTGAGTATTATGGGTTCAGACTTGAGGTTAGCACCATTTGGGTCTGGTAGAAGGGTCTGTCCTGGAAAAGCTATGGGAATTGCTACTGTACAACTTTGGCTTGCCCAATTACTTCAAAGCTTCAAATGGGTTCCTTCTGATAATGGTACTGTTGATTTGTCCGAGTGCCTTAAATTGTCTCTTGAAATGAAGAAGCCCTTAATCTGTAAGGCTGTTTCTAGGGGTTAGTGGTCCTTTAATGTTATCTTGGTTGTGGCTTGGGGTTTGTTTAACCTTCCTTTCTTAGAAAGGAAGGAGTGGATTTAATCTGCTTGATTTTGGTAACACTTGGTTAGTTTAGAAGGTTGATTAGGTAGTGGTTTTCTTCTAACCTTATTCTAGATATGTTTGGTTTGTTTCCTGTTTTTTAGAATTCTCAGTGTTTTATATAGATGAACAAAGTAGGATTATATGTTTTCTTTTGGTGATAGAAAAATGGTGGTGCACTGAATGGCTTTATATGTACGCATACATCTTTTTAACAGTATATGAATGGAATTCCTGATGTTTATTGACCTCTGTAGTTTCTTGGTGCACTTTATGAAATTGTAGTTACTGCTTGCCAAATTTCTTAAATCATGATACACACTTCATGCTATGTTTTTGGGATGACAAAAAATGCCCTATGCCTTTTCATGTTTGACACACAATGTCACATAATACATTTGTGGTGAATTTAAATTTGTTAGGCCATGTTATCCCCATGTGTTGTTTCATATTAGTTTCATGTCAATAACTATGCAAGTTTTACTTGAAATTGATGTTTTTCTTTTGTTTACTTTGGAAAAAATGTAGAAAACTCGCCATTTGCTCGCTGGTGGCAACGCAGCGTGTTTGTACTGTGTCATGACTCTTTACTTTGGCAACTACATTTGATATTTTCATCTACTTATTGCATTCAAGAATTGAGATGATTAAAACAGATGTATGGTCTCTACAGAAGGCCATCCACTACTTTGAATGAAAAAGCTTCATTGCTTTGTTCATAAACATACAAATAACTTTCTTCTTCTTTTATCACTAAATATCACCTTTTGAGTGATTCTCCATCCCATTTACTTATGGGTCTTTTCCAAATATCCTTGGTATGTTAATTAGAAAAGATTCCTAGATGATTACAGAGTTTAATTAACAACTTGATTATCTTTAGCAGTGTTGAGATCTCTTCACTTGAATTGCACTTTGTAGTACAATCTACAAATGATTGAAGAATAAGAACCATAACCCACAAATGATACATCTCACTGCTTTTATGTTATTCCAAATCCATTACAGAATATATTTTGCAATGAGGTGTGCCTGCAAAAGTTTTTTCTTTCTTTTTTCACCCATAAAAAGGAGATGCATTAGGCCTTTGAATATCCAAATGACTGTTTTTCCCAAACCAGTGCAACTTGCTTTGTTTGCCTCTCATTATCTCCCCACTCTTTGTCATTGATTCTCATGTCTATCTCTTAATATTCCATGCTACCCCATTGTCTTCATAGATATTGGTTTAGGGAAAAAACTAAGATTGACATCGATCTTATATAGAGACAATACGTAAATCTTGTATAAATTTGGAATAATTAGTACTCGGGCATCATATCTACGCATTTCATCGATACGTCGACTTCACCGCCTTAGATATCTATTTTGTCGACTGAAACGGAATCAATTCATCGCGTATTTGCTTTATTCCGATTGTCCCATATTCGTTTCACCGTACCATATCATGCATTACACCACAACTATACTGATCAAGAAAAGCTAAAGTTCACATTTGAATTACACTACTTGGTCATACACGACATTAATTATAATAGGTGGTGCCTGGGCTAATTTCTGATGTTGCTTGTTAGCACACTCCTGCTGCATGGATTTATGCCTAATTTCAAATATAAACTAGAGAGGTTGTTCTTAAAAAGAAGATTTAGTGTGGAAAAAAATGGAAAAGGAAAAGAATATGGCGGGTACAATTCTAGCTAATGGCCATTTTAAAAGTTACAAAGATATATGGAATTTACATCTGTCTCTGTAAAAAGAACATCTGTACGTTTGATCACGAGAAAGGGAGATAATATATTCCTCTCACTATATACCCATTCAGTTGGGGTTTTGAATCTTTTGATCTTGTTTTGATCTGTAAAATCATAATCTTTTAGCCTTCTCCATGAAGCTAGCTAGTTCTATCTCTTCTCATGGTTTGAAGAACTTTGAACACAAGTACTTGTCTTTTGTCTGTCGATAAAAAAAGCAAATTAATGTGGTCAAGTACATCTGGTTTGACACCTAAAAAGTTGTGGAATATTTTGTACCAAGATTGTATTCCAATTTTTCGTGTGGAGTCATGGTGTTGGGCATGTTGTTGGTTGTTATGCTTTAAGACTTTAGAGATCTTGGCTAAATCCAGTACTTAGCTTTTTCCCTCCATTTCTTTTTCTCTTTAACTAAGAAGAATATCAATGAGATTATGAGAATGATATAAGATTTTATTTTGTGTTAACAATGTAAAAGTTCAAACTCTTTCTCATTTCATTCGCCAGAGTATGCTAGCGTGCATCATTGGCTTTATCATTGCAGGTTATAATCATCGCACCATATCGATCATTAACATTGTCATCGATACGTAATCCCATTCAAGACATGTATTTTGCAATTATTTGCAATTAGCTCTATACTTATCATATATTGTGGTTGACAAATCTATCTTAATCTACAACATTATGACATGTAACATGTTTTGCTTTTAAGCACCTTTTTGGTCAATGTGAACTCATGAAAAACATAGAAACTTAAACTTGGTTTGCTTAGTTAGTTGATATTATTGTCCAAACCTGAAAACTAACATGGAATTATGGTATCATTAACAAAAGCTAAACTAGAGAGTTTGGCATGTTAAAAGGGAATCCTTTATCTTTCCTAACTTCTTTCCTTGAACTTTTGAAGAGTGAAAAAAGAGGTTTTGCCAAAGTAATGAAGAGATAATTGTAGTTGAATGTTCAAACTAGAATTAGGAATACTTAAGCTTTAATTAATGCAAAAATGTTGAACTCAAGGCCTAATAGGGGGGAAGGTTCATTGGAACCACCACCTTTGCCTATAAATTCGAAACTCATGTTTGATGAAGCAATAAGTGTGTACAAGTAGTAGACTAGTAGCATTACTATATGCATTTAATTTCATACAATCTTTATCTAAAACTTGTCTTAGAGATATTTGGCAATGCAGAAAGGGACTACTTAGCGGCAATGCAGAAAGGGGTTACTTAGGAGATATGAAGTGAATCATAACACAACCCCAGTTAAAGTATAGCAATGTATATCATTTATTCTTCTTTTTAAGCTATGTTTATATATCATTTATATATTAGATGACGATCGGAAATGATATTATTCTCTTGTTCGATTCTTTCATGTCAGTTATCCGAAATATATCACACGATGATGATGATGATCTTTCTCGAGTATTCTTCCGTAACATATCCGAATCCAGTACCCTTGCGGCTTTACCTTATGAGGATTCCACATTCCAATATATAGTAAGAATCACTGCGTGCATGAACCCCCAACCGTTCTTTGAAGCAACAGATATAATAATTAGTTTAATCCCAAAACCCTGCACTCTTATATTCTACAAACCATTAAATTGTGGGGCATGACTGCGAATGGGACGGGGTGCATATGACCATGTGTATGCTCTTAGATGTCTTTGAGTATTGCATGCATGAATGATTTCTTATACAAAATTGCAGGTCATCAAATGACTTGACATTGGAATTCTAAGTGATTCCGTGCTCATTGCAGCCTTTGCGGATTTAAGACCGTCGTTTGAGTACATTACAATAGAAGTATTTGCAATGTCTTTACGCTTCCTCTTGATTCTTGAATCTAGGCCTTAACGTTGGCATCTAGACAAAGTAGGTTAATTTTGGACCTCAGTACATGATGTAGTTACATTCCTTAACATAGTAGGCAATTTCCTTTAGATCCAAGGTCGATTTCATGAGCTCTCTATAGATGGATGATGAAGTGCGATTCTTCCACTGCTCGAGTCCACTAGAATAATTAATGAATCTATGATCTTAAGATACTGTCATCACTTCTTCCCCACAGAACAACGTTCTACCTCCTTTTATCTAACTGCAACATTGCTCTAAAAGCCTTTTTCCCCCATTGCCCAAAATTGCTCCACTGCTGCGCCAGTAGAAATGCGCCCCTCATTCAGAGTATGACTGAGCGAGCAAATGAGCTGAAACTATCCAACCGTTATCCAGTATCCGTTTCTTGCAGCATCTACAACACTGTTAACAGAATAATCAATTTTGGCTTAAACAGATCCGGCAATTGGATCACTGTAGCTAGTGTGGCATCCTTTTAGCAATCCACAGATCTGCCAGGTGGTATTGTATTCTATTAATTTATTTGACAAGAAGTAGGTGGCATTTGTCAAGCAGAACTATTATCCAGCAACTGGACGAATATGATAAATGGCAATGTTCACAAATGCTTCGTCACGTTTGCAGTTGCCATACTGCTCCGTACTAAGCCATTTACCCTTATTCATTTTCAAATCGTGCCCCAACTATGGAATGGGCCTGTTTTGCTCCTATAATGGGCTGAACAAACATGACAGATGGGTAGATAGCGACGGAAGGAACCCTGTTTTAGGATACCAAAAAATTTCAAGGCATACAAAATAGTTTTCCTATCCTAAGTGATCTTATAAGGGGTGTCTATTGGATAGTTCAATTACCTATATACCCTTGAACCTAAAATTGAAAAAGCAAAAAAAAAATGTTTCTATCCTAAACTTCTCTTCTTCTTCCTCCAGCCGAACCATCTCCCTTCTCTCTCAGAATTTTTTTTCCATCGCCCTAACTAATTATCGATTCGTGAAAATTTGGTCGGTGATTAAATTGAACTATATAATGGGTCGTATAAAGAAAAAAGCAGACGTCGGGCGTTTTAAATCCTCTTCTAATCCATTAATTGAAGAAGAAGAATCAATTGAAGACGAAGGTGTAAAAGATGTAATTGAACCAGAAATTGAATCGGAAATTCAACCATTTGAAGCTCCAACTCCTGAAATGAGGATAAGAAGGTATTCCCTACAAACTCGGTCTCTTATTTGTTGTTGTTCATCGATTGAATGGGTTAAATTACTAAAAATTTAGGGTTTTTGACGGTTACAGTAGCGGGTTCGGCTGATAATTGAGTTGAGTTTTGAGCCGAACTGTTCTTGAAATTTCACCCTGAAAGTGTCTATGAACAGTTCGGCTAAACAGTAAATATCATTTTTTAGCCGAACTCCAAAATGTGTATTAAATTAATTTTTTTCTAAAAGAATCCAATAGGTGTTCGGCTAATATTATATTCAATATACAAGTCGAACCTAAAAGATATATGGTTCGGCTGATTCGATATTAAGTAAATGAGCCGAACCACAACTTTATTTTTAACTATACATGTGTATTTGTAGCATTGGGTTCCTCATCGACGTATTCGTCATTGAGATTTGGCTCACTTACTAGGGCTTTGGATGTCTTCTTGTATAAAGCTCTCTAATTTAGGATTTATAGTCCTTCGGGGATCGTATTTTCTTGAGATAAAAATCAATTTGGTGTCCAAATATGTCCCAGAACAGTGTCAGGTTCGGTTAA
Source organism: Papaver somniferum (assembly GCF_003573695.1). Taxonomy (NCBI): domain Eukaryota; kingdom Viridiplantae; phylum Streptophyta; class Magnoliopsida; order Ranunculales; family Papaveraceae; genus Papaver; species Papaver somniferum. The sequence continues at coordinate 68,950,007 of NC_039362.1, forward strand.
TACCTTGCCAACCTTTCCCGGCCGAACCTGAGAAGTGAAATTTACCCCAGGTGGTTGTCAGGTTCGGCTGACTCGATTAGATCACTTTCAAGACGAATATCTCTCTGTAAACACTTCAAAAATATTGATTTGCAGGCTCTACGTTTGGCTAGATCGTGCTGATGAGTTATCAGCCGAACCTTCTCTCTGCAGACTCAAGTCTTTCGATCTTGTTTTGGCCATAACTTTTTCGTCCGACGTCGGAATGACCTCATTCTTTTTGCGTTGTGTTTATCTTTTCATTCTCTTGAAGTTGAAGATAAGATCTCCTTTATTTTAATGAGTTGAATTTGGACCTTGGTATTCTCCATCAGTAGACTTCACTTTTTTAACACTTTTAGTAATTTCCATTTTTTTTTATTCATCCTATGAAAAGGCTGCACAATAGAAAACATATGTAATAAAAAGCCTAACCCCTAAATGTGTATGAATTTAAGTATTTTATGGAAAATCAGTAACATGTTCGGCTGATATGATTTTTTGAATATGAGCCGAACTTGGAAAAATATATGGTTCGGCTGATACAATATTTAGAGTGAAAACCGAACCTCACTCTCAAGAGAAGGTTCGGCTTGTAATGAAAATTTCTTATTAGCCGAACATTTAACTAGTAAGTAGGTCGGAAGTTACAAATTATAAGTTCGGCCAATAACTGTTGTATTTCGAGTAAGCCTAACTGTTCATCTTCTGTAGTATACAAGTTAGGTTCGGTTGATAATTTCAAGCCGAACCTATCTCTGGTTCGCCGAACTTGGGTGAAAAAAATCAATTTTTTGATGATTTCAACCTACACAAATGAAATTAAACAGAATCTGGAAGTATACTTGTGTGTTGTTAGCATTGGGTTTCTCATCGTTGTATTCATCTTCTGGATTTGGCTCATAAAAATACAAGTTTTTCCTCACTTCCCCTTCTTCTTCTTCTCCAAGAAACCTAACTTTTTTTTCTTCCCCAAAAATTATCATCAACACAAACTTTTATAACTTAATTATCTTAATCACTAATATTTACATTAAATACTAATCAAAATTATTCATTATTATTAACACTAATACAGAAAGGGTAAATTTTCCATTACCAAAAATATTTGGTTAAGGGGCTATTAGATTTACTATTTCCAACCGTTTTTGTCTTTATTCAGTATGCCCTAAAATTTTCTTGTATGCCCTAACACAAGGTTCAAAACAGGATTTGAAGTCTAGATGTGCTAAAAATATATCATGGGCTAAATCTTAAATTTCTATGGGGCTAAAATTATTTTTCCAAAAAGCACAGGTGAAAAAATGTAATTTGGGTGATGTTTAAAGATCTGGGGTAGTGCGGGCAAACTAACAAATTTGTTGGTTTGTCTACTGCGACCAAAAGAGAGTTGTTCGCTTCATCTTGCGTCGCGCGGCTGAATTATGGTTGCGCGATCTATCTTTAATTGTTGGCGCCTGATGTTCGGTTGCCCGGTCAATATTTCGCTGAGCAACGGAATCATCCAACAGTTAGATCAACGGGTTTTTTTTTTTGAATTTCCTATAAATACTTATTTCTCACATTGTATCAAGTTATACCTCTTTCAAACCTCAAATATCTCACAAAATCTCTTCCAATTTCATTATAATTTGTTGAAAGATGTCTCGACCCTTGTTAGCTCGTCGAGCTCAGTATGTTCGAGAAAAAGATTTAGCTATTTGCAAAAAGTATGTGTTACAGACTCATCTTACTGGAGCACAAACACCAAGTGTGAATTTCTAGCAGAGTATTTACATTTACAAAAAGTTCTGCAGTGACACCCGTAACCCGAGTCATCGTTCTATATGTGACCTACAATCTCGTTTTGAGACAATTAAAAAAAAGGGTGAAATTTGTAGCTTTAAGCATACGAGTTAATCGATTTAGAGTTAGCGGTGAAACTGATGCTGAGTTGGTGAGAAGATCTGCAGAGGAATGGCAAAGATGAAAAAGGGTAGTACTCTTTTTTGAATGTTAATTCAAAATCCTTAAGGTGTTGAACAAATTCAACCCCTCTTTGTTGGATTTTGTTCCACTGACTACATCTTAAGAAAGATGTCAATTGAATGACCAACTACAGTCTTTTGATTGATCAATTGAGTTAGTAAATTGAATGGTTGTTTCCAATTAGAAGTAAATGTAATGCTTAATTTAAAACATACATAATTTGATTTCAACAGAAAACAATACTAATTAAAATTAAAATTACATTAGTAGCAGAAATAAAAACTACGGGTCTTCTAATGTTAGATTCTTTTAACAGTAGAATAAATGGGTTATCTAGTCGGTTTACTTACAGATTTTGAGTTCAATCTAATTTCTTTGCGTCATGAGTTATCTGCTCCCCTTTGTTATTTTCTAGCTTTCTCCATTGCTCGTTCATCATTGGTTTCTTCACCTTGATTCAATTCTATGAAATCCGGAATATTCCTACTTTCCAACAAACTTGAGAATTGACCTATATATCCATATTGTTAAAAATCAGAAGTGGCTGGTTGTACACCAGAAGTAGTAGTCGCTAGAAATGTAGAAGAGGTTGTTTATGCTGCAACAGGATGATAAGTTTCAATATGGTTCTAGTTCAGAAATGATGCAAAAAAACATCTCGGATCTAGTTGAGTTACTTGATGTTTGGAAATAGTTACAGTTTAGGGAGAAGTTTCTGACACTTGTATATCTCCTATGTTCTCGTGTTATGATGAATTGCTCCTAGAACTACTGCAAGAAGTTTCACGACCATCAGGATTTACAGATGGACTCAATCCAAAAATGGAATCCGTCTTCCTTATTCGACCCGCCCACAAGTGCAAATTCGTGATTTGTTGATTTATCTAATACATATTGTTAAGCTCTGTCTTCAATCATTGACATCCATATTGTAATAACGATATGTACATTGTCGTAACTATTGTGATCGTGGTTGGCTCTCCTTGTGAAGCTATACTTAGTAACTCCTAATGTATTTTAGGCATATTTGATGAAGATGATGAAGAACTTTCATCTGCGGAGTAGGTCATAGAGCATGGTTCTTCTGGAGGCGGCTAGTTAGGAATGATAGATATATGATGACCCATACGAGCTAACCACGGGAAATCAAAACCCGAAATATGCATGTTGTGAACACCAATTATCGGCTTCCCAATTCTCGGTTATCATTAAGATACTTCGCTTCAGTAATATTCATTTGAACGTTTAATTCAAATATCTTTAGTGGCATCTATCGTAACCTATCAAAATCTGATGCAGATACTTGCATTCGTTTTAGGGAGTTAATCTCCTTTGCAAAAGTACTCTATGAAAAGTAGTCTTTCTCTCAAATACCAAACACTTTTGTTTTATAACGGGATGAGAAAAACAACTCTTCAGAGTGAATAATCCAGAATACCTTATATCTCAGGTTCTCCAAACTCTGTAAAACTCTAGTAAGGATGAATAATAAAATTTTTGGCACTCCATGTCATTTGTTGATATCTTTAAACAAAAAGAGAAAGCATTTCATCGTCACTGATGTCATTTTCCCAGTTCCCATAGTAGTACATGTCCATTGTTGGAACGCTCTAGGTGTTATCTATTAAGAACTGGTTTACCATCACGGAAGTAGGTATACCACAAATACTTTAAATAAATTTCTAATTTATTATTCTGACCATGTTCTTATTCAGAAAAATACTCAATTTAAAAATCATATAATTTATATATTTACCTCTATGATGCTTCACAAACCAGTGAAGTTAGTTATATGCCCAATGGATGTTGCATCGAGGTCGTGTTACATTTTTGCTAAAATTGCATACCCCCAGTCATGTTAAAGATGTTTCAATTGAAAATTAGTAAATGAAGGATCTGCATTCTCAAAGAATCAATAAGTTTTGTGTATTATATTTAAATAAAATTTTGATTTAGGTTTAATAAGTTTTTGTAGTTTAACAAGTTTTAGGTTGTGCACGGCCGCGCGGGGCAGCACAGCCCAAATGAGATTGATGAAGAAGAAGAAAATAAAATTATTCAAAAGTAAGAAAAAAAAGAGTGATAATAGTCAAAATTAATTTGGCTTTTGTAGGTGCTAAATAGGAAAAAATATAATTGAATTGTAGAATTACTTTGAAAGTTCTAAGGAGGTGGCAGATAGGAAAAGTATGGGTGGTAAATAGGTGAGACCTTTAATTAATTGTTTTGGTTTAATCAATAATTGTTTAAAATAAATATTAAATTTAGTTTAACAAACTTACCAATTTCAAAGTCCATAAAATGAAACGTGTATCATATGCCACCATATTTTTATCAATCTTTGAATAATAACGTTGTTGTATTTTTTTTTTTATTTATACAATACAACCAACGCCAGGGATATCTATCCACTTAATTTTTCTCGGAATGTAGTGGGTAGAGCTTGATAAACAAGATTTACATCTTTGTATCCGCCTCTCGTTCTATGATATCCATTCTGGTCTTGATGCCCTGACACATGAACTGGAATTAAGTCTGGACCAGTAACTATATTGGGAGAAGCAAACTCGGCAACATGATTTTGAATAAATCGACATTTGTAGCAGCCATCGGTAACTTTTCACTTTTTCCCATAAACTTTTTACAATGCTGCTCATTTATGTAAACTAGTTTTTACTAAGAATTTTATAGAATAAGTTGAAGATTTTATTTATAAAAATTAGGAAGAACGGAGTGGAGTGGAATGTGTTAGAGCACTGCTCGGTCGAACTCGCAAGCATTGCTATCTCAAGCTTGTTTGTCAAGTTTAGTTGCCAAAACTATAAGTCTTGATTTCTAGTCTACTTATAGCTAAGTCTCGGATTAGGATAGTTAGTGTACTTGAGCATTAGACTTCACGACGTCCATCGATTGAAGACGAAGAAATACTAAGGGGATCCTGTGGAACTTCATCAACAAAAGGTATGTGGAGACTTGAACTCATCTATCACTCAAAAGTCTATTTACTTTATCTCCTATTTGAGACAAAGGTCGTACAACTATATAGACTTCGATTATACACATTTGATATTTCGAGCTGAGTTTAACTTGCTTACATATATCTCGAAATATGTGTTGGTAAGCTTTTGCTTTAACCAAGTTGATGTTATATTCTTGACGAAAGTCAAAAGATGATCATGTGAAAATCGCCTTGTAGCATCTTACATGATTTGTGTGAGACAGTCATTTGATGTAGAATCGAAATATTTCGTATTGATTATTCGATCACTTGAAAATTGCTTTGAAGCTAATAGTTTGTGTGAGACAGCTATTGTCCTATTCTAAAAATGTTTCAATGATTGAAATGGGAGTTTAGAACAAATAACCATGATTGGATATAGCACAGTATGCGTGCTTGTATGCTAACTGTTGCAAGTTATTCCAAGTTCAGGAACCATAGTATGCATACCCGTACACGTACTGGTTGGTTAATGAAAGTCCGGGAACTTAATATGCATACCGGTATGCGTACTGGCGTGAGTTTCAAGTTCCGGAAATTCAACTGAGTTTGGAGGTACGCGTACCCGTTTACATACTAGCGAACCCAAACTTAGTCCGGCCACTTAGGTATGCGTACCCGTTTGCATACTTGAGCAGGTTATGTTCTAAAATCGGATTGTTCATGAACTAATACATTTATATAATAAGGAATGCAATCTTACGCAAACCGTGGCTATAACGTTCATGAATTGATTCGAGTGAATCAAAATCGATTTTGTTCAATTGTGTCTTGTATAATTCTATGAGAATATAAATAATTGAACAACTCTAGAACTAGTTTCATTCGAGTCATTTGAACTAGTTATGTTTAAGATGAATATGGTTGATATGAAAGTGTTCATATGGCTAACTTCGGTTAACTATTGTTGAGCCAACAAGGTGTACACGTTTAGGTACGATTACTCATATCTAAATGAAGTCACTTTTCATTTGTGTGTAACAAGCTAAGTTTGATCTAACGGTTGAAAGATATTAGCTTGAGTCTAATCAGGTTTTCATCTAACGGTGAATATTGAATGCTTTGTTACCAAGATAACATTGATTGCAAACCCTGATTTGAAGACTATATAAGCGAGAACTCTAGCAACTGGGAAACCTAATCCCCACACCTCATGTGTGATACTAGTTGCGACTATAGTCGATTCTCCTTTAACCTTAGGTTTTCCCAAAACCCATTAGGTTAACGACTTGAAGACTTCATTGGGATTGTGAAGCCAAACCCAACTATTTTCTCTATAGTTGTGTGTTCTGATCTTTTTGTTTTCTATCTTGTTGAGTACTATCTTCTCTAATATTTGCTCGAGATTTAATCTCCGATAGGCAAGATAAAAAGTAGTCATAAACATCTCCGTCTCATCATTTTTGATTCCACAATATCTTGTTTCGCTACCATATGATTAAGACTATTGTGAGGTGATTGATATTACTAGGCTGTTCTTCGGGAATGTAAGTCCGGTTTATCAATTAGTTCTTGTTAATCTTTATTTATCAAAAGAGGGAAAAAAACTCATAGGTATATCTGTGGGAGACAAATTTATCTATATAGACTTTTCTGTGTGAGACAGATTGGTTTATCAAGTCTTCATTGTGGTTCGTAGCAACTCTTAGTTGTGGGTGAGATCAGCTAAGGGAATCAAGTGCACAGAATCCGGCGTGGTTTTGGAGGCGTAAGGAACGCGACTGTACCTTGATCAGTGTGAGATTGGTTAGGGCTCAACTACATTCCAGTCAGAAGTTAACTTGGAGTATGCTAGTGTCTGTAGCGGCTTAATACAGTGTGGTGTTCAAATCTGGACTAGGTCCCGGGGTTTTTCTACATTTGCGGTTTCCTCGTTAACAAAATTTCTGGTGTTTGTGTTATTTCTTTTCCGCATTATATTTGTTTATATAATTGAAATATCACAGGTTGTGCGTAAGTCCAATCAATTGTGAATCCAACCTTTGGTTGTTGATTAAATTGATTGACACTTGGATATTAGTTTTTGATACCGTCCAAGTTATTTCTTATATTCAATCGGGCTCGCAAATTCCTATTTGTTTGATTGCAGATTGAATTAAAAAATTGAGATATAACTCTTGGATATACTTTTCTTAAGATTGAGTCTGACTATCTAGTTGATTCTCTTGAAAGTATATTGGAGTTAGTCCATACAGATTGTTAACCGAAATATTGGGTGTTGTTAGACCCCGCTTTTTTCAGAATAAGGGAAAATGGTTGAAATTGGAAGTATTTATAGTAGTTTGAATTTGAAATGGAAACGTTGGAAACTTTGTCGTTAGCGATTCTTCTCCAACCGCCAGCAGTCTGCCTTCCACGACGCGCATCTTTACTGAAACCGTCAGCGGCTTAATCAATACCGCGCGATTAAACTCCAACAACGTGCTTATTCAGCCGAGTTCACTTTACGGAAAATTCACTTTGTCCATCCACATGGATGACTAAATTTTTGAATAAACCAATTCACGTAGTAATTGCCCTAACAAATCTAACTATCTACCACATATTAAGTCGCTCACATTATTAAACTTGCTACAGATTCATCTACATGAATGTTATACGCAAGCCAAAGTGTGCATATTTACCATTGAAAATGAAACACACAAGGTGCAGTCCGAAACCGAGTCTTTCTAAAAAAAAATGTTAAGGCACATACTAGTTTCATGTTGTAGTTGTTTAGGTATCCACATGTGTCTAAATTGGTGCCACGCATGGATGTATTCAACTAGTATACACCGTCTCAACTGAAATTGACTCAGATGGTTAGGGCAACCAGTGTAGTTGGAAAACTTTAGACGTGCCAATTATCTAGCCACTGTGGGCTTGAAAATTTGGCAAACCAGATATGCAAAAATCAAATCTTAATATTTGAGTATCGCGACCAAAAACTACCTGTTGAAAAATCTTTGTTATCGGTAGGACAATAATACAACTTTAAATATTAGTTTCGCCATTTTCGTTACAACTCTCTAAGAATGGTCTTCGTTTCTGTAGTAGAATGGTTGTAATACTTTATTATCGAAAATGAAAGAGAAAAATAAAAATAATTTTTATTTTTTTGAAGGTAGAAAGCGAATTTAATTAACTCAGATAAGTGTTACATTCTTGGGGAAAGTGACCCCATTTCTATCATCTGTTATAATGTTTGAGAGAAATATTAGGCAGTTGTTGTGCCAAATTCTTGTGAATGTTGTCGTTGATTTTTATTTTTGTTGTTTAACTTCTTAGTTGGCAAGCTCATTGCCGCTTGGTTAGCTTACCGGTAGACTTTTCTGTGTGAGACAAATTTGTTTATTAAAGTCTTCGACTTTGGGTCGTAGCAACTCTTAGTTGTGGGTGAGACCAACTAAGGGAATCAAGTGCGTAGTATCCTGCTGGGATTAGAGACGTAAGGAGCGCAACTGTACCTTGGATCAGTGTGAGATTGACTGGGGTTCAACTACATTCCAGACCGAAGTTAGTTTGTAGTAGGCTAGTGTCTGTAGCGGCTTAATACAGTGTGTGTTCAATCTGGACTAGGTCTCAGGGTTTTTTGTGCATTTTCGGTTTCCTCGTCAACAAAACTTCTGGTGTGAGTTATTTCTTTTCCGTATTATATTTTGTTATATAATTGAAATATCACAGGTTGTGCGTTGAATCGATCAATTGGTAAATCCAACCTTTGGTTGTTGATTGAAATTGATTGATCCTTGAACTTTGGTCTTTGGTACCGTTCAAGTTATCTCTCTTAGATTCAATCGGGCTCGCAAATTATTGTTTGTTTGATTGCGGATTGAATTGAGAGATTGAGATATAACTCTTTAATATACTTTTCTTAAGATTGAGTCTGACTGTCTAGTTGATTCTCTTGAAAGTATATTAGAGTTAGTCCATACATATTTCTAAGCGAAATATTGGGTGTGGTTGTTAGACCCCCGCTTTTTCAATTGGTATCAGAGCAGGCAAACACGTTTAAAGACCTTACAAGTCTGTGTTTGTAGCGATCTGACTCTATGGACAAGAGTGCTATCTCTGATAAACGCATCACCAGAAATAAAAGTTCTGTCTCGACTGTATCTATTAAAGAGAAAGATTCTTCAATCTCAAATATAGACGAACCTAGTGTTCTGGCGAGACAGACAGACACTGACACTTGTTGTTTCGATTACCCTTCAAAAGAGTCTATTTCTATTAATGAAAGGGAAACAACTGAAGAGAGTGAACTGATTCTAAATCTTGTTAGAATCCAAGTTGATAGATTTAATCGGTTGAAAAACCATGTCAATGTCCTTCTTGGTGTAGTAAGAGACTGCAATTCCAAAAACACTGAAGATCAGTCTTCAGGTATCCTACTTGAGGCAAGCCTTGAAAAGGATGTTTTGGAAATTGAACATTGCTCGAATAAACTCTCCATTCAAGGATGTGTCAAGAACTCCTCTATACCATCTACTTCTCGTGAAACCAAAAGAGATCCAGTTTCAGAAGTAAAACCGGAATCCTTTCCTATTAAAAAGGATGTGCCTGAAATCTCCACTAATCAAGGATGTTGCACATCAGATGGGAGGAAGATATCTCCAAACGATGATGTTAAGACGAAACCTTCTAATCATTCTCATGATCAGAAAGTATGTCTCTTTTGTGATTCAAAAGGGCCTGTTAAGCTAAAGAGAAACTTTAGGTTGAATAATAATTCCATTGTTCAACTTCAACACACCTTAGACTTAATTCTCAAAGGTGTAACTGACATTCGTATGTCTAAACCAATTGGTTTTCGTACTTACCCTGTGTATGCTACCAGGAAAGTCAGTTCAATGAGTTCCTCGAATGCTCAAAATCAGAATAAACGTCTTAACAAAAATCGTCTAAGGAAAGATCAAGTCGTTTACTCTGGAGATAACATTACCTTTGAAGTGAACGAAATACCAGGAGAAAGGAGAAAAAATGATGATATGAGAAATAACCTGAAGTAGATAATTGAAGACTATAAAGAAATTGTCAACAGGTTGTCAACATCCTCAAGTCAAAATTCTTCTGGTAAGAACTCAAACTATGTCTCATATTTTGATGACAATAAGTTTTATGATAATTTTTCACATCAAAAGAGATTTTTTCCTACACTTGAATGGAAAAAGAAACTCAACCATAACTTCGTTCATCTAATTAGCTGAAAGCTCATTCTTGTGCTAATTAATCACAAGGGTTGAGAACTTACTCATAAAAATCATGTTGGGTAAGTTGTGTTAATAATCGGATATACTTTTGTCAAAATTGTTTTCTGTTTAGTTGAGTTATCTTCTTATCGCTTATGACTCAATTATTGTCTGCAGACAACTTTACATAAAGTATAGGTTTTGTCTAATGAGGTTCTTCGTTTTGCCTTCTCTTTTTCGAAGAAGTTTTTTTTTCTTTGCAACTATGTTGCCTGCTACTTTTGTGCTCTAATATTGTTTCTCTACTGAGATATAAAATTTATTGAGTCAAAAATTTGTGATATTTTTCACATAGCAGAAATTATGTCTTGTCGTAAAATTACGACCGGTTGCATACCTTTGTTGTTGGGTCAAGATTGTGTTCGTACGAGTACCCGTGTTACTGTCACGAATCAATTTCTAGAAACCCTAAAAGTTGCATTCCCTAAGAAACCATTTAAATACCAAAACCCTTGAGCCTCGTACGCATACTCTTGGATTTTTTGTGGTCAGTCAAGAATGCCTTCTTCTAACTCTAGCGGTTTTGCAAAAGGATTTCTTGACAAAGGTATTGGTTTCGAATCCAAGGGAAGAAAAAAAATTACCCTATTAGAAGATGATCATCCTAATGCCTCATGTTAATATGCATATACACATCAGGATGTTGAGAATGAGGATATGGTTTCTGCTGAAGTGGTTCATGATTTTCTTAAATATTTTGAGGAAGCAAAACTGCAGCTCGTTGATACTTTGAAGAGTCTTGGTGTGTTAAGAACTGAGATGAAAAATATTACTTCTGACCTTGGTCTCATAAAGACACATGTTAAAGATCTTCTCAATGAGGATATCTTCTCTGAAGAAGCAGTAGATGCTGTCAATCACAAGCTCAAAGACCTCAAGGCTCGTGAGGATTCCGAAACGTCTATTTGATTTCAGTTCGTGTTCGTTTTAGATGGTTTGAGAGTTTGTCCTTGTTCTTTAGCTTGTTGATTTTATTTTGTCTAGTAAATCTTCTTATGAGAATTTTATTCTTGTGTTTTTAGGAAGAATAACTAGAGTTTGGAATAGCCATTATTGTGATTGCACATAGCTATATCCGACGTTTTCATCTTTATTGTTTTTAGATTTATTTGCTTAAATTCTAAAAAGGTATTTGGAAGATGATTTTTGAAGTATTAATCTTTATGGTTTTCATATATTACAATGTTATGGGATATGTGTGTTTGCGTCCGTGAACTATGAGTGTCCCATACCTTGTCAAAAGTTAAGTCTTTCGTATGTCGATATGCATGTATTGATAAAAGAATGAATGAACTTTTGACATTACAAAAGTTTTAAGCCTATTATGTCATTATGAAAGTATTAATGGAAGATAGGATGAACTTTTGTTTACGAGGATTATGTCTATTGTATGTCATTGTGCAAATATTGATGGAAAATAGAATGAATCCTTGTCTATTCCGCAGTATTGATCTTTCTTGATCCATATTTTATGTATATATTGTGCGGCTTCGTAAGTTCTCTTATGTCGAGCATGACCAATTGAATTGATCACACTCTTGTGGTAATTTAGTTGTGTATTCCGATTGAATTAATCATGGGTTTTCCTGTGGTTAATTTAATTGAGTATTTTTGGATTCAAATTCATATTCGTATGTGATTTGTTATGTCCAAATAAACCCTTCTTTTCTTGTGAAAATAAGGTCGCTCTTGATGTTCTTTCGTGAATGACATTTTATGGGAGAGAGTTCTTAATTGAACTTGTGCTTAATTGCCAAATCTTTGTGGGGAGTGCGACTGTGGAATATTATAGGGGTTGTCTTGTATCTTTATAAACTCCTTGATGAATGCATTTAGCTTCGGCTATATGATATGTGTTTTTTTTTGTCATGAAATGTCTCTATGGAAATTTCATTAGGATCCCACTAGTTTTCGTACATTTGCCAATTTTATTGACAAAAGGGGGGAGAATTAATGTGTAGTTCACACTACAAATACATGTGGTTTTAGGATCATTATGCAAGGGGGAGTGGTTTCCATGTGAGATGGAGTATTGACTAAGGGGGAGTGATATATATCACCATAATATTGTTGCCGAAGTTGTGATACAATTGAACTTTGATGTTGTATAATAATACTATGACACTGTATAACAATGATTGAGAATTATTTTTTTCTCATTGTTATGACTACGGATTTTCAACAATGGTGATACTAAACTTACAACCTTTGGCATCATTGGAGTACTTGGAAGTGATGAAGATTTCGAGTAATGTTGAAGAACCAAGAAGATTAGGCATGTGGAAGAGAAGCTACAAAAGTTTATTTATCTATTTTTGTATTTCCATATGTATTGATAGTTTTGTCACTAAAATTGACAAAGGGGGAGATTGTTAGAGCATTGCTCGGTCGAACTCGCATGCGTTGCTATCAAGCATGTTTGTCAATTTTTGTGATCAAAACTATAAGTCTTGATTTCTAGTCTACTATTAGCTAAGTCTCGGACTAGGATAGAAAGTGTAATTGAGCTCAAGACTCCATGGCGATCATCATACAAAGAAGAAGAACTACTCAAGGAACTGGTGGAACTTCATCGACTAAAAGGTATGTGGAGACTTGAACTTATCTGTCACTCAAAAGTCTATCTACTATATCTCCTATCTTGAAATAAAAGTCGTTTTGCTATGTAGACTTTGATTATACACATTTGCTATTTCGAGCCGAGTTTATCTCTCTTATCTATTTCTCGAAATATGTGTTGGTAAGCTTTCGCTTTGGCCAAATTCATCTTTACTAGTGACGAAAGTCATATTAAGTTTCAATTACGTGAAAATTGCTTTGACGAAAAATAGTGTGTAAACAACAACTATATAACGTCCTCTAAGAATGTTTCAATGATTGAAATAAGAGTTCAGAATATATAACCGTGGTTGGATATAAGCACTGTGTGGTAAGTCATACATGTATAAATCCTTATTCCTTGAACCAAAGTATGCGTACTTTCTTGCTCAGGAAAACCGTAACTAGAGTCCGCGAACCCAGTCCGCGTATTGTCGGAGGTTCTGATTTTGCTTCCGACAGTACGCGTACAGGTACGCGGACTTAGTTCCGGATATCCTAAACCAGTAAAGTACGCATACTTTGGTTCAAGGATTTTGGACTTGCACAAGTATGATTTCACAAACAATGTTTATATCCATTTATATTTATATATTATAAACTCTAATTTCAATCATTGAAACATTCTTAGAGGATGTTATATAGTTGTTATTCACAAACTATTTCTCATCAAAGCGATTTTCAAGATATTGAAATAATCAACATGAATTTTGTCACGAGTAAAGATGAACTTGGCCAAAGCGAAAGCTTACCAACACATATTTTGAGAAATGGATGAGCGAGATAAACTCGACTCCAAATAGCAAATGTGCATAATCGAAGTCTATATAGCAATACGACTTTTGTCTCAAGATAGGACATAGAGTAGATAGACTTTTGAGTGATAGATAAGTTCAAGTCTCCACTTACCTTTTTGTCGATGAAGTTCCACCAGTTCCTTGAGTAGTTCTTCGTCTTTGCATGATGAACGTTGTGGAGTCTAAAGCTCAACTACACTTACTATCCTAGTCTGAGACTTAGCTATAAGTAGACTAGAAATCAAGACTTATAGTTTTGGCAACTAAACTTTACAAACAAGCTTGAGATAGCAACACTTGCGAGTTCGACCAAGCAGTGCTCTAACATTTTCAACTAAGAAACAAGTATTGCAAGTTTACTTCCTTAAACCAGGAGAACATAGTTCTTTAGGTATGGAATCAACCTGAAATCTCAACACACTAAATAATAGCAAATTACCAACTAGTGTTAATTCGAATCTACGAAGTCCAATATAAACTATACTTCGTAACTCCATATACCAAAGTTATATGGAACAACTAGTATATCATTCCTTGACACTTTGATCATAATGAATTGATCAAGTCACTGATACTAGAGACATGTAAACAAATTCGTATTTTATGTTTTTAATATAAATTGACATGAAAGAAACATAGATATAAATGGAACAAGTTAAGTCTGTGTTACTAACTTTGAAAGGAAGAATGATGTGTGTTGATGCCGATACGTCTTCAGGTTTTTCAGAGTAACACGAGCGAGTCTCAACATTTCTGTTGTTCCTAGTCTAACTTAACGAATTTGACTCTAGTAATCAAATCAAACATCTTCGAGTTTTGGAACTAACAAGTATGACAATCGGACTTGACATACCAGCGCTAGGTGGGTTCAACCGAGTAATGCTCTAACAATATTTGTTGTAGTATTCCGTTGATTTTTGCTAACATTTCTTGTAAGTACCAAGGTTGGTGGTCTTTATGGTGTAATAGTTGGTGAAAAAGCGGGGGTCTAACAACCACACCCAATATTTCGTTTAGGAAATCTGTATGGACTAACTCCAATATAATTCCAAGAGAATCAACTAGACAGTCAGACTCAATCAAGGAAAATATATCCAAGAGTTATATTTATGTTTCTCAATGTAATCAGCAAATCAAACAGATATGTTTGTAGCTAAAATTACTTTTAGGCACTAAACACGATGATTTGATGATGATGATGATGAATTAGGGATAAAAAACGATTGAAAACGAATAAGCAAATAAGAAGGCAAAGGTTTAACTTGGTTCGGCAAGTGTTGCCTACATCCACGGTGGAACGGAGATATGTTTTATTGATTATGATGATACAAAGGATTTTCTCCGGGTTAGCTAACCTAAATTCCATGTCTTCTTAGGGTTTAGGATACATGTATTTATAGTGTTTATGTAACCCTAATTCTGATAAAAACTTGATATGCAAGCAACTTGGGCAACAAGACTTCTGGAAACTTCTGGAATCTTCTGTCACGGGCCGGCTAGACGGGCTTGATTGCGGGTTCTCCGTGTATAAAATACACGGTACAAACATCGCCCCCTCTTAACCTCCAACTTGTTGGTGGTTAAGAATATTCTTTTTCCTTCTTCGTCGACCATTGATGACGTAACTCGCCCCCAAGCGTGAGTAGAGATATTACAAAGACGCCCCCAACTGTAATTACCTGCAAAAAAAATTCTCACGTGCTAGGCGAGACTTTTTGCCACGTGGTGGACTTGTGATGCTCGAGAGCTAGCCGAGAATTGAGTGTGATGTGGTGTGCTTGCGGATGGGGCAAGGCTTTTTTCTCGCAACGTAACAAGGTTGAAGCGCTCGCTGCTCGGGGCAGGCTGGCTGTATTGCTTGTGCTGAGTACGAGTTTTTTGACCAATATCGGGCATTGGGCTCGTGTCGAGACGAGACTTTGTGCAAACCAACATCGGGCGTTGGGATCGTGATTGAGACGAGACTTTATGCTTGCCAAGGTGCAAGTCTTTGTACTCGCGTGCAAGACGAGATTTTATGCTTGCATAAAAGCAAGACTAAAGTGCTCACGTGCAAGGTGAGGCTTTAGGTGCTTGCGATGTGATGCAAGGCTAAATATTGAAGGGTCTAAGCAATCCTCATCTTGAACTCGATCTTGTCGCTATCCGCGAACCTCGAACTCGATCATGTCGCTATCCACGAACCTTGAACTCAATTATGTTGCTGCTCCAAGTGCACATAAAAGTTTATCGAACACTGGATTTTTTGCTTCCATGTTGTAGGGAATTGAAAGACGATTCTAACGAGCCAAAAATCACTCAATTCGGACATAAAAAGAAGAAGTTATTGACGAAACAACATTTGAACGAAGCGCGCGTCTGTTGCATACGTGGCAGGGCTGACTGGATATCATTACTGACGTGGCATCGAACGTGCTAACATGGCAGATGACAACGCAAAGAATGCTGACGTGGGAGCAGGTGATTTGACGATATGATGACGTGGCGTTTCTGCTGACGTGTCATATAAGCTAGTTGCTGACCATGAATCGTCGCTGACGTGGCAGGTCGACTTGATGATGTGGCTCGCTGACTAGACAGTTGCTGCTGATGTGTCGGTGACGTGGCACTGACTGTAGACTGATTTGTCAGCGCATGAGAAGCACTTGATCGCTGATGTACAGAAGGATGGAAAGATCCTACGGATCAGATTCTATGGATCCGACGGATCTGCTGCAGTGATGAAGAAGAAGCTTTGGCAACGTTTTCTGCAACAATTATGACTGTTACGCCTACGTGATGCTTTCTGCTACTGTTTCTCCACGCTTTCTTCAACTGTTTCGCAACAGTTTCTTCAACCTTGTAACAGTTTCTCCAACCTCGCAACGGTTTCTTCAACTTCGCAACAGTTACGTAAGAATCCTAATTTTTTTCTTCTTTTGCTTATTTTGCATGGAATCTCGTGCATGATTTCTACCACACCTTTCTCAATGATAAAACACGATTGTTTTCACGTATCCCCTTAGTCGGCGCCAATGTTTGTACCTAAAATTACTTTTAGACACTAAACACGATGATTTGATGATGATGATGATGAATTAGGGATAAAAAACGATTGAAAACGAATAAGAAAATAAGAAGACAAAGGTTTAACGTGGTTTGGAAAGTGTTGCTTACATCCATGGTGGAACGGAGATATGTTTTATTGATTATGATGATACAAAGGATTTTCTCCGGGTTAGCTAACCTAAATTCCATGTCTTCTTAGGGTTTAGGATACATGTATTTATAGTGTTTATGTAACCCTAATTCTGATAAAAACTTGATATGCAAGTAACTTGGGCAACAAGACTTCTGGAAACTTCTGGAATCTTATGTCACGGGCCGGCTAGACGGGCTTGATTACGGGCTCTCCGTGTATAAAATACACGGTACAAACAAGATAGAAATCCGCGAGCCTGATTATTAAGAGAAACAACTTGAACGGTACCAAAGACCAATGTTCAAGTGTCAATCAATTTCAATCAACAACCAAAGGTTGGATTTACCAATTGATTGAACTACGCACAACCTGTGATATTTCAATTATATAAACAAATATAATGCGGAAAATAAATAACACAAAGACCAGAAGTTTTGTTAACGAGGAAACCGCAAATGCAGAAAAACCCCGGGACCTAGTCCGTATTTGAACTACACACTGTATTAAGCCGATACAGACTCTATCCTACTACAAGTTAACTTCGGGCTGGAATGTAGTTGAGCCCTAACCAATCTCACACTGATTAAGGTACATTCGCGTTCCTTACGCCTCTGAATCCTAGCAGGACTCCACGTACTTGATTCCCTTAGCTGATGTCACCCACAACTAAGAGCTGCTATGACCCAAAGTCGAAGATTTGATAAATAAATATGTCTCCCATAGAAAAGTATATTTTAATAGATAAACATGTCTCGGACAGAAGTACCTAAGAATTTTTGTTCCGTCTTTTGATAAATCAAGGTGAACGGGAACCAATTGATAATCCAGTCTTATACTCCCAAAGAACAGCCTAGAAATATCAATCACCTCACAATAATTTAACTATATGGTAGTATAACAAGTTATTTTGGAATCACAAATAATGAGACGAAGAGCTTTGTGACTACTTTTTATATCTTACATATCGGAGATAAATCTCAAGCAAATCTTAGAGAAGACAGTACTCAATACGATAGCACAAAGTAAGATCAGAACACACAACTACAGAGAAAATAGTAGGGTCTGGCTTCAGAATCCCGATGAAGTATTTAAGTCGTTAACCTATAATGGTTTTAGGAAAAACCTAGGTTAAAGGAGAATCGACTCTAGTCGCAACTAGTATCACACAAGAGGTGTGGGGATTAGGTTTCCCAGTTGCTAGAGTTCTTCGTTATATAGTCTTCAAATTAGGGTTTGATAACTTTGGAACAAAGCAATCAATATTCACCGTTAGATGAAACCTGATTCAATATTCAAGCTAATATCTTTCCACCGTTAGATGGTCTTTAGCTTGTTACACACAGTTTATATATGGGTAACCGTACCTAAACGTGTATATTGAGTTGGCTCAATAACAGTTAACCGAAGTTAGCAATATGAACACTTTTCCCTTAACCTTGTTCATCTTAATACTTCTAGATCAATTGATAATCAAATGAATCTAATTTTTTTACTCATAGAGTTGTACAATTGTTTATATTCTCATTGAAGTATACAATTCATAATTGAAGCAAAATCGGATTGATTCAAAAGAATCAGTTCATGAACATTTTAGCCACGGTTTGCAAAGATTGCATTCCTTAATTTATAAATGTATTTTTCATGAGTATGAAATCATAATTAATCAATTTTAGAACTTGAACCACTTAAGTTTGCAAACGGGTACGCAAACTTAAGTTCCGGACATTGGTCACAAGCCGGCAATTTGCAAACGGGTACGCAAACTTTAGCTCCGGACCGAACTCAGTTGAAACCGTTTGCGAACGGGTACGCAAACTTGGTTCCTGGACTTCAATAATTAAATCAGTTCGCGAACGGGTACGCAAACTTTAGTACCCTGACTTAAACAGTTGAATAAGTTTGCAAACGGGTATGCAAACTTCCAGTCCTGAATTCCGTCAAAACAGTTCGTGCACTAAGTACACAAACCGTAATGTATCCAGACATGGGTTTTAGCGCTTAACTCTCATTTCAATCATTGAAACATTCTTAGAAGACGACAATAGCTGTCTCACACAAACTATTAGCTTATAAGCAATTTTCAAGTGATCGAATGATCAATACGAAACATTTTGAGCCTACATCAAATGACCGTCTCACAAAAATCATGTTAGATGTTACCAGGTGTTTTCACATGATCATGTTTTACTTTCTTCAAGAATAAAGATGAACGTGGTTAAAGAAAAAATCTCTGCAACACATTTTTCGAGAAAGATATAAGCGAGTTAAACTCAGCTCAAAATATCAAATGTGTATAATGTAAAGTCTATATAGATATACGACTTTGTATCAATAGGAGATAGAATAGAATAGACTTCTGAGTGACAGATGAGTTCAAGTCTCCAAATACCTTTTGTTGATGAAGTTCCACAAGCTCCCCTTAGTAGTTCTTCGTCTTCAATCGATGAACGTCGTGATGTCTAAAGCTCAACTACACATTTTATCCTAATCCGAGACATAGCTATAAGTAGACTAAAAATCAAGACTTATAGTTTTGACAACTAAACTTGACAAACAAGCTTGAGATATCAACGCTTGCGAGTTCTCCCGAGCAGTGCTCTAACAATCTCCCTCTTTGTCAATTTTAGTGACAAAACTATCAATACATATGGATTGCAAATTAAACAAACTTTGTAGCTTCTCATCCAAATGCTTGATTTCCTTGGTTCTTCAACATTCCTTGCATTATCCGTCAGTCCAAGTACTCCAGTGATTCTGAACGTGTTCAACTCGGCATCACAGTTGTTGAAGATCCGTAGCCATAACAATAATCAACAAGATTATTTTCATATTGTTATACAGTGTCATAGTATTATTACACAACATCAAAGTTCAATTGTATCACAACTTTGGCAATAATACTATGGTGATATGTATCACTTCCCTTAATCAATACTTCATCTCACAATGAAAACCACCCCCTACATAATGATCCGTAATCCATATGTATATGTAGTGTGAACTACAAAATAATTCTTCCCCTTTTTGTCAATTTAAATTGGCAAAGGTACGAAAACTAGCGGGATCATAATGAAATTCTCAAATAGATACTTCATGACTAAAAGAGAACATATCTGAAAAAGCGGGGGTATAACAACCACACCCAATATTTCGATTAGCAATCTGTATGGACTAACTCCAATATACTTTCAAGAGAATCAACTAGACTCAATCTTAATAAAGTATATCAAAGAGTTATAATATCTCGATCTCTCGATTTAATTCTTACTCAAGCAAATAGAAATCTGCGAGTCTAATTAAATACAAGAGAGATAACTTGGATGGTACCAAAGACCAATATCCAAGTGTCAATCAATGTAAATCAACAACCAAAGGTTGGATATTCTAATTGATTGATTCAAACGCACAACCTGTGATATTTCAATTATAAAGATAAACAATATAATGCGGAAAAGAAATAACATAGACACCATAAGTTTTGTTAACGAGGAAACCGCAAATGCAGAAAAACCCCGGGACCTAGTCCAGATTGAACACACACTGTATTAAGCCGCTACAGACACTAGCCTACTACAAACTAACTTTGGTCTGGACTGTAGTTGAACCCCAACCAATCTCACACTGATCCAAGGTACAATTATGCTCCTACGTCTCTGATCCCATCAGGATACTACGCACTTTATTCCCTTAGCTGATCTCACCCACAACTAAAAGTTGCTACGACCCAAAGTCGAAGACTTTAATAAACAAATATGTATCACATAGAAAAGTCTATGCTAATAGATAAATCTGTCTCCCACAGAAATATCTACGAGTTTTGTTCCGTCTTTTGATAAATCAAGGTGAACATGAACCAATTGATAACCCGGACTTATATTCCCGAAGAATAGACTAGTATCATCAATCACCTCACAGTAATCTTAATCAACGCGGCTAAAGAAGATATTGTGGAATCACAAACGATGAGACGAAGATGTTTGTGATTACTTTTATATCTTACCTATCGGAGATATCAGTCTCAAGCCAATCGTTACAATTGTACTCAATACGATAGAAACAACAAGATCAGATCACACAACTACAAGAAAGTAGTATCGGTATGGCTTCACAATCCCAATGAAGTCTTCAAGTCGTTAACCTACAGGGTCTCGGTAGAAACCTAAGGTTAAAGGAGAATCGACTCTAGCTTATACAACTAATATCACACAGGAGGTGTGGGGATTAGGTTTCCCAGTTGCTAGAGTTCTTCTTTATATAGTCTTTCAAATCAGGGTTTGCAATCAATCTTAGCTTAGTAACAAAGCATTCAATATTCACCGTTAGATGAAAACCTGATTAGATTCAGGCTAATATATTTCAACCGTTAGATCGAAAACTTAGCTTGTTACACACAAATGAAATGCACGTTTTGGGTTTGTGTAACCGTACCCAAACATGTACATTTTTTTGTAGGATCAGAATCTCGCAGCAATAATGTTTCAGCGAAATTATTAACAATACAACACGACAGTGTCGCAGAACAACTTCAGAAACGACATCAACCAAATCATGAGAAAAGTGTGACGATCCTGCGAAAATGAGGAAGTTTGTGAGATTGATATTTGTAAGGTTGCGAGAATGTGGCAAACCATATCCGAAAATAAAGGACAGATTAGCTGTCATCCACTATGTATCTCCCTATAAATAGTTATTCACTTGTAAAGAAAAGGGGAGAGATCTTTTTTGAGTAAGAAGCAAGTAAATAGGAGAGAGAAAATCTGCAGTGGTTATTTTTGATTCCTTTATCTTTTCTTGTATGATTGTTTAAAGATTCATCAATAAATTAAGATTGTTAATCCAAAAATGAGTTGAATGTTAATGAAATCTTGTGAGGAGTGTAGTGTAGGATTTCCTGCAACTACATAATGGCGCTAGAAACAGGGACTGAAGGTTGAAAGTTGAAAATTGTTGTTGAGATTGTTCAAATCAAGAAAGTAATTAAACAAATCAGTGAACCAGTTAAAAGAAAAATGATTAGAGTCAATGAAGATGGCAAAAGATTGGAGTGTAATATGATAACAAAAACAATAGTTAATGAGTTTCATGAAAACATCAAAGGAAGGATACATAAACGAGATTTTGAAGGAAGGAAGGTTATGGCGGTAGAAAAGACATCACCCTTGAAAGATTGGGAAAACCAAAAAATCACATTCATGGCAGCAGAAATACCAAAGAAAAATTTGAGCCACACATCTCCATTGGTTATTACAGTACTTATTACACGAAAAGAGAAGGGGACAACAACAAAATCCACGGAAGAATGGATATTGAACATAACTTTAGTCGATACGGGAAGTTCAATGGATATAATATTCTATCATGCGTTCAAAGGAATGGGATTCAAAGATGAAGAAATGTCTTGTTCAACATATCTTGTTCCTGGCTTTGGAAAATCCACAACAAAACCTAAAGGAGAAATAGTGGTGCGAATTCCACTAGGAGAGATCGAAACACAAGTGACACTATGCGTAGTGGATATGGAATCACCATATAACATGTTGTTGGGGAGGCCATGGATACACGCAATTAAAGCTGTAACATCAACATTGCATCAATGCATCAGGTTCCCTATGCCAAATGGAGTGGGTGAAATTAGAGGAGATATTGACAATGCGAAATTATGTTATCAAATTGAAGTAAAGCATTATGAAGGACGAGCAAAAAAACGACAATTTCGCAGAAAAATAGCAAAGGAGGCAAAGAAAGAAGAAGAATTTAGAGTGTACATGATAAGAGCAAAAGAAAGTAGACGAATACCCAGCGAAATTTCGGAGGAAGGAGATGGACCTGCGGAGATGATAAAAGAGCCAACACCAATGGGAGAACCCAAGGCCAGTTACACTGCGGCAGAACCAACAAAAGAAGTAAATGTTTGGACTATGGAAGAACCCCTAATACTGAGGATTGAAACCAAGATGGATGCAGAAGAGGAAGAAAGAACTGTCAATCTTTTGCGGGAATATAAAGATATTTTCACGGGGAGCATGTATGAGATACCTGGAATAGATCCTTCAATTGCATGTCATAAGTTGGAGATTAACAAGAATGTGAGACCATTTAAACAGAGAATAAGAAAAATCGCAACGACCTACCATCCTCAAATAGAAGAAGAATTACAGAAAATGCTTGAGGCGGGAATTATAAGAGAAGCTAAATACCCAGAGTGGATAGCAAACATGGTTGTTGTTCCAAAGAAAAATAAAGGGATAAGAATTTGCATAGATTTCACTGATTTAAACAAGGCTTGCCCTAAAGATAGTTTTCCATTGCCGGATATTCCTCAAATGGTTGAATCAGCAGCGGGAAATGATAGAGTGTCTTCTTTAGATGGGTACAAAGGTTATAACCAAATCCCTCTCGCTGAAGAAGATCAAGAGCATACTGCTTTTTTCGCTCCAAGAGGTTTATACTGTTATACAAAAATGCGTTTGGTTTGCGAAATGCAGGAGCAACGTATCAAAGAATGGTAGAGAAGGTGTTCGCGAAATGGATACACAAAACATTAGAGGTGTACGTGGATGACATGTTGGTGAAGAGTAAAGAAGCCAAAGATCATGTACAAGATTTGAGGGAGATTTTTGAACAGATGCGGCATCATAACATTAAACTGAACCCTGAAAAATGCATTTTTGGGGTTGCATCGGGAAAATTTTAGGCTACATTGTATCAAAAGAAGGAATACAAGTTGATCCAGAAAAGGTACAAGCAGTTCGTGACATGCCAACACCAGCAACGATAAAGGATGTACAAAAATTGAACGGACTTTTAGCTTCGCTAGGAAGATTCATTTCGCGATCATCAGACAAATGTAAACATTTTTTCAATATACTCAAGAAGGGTGCGAAATTCAAATGGACTGATGAATGTGAAAAAGCTTTTCAAGGGATCAAAGAACACCTTATGAATACATCTATTTTACAAAAGGCAGAACCAGGAGAAGAACTATTGATCTATCTTGCGACAACATCACATGCTTTAAGCGTTGTGTTATTGCGAACGGACGCAGGAGTGGAAAAGCCCATTTATTACATCAGCAAAACATTTAATGCTGCAGAGAGGAATTATTCAAAGATTGAGAAGCTAATTTTAGCATTAGTATACGCCGCATTTAAACTTCGCATATATTTTCAAGCACACAAAATAAGGGTGCTAACAAAAGTACCAATTGAATCAGTGATGAAG
This sequence comes from Papaver somniferum, assembly GCF_003573695.1. Classification (NCBI taxonomy): domain Eukaryota; kingdom Viridiplantae; phylum Streptophyta; class Magnoliopsida; order Ranunculales; family Papaveraceae; genus Papaver; species Papaver somniferum. Next base: position 68,974,016 of record NC_039362.1, read on the forward strand.
AATTCAAAAAGATCAGGTAGGGTGGAGAGATGGAATGCACAAGTAGGACATTTCGAAATCAAGTATGAAATATTATCTTCACCAAAATCACAAGTTGTCGCAGATTTCTTAGCAGAATTTCCTTTAGAAGATGATGAAGCGGTGGAGGAGATGATGGATATAGAAGAAGAACATGGAGATCCAAAAGACTTATTAACAGAACCAAATAGATGGGAGATATTGGTAGATGGATCATCAAATGGGGAAGGCAATGGGTTGGAATTGTTTTAATTTCACCAGAAGGAGCGAAGATGGCTTTTTCATTCAGATTGGAATTCGCATCCACTAATAACGAAACGGAATATGAAGCTGTGGTACATGCCTTAAAGTTCGCAATAGAAATGAAACTAGAAAATGCCAGGATCACTAGTGATTCGCACTAGTTATTCGCCAAATAAAGGGAGAGTACACTACAAATGAACCATCCTTGAAGAAATACAAGAAGCTCGTTGAAGAATTGTCAGCGAAAATCCCAAAGATAAAATGGAGGCACATTTCAAGGAAGGATAACAGACTCGCAGACGCTTTTGCTTTCATCTCAAGCATGATGACAGATCCAACTGCGAGATGCATAAAAATACAGACACTTCTGTCACCATCAATCAATAAAGAAGAAGAAGAAGTAATGATGATAGAAGGTGGAGAAGAAGAACAAACGAACAATATCGCAGATTGGAGAACAAACTTCATGCATATTTGGCGAAAGGAGAAACACCAAGAAACAATTGGAAGCACACAAGTTAAAAAGCCGCGCAACAAATTATGAATTAAGAGATGGGCTGCTATACCGAAAATCCTTTAATGGACCATCACTCAGATGTTTGACACGAGAAGAAGGAGAAAAGGTGCTAAAAATGTTACATAGTGGGGATGCTGGCAATCATAGCGGGGGAAGATCTTTGGCACATAGAGCAAAAATGCAAGGCTATTACTGGCCATACATGCACGAAGATGCAAAACAAATATCAAGACGTTGCGAAGATTGTCAGCGGCACGGAAAGAAAATACATGCACCTGGAGCACCATTGTCATCTTCAACCAGTGTATGGCCTTTTGGAAAGTGGGGCTTAGATATTGTGGGGCCATTTTTACCAGGATCTGGACAAAGAAGATACTTAATAGTCGCAACAGATTATTTCACAAAATGGACAGAAGTAAAGGCAGTACAACATATTCGCGACAAAGATATCTTTACATTCATATTCGAAAATATCATTTGCAGATTCGGAATTCCCGCGCAGTTGGTATCTGATAATGGGAAACAGTTTGAAGGACAGAACATAGAAATGTTACTTAATGCATTTAAGATAAAATGTGGAAAGTCTACTCCTCTGTATCCACAAGCTAATGGACAGGCAGAGGCAACAAACAAAACAATTGCAGATATATTAAAGAAAAAATTAGAAGGATCATAGAGCATGGTGCGAACAAGTACATAATGCAGTATGGGCTTATAACACAACTAGGAGAGAAGCTACTGGAATGTCACCTTTTTGTTTAACATACGGAGTCGAAGCGGTGTTACCAACAGAAGTTGTTATTCCGACGACAAAGAGAAGCTTGGGAGAAAAATCTTAGTGCGGGTTTGATCTTAAGCAAACTTGATGAGTTAGAAGAAAAAAGAGAAAGAGCTTTACAGCATATGGAGAATTATCAGCGAAGATTAGCCCGAGAATATAATAAACGTGTCAAAGTACGCGAATTTCAACCAGGAGATTTAGTTCTGCGAGAGACACCAATATATCAGCGAGAAAATGGTGGAAAGTTAGCGAAAAAATGGGATGGACCTTACATCATTAAGGAGATAGTTGGGACAGGAGCTTATAAATTAATGGATCCAGAAGGTAGAGATGTTGGTCATAGACTTGACAGACCATGGAACAGATTGTACTTAAAGAGATATTATCCATAAGAAGCTTTGAGAAGTTATGTATGACGCAACAAAACGATTGCGAATAAACATTCAATGAAAGAATAGTTGCGAGATTATTCATATCAAAACAAGATCATGATATGCGAAACTTTCGCAGAGATAATCAGAGAACAATGACAAAAGAGAAGGGGCGAACCTTTATGGCGTACACCCTAGTTCGTGAATAAAATTTCGCAAGAGGCAAATGTAAGACCTAAAGTACGTCATATAAGGGGGTACCTGTTGCATGGCTCAGGGAAAGGCTACACCGCCCCGGAACCTGAGTCATGGAGATTTGGGGTCAATAAAGCCCATCCGGGAGAGGCACCTTGGATTCTCAGCTTAAGCATATGACTTAGGTTGGGCGACTAAGGTAATAAGGACTCTCCCAAGGAGTGCAGAATCTGACCAAGGCGCCGAGGTACACGGTTGAGTCAAGAGTGCCAGGGGCGTCTGGAGCGTACCTTGCCATTCTTGACAAGTCTTGGCTTATACTGCACTCGGCCCGAAGAAAACCCCACTTAGGGTGCAGTCTCGTAACCATAAACCCTATAGGTAAAAGGGATAAGAGGCTGCGAAAACAACTGGTTGTTGTTAAGACCGGATGGGAGGAGCCAACCTTGTATGGTAGAGGTACGCCTCCTTGAAGGGGCAACCAGGGGGAGATAAGGGCGGCACCCTCCATTAGGGAGCTGATAAGTGTCTTAAGACGCAAATGTCATGAGGCTTTTTACTCGCAAGGGTATTAAGGCTTGTCATATTTGTGCGACAATCCTGAAGAGGCAATAATACTAAAAGAAAGATAAGACGAGATCAATGGGTTTTCGCATGAAAGTGCGAAGACGTCCTGCGATTTCGTCGCACGACGACAATGTCATGGGGCTTTATTTTCGCAAGAATATTTAGGCCTGTCATATTGTCGCAACAATCCTGAAGAGGCAATAATACAAAAGAAAAAGTTAAGGCAAGATCAATGGGTTTTTGCATGAAAATGCAAGACGTCCTGCGATTTTGTCGCAATGACAAGAGGTGGCATAATAAGACCTTTAATTAGGAAGGAAAAATAAGACCACATGACAAAACAAAATATTTATAAGTATTCATAAAGATCATTTCTCGCAAGAAAGATAATGAGAGGCAAGTATGGGAATCAGTAAACAAGAGGCATTATCTTTCTCGCCAGCAAAATACTAAAAGAGAAAATTAATTCCAAAGTTGGTTGAAGAATATTATTCGCAAGAAATAATAAAGATGAAACAGTTCAAGAAGATAGAACTAGATAAGAAACTCTTCGCCAATGTTCTCATTATCGCCAGCCTTTTCTTCATTTCGATTCTGATCTTCACCAACAATAATTTCTTTGAGAGGGACTTCTTTTTCGCCGCCATCTTGATTATCGCCAGCAATTACTTCTTTAGAAGGGATTTTTTTTCGCTTCCATCTTGATTAGCACCAGTAGTTGCTTCCTTAGAAGGGATCTCTTCTTCATCTTCCAAAAGATTATTCTCTCCACCACTTCATAATCATAATCACTGTCAGCAGGACGAGGAATTTCATCATCATCTACTTGCAAAGGTTCGATTGATGTAGGAGGAAGAGATTTGGACAATAAAATATCATTCACAAGAACTTCAGCCCGAAGATGAACTTGACGAAGAAGTGCTCTCTGATGATTCCTATCTTGAATATCCTTAAAGTAAGCAAGATAATCAAGTCTTCTTTCTGCTCGGTCGCGAGAACCAGTAAGGACAGAGACGAGTAGTGCATTTTGTTTGCGAATTTTGGCATATTTAGCCCCCAAAACAGAAATGGAGGAATAAAGATTTTTCTCAGACTCTGTGAAAAGTAAAATACAAAATTTCAGTAAGATGAAGAACTCAAAAAGATATGACAAAGAAAAGATAGTTAAGGCAGTCAAACTATTATGACTACCTTCCTTTTGTGAAATAAGGTGTTGAATCAAGGTCAGACAACTATTCTCCCAACGGTCCATCGCATCATCAAATTCATCTCCAACTAAACCTTTAAGTCGAGACTGGAGATTTTTCTCTTTAGAAATAAGAAAAGCATTTTTCTTCGCAAGTGAAGAATAAGATTCTTCTAATTTGGAATATTGTTCTTTAAGTTGGTTCGCCTTTACACTTAAAGCTATTCTACCTTGAATGAGTGTATCTCTTTCAGCGATAGATGACTCTGTTACTTCTTTAAGTTCATTTCTCAAAGAGCGAAGAGATTGTTCTTGGTTATCACATACTTTCTGAAGGATGCTAAGTTGTTGCGAAGATATCACCATCTTGTTTAAACAAGTTCGCTTCTCTTGAGATAGAGTTTTATTCTCATCTGATAAAGTTTCCATCCCTAGATTAGCTTTAGTTAAAGAATAAGAGAGGCGAGATATTTCATTACTTAATAAATTTTGCCTCTGAACTAATTGGGTATTTTCATTGGTAAGATTATTTATATGATCAACAGAATATGAATAGAGGTTATCTAATTGGTTATATTGATCCGTCAAAATCTCTTTATCAACACGGGCTTCTTCAACAGCAGATTCAAATTGATATCTCTCCATTATTCGTTTCTGGTTTAAGGCTTAACATGCGAAAAAGGGATTTCAAGGACAATTAAATATGGAAAGGACAAAATCATTAGAAAGGCAAATTGAAGACACAGATAAGGAAATCATACCTCTCAGTTCATCATTCTTCTTGCGAAGATTGTCGCGATCCAGCGAAACATTCTGGAGCTTTTGATTTTCTAGACGAAGAGCATTACACTCTAAAGTCATCATTTGTAGATTCTTATTCAAGGTTTCAACCTCTTTTTCCAAAGCTATTTGCGAAGCAGCTCTGTCAGAGCCAAAATACTTACTCAGAATTTCGCAAACACCAAAATAGACAGGATCAATGGGAGACTTCTTAACATCATCCAGAACCTCAGACAAAACTTTGAAAGCAATATTTAAAGGAAGAGGCTCAGGTAGAGAACTGCCAATGATAGAATATTGGGAAACATTATCAATAGGAGGACAAGAAGTTTCATTTACAGAAGGATTAATAAGGGGGGTTTCAATTATTGAAAGGTTAGTTGAAGGGATGAAATCTGAGGCAAACTTTTCGCGAATTGGAGATAATGGTTTAACTTGCGAAGATGTCGCAGGGGATTTTGAAGGGATAAGTAAGTGAAAGGGAACAGAGGTTTCAACGGTTTTGAGGTGACGAGATTTCTTGAGAGGTTTGTTGGCATCCTTATCACCCTGCGAATCAAAATCCAGATAAGAAACAGAGGCAACCATATTGTTATTAGAAAAGAATAATGTTTCTTACTACCTTATGATCCGCAGACTTTCTTTTGTTTACAACAACCTTATGCTGCGATTTGGGAATATTAGGGTTCTGAACCATAAATTTGGTATTAAAGGCGTTTTTGCTGAAATAACAACAGAATGGGAATCACATAAACAACATCAAATAAGGCAGCAAGCAAGATCAATTTCAGCAAAACCCATAAGAAAGAAAAAATAAAACTAACCTCGATGAATCCATGGAATACACCAGCAGGAAGATTAATTCGTAAAAATTAAAAAAGAAGAAAATTACGAACAATGAAGATCTACAGAGGGAACAGTATGGGAATGGACGAAGAATTAAGAAGATTGAAGAAGGAAGATAGAAGAAAAATTACAGCAGAGGAATTTACGGAGAAAATGATGAAGTTGCAGAGAAGATGAAAAAGAGAGTAAAAAAGAAGAAAATGGAGAGTAAGAAGAGTATATATAGAGGAGATTTTCGAGAAGATAAACACAATTAATACGAAAAGACGTGAGCGGTTGAAAAGCAGCGGTTACAGAAGACGTGTCAAGGAACATATCGGAGAAAGGATACGTGTGATAAATACAGAATATGAAGTGATGGATAGCTGCGGCGTTTCTCACATCGTTCTCTGCTTCGCATAAAAGATATGAGAAGAGGAAAGATGTAGGATCCGAATCTCGCAGCAATAATGTCTCAGCGAAATTATTAACAACACAACACGACAGTGTCGCAGAACAACTTCAGAAACGACATAATAAACGACATCAGCCAAATCATGAGAAAAGTGTGACGATCCTGCGAAAATGAGGAAGTTTGTGAGATTGATATTTGTAAGGTTGCGAGAATGTCGCAACCATATCCGAAAATAAAGGAAAGATTAGTTGCCATCCACTATGTATTTCCCTATAAATAGTCATTCAGTTGTAAAGAAAATGGGAGAGATCTTTTTTGAGTAAGAAGCAAGTAAATAGGAGAGAGAAAATCTGCAGTGGTTATATTTGATTCCTTTATCTTTTCTTGTAAGATTGTTTAAAGATTCATCAATATAATTAAGATTGTTAATCCAAAAATGAGTTGAATGTTAATGAAATCTTGTGAGGGGTGTAGTGTAGGATTTCGTGCAACTACATTGTTGGTTCAACAGTAGTTAACCAAATGCTTAGCCATATGAGCACTTTCATATCAACCATATTATTCTTCACCATAACTAGTTCAAATGACTCAAATGAACTAGTTAGAGAGTTGTTCAATTGCTTAGATCTTATAGAAGTATACAAGACACAATCAAAGCAAAAAAGATTTGATTCACTCGAATCGATTCGTGAACGTTATAGTCACGGTTTGCAAAACTTGCATTCCTTAGTTAATATAAGTATAAGTTCACGAATAATCGTTTTTAGAATTTAACCAACCTAAGTACGCGGACCAGGTACATGGACTTAAGTACCCGGAATAAGTTTGTAAATAGTTCGCAAACTCCAACATATTTTCTCGGGAAGAGAACCTCCGACAGTACAAGGACTGGGTACGCGGACTGGGTTCTGGTTTCCTGAGCAGCAAAGTACACAGACTTTGGTTCAAGGAGTAAGGACTTATACATGTATGTGTTACCACACAATGCTTATATCCAACAATGGATATAATCTAAACTCACATTTCAATCATTGAAACATTCTTAGAGGACGTTATATAGTTGTTATTCGCAAACCATTTTTCGTCAAAGCCATTTTCAAGTGATTGAAAAATGACTTTCGTCACTAGGTAAAGATGAACTTGGCCAAAGTGAAAGCTTACCAACACATATTTCGAGAAATAGATAAGAAAGATAAACTCGGCTCGAAATAGCAAATGTGTATAATCAAAGTCTATATAGAAAAACGACTTTTGTCTCAAGATAGTAGATAGAGTAGATGGACTTTTGAGTGATAGATAAGTTCAAGTATCCACATACCTTTTAGTCGATGAAGTTCCGCCAGTTCCTTGAGTAGTTCTTCATCTTGTATGATGATCGCCATGGAGTTCTTGATCTCAACTACACTTTCTATCCTAGTCCGAGACTTAGCTATAGTAGACTAGAAATCAAGACTTATAGTTTTGATCACTAACATTGACAAACATGCTTGAGATAGCAACGCATGCGAGTTCGACCGAGCAGTGCTCTAACAATCTCCCCCTTTGTCAATTTTAGTGACAAAACTATCAATACATATGGAATACAAAAATAGATAAATAAACTTTTGTAGCTCTTCTTCCACATGCCTAATCTTCAACATTACTCGAAATCTTCGTCACTACCAAGTACTCCAATGATTCCAAAGGTTGTAAGTTCAGCATCATAGTTGTTGAAAATCCGTAGCTATAACAATGAGAGAACAAGAATTCTCAATCATTGTTATACAGTGTCATAGTATTATTATACAACATCAAAGTTCAATTGTATCACAATTTCGATAACAGTACTATGGTGATATGTATCACTCCCCCTCAGTCAATACTCCATCTCACATGGAAACCACTCCCCCTTACATAATGATCCGAAAACCATATGTATTTTTAGTGTGAACTACACATTAATTCTCACCCTTTTTGTCAATAAAATTGGCAAAGGTACGAAAACGGGATCCTAATAAAAATTTCCATAGAGACATTTCATGACCAAAAGTAAGTACATATCAACTTATTTATATGCAATCATATAGCTGAAGCTAAATGCTTTCATCAAGGAGTTTATAAATATACAAGATAACTCTTATAATATTCCACAGCCGCACTCCCTACAAAGATTTGGCAATTAAGCACAAGTTCAATTAAGAACTTACCTCCATAATATGTCATTCCCGAAAGAACAACAAGAGCGACCTTAATTTCATAAAAAATGAAGGATTTCTTTGGACATAACTGTTGATGGTGGATTTTTGTTTAAGGATAAAATTGAAAAAGCCGAATTTTAATAGGCTGACATCATGTAAAGGATAAAGCCATTTGAGTGATGAATACTTCATCACTTTATTAATTCACCTAAAATGGAGCATGTGGCAACAATCCCTGTGAATTAGATACACACAGAACGGAGCATGTAGCAACAATCCCGATTTTCTGTGGATTTATAGCATTATTAGTTAATGCCTTATTAGCCTTGTATTTCATGTGATGTTCCCGGGAACCCTCACTATTGGTGCGTCATGAGGACTGAGTGTTGCTCCTAACTGAGTAACACGAATCTCCGAGTGTCAATAGTGAGGCATGCACGAAATGCACGTACAGGCTATATCTCGGTGTGTTATACTAGCCCGATCGAGTAAAGTCTCTCGGTGTGTTATACTATCCCGATCGAGTAAAGTCTCTCGGTGTGTTATACTAGCCCGATTGAGTATAATCTGGACTGCTCGTGCCAGTCTCAGAAATAATCATGACCATGCAGGTTGGCCGCATGATTCGATAGCCTAGACGATCCTCAGTAGGAGCAGGCTATCACCACAATGACCACCAGCTGGCCCGTTTTTGCCCTGGTCGGTCGAATACATACCACGCCATTCAAATAGCCACCAAACGCCAGCCCAGAGTTGGATGTTCAGGATGGTGTGGAGCAGAAGGATCGCGCGACAAGGGCCGACCAAGGCAGACTTAAAAACAGTTACGGTCGTCCAACATCGCCGGCACAGTTGGACGGCATAGATTGTTCCAAGTCCGGTCGGACAAGTACCGTGGTGTACACTGGCGGGCCCCTTCCTACCTGCATAATCGATCCTCCCCTGACCTAGCTACGGAATGACGTGCGGTTTCCTGAAGTTGGGCCGGCGTGAGGCTTAAAGGGTCGCAGGAAATTCCACTAAGGGTCTCAAATTGATCACGACCATCCAACTTCACCAGCATGTTTGGATGGCTTAGATCAGACCTATGACTGTCAGTCAGGTATCACCATGTTCACCACCGTCCCAATGTGGGTCCCACGTGGTCGGCCAATCCAAACGAAGAGCATAGCATGCAAACTCGTCCGACCAAAGTAGCATGCGCGCGACCAACATAAAATCGTAATTAGGGTTTGCGGCATATTACATGTGTTGTAAATCGATCACGAGCGTCCATCTTCGCCAGCCTGGATGAAGGGTGCATGAATAGACTAAGGAGGTCCAGAGAGTATCTACATGATCACCGTAGGCCCGTCTACCTCTATGTACGACCGACCTGAGCAAGGCAGGACCAGACGACTCGATTCGTGTGCCCTGAAGGTGGCATGTCGCGCCCCTTTTGAAATCCTTTGCGGCACAGTATTCCTGCCGAAAATCGATCTCAGCCACTCCTCTTTACCGGTAAACTTGAGTGGCCTAGATCGCATCTTCATGGGGCAGTGAGATATGGACATGCACACCGGCAAGCCGTCTACACGCCTGCCCGGTCGGTCCTGTCAAAACACCTCCCATGCTTGGTTTTGACCAAGCTGAAGAGTGATGCTTGCGCACCTCTTCAAAACCCTAAAACTTCATCAATGGTCGCAGATGAGCGTCATATATCATCTTATCCGTCCATCTCTACCAGCTTGGTTAGGCAGCCCAGGCTAGGAGTTAAATGGCCAATAAGGTGTCGTGGTGATTACCATCCGTCACTCTACCACATCATGTGATCGGCCAAGGGAGGGCTTGCCTGTGCAACCTCCAAACTATCATTCGAAGATAGCTAAGCATGCATCTGTTCTAAGACGCTTAATCCGCGACTTACTCCGTTAAGCCTTAAAACAACGATGCTTCATACACATTGATTATATTCGATGCATTACATGTATAGAGTACACACGATATATTCATGAGTATCGACTTCCTAAATAACTTAGTTATTTAACCTAGCACCGTATGCTACCTTTAGTGGGTCCCACGATCCACACAATCGAGACATCAAGCATGTCACAAACTAGGGGATACATACTGGGGTATTTGTCTGGCGGTTTACAGCGTGCAGCGTGCAATGCGCCATCACAAGAACGTGTCAGGAAGACATGGACGGTTAGTGATGATGGGAGAAGTGGGCTTATACATGATCGTGTGAAAATCACTAACACGACTCTACTACTCCATCACTCCACCTCCTCCACTTCCCACGAGATACGTGGGTTAGGCTCAATGACTTGTATAAATAGGTTCTCCTCCCTATTTCCAACACAGACAAGACATAAATCAAGTGTTGATATAACGTATTCAAACACTCAGAGTTGATTGCTTACATTTTTTGCAAGCCAGATCATCTTTCTGATACAAGTCATAAACAGCCAACACCTTCACACTCTCAACACCTACTTCGCTTCCCTCCCTAAGATCAACCCCATCTCCTTCACTTTGTGACCGAAGCAAGTCTGGAACGACCATTTCTTGGTTTAGGCCAGAATTGTATAGATTGATCTCTCGAATCAGAAAGCACTCCTGTGCAGTGCATTTGTTTAGGGTTTATATTCATTTCTCATCCACACACCCCAAATTACCAAAACCAGCAGAAATAGTTTTCACCCATAAACAATTGGCGACCATAGTGGGAGATTAATATCTCGGTTGTGAAGTCAATTTCTTCAATACTAATTCAATTTTACTGATTTCGAAAATGGTGGATCTTAGGTCTGGATCAGCAACCAATCCTGACGGGACTATCGCTGACAACACTCTCGGTGTTGATATCCCAATCAGTGGTGTGACCTTGCAGGCAGTCAATACCATCAATGTATCTCGTGGAATTACTTCGTTTACTACCAGGACCAGCGGAGCAGGAGGAGATATTCCATTGGGCGTGACACCTCCTATCACCAGAGCCAGAGCAGCCGCAAACCCTGGCATCTCTTCAAGTGTAACGCATCCAGCAGTCACCAGAGCAACTGCCACTCCTCCATAAGGACGAGGAGCTGGAGGAGCCAGAGGAGGACAACCCCCTATTACCATGGTGGATTTGATGGAGAGACAAGAAGTTCTCGCTAGGGACCAAACGAACATGGCTACAACTCAGAAAGAGGTACTCGCTTTTCTTGAGACATTAACTGATCGATTGCCACAAGAGCCGCGACAACCCCTGGAGCCAACAAGGAACGTATTCAACGCACCCGGAGAAGGTACTTCAGTGGTGCGCGCCTACATGGACCTGATCAAAGAAGCGATAAACGACATACTCGATCTTCTCATCAAGATGACATCAGATATGAGCGGTCCTGTCATGGAGACTCCTACACTGGGGACTGATCCTCACAACGATCCTCCTCAAGCCAATAGTTTCACTATGAACCATAGGTCGGTGGATCAGGAAGCGGCTTCAGTGGAAAGTTTATGCGAACTTTTACACCTCTCGAAGAATCAGCGGGCGGAGACGTTTTATGCAATCAATCAGAGGAAGGTCACAACCGTGCCCTACATGTTACCGCACGCATCAAGGATTCAGAGTTCAAGAGGGCCCTTATCGACACAGGACCGTCTTCGAATGTGATTACTCTCAAGACTCTCAAGACAACCAAGGTTCACTCGGGCAAGATCGTACGGAAGCCTACTACAATGACAGACTTCGAGGGAAACCAAACCAACACGTACGGGTATGTCAACCTGAATTTATCTGTAGGGCACGTCCAGTCAAAGGTGAAATTAGAAGTCATAGAAAGAGAGCCAGACTACCACATGATATTGGGGAGACCGTGGCTTCATGACATTAGGATTGTCCCTTCGACATATCACCAGTGCCTGAAGACTATGCTGAATAAAGAAGTCGTTCGTATCCCTGCATCGCTGTCTCCCTATGCACTGATATGTGGAGTGCAATTGTTTGAACAAAGAGAAGCTCCGCAGGAAGGATCAGACGAAGTTCATTGCATGCCACTCCCCACGTGGGCGTCAATTCAGGAGGAGGACCGACTCGCATCATTGAGGGCTAAGCCTCACGATGCATCTTTGCTGACAAGGCGTTCTTCTTCATCCGGTGAAGCCGCAACCCACGCTCACGCTAAGAGGGAATGAACTTTTGTGGAAAGCCTTGACCAGAAAAGGAAAACCGTATACTGACGCCACTATTAGCAATGAGCAGGAGAGACTGTTACCCAGTCTCCCCGCCCAACGGAATGCTACAACAATGACGATCCACGGGAAGAGGTGTTGGATGCTCCACCACAGCTGCAAGACGGCACCAACTCCACAACTGATGAGATCGAAATCATTAACATCGGGAATGAGGAATATCCTAGGCCTATCTCCACCAGCTAAACCTTGTGTACGGATGAATGCATGAAGCTTGTACAACTTCTCAAAGAATACCAGGACATATTCGCTTGGACGTATGAAGAAATCCCCGGTCCATATGAAAAATTGGTCACCCACCATCTACATATCATACCTGGAGCCAAGCTGATCAAGAAATCTCCGAGGCAATTCAGGCACGAGACAGAAGAGCAAATCAAGACTGAAATTCAGAAGTTGCTTGCTGCTGGCTTCATTAAGCTCATCCATCATCCGACCTGGTTGGCTAATGTGGTCCTAGTGAAAAGAAAAACGGACAGATCAGGTGCTGCGTGGATTTCAGAGACTTGAACAAATGCTGCCCCAAAGACGATTATCCTCTACCTAACACTGCATGTTAGTAGACTCCATCAGCGTACACGACATGTTCTTCTTCATGGATGGATATAACGGGTACAATCAGATAAGGATGTACGAGCATGACGCAAGTAAGACAGCTTTTCGAACTCCTCTCGGAAATTTTTATTATACCGTAATGCCATTCAGCTTGAAGAATGCCGGTGCGACGTATCGACGCGCTGTGACGGCAATCTTCCATGACATGATGCATAAGCAAGTTGAAGACTACGTGGATGATATAGTAGTCAAACCCAAGACTCAAGCTATCCTCACAATGCCACTGTCGCGAACCGTGAAGGAGCTCCAAACCTTCATGAGCAAGGTGAAATCTTATACCTGGTAGCCCATCTTGTTGCTTCGTTCACCCCCTTGCTGAAAAAAGAAGCAAGTTTCGTCTGGACCGCACTACAACAGGAGGCATTTCGAAAGATTCAACGAATATTGTCATCTCCAAATCATCGCAAAGGGTTCGCCTATTATGTCAGCCCGGACAAGAGCGAGCCTGGGACATCTTCAGATCTACTGGAGCCGACACCTCAAGGGAGAAACCTCAAGAAGATAGCGATGTACGCATCATCTTGTCGAGGAAGAATCCGCAGCTTGGGCGAATCACTCTATCATACTTAAGAGGAATGCTTCAGTGAAACATCAAACATCCGAATGATTATGTCAAGAGGTCCCGAATTCAGGCAGTGGAGGGTCACGATCCGAATGTAACTTAACAACAAGTGGTGTAATTGTGTATCAATAGGACGGTACCTGTCAATCGTGCTTTGTCGAAGAACCTGCACTTTCAGACATCCGTGAAGCTGCTAAACACTCAGTTGAGACCTTCCCTACTAGAAGGAACAAGCTCTACCACTATATGAAGACTGCCAAGTTCGTGCCCGTGGCTATCACGCCTCTCCCTGCCATTCTCTTCTGATCAAAGATGCTGCCAAAAACCGTTGTTTCTCGCCGATTGATACCATCCAGAGCTTCACCATATCAACGACCACTACGTACAAAAGGTAATCTAAACTTCTGCATATTTTTACCCATGGAGAAGTAATATGATTACTAGTATGAATGCTGGATGGCGATACCTTTATTATGGTAGACCCATCGGGCATACAAGATAGAGCCACGTAGACCACGCTTGGGGACTGAGGCTCAACATGAAATTCCTTCGCCGTCAGTCAAGAACTTCTTCAACACAAGAGAAATGGTCAATCAAGAAGCATGTAATTCTCAAGGGTAAACCAAACTGAAGAAGAAGCCGCTTCAACACTCTCTCCGGCAGAAGCCGCTTCAATACTTTCTCCAGGAGTCACCTCGACGTCCGCTCCAGAAGCTGCTTCAACGCTCCCTCCATCAGAAACCGCTTCAATGCTCTCTCTCCAGAAGAAGGCGTTTCAGCTCTCTCCAGAAGAAGGCGTTTCAGCTCTCTCTCCAGAAGAAATCGCTTCAACACTTCAACGCTCTTTCCGGGACCCGCTTAGACGTACGCTCCAGAAGCTTCTTCAACGCTCTCCAGACCTGCTCGCTCCAGAAGCTGTTTCAATGCTCTCTGCAGGACCCACATTCACATTTGAGCACACAAGGTTCATTTTTGAGCAAAGCAAGCACGCGGTGGGTCCCACGTTCGAGCGAAGCAGGCAGCAAGGCCGGTGTTTGGTCAAGATAGCAGGGTCGGTGTTTGGTCGAAGTAGCAAGGATGACACTCGAGTAAGCATATCAACCGTATGGGCAACGTTTGAAACATGTACACGGTGGACCCGTGTTTGATCGAAGCATGCACAACTGCCCATGTTCGAAGCAAGCATGCTCGCATCGGATCCCACGTTCGACCAAAGCAGGCACGCACTGGACCCACGTCTAACCGAAATAGGCACAGCAAGCTTACGTTCGATCAAGCAGGCGCATGATGAGTCCCACGGTTGAGCGAAGTAGGCGGGCCCACGTGCCTATCAAACAGGTGCAACAAGGTGACGTTTGGTCGAAGCATATACATGGTGGGGTCCACATTCTTCCATGGTTACATGCACGGTTTTCTGTGGGAAGAGGAGCATAAGAGTTATATTCCCTTCTTGGCTCAAATACCCGAAGGAGGAAACCGGTCCCACCAAGGTCGTGGTCACACCCAGCGTACCCAAATGGATGATTGCAGGGCTGGTCAGAACTCCTCCAAGTAAACTTCATTTATCTTGTCTTTTTGCGTGCATACTGTCACCATCTCATGCCTACCCCAAATGCTGTAACCATTGTGTGCTAGGCAGGGGACTTAATGTTGATGGTGGATTTTTGTTTAAAGCTAAAATTGTAAAAGCCGAATTTTAATAGGCTGACATCCTGTAAAGGATAAAGCCATTTAAGTGATGAATACTTCTTCACTTTATTAATTCACCTAGAATGGAGCATGTGGCAACAATCCCTGTGAATTAGATACACCCAGAACGGAGCATGCAGCAACAATCCCGCTTTTCTATGGATTTATAGCATTATTAATTAATGCCTGATTAGCCTTGTATTTCATGTCCTGTTCCCGGGAACCCTCACTATTGGTACGACATGAGGAATGAGTGTTGCTCCTAAAAGAGTAACACGAATCTCCGAGTGTCAATAGTGAGGCATGCACGAAATGCTCGTATAGGCTATCTCTCGGTGTGTTATACTAGCCCGATTGAGTAAAGTCTCTCGGTGTGTTATACTAGCCCGATTGAGTATAATCTGGACTGCCCGTGCCAGTCTCAGAAATAATCATGACCACGCAGGTTGGCCGCATGATTCGATAGCCTAGACGATCCTCAGTAGGAGCACGCTATCACCACAATGACCACCAGCGGGCCCGTTTTTTCCCTGGTCGGTCGAATACATACCACGCCCTTCAAATAGCCACCAAACACCAGCCCAGAGTTGGATGTTCAGGCTGGTGTGGAGCAGAAGGATCGCGCGACAAGGGCCGACCAAGGCAGACTTAAAAACAGTCAGGCCGTCCAACTTCGTCGGCACAGTTGGACGGCGTAGACTGTTCCAAGTCCGGTCGGACAAGTACCATGGTGTACGCTGGCGGGCCCCCTTCCTACCTGCATAATCGATCTTCCCCTTACCTAGCCACGGAATGACGTACGGTTGCCTGAAGTTGGGCCGGTGTGAGGCTTAAAGGGTCGCAGGAAATTCCACTAAGGGTCTCAAATTGATCACGATCATCCAACTTCACCGGCATGTTTGGATGGCTTAGATCAGGCCTATGACCGTCAGTCAGGTATCACCATGTTCACCACCGTACCAATGTGGGTCCCACGTGGTCGGCCAATCCAAACGAAGAGCATAGCATGCAAACTCGTCCGGCCAAAGTAGCATGCGCGGGACCAAATTAAAACCCTGATTAGGGTTTGCGGCATATTACATGTGTCGTAAATCGATCACGAGCGTCCATCTTCGCCAGCATGGATGAAGGGTGCGGGAATAGGTTAAGGAGGTCCAGATAGTATCTACATGATCATCGTGGGCCCGTCTACCTCTATGTCCGACCGTCCAGAGCAAGGCAGGACCAGACGCCTCGATTCGTGCGCCCTGATAGTGGCATGCAACACCCCTTTGGAAATCCTTTGCGGCACAGGATTCCTGCCGCAAATCGATCTCAACCACTCCTCTTTACCGGTAAACTTGAGTGGCCTAGATCGCATCTTCATGGGGCAGTGAGGTATGGACATGCACACCTGCAAGCCGTCTACACGCCTGCCCGGTCGGTCCTGTCAAAAACACATCCCATGCTTGGTTTCGACCAAGCTGAAGACTGATGCTTGCGCACCTCTTCAAAACCCTAAAACTCCATCAACGGTCGCAGATGAGCGTCATATATCAACTTATCCGTCCAACTCTACCAGCTTGGTTAGGCAGCCCAGGCTAGGAGTTAAATGGCCAATAAGGTGTCGTGGTGATTACCATCCGTCACTCTACCACATCATGTGATCGGCCAAGGGAGGGATTGCTTGTGCAACCTCTAAACTATCATTCGAAGATAGCTAAGAATGCATCTGTTCTAAGACGCTTAATACGCGACTTACTCCGTTATGCCTTAAAACAACGATGCTTCATACACATTGATTATATTCGATGCATTACATGTATAGAGTACACACGATATTTCATGAGTATCGACTTCCTAAATAACTTAGTTATTTAA
This sequence comes from Papaver somniferum, assembly GCF_003573695.1. Lineage (NCBI taxonomy): Eukaryota > Viridiplantae > Streptophyta > Magnoliopsida > Ranunculales > Papaveraceae > Papaver > Papaver somniferum. The sequence goes on from NC_039362.1 coordinate 68,991,038, forward strand.
CCTAGCACCGTATGCTACCTTCTGTGGGTCCCACGATCCACACAATCAAGGCATCAAGCATGTCACAAACTGGGGGATACATACTGGGGTATTTGTCTGGCGGTTTACAGCGTGCAGCGTGCAACGCGCCATCACAAGAACGTGTCAGGAAGACATGGACGGTTAGTGATGATGGGAGAAGTGGGCTTATACCTGATCGTGTGACAATCACTAACACGACTCTACTACTCCATCACTCCACCTCCTCCACTTCCCACGAGAGACGTGGGTTAGGCTCAATGACTTGTATAAATATATTCTCCTCCCTATTTCCAACACAGACAAGACATAAATCAAGTGTTGATATAACATATTCAAACACTCAGAGCTGATTGCTTACATTTTTTGCAAGCCAGATCATCTTTCTGATACAAGTCATAAACAACCAACACCTTCACACTCTCAACACCTTCTTCGCTTCCCTCCCTAAGATCAACCCCATCTCCTTCACTTTGTGATCGAAGCAAGTCTGGAACGGCCATTTCTTGGTTTATGCCAGAATTGTATAGATTGATCTCTCGAATCAGAAAGCACTCCCATGCAGTGCATTTGTTTAGAGTTTATATTCATTTCTCATCCACACACCCCAAATTACCAAAACCAGCAGAATAGTTTTCACCCATAAACAATAACAAATCACATACAAATATGAATTTGAATCCAAAAATACTCAATTAGATTAACCACAAGAGAACCCATAATTAATCTAATCGGAATTGCTCAACATAAGAGAACTTACGGAGCCTCACAGTATATACATAAAATATGGATCAGGGAAGATCAATACTGCGAATATACAAGGATTCATTCTATTTTCCACCACTATTTACACAATGACATACAATAGACATAATCCTCATAAACAAAAGTTCATCCTATCTTCCATCAATATCTGCATAATGACATAATAGGTTTTAAAATTTTGTATTGTCAAAAGTGCACTCATTCTTTTATCAATACATGCATATCGACATACGAAGGACTTAACTTTTGACAAGGTATGGGACAATCATAGTTCACGGACGCAAACACACATATCCCATAACAAATTGCAATATATAAAACCATAAAGATTAATACTGCAAAAAATCATCTTCCAAACAATTTTTTAGAATTTAGACAAATAAAACTAAAAACATGAAGATGAAAACGTTGGACATAGCTACGTGTAAAGACAATAATGGTTATTCCAAAATCTAGTTATTCTACTAAAAAAACAAGAAAATAAAATTCTTAATAGAAGATTTACTAGGCAAATAAGATCAAAGTTCATCGAGAACCGCATACCTTTCAATGAATCCATCAAAGAAGGTATCACTGGTTTCCTTTATTCTCTTGACCGTAGACACACCATGTTCGTGAGTTAGAACACTAACTTTACGATCAACAACCCGAGCAAGTTGTATAGACTTGACGCAGTCTATGATGAGTTTCTTTTGATTTCGTATCAGAATATTCTGATTAGCAAGGATTCTGGCCTGACCATCTAAGAGTTGGTTTATTTGCAGTTGAAGATTTGCAAACTCGACCTTTGAATCTTTCTGAAAACGCATTAAATCATTGACAGAATCATCAATCCAGGAGTTGTGATACTTTCTTTCAAGCATCTTCTTTAGAACCAACTCTTGAATTGATTCACGTCCTTGAGTGTCATCCTCCATATCAAGGTGCACAATCTCTTGAGATTTTGCAGAGTTCTCCATATAATTTTTTGTTAGGGATGGAAAAACACAATATAGAGTAAATATATATGTGTTTATAAACAGGAGAAGAGAACTCTTGTTATGGAAACCCTATGAACTCGCAAGAGGAGGACGCGAACGTTTGTGGACCGTCAGCAGAAAAACTCAAAAAAAAAATATACAACATACTTGAGCATTTCTCAATAATTTTCCTTGCACCTCTCAAGTTAGAAACAAGGAAAAGAATACCTGGAATCGGGTGGTAGAGTGAGAAATAATCCCACTATGATCATTGAGAAAGGGGTTGTACATATCATCTGACAGTTTGAACTTTGTGTTCTTCACCTTTCTTCGGTTGACTTTATCCCAGAAGAGTAAGACACAACTTGTTTAACATATCCATCAAAAGGTTTTCTCTGAGAACTAAATCTAGGACCTCTTGAGATTTGTTCAAGAGGATCAGGATAGAGAGGAATCCGTTTTTTAGAATTAGACTTACCAGATTCATTCTTATAAACATAGGGAATTGTTCATTAGTGGCACAAGAATTTATACCATTAGGATGAACATGTACCCTGTGATGATTTCTAGAAAAGAGATCATTTTTATGAGGTTTCTGGTTTTCTATGGGCACGAGATTCACTGCAGAAGTCGGCAGACTATTTACTCCATTGATAGTAGAAAGAAGCAAATTATGAAGATACGAGATTTGCTTCCTCCTGGAAAAACAATGAATAACAAAGTGATTCTTTTTCACACAAAATGTACAGGTTCGTGAAGGAGAAGCAATAACTAGCACCTGTTTTAACTTCATAGCCATATGAGAAGATTGTAAGTCATGTAAGCCTTTCTTGACACAACCTTCTTCTGGAGGGCATCTCTTCATGTGTTGTAATTCTGAGAATTAGTTGGTACAAAAGAATTTCTCCTTAAGACAGAGTTTTCCTTTTCCAAGGATCTGCACTAATCATGGGCTAGAATAAGAGATGCACTTAGTTTCTCTTTTTCGACATGAAGTCTGTTTAAATCTGATGAATGCGTCTCGATCAAACGTTTTTCTCTAATTGAGTCTTCCTTGAAAATATCCTCAAGAACACTAATCTTTTCACACTGTAGAGTAGTTTCTTGGAGAAGTTTTTCAATATTGTTAGAGAAGGACTCAATGATGTTATAGAGTTCACGTTCTCGACCAAGAGACTTTTCAAATTCATTAATAAGCTGAGCATGATCCTAAAAATCAATAGCCTCAGTAGAATTTTTTGAGATTCTGGTGAGCTCCATTTCAGCTTTTGCCATAGTGTCAAATGTCTCATTGGAAGGAGAGATGTCAACATTTGATGGAACAACCTTCCTACCTCGGGATTCGGAAGAATCAGATAAGGAGTAATCCTTTGAGGTGTTCCCAAGACATTTGGCATAGTTAAGAGCTTTAGAAGACATTTTGGTATGTGTATATGCCAGAGAAGAGATTCTGTCCTCAGACTCAGATTGCCACAAACACAGACTTGTAAGGTCTTTAAACGTGTTTGCCTGCTCAGATACCAATTGAAAAAGCGAGAATATAACAACCACACCCAATATTTCGATTAGCAATCTGTATGGACTAACTCCAATATACTTTCAAGAGAATCAACTAGACTCAATCTTAATAAAGTATATCAAAGAGTTATAATATCTCGATCTCTCGATTTAATTCTTACTCAAGCAAATAGAAATCTGCGAGTCTAATTAAATACAAGAGAGATAACTTGGATGGTACCAAAGACCAATATCCAAGTGTCAATCAATGTAAATCAACAACCAAAGGTTGGATATTTTAATTGATTGATTCAAACGCACAACCTGTGATATTTCAATTATAAAGATAAACAATATAATGTGGAAAAGAAATAACACAGACACTGGAAGTTTTGTTAACGAGGAAACCGCAAATGCAGAAAAACCCCGGGACCTAGTCCAGATTGAACACACACTGTATTAAGCCACTACAGACACTAGCCTACTACAAACTAACTTCGGTCCGGACTGTAGTTGAACCCAAATCAATCTCACACTGATCCAAGGTACAGTTATGCTCCTACGTCTCTGATCCCAGCAGGATACTACACACTTGATTCCCTTAGATGATCATACCCACAACTAAGAGTTGCTACGACCCAAAGTCGAAGACTAAACAAATCTGTATCATATAGAAAAGTTTATTGTAATAGATAAATCTGTCTCCCACAGAAATACCTACGAGTTTCGTTCCGTATTTTGATAAATCAAGGTGAACATGAACCAATTGATAACCCGAACTTATATTCCCGAAGAACAACCTAGTATTATCAATCACCTGACAATAATCTTAATCGACGCGGCGAAAGAAGATATTGTGGAATCACAAACGATGAGACGAAGATGTTTGTGATTACTTTTATATCTTGCCTATCGGAGATATCAATCTCAAGCCAATCGTTACGATTGTACTCAATGCGATAGAAACAACAAGATCAGATACACAACTACAAGAAAGTAGTATCAGTCTGGCTTCACAATCCCAATGAAGTCTTCAAGTCGTTAACCTACAGGGTCTCGGCAGAAACCTAAGGTTAAAATAGAATCGACTCTAGCTTATACAACTAGTATCACACAGGAGGTGTGGGAATTAGGTTTCTCATTTGCTAGAGTTCTCCTTTATATAGTCTTTAAAATCAGGGTTTGCAATCAATGTTAGCTTAGTAACAAAGCATTCAATATTCACCGTTAGATGAAAACCTGATTAGATTCAAGCTAATATCTTTCAACCGTTAGATCGAAAAGTTAGATTGTTACACACAAATGAAATGCACATTTTAGGTTTGTGTAACCGTACCCAAACATGTACATTTGTTGGTTCAACAGTAGTTAACGAAATGGTTTGCCATATGAGCACTTTCATATCAACCATATTCTTCTTCACCATAACTAGTTCAAATGACTCAAATGAACTAGTTAGAGAGTTGTTCAATTGATTAGATCTTATAGAAGTATACAAGACATAATCGAAGCAAAAACGATTTGATTCACTCGAATCGACTCATGAACTTTATAGCCACGGTTTGCAAACTTGCATTCCTTAGTTAATATAAGTATAAGTTCACGAATAATCATTTTTAGAATATAACCAACCTAAGTACGCGGACTTAAGTACCCGGAATAAGTTTGTAAATAGTTCACAAACTCCAACAGATTTTCTCGGAAAGAGAACCTCCGACAGTACGCGGACTGGGTTCGCGGACTCTGTTCCGGTTTCCTGAGCAGCAAAGTACACATATTTTGGTTCAAGGAATAAGGACTTATACATGTATGTGTTACCACACAACGCTTATATCCAACAATGGTTATATAATCTAAACTCTCATTTCAATCATTGAAACATTCTTAGATGACATTATATAGTTGTTATTCACAAACCATTTTTCGTAAAAGCCATTTTCAAGTGATTGAAACATAACATCACTTTCGTCACTAGGTAAAGATGAACTTGGCCAAAGCGAAAGCTTACCAACACATATTTCGAGAAACAGATAAGCGAGATAAACTCGGCTCGAAATAGCAAATGAGTATAATCAAACTATATATAGCAAAACGACTTTTGTCTCAAGATAGTAGATAGAGTAGATGGACTTTTGAGTGATAGATAAGTTCAAGTCTCCACATACCTTTTAGTCGATGAAGTTCCACCAGTTCCTTGAGTAGTTCTTCGTCTTGTATGATGATCGCCATGGAGTTCTTGAGATCAACTACACTTTCTATCCTAGTCTGAGACTTAGTTGTAGTAGACTAGAAATCAAGACTTATAGTTTTGATTACTAACATTGACAAACATGCTTGAGATAGCAACGCATGCGAGTTCGACCGAGCAGTGCTCTAACAATATCAACTTTGTTTCGATGATTTCACATAGTCGAAACTTAGTGTATTCATCAAGGATTTTATAAAGATACAAGATAACTCGTACAATATTCCACAGCCGCACTCCCCCATAAAGACTTGGCAATTACGCACAAGTTCAATTAAGAACTCTCCCCCATAAAATGTCATTCCCGAAAGAAAAACAAGAGCGACCTTACTTTTACAAGAAAAGAAGGATTTCTTTGGACATTAACAAATCACATGAAATATGAATTTGTATCCTGAAAACTCAATTAAATTAACCACAAAGGAAACTCAATGATTAGTTTAATCAAAAATGCTCAACATATAAAACTTACGGAGCCATACAGTACTTTCACATACAAGTGGATCAGGGAAAGATCAATACTGCGGAATATTCAAAGATTCATTTTATTTTTCATCAAAACTTGCATAATAATACAATAGACTTAATCTTTGACCTATAATTCAAAAGTTCATTCTATTTTCTATCAATATTTGCATAATGACACAATAGACTTAACTTTCTATATATATGGGAAAATCTTAGTTCACAAACGTAAACACACATATCCCATGACATTATTTGCAATATATAAAACCAATAAAGATTAATACTGCAAAATCATCATTCAAATAAATATAAAAACATTGCAAGATGAAAATCGTTGGAAATAGCTATGTGTAATCACAATATATGCTATTCCAAACCCTAGTTATCCTTCTCATAAGAAGTTTTCTAGATATTAAGAACCAACAAGCTAAACACAAAAAAGACTCTTAAACCAACAAAACCGATCATGAAATGAAATCAAAGAGCTCTTCCGGAACCTTCATGAGTCTTGAGACCTTTGAGCTTGTGATTGAAAACATCCACTGCTTCTTCAAAGAAGATATGCTCATTGAGAAGATATTAACATGTGTTTTCATGCTTCAAAAAAAAACATGTGTCTTCAGGAGAACAAGGTCAAAGTTAACCTTTTTCAACTCAGTTCTTAACGCATCGAGACCCTTCATAGTATCAACGAGCTGCATTTTTGCTTCCTCAAAATATTTAAGAAAATCATGAACCACTTTGGCCGAAACCATCTCATCATTCTCAACATCTTGATGATTATAAGCATAGTAGCATGAGACATCAGAATAATCCTTAGGATTTCGAAATTTATTATCAACTTCTACTAGGGTTCTTGTCTTCTTCCCTTTGGACTCGAAACCAATACCTTTATCAAGAAAACCTCTTGTAAAATCACAAGTGCGAGGAGGTGAAAACATTTTTGACAAGAAGAAAATAACCTAGAATACGTGTACGTGACTCAATAGGATTGGTATTTAATAAGAGCACTGCTCGGTCGAAATCGCAAGCATTTTTATCTCAAGCTTGTTTGTCAAGTTTAGTTTCCAAAACTATAATTCTTGATTTCTAGTCTATTTATAGCTAAGTCTCGGATTATGATAGAATGTATAGTTGAGCATTAGACTTCACGACGTTCATCGATTGAAAATGAAGAACTACTATGGGGAGATTGTAGAACTTCATCAACAAAAGGTATGTGGAGACTTGAACTCATCTATCACTCAAAATTCTATCTACTCTATCTCCTATTTGAGACAAAACTCATATAGCTATATAGATTTCAATTATGGACATTTGATATTTCGAGCTGAGTTTAACTCGCTTACATATTTCTCGAAATATGTGTTGGTAAGCTTTCGCTTTAACCAAGTTCATCTTATATTCCTGACGAAAATCAAAAGATGATCATATGAAAATCTCCTTGTAGCATTTTACATGATTTGTGTGAGACAGTCATTTGATGTAGACTCGGAATATTTCGTATTGATTATTCGATCACTTGAAAATTGCTTTGAAGCTAATAGTTTGTGTGAGACGGCTATTGTCTTCTTCTAAGAATGTTTCAATGATTGAAATGGGATTTTAGAACAAATAACCATGATTGGATATAGCACTGTATGCGTACTTGTATGCTAACTGTTGCAAGTTATTCCAAGTGCGGGAACAATAGTATGCATACAGTATGCGTACTGGTTGGTTTAGTGAAAGTCTGGGAAACTTGTACGCATACCGGTACGCGTACTGGCGTGAGGTCCAGGTCCGGGAATTTCTGCTGAGTTTGGAAGGTATGCGTACCCGTTCGCATACTGGCAAACCCAAACTTAGTCCGGGTACTTAGGTATGCGTACCCGTATGCATACATGAGTAAGTTAAGTTATAAAATCGATTTGTTCATGAACTAATATATTTATATAATAAGGAGTACAATCTTTTGTAAACTGTGGCTATAATGTTCATGACTTGATTCGAGTGAATCAAAATCGATTTTGCTTCAATTGTGTCTTGTATACTTCTATGAGAATATAAACAATTGAACAACTCTAGAACTAGTTTCATTTGAGTCATTTGAACTAGTTATGGTTAAGATGAATGAGGTTGATATGAAATTGTTCATATGGCTAACTTCGGTTAACTATTGTTGAGCCAACAAAGTTGTACACGTTTAGGTACGGTTACTCATATCTAAATGAAGTCACTTTTCATTTGTGTGTAACAAGTTAAGTTCGATCTAACCGTTGAAAGATATTAGCTTGAGTCTAATCAGGTTTTCATCTAACGGTGAATATTAAATGCTTTGTTACCAAGGTAGCTCTGATTGCAAACCATGATTTGAAGACTATATAAAGGAAAACTCTAGCAACTAGGAAACCTAATCCCCACACCTCTTGTGTGATATTTTTTGCGACTAGATTCGATTCTCCTTTAACCTTAAGTTTTTCACGAAACCCTGTAGATTAACGACTTGAAGACTTCATTGGGATAGTGAAGCCAGACGCAACTATTTTCTCTGTAGTTGCGTATTCTGATCTTTCTATTTTCTATCGTGATTGAGTACTATCTTCTCTAAGATTTTCTCGATATTTAATCTCCGATAGGAAAGATAAAAAGTAGTCACAAACATCTTCGTCTCATCATTTGTGATTCCACAATATCTTGTTTCGCTACCATATGATTAAGATTATTGTGAGGTGATTGATATTTCTAGGCTGTTAACTATAATCCAGTCTGAAGTTAACTTGGAGTAGGCTAGTGTCTGTAGCGGCTTAATACAGTGTAGTATTCGAATCTGGACTAGGTCCTGGGGTTTTTCTGCATTTGCGGTTTCCTCGTTAACAAAACTTCTGTTTCTGTGTTATTTCTTTTCTGCATTATATTTGTTTATATAATTGAAATATCACAGGTTGTGCGTAAGTTCAATCAATTGTGAATCCAACCTTTGGTTGTTGATTAAATTGATTAACACTTGGATATTGGTTTTTGATACCGTCCAAGTTATTTCTTATATTCAATCAGGGTCGCAAATTCCTATTTGTTTTATTGCGGATTGAATTGAGAAATTGAGATATAACTCTTTGATATACTTTTCTTAAGATTGAGTCTGACTGTCTAGTTGATTCTCTTGAAAGTATATTGGAGTTAGTCCATACAGACTGCTAAGCGAAATATTGGGTGTGGTTGTTAGACCCCCGCTTTTCAGTTGGTATCAGAGCAGGAAAACACGTTTAAGACCTTATAAGTTTGTATTTGTAACGATCTGAATTTATGGACAGAAGTGCTATCTTTATAAACGTACCGCCATCCTTCGATGGCTCGAATTACTTATGGTGGAAAATTGCTATGCGTGCTTTTCTTCAAGCGCGTGATTTCAATCATGGGTTTACGTTGTTAATAGCTATGATCCTCCGGTTGTTATAATAAGCACTGTAACTGTTCCAAAGGATATTGGTGATTATGATTTTGTCGAGATTCTTGATGCAAAGTAAAATTCTGACGGACGGAATGCAATCATCCATGCCATTACCCCAGATCTTCAGCACCATGTGACTACGTGCACTCGGTCTAAAGATGCTTGAGATATCTTAGAAACCGTATTTGAAGGGAATACCTATGAAAAAAGCTATGCTTCAAAACATAAATTCTGATTGGGAAAACCTTCGTATGGCAGTTGAAGATTCATTTGATGAGTTTAATCACAAAGTGTCTGAAATTGTTAATGCATCCTTTGCATTGGGTAAGACTATTCCTAAATATGACATTGTTATGAAATTTCTCAGATCATTGCCATCTAGAAACGATTCTAAGAAACATGCCATCATTGAAGGAAATAACCTTGATGTGATTTCCAGAAATACTCTTGTTGAAAAGATAAAATTATTTGATCTTGATCAGAAAACAGTCAGAACATCTGCGTTCAAAGCTATGACCAACACAAGTGAATCTTCTAACTTGTCTTGGGATGATGAATGTTATTCATATCATGTTGATTTTGATAAATCACTGATTACACAAAAGATCAAGGATATTGTAAGAAGAAGCAAAAGATGTGAGAAAAGTCTCTCTATGGTTAATGCTTCAGATGATTCAATACAAGAAACATCATCCCAGGTTGTCAAAATCGTGCATACTTCCGATATGTGCAATGAACTTTCAGCTCTCGCAGCAGAAACTTCTTCCTGCTCACATTCTGATTCAGAGTTTGAGTCTGACAGTAAGATTTTTGAATTCTTGGATAAGTGTGGAGAATTTCACCAAGAAAATCTCCAACTAAAGGCTTCGTTGGAGAAACTTGAATCATCACTTCAGGTGAAAAATCTTGAGATAGATTGTCTTAATGATGAATTCACCAGAACCCTGTATCTGAAGGAAAAGAGATTAATACCCTTAAGTGTGACCTGCAAAGGTTGTCTGGAAGTTCTGACAAAATCTCAGCAATGTTATTTGGTCAGAAGTCTTTTGGATTCATAAATGGTTTAGGGTTTAAAAGAAAAACTGTAAGCACAAACAACTCACTTGTTCCAGCCAGTTTTGGAATAATTAATGATGAATGTTGTGATAAACATGAGGCAAATAAGAAAGACAATAAATCTTCCTTGATTTGTTCGTTTTGTGGAAATGCAAATCATGACCAAGATAAGTGTTGGAAATTCAAGAGGAATAACAAAAGGATTGCCAAACTTCAAAATGACATGCAAAGAATGAATCTGGCGGTGGGTAATCAACAGGGTACTCTTGAAGACGAGAAAAAAATCCAAAAGAACCAGATTCAGACGAGTTAAGACGTCTGTTCATACAACGAACCTTGATATATCACTGTGTGATAAAAGATATGAGCATTCGGCTCACTCCGTCACTATTTAATACTAGTGATGTCTGCATCCTCATCTTTATCTTGAGAAAATGAGGATTGCATAAGGGTTGCTCAAGTTTTGTATTTTTATTAATTTCTTATTTTATTTATGTTAAGAAAATATCTTCTTGTTAAAATAAATAATGTATCATGAACCGTATAAGACTTGTTCAAAGTTCTTCTAGGGTTTGGGTGTCCATAGGTCTATTTATATTCATTTGTGATCAAAATGCCCTTCACTTTTCTTATCTTTGAAAGATACAGTTTCATGGCTCCTGTGACTAGAGGTACCATAAAAAGGGTTGCAGTTGAAGAAGTTAATGTGTATATTTGTGAAGGAATCATTTCCCCAAGGAAGAAGAAGGAGAGATGCAAAAATGATGAAGAAGGTTCTTCCTCTAACTGCCTCTTGTTTGTTTGTCATTTTGATAATAACTTTAGAGGTATGGTGAAGGATTTCATCAATAAAAGAAATGATTTAAAATCTCAAATCATTTTATCTTTAAAAGAGATAACTCAGTATGAACGTATGTAGTCTCTAACAAAGAACACTTTGTGTGGACTAAAAAAAAACTTAGTGAGTTAACTGATATTTCTGAAGATTTGGAGGAATTGAACGATCCCATAGTCAATGGATTTCTCAATAATCAGAAGGAATTCTCATTAGATGCTCTGAGAAACCTCTACAATGTCTGGGAAACTTCTTATGAGAATTTATTCTTGTGTTTTAAGAAGGATAACTAGGGTTTGAAATAGCAATTATTGTGAGTACACATAGCTATTTCCAACGTTTTTCATCTTGCAATGTTTTTAGATTTATTTATTTAAATTCTAAAGTTTATTTGGAAGATGATTTTGCAGTATTAATCTTTATGGTTTCGTTTTTGTCAACTTGTTATGGGATATGTGTGTTTGCTTCCGTGAACTATGATTGCCCCATATTTGCTCAAAAGTTAAGTCTATCATATGTCTTTATTGATAAAAGATAGAATGAACTTTTGACAACAAAAGTTAAGCTTGTTATGTCATTATGCAAATATTGATGAAAGATAGGATGAACTTTTTTCTACAAAGATTAAATCTTATACATGTCTTTATGCAAATATTGATGCAAAATAGAATGAATCTTTGAATATTCCGCAGTATTGGTCTTTCCCTGATCCACATCCTTGTGTAAATACTGTGCGGCTCCATAAGTTCTCTTATGTGAGCATTTTCGATTAAATTAATCATGGGTTCTCTTGTGGTTAATTTAATTGAGTTTTTTTTTATACAAATTCATTTTTCATATAATTTGTTAATATCCAAAGAAATCCTTCTTTTCTTGTGAAAATAAGGTCGCTCTTGTTGTTCTTTCGGGAATGACATTTTATGGGGGAGAGTTCTTAATTGAACTTGTGCTTAATTGGCAAATCTTTGTGGGGAGTGCGGGTGTGGAATATTGTAGGAGTTTTCTTGTATCTTTATAAACTCCTTGATGAATACACTAGTTTTGTCTATGTAAAATCATCGAAACAAAGTTGATATGTTCTCTTTTGGTCATGAAGTATCTCTTTGGAAATTTCATTAGGATCCCACTAGTTTCTGTGCCTTTGCCAATTTATATTGACAAAAAGAGGGAGAATTAATGTGTAGTTCACACTACAAATACATATAGTTTACGGGTCATTATGTGAATGGGAGTGGTTTTCATGTGAGATGAAGTATTGACTAAGGGGGAGTGATACATATCACCATAGTATTATTTTCAAAGTTGTGATACAATTGGACTTTGATGTTGTGTAATAATACTATGACACTGTATAACAATGATTGAGAGCAATTGTTTTCTCATTGTTATAGTTACGGATCTTCAACAACGATGATGCTGGGTTGAACACGTTCAGAATCACTGGAGTACTTGGAAGTGACGAAGATTTCGACTAATATTGAAGAACCAACGAAATCAAACATTTGGATTAAGAAATACAAAGTTTATTTATTTTGTAATCCATATGTATTGATAGTTTTGTCACTAAAATTGACAAACGGGGAGATTGTTAGAGCACTGCTCGGTCGAACTCGCAAAGGTTGTTATCTCAAGCTTGTTTGTCAAGTTTAGTTGCCAAAACTATAAGTCTTGATTTTCAGTCTCCTTATAGCTAAGTCTCGGATTATGATAGAAAGTATAGTTGAGCATTAGACTTCACGGCGTTCATCGATTGATGACGAAGAACTACTAAGGGGAGCTTGTGGAACTTCATCAACAAAAGGTATGTGGAAACTTGAACTCATCTATCACTCAAAAGTTTATCTACTCTATCTCCTATTTGAGACAAAATTCGTATAGCTATATAGACTTTAATTATGCACATTTGATATTTCGAGCTGAGTTTAACTCGCTTACTTATTTCTCGAAATATGTGTTGGTAAGATTTCGATTTAACCAAGTTCATATTATATTCTTGACGAAAGTCAAAAGGAGATCATGTGAAAATCGCCTTGTAGCATCTTACATGATTTGTGTGAGATAGTCATTTGATGTAGACTCAGAATGTTTCGTATTAATCATTCGGTCACTTTAAAATTGCTTTGAAGTTAATAGTTTGTAAGAGACGACTATTATCGTCTTCCGAGAATGTTTCAATGATTGAAATGGAGTTTAGAACAATAGGATATAAGCATAGTATGCGAACTTGGATATATGTAATCCAAGTCCGGGAACCATAGTATGCATACCCGTATGCGTACTGGTTGGTTTAGTGAAAGTCCGGTAACCTTGTACGCGTACCGGTACGCGTACTGGCGTGAGGTTCAGGTCCGGGAATTTCTGCTGAGTTTGGAAGGTATGTGTACCCGTTCGCATACTAGCGAAGCCAAACTTAGTCTGGGTATTTAGGTATGCGTACCCGTATGCATACCTGTGTAACTTAAGTTCTAAAATCGATTTGTTCATGAGCTAATACATTTATATAATAAGGAATGCAATATTTTGCAAACCGTGGCTATAATGTTCATGACTTGACTCGAGTGAATCAAAATCGATTTTGCTTCAATTGTGTCTTGTATACTTCTATGAGAATATAAACAATTGAAAAACTCTAGACTAGTTTCATTTGAGTCATTTGAACTAGTTATGGTTAAGATGAATGAGGTTGATATGAAAGTGTTCATATGGCTAACTTCGGTTAACTATTGTTGAGCCAACAAAGGTGTACACGTTTAGGTACAATTACTCATATCTAAATGAAGTCACTTTTGATTTGTTGTATAACAAGCTGAGTTCGATCTAACGGTTGAAAGATATTAGCTTGAGTCTAGTCAGGTTTTTATCTAATGGTGAATATTGAATGCCTTGTTACCAAGGTAACATTGATTGCAAACCCTGATTTGAAGAATATATAAAGGAGAATCTAGCAACTAGGAAACCTAATCCTCACACCTCCTGTGTGATACTAGTTGCGACTAGAGTCGATTCTCCTTTCACCTTAGGTTTTTCACGAAACCTTGTAGGTTAACGACTTGAAGACTTCATTAGGATTGTGAAGCCAGACCCAACTATTTTCTCTGTAGTCCCGTGTTCTGATCTTGCTGTTTTCTATCGTGATTAAGTACTATCTTCTCTAAGATTTGCTCGAGATTTAATCTTCGATAGGCAAGATAAAAAGTAGTCACAAACATCTTCATCTCATCGTTTGTGATTCCACAATATCTTGTTTCGCTATCATACGACTAAGATTATTGTGAGGTGATTTATATTTCTAGGATGTTCTTCGGGAATATAAGTATGGTATATCAATTGGTTTCTTTTCACCTTGATTTATCAAAAGACGGAACAAAACTCATAGGTTTATCTGTGGGAGACAGATTTATCTATTCAATAGACTTTTCTGTGTGAGACAGATTGGTTTATCAAGTCTTCGACTTTGGGTCGTAGAAACTCTTAGTTATTGGTGAGATCATCTAAGGGAATCAAGTTCGCAGAATACACGTGGTTCTAGAGGCGTAAGGAACGCGACTGTAACTTGATCAGTGTGAGATTGGTTAGGGATCAACTACATTCCAGTCTGAAGTTAACTTGGTGTAGGCTAGTGTCTGTAGCGGCTTAATACAGTGTGGTGTCCAGATTTGGACTAGGTCCTGGAGTTTTTCTGCATTTGCGGTTTCCTCGTTAACAAAACTTCTGGTGTCTGTGTTATTTCTTTTCCGTATTATATTTGTTTATATAATTGAAATATCACAGGTTGTGCGTAATTTCAACGAATTGTGAATCCAACCTTTGGTTGTTGATTAAATTGATTGACACTTGGATATTGGTTTTTGATATCGTCCAAGATATTTCTTATGTTCAATCGGAGTCGCAAATTCCTATTTGTTTGATTGCGGATTGAATTGAGAAATTGAGATATAACTCTTTGATATACTTTTCTTAAGATTGAGTCTGATTGTCTAGTTGATTCTCTTGAAAGTATATTGTACACAATATTTTAGCTATGGACGATAAGAAAATAACTCAACTAATCAGAAAGTATTTTACCAATAAGTATACCTGATTATTAGCAAATCTTACTCAACATGATTTTTTATGAGTAAGAATTCAACCCTTGTGATTAATTAGCACAAGTATGAGCTTTATGCTCATCAAATGAATATTCTTCAAGGTTAATCCTCTTTTTCCTTATAATTTTTGGAGGAAACCCTTTTTTATGTGAAAAAGTATCATAAAACTTAGTGTCATCAAAATAAGAGACTAAGTTTGAATCCTTACCAGCGGAAGTTTATATGGGGGATTTTGACAGCCTGTTGATAAGATCCTTGTATCCTTCAATTATCAGATTAAGGTTGTCCTGCATATCTCCATTATTGTTTCCGCCTACTGGCACCTTTCTCACATATTGACCATCATCATTCACTTTAGGTTGAGAAGGAACTTTCTGAAATCTCCTTGACCGATTTGTATTAATACTACAATTAGTTTGAACGTCCGATGAACAAATTGAACTAACTTTCCTGGAAGAATTCATAGGGTGAGTACTAAAACCAATAGGTTTAGACATCCGAATGTCAGTTACACCTTTGAGTATTAAATTTAAGGTGTGATGAAGTCGACCAAAGTAATTGTCATTCATCTTCAGTTTTCTCTTCCGTTGAACATGTCCTTTTGAATCACAAAAAACACATACTTTCTGATCACCGGAGTGATTAGAGTGTGTAGCATTAATGTCATCGTTTGAAGATTTCTTCCTCCCATGAGATGTGGTAATTACTTGATTAGTGGAAGAACCAAGCGCCTTTTTAGCGATAAGAAGGGTTTACAGTTTAGCTTCTGAAGTTGTTTTCATTAGAGAAACATGATTAGAATTAGTCACGTTTTCTAGTATCACAACAGGTTCAGAAGTAATTGGTAAGATGGAATCCCCAGAACAACCTTTATATTGAATAGAGATATTACTCAATAGTCGTTCTATTTCAATGGCATCTTCTTTGAGTTTATCCTCGAGTAACGTTCGGGAAGAAAAAACTACAGCATTTTCCTCACGAAGAACCCTTAATTGGGAATCACGATCTTTTACCATACCAACCATTGTATTGACCTTGTGTTTCAGCCTATTGATTTCAACTGTCTGGATTCTAACAAATTTTAGAATCGCTGCACTTTCTTGGGATGCTTCCCTTTCTACTTCAGAGTCAGACTCGTTAGTAAGACAATTAGGATAACACGTACATCAATACTTGTATGTTTCATGTGAACAACATGTCCATCTATATGCGAGATCGACAAGTCTCTCTATTTCATAGATTTCAAAGAAACAAAACTCTTATCTCTGGTGATGCGTTTGACAAAGATAACACAATTTTCCATAGAGTCAGATTGCTACAAACACAGACTTATGAGGTCTTAAACGTGTTTGACTGCTCTGATACCAATTGAAAAAGCGGGGGTCTAACAACTACAACCAATATTTCCTTTAAGCAATCTGTATGGACTAACTCCGATATATTTCAAAGAGAATCAACTAGACAGACGGACTTAATCAAGGAAAATATATCCAAGAGTTATATCTTTTTTTCTCAATTTAATCATCAAATCAAACAGATAGAAATTCGCGAGCCTGATTATTATGAGAAACAACTTGAACGGTACCAAAGACCAATATTCAAGTGTCAATCAATTTCAATCAACAACCAAAGGTTGGATTTACCAATTGATTGAACTACGCACAACCTGTGATATTTCAATTATATAAACAACGAAAACTAATAACACAGAGACCAGAAGTTTTGTTAACAAGGAAACCGAAAATACAGAAAAACCCGGGGACCTAGTCCAGATTTGAACACCACACTGTATTAATCCGCTACAGACTCTAGCCTACTACAAGTTAACTTCGGACTGGAATGTAGTTGAGCTAACCAATCTCATACTGATTAAGGTACAGTCGTGTTCCTTATGCCTATGAATCCCACCAGGACTCTACGCACTTGATTCCCTTAGCTGATCTCACCCACAACTAAGAGTTGCTACGACCCAAAGTCGAAGACTTGATAAACAAATATGTCTCCCATAGAAAAGTCTATTTTAATAGATGAATCTATCTCCCATAGAAATATCTACGAAGTTTTGTTCCCTCTTTTGATAAATCAAGGTGAACAGGAACTAATTAATAATCTGGTGTTATATTCCCAAAGAACAACCTAGAAATATCAATCACCTCACAATAACTTAACTATATGGTAGTAGAACAAGTTATTGTGGAATCACAAAGAATGAGACAAAGAGATTTGTGATTACTTTTTATATCTTACCTATCGGAGATAAATCTCGAGCAAATCTTAGAAAAGATACTACTCAATACGATAGAACAAAGTAAGATCAGAACGCGCAACTACAAAGAAAATAGTTGGGTCTGGCTTCAGAATCCCAATGAAGTCTTTAAGTCGTTAATCTGTAATGGTTTTAGGAAAAAACCTAGGTTAAAGGAGAATCGACTCTAGTCGAACGGGTACGCAAACTTGGTTCCCGGACTTCAACAGTTAAATCAGTTAGCGAATGGGTATGCAAACTTAAGTACCCTGACTTAAACAATTGAATAAGTTTACGAACGGGTATGCAAACTTGTCTTGAATTCCGTCAAAACAGTTCGTACACTAAGTACACAAACCGTAATGTATCCAGACATGGGTTTTAGCTCTTAACTCCCATTTCAATCATTGAAACATTCTTAGAAGACGACAATAGCTGTCTCACACAAACTATTAGCTTATAAGCAATTTTTAAGTGATCGAATGATCAATACGAAACATTCTGAGCCTACATCAAATGACGGTCTCACACAAATCATGTAAGATGTTACCAGGTGACTTTCACATGATCATCTTTTGACTTTCGTAAATAATAATGATGAACGTGGTTAAAGCAAAAAGCTTTCCAACATATTTTTCGAGAAAGATATAAGCGAGTTAAATTCAGCTCGAAATATCAAATGTGTATAATGTAAAGTCTATATAGTTATACGACTTTGTCTCAATAGGAGATAAAATATAATAGACTTCTGAGTGATATATGAGTTCAAGTCTGCACATACTTTTTGTTGATGAAGTTCCACAAGTTCCCCTTAGTATTTATTCGTCTTCAATCGATGAACGTTGTGATGTCTAAAGCTCAACTACATATCGATCCTAATCCGAGACATAGCTAGAAGTAGACAAGAAATCAAGACTTATAGTTTTGACAACTAAACTTGAAAAACAAGCTTGAGATAGCAACACTTGCAAGTTCGACCGAGCAGTGCTCTAACAGTTGGATATGTGTTTTGGAATCAGCTTCAAACCATACCGTGGACCATTGTTATTGTACTGCAATTTTTGTTTCTATTATAAACCCCATGCTTCTGTTGTTAGTCTCGTCGTATTGCCTAAAGGTATCGCTATTGCCATGAGTTGTTCTTCTGTGTGGTTGCTACATATGACACCTTCTCCTGCTGGTCTTAGATGTCCTGAATAGAAAGAGATGAAAAATCAGTAATTCTTAAAAAAAAACTATTCTTGTACATTTAGGCTAGTAATTTCTTTACTTAAGATATATAATGCCATGTATTTCATGTTGATTACAAAAATGATATATGTCTCTAACATTCAGAAATATATTTAATAATCTTCCTTGCATTCCAGTTATCACCAAAAGGTAACTTGAATTGATGTAGCACAAACTCCTTGACCACAAAGTGTTGGTTTTAGAAATGCATTAAAGTTAGTTAGTTTTATTAATGCACCAAGTATCATGCACTAGCATCACTCCTTCCAGTGATGGACTTTCCTCTTCGTTAGTGCATGGTGCGCGTCTCCTCTGCCCCATGCTTGGTGCGTGTCTTAATGTGCTTGAGCCTTTTCAGTCGGTGTTATAAGTATTGTTACTCTGATTTGAAGCCCCTGGCTATGAGAATTTAACGACTAATTATTAAAACAACCATTTATGTCAATATTTGACATCATTACTTATTACATATTCATGGTTATGTGTTAGTGACATGAAACGCTATACCACTGAGTACCCAACATACTCAAATACCCACAACTCGTACACTAGAGCTTATCAGTGACATCTTATTTCTTAGATATCGTCGATCGTGATTCACAACTTACAGCTATCGCTTAGAGCTCATCATCCGCGCCCCATCACTTAGATCTCATTGTGCATTGTTGTTTAAAGCGCATCGTTTATTAAGGCTTGTAGCCTATATTTCCAGTACCATAGTCTACTCTCCTCGACTTGTTACTTGTTAGAGATCATTGAGTCTCTATTAGTCAAATAGTCTTATAAGACTTTGTCAATTCAACAATCATAGCATACTGACTTCTACTTGTTGATTTCTACGAGATATCAAACATATCACATGTTGGGTATTTTTTATGGTTTTGGTCTGGCGGTCTATGATAAACATGGCACACTCATAAAAGAAAGAAACTAAGTCATGATAAATATCGAGATAAAGAAGGGATAAGTAAACACGTAATGATAAGTCTTCCCAACAATGTTTAAAATATTTTACCATGTTTTTCACATTTTTATGGAGTCTTCTCGATTCTTTTATTTTCAACACGTTTTACACTTCTTATGGAAGACCGGTGTGCTAATACTACCATCAATAGGCAAATCAACCTATTCATATAAAAACCTTGAAAATACCAAGTTAGCTCTCAACAAGATCAGAGAATTAGTAGTTGAAAAGGCGAGGGTACCCAAATATACCTCAAGCTAAAAAATTTCCTACGTATAAGTCCTTTCTCCGAAAGTGATTGTCTATGGACTGAGTCGATACAACGCAACTAATCGGTTCACACTTCGTGTGATCGTTTATGGGTATGAGATCGAGACAATACAACAACGAAGTATGTTTACTTGATAAAAAGGTTCAGACTTAACCAAACACAATAGGATTGCTTATCAAGTAAATAGGAATTAACATTTGTGTAATTTACTTTAATTGTAATAAAACAATTATAATGCGGAAATATAAAGTAAATGACACAACAAGATTTTGTTAACGAGAAAACCGCAAATGCATAAAAACCCCGGGACCTTGTCCAGAATTGAATACTCTCAGGATTAAGCCGCTACACAAAATTAAACCTAACTTCGTATAGTTGGGACCAAGTAACTAAACCTATAGTTCACCTAGTTCCGTCTGTATTCCCACGCCTCCAACTTATGAATAAGTCAAGTACTTGGAACAATTACTTTGGTTCGTATTCCAAACAGTAAAGGAACAACAAATCTGTTTGGTAGCAACTCTCTTTAACCAAGTGATGTGAGTCGGACAAAGACTCTTCTGTCTATCTTAACATAAACTCCTTCGTCAGGTTCTTAGATATATCTTATGTTCAATCACCAAAGATAATTGTTAAGATTTTGCAATCAATACTTTTAATCACAAAGAATTGTATTGATGCCGATCTACACAACTAATCAATCCAATCTACCACAAGGATAAACCGATTATAGTTAGATCCTCTTATACCGAAACAAGTATTGTGCACACCAAAGATTATCAACCCCAAATCAGAAATCTTCAATATCTTATTTGTCTTCAAATCTTCTTAGATCTTCAATAAACACCTGCACACAACAATTTGAATCTCTTGTGATCAATCACGCTCAGAACGGAGTCTGTTAACAATGGATTATCACAAGATCGTCTTTAGCATTAACAACAGTCTAAAGATCCCTGTCGAAACTTCGATCTAGTTTGAGTGAATCTTATATCATAAGAGAAGATTCTCAAGCATAAACAAACCAGGTGCAATCAAAGTTCAACCACCGTTAGTCAATCAAATCAATCGAAAACACAAGATAAACCGCAATTATCTAGTTTCCCACCAACGGTACTCGTAGAGCTTCTCAATCCCAAAGAAGACTTTAAACTGAACGGGCGTAAGAGATTTCGTCTAATTAGGTTACACTCCTCTCTGAATAGGCGGCTACACCAGTAACAACACAACCGAGGAAGTTTGCTGTCACGAAGGATTAGTTTGCTAGAAATGCAAACTTCGAGTATTTATAGACAAGGAAGTTTGGACACCAAGGAATTTCCAAAACCGAAAATATTCTCAAAGATATTCAATATATTCCAAATTCGGTTTTCATAATTCCTGGAAATGCTCTATCCAAAATAATGACCGAAAATCTCTTTGGAAAATCTCAACTAGTAAATGCACATTACTAATTCTCATTTTCCTAAAATAAAATTAACAACCTTAATTAAAAGATTATTAACTTATTTATATTTCGATCCTGGGATTTTCTTCCTATAGCTATTAAGGAATAACTTTGAACAATAAAAGATAAACATTAATGTACGTGTTCAAAGTATGCCGACATCCTTACTTTGTAAGTCCTCTTTCATACTTACAACCTTGAAACCGATTTGCCACACTTCCAAACAAGTTTAGAATTGGTTCATATGACTTTCAAGAACTATGCGATTGATTAAGAAACACTCAATCACAAATCATGGGTTTAACAGTTCTACCAAAACAAGTTTTGGTTCTACCTCCATGTGAGTATTGTGCATATTCACTCTAGCTTTCCAAAATTCGGTTGACTAGGTACTAGGATCGGTTCCCCACATATATATGGTATCTAACTTATATGTGTTGCACATGTCCATAGGATCGGTTCCCCTTTGCCTAAAAACGTGTTGCACATGTCCATAGGATCGGTTCCCCTTTCTGCTACAAACTTGCTTCACCTCATACAAGGATCGATTCCCCTTGGTGATGTGTTGCACATCTTCATAGGATCGGTTCCCCTTTACCCAGATTCGGTTCAACAAAACACAAACTCGATCATACCATCTCAGGTGATTACTTAAGATCGGTTTCACTAATAAAAGTCATACCAATACATAAGTCAGGCCTTTGTGAATAGTTTTACCAAGATCACAAACAAGTCGTGAGAGGTTATATTAAATCACACATATTGGATGTTCACAAGATATGCAATGAATAACAATCCCAATAACGCCCGACGATTTCCTTTTCGATTCATAAACAAGTTTATGAACTTAATTCCTTAAAACACATGTAAAACGTTGTTTCTTAGGATGAAATCCTCACCTCATACCCATATATAATCACAATAGCATTTAAACGATTATGTCGATGTCTTATCTACAAAGTTTAATGGTTAAGCAATAAACTTCATATTGTATTCCTTAATATTATATCTATCTAGAGTGTTCATGCTTCGCGGTTTCGTTTTCAATATGCACGACATGAAAGATACGTTGGGGAATGAAAAAGTTCAAGTCAAATATCACTAACCTCAAGTGAAAGGATGATGTTGTCGTTGTAGCTTCTTACTTCTTCAAGTTTTCGCAATACTTTTAATGTCTCATATCCTAATACTTTCAAGCTAACCTATACGAAGTTGACTCTAGTACATAATCAAGCGACTCTTAAAATGAGTTTTGATTTACTAAAATATGACAACCAAATTTGACATACCAACGCTTGGTGGGTCCAACCGAGCTATGCTCTAACAGTAGTAGTTTTACAGCTAAGTTTAAGAACTTGATATTCACAGTTCGAAGATATCACCTGAAAAAGCGGGGGGTCTAACAACCACACCCAATATTTCGCTTAGGAATCTGTATGGACTAACTCCAATATACTTTCAAGAGAATCAAATAGATAGTCAGACTCAATCTTAAGAAAATTATATCAAGGATTTATATCTTAATTTCTCAATTCAATCCGCAATCAAACAAATAGGAATTTGCGAGCCCGATTGAATATAAGAAATAACTTAGACGGTATCAAAAACCAATATCCAAGTGTCAATCAATTTAATCAACAACCAAAGGTTGGATTCACAATTGATTGAACTTACAGCACAACCTCTGATATCTCAATTATATAAACAAATACAACGCGGAAAAGAAATAACACAAACACCAGAAGTTTTGTTAACGAGGAAACCGCAAATGCAGATTAACCCCGGGACCTAGTCCAGATTTGAACACCACACTGTATTAAGCTGCTACAGACACTAGCCTACTCCAAGTTAACTTCGGACTGGAATGTAGTTGAGCCCCAACCAATCTCACACTGATCAAGGTATAGTTGCGCTCCTTATGCCTCTAAATCGCAGCAGGACTCGACGCACTTGATTCCCTTAGCTGATCTCACCCTCAACTAAGAGTTGCTACGACCTAAAGTCGAAGACTTGATAAACCAATCTGTCTCACACAGAAAAGTCTATTGAATAGATAAATCTATCTCCCACGGATAAACCTATGAGTTTTGTTCTGTCTTTTGATAAATCAAGGTGAACAAGAACCAATTGATATAGCAGACTTGTATTCCCGAAGAACAACCTAAAAATATCTCTTTTTTTTTTTTGCTTAATCATGAAATTTTTACCAAATTTTTTTAACAAAAATTTCAATGGAGCCAGAGCATTGATCATGACTCAATTAAGCAAGAAGAAAAACAAAAGGCTCAGCAGAGCATTACAGAAAACAGAAATAAAGGAATCAAAATCTAAAGTCTACATCAACTTCATTTTCCATTCTGCCAACAGTTTGAGGTTTTTCTTCATAAAACAGCACTACTCCTCTAGCTAATGTGACTCTTTTTTTTTGCCATTTTGTCATCAGAAAAATTTATTTCTTTGTATGAGTATCTAAATGTAATTAGAGGGATACTTTGCGTTATTTTCATCCATCTATGAAATACTATCCATGGTATTTTATTGTTACTGAAAGCAACCAAAACAACATTAGAGTCTAAGATGAAGCATACCTCCTGATATGTCTTTTTGACAGCCCATTCGCCTGCTACAATAAGAGCCATTACTTCATCCAAGTAATTTGTGGCTATACCCAGACCACCAGATGCAGCTCCTAGACAAACACCAACACTATTTCTGGCAATGAATCCCAAACCTGCCATCCCTGGGTTCCCTTTAGAAGCACCATCACAATATATAAGTACCTGGTTTGGACTTGGCAGCTTGAAATAACATTGTTTAGCAATGAAGTTTTGAGTCTTAATCCCTGAAATATCAAAAGTGAGGAGAATATGTAGATCATACATACTGCCATTCATTTTCCCTCTCATTCTGACACTGCATTTCTTTGTAAATCTTGTAATTTGTTTTTTAAACTTTTAAGTGTTTGGACTTTCCCTTTCATATATGATTTCGTTTCTTGTTTGCCATAACTGCACCATGGTATTAAAATCTCAATTGTACCAAACTTCCTTGATATCAGTACTCTTCTTTTTGGCTGTATTTAACACATCTTCAAAGTTGACAGGTCTTGAGCAATGAAATATACTACTTATCCAGTGCCATATATATTCGCTAAATTCACATGACCAAAGTAAATGATCCATCGTATCTTAGTGATTACCACAAATATAACATTTAGATACAGTAGAGAAACCTTTTTTTCCTAACATATTCCTCAGTTGCACAAGCTCCTCTTAAAATTTTCCATAGATTGGCAGATGTATAAGGATGGATACAAGGTTGCCATACCTGATGAGCCCAAGGCACCACTGGATGTTTTTGTCTTATCACCTGAGCAACATTTGTTACAGTAAATTTGCCAATAGTATCATAGGCCCATATTATTTTATCTTTGCCTCCTCCTATGACCGGTAGTTCATTAAGATTAAAGTATTTCAGTATAAAATTTGGAATGTGCCACTCATCATTTTGAATTAAGTCTTGCACTTTCATCTCCAAATGCTTTTTAATATAGTCATCATCAACATCTCTTACAATTAAGGCATAACCTTTAACCCACTTATCCTTCCAAACAGAGATGTTTTCTCCATCACCAACTAACCATCTGCTACCTTCTTGTACTTCTGACATTACCCATTTCAGGCCTGGCGAGATGGAAGTCTGCTTGTAGTAATTAATCCACTCTCCCTTCTTGTTTTTGTATTTAGCTTCCATAGCAGCTTAATTAACAGAGCCTTATTCATCATTCAAGTCTTCTTAAACCCAATCCTCCCTCATCTATAGGTGCATTTACTTTGTCCCATTTAACAATGACTAGTTTTTTTACATTAGGATCACCAGACCACATAAAATTTCTGATGATTCTCTCACAAGTTAGAATCACTGATTTGGGCCATTTGTAAACTGACATAATGTATATGGGTATACTGCAAAGCACAAGCGTAACCGATGTCAATCTGGCAGAAAAGGCTAACAATTTCCCCATCCATCCAGCTAGCATTTTTTGCATCATTTCCACAATCCCCCATACTTGATGTGTTTTAACTCTACCAGGATTAAGAATGACTCCTAAATATTTATCAGGAAAATAGATAATTCCATTTGCAGGAAATTTGCAATTTTATTTCTTCTTGAATCTGAAACTCCACCAACAAAACACTTGCTTTTGGTCTTATTCACCTCCTATCCTGATGCTTTTTGATATTTACCCAGAAGCTCCATCAAGTTTTGTAGGTTCTTCGTATGCCCATTACAAAATATAAAAATATCATCAACAAACATCAAGTGAGTTGGCTAACAACCATCTCTATTTACCATGGCTTGAATCTTGCCTATTTGTACTAATTTTGAGATATTTCTACTTAACACTTCCTCAACAAGCACAAAGAGAATGGGTGATAGTGGGTCACCCTGCCTAAGGCCTCTTCTGACTTCAAAGAATCCACAAGGACCACCATTAACAAGCACTGAGATTTTAGCTGATTCAAATATCTTTCTCAACCAGTTTATACTCCTCACTGAAAAACCAAATCTTTTTAGTACTTCAAACAAGAAATTCCAGCTTATGGAGTCAAAAGCTTGAGTAATATCAATTTTAAGACCTACATTTACCCCTCTCCTCTTGATATCCAATTCATTAACAAGCTCAGATGCTAAAACAATCTTCTCATGTATGTTCCTCCCTTTGATGAATGCACTTTGTTGAACTGAAACCATTTTATCAATCATAGTACTAATTCTGGTTGTAATAATTCTTGTGATAATTTTAAAGTTAAAATTGGCCAGTCCAATAGGCCTGAAATGCTCAGCTCTGTTTTCACCTTGTATTTTTGGGAATAGAAACAAGAAGTTAGAATTAAAACCTTTGGGTATGAAATTGTTCCTCCAACAATATTGTATATCTTCCACCAGTTCAGCCCCAATTATTTCCCATGCAAATTTGTAAAGGCTCCCTGGAAAACCATCAGGCCCTAGAGCACTGTTAGCATTCATTTCAAATACTGCATTTTTGATTTCAGCCAAAGAAGAAAGAGCATCAAGAAGTATATTATCTTCCTCATTTAAGATTTTTGGTATTGTTGCAAGTAGATCTTCATCAAATACTACATTTCTTGATTTAAACTTCTTCTGAAAATGTTTGACTAAAACATCAGCAATCTGGTTTTAATCTGTTACTAAATTTCCTTCATCATTCTCCACTTCAGCAATATTATTTTGTGCCCTCCTGATTCTCATGTTTGCATGGAAAAAAGTAGTGTTAGATCCACCTTCTTTAACCCATTTAATTCTATATTTATTCCTCATCATTTCATTGTATTGTTGAGATGCCAACTCATGTTTCCCTCTTGCAGTTATTAAATTATTAAGTAACTCTATATTTTCAGGGTCAGCATCAGAATCTAAAGAAGCATCCAAAACATCATCTTCAGTAGTTTTTATCTTAATTCTGAGATCTCCAAACACCTCCCAATTTCATTTTTTAAGTATATTCTCCAATCTTTTAAGCTTACTGAGAAATTGGAATGCAGGATTTCCATCACATTGTTCCTCCCATGAGTCTTTTATCACCTTTAAGAAACCAGGATGAGATGTCCAAACAGATTGGTATCTAAATGGATATTAGATGGTTTAGGGACATAATTAACACCACCCAATAATGCACCATGATCAGAAGTACCCCTAACTCCAACTTTATAACACCATCCATCATACTTTTCCAAAGCAAAGAGGGACTGAAATTAAGTACTAAATTTCTAAGTTTGTCTTGGGTCTGAGATCTTCTCAAACCCCTGACATTCAAGTATAAAACTCTCATTGAGATTGAGACATTTGAGAAGTATTGGAACTTCCCACACCAGTTTTAACTAAACTGCTAGCTTGTTTTCTTGTGGTGAAAGTAGGTATACCTTTAATGCTTTTACCCTTGACTGGTTTGCTGATGACTTTAAAGAAAGCTTGATCCTGTTTTTCCACAACTTCAATTAGAGCATAAATTTGCTTGGAGAAACAATCTTACTACCATTTGCACTTTCATTAGATGAATTAAGTCTTCTAGTTGTAACTGCTTTAACATTCACCTCCTTCCAACCCAAATTATCCTCATCACAAGAATTTATATTAGATAATACTTCTGCTGTTAATGCCTCCACTGATTCTTCGATTGTAAAGGGTATTATAACCTTGTCAGCATCTTGATTCAATGGTGGAATACTTGTCCCAATATCAATAAGTTTCTCAACCGATAAAGATGGAAAATCCTTAAGAGAGTTTAAGATACCAGTAAAACCAACATCATTTTGTGTAGATTTATCTAATTGAGAATCCACGACTTCCTTTTGAAATTTACTTTGACCAACACTAGGAATAATAACTTTTCCTTCTTCCACCTCATAAGTTAATGGAATTTCAGATTGTGATGTACCTACATTTTTTGGAGTATTGCATATATCAAAACCACTCACAGACTATTTCTGAACTTTCTTAGGAGTGTATGTCCATTTTTAATGATGAATGATCTGAGAATAAACATTATGTGTTTTTCCTCTCCTAATTGTTCTACATTCAGCTACATAATGTCCAATAACTTTACAATGATTGCAGAATTTAGGAATTTTAGAAGTTCTAACCTCTTGTTCAAACTTACCATATTTTGATTCCACCCAAACCTTATTTGGAATTGCTTTAGTTAAATCAATTTCAACCAGAATGCTTGCATAGTAACCAATTTCTTTCTTCAATGTAGTTTCATCCACTCGAATTGGTCTTCCAAGAGCACTTCCCATTACCATTAGAATAATTTCCTTCCAATATTTAATACTTAATTCTGCAAAACAATCCATACAAAAGCAGTAGAAGATTTTTGAATTTCTGGTTTAAAATCCCTTTCCCAATACCTAAGTCTTAGAACTTGAGATTCAATCTCCCAGAAACCCTCATAGATGTATTTCATATCCTCACCATTATCCAACTTAATGATAAAGAAACCCTTACCAATAGGAATGAATTGACATGTACCTTTGAGTGTCCATTGCTTTCTCAGATTTGACTCAACAACTGTCAACTTAAGGTTAACAAGATCCAAACAACCAATTAAACTAAATCTCCATTCATTTAAGCTTGCATCAATAACTTCGTCATGAATAAAGACCGAAGTACTAAAAGTAATTGGAACTGAAGAATTATCCGATCTGAGATTTTTAGCTATCTCAAAATCAGATTGAGAGTTTGAATTATCCGACACGTTTCCTCAGATTTCAAACATTATGAATCATCATTACAAAAACAAGGATCTCCTAAAGAAAATAATGTAAAAAATGAAATTAATTATCACCTGAGATGATGAATTTGATGAACTAATACTCGAAAAACGAGAAAAAAATTTCTCCGAGTTGATCACCGAGTTGCAGAGCTCGGCTCATCCGATTCACTGTCCAAAAAAGTCTAAATAATTATGCGTCTGCCGGGAGTCGAACCCGGGTCTATTGCTTGGAAGAAAATTATCCTAACTGTTAGACTACAAACGTGGTTAAAAATATCAATCACCTCACAATAATATTTATCGTATGGTAGCGAAACAAGATATTGTGGAATCACAAACGATGAGACGAAGATGTTTGTGATTACTTTTTATCTTGCCTATCGGAGATTAAATCTCGAGAAAATCTTAGAGAAGATAATACTCAATCACGATAGAAAACAGCAAGATCAGAACATGCAACTACAGAGAAAATAGTTGGGTATGGCTTCACAATCCTAATGAAGTCTTCAAGTCGTTAACCTACAGGGTTTTAGAAAAACCTA
Organism: Papaver somniferum; assembly: GCF_003573695.1. NCBI lineage: Eukaryota > Viridiplantae > Streptophyta > Magnoliopsida > Ranunculales > Papaveraceae > Papaver > Papaver somniferum. Next base: position 69,020,395 of record NC_039362.1, read on the forward strand.
AGGTTAAAGGAGAATCGACTATAGTCGCAACTAATATCACACAGGAGGTGTGGGGATTAGGTTTCCCAGTTGCTAGAGTTCTCCTTTATATAGTCTTCAAATCAGGGTTTGCAATCAATGTTACCTTGGTAACAAAGCATTCAATATTCACCGTTAGATAAAAACCTGATTAGACTCAAGCTAATATCTTTCAACCGTTAGATCGAACTTAGCTTCTTACACACAAATGAAAAGTGACTTCATTTAGATATGAGTAACCGTACCTAAACGTGTACACCTTTGTTGGCTCAACAATAGTTAACTGAAGTTATCCATATGAACACTTTCATATCAACCTCATTCATCTTAACCATAACTTATAAATAGTTCAAATGACTCAAATGAAACTAGTTCTAGAGTTGTTCAATTGTTTATATTCTCATAGAAGTATACAAGACACAATTGAAGCAAAATTGATTTTGATTCACTCGAATCAAGTCATGAACATTATAGCCACGGTTTGCAAAAGATTGCATTTCTTATTATGTAAATGTGTTAGTTCATGAACAAATCGATTTTATAAAATTATCCACTCAAATATGCAAACGGGTACGCATACCTTAGCGACCAGACTAAGGTTGGATTCTCCAGTATGCAAACGGGTACACATACCACCAAACTTAGCAGAAATTCCCGGAACTGAACCTCACGCCAATACACGTACCGGTATGCGTACAAGGTTCCCGGACTTTCACTAAACCAACCAGTACGCATACGTGTATGCATACCATGGTTACCGGACTTGGACTACATATATGCAAGTACGTATACTATGCTTTATCCAATTGTTCTAAAATCTCGTTTCAACAATTGAAACATTCTTGGAAGACGACAATAGCTGTCTCACAAAAACTATTAGCTTCAAAGCAATTTTTAAGTGATCGAATGATCAATACGAAACATTATGAGTCTACATCAAATGACTGTCTCACACAAATCATGTAAGATGTTACAAGACGATTTTCACATGACCATCTTTTGACTTTCGTCAAGAATATAAGATGAACTTGGTTAAAGCGAAAGCTTACCAACACATATTTCGAGAAATATGTAAGCGAGTTAAACTCAGCTCGAAATATCAAATGTGCATAATTGAAGTCTATATAGCTATACGACTTTTATCTCAAATAGTAGATAGAGTAGATAGACTTTTGAGTGATAGATGAGTTCAAGTCTCCACATACCTTTTGTTGATGAAGTTCCACAAGCTCCCCTTAGTAGTTCTTCGTCTTCAATCGATGAACGTCGTGAATTCAAATGCTCAACTACACTTTCTATCCTAATCTGAGACTTAGCTATAAGTAGAATAGAAATCAAGACTTATAGTTTTGGCAACTAAACTTCACAAACAAGCTTGAGATAAAAACGCTTGCGAGTTCGACCGAGCAGTGCTCTAATATCGCCTACAACCACATCAATACCGTGATCTCTCATTTTATCTTCCTCCATCTATAAGATCAAACCTACCACCTCTCTTTGAGACCGAAGTGGAGCTCAAACAACCAATCTCGTACGATTTTGATCTCCCAAATTCATATAAATATTCCTACTCTGACTTTGTTGTTTGACACCTAAAATAATATATAAGATAGTCAATCATCACATACATTTGTTGATGAAGTCCTCGTAGATGCCTTTGTTGTTCTTCTGCCTTTAATCTTCCAGGGTCAACTAGTAAATTCTGATACTCAACACTAATTATCTATTCTTAGTCCAAACTGAATTTAATAAACTATAAATCAAGATATATTTTTGATCAACTAAATTTGACAACAAGCTTGACATACCAAACTTATGAGATTGACCGACGATTCTCTAATAAACGTAGTTGATTAAAATCCAACCACTACAACCAAGTAAAGACCAAGCTAAAACACAAGTAACGAGACGCAGAAGAGAAAATTTCATCGAGGATCTTGGCCATGGCATTTAACTTGAAGGTTAAGTGTTATATTTATAAAATCTTCCAAAGATAGACCCTTCAGGGGATACTTCTGTTAGAGCATAGCTAGGTTGAACCCACCAACCGTTTGTATGTAAAGTTTGATTGTCATATTTTAGTATCAAAACTCATATAAAGTCGCTTGATTAATTACTAGAGTCAACCTCGTTTAGGTTAAATTGGAAAGTCTAGGAATGTTGAGACTTACAAGTATTACTCTAAAGACCTGAAGAATGTGAAGAAGTAACGACTACGACGATCCGCTTGAGGTGACTTGACTTGTTTCTATTCCTAATGTATCTTTCAAGTCGCTTTATATTGAAAACGTGACATGCGAAGCTATATTTATAACACTCTAGTGATTAGACTTGGTCATAACATTATGATCAAAGTATCAAGGAATTATATTGAACAACGAAGTATAACGGTTATCTTTTGAACTTCGTAAATACTATATCAACATAATTTATGTATTTAGTTACTTGATTATTTGTATGATATAGGTGTTATTTCATCCTAGGAAACTATGTATTATTGAATTGGTTTAAGGAAGTAGATGTATAAACTTGTTTCATAATCGAAAGGGAAATTATAAGTATGTTGGTTTGGCTCTTTTATTGAATAATATCCGGATGACCAATGCAAGATGACAAGGTAGAACCGATCTTAACTTATATTGTGAATCAATGTGTAACCTGTAATAGCCTATATTGTGTGACAAGGTGTAACCGATCCTAACTAGCTTTGGAAGCAAGGTGTAACCGATCACAGCCTACTTTGGGAAGCAAGGTGTAACCGGTCACAACCTACACTGGGAAGCATGGTATGACCGGTCACAACCTATATTATGAGTCATGGTATAACCGGTCCCAAGACCAAAACCGAGTTTCCAATATTCACATATTTCTTTATGTTTTGTGTGATTTTGGAATTAAGGTTTGCTACGATAGGAAACTCGATATTATATGAACATGTGCATAACTCTTATTAGGCCGCTACAGACACTAGCCTACTACAAGCTAACTTCGGACTGGACTATAGTTGAACCCCAATCAGTCTCCCACCGATTCAAGGTACAGTTGTATTCCTACGCCTCTGATCCCAGCAGGATACCGCGCACTTGATTCCCTTAGCTGATCTCACCCACAACTAAGAGTTGTTGCAACCCAAAATCGCAGACTTGATAATAAACAAATCTGTCTCACACAGAAAAGTCTATCAAAGGATAAATTTGTCTCCCACAGAAAAACCCTAGGTTTTTGTTCCGTCTTAAGATATAAAATCAAGGTGAACAGGAACCAATTTATAATCCGGTCTTATATTCCCGAAGAACAACCTAGATTAATCAATCACCTCTCAACAATCCTTCTTGATTATACAAGCGGTTTGTCGAGGAATCACAAACAGTGAGACGAAGATGTTTGTGACTTCTGTATCTTGCCTATCGGAGAACTCTCACGATCTCAACCCAATCAATAGATTGTACTCGTATGATAGAAGATGCAAGATCAGATCACACAACTACGATAAAAGTAGTATCGGTCTGGCTTCACAATCCCAATGAAGTCTTTAAGTCGTTAACCTGATTTTAGAGAAGAAAACCAAAGGTTAAAGGAGAATCGACTCTAGAGAGCACACTAGTATCACACAGACGTATGGGGATTAGTTTTGTACAATGCTAGATGTCTCCTTTATATAGCCTTCAAATCAGGGTTTTTCCTTAGTTACAAAGCAATCCATATTCACCGTTAGATGAAAACCTGATTTAGATTCAAGCTAATATTTCTCAACCGTTAGATCGAAAACTTAGCTTGTCACACACACTTGGGTAGACGTTTACTGGGTTTGTGAAAACCGTGCCCAAACGTGTACGTGTATGTTGGTTCAACATAGTAACCCAAAAGGTTAACCATATGAGCAATTCATATTAACCTAGTTCTTCTTCACCATAACTAGTTCAATTGACTCAAATGTACTAGTTAGAGAGTTGTTTAATTGCTATGAGATCTTATGTAACTACACAAGACACAATTGAAACAAAGATGATTCGATTCGATTGAACCGGCTCATGAACTTTATAGCCACGGTTTGCATAAAGCATTCCTTAGTAATTTAAGTTTCATGTTCAGAGCACATCTTTAGATCATAACCACTTAAGCTCACAAACAAGTTCGCGGACTTAAGGCAACCGGCAGAGTTTTCCAAACTCAGCAGAAAATCTCGGCAAAGAGACTTCTGCCAGTTCGCGGACTAGGTTTGCGGACTTGAAATTCACGAACGAATTTGGAATCCCAGCAGAAATTCTCGGTACAAGAACTTCCGACAGTTCGCGGACTGAGTTCGCAAACTGGGTCCGCGGACTTGGCAAGGCCAATTCCTCCGGTTTTTCTCAATCAACAAAGTTCGAAAACTTCGGATTAAGGAATACATGGTTATGTAATATAAACTCTCATTCCAATCATTGAGACATTCTCAGAGGACGTTATATAGCCATTATTCACAGACCGTTTCACGTCAGAGCAATTCTCAAAGTAATTGAAACTTTTCATGACTTTCGTCACTAGGTGAAGATAAACTTGATCAAAGTGAAACGCTTTACCAACACACGATTTCGAGAAAAATATAAGTAGTGAATACTCAGCTCGAAATGTCAAATGTGTATGATCCAGTCTATATAGCATACGACTTTTTGTCTCATAAGAAGTAGGAGATAGAATAGATAGACTTTTGAGTGATAGATAAGTTCAAGTCTCCACTTACCTTTTTGTTGATGAAGTTCCACGGTTCCTTGAGTAGATCTTCGTCGTTGTATGATGAATCGCCATGAAGTCCTTGAGCTTAACTACACTTTTTTATCTTAGTCCGAGACTTAGTTATAATAGACTAGAAATCAAGACTCATAGTTTTGATCACTAACATTGACAAACATGCTTGATATAGCAACGCATGCGAGGTCGACCGATCTATTCTCTAACACAAGTAATAATGTTCGGTGAAATTCTAATGAAATACGAAACTAGCTATGGTTTAGATATTGGTTAGATGATGTCACATCTCGTAAATCCGACGACTAGAGGTCTGCTAGTTCAAAATTGCTTTAGCAGTGCTAGAGAAAATTCCTTTCCCACGAGGATGAACAAACAAAATTCTCCGCTATAAAAGCAGTTGAAGTCCTAGGTTATATTGAGCTAATGTAGGATATCACTCAGCCTTCTTCTTTGAACAATGATATATTGTCGGCTAGTTTGGAAGCTAAAAAGAAAAATTTCAGGATAATAAAAAAGTTTGGAAGCTAAAAAGAGAAATTTCAGGATAATAGATGCTATAAAAATTTTACGATTTATCACTCGAATCTTTAAAATAAAAAAAACTTGTAAATAAGCATAACCCTCTTAAAGTATCAGTCATATTATAATTAGCTCTTCATAACTCTTTCCATGTTCTTCTCAATCTGCGACACAAAAACATTCAAGATCAAAATACCTAATGTAAGTTATGTGTGAGTGCAAATGAAGACGCAAACCACCTCTTCTTCCATTGTCCTTATGCAATTCATGTGTCGTTTATTTTATAAAAGCATGTAAGATATCTTGATTTATGAATGTCTCTACATTGCAAAATCTAAATGATTGTAAAACTAGAGGCTTCAATGACATAAATGGAAAAATCTATTTATTGCTTCCTTATGTTATCATCTGGTCCATTCGTCATGCAAGAACTTTGGGAGGGAGGATAAAAACAACATTAGATTGTATTCTGGGTATTAAGTCTTTGATTATGTTGCGATCTTCATGGTATCTTTAAACAACATCCTATTCAATTGGAATGTTGTGGTTGCATAATATTGTGTAAGTCCTAAATGATGGTTGTATCGATCATCTTTCCATATGTGCTCAAATTTTTCGTTAAAAAAAAAATCCATCGGGATAGTGGCCGAACAACCAAGTGGTAACCGCTTAGCGGTCATCCATGATCCCTCGGCCATTACAGGATGCACGATAGTGTTTGAATTTGAATATAAATATTATTAATCAATTAGTTATTGTGGATATGAAATACCTAGTTTAGGCATTTTGCCATCATTATCTATAGAACTGAGCACTAGTGGCTCCGCTTGTAAGAACTGCGACTATAGGAGGTGTCCGCAAATAAGGATCGATGGACTTAGCATCGGAGAGGTACCACTTGTAACCGCCCATGTCGTCTGACGCTGTAACATTATATCAAATGAAAAGTTTGTCTTTCGAAAGTCTATAAATAGGATACTTAAGCTTCAAGCTAAGCGTCCCTTGTCAATATCCTTTATGAAACTTTTTATTATATGTCTCTTTACTTGTGTTGCTTGGTCGTCAATTTATCTCTACCCGGGTGTAATAGTTGTCTTCTAAGCAACTATATTTTGGCATCGACTAAGAGGATCTTATGACTTAACCCTATGAAATCGTGAAAAAGTATTTTGATATTTCTTACTATTGAGTAGAAAAATGTGTTAGATCATAGCTCGGTCAACCTCGCATGCGTTGCTATCTCAAGCATGTTTGTCAATGTTAGTGATCAAAACTATGAGTCTTGATTTCTAGTCTATTATAACTAAGTCTCGGACTAAGATAAAAAAGTGTAGTTGAGCTCAAGGACTTCATGGCGATTCATCATACAACGACGAAGATCTACTCAAGGAATCGTGGAACTTCATCAACAAAAAGGTATGTGGAGACTTGAACTTATCTATCACTCAAAAGTCTATCTATTCTATCTCCTACTTCTTATGAGACAAAAAGTCGTATGCTATATAGACTGGATCATACACATTTGACATTTCGAGCTGAGTATTCACTACTTATATTTTTCTCGAAATCGTGTGTTGGTAAAGCGTTTCACTTTGATCAAGTTTATCTTCACCTAGTGACGAAAGTCATGAAAAGTTTCAATCACTTTGAGAATTCTCTGACGTGAATCGGTCTGTGAATAACGACTACATAGCGTCCTCTGAGAATGTCTCAATGATTGAAATGAGAGTTTAGATTACATAACCATGTATTCCTTGAACCGAAGTTTTCGAACTTTGTTGATCAAGAGAAATCGGGAGGACTGTGGAATTGGCTTGCCAAGTCCGCAAACCTAGTTCGAAGACTCAGTCCGCGAACTGTCGGAAGTTCTCGGCCGAGAATTTCTGCTGGGATTTTCCAAATACTCGTTTGTGTTCTTAGTCCGCGAACTCAGTCCGCGAACCCAGTCCGCGAACTGGCGGAAGTTCTCTTTCCGAGAATTTCTGCTGAGTTTGGAAAACTCAACCGATTAACTTAAGTCCGCGAACTTGTTTGTGAACTTAAGAGGTTATGATCTAAAGATGTGCTCTAAACATGAAACATTAAATTACTAAGGAATGCTTTATGAAAATCGTGGCTTTAATGTTCATGAGCCGATTCAATCGAATCGAATCATCATTGTTTCAATTGTGTCTTGTGTAGTTACATACGATCTCATAGAAATTGAACAACTCTGTAACTAGTTCATTTGAGTCAATTGAACTAGTTATGGTGAAGATGAACAAGGTTAATATGAAATGCTCATATGGTTAACCTTTTGGGTTACTATGTTGAACCAACATACACGCACACGTTTGGGCATGGTTTTCACGAACCCAGTAAACGTCTACCCAAGTGTGTGTGACAAGCTAAGTTTTCGATCTAACGGTTGAGAAATATTAGCTTGAATCTAAATCAGATTTTCATCTAACGGTAAATAAGGATTGCTTTGTAACTAAGGCAAAACCCTGATTTGAAGGCTATATAAAGGAGACATCTAGCATTGTGCAAAACTAATCCCCATACGTCTATGTGCTACTAGTGCGCCCGCTAGAATCGATCTCCATTAACCTTTGATTTTCTTCTCTAAAATCAGGTTAACGACTTAAAGACTTCATTGGGATTGTGAAGCCAGACCGATACTACTTTATCGTAGTAGTGTGATCTGATCTTGCATCTTCTATCGTACGAGTACAATCGATTGATTGGATTGAGATCGTGAGAGTTCTCCGATAGGCAAGATAAAGAAGTCACAAACATCTTCGTCTCACTGTTTGTGATTCCTCGACAATCCGCTTGTGTAGTCAGGAAGGATTGTAGAGAGGTGATTGATTAATCTAGGTTGTTCTTCGGGAATATAAGACCGGATTATCAATTGGTTCATGTTACCTTGATTTTATATCTAAAGACGGAACAAAACCTAGGGTTTATCTGTAGGAGACAGATTTATCCTTTTATAGACTTTTCTGTGTGAGACAGATCTGTTTATTATCAAGTCTGTGATTTTGGGTTACAACAACTCTTGGTTGTGGGTGAGATCAGCTAAGGGAATCAAGTGCGCAGTATCCTGCTGGGATCAGAGGCGTAGGAGTAGAACTGTACCTTGTATCAGTAGGAGATTGATAGGAGTTCAACTATAGTCCAGTCCGAAGTTAGTTTGCAGTAGGCTAGTGTCTGTAGCGGCTTATTACAGTGTGTATTCAATCTGGACTAGGTCTCGGGGTTTTTCTGCATTTGCGGTTTCCTCGTTAACAAAACTTCTGGTGTCTGTGTTATTTCTTTTCCGCATTATATTTTTTATATAATTGAAATAATACAGGTTGTGCGTTAAAGATCATCAATTGGAAATCCAACCTTTGGTTGTTGATTGATATTGATTGATCCTTAGACATTGGTCTTTGGTACCGTCCAAGTTATCTCTCTTTGATAAAGACTCGCAGATTTCCATTTGCTTGAGTAAAGATCAAATCGAGAGATTGAGATATAAACTCTTTGATATATCTTTTTATTGATTGAGTCCAACTGTCTAGTTGATTCTCATAAAAAGTATATTGGAGTTTGTCCATATAAATTGCTAAGCGAAATATTGGGTGGTGTTGTTAGACCCCCGCTTTTTCAACTTGGTTTCTTAAAACTTTGTCATAGCTAATTCAGTAAATGGTAATCAAATTAGGTTGAAAGAATTTGACAACTGTTAAGTAAAATCCCTTATCATTAAATTAGTATCTTAATAGTTTTTTCTTTGATCTCTTTCGTTTATTCCTGAAGAAGATCCTCTCCAAATCAAGAACAGATGGAGGATTCAATTGGTAATGATGAACAAACGATCATTCAGCAAGAGGTTATGCAATTCAAAATTGTATTGTTGTAGCAACAAATAGGTATTAAGTGTTTGTCTTCCATAAGAATCGAAAATTTTCAAACTACATTCCAGTTCCAGCCCCTTTTGCTGGATTTAATCATTTCAGAGAATCATTACAACTATTTTGATTGAAAGAGAGTTGTTAGGTCCATGTGTAATTTTGAAACATTTAATTTCAATTAGACATCGATTGCCGATCATCACATATACTTCTCTGATCACTGAAGTGTGTACTGTGTACAACAGCCTTCGAAATAGGAAAAAAACTAGAACTTGAGAATATTGCCAAGATAACTATGGTTAACATATGGGTTAAATATGGGTTAAGTGACGTCACATCCACTACGTCGGACGATCAGGGATCTGTTAATTCTAAAATGCTCTAGCACTGTTGGGGCAAATTTTTTTCCATCCTCGTGGCTGCTCTAAGTTTCAAATTTGGGACCCGGAATAAACTCTACGTATCCACTAGCCCGAGCCCGTTTCACTCTCGCAAGAACAATTCTTCGCTGGCGTAGAAAATACTTTTTTCTCTCTCTACTTCTGTTCTTCACTCTTCAGCGAAACCAGAAACCACTTTCTCTCTCTGTCGATGGATTTCTCACCCCGTGGGAATCGTAAGGGTCCAAGAAGATCCGAAATATACTCCACAGTAGTCATCCATGGCGATAATAATGACGACGAACCGGAAAAAGAAGAAAAATACAGAAGAAGGAATCCAATATCCAAAGGAAAAGAAGCAGAAGAAGAAGTAGATATTTATGCAACAATGCTCTGTAAAGAAGATCACAATGAAGATGATGATGATGAAGAAGAAGATCATTCATCATTGCCTCCACTTCTTCAACGATTACCTAAAGATTTTGGAGTTGCTATGGACGATTACGACGACGATTACGACAATAATGATGATGATGATGATGATGGAAATTACTCAGGTACTATGATTGTTAAAAAGACTAATAAAACCTCTTCTACTTCTTCATCGTCAACGGCTACTAAACGGGTGAATCTATTTGATTGGAATAATGATAGCAAAATGAATTATGATGCTGATAATAATGATTTTGGGACATTTGTTGTTAGATCAACTATTAGGCCTGATCGTGAAGAATTTGATAGTGGTACTGTTGTTAGAAAGACTGTTGGTGGTGGTGGTGGTGGAGGAGGAGGAGAGTATTATAGTTCGTCTTCTTCTACGATGAGTAGGGCAGTTGAGAGTATGAAGAAAGGGAATTATGCTTCTTCAAAAGTCGACAGTACTTTACAAGCTAGAAAGATTTCTGTTAGTTCCATTCCTGATAGTGTTACTAGAGAAGATCCTTCTACCAAGTATGAATTGGTTAATGAACTTGGTGAGTTTTCTGATTGGAATTTAGTAGAAGGAAATTGAATTTCATCATTTGCTGTTAATTTGGTTTGAAATGTATTATGTTTAAGTTATCTGATTGTTAAATGAGATAGGTTTTTGAGAAATTTGGGATTAATTGTATGAAATCTAAGTTTCCAGAGTGTTTACTTAGATTTTTGTGGGGGGTTTCAGGGAAAGGTTCATATGGAGCTGTTTATAAAGCTAGAGATTTGAAGACTTCGGAAATGGTTGCCATCAAAGTTATATCTTTGTCTGAAGGAGTAAGTCAGTGCTTTCTCTTACTATATCTACTATTCAATTGTAGTGTAATATGGGGTTTAGGTGGTTGAAATGAAATTGTTGAGTCACAAATTCACAATACATCTAATTGCAGGAGGAGGGGTATGAAGAAATTCGAGGAGAAATTGAAATGCTGCAGCAGTGTAGCCATCCTAATGTGGTTAGATACCTTGGGAGTTACCAAGGAGAAGAGTATCTCTGGGTAAGTTGAGCTTGAACTGCTCTAGAGAAATCAAGTTTCAGTCATGGGGTACCAAACTTTGTGTTACTACTTCAAAGCAGCAAAATGTTGGAGGCGTTTGTGGTTAACCTTTGTAGATTTACTGTTTGTGAAAAATATCTGTGTTGGCAGATAGTAATGGAGTATTGTGGCGGTGGTAGTGTTGCTGACCTGATGAATGTTACTGATGAGGCTTTAGAGGAGCATCAAATTGCATTTGTTTGTAGGGAAGCTTTGAAGGTAATTGACGATTCGTTGATTGCTTAAAACTTAAAATTTGGCATTGTCTGTTTGTTATAGCTTGAGTGTTCATTTTGTTATTGTTGCAGGGTTTATCATATCTGCACTCAATTTTCAAGGTCCATAGAGATATCAAAGGAGGCAATATTCTGCTTACTGAACAAGGAGAAGTCAAATTGGGTGAGTACACTCAAACTCTGCCGTTATACATATGAACTTTATTGTAATCTATGTAAGTGGTACTTTCTTGTAATGTAGTGCCCTTATAAGCTGGAGTGGAGACTTCAACTGCTTCCATTCACTGAAGTTAGCAATATTCACTTATGAACACCTTAAACTTTGAAATATGTTAGTAATTATTGGTTTTGGTTGTCCCATCTGCCTACCAAAATAAGATGTCAAGGTCTCTCTCTTCTCCTGTTTGGAAATTCCTCTCAGTTATAAAGGTTGGAAATTCCTCTCAGTTATAAAGGTTACTCCTTTCAATTTAGCTGGTAAGATCTATGCGAAGCTTTTGGAAAGAATACGATAGAAGGATTTCTATGGATCATTGAATATGAAAGCAGATTTTCTGTATAAAAATTGGAAAAATTGATTTCACGTTTTATCTGCTGCATAGGAATTCTCTCAAACTTGTTTAATTCTGTCCACGGGGACATATTTTGTTGGATACGAAAGCTTGTTTTTGTTATATTAATAAGCCAACAATTTAGTTCTTTTGGCATGGTTTTCATATACATAGGTGATCTTGGTGTTCATCTTAGACTTTGAAATAAGATGTCAAGGTCTTCTTCTTCTCCTGTTTGGAAATTACACTCAGTTATAGATGTCAAGGTCTTACACTCAGTTATTCAGCTAGTAAGATCTATGTGAAGCTTTTGGAAAGAATACGATAGAAGATTTTTATGGATCATTGAAAAGCAGAGCTGATTGTCTGTATATAAATTGAAAAAATTGATTTCATGTTTTATCTGTTGCATAGGAATTCTCTCTAATTTGCTTGATTCTATTGAGGAGAACATATTTTATTAGATTTAAAGCTTGTTCTTGTTATATCATGAAGTTGACACCAACAGTTTATTGCTTTTGACATGGTGTTCATGTAAACAGGTGATTTTGGTGTTGCCGCACAACTTACAAGGACCATGTCAAAACGCAACACGGTATGTTTTTACGGTTGATGTAATTGATTCAGTTTCTCCATGGAAAATTTAAAATTCTGATCAATTGAAAGGAAATGTGGTTTTTTGAAGTGGTTTTAACTTGTGACCAAAATTCACTTATTTACTTTAAAAGTATTTCGGTCTTCTTATCGTACATAATAGGAATTTTCTTCTTCTTTTTTGGTAGTTCATTGGCACTCCACATTGGATGGCTCCTGAAGTCATTCAGGAAAACCGCTATGATGGAAAGGTAACCCAAACTCACACTTTTGGTTGGCTTAGATTTAGTGCTCGTCTTGTCTGCCTCTTTCACTATCTTATCAACTGTATCTATGGTAATAATTCCAATATTCCTATTTTCAGGTCGATGTGTGGGCTCTTGGTGTATCAGCAATTGAAATGGCAGAGGTATGCCTGTAATTCTGATTTATGGTTACTTCATTCATTACGCTTGTAGGATCTGCATTCAACTTTCCCTATATTATATTTACTTGAACGATCAATCCTTGGTGTAAAATTTCTTAACAAAATATCCCGTGTTTCTTCTGGGAAGCTGACGATTTAGGTAGATCCAAGGTTGACTTTTTCCTGTGCTCTGAGTTATATTTAAGTTAACCAAAAACAATGGTACATATGCAAGTGTACCAATAATTATTAATGGTAACTAATATAGTTCTCTCTTTACCACATATCCTCTCTCTTTTTTTACGAATTAGTAAGTCTGCTTGTAGCAAAGAGGTAGAGGAAAAAAAAGCTTATCCTTTGTGCTGTTGCTGTTGTAGCCTTTAAACAGTTCATATTTGAGCTCCCTCCTTACATATTAGAAAATTTTAAAAGAGACAATGAGATAATGTCGCAAGTCAATCCTGCTTGGCGGAATTCTCATGTTCTATCCTGATATACTTGCCTCTGCCGTGAACCACTTCACTTGATGTATCACTGTATTTATGTAACTAATATAGCTCTATTTGTATTAATATAGCTCTATCTGTAACCAATTAGTTCTGTTACAACTTATTCTTGTATACGTTTCATTATGCTTCAAAATTATTTCAAATTGCTTATCCCATTCTTATGTCTTTTTCAGGGTCTCCCACCAAGATCAACTGTACATCCTATGAGAGTTAGTACATACTTTTGATTTCTGTTAAGTATCTATTTTTTTTTTCAGTTTGCTTCTCTAACTTCTGCTTTTCTTACATGTCTTTGCGTACAAGTCATAATGTTTATTAGATAGTTTATGATTTTACGGCAGAATTCTGTGAATATTCAAATTTGAAATCTTTATATGCATGTATTGTTTCTATAAAAAAAAAGAATTGCCTTTGCCGCTGCAACTTGGTGGAATAATCAGAAGTCAGAACATTGTAGCCTGATTTGATACTAGCCTCTAGGTGCATAACTGCATGTGTTTCATTCCGTCTGACCTGCTAAGTTCCTCAGTGAGATAGCACTTACATACGATACGAGGTTATTAAAATTAGCTTCATATGTGCGTTACTTTCACTGATCTTTTGTTTATCACGTGAAAGTAATATGTGATATCTTTATCGTGTCCTGATAGGTTTTGTTCATGATATCTATTGAGCCAGCTCCAATGCTTGAGGATAAGGAAAAATGGTTTGTTTTCCTTCTTTCTGTGTTTTTTTATAATAATTTGTAATGCGCAATATCTTCCAAAACTGTGATTTTTGAAGTGGCAAATGGCCATTGATATAGAGACGTTATTTTACCTTTATTTGGTGAGGATAGTCTAGGCCTTTAAATCCGCCACAAGCGACTTCGATGTTTGTAGTTCCAGTGAGCTTCTAGATATCATTGGGAATCTCTCTCCACCTTACAGTTTGATAGGGAGAAGTATAGGATTTAATTAAGCATAAGACATCGACGAAAGTGAAATACAACCAAGGACCATATATTAGGTTTACTTATTATGGGAAAACGGAAAAACGTGACCGCAGAATTTCATAATTGAGGCCTATAACTTCAGTCATCACCAGGGTTCCAGTTTGAGAAAATTAACTAGGTGGTATTGTCAATTTTGATTACTTAGATGCTGCCCCAATTAAAGTTTCTTAATGGGTCTCTTTGAATATACCTTATTGATGACTGCATTTCTGGCATCCTCATCTTCCTTTGGGTATAATTGCTGTTATTTATGGTTTCTTTTCTTTTCTGTTGTTTCTTCGTGCAGGTCACTTGTCTTCCATGATTTTGTAGCAAAATGCCTTACTAAGGAACCAAGATTACGTCCTACTGCAACTGAGATGCTTAAGGTATGGCAGGATAGATTTTTTATTGATGCAAAATTGGCTAATGAAAGGAAGTTTTTGGCACTCGATTTCATCACTATGTTATATGCTGTGGTAACTTGTTTCCTTAAAGTCATACAAGTACATGATGCTACTAGCAATAACAAAGCATAAATTCACGTGTAGTTATGCTGCTATGTCAATCTGGATCACATATAGGACATTGTTGACTTTAGATTGTGCATTGGGTGGATCTTCAATTGCTGAGTTTCTAAATTCCTGGTTCAGTTGTTATGGTTTCATTTACTTTTATTTCTTTTACTTCTTTTACTTTTTAACTAAATACTGCTGGTCTCATTGTTACGAGAGCATAACCAAGTGTGTGGATATAGCTTTCTAAGCTTTCTGTTCATCATAGTATATATGAATTATGGTTACCAACTTGTGACGTCTAACAGTTTTTTCTGTTTGCCTAATAGCATAAATTCATTGGGAAATGCAAATGGGGAGCTTCGTCAATGTTGCCAAAGATTGGAAAAGCAAGGCAGATCCGGATCACTATGGCTGCGCATGCACCTCCGGTGGATGTATCCGGAGATGATGTACGTATGCTCGAATTCTCTTGTTTGATTACACTAATTCTTATTTAATCTTCTCTTTCATTGTGTGCAACAGATGGAAGAAATGCATAATCCTAAGTTGAATGAAGATTATGGAGATACCGTTCCATCAAAACCTCAGAATATCGGAGTTGAAGTTTTAAATGAACCTCGTGCAGTTAGCAGCCCAATGAATCACAATTTTGAACTGCCTGGTGAGGATCAGAATGTGTTTCGTTATCTGTGTTTCCTTTAGATAAAATAACGCTGGAAGTCGTGAATACCTCACTTTCTGCAAAAGTAGTAGGAGCTCTGAGACGTGCATTCAATATCGTTTTAAGCAGGTGACTTTGGGACTGTAGTAGTCCATGGTGAAACTGAAGAAGAGAAGCCAGCTAATCAGGCAGCGACATCATTCCGAGAGCGAGCAAATGTTGGAAGTCTTTCCTTCCGTACTTTGGCAGAGACAGCAATTAACCCATGGTACATTTCTCTCCACACTAGTCTATCAAAGAACTTGGCCTTTTTCCAAGTATATGGCAGGAATACCTACATTTGCTTGATGAAAAATATGTTCTTAAAGCATTTTGGCAGTGGAATATATTGATTATATATTAGCTTCGTTTTAGTCGAAGTATATGTTCATGAGCCAGTTTGCCTTGCCACTATCATAAGACTGAGAGATATCTTTTTCTTTCCCACAAAAAGTTGTTGCCAGTTTCATTTTCTTAAATTTTTGCTTATATTTGAATTTTGTTCCTATATCTATCATATCTCCTGATACATCAACTATATTTGTATATGCCATAAGCATGGATATATTGTCATTAAAAGTGAACATGTTACTAATCTTTCTTCAGGGTGGATAACAAGCTCCAAGATGCAGAACCAAGCCCTTACTCAAATGCAACGCATGGGCTGTTGTCTCCTTCTGTTCCTAAATCTCCCGGACCAATCGGAATGAGTACTACTGGTACATTGAAAACTCCAACCGTCAGCCAGAAAGCCTTGGTGCAAGATAAAGTAATTTATGCTTCGCATCGTAATTTATTTTTGATACAACCCATTTTTAACTTAGGATGATAAATGATACCCAAGCTGTCACATTAAACTAACATACGGAAAATAAGCATGTGGTTACAAGAAAAACTGAAGCTTCTTCTTCTGCCATCTCTGGGCACTCTATCATGGGAAAAGCTTAAAGTTTAGCTCACAGTGCCACCTTCTCTTAGCGGGCACATTTCTTTGACGAATAGTCAGACAAGTGACCTCTTAATCTGGTTAAGATAATTATACTAATTTCATAAAAGTAGTTAGTTTCTCAGTACAATCTGGTTAGTTCATTGGTTAAATGTAAACTCCCCTCATACTGTATGGTACTGGCTTTGTTTACTTTTATGGGATTCTTTTTGTAATTGTAGCTCTGGTCCATCTATGCGGCTGGTAATACAGTTCCCATACCATTCTTGAGGGCAACATACATATCTCCTCTTGCCTTGCTCTCAGACAACATGCTTGGGAGCAGACAACAGGATAGCAGTGGAAGCATCACAAAAGAAGCAGTTCAAGATCTTTTTAACGGAGACGGGCAGGCTAAAAAAGGACGTAGAGGACAAAATGAGGTTTCACCTCGTCACCGCTTAATGTTATTCTCACTTCCAAGTTTATGAGTCATTAACTTATGTTCTTTTCCCTCCTAAATTTTCTTGTTTGCAGATATCCCTTCCTCCTTACGTGTACTCAAGACTTGCTTCAAGTTCAACATTATCGAATCTGGCTCAGGCTTTAGCGTATCACAAAACGTAGGACTTGTTGGCAACTCAATTTACAACATTTCCCCTTTTAACACAAATCAAAATTGTGGTTTCTGAAACTGTGTTCTTAAATGTTATTGCAGGTGTTACGAGGAGATGCCTCTCCAAGAGCTACAGGCATCACAAGAGCAGCAAACTATACAGAATTTATGCGATACACTTAGAACTATTCTTCGGTTGTAGGCTGTGCTTCTTAATACGGAAGCATAATCAGTGTATTCAATTTATGATTGTTTGTTGTTTGTATTTTCTTCCTCAACGCAGTTGTATCTATTAGAATTTGCATTTATGAAATGGTAAAAGAAAGTCAGAATATCTCATGATTGTTTATTCTCAAATAAACCCAAGAATCTGGAAGTGTACTCAAGTGGTAATGCTGAACATCACACCATTCGCCCATTTACCATTTGGCTCTAAAGCTGAGAATTTATCCCCTACAAACCAAGTGTAAAACAACTCTATTTAAGGAGACGGGAATACTTGGTGGTTCCCGGAGCAGTTTTGTTAATTTTCGTCAAACAAAATAACTTTTTTTTTTCAAGTTTCCTCCTGTATTTCTCAACAAACACTTTCTTGGCATTGGTAGATTGTTGAGAAGAAGACCAAGGGAGCTGGTATTGCTGTTTTCTTCGTTAGCTGGGAGAGAGGGGTATGATGAGGGCGAAGGCGTTGTTACAGTATCGTCATGGGAGTTACAGCAGAATTGTGTCATGGTTGTCTTCTTGTTCTTCGTTGCCGAATAGGAGGACCCATATCTCAACTCTACATGATCATCTTTCTCTAAACAACACCTCCATTTCTTCTTCTTTTTCTACTCTTCCATATTTGGTTAAGTCACCCACTTCTTCATCCGTAGCTCTTCGTTTCCTAAACACTAAATCATCGAATCAAATTGATAAAGAGTCTGGGAAAGAAGAAGACGACGACAACAATAACCCATTTGGAGGTACTTTCTGATACCCTACCTTTCTCCTTAAAACCGTTCTTTTATCACTTAATGTGTTTGATATTTTTAATTTGATTCATTTTAGATCGAAAACCAAAATTTAGCGATTAGACAGCATTCGTTAACTTATCACAGTAAGGTATAAATTCAAGTTACCAACTAATTGCATTGGCAAAATGTTAAACTTTAATTGAACTACTCTTCTTAATGATCAAATCAGTCGTATCTATTACTTATCAAGAAGTTAGAAAAATGAGACACCTTTAGAGTTCTAGTTAGGGTTTATGGTTCCCTCTTTGTTTTGGAGTTAAAAATTGGCTCCTGCGTTGAATGATTGACTCTTGCATACTGAATTTTTATGAGGAAAATGATTTGCTGCACGCAAGAGTAATTGTGGGTCAGCTGGAGGTCCTGCTATGGATGCAACAGCTTTTACCCCAATGGGTTCACAGATCCTGAGAAGTACTGGCTTCCAGCTGGGCATGCGTGTATTCTGCGTGCGCACTACATCGCGGTTGCTAGAATATCATGCTTTTACTGAATTGAAATTCTCATTCCTTACCTATTTTGTAGATGAAAATTCTGAAGAAGAGGAAGAAAGCTCCGAAGAATGGGAGGAAGAGAATGAGGGCAAGCCTGAGGTAGGAAATCAGTTACAGGCTTATCATCAAACTTTGCTAGGGTAAAAATTGTCCTGCTTATTAGTTTGATTGAATTCATTATGATGTCTAGTATGGGGATGGAGGAGATGGTGGTGGAGTTGTGTTGAGAGGTGTTCCATGGGGTGAACGGGTTCTTTCAGTTGCTAATGAGGTCCTGCTCCAGTTTGGTGACGATTTTAAGCTCTTCGCCTTCAAGACATCTCCCGGAGGATACATATATGCAAGGCTGGACAAACTCTCAGAACAGTAAGACATATTTCATATTTTCCTTTGTTAAGAATTTCATTTCTTTTGTGTGATTACCCTTCATTATTAGAACTTAGAAGGGTTGTCCAATTTCTACGAACAAAATCAATGGCAGAAAGAAGTATCCGGAATTTTCAACATATAAGATCACCACGTTAGTCTTGGCTGAAATACTCTATTTGCTAACAATTGGATATCTGCAGCTGAAGGCGGGTTGAATGATTTTTCTTCTTTCGATTGGATAACATGCTAAACATGTTTGTTCCTCTCAGGTACGGTAGTCCTAGCATAGAGGAGATGGAAAATTACAGTCGTCTTTACACCAAGCAATTGGAAGAGATTTCCCAATCTGGAGAGATACCTGTAAATTTGGCTCTTGAGGTAACCTGACAACTACCCAGATGGTAATCTTTATGATACCTTTTCTTCACGAGCTTGGGCTATAATGTAAATGTCAGGGAACTTTATTTTATTTTGTAGGTTTCATCTCCTGGCGCTGAACGACTACTTAAGATACCAGATGACTTGGATCGATTCAAAGACCTTCCCATGAGAGTAAGTTACGTGGAAGAAGAGAATAAAAAGCCAGTAAAAGATGGAGTCTTTTTCTTGGAATCTGTAGAATCTGAATCCGAGGAATGTGTGTGGAGGCTTGCAAATGTGAAGGAAAATAGAGACATGCTAGGTAAAGGTAGACCATTTGGCAGAAAGCAGAAGGATTGGAGATTAAGAGTGCCATTCAAGATGTTGAAAAAGGTTATGTTGTATGTAGACTACTAATTACTCACTTAGTATCAATTAAAATGGTTTGTTTCCTACAGATAAATGTGTCAAGTCTTTTCATGGTTTAGCATCAGATCATGTTTACTTCTAGTAAAGTCGGATTAATGTAAATGGTTTACCCGAGTACCT
Source organism: Papaver somniferum (assembly GCF_003573695.1). Taxonomy (NCBI): domain Eukaryota; kingdom Viridiplantae; phylum Streptophyta; class Magnoliopsida; order Ranunculales; family Papaveraceae; genus Papaver; species Papaver somniferum. The sequence continues at coordinate 69,040,248 of NC_039362.1, forward strand.
TATTTAGTACATGCTTCAAAACAAAAACAAAAACCCGAGTATCTGATTGCTGATAGTACTCCGTCCAACATTTAGTTGCCATTCTCAAGGTGTTTCTTCAATCTATTTGCAACATTGTCATAAAAAGTTCTTTCAAACTATGGAAAATCCATCAGGTCCAGAAGCCTTGTTCCGGATTTAAGGTTTCCAGCAATTTTTATCTTCAAATGGGTCGTCTTAGAACCCAGGAACTGCACCCTTAACCTCATACTTATTATCTCCCCAAAATCCTTCATTCATCACTACTACGACTACCTCCGTTTCAGAAAAAGTGAAAATATCACTTTTCTTGAAACAAAGGGAGTATTATATTTGAGATAAAATGGACCCTGTTCCGATAATTTTAACGCGTTTGGATGCACACTCAGAAATTATTTCTTGATTTTTAAAAGTCAAAGAACAAGAAGTAAGTTTGGATATAAAATTTTAAAACGACTTATAAAAACAAAAAAGTTAACATTTTGTGAAGTAAGGTAACTCTGCTTCTGACTTCTGCCTTCTGATATCCAAACGCGTTACTAGGCTTCCTACGGAAAGTCGACGTTGTTTCATTTGGGTGGAAATATCTATTATTAGATCTTAATATCGGTCTATAAGAGAGTATAAGTTTTATGGTCTACTAAAATAGGCCAGTCTAAAGAAGAAAACTATCTTCTCTTCTTCCTCCTCCTTTCTGTGTTTGTTGTAGTTGCAGAAGAAGTCACAGACATCTGAGAGTTATTAGGGTTTAGGGTTTTAGAACGAGAAGAGAAAAGAGAAGGATGCATAAGAACAAGTTCGCATGGAATCCAGAGGCGTTTAAAAAGAAGAACGAAACGGTACAGTTCTCAACTCTCTTCCAATTCTCTTTTCTTATAATTGTATCTTCTGTTGTTAAAAATGAAACCCTAGTGTGAAAACCCAATACTGAATTATTCAATTTTTTGAATCAGGAACCAGGAGGAAAGTTGAGACCTTATTCTGAAATTACTGGTGTTTGTTCTCGGTGTAGAGACCAAATTCAATGGAAACGAAAGTATGGGAAATATAAACCTCTTGTTGAGCCTTCTAAATGGTATTTTTTCACTCTCTTGAAATACCCATTTTTCTAAGAGCTTCAATTTTTCGTTTGTATCTTGATGTGGTGTGTAATTTCGATTGATGTTTTATAGTCAGCGTTGCTCGAAGCGGAATGTTCGACAAGCTTACCATAATCTGTGCACTGGTTTGTGCTTCTCATTAGCTGGAATACTAGAAAAAAATTTTGGTAAAGATTTTTGAGTTTTTTCGGAATGGTTTTAATGAAAGTTTTTTTTGGTTCTTAGGGTGTGCCAAGGAACATAATGTGTGTGCTAAATGCTCATGTAAAGTGGAAAGAATTGTTGGAAGGTTAGTACTTTGGGATACCATTATTAGGTTCATGATTTTATGAGTGTTATTTTGTTATTCGAAATGAATTCTGATTGTTTTTGTTTACTTTGTTGTTTGTTTCTGTTTACATAGAGACATAACTGAAGTAGAAGCTGAGAAGAAGACACTTGAAGATGTATGTGATGAGGATTTGTTTTCCCCTTTTTATTTCTTTTTATTTCCTTTTATTTCTTTGCTCGTGAGTTTGATGTTGGAGAATGATGGAATTGATTCACTTTGTTGCAGGCTATTAAGAATTCCAGAGAGAGGGATCGCAGGGCATTATTACGAGCTGTAAGAACTTGGAATATTTTTCTATATGTTGGTTGGTTGTCAATAACATATGCTTTTAGTAGATATATCTTGTACTCTGATATAGAATTTTAATTATTTGGCATGAGGGGTTACTGGCTTTCACCTTTACTAAAACGTGTGTGGTGAAGGAAATCTTTTGAGCTTGTACTTCCACTTCTGATATCAACTCGAATGATGTATAATTCAGCTACAGATGACGCCCGTTTGAAATACATGAATATACTGAATTTTAGCCAATATGCTTTGCTTTTAGTTTAATTCTCGCTAAGTGTTTTGATTTGTGGTAAACTAAGTTACATAAGAAGTGGAAGAATATTAGGAGCCTGTATTCTCTGGAAGAATGTACATTATTCTTAATGTCAACTTTTTAGTAATACTTATGGAATGATTTTTCTTTTGTTCTTTTTGGGGTGCTATTTTTTCATTATGGACCTGTCCTTAATGCTACAGATGAACAAAGGTCAAACTGGTGGTTCTGCGTTGACCTCCGTAAATGAAGAAGGAAAGAAGGTGGGAGAATTATTTTCCGCTGAATCAATTGAAGAGTTTGCAAAGCAAAGCAGAGCCCCGAAGGACGAAGACCATGATAGTGATGATGATGAGGATGATGAAGACAATGATGATGACAAGATCTGTAACTGAGAGACCAGAATGTTTGATTGGCTTTAAAGCTGTAGTAAATGCGTCTTCTTCTTTTTTTGTTCTTTCGAGTTTCGTTAGGCATGGTGCGCTGAATTTTGAACGTGATCTTTGCAGCATAATATGTTTACATGTGTTGACAAAGTTCTCAGAAAATGAAGTTTCTCTTCTTCATTCTCTGCTTAATGGAAGTTGCTTGTTTTTAATTATCTGGATGAAGTTTCTATTCGTTCTACGTTTAATGGAAGTTGTTTGTTTTATGTGAATCTTGATTTTGCGGTATGGACAATTTAGGTAGCACACGAGTTTTTACTTGGTTGGAGATCTACTCAAAGATTGAAAATTATTACACTGTTTTTAGTTGCAGAACCCTGCCAAGTTACAAATCAACTGGTCATAGACTTTCAATTGATTAGCTTCAGGCATTTAGAGAAAAGACTGACTCATAAAACTGTAATAACAAAATGCTAATTTGCTAATAGATTGAAAGACAATCACGTTGTATTACAAGACCACATAAATTTGATTGAATCCTATGTAAATTCTTTTTCAAAAGAATGTCGTTATTCATTATACAAGCTGGAACTACTTATTGTTACTTGATCAGAAAAATAATCTGCTGTGGCTCTTGTAAAGAAGGTAAAGAATTATCTGTTGAGGTTTGTTATAAAATGGGAACCAGTCGAACAACACCAGTTTATTAAATATCACTGGTTTGTTCAAACCCCGGGTGTAGAAATTGATGTGAAACTTCGTCTTCAATTGCCTGGATATCAGGAACCCAGGCACCAAAACGCATATTATGCAACAAATGTCGATCATCTTTGACAACAGTCTGAAAGAATGTGAACCACCAACAACAAACTGAAACTCAAAACTCTTTCCCTCAGGAAGGACCAATAACGGAGACCATAAACAGGATCATGCGTAATCTTTTGCACATAAGCGCTCTGAAATCAACAACAACAAAGACAATATATATTAGGCAAGGGGGAACTCTCACTCTAAGGTGAAAAGTTTGGTTGGACCCAATGTCGGATATATGCTACTAAACAGTCCAACATTAATTTGGAGGCGAAGAACACTTACTCAGATATTCGTACGCTAATATCATCGATGTTCCCCATGCTGACATGCTCACAAACCTTGGACCTAACCCTCTGTAAAAGCCTTTCCATCCATCTTCAGCAATCAATTTCCTCACAACTTGTCCTGCCGTTTCTCTCTTTTCATGTCCCAACACCTGTAATGTGCAGATGGTAAGAAAACTTCAAAAAGGAAACCCCAATCACGACTATAATCTAATTAAGCAAATTTCAAAATTTTGAAAGATGCTTTAACGAGCATTGATTTTGATCAACCCAAGAAATCCACCTGCAAGAAATTCCATACCAATTCTGGTAAAAACAAGAAGAATTCACCTTAAAAATAGGTATCAAATGATAACAAGATGAGATAAAATAAGCCGTGCTTCAATAATTGACAAGCACAATAATACAACTAAAATGTTTTCAGGAAGAGCAGAAGTGGAGCTTCATTATTTTGAGAAGCTGCTGAATTGACAGAAGGGCCAAACCTCTGTGATTCTATTCCTATGAAAAGCAGTGAAAGATTTTTAATACATTGAGGTCGAATAATACTATAGAAATAAAATGACAAGGAGCTAAAAGCAGAGACGCATCACATTTTCCAGAACCAGTCACATGCATTGAGGCAGATAGAGAGCTATTCATCTGGTATGGCTAGGTATATTCGACTATAGTATCTGGATCATTATAAAAGGAAAATTATACGCTCGGCGCCAATTAACCCCAAGAACAGTAGGCACTTCTGTTAGCATAAAGATTAATCTGAATTGTGCAGCTGAGCCCAAAGAAGATCCACCTAAGCGTCAGACTAGTCAAACAACGACCAATAAAACCTAGATCCCTGATTACGACTTTATATGATGGAGGTGTAGAAAATAGATACCTAGAGTGGAGGATAGTAACACCAGAAACATAACAGGTAACTTCTAATGTCATTTAAGGTTCAAGAAGATCACCTGTAACCGCGTCTTAATTGTGTCCAACGGAGTTGTGATGCAGGAAGCAACAGAACCAGCCACTATTCCTCCTGAAGCTTGAACCAGCACTACAGTCCATGGATCAGGAACCAATGCCTTATTCTGCTCAGTACCATAGCCTAAGGACCTGCCCCAAACATTAGCAGAGAGTTTTAATATCAGTCGACATATTACAAGAGCCAGGATTTTCTATTTGTAGTACCCGTCATATTAAGCACCCGCGGTTACAATTTTTTCATAATTAATGGAACAAGTAGCTTTGAAAGCAGCGACAACAACTTAACTAAACAAATAACTCCTTTCGGGAGCTTGTTTGAAATATGAATTATAAAAGTTCCGCTGAAAATAGAAGATGATGCAAAATTCTCACCTCCAAATGACACGCTGGCTCGAACCATAACTTGCCCACCAGACAGCACTGGAAGGAGAATAGGTCATAACAGATAAGCCAAACCCCCTATATAGTCCTCGGATTCCATCAGCTTTTACAAGTTTGCGAGCAACATCCAGTCCACCACTATACTTAGCATGACCTGCGTATCCTTGCACCATTAACTTCTGGCTAACCTAATATAAGAGATCATGGATAAAAGGTAAGCATCCAACATGGTGATAATGTGGTTAGTGGTTACTGGAGAGGCTTCTATTGAAAAGAGATCGACTATCTTAAGATTTTGACCAAGTGCATGTCGTTTAAAATTATAAAAGCTTGGAAATCAAAGTCCTGGATTTGACAAATAAGAAATATTGAGCTACAGATGAGGGGGGTGGAATTGGGAACTAGATTAGCTTATTCATCACATTGGTTAACGGCAACGTCCAGTACATGCGCGAACTTGACACAAAACAATGTTTTTAAGTATATAGAGAAGGAGTTGAGAGAGAAAGATACCACATCAATTGGGACAAAAACAGCCTGAGAAAAAAGCGAGGATGTCATGCCCGCAAGCCCATTAGCTATGGCTGCTTGTGTTGGTTCAGAGAATTTGAACGGTTCAATCATCTTGAAAGCAGCTGCTTTAGTTGTCTCCAGAGAAGTCATGAAAATAACTCTGGCAGGGATTGCACCAGTGATGACCGTACCAAACCCTCTATATAAACCAGGAACTCCTTCACTTTTGAGTAAACCTCTGACAACAGAAAATGCACTTTTCTCCACAGAATCTTTTGTAGCAACTTGCAGCCTTGTCTTTACAACAGAGACCGGGTACAACGCCACTGTTACCCCAGTAAAGAGCCCAGCTCCTACAACATAGAACTTTCTCTTGTCAAGCCTGCATAACCAAGAGACATTAACAGCATAAGAAACCCAATAAATCACCTGTCGATCACATAACTCATTTACATTCGCATTTCACGGGATCACAAAATGCAATTAAGATTACTACAAACTACAACTGAAATGAGACATTCTAAGAGCCGCGGAACTGAAATTTCAGAAACAATTTACTAACACGAAAGAGGGTATTGCAAAAATCATTGATACTCAAAATTTCGCAAAGCCAGAATGCATCAGAGCTGTTCCAGATAGAATCATGGAAACTATGCACAAACCAGAACACAAGTTCAAGTAAAACCCAATTTTACAGATAATTGGCTAATGACGAAACCAAATAACATAAGTACTGAACTATACCATCTAACACAACAATCACCTAGTGATTTAAGCTATTAAGTATTCACCTAAACTAGAATTCTGGAAAAGTTCAAAGTTCATCAACAAACAAAAGCAGCATTTTGGGTCATAATATAAGAAAACGAAAATACCCATTAGAAATTCACATGTTTTCCACAAGCATCAACACCCAAAGGTCGTTATGCTTCGATTAATGCAAACAACGAACTCATAATCAACAGTTCCAGCGATTAGCATGAACATAATCATAGAATGAAAATTTTCATGATCAATAAAGCACCAAGTCAACATATGAGAACATTCAAATAGAGAAAGAGCGAGAGAGAGATACATACTTGTCCCAATTAATCTCTGTTTGACCAAACGATTGAGACCCAGAAGAAGTCATTGTAGGAAAAGAAATCAAATCGAACAAGTAAATGAAATAACCTAAAATCAAGAAACAATCAAAAACCCTAACCTAAAATCAAGAAACCATGTTTCAAGAATCAATGAGATGTGGAGAACCGGAAAGAAAACCCCCCAATATTACTTGAAAGGAAAGAAACAAAAATGCATTTCCAGAATGAAAATGAATATTGGGAAACAGGAGTCTGATTGGTTTGGTGGAATTATTAGTATTATCATTAGGTCAATCGTTCGGAATTTTCGTCGTTAGAATGTTTTATTACTTTTAACACAAAATTTGTGAAAATGTTGATATTTAAGGGTTTATCTCCCTTGTCACTTGATAAAATTATTAAAACACCCTTCGGTTTTAATTATTTTAAGTGATGGAAAACGCTAAAGGTGGAAAGATACGGAGATATAGGAGGATCCCCTGACACTTTTATTATCATACTATCTCACATGTTGGATAATTTTTGCCAATAAAAACCAAACCGTAATGGAGTTGAAGCTAATATTTTGGGGATATATTATTATTATAAAGCTTTATGTACCTACCGAAAATGAATGTATTCCGAAACGTATAACACCACCATCTTTTTTTTTGCCGAGAAACACACTGATTCATTAACAAAGAAGAAAATTACATACATCCCCTATGGGTTCTTTCCTCATTAAACTGTCCAAAAAAGGAGGAAAAGAGACCCAAATATCTTTCAAACTAAACTTCCTAGTCCGACGTGCAAGCCGGTCAACTATCTTGTTTTTACAACGCTTAATATAAACAAGCTTAAAACCAATATAAACAAGCTTAACACCACCATCTACTACTCTGAAAATGAACCGTTGGAAATCAACAGATTTCTTGCCGTCAAAATTAGACCGGTAGATCGTGAGGTTTTATATTTCGGAGTGTGCTCATTTTGGTAGGCATGTAGCACTTGGTAAGAGGATCATATCCTTAAAATATTAGCTTCAAATCCATTACCGTTTGATTTGTAATCACAAAAATGACGTCCAACATGTGAGATAGTGTGATAATAAAAGTGTGAAGAGATCCTTCCTCTGTGACAAATGTGGGATATAATTACCAAAAAAAAAAAAAAGACAAATGTGGGATATGAATCCAAAACCCTAGGTCTAAAAATGAACAAATAAAAAATAAAACTAGTTGGTTCCCTTGAAATGACCCCTGACTTGAATTCATTTCCTCAACCATGTCTGTTACTTTTGAAAAAGTTGAATGCACAATAGAATCTTCATTTTCCACTTCTGATCTATCACAAAGATCAAACGGAGTTTGAACTAAAGGATTTTTACTTATGACTTGTTCACATTGTTGTTTTATTGTAGGAGCGTTGATAACTCTGTTTTTTCTCTTTTCAACGCAAGATTCAGTAATCAAATGTCCTACAACCTTACAAGTATAGCAAAATTTAGGACAATTAGGAATTAATACATTTTGATAAAAACCTCCAAAGTTGTTCTCATTTCAGATCTATTTGGTATTGACTGAGCAAAATCTACTTCGTCTAAAACATTTGCGTAATATCCAACTTCACATCTTAAAGTAGCATTATCAATCTTGATTGGATTACCTAGTTCTTTGCAGATTGTAAATAAAATCTCCTCCCTCCAAGATTCTAAACTTAGTCCAGGAAATCTAACCCAAACTAAAGCTTTAGAACTTATTTCCTTGTCAGGTCGAAAATTTGAAACCCAATTTCTGATACTCAAAACTTAATTTTGTACCTCCCAAACACCAGATTCAATGTATTTTCGATCAATCTGATTATCTAACTTGATAGTGAAGAAGCCTCTTCCTAAAGGAATGAGTTTACAATCACCAACCGACTTCCATTGATTTCTCAGAACTTGAGCTATCTTTTGGTTGTAACCGATCACAAGCTAATATCAAGACTTGACAGAAGTCTGGCTATCATTAACATCAGTTTGTTTGAGGATTTGATTATAACAAATCTAGTGATTCAACATTTGTATATTGTTGATCAATCAAAATTAACAGACTTTGTTTTGTGTGTATTGGTTAATAGTGAAATAAAGTTGTTTATGCAACAATTAATTTGAAGATTGAAGAATTAAAGAATTTTCTTTTTTAAGTTTCTGATCTTTGTGATTCTTTTTGCACACTTGATTCTCTTGGATCCTAGCAAGCAGTTTCTCTCGATAGGCTTAAGACTTGGTAAAATATCGAACAAACTGTTTAGTTGCTTCTCTTGTTAAGGTTCTTGGATAAAGATTGTTCATCGATATTGATTATTTTGATAATCGTTGTCTTGTTTTTTGTTTTTATCTTTTACCAAAGGAGTTTATATTAACTAAATGGAAGATCCTTTACTCTACTTTATCTCTTATCTAAATATTTATTTGGGAGATGATAATGAGTTGGTTATTGAAACAAATTTAGACCTTTGTTGTTTAGCACAAGGACCTCTACCTACATAGTGACTTTCTCAAAGAAACATTCTTAAGCTTGAGCAAGCATAAATCTCTCTAACTTACCAGCATAATCAACAAAAAATCCCAAGTATCTGATAATGGAATTGCCAAACAAGATGACGAAAGCGTGTATGTTAATCGTCAAAGTCCTGTAAATCCATCTGTTAGAGTACTGCTCGGTCAAACTTACAAGTTTTGATATGTCAAACTTGTTGTTAATGCTAGTTGATCAAAACCATGTCTTGATTCATAGTCTACTATAGTCAGTCTATGAATAGGATTAGAGCATGATAGTTGAGTATCAGAAATCTCCAATCAACCTTGAAGATTTAAGACTGAAGACGGCCTTATATGGAAACGTCACCAACAAAGGTATATGAAGATTGATTGTTGTCGTAAGCACAACAAACTAATCAAGATATTTCCCACTAATTAACCAGTAATATAGCGGTAGTAAGGATCATAATTATAGCAATACTCATAATTGATAGTTTAATTGATGATTCGTCATTAAAATCATTGGAGAATGTATGGATATCTCGTACACTAATAAGAATTCTGATAATGTTTCAGGTACCCTATATTTAGCCGCGAAAGTTGTTCCTGAAACAATCTCCAACTCGAGATATCCTTATTTTACCAGCAAAGGTCACAAACTCATACAATGTTTCAAATGCATACATAAACTGAGGTATGTCAACAAATTGCAATGTAGGGCTAGTCGGTTGGCAAACGCTCTTAGACTTGTTCAAAAGTCCAATCATGCGGTACAAAAAGTTGAATCTTCTTATTCTAAGAGATTTATTGATTCTAAGGAATATAAATCTCAAATAAACTCTTCCGGGTAGAACGCTCCATAGTGAAGGATATTGTCATTTCCGTGCAAGAATCTGGTGGTGAGCAATCTAATGCTCACCTCAACACAATCTAATTGTGTTAAAATGTGAATCTTATCTCATGCACCCTTGAAAGAGATAATATCCATGCACATCAGGGCCTTTGGATCAAATTATTACTTGGGTCTCCATCCTTTATGTATGAAGTAATGGCATTAAAAAATTTTATCTCACAAACTTAAAAGGGACAAAAATGACATTTTCATTCCATTTTAGGTTTTGAATGTTCCAGTGTGTGAACCTTTATAAGTTCTAAAATCCTGCATGATAAATGTCATATTCTTCAAGACTCATATCTCTTTCACAAGAAGGTTTGCTTGTTGAGCCATATATTTGTGTCTCACAGATCCGTTTTATTCTCACGAATCATGGAGGCTCCAAGCACAACATCTTATCATGAAGTCTATGCTCCAATGGTTGTTGATTTTGATCCAACTAAACAGGAGAAGGAGATGTTTGTTCCTCTTATCTCGTCTCTTATGAGGAAAAGGAAGAATAAGAAGAAACCTAGATCGGATTATTCTAATCAGAAAATGTTTGAAAATCTTCTTGGAGAACTTAAGAAAACCAATAAGGAAGTGTAGGGACTGAAGAATATTTTACAGATATCTCTCAAACCTCAAGTGATTGTCAATCAACAGCCTACCTGGTTTGCAGAAGCTAACTTCTTTATTCATGAACCGTATGTTCCTATTCCATTTAATGATAAGGAGTTTAGAGATGATAAAGAATTCTTCAAAGACTTTAAATACTATGAAGCTTCTTTTGAGGATTTTATTCTTGAGAAGTATAATTAAGGTTTGGTATAGCAAAGATTGTGATTACATATAGCTATTTCAAGTGTTTTTTATCTTGCATGTTTTTAGATTTATTTTTTTTAAATTCTAGAGTTGTTGGAATATGATTTTGCAGTATGTAATCATTATTAGTTTAATTATTGCAAAAATCTTATGAAATACTTGTGCTTTTACGTTCTCGTGAATCAGTTAATATTTCATATGTGCTCAGAAGTTAACTCTATTATGTTTTTTGTAAACGGAACATGGAACAAACTCTTTCAGATTTTTCTCGCATATTGATCTATCTGTGATCACACTTTTGTGTTTTGCTGCTTGACATACTCCGTAAGATTCTCTTATGTCGAGTAAAATCGAGTAAAATTGTCTCGCTGTTCATAACTGGCCTTGATATTAGTTTATGTCGATACCTTGGATACAAATCCTGGTGATTTGTTAATGTCCGGCAAAATCCTTCTTTTTCACAAAAGCAAGGTGACTCATGTTGTTCTCTTGGGAATGACATTTAATGAGAGAGAGTTTTTAAATGAACTTGTGCTTAATTGTTATATCTTTGTGGGGAGTGTGGTTGTGGAATTTTAAAAGGGATGCTTGTATCTTTTTAATCTCCTAGGATGAGCGCTAAGTATTAGTTACTATGTGATATCATCTATATAAGTTGATATGAGGAGTTACATTTTAACTATGTTATTATTATGTAGTATCTCCATCTTCCTTAAAACTTGATATATCTTTTGGTTGTATTCATTATGATCCCGCAATTTTTGTACCTACATACATATGGTTTACGGATCATTATGTAAGGGGGAGTGAATCATTTAGCAATAGGTTTCACCTATTATGCAAAAGATGTAAGTATTTATTAAGGGGGAGAAACATATCACCGTAGTATTACTTCAGAGTTGAAATACAATTGAACTTTGAAGAGAAGATAATAATATTATGTTTCTGTTAAAGACGAGAGTTGTTATAACTACGAATCTTCAACAACAACGATGCTCAGTTCATTACGACTTGAAATAACGAAGAGTTCAAGGAGAGTTAAAGAAACCAAGGAAATCAAGGCATGATGAATCAAAGAGTTTTTTGAAGCTTTATTTTTGTTATCCATCTTATACTAATATAAAAAAAACACCTATTTTTCGTACGACCCTTCTTTTGGTCCGGACACCCTTAATTTACCAAGTTATCCTTCCTTTAAAATCAGCCCTACTTGGTACACCACGTAAATATCAAAATACTGTAGGGTACAACCATAATCTCTTTTCTCTTTTTTGTACTCATCTTCATACCGACGAAAAAAAATCTCTATTCTAAAGTTCTCATCTTCTCTGATCCTACTGCTTCCAAGCTCCCATCAGTAAGTCCTTCCTTCATTTTAATCTCTCTTTCATTTTCTTATTTTAGATTTTCCTGTTTTGACATTTCATTTTTTGATTTCAAAATAAAAAAAATAAAAAAAATTGATCCTAATCTATGCCTTCCCTTATTGATTGAGATTGTATTGATTTTGCTTCATTTTTCTGATTTTGCAGCAACAAGAAATCAGGCATCATGGGAGTGAGTTAAGCTGGACTCAAGAATTACCTACTCCCAATTTTTCAAAACTTCCTCCTACTTCACAAAAGGTCTCTATTTTTTTCAGTCCCAGTCAATCTAATGTTGTGTTACATTGAAAATCAAATTTTCTCCGGTAACCGAACGGCTGGTGAAGAAGTCCAAGAAGATAATTTTTTCTTTTAAGTATTAGAGATTTGGGTCTGATTTGGACTTTGTATTTAGGTTTTCTTTCTTCTCTGGTTTGATTTAGGGGAAATAGGTTTGATTTAGGTTTTCTTTCTTCTCTGGTCTAAATTTTATTTCATAGATTTGGCACATTGGAACGGATTTTGTTCAACTTAATAGCATAAAACAATGGGGTTTTAGTTGTTTTTTTAGGTAACAGATGCAATTAACAACAACTCATTTATGTTAGTTCTTAGGATAGTTTTAGTTTAGTTCAGCAAAGTTTGGTTTTCCGACAATCAGTTACTACATGAACAATGAAATTGGTTTTGTTGATGGTAATAACAACATCTAAATGACCTAAATTTAAAGTGAGAATGAGAAGAATGTTGTCGTTCTTACTTGGATTAAAACAAAAATAAGACCTGCTATGAACAACCAAGCATGATTATACAAGCACTGGGATAAGCTAAGCATCATTGAGCTGTGAGATTCTAAAAATTATGTAGAGGTTAATGGATAGCAAGTAGCTAATTTAGATACATAGCTAATTTTGACACCCAGTGTAGTCAATATCGGCCGTATCGGCCGATATATCGGGGATATTTCGGATATCGGCCTTGGAGCGGTAGGATAAGAGTTGTATCGGCAATACGATATCTTGGCGATAATATCGTCCGATATTAGCCGTATCGGCCGATATATCGGGGATATTTCGTGATCCTATTTTTCTTGATGAGCATGATGAAAATGATGAATGATTGGATCCACAAAACTTGGAAGACTTGGCGGTAGAAGGTGATAATGTAACTTTGGATGATTTGCAAGATATTCTTGGTAAAGAAAGTCGGCCAGTTGGTAGTAGAGGTGCATGTAGCTCTCGAAGTAAGTTTACTTACCCAACCGACTCTGAGTATGATGGATATGATACTGATCAATTGATGCTAGACACAGATTATGGACTACTTGATGGAGCTAATGGAGTTACTGAATATGATGATATCAATAGTGGCTCGTATGATTTTGAATAAGACTGTAATATCCTTGTTTAATTACCATTTTAGGTAGTAAACTTTAAAGTTGTTGAAGTTACTCTCCTGTTTTTGGTTTGAACTTTTAACTTGTTTAATTACCATTTTAGACAGTAAACTTTTAAGTTGTTGAAGTTACTCTCCTGTTTCTAGTTAAAACTTGTTTATTTATCATTTTAGATAGTGAACTTTAAAGTTATTGAAGTTACTCTTGTGTTTTTTGATAAAATTGATGGTAGCTATAAAATTATAGTCTCTAAATTTGGAAACGATATTATACCGATATTTGAACGATAATACCCCCGATATAAAGTCGTACCAGTGTATCGGTCCTGGCCGAGATAAACCGATATCCGATATTAACTACATTTGTGACACCACAGTTGATGTTTTGCTTTAACTTTTTTTGACATCTTCTAAAAAGCAACAAAAATTCCCATTTGCTTAATCGGGCGATGCCTGAATTGTTTATTATACTGACGAAGGAATTGCCAACTGTGAGCTTCTGAAATAGTTTGTGCAAGATATGAATGATATTAATTGAGAAAATGTGATTAATAGGTGAATTTAGAAATGAAGTCGTCATTCAAAAAGAAGAACATTTGTTTCCCTGTACATCTCTTCAAGCGGAATATTATGGTCTGACATATTTTGAGTTCTGACTTTTGGTGGTTTGTCTTGATACATCGATTTTTAACGTTTCTGTTAACATTTTTTTTATTTTAATGTGATCTCTTTATCCATTAATGCAGGATTTTGTGATTAACTGATATTCTGTCAGAAGTTACCATTGCATATTAACTGGCCTAATATTTTTTACCGGCAGAGTTTACCGAACACTGAGAAAATATCTTTCATTGTAGGACCTGGGAACATGTAGAGAAAGGACTGGTGATGTGTATGTTTTCCCACTGCCCTGAAACAAAGCGCTTAAGGAACACAAAGATGAACTATGAGAGGATCGACCGTGGAAAGAACAACATATGCCAGTGTGTTGGGATTAGCTTTTATTAAAAGCCTTGAAGTTATTGTGAACATATATCTTCTTTTTCTTGATACTATCATTTGTCAAGGCTCTTCTTCTTGATTTTTTTTCCAAGGCTGTGTGTTGCAAATTAAAGGTGTCGGTCTAAGTAAATTATATGAAGCTATTTTTGTATCAGTTATTCACTTTTTCGGATTGATTTACATTGTTAGAGAATAGCTCGGTCGACCTCGCATGCTTTGCTATATCAAGCATGTTTGTCAATGTTAGTGATCAAAACTATGAGTCTTGATTTCTAGTCTATTATAGCTAAGTCTCGGACTAGGATAAAAAAGTATAGTTGAGCTCAAGGACTTCATGGAGATTCATCATACAACGACGAAGATCTACTCAAGGAACCGTGGAACTTCATCAACAAAAAGGTATGCGGAGACTTGAACTTATCTATCACTCAAAAGTCTATCTATTCTATCTCCTACTTCTTATGAGACAAAAAGTCGTATGCTATATAGACTGGATCATACACATTTGACATTTCGAGTTGAGTATTCACTACTTATCTTTTTCTCGAAACCGTGTGTTGGTAAAGCGTTTCGCTTTGATCAAGTTTATCTTCACCTAGTGACAAAAGTCATGAAAGTTTCAATTACTTTGAGAATTGCTCTGACGTGAAACGGTCTGTGAATAACGGCTATATAACGTCCTCTGAGAATGTCTCAATGATTGGAATGAGAGTTTAGATTACATAACCATGTATTTCTTAATCCGAATTTTTCGAACTTTGTTAATTGAGAGAAACCGGAGGAATTGGCTTTGCCAAGTCCGCGAACTCAGTTTGTAAAATCAGTCCGTGAATTGATGGAAGTTCTCTTGCCGAGAATTTCTGCTGGGATTTTCCAAAAACTCGTTTGCGTGTTTAGTCCGCGAACTCAGTCCGCGAACTGGCGGAAGTCTCTTTGCCGAGATTTTCTGCTGAGTTTGGAAAACTCTGCCGGTTGCCTCAAGTCCGCAAACTTGTTTGTGAGCTTAACTGGTTATGATCTAAAGATGTGCTCTGAAAATGAAACTTAAATTACTAAGGAATGCTTTATGCAAACCGTGGCTATAAAGTTCATGAGCCGATTCAATCGAATCGAGTCATGTTTGTTTCAATTGTGTCGTGTGTAGTTACATAAGATATCATAGCAATTGAACAACTCTCTAACTAGTTCATTTGATTCAATTGAACTAGTTATGGTGAAGAAGAACTAGGTTAATATGAAATACTCATATGGTTAACCTTTTGGGTTACTATGTTGAACCAACATACACGTACACGTTTGGGCATGGTTTTCACAAACCCAGTAAACGTCTACCCAAGTGTGTGTGACAAGCTATATTTTCGATCTAACGGTTGAGAAATATTATCTTGAATCTAAATCAAGTTTTCATCTAACAGTGAATATGGATTGCTTTGTAACTAAGGTAAAACCCTGATTTGAAGGTTATATAAAGGAGACATCTAGCATTGTGCAAAACTAATCCCCACACGTATTTGTGATACTAGTGCGCTCGCTAGAGTCGATTCTCCTTTAACCTTTGGTTTTCTTCTCTAAAACCAGTTTAACGACTTAAAAAATTCATTGGGATTGAGAAACCAGACCGATACTACTTTTATCTTAGTTGTATGATCTGATCTTGCATCTTCTATTGTACGAGTACAATCTATTGATTGGCTTGAGCTCGTGAGAGTTCTCCGATAGGAAAGATAAAGAAGTCACAAACATCTTCGTCTCACTGTTTGTGATTCCTCGACAAACCGCTTGTGTAGTCAAGAAGGATTGTTGAGAGGTGACTGATTAATCTAGGATGTTCTCGGGAATATAAGATCGGATTATAAATTGGTTCTTGTTCACCTTGATTTTATATCTTAAGACGGAACAAAAACCTAGGGTTTTTCTGTGCGAGACCGATTTATCCTTTGATAGACTTTTCTGTGTGTGACAGATTTGTTTATTATCAAGTCTGCGATTTTGGGTTGCTGCAACTCTTAGTTGTGGGTGAGATCATCTAAGGGAATCAAGTGCGCAGTATCCTGTTGGGATCAGAGGCGTAGGAGTAAAACTGTACATTGAATTAGTGGGAGACTGATTGGGGTTCAACTATAGTCCAATCTGAAGTTAGCTTGTAGTAGGTTATCAATCTAGACTAGGTCTCGAGGTTTTTCTGCATTTGCGGTTTCCTCGTTAACAAAACTTCTGGTGTCTGTGTTATTTCTTTTCCGCATTATATTTTTATATAATTGAAATAATATAGGTTGTGCGTTAAAGATCATTGGAAATCCAACCTTTGGTTGTTGATTGATATTGATTGATCCTTGGACATTGGTCTTTGGTACCGTCCAAGTTATCTCTCTTCGATAGAGACTCGCTGATTTCCATTTGCTTGAGTAAAGATCAAATCGAGAGATTGAGATATGAACTCTTTGATATATCTTTTTATTGATTGAGTCTAACTGTCTAGTTGATTCTCATAAAAAGTATATTGGAGTTTGTCCATACAGATTGCTAAGCGAAATATTGGGTGGTGTTGTTAGACCCCCGATTTTTCATTTTGTATTAGAGCAGGCAAACACGTTTAAGACCTAACAAGTCCGTGTTTGTAGCGATCTGACTCTATGGACAGAGGTTCTATCTCTATTAACGTACCACCAGTCTTCGATGGCTCCAATTACTTATGGTGGAAAATTGTTATGCGAGCTTTTCTTCAATCGCGTGATTTTCAATCATGGGTATATGTGGTTAATGGCTATGATTCTCCCGTTGTGGAAGTTGGTGATGTAAACGTTCCCAAACCTATTGGTGAATACACCGCTGTTGAGATAACTGTTGCAAAGCAAAATTCCGATGGTTTGAATGCTATCATAGCTATCATACATGCCATTACCCCAAATCTTCAGCATCATGTGACAAACTGCACTAGATCTAAAGATGTTTGGGATATCTTAGAAACCGTATTTGAAGGAAACTCCAGTGAAAAGGATGCTAGGCTTCAAAACCTTAATTCCGATTGGGAGAACCTTCGTATGGCAGATGAAGAAACATTTGATGAGTTTAATCACAAAGTGTCTGAAATTGTTAATGCATCTTTTGCATTGGGTAAGACTATTCCTGAAAAGGACATTGTGATGAAAATTCTCAGATCGTTGCCATCTAGATACGAGTCTAAGAAGCATTCCATCGTTGAGGGGAATAACCTCGATAATCTTTCCAGAAACACCTTGGTTGGAAAGATTAAGATCTTTGACCATGAGCATACATCCAAAGTCGGTAAGGATGTTACCTTTAAAGCACAAAAGAACACTAAATTACTTGTCAAAGGTAAGAGTGTTCATGTCTCTGAGGATGATTTTTCGAATGAAGATCTTGAAAAATCAGTCTCCTTGATCACAAGACAGTTTAGGGATCTTCTGTTGAAGAGAAGTAAACAGTTTTCAAGAGACAAACCTAAGTCATCAGTCAAACCTCACGGCCGCGTACCTCCTAAAAACAGGGATGCTGACGAGGCTGATGACGAGGACATGCCTCAGTGCTTTAAGTGTAAGGGTTTTGGCCATTTTGCTAATGAATGCCCAAATCGTAGAAAATACACTGGGAACAAAGGTTTAGCTGTAACACTTGATGAAATGTCTGAAACCTATGATTCCGATGAAGATATGAAATCAAGTGTAGGGCTTCTTTGTGAAAACATCAATTTTGATACTTGTAGCAATACATATATCAACCTCAATGGGTTCGGAGAAGAGGGAAATCCAATCAAGCTGGAAGATTCACTGAATCCGATAACTGGAAAGCCTATCATTGATGTTTCATGATCTACTGTATGTCTAGCTGCTTGCACATCTCAGATGCCTGAATACTATCCAAGATTGACGTGCTCATTTTGTTCGATGAAGGGACACGAACTATCAAGGTGTTACAAATACAAGCACCAAATAAGGCACGCCAGCAAACTTCAACGAAGAGCAGATCGATTAGCAAGGAAGCTGAAACTTGCTCAGAAGACCGCCGAGGTATGTAGGATCTTATCTTCGGCTAAGAAGTTGGTTTCCAAGGATAGAATAAGACCATTTGAAAAGAAAATTTGGTCAAATCGTTTTGATAGACAGAGATCAGAGGATTCCTCCTATGAGGAAAAAGATGGACAAATCGTTGTTCATCGCAACACAACTTGATTGTGTTTTTGGGAAAATCTTGTCTCATGTGCCTGTTCGAAAAGAGACAAGATTGAATGTTGATCCAGGCTTCAGAAAAGTTTTTCCTTCTTTTCTTAGATTTGTTATTTTTTGTCTATCAAATAAAAGAAAGGGTTATTATTGACAATTCTACTCTTTATAGGGTTTTAGAGTTGGGCGTATACGAACCTGTCAATAGGTTTCGAACCCTACATTCCCTTTTCCTTTTGACATCCTTTATAAGACTGCTTGTTGAGTTAAGTGATTCCATCACACAAATCCAGTTTTCCATAACTATTCTCAAAGCACTATGTCGTCAGATGGAAAGGATGTCAACATGACTGTTAAGTCTTCAATCAAGGAAAAAGAGAAATTTTCTTTTTCTTTTCAGGGACTTAGAAACAAGAGTTTTCTGATGTTCTTGATGAGTTAAAGGAAATAAGAAGGGAGATTTATGAAATAAAGACATTCGTGTCTAAATCTTTGGAAATTCAAAGGACCCTAATTCGACCTCTTCAGCCAAGACAGTTCGTGGGTATTGACACTTATCTCCGTGAACCTTATGTCCCAATGGTTGTCGATAACAAGGAGTTCGGGAATGATAAAGAATTTATCAAAGGAATTGTTTCCTAGTATGTCTTCTCTTTGGATTAGTTGGAAAAATAACTAGTGCTTTGAATAACGAAGATTGTGACTACACATAGCTATTTTTTTTTCATCTTCTTATGTTTATTTTTTAGGATTATTGGTTTTTTAAATTCTAAAAATATTTGGAGGATGATATTATTGCAATATTAATCTTTTTTGAAGTATTGCAATATTTTTATGGGATATGTATTGTTGCGTCTTGAAGGTCCCATATTGTGTCAAAAGTAAAGTCGTTCATAAATTGATATTCGTATTGATGAAAGGACGAATGGACTTTTGACAATTACAAAAGTTATGCCTATGCAGTCATTTATTTGATGAAAAATAGGATGAAATCTTTTGTTTGACAAGGATAAAGTCTATTATGTCGTTATGAAAATAGTGATGGAAAATAGAATAGATCATTGTATGTTATCCACGGTATTGATCTTCATTCATCCATTTTGTTATGTTTTACCGTGAAGGCTCCATTGTGTATCTTATGTTGAGCACCTTACAACTATGTCGAGTAATATTGGCCTTGTTGGTTGTTCCATGAGATGCTATATGTTGAGCATTCTTGAACTAAATTAATCATCTTGATTGGTTATTTAGTTATTTGCTCCGAAAGTCTTCTTTTGTCAAGCAAAATCTTTTGACAATTAAATTGATTGCTTCGGTGATTAGTTTGGCTGTGTATTCCAATTAGATTAATTATAAGTTCTCTTGTAATTAATCTAGTTGAGTTTTTCATATATTCCACAAGTTCTTGTGTTGAGTATATGAACGGATATACTAATCATGTTCTATTGGTTGATGTAGTCGTATATTCCGTAAGGTTTTCCTTATGTTGAGTATTTGAACGATTAAGGTAGTCATCTCCGTGTGGTTATCTTAGTTGTGGCTCCGTGAGTTTTATTATGTTGAGCACAATCAATTAAATTGATCACTTTTGTGGTTTGATTTAGTTGCTTATTCCGATTAAATTAATCATGGGTTTACTTGTTGTTTTGGATATAGAAAATCATTTCCATGGTTTTTGGTGTCCAATTAAAAAATCCTTCTTTTCTTTCGAAATTAAGGTCGCTCTTGTTGTTCTTTCGGGAATGACATCTAATGGGAGAGAGTTCTTTTGAACTTGTGCTTAATGGATCTTGCGGGGTGTGTGGCTGTGGAATTTTATAGGGGTTATCTTGTATCTTAAAACTCCTTGATGATTGCATTTAGATTCGGCTTTATGATTGCATCTAAATTAAGTTGGTATGTATTTTTTCTTTTAGTCTATGAAATGTCTCTTGTGGAAATTTCATTATGATCCCGTTCTTTTACCTTTGCCAATTTTATTGACAAAAAGGGGGAGAAATAATGTAGTTCACACTACAAATACTATGATTTTCGGATCACTGTGTAAGGGGGAGTGGTTTCCATGATCGATATGGAGTATTGACTAAGGGGGAGTGATACATATCACCATAGTATTGTTGTTAAAGTCGTGATGCAATTGGACTTTGATGTTACATAATGATACTATGACACTGTATAATAATGATCGAGAATCTCGATTTCTCTCATTGTTATAGCTACGGATCTTCAACAACGGTGGTGCTAAACTTACAACCTTTGGGATCATTGGAATACTTGGAAGGACGAAGATTTCAAGGAACGTTGAAGATTAGATTATGGAATAGGAGCCACTAAAGTTTATCTTTTTTGTATTCCATATGTATTAATAGTTTTGTCACTAAATTGACAAAGGGGGAGATTGTTAGAGCATAGCTCGGTCGACCTCGCATGCGTTGCTATATCAAGCATGTTTGTCAATCTTAATGATCAAAACAATGAGTCTTGATTTCTAGTCTATTATAGCTAAGTCTCGGACTAGGATAGAAAAGTGTAGTTAGGCTCAAGGACTTCATGGCGATTCATTATACAACGACGAAGATCTACTCAAGGAACCGTGGAACTTCATCAACAAAAAGGTATGTGGAGACTTGAACTTATCTATCACTCAAAAGTCTATCTATTCTATCTCTTACTTCTTATGAGACAAAAAGTCGTATGCTATATAGACTGAATCATACACATTTGACATTTCGAGCTGAGTATTCACTACTTATCTTTTTCTCGAAATCGTGTGTTGGTAAAGCGTTTCGCTTTGATCAAGTTTATCTTCACCTAGTGACGAAAGTCATTAAAAGTTTCAATTACTTTGAGAATTGCTCTGACGTGAAACGGTCTGTGAATAACGGCTATATAACGTCCTCTGAGAATGTCTCAATGATTGGAATGGGAGTTTAGATTACATAACCATGTATTCCTTAATCCGAAGTTTTCGAACTTTGTTGATTGAGAGAAACTGGAGGAATTGGCTTTGCCAAGTCCGCGAACTCAGTTTGCAAACACAGTCCGCGAATTGATGGAAGTTCTCTTGCCGAGAATTTCTTCTGGGATTTTCCAAAAACTCGTTTGTGTGTTTAGTCCGCGAACTGGCGGAAGTCTCTTTGCCGAGATTTTTTGCTGAGTTTGGAAAACTCTGCCGGTTGCCTTAAGTCCGCAAACTTGTTTGTGAGCTTAAGTGGTTATGATCTAAAGATGTGCTCTGAACATGAAACTTAAATTACTAAGGAATGCTTTATGCAAACCATGGCTATAAAGTTCATGAGCCGATTCAATCGAATCGAATAATCTTTGTTTCAATTGTGTCTTGTGTAGTTACATAAGATCTCATAGAAACTGAACAACTCTCTAACTAGTTCATTTGAGTCAATTGAACTAGTTATGGTGAAGAAGAACTAGGTTAATATGAAATACTCATATGGTTAACCTTTTGGGTTACTATGTTGAACCAACATACACGTACACGTTTGGGCACGGTTTTCACAAACCCAGTAAACGTTTACCCAAGTGTGTGTGACAAGCTAAGTTTTCGATCCAACGGTTGAGAAATATTAGCTTGAATCTAAATCAGGTTTTCATCCAACGGTGAATATGGATTGCTTTGTAACTAAGGCAAAACCCTGATTTGAAGGCTATATAAAGGAGACATCTAGCATTGTGCAAAACTAATCCCCACACGTCTGTGTGATACTAGTGCGCTCGCTAGAGTCGATTCTCCTTTAACCTTTGGTTTTCTTCTCTAAAACCAGGTTAACGACTTAAAGACTTCATTGGGATTGTGAAGCCAGACCGATACTACCTTTATCGTAGTTGTGTGATCCGATCTTGCATCTTCTATCGTACGAGTACAATCTATTGATTGGCTTGAGATCGTGAGAGTTCTCCGATAGGCAAGATAAATAAGTCACAAACATCTTCGTCTCACTGTTTGTGATTCCTTGACAAACCGCTTGTGTAGTCAAGACGGATTGTTGAGAGGTGATTGATTAATCTAGGCTGTTCTTCGGGAATATAAGACCGGATTATCAATTGGTTCATGTTCACCTTGATTTTATATCTTAAGACGGAACAAAAACCTAGGCTTTTTCTGTGGGAGACAGATTTATCCTTTGATAGACTTTTCTGTGTGAGACAGATTTGTTTATATATCAAGTCTGCGATTTTGGGTTGCTGCAACTCTTAGTTGTGGGTGAGATCAGCTAAGGGAATCAAGTGCGCAGTATCCTGTTGGGATCATAGGCGTAGGAGTACAACTGTACCTTGAATTAATGGGAGACTGATTGGGGTTCAACTATAGTCCAGTCCGAAGTTAGCTTGTAGTAGGCTAGTGTCTGTAGCGTCTTAATACAGTGTGTATTCAATCTGGACTAGGTCCCGGGGTTTTTCTGCATCTGCGGTTTCCTCGTTAACAAAACTTCTGGTGTCTGTGTTATTTCTTTTCCGCATTTTATTTTTTATACAATTGAAATAATACAGGTTGTGCGTTAAAGATTATCAATTGGAAATCCAACCTTTGGTTGTTGATTGATATTGATTGATCCTTGGACATTGGTCTTTGGTACCGTCCAAGTTATCTCTCTTTGATAAAGACTCGCAGATTTCTATTTGCTTGAGTAAAGATCAAATCGAGAGATTGAGATATAAACTCTTTGATATATCTTTTTATTGATTGAGTCTAACTGTCTAGTTGATTCTCATAAAAAGTATATTGGAGTTTGTCCATACTGATTGCTAAGCAAAATATTGGGTGGTGTTGTTAGACCCCCGCTTTTTCATAAAAAAAAAAAGTATCATTTCTAACTTGGCAACGGTAATTCGTGTGCTGGGAATGATTAAGCTTCGTAAATGGATATTTTTTTATTGAAAATTTATCGAACAGAACGGCAAGCGTATCACGTGTGCGTGCTATACTAGTGTATATTAATAGTTTTGTCTCTAAAATTCACAAAGGGGGAGATTGTTAGAGCATTTCTCGGTCGAACTAACAAGCGTTGTTGTATAAAGCTTGTTGTCAAATTTAGTTGTCAAAACTACATCTTGATTTCTAATATAGAATTAGTTAAGTCTCGGTATAGATAGAGGTAGTTGAGAAACGAACCAGTCATCATTTGCATTCTACCGTTTGAAGACGAAGATTAACCGAAGCTTTTGTAGAACTTCATCAACAAAAGGTAAGTGAAGACTGAACCACCTATTTGTCAAGTTATATTCACCTTCCTATCTTTGAGACGATTGTCGTATAACAAATTAGACTAGCTTGCATAGATATGAATTTCGAGTCAAGAACTAATTCTTAAAGTTTACGAATTTATCGAAATATAATGACTAAGCTTAATGAGCATTTCTTCATACTTGATCAACTTCGGTGGAGAACAATTTATTGTTCAGAACCAAATTCAAGTGTATCATTCAAAAATAGCCTGGAACAATGATATGTGTCATTGATGTTATCCAAGAATATTTCGAATAGATTTATATAAAAAACTATATTCGGATAACTGTTATTTTTCTGAAGCTGTATTACATGTATTCGTACACGTAGCGGAGTAGATATATATATCGACTTGCAGATTTGTGTGATACGCATATTCATATGCACATCATGGGAGAATCTGTTTGTTTCGTGATCCGGATAGGTACGCATATTCGTATACAAACCATTTTGGAACTGTGGTAAGGGAACTGGGTTTAAGTATCCAAACCGGTATGCGAACCAATACAGTTCTATATTCTAGAACCAGTTTAGTACCCAAACCTATTCACAAACTGACAAGGTTCTATGAACTCCGTAATCGGTAAAGTCTTAAGGTTTTCAAACTGGAAAGTTCTATAAACTCCGGAACTCAATTTTGCACCTAAGTTTGCAAATCGATACGTGAACTGAAAAGTTATGTCAACTCCGGAACTCGGTTTGGCTCATAAGTTTGCAAACCGGTCCGCGTACCATGACTCAGCCGATTCACGAACGACTCATATATTTGTATATTGTGCATTTACAAACTATGTCGTTTGTGTTCAAATGTGATTAAATTATTTCTACGAGATGATTTGCATTTGATCATTTCTCTAATTAATACTAGACTTATTTGATCACATGACTGTAACTCAAGATTAATGTCTTTGTGTTCATGGAAATGAGTGTTGAGCTTTTAAGTTCAAATCGGATTGTTTCGGCTAACCATGTTGAACATAGTATTTATACACAATCCGAATATGGTTTACCTAACCAGAGTGTACATATTGTTTATGTGAATAAGATTCAAAACTTTCATCTAACGATGAATATTGTTTGCTTAGTTCCAAAGCTATGTTAGCTTAAACCTTAAAGCAACCTAGGCTTTGAAGTCTATATAAGGGGAATTCTTGGAAACTTGGATTTTTGAATCCTGACACTACTTTTTGGTGTGTCCTAGTTGTATCTAGAGTCGCCCTCTCCAGAAACCCTTTTAGGGTTTATCGACTATCAAAGACTTCATTGGGATTCGTGAAGCCAGGTCCAGTTATCTTTTATATTGATAACTTGTGTATCCTGATCTTGTTCGATTATTTATTTATCACTTAAACAAGATATATAGTAATCACAAAGTCCTCTTTGTCTAAACTTTGTGATTCCGAAAGTTTTATACTTGTGAGGTGAATAATAATCTAGGCTGCACTTCGGGTTGTATAAGTCCGAATTTTGAGGATAGCCAGACTTCTGTCAAGTTGATATCGATTTATATCACCTGGATCTTACGTTTGATCTGATCATCCGTTTGGATCGTAAATCAAGAGATCAATTATATAGGATTAATATACGGGAGGCAGATTTGGTTTAAAGTCTTCAATTGAGTTGAAGCGACTCTTAGTTAGTGTGACGTCATCTAAGGGTTTCAATTGCGCGGAGGCCTGCTAGGATTCAAGATGCGTAAGGAGCGCGATTGTACCTGAATTAGTGGGAGACTGATTTCGGGCTCAAATAAATTCCAGACCGAAGTTAATTAGTAGTAGTATAGTATCTGTAGCGGCTTAATACAGTTTGGTGTTTAATCTGGACTAGGTCCCTGGGTTTTTCTGCATTTGCGGTTTCCTCGTTAATAAAATTTCTGGTGTATGTGTTATTTCTTTTTCCATATTATATTATTTATCTTTATAATTGAAACATCACAGGTTGTGCGTTGATCAATAAAAGTAAATACGTCCAACCTAGTTTGTTGGATACGACTTGATTGATCCTTGGACATTGGTGTTTGGTACCGTCCAAGAACTCTCTTTGTGATTAGGTTCACGGATTCAATTCTGTAAATGTTCTAATCGCGAGAGAGATAGAGATATAAATCTTGACACTTTCCTTGATTGAGTTTTAACTCTTGGAGTTGTGTTGATTTTGTCCATACAGATTGTCTATGAAAAAGTTGATGGTGTATTTTGGTAACCCCAGTTTTTCAGTATCACTTTAGTATAGTGATGAACTTTGCAAAGAAGATTGCAAGCTATAAGGAGTAATCAAGTTAGTTATTAAAGTTCACAAAATTTTTTACCAGTTCATGAACTTGATATTTAATATCTCAATTAACTCATGTACATGAACTGATTTTCTTAATTCGCGAACTGGTAAGATTTTTGAGATGGTACTTGATACTATTTATTACAACATACACACAAATGGATTTTCTCAGTTCCCGAACTTGTTGATTTTTGATGTCTCATGTATACTTTTTGTATTCAAGTACACTAACTGCCTTGCATAGTTCATGAACTTTTTAATATAAAACTCCAAAAATTACGAGACAGCTTTTTAGTACACAAACTGATTTGACAGTTCACGAACTGATTCGGTCTTGTAACAAATTAAGCTTGTCGGTTTCTGAACTATTTAACTATAGCTCTCTGCCGAACAATATGATACACTCTGGTTGCATACATGTTATTTGTGATTCAAAACAAACTTCTCACATGATTCATGCATAGTTTACATAGAGAAGTTTCCGTTACTTGGCAGTTCTATACAAGAAAATAGTTCATGAACTTAGCTTTATTTGTAAGCTACCGAGGTTGTTCATGAATATAAATAAAGGACTCCCTGCACGCTAGGAACTCAATCCCGACACTTCTATGTCCTATTACAAATTAGAGTCATCCTCTACAAAACTAATTTTTCTTTGAAACTAGTTTCCTCAGTGAAACTGTATTAGGTTTACGAAAGACTTCATTGAGGGATTCGTGAAGCCAGGTTAGACTATCTTTTACCTAATAGTTCTTGTTATCTAGATATTGTTATTATTTATATTCTAAGTTCTCTAAGTTTTAGATCGGAAACTTGATTGATAGAATCACAAAGTACTTTTAGTCTCAGACTTTGTGATTCCACAAGATGGATATCTAAATCATTTCTCATTCGTTTTTCTTAGAAGTTATTTATGAGATAAAATTGATTAAGGATCTCTATAACTTTTGAAAAAAAAAATAAGTTCAACCTAATCTCGAGTTTGCTTGATATGTTGTTTACTTGAAGATCCTTCATAAGAATATAGATCTCCATACCTTGATTGAATATATAAAATCTAAAGGAAATCAAACATATATAATTTATGTTAGAACCAGACAGAGAATATTCATAAAAGTCTTCACTTGGGTTGAAGCAACTCTTGGGCCTTTAAAAGACGTCACCTAGGGGAATCATGTTGCGTAGGGTCTTGCAAGATTCAAGAGACATATAGGAGCACAACTGGAGCTGAATTTCCGATAGGTTTGGTTTGATTATAACTACATTCCAGACTGAAGTCTAATAGCAGGCTAGTATTTCTAGAGGCTTAATATAGTGTGGTGCTCAAGTTCTGGACTAGGTCCCGTGGTTTTTCTGCTTTGCAGTTTTCCTCGTTGACAAATTTATGGTGTCTTGTGTTATTTCTATTCCGCATTATATTTTTTTTGTTTATAACTGGAATACCACAAGAAGTACGTTAGAATAACCTAGACAATTTTAAGACTACAAGACCGTATAGAACCTACAAGATTATTCTTGAGAATTCGTATCTTGAAAAAGATTACAACACTTGTTCTTCTTGGAATTCGGTTCTGTAACAGCTCAGGTACATACTAGGTTATTACTTGGATATTAATTTTTGAATCGCCCAAGTTAAACTTGTCATCATATAAAGTATCAGATCCTTTATTCATTTGTGATATGGTAATTAAGCACAAGTTCATTTAAGAACTGTCCCCCATTTGATGTCATTCCCAAGAGAACAACATGAGCGACCTTATACTTTTACGAGAAAAGAAGGATTTCTTTGGACATTAACAAATCACATGGATTTGTATCCAGAAAACTCGAATAAATTAACCACAAGAAGTCCTTATAGATTAATTTAATCGGAAACACTCAACATAAGAAAACTTACGGAGCCATACAGTACTTTCACAAAAAAGTGGATTAGGGAAAGATCAATACTGTGAAATTTTCTCAATGAGTTCATTCTATTTTTTATTGATATTTGCATAAAGACATAATAGAATTAAATTTTGAGCATATACGAGATAAGCACAATTCACGAACATAAACACATATATATATCATAAGAAATTGCAATATATGAAATAAAAAAGATTAAATACTGCAAAATCATCTTCCAAATAACTTAGAATTTAAATAAATAAATCTAAAAACATTGCAAAATGAAATCGTTGGAAATAGCTATGTGTAATCACAATAATTGCTATACCAAACCCTAGTTATCCTTCTTAAATATAAGAATAGATTCCCATAAGAAGTTTCCTAGACAAAAAAAAAAGTTCAGACGTCTTTGATAACTTCATACCTCTCCACGACTCCATCATAAAAGGTATCGGTAATATCCTTGATTCTTTTGACAGTGGAAACGCCATGTACATGAGTTAGAATATTCACCTTTCGATCAACAATGCGAGAAAGTCGCCTGTCCTTGATGCAATCTGAGATGAGTTTCTTCTGGTTCCGTATCAGAACTTTTTGATTTTCAAGGATTTTGGTATGACCATCAATTAGATGATTTATTTGCAGTTGAAGAATTGGAAATTCGACCTTTGACTCATTCTGATAATGAATTAAATCCTTGAGAGATTCAGCAGTTTCGGTTTTGATATTGGTTATCAGAACATGGTGTGTGGAACCCTCGTGCCTAACTCTACAGGTTGCAAGTCTATTATGAGATTTGTAAGATTCTTTTCGTGTTGTCCTTTATTTTTTCGTTTCTTTGTGATTTTGTGACAAAAAGGGGGAGAAATATATGGAGTAAACAAGTGATACTTGCATTGATTTTATATTGATTGGTATTGTTAAGGAAAAGAATATTGGTGTTTAAACATTTTATCTAAACGAAAGAGTGAAAGCACAGACTAAGAGGGAGTAACATGTCATATGAAGTGGTATAACAAAGACGTGCGGATTGAATATCTACCTATCTTCCTTAGGGGGAGTATTTGCTTTGTTATTATAATGTCAACAACGTCATTTTCAAGGATTGAATGTAAGCAGTTTACTGTGCTGTTGAATTCGGGAATCAAGCGTATGTGTAATGAATTATTGTAATTTGTTTATCCTTATGATGTAAGAGTTTTGTCACTAAAATTGACAAAGGGGGAGATTGTTAGAGCATAACTCGGTTGAACCCACCAAGCGTTGGTATGTCAAGTTTGGTTGTCATACTTTAGTGAATCAAAACTCATGTTAAGAGTCGCTTGATTATGTACTAGAGTCAACTTCTTATAGGTTAGCTTGAAAGTATTAGGATATGAGATATTACAAGTATTCCGAAGTCTTGAAGATGTGAAGAAGCAAGGAGCTACGACGACAACAATCATCCTTCCACTTGAGGTTAGTGATATTTGACTTGAACTGTTTCATTCCCTAACGTATCTTTCAAGTCGTGCATATTGAAAACAAAAAATGTGAAGAATATTTGAACTCTAGATAGACATAGTATTAAGGAATACAATAAGAGGTTTATTGCTAAACCATTAAACTTTGTAGATAAGACATCGCCATAATCATTTGAATGCTATTGTGATTATGTATAGGTATGACGTGAGGATTTCATCCTAGGGAACAATGTTTTACATGTGTTCTAAGGAAGTAAGTTCATAAACTTGTTTGTGAAACGAAAAGGAAATCGCCATGCATTATTGGCTTTGTTATTCATTGCATATCTTATGAATAACCAATATGTGTGATTGAGTATAACCGTTCACGACTTGTTGTGTTCTTGGTAGAACTATTCACAAAGTCTTACTTATGTATTGGTATGACTTTTATTAGTGAAATCGATCTTAAGTAATCACCTGAGATGGTATGATCGGGTTTGTGATTTTATGTCTGACCAAATATGGAAAAGGGGAACCGATCCTAGTAAGAGTTTCAGTACATCACAAAGGGGAACCGATCCTTGTATGAGGTGCAACAAGGTTTATAGCAAAAACGGGAACCGATCCTATGAACATGTGCAACACGTCTTTAAACATAGGGGAACCGATCCTATGGATGCAACACATATAAGTTAGATACCATATATATGTGGGGAACCGATCCTCACATGGAAGGTAGAACCAAAACTTTTTTTGGTAGAACCGATAAACCCATGATTGTGATTGAATGTTATTTGATCAATTGCATAGTTCTTGAAATTCGGTTGAACCAATTCTAAACTTTTTTGGAAGTGTGGCAAATCGGTTTCAAGGTTGTAAGTGTGAAAGAGAACTTACAAAGTAAGGATGTCGACATACGTTGAACACGTACTTTGAATGTTTATTTCTTTAATTGTTCAAAGTTATTCCTTAATAACTAAGGGAAGAGAATCCCAGGATCGAAACATAAATAAGTTAAGAATCTTTTAATTAAGGTATTTAACTTCATTTTGTAGGGAAATAAGAATTAGTAATGTGCATTTACTAATTAGAGATTTTCCGAGAGATTTCGATCATTATTTTTGGACAGAGCATTTTCAGGAATTATGAAAACCGAATTTGTGCTTTAATGAATATCTTGAGAATATTTTCGGCCTTGAAAATTCCTTGGTGTCCAAACTTCCTTGTCTATAAATACTTGAAGTTTGCCTTTCTATCAAACTAATCCTTCGTAACAACAAGCTTCCTCTTTGTTGTGTTGTTACTGGTGTAGCCGCCTATTCAGAGAGGAGAGTAACCTAATTAGGCGAAATCTCTTACGGCCGCTCAGTTTAAAGTCTTCTTTGGGATTGAGAAGCTCTAGTGTGTACCGTTGGTGGGAAACTAGATAATTGTGGTTTATCTTTTGTTTTCATTGATTTGATTGACTAACGGTGGTTGAACTTTGATTGCACCTAGTTTGTTTATGCTTGAAAATCTTCTCTTCTGATATAAGATTCACTCAAACTAGTTCAGAGTTTCAACATGGATCTTTAGACTGTTGTTAGTTCTAAAAAAGATCTTGTGATAATCCATTGTTAACAGACTCCGTTCTGTGTGTGATGATCACAAGAGATTCAAGTGATTGTGTGCAGGTTATTATTGAAGATTTGAAGATGAAGAAGATATTGAAGATTTCTGATTTGTGGGTTCATAATCTTTGGTGTGCACAATACTTGTTTTGGTAAAAGAGGATCCAATTAATATTCGGTTTATCCTTGTGATAGATAGGATTGATTAATTGAGTAGATCGGCATCAACACAATTCTTTGGATTAATAGTGTTGTTGGCTTAATCTTAAACGATTACTTCGGTAATTGAATATAAGATAGATCTAAGAACCTGACGAAGGAGTTTATGTTAAGATAAACAAAAGAGCCTTTGTCCGACTCATATCACTTGGTTGAATAGAGTTGATACCAAACAGATTTGTTGTTCCTTTATTGTTTGTAATACGAACCAAAGGAATTTTTCCAAGTACGTGACTAAGGTCGGAGGCGTGGGAATACAGACGGAATTAGGTGAACTATAGGTTTAGTTGCTTGGTCTTAACTATACGAAGTTAGGTGTAATTTTGTGTAGCGGCTTAATCCTGAGAGTATTCAATTCTGGACAAGGTCCCGGGGTTTTTCTGCATTTGCGGTTTCCTCGTTAACAAAATCTTGTTGTGTCATTTACTTTATATTTCCGCATTATAATTGTTTTATTATAATTAAAGTAAATTACACAAACGTTAATTCCTAGTTACTTGATAAGTGAATCCTATTGTGTTTGGTTAAGTACGAACCTTTTTATCAAGTAACATACTTCGTTGTTGTATTGTCTCGATCTTGTATCCATAGACGATCACACGAAGTGTGAACCGATTAGTTGTATTGTCTCGACTCAGTCCATAGACAATCACTTTCGGAGAAAGGACTTATAGGTAGGAAAAGTTTTAGCTTGAGGTATATTTGGGTACCCTCGCCTTTCCACAGTCGGTTGCTTCTTCGATCTCCAAGAGATAAGGTTATTTCCATAATATGTGGCATACCCACCTGTCGACTTGTGATCATCTAAAGAACCTCCCCAATCTGCATCCGTAAAAATAGATAACATCGGTGGAGAATTACGATAAAATTGCAGTCCATAAGAAACCATATGCGTTAGGTTTCGTAAAATTCTTTTGACTAAACCCCAATTTTCTGTGGTCGAACTATGCTTAAACTGACATGCTTTGTTAACCACAAATGCAATATCTGGACGCGCTAGTGTTAAATACTGAAGAGCTCCCACCGTGCTGTGTTAAATAAAAACATCTTCAAAAGGTTCCCTATAATGTTTAGCGAGACGGGTACTTGCTGCAATTGGAGAAGAAATGGGCTTGGCATCTTGCATTTTTGTTCGAGTGAGAAAATCCAGAATATACTTCTGCTGTGAGAGAACAAGCCCCTTTGATTTTTCTATTGCTTCAAGACCCAAAAAATAATTGAAAACTCCCAAATCTTTAATTGCAAATTCACTTCCAATACGTGTGATCATTTGAGATATAAATGATGAATCATGGCCCGTAACTAATATATCATCTACATATACCAGTAGATAAACCACTATCTCACCCATTTGATAGAAAAATAATGATGGGTCAGTTTTAGATCCAAGAAAAGCAAGTGTAAGTAAAAATTGATTCAACCTCGTATACCATGCGCGCGGTGACTGTTTTAGCCCATAAATATACTTTCTTAGTCTACATACATGAGTAGGATGAGATGTGTTAGAGCATTGCTCGGTCGAACTCGCATGCGTTGCTATCTCAAGCATGTTTGTCAATGTTAGTGATCAAAACTATAAGTCTTGATTTCTAATCTACTATAGCTAAGGTCTCGGACTAGGATAGAAAGTGTAGTTGAGCTCAAGAACTCCATAGCAATCATCATACAAGACGAAGGACTACTCAAGGAACCGGTGGATCTTCATCGACTAAAAGGTATGTGGAGACTTGAACTTATCTATCACTCAGAAGTCTATTTATCTCCTATCTTGAGACAAAATTCGTTTTGCTATATAGACTTAGATCATACACATTTGCTATTTCGAGCCGAGTTTATCTCGCCTATCTATTTATCGAAATATGTGTTGGTAAGCTTTCGCTTTAACCAAGTTCATCTTTTCCTAGTGACGAAAGTCATGACAAGTTTCAATAACTTTGGAAATTGCTTACTTTGACGAAAAGTAGTTTGTGAATAACAACTATAGAATATCAACGTCCTATAAGAATGTTCCAATGATTGAAATGAGAGTTTGGATTATATAACCATTGGAGGATATAAGCATTGTTTTGGAAACACATATATGTATAAGTCCTTATTCCTTGAACCGAAGTTTGCAAACTTTGTTGATCAAGAGAACCGACATAGTGGTGTGAGCCAAGTCCGCGAACTCAGTCCGCGAGCTGGCGGAAGTTCTCGACCCGAGAATTTCTGCTGGAGTTTGTGAACTCCGTCCGGGAACTTAAGTCCGTGAACCCAGTCCGCGAACTTGAGTAGGTTATATCTAAAAACGATGTTTGTGAACTTATTCTTATATAAACTAAGGAATGCAAATGCAAACCGTGGCTATATAGTTCATGAACTGATTCGAGTGAATCAAATCATTTTTGCTTCGATTGTGTCTTGTGTAGTTACATAAGATTTCCTTGCAATTGAAGAACTCTCTAACTAGTTCATTTGAGTCACTTGAACTAGTTATGATGAAGAAGAATATGGTTGATATGAAAGTGATCATATGGCTAACCATTTGGTTAACTACTGTTGAACCAACAAATGTACAAGTTTGGGTACGGTTACACAAGCCTAGAAACGTGCATTTCATTTGTGTGTAACAAGATACTTTTCGATCCAACGGTTGAAAGATACTAGCTTGAATCTAAATCAGGTTTTCATCTAACGGTGATTATTGAATGCTTTGTTACCAAGCTAACATTGACTGCAAACCCTGATTTGAAAGACTATATAAGGGAGAACTCTAGCAACTGGGAAACCTAATCCCCACACCTTTTGTGTGATACTTGTTGTGCTAAGCTAGAGTTGATTCTCCTTTAACCTTTGGTTTCTTCTTCTAAACTAGGTTAACGACTTAAAGACTTCATTGGGATTGTGAAGCCAGACCGATACTACTTTCTCGTAGTTGTGTGATCTGATCTTGTTGTTTCTATCATACGAGTACAATTGTAATAATTGGCTTGAGATTGATATCTCCGATAGGCAAGATATAAAAGAAATCACAAACACTTCGTCTCATCGTTTGTGATTCCACAATATTTTTTTTCGCTGCGTCGATTAGGATTATTGTGAGGTGATTGATAATACTAGGCCGTTCTTCGGGAATTTAAGTCAGGTTTATCAATTGGTTCCTGTTCACCTTGATTTATCAAAAGACGGAACAAAACTCGTAGGTAGATTCGTGGGAGACGTATTTATCTATTGCCGTAGACTTTTCTGTGTGATACAAATTTGTTTATTAAAGTCTTCGACTTTGGGTCGTAGCAACTTTTGGTTGTGGGTGATATCAGCTAAGGGAATCAAGTACGTAGTATCCTGTTGGCATCAGAGACGTAGGAGAATAACTGTACCTTGGATCAGTGTGAGATTGATTGGGGTTCAACTATAGTCCAGACCGAAGTTAATTTGGAGTAGGCTAGTATCTGTAGCGGCTTAATACAGTGTGTGTTCAATATGGACTAGGTCCCGGGGTTTTTATGCATTTGCAGTTTCCTCGTTCAAAAAATTCTGGTGTCTGTGTTATTTCTTTTCCGCATTATATTTTGTTATATAATTGAAATATCACAGGCTGTGCGTTGTTCAATCAATTAGAATATCCGACCTTTTGGTTGTTGATTTAAATTGACTGACACTTGGATATTGGTCTTTGGTACCATCCAAGTTATCTCTCTAGTATTCGATAAAGACTCGCAGATTTATGTTTGCTTGAGTATATATCAAATCGAGAGATTGAGATATAAACTCTTTGATATACTTTTTATCTAGATTGAGTCTGACTGTCTAATTGATTCTCTAGAAAGTATATTGGAGTTAGTCCATATAGATCGCTAAGCGAAATATTGGGTGTGGTTGTTGTACCCCCACTTTTTCAAGATGGATCAACGAAACCTGGTGTCTGGCTTATATAAACCTCCTCCTCTAAAATGTCGTTTAACAGAGCATTGTTAACGCTAGTTGTTGAATGACCTAATTTTTAGATACAACAAGAGTCACAATTGTGCGCAAAGTAGTAAATTTTACTACTGGACTGAAAGTTGTGGTATAATCAATTCCATACTGTTGGTTAAAACCCTTTGGCGACGAGTCTAGCTTTGTAACAAGCAATTGTTCTATCAGCGTGTCGTTTTATAATAAATACCCATTTGTTTCCAAGCACATTCATTGATGGAAGGTGTAACGCCTCGTTTTTTTAGCATGAAGCATGCTAAAAGATGCTCCATGGTATGAGATGAAGCTTCAATCCAAAGCTTTTGTTGCTTGGTAAGAG
This sequence comes from Papaver somniferum, assembly GCF_003573695.1. Taxonomy (NCBI): domain Eukaryota; kingdom Viridiplantae; phylum Streptophyta; class Magnoliopsida; order Ranunculales; family Papaveraceae; genus Papaver; species Papaver somniferum. The sequence goes on from NC_039362.1 coordinate 69,075,775, forward strand.
GCAGATTGGCTTAAGGCCGATATCGCGCCAAAATGGCGCATTTTGTTTGACATTTGGCTAAAGGGAAAAATCCCGCATTAAATGATGCATTAGGCTAGTTGGGTAGATGATCTAGACCCTTGCAGAGCATCCTTTGTGCATTGTGAAGGCTATTGGCCTAGAGCCAATATCGCACAACTAATGTGCAACATACCAGAGCGGGAAGACCAAGTGAATATTGCACAATCATTGTGCAATACCCCAGATTAAATATTGCGCAATCATTGTGCAATATCTAGAATGAGTGTTGCGCAATCATTGTGCAGTATACCAGAGTAATTGTTGCGCAATCATTGTGCAATACACCAGAGTGGGCTGGCAAAAGTAATGTTGCGTAATCATTGTGCAATACTGAAGTAAACCCAACAATTTTTGCCGGTTACTCAGAAGTACATGGCAATGACCATGAATAGTGAAGCATGCACGTCAATCCTCTCCCCTTTCCAAAGTTGTAGAAATGTCAAGTAAACATATATAGGGAGGAGTAGTTGGTTGAAGGTGCATATGCGGACCATGCACCAAGTAAGCTTCATAACTTAGCCGAAAGAGTATAAATTATGCGTAAGCCTCATTTATAGTTGTATAGCCTTGCAAATAGGTCATTTTATTCTTAGGCATCATTATGCCACGTCGCGGACTCGGTAATGTGCAACCTTTGTGCATTTTGATGGAACGGCCTATACGGACTAGGCCATTACCATTATTGCTAGGCTCCGAGTTGACTTAAGTTTCTGTCCCTTCGAGGATGAACTACGATCTGTGCTTGATCCCTTTAGAGTAGGGAAGGATACGTAAGCAGCCGCAATGAGTTGCAGCTTTGCAGGTCCAGCACTTTGTCGCTCATATCATCTAATTTAGAGATGATTGCGGCATACTGGCCTCTCATATTATCTGGCTCTGCAGTTTGACACAAGAGATGATTGTGGCCAAACTTTATGAGGAAAGTTGCATTCCACTACTTGAATGCTCATAATTCCTATCAAAGCGTTCGGTGATCGCAGTCGTATGCGTCAAAAATAATTTCACTTTCTCACTCAACTAGATATAAATATAGTACGTGATAAGAAAGAGTTCGTTCCCACAGAGAGGCTTTTATTGTTATAAAATTTCAGTTTCTTAGTAACCAAGGGGGGATATTGGTCACGGGATAGTATCATTCACAGACATGTATTTTCATCAATGACTAGAATTGATATTTTAATCTCTCATTTATTAAAATTCCTAGGATACCTTGATCGCAAGAGTATCCCGTTTATTCTCCGATTTTATCACAAACAACATTAAAAGATGCTATTGTGAAATCTACCTAGAAAGCAACCTAAAGTGTAAAAGCACAATTAAGTTTAACTCCCTAAGAGCAATAAGTTCTATGAAATAAGACTAATCAATGCAAACAAACGTGTAAAAGCACTAATTCGTTTTAACAAAGGTTATGATTCATATGCAATTAACTAAAACCCATTTCGGGTTCAACCTCAATCACCATCTCTGTAGTTTCATCATCTTCTCTCCTTGTGAGATCAACAGTAAACACATAAATCCACAGCTTCAGGCATTCAATTAAAACACCTGCAATTGTTCTTGACAAGCATAAAACATCAATTTTTCTTTGTTTCTCAAGACCCCATCTCTCAGTTCACTAACATCCATTTTTCATTCACCTGAGCAACATTACAATCTTGTACAGCAGTATTTTATTAACTCAACAAACCCTAGCTTCAGAAACTCATGTTCTTCTCTACTCAGGCTCAAATGCAATTCCAAGACCCAAATATAAAATCAACCCAGATTCATCATCTACTAACCTTACATCATTATCAGTTGCTCCATCATCGTTCTGAACCAAACCCATGTCAGATTTCTTCCTCTTGTACTCAACAACAGCACTAGCAAACCCAATCTCTGAAATTCATCACACTCATCACCAGATTCCTCAACCGATCTTCAACACCCTGAATTTTTCCTTGTAAATATCAACAACGACCCATTCTTCATAATCCCATGAATTTCTTCTTGTTCTTTCTTTGAGGATCGAATTCAGAAACCCTTATAGTTCAGGTCCCCAAATCAACAGCAACAATGGCTTCAAACCCCAATTTCCTTCTTAATTTCTGCTTCATACCCTAACTCTGCTGCTGTTCAACTACGAATCTGAAAAACAGATCCATCTCTTCTTCGTTCGCTGACCTAGATTGAACAACATCATCTTCTCAATTTCTCCCTGAGTTCTTCACAAATTCTTCCTCTGATAAACAGTGGAGCCGCCATCGGGTTTACTCTCATCTGACTTTGAGAAGTAAAGTAAATGATTGAGAGACATCTCAATTTTAGGGTCATGTAAGAAATAGAACTGCTAGCGGCACCCAGAAATAGGATAAGGGCTGCCCAGTTAGTTTGTGGCTTGTCGGTTTCAGAGAACCGACTGCTTAACCTCCTTCTTGCTCATCCTAACCTGCTCCAAATATCGCCGGTGAACTCCCTTTTTGTCTTTTCCGCTCCAAATGAATGGTTTTATCTTCTTTTGCTCCAAGTGACTTCATTGCACCTAATAACTCAAAACTAAACATAAGAGATGCAATTCACGGGGATAATAGCAAAGAAAGCATAAATACTGGATATTAAATTAGGTGTTTTAGAACACCTATCAGATTCCCCCACACTTAGACTTTGCTAGTCCTCGAGCAAATCAAACAAAACTTATTCTAAAGGATACATACAACTTCCGTGAGGGTTTACTAGAGATATACCCACGAAACCTACTTTTCCAACTTACTAGTTCTCCGTAATGATAGCATCCAACGCGCTAAGAAGACATAGAAATTCTGCACACTAGTCATAAGAAGTTAGACACATATATGAACACAATTTCATCCTTAAAAGTTGAGAGTGAAATAACCATCCCTTATCGAAAGAAATTCGGGTTCAGAGTGATCAACAGTCTCGACTCTGCCTCACAAGAAAGGGTTTTATGATATTGCTCTCAATAATAAACATCTTTTTATGGGTCACACATGTGTCGAGGTAGGAATGAAGAGAGAATCCTGCGACACGTTGAATGGTAGGAAGGCAAAAACCCTCCGAATCGTTTTTAAAACCCACATCTTTTATTCATTTTGAAAACCCTTTTTTCTGACGATCTCTAAGAAAGGAAATCAACCACTTAACGAAGGTGAGAATATGCTTACTTACCTCGTTATCCGTTCGACGTGCAGTTAGCACCAATCTCACAACATCCATAGAAACGTCTTCGGTCTTCAATCCTTGTCTTCATCTTCGTCTTCGGTCTTCAATTCTTGATGATGAAATCTTGAACTTCGTAGAATCTTGACAATGTAACTCTTTCCTCTAATTCCTTGTTGCTTGAAACCTCATTATGGATATTTCTTCTTCCATTGGCTTTATTGAATGAATACAAAACCAAAAACGAATTAAACAATACAACCACTTGGTTGACAAGAAGATATCTATCACTTGGTTGGAGATCTTCGTAGAAGTATTGTATTATCATCACGTCACTAAATTGGTGGTGTGGACAGCTTGCCACTAATCTCTTGTATCGCTCCCAACATTCATACAACGATTCTCCTACGTGTTGCTTTATCCCACAAATGTCTTTGCGAATTTGAGTAGCCTTTGACGCAGGAAAATACCTCTCTAGAAAGAGTTTCTTCAACCCGTTCCATGTAGTGACACTTCCGGATGGTAAATAATACAACCACTCCTTAGCATTGTCCGCCAAAGAGAATGGAAAATCTTTCAACATTGCACCATCGACATTAGTCTCCGGTGGTAGCATAGCCATGATAACGTTGTGAAAATCCATGAGATGCTTGTTTGGATCTTCATTCGCCATGCCATGAAACTTCGGTAACTCTCTAATCAACCCCGACTTGATCTCGAAGGTTGAGTTTGTCTCAATACACCACCGTTGTGCATCAAGCCTATGAGAAGCCAAGTACTTGAGTGTACGATTTGCATCACCCATTGCTTCTTCTTCTTCTAGTTGTAATTCTTCTTCCACTTCTAACTCTTGTTCTTCCATCGTGTCTTGACTTGGTTGGAGTATTGTGCCTCTTCGAGTAGCTATCCCGCACCTTGGGTAGTTCCAATCTTTAGAAGCCAGGGATTAGGTACCTGAAAACAATTCTCGCAAACAAGTGAGAAACAAGACAAGAAAACAAAAAGCAAATATGAAAGCAGAAATGATGATAAGAAACTAAAAACTTAATAACAAGTTGTATGCCTCCCCGACAACGGCGCCAAAATTTAATCGCAGTCGTATGCATCAAAAATAGTTTCACTTTCTCACTCAGCTAGATATAAATATAGTACGTGATAAGAAAGAGTTCATTCCCACAGAGAGGCTTTTGTTATTATAAAATTCAGTTTCTTAGTAACCAAGGGGAGGAATTTTTGTTTTTATCTAAGAAATAAAAGTAATTGAAAGCAAAGTAAATAATTGGAATAATCAATAAGGAGAAGATATTGGTCACGGGATAGTATCATTCACAAACATGTATTTTCATCAATGACTAGAATTGATATTTTAATCTCTCATTTATTAAAAGTCCTAGGATACCTTGATCGCAAGAGTATCCCGTTTATTCCCCGATTTTATCACAAACAACATTAAAAGATGCTATTGTGAAATCTACCTAGAAAGCAACCTAAAGTGTAAAAGCACAATTAAGCTTAACTCCCTAAGAGCAATAAGTTCTATGAAATAAGACTAATCAATGCAAGCAAACGTGTAAAAGCACTAATTCGTTTTAACAAAGGTTATGATTCATATGCAATTAAAGAGATGTATCACTACAAGTAATAATGACACTATGCTACTTGCAATCAGGAATTATCACTTTTTCGTATAATAACCCTAATCTAGCAATAGAGATGAATGTAAATTGGATTGATTCCGGACTCAACCAAACTAGCATTCAAATCATAAAGAAATATTAATAATGAATCATAAACAATAAAGTATTGAGACAAAACTAATTCATTGAATCAAATAACATGTTGGAAATCAACTTTTATCCCATAACCAGTAATTGAGTTTAGTTACTCATAATAATGAAGTTCATCATAATCATAATCACAAATAAATTGAAGAAGATGAAAAATAAACGAAAAGCAAACCCTAATAGAATCGCCGCTCTCCAAAGTTCCAAATTGAAAATAATACGTGATACAAAGGAAGTAGAAAACTTTCCTTTTTGTAGCTCTTCTTAGGTCAAGTCTTCAAAAGCCCATCACCAAGAAGTCCACCAAGCCCATGTGTGAAAATATCCATGTAGAAAATATGTCCAAAAATTGGCCGGAAGTCGGCCGAAAACTCGTCGGAAAACATCTCAGGTGACCGGAAAAGTCAAACTGGTCATCGGTCAAACATAACAGTCAACATTAAAGTTAACGACTGACTAACGGTCAAACTCAGTGAGTCAGACCTGAGTCAGGGTCTGAGTAGCCTGACTGAGCTGAATCAACTGAGAAAGCTTTGGCATGAGTCATTGCACTGGCTTGAGTTTGTGCTGCACCATCATTGTGCTTCACCAGTGCAAATCCATCCACTATGACTGTTCATCCTGCAACTGCAACTGCAACTGCATCACAACTCTAACATATAGATGCATCTGCACTAGCTCACCAACAGATATCCTGCAATATCTTGCTCAATCTCAGCTTTCTTTCAGCACCAACACTGCTGTTGCAGCCATCAGAACCCATTAAGCTCATTATTCCTAGCCAGCACCTGCCACAACTCCTGTTCCTTGTATCTGCTCAACATCTCAGGCTCTAAAACAGCTACAAGCTCAACAAGTCTCAATGCCACTGCCATTGTAGTAACGTCAGTTCATCCACACATACGCAGCACACTGACATCTTAACCTGCAACTGCATCTTCTCAGTCTAGTCTTGCTTTAGCTTCAACTCTGTTGCAGTACAACAACTCCAATACCTCGACACAAAGCCAACCACCATTATATTACCGCTGCATCTGCAATTACTTGAACAACAGCAACTTCATTCTGCCAATGCAATAATCCTACACATTCATCTACGCATTACGCAGTTCAACTTGCAGCTCAACTCAAAACCAACAATCCCATTTCAGCTCATTTCCTGTGATTCTCCTACAATTGTTTCAACTCCAGTTGCACTTCTTTATCATTATCACAGTCAACAGTTCCAACTCTCAACTGCAGCACACCCATGACAACAACTCCTCCTAAAACCAATACATACACTCCATTACCACCTGCAATTGCAAACAACCAACACCAGTTCATAGTTCAAACACCATTCTGCTCTAATGCAAGTCCTCCATGACCACAGTTATGCCATCATAACCCACATCATCTGTTGCAATCATCCATCAAAACGAAACCAGACTAGAGCGCAATTGTATTTCCTTCTCAGCTCCCAACAGCACCTGTAGCTTTATAATTCCACCAGAACCCATGACCTGACTTCAACTCAGCTGCAGTCATCCTCCAGAGCTCATGTCCCAGCTGCACAACAATTACATGTCTTCACTGCAGTATCAATCAACCCATTACAGATTCATGCTCAAATTCCTTTCACAGATCCACACGAGCCTGATACACAACCATCATCATCTCAATTAACTAAAACCCATTTCGGGTTCAGCCTCAATCACCATCTCCGTAGTTTCATCATCTTCTCTCCTTGTGAGATCAACAGTAAACACATAAATCCACAGCTTCAGGCATTCAATTAAAACACCTGCAATTGTTCTTGACAAGCATAAAACATCAATTTTTCTTTGTTTCTCAAGACCCCATCTCTCAGTTCACTAACATCCATTTTTCATTCACCTGAGCAACATTACAATCTTGTACAGCAGTATTTTATTAACTCAACAAACCCTAGCTTCAGAAACTCATGTTCTTCTCTACTCAGGCTCAAATGCAATTCCAAGACCCAAATATAAAATCAACCCAGATTCATCATCTACTAACCTTACATCATTATCAGTTGCTCCATCATCGTTCTGAACCAAACCCATGTCAGATTTCTTCCTCTTGTACTCAACAGCAGCACTAGCAAACCCAATCTCTGAAATTCATCACACTCATCACCAGATTCCTCAACCGATCTTCAACACCCTGAATTTTTCCTTGTAAATATCAACAACGACCCATTCTTCATAATCCCATGAATTACTTCTTGTTCTTTCTTTGAGGATCGAATTCAGAAACCCTTATAGTTCAGGTCCCCAAATCAACAGCAACAATGGCTTCAAACCCCAATTTCCTTCTTAATTTCTGCTTCATACCCTAACTCTGCTGCTGTTCAACTACGAATCTGAAAAACAGATCCATCTCTTCTTCGTTCGATGACCTAGATTGAACAACATCATCTTCTCAATTTCTCCCTGAGTTCTTCACAAATTCTTCCTCTGATAAACAGTGGAGCCGCCATCGGGTTTACTCTCATCTGACTTTGAGAAGTAAAGTAAATGATTGAGAGATATCTCAATTTTAGAGTCATGTAAGAAATAGAACTGCTAGCGGCACCCAGAAATAGGATAAGGGCTGTCCAGTTAGTTTGTGGCTTGTCGGTTTCAGAGAACCGACTGCTTAACCTCCTTCTTGCTCATCCTAACCTGCTCCAAATATTGCCGGTGAACTCCCTTTTTGCTTTTCCGCTCCAAATGAATGGTTTCATCTTCTTTTGCTCCAAGTGACTCAATTGCACCTAATAACTCAAAACTAAACATAAGAGATGCAATTCACGAGGATAATAACAAAGAAAGCATAAATACTGGATATAAAATTAGGTGTTTTACAACACCTATCATTCGGCTTAGGCATGTGTCGATGACGCATTGGGAAGAACCTCTAAAGTAAGCTACATCGACATGCAAGGTAGTGGAGCTTGCATAATCCTAAGGAAAGTACAACATGAGCCTGATTGATGCACCCTTGGCACGAGCAAGACAAGTACATGATTTCAGCAATGCCTGAGCTAAGTCAAGAGGGGGTATTAGGCCTGCAATAACCTATGCGTAAGCCCACGACATGCCTTATACCTGGACAAGACTCGGAAGTATGATGATTACTCAGCTAGATAATAAAGGCTAGTTGAGTTTCCTACGTTGAGGCAAGGCTGTATACCCTTGTTCTATGGTAAGTTGGAACGGTGTGGAAGCTAAGTTAGTCGTATCATGCTTTCTAAGCATGCTTGCAAGGAAAAATGGACGTGCATTTTCCTAGCTTTAAGGCCCGGTTAGTAGCATCATCATGGCGTATTGGGGAAGTTATGGACTGCGCGCCCTGGCGCGCTAGGCGTAATTTTACGGTCCGTCACAGAAGGTGAGGAACAATATCCCAACTACCGTGTTGAATATGAGCATTAACTTCATGTACCATAGAGTTCCGTCATGGGGGGTACTTGAAATCTTGAGAAGCACATGTCGGAACTATATCATTTTTGTGAACTTTGTTGGATAGAACTAACGGATAACGACTCACATTAAATATATTTTTTTTCTTTTGAGATCCCGGATTTGGAACGAGGGTACTGAAGTATTACCCATGGCTCGCAACCCAAGAGTAGGAACAAGTGTTGTAGATGCTTCTGGTATAACACTTGTAGTGGGTATAGGTGCCAAGACCGCGAACTGTTCAACAACTGAAGTTGAATCACGAGGAGGGACTGAATCTGTAGACGTTGTTGTAGGTGAAGCTGTAACTTCTGTAGTAGTGGGAAGTAGTTGAGCTGCAGTTGGTACCACCAATGATGGAAGCTGTATAGGAGTTGCTGAAAGTTATGTAGGTATGGAAATAGTTGAACCTGCATATGGAAAAAGAGATTCATCAAACGCAACATGTCGAGCAATAAATATTCACTTATGTGTTGGTTCATAGCACTTGTATCCATGATGGCGCGAGCTGTAACCCAAAAAGATACATTGAATTGATCTGTAAACCATCTTGTGCTTATTGTAGGGACGTAAATAGGGATAGCAAACGCATCCAAAAACTTATAGAAATTGATGATCAGGAACCTTTCGGAACAGGACTTCAAATGGTGATGAATTATGTAATGTAGAAGTAGGTAATATGTTGATTAGATATACAATAACTTCAAAAGCATGATCCCAAAACCGAGTAGGAATTTTTCTGTGAGCCATTAGTGTAAGACCTGTTGAGATTATTAGTCCTACATTGTCTGGGTTTTTTCTAAGATCTGGGTTTTTAAGATCCTGCGGTTTATAATCCCTAGGGCCACCCACTCATAGCCAGTTGGTTTTGATTTGGATGCCCCATATTCTAACATGGTATCAGAGCAGGCTATTTGTGTCGAGTCATTTGACCGCACCTTTACTCCTCCACGTCACCTGATTTATTGTCCACGTGTTAGACCCAGCGAGGCTACACGTGAAGGGACATATTGAGATTATTAGTCCCACATTGTCTGGGTTTTTTCTAAGATCTGAGTTTCTAAGATCCTGCGGTTTATAATCCTTAGGAAAACTCCACTCATAGCCAATTGGTTTTGAGTTGGAGGCCCTTATTCTAACAATACATACCTAGCCATATGACAAATTGTCCACAAAATGAACAGTGCTGGTTGGTTGTGAATTACATAAAAATGCAATATTTTTTTTCAAAAGCACCTTGACACAGGAACTTGTTTAGGAGACTGAAAACAAACACCCCCAAATTCTCGGAAATAGTTTCTTCACATGGACATTGCAAATGGTTAAAAACCTGTTGCGCACTTAGACCGTGTTTGTTTGCATATGACTCGCGATATGGATCTGAGTCAACCCCTGACTCGTCGCGAGTCAGATGTCAGACCGTTTGTTTTCAATTTTGAGTCAGATCTTACTCGACCTCTGACTCAGACCTAACCCCTGACTCGGACCCGTTTGACTCAGGTAACAAATTACTCCTTACTCATGGGACCAAACTACTGACTCACATTTTTTTTGAGTCAGTTGAGTAGATCCGACTCAAAACAAACATATTGAGTCAGATCTGACTCAAATCAGGTGATTTCACTCAGATCCAGCGACTCAGATCCAGACGACTCAGATGAGTCATGAGTAAACAAACAAGGTGTTAGTGTTAGATAGCAGTAGGACTTGTAATGTAGGGAACGTCTATTTCTTGCTTCATGGTTTTTCTTTTTCGCTTAACAATGATGTTCCAAACTACAATCTGTTTGAAAATGCTCATTGAAATTCTTCCCGTAAGATACTACATGTACCCCAAGACCATCGTGAAATGATCTCCAGTTAACATTTTTTTGAGTCAATTGAGTTAGATCAGACTCAAAACAGACATATTGAGTCAAATCTGACTCAAATCAGGTGATTTCACTCAGATCCAGACGACTCAGATCCAGATGACTCAGATGAGCCAGGAGTAAACAAACAAGGTGTTGGTGTTAGTGTTAGATAGCAGTAGGACTTGTAATGTAGGGAACGCCTATTTCTTGCTTCATGGTTTTTCTTTTTCGCTTAACAATGATGTTCCAAACTACAATCTATTTGAAAATGCTCATTGAAATTCTTCCCGTAAGATACTACATGAACCCCAAGACCATCGTGAAATGATCTCCAGTTAATATTTAGGATCATGTATTCTGATATATCATTCGACATATTGACAAGAGTTGTCCCGAATTTCTCATTGCCTTAGCTGGACAAGGGAAAAACATTCGCACACTAACACTCCAACTACCACCGAACTCATCGTCGCTAGATATAAATTATAAACATTGCTGCTTGAAAAGATCCCATGTAATGGTTAAGTTGATGTAGGAATATATTTTTTGCATTGACAATGTGAATGTTTTTGAGCTGAATTGCTGTTTGTGACTATGGATTAATTAGCTCTTTCAATCTCATCCCTCTTGTCAGTCAAGCAGTAATCTGCCTGCTGGCCAAGTCGTCACAATCACAAAGAATGTGACTTCAATGCAAAAGCAGGGTATGTTGGAAATTTGTAACATTCCAAAATCTTAGTGTTGTATTTTTTTATTTTCTTTTTTCTGAATTTCAGCATTTTCTAACAGGTTCAGCTAATCTAATGTTTAAGCATTTCTCATTTTAGGCACCACTATCTGAACCATGTATTAAACTCGTAATAATACTTACAAAACTTAGCACTTGGAAGAAACAATACAGTACAATTATGCAGTTCCCCAACTTAGCAAATGGCTATGTCATAAATGGACAGAGGTGGCACAACTGAGAAGAAGCAAAAAACAAGAGCTCACAAACATATGAGTGGAAGTCAATTTAGTTCATGGTGGTGAGTTCCATACCAACAACCACATTAAGGATCTCGAAATGATTAAGCCTTCATCATTTGTTAGTTTAGGCGAAATTAAATCTAAGAAATAAAACACAATTTGGTTCGATTATGACCAAACTAAGAATCCATGCTTGATTATAATCCAGAGGTTTCTAGGGGGAAAAAATACTGATCAATTAAAAGCTTATACCATCCAGTCCAGGATGCAGCACTGCTGTCTTCATTGAGGTGACACACTATCTCAAGCTATTTGCACTGCTGCTTGTGCTGTTACCTCTGCTATTGTGTCTGCTGCTGCTGATGCCATTGTTGTTGTGTCTGCTGCTGCTGATGCCATTGTTGTTGTGTCTGCTGCTGCGGATGCCAATGTTGTTGTGTCTGCTGCTGCTGCTGATGCCATTGTTGTTGTGTCTGCTGCTGCTGATGATGCCATTGTTGTTGTGTCTGCTGCTGCGGATGCGAATGTTGTTGTGTCTGCTGCTGCTGCTGAAGCCATTGTTGTTGTGTCTGCTGCTGCTGCTGATGCCATTGTTGTTGTGTCGGCTGCTGCTGACGCCATTGTTGTTGTCGCTGCTGCTGCGGATGCCATTGTTGTTGTGGCTGTTGCTGATGCTGCGCGGCAACTGGTGAATTAATCCGGTCACATCTGATAAGGGAGAGTTGCTCATCTGTGAGAAGATGTTGTCCATCAAAATCCCAGAAATCCGGATCGTTTTGATCCATATCTGGTAGCTCATTAAAGTAAGCGTTCGTTTGGTTTTCTTCTTTAAGTTCCATCTCCCAGCATTCATTTTCCTCTTCTACACTTAGATTATTTGCAAACCATGGAAACGGATCGACGAATTCCATCTCCCGAGCATCACCATCAGTGGGTGAATCTGAATTTCCTGGTAATTTACTAGGCTTCTTATATATTTTACACAAGCAAAAATCTGTAAACTGCACCAAATTAGAGATAACAAATCAAAATTTTGTACAAAAGAATCAGAAGAATAAATGACAATAATGAGGGTGACCAGCAATGTATATGAGGGTGTGTGTACTCACTGGCTTCACTGTATCGGTTGAACATTCCATATTAGTGTCAGGAACTGCTGCAATTTCAGCATCGACCACAACGTACTCTACCATTTTGATATCAGCATTGGTACTTTCTTTGGTCGATGAATCCTTATTGAATATATGGTAAGCCAAAGTCCTTTTAGTCCCAATTACTCTTTTGTGTTCGTCTTGTATCGGTTTAACTTTCCCGTAAGCTTTCCAGTGTCCCTCATGATTACCAGCATCACGTCTAGGTCGACCCCCTTTAGGATATTTTCGTTCTCTGGTAGTGAAGAAATGCCATTCTGATCCATATACAGCATATTCCTTATACTTCTCTATCAATTATCAAGAAGAACAATAACATCACCTTGTGAATAACATGTAAGATATATATAAAGAAGATGATGAAACTCATAAACAAAATAATATATCTACCTGTAAGGTCCGCATAAGTGAAATCACGAAGATTAACTTCTTGGATGTCATTAGATTCTAACTGTTGGCCTCTGATTTTTTTAGAGAGGAAATCAGATATCAACTGTGCATCAGTTGGTTTAAATCTAAAACCGATTGGTCTTAATGATCCATCCATATAGATCCTGCATTGAGTAGTACTAAAACAAAAGACAGAAATAAGAATCTGGTCACAAAATAAGAACACGAGACAAAAGACAACAAGATTACAAGGCATTCATATCATCTTGTTTATACCTGCAAGTAAATTGATCAGCAGCTGGGCTGTTCTTTTCCGATGGAGATGAATCGGAGTTTGAGACAATATTTTGGTCACCCATCTTCTTCTTCATCTTACTTTAACATAGTCATACAGGGAGAAAATCAAGAAAAATACAGTAAAATGAAAGATGATCAAGATTATTAGGAGTAAAGAGAAACAAAAGGGTAAAGATTGATGAATGATTGTATTAAGAGGAAGAACCAAGAATATAAACAACACCAATATTACTGTGAACACCTTTTTATTTGAGTTCACATCCAATTGATTAAAAATACAAAGCAATAGATAACTTCATATGAAACTACAAATCAAGAGCAAAATATAAGATGCGGAGAAATAAAGAGGTAATAACACAAACGAATTAACGTGGTTCGACAACGGTGTGTCTACATTCAAGGGAAAATGAAAGATGGGTTTTATTATTTGTGGGTGTTATAAAATATGATGAGTTCTATTACCGAGAAAGAGAAGGAAGGAAGGTGTTCAATGATTTAAGAGGAGGAACCAAGGATCTTCAACCTTCATCTCCTCTTCCCATCAGTCCACCGACCCGTCCCCTTCTCCCTCTTCTCCCTGCTGCTTTATAAGGAAGAGAAACTTGTTTATTACTAAAGTGCCATTAGCTTAGTTTCTAAGCACTCTTAGAGTTGATCCAGTGTGTGCCGTTGTAGGCTTGTGTCCAGCTTCAGCTCATAATAGCCGTCCACGTGTCAAGGTATTTTTGGTGTATACAATTTGCCCCTTTTCTTGAGGATTGATGATGAGCGATCCTCAAGAAAAATCACCCTTGCCACGTTTGTCCATGCTTCCGTTATTTTCTTCAATTGCTCCTTATCGTTGGGATTGGTGCTGAGTTCTGGGTGAACTATGCTTCGTTTTGCTTTCATCAATGTCATTGGACATATCGCCTTTGTTGCGTGGCCTGAGCTATCGTCAGGTTGCTATTGTTATCATCGTCGCACTATGCACCATCATCGTCGTTGCTTGTGAGTCTCATTTCGGGTAATCAAATGAGCAGCGACATGGATTAATGATTCCAGCGGGTGGTAATAGATACGTCCATCACTTAGAGGCAGCAGCTTGATCGTAGCATCGTAGCTGTCGTGCCTTCATTCTTACAACAGAGTTGGGTTTGCCACAACAACAGCAACACAGGTGCGTCTCAACAGCATAAGTGGATCTTCATCCATCATATTCCGAGAATGAGACGCAACATAAGTGGATCTCAGCATCATAGCAATATCGCTTTGTTGGCACATCATGATTGTTGACAGCAGCGAAAAAAACTTTGGGCAACAACATTGCTTTATTCACATAGCAGCTCCGGCGTCGGCCAGGCAACATCTCTTTTGTTAATACGTACCAATAGCTGTTCGTAGCTTCTTGGTCTTGTCTACATCCAGCTTTATTGGTTTGCTTGCCTTCCTCCTTACAGCTCCCACAGTTTGCTTATGTTCGTCTTCATGCTCATGTGGCTCTTTTCTTGAGCCAAGGATCATACATGGGCCTCGTAGGATTACTCAAATTTATCTGGCACAATAATGTAAGTGGACGACATTTCGTAAGAGTTTTTTGTATTATAATAAATAAGGTAAATTCATCGTATGAGCAGTAACAAATTTATTAAGTATTTGTATGGTTTGATCTTGCCCCTGCATTGTGGGGAATCGTAAATCCATTGTCGCAGAGGTAAGATGAGTGTTTGAACCTGTCACCCCGTTGGCCAATCTCGGGCCAGGAGATTACCGAACGGTGGGGGTTGAAAATCTCCCGGAGACGTGGTGTAAAACTGAATGTTTTGTAAACACCCGTTCCGCTGAGCTGCCAAAGGCATGTCATGTTGGGCATCTCTTTCTTATGGAAGCCTTCTCCCTGGTCGTACACTCATAGACGCTTATGGGGGAGTCCGGAGAGATTGCGTGTGAACGCTTTACCCAGTATGAAGATATGAGACCGGTGGTGTTGTGAGATTTGTAAAAATGTAGTTTACAAAAATATAAGACATGTACCAAGTACGCAAAATGTGTGTTGTGTGCGTGATAATGTATGCCAGTATAAATAAAATGTAAGGAATGTAAGGAGTATTCGGTATTTGCAAACTCTGTAGTTAGGTGTGATGTATGTATGCCCCCTTTTGGTTTCAGAAGTTGATTGTTGAAGCTTGTGGAAGCAAAAGTATTTGTTCTTGCAAAATCTTTGCTTATACATTGAATGAGGTTTGCCGCATGGCGTGGCTGCTGCTTCTGCTACTGGTATGGCCTTTGAAATGAACTGTTTCTTCTTCCCATATCTTCTAATTGACTTCCGAGACGTTGGCTGTGTATGGAGGTAAGCCATCATCATTGTTGATTAGGGAAGGTACTGAATCTTGTCGTTTGATTCTTCGAATTTTGTTGCCCCACTGATCGTGTGTCTCTGCGACATAGCCTCTCTGATACTTTATCATCGACGAATGGTGCTACACTGTAGCCACATATCATTATAGAAACTATGACCTTAGCTATGTTGTTGGGAGCAATTATTACTTGAACTTGAGCTACTGCAAGTGCTTTGCATTCATGGGGGTGAGAGCTTCAAACTACTTCACAACCGAACTTTGGCATCCTAGCACAAACGGGAGTTACATCATTGGAGTGGAGAAACGAAAGTGAAAAGCTTTATCTTCGGGTTTGACATCGTCGTTTTCGGGGATCATCGTCCATGCAAGACTTTGGCTCATCGGTCTTTGGAGATCATCCTCACCAGACTCTACAATATCTTGAGCTATGCTTCCCTGGGACTCGTCCATTTTGTTCTTGTTTCATCTTTAAGCTTGAACTGGACATCAACTTTGGTACTTCAACTTTGAGTTTTTATTTACTTTGCACCTTCTCCACTGGGCTTTGCACCTTCGTGTTGTACTTCAATCCAGCGGAATCAAACTCTGGGTACTTTGATCGTTGGCATCGTAATTTGCACGTTGGCTGAAGGTGAGCTCTGAGCTTCGGATTACTTGACTATGTCAATAATGTGAGCCGTAGAATGGTCCTTCCCTCAACAAGTTATCTGTTGAAGATAAGTCTATTACGGCTTAGACCAAGCAGCGATATTTGTCATGGCTTGGCATCAACGTCAGCCATGCCCCTTCGTGACATCGCTTTGCATGCTCGTCCGCCATGCATCCTCATGACATGGCAGAGCTTCTTCGTCGGCCATGCCCCTTCGTGACATGGCTTTGCATCTTCGTCGTCCATGCCCCTTCATGACATGGCAGAGCTTTGAGTCTTTGTAAAAGAATCTTGGTAGTGTACTTCTGATACTTCCAATTTTAAACTTGGAGTCTTTGTAAAAGACTGTTGCTTGATCTTTTGTTTAAACTGGACAGTGGTTTTGTGAACCTTTTATCGTAGGGTTGGAGGAACAGATTTTTATCTTCGCCGCACCTCCGAAGATACTTGGTTTTTGGTCGTATACCTGCAAAGAGATGAACGAGAAAAACTTGTCGTAATACCCTCACTTGGACTGCGGAGCTTAGATCTTCGGGTTGCTTGAATCTTCGTAGTTGAGTTGGGCGGCGGACGGACCATGCTTCGTCATTGTCGTCGGTGTGAATTGTGTTGAAAAACATGTAAGAAATATGTGGAGTGATGGAATGCATCTCCGGATCAACTGGGCTTTGAGTCAAGCTCTGCACCATCGTCACCTGTAACTTTTCATCCCTGGACTCTGGACATCGTGGAAGACTCTGTCTGTCATAGGACCTTGGATCTTTGTATGGTGTTGCATCGTATCAAAATATTGCATCACCTTCATTGGATTTGTCCTTCGGTTTATTGATATATCCTTGCAAAATTCGCCAAAGAATAGAAGTATACCAAAAGAACACCGGAGTAACTACTTCATCGTCATACAATTTATTCGCCAAAAGAATACACATACAATTTCCCCCTTTTCTTCTGACTGTGGCTTCAGTTGAAGTTAGAGGGAAAACTGTCTTCGCATTTTCTACATCGTACTTTGTACAATTTTCCAAAGAATAAAAGTTAAATGGAGAACGAAGTCTCTTTAGCCTTCCCTCTTTACCACATAACATCGTCAGCGGCATGTTTGCCATAGCAAAGAAATCTCAGCAACTGTGCCTCGTTTTTCTCAGCTTGCATGGACACGCTTTCACGACATTGCCCCATTCTTGTATCCGCGGGGGGACTTCGTTTGGGGCCGCAATATCTTTGCAACAACAACGGCAACATCCAATAGCTTCAGGATTGCTTCAACGAATTCTTTGCGGCAAGCACATCACTGTAGTAGAAGAGACTACAATGATGGATTTCGTCGATCAATTGGTCATCACAACAACCTTGTAGCATCGTGCCTATAGTATGAGCACCAGGTGAGCCATGATAACGAATAGCAATCATTGGAGCTGTATGGTTGTTGGAATGGATATTTGGAGCTGCATCATTCATGTCACACCAGTGACATGAAACCATCTTTGGATTAATAAAGGGGCTTTGTATCTTCGGATTGTTGTGAAGCAGCTTTCTTGAACTTGAGCTGATCTGTATGTGCTCATCATTTTGGGTTATGAATCATCATGGAGAGACTTCGGATTGTTGTGGGAAGGCTAGAATATTCCTTGTCATCAGGGTTGTCGTAGTGTGCGGGTTCACTTTGTTCTTTGGTGTAGAGCATCTTCGTTTCTTCATAAAGTATGGTCGAAGAATAGCGAGTGCATGTCACCGTTGAAGAACCTTTGTTGTTGGTTCCTCGTCAGCAGAGCATGCGTTGGTGGAACCTTCGTCAACTGAATCTTCGATGAATAGCATAGCCTTTGTTGTTGGAACCTGAATGGTGGAAGCCTGCATCATCATTGTCTTGGTACGTTGGACCACCATCGTTGGAGTCATTTTCGTCCTTATCTTCGGACTCTGGTTCATCGTTTCTGGCGTTCTTTGGTGCATATGCGGTCGGCTTCGGGTTTTGGCAAGCATTACCAACATCGGACTTCGGCTGGTGCTCTGTATCATCGGGGTGGAAGAAGAGTCATCAGGCTTGAGTTGTACACTGGTAGACCTTGCATCGTCGTCACTGGACTTGTACTTGGGTGAATTTTGTACTTCTTAGGCATCGGCATCACTTTGCACACCGGAATAAAGTTATTATCTGCTTCATTTGTTGATCGTCCTATCTAAGCTTAGGACTTGGGACTGAACTAGACTGCAGCAACCTCGTTCATTATGATCGTGCCAGTCACAGACCTTCTTGAAGTATGCTTCGTAATTAACTCCTCGTGTAGAAAGTAGGTTAACCCATCGTCGTCGACATCAGACTTGGCATCTTCATGCCATCGTCGATATCAGACTAGGCATCGACTTGGCATCTTCATGCCGTCGTCGACGTCAGACTAGGCATCGACTTGGAATCTTTACCATTATCGTCTTGGCACGTTGGTACATCAGAATTGTTGGACATTGTCGGACGTAGAACCAAAGCTAGAATTGAAGCACTGGCGTGGCGTCTTCCGTTGCTTTGGCAGTATTCAATCCAGCCATGCCATTTATCCACACAAGAATGGGAGAAAGCTTGACCTGCGGGATCCTCTTTGGAAGATTTTTGAGTTAAACTTAAACTCCTCTTTAATCGTGCCCCGTTATTCTTTTAGCTAGTTGGGTGTGTACATATCATCGTGATAGGATGGGAGCTGCATCATTGTTGAGATCGCAGGTACATATCACCGGAGTGGGACTGGATTGCTCCAGCAAGCACTACGAGCATCGGACTTTGGCTCATTTGTGCCTGGAAATATAGCCTCCGGTGAGAATTCCCGCAAAATTCTTCGTAAGAGGCCTGACGTAATAAGAAGTATTGATTAGGTGATATGTTGAGTCAGACGCGTCTTTTTCGACATTATTGAACTATATTTCCAGTACTTCTTTAGGAAGCTTCGTGCTTTCCTTCTTTCAATTAAACTGTGGTTTCATTCGTCGTATTAATTTGCAATTAAAGCACAAAGTTGAAAACACAAAGATCGTTGGACCAAAATATAAGAATCATGTGTCATCTTCGTGCCATCATTGGACCAAAGTATAAGAAGTTGAAAGCACAGAGATCATTGAAGAGATGCAAGCTCAAAGTATTAATACTCTGTGCTATCGTAAAAATTGATACTTGGAACTTTCGTGTAACTCTGTTGCTTTGAGCTTCAGCTTGAACTCTTCGAATTTTTGGTATCGTAGCAAGGCTTCGGCTCATCGTCGACTATAGGTCAGCTGGCTCTTTTAGAAATCTCGGACTAGGCTAGAGCTATCATAGGAATGAAGATCAGTGAGAGAGATATCTTTATCTCATTGGTAAGGAATATCTTCATGAACTGATGATCTGAAAGAGATATCTTCATATCTCGATCTCTTATTCATGAAGATATGCCTCTATCATCATACAGCTTCACATGGAAGTAGAGATCGGCGCGTAGGCGAAGATACAAAGACATGTGCTAACGATCATATTTAGCTAGCCTTTTTGGCTAGCAACAATCATCCTCTTTGGGCACCCCCACCGGATTTTGAATCATCATTGTAAAGCTTTGTCTCATTGTTAGCCTGATTTATGATATACATCAAGGATGTATCATGTTAAAATACATGTGAAAAGAACGACGATGACATCTTCATGCCATCGTCGACGTCACACTTGAGTTATACCATGTGAAAATACGTCATTAGCTTCGTATTTTGAAGCTTTTTGTTATCAGCTTCGTGATTTAAAGCTTCATCACTAGCTTCATATTTGAAGCTTTTGTCACCAGCTTCGTGTTTTGAAGCTTCGTGATTTAAAGCTTCGTGATTAGCTTCGTATTTTGAAGCTTTTTGTTATCATCTTGGTGATTTAAAGCTTCATCATTAGCTTCGTATTTTGAAGCTTTTGTCACCAGCTTCGTGTTTTAAAGCTTCGTGATTAGCTTTGTATTTTGAAGCTTTTGTCATCAGTCGATGACTACTCATGCAAGTGATGAAGATCCAAGCAGGTAGAGTGACCTTTTGGCTTCACCATTGCCCCTGCTACGTTTCTTTATGCATTTGGCATCGGACCTTGGATCCAAGCTTCTTCTGAACTCCATCCTTGTGATGCTGGTACAAACTAGCATTAGGATAAGGTAGTATTTTCTGACAATATTTTCTGACAAAAGAAAGACATAAAGCAGAGAAGATAAGGTCATAAAGTAGAATAGATAAGCTAGTATGGCTAGTAAACTGACGTCTGTCATTATTCGACACTTTTTGTGGTCTATAATCAAACAAAGAAGAATACAATGATTCGCAAATACGATGCTGGGATGAACAACAACATAACCATCGGACTTTGGGTTTCCTAGCTTAGAATAATATCTATTACCACAGTTCATTGAGCTATTTTCTCGAACAATGCATATGCAAGGTAAGAAATTCATTTATTGGAAAACATCCCGGACCTATGAACGGTGATTCGTTGAGTTGTTTTTGCAAGCTCGGTTCAAGGCATGAACTGTGGGAAACAAATTAAGATACCGATGGTAAGACATCAGGTTAAAAATCAAAAAGAGTGGCTATGCTCCGGCCAAAAAATGAAAACAACGGGGGCTTGACTCGCTTGAGAGAAAGAAAACGTTAAGGTAAAAATATATTGTGTTAGAGGCTAACATCACCAGCAGAAACAAATCCCAAGATTAGGTAATAATCAAATCTGGACATGGCAGTTCATTGAACCATTTTTCCAATCGGGTAGAATACGAAGCTAGTTTATTATTAGAAAACAAATTGGAAGAGTATGTATAACATTGCATCTGAATAAACCTCGACTAGAAGCCCTTTTTGGATAAAAATGTTGAGGAGGTGAAGACCTCTCCTGGGTCTTTTAAAGACTCATGAAAATTTGGCGTTTCATCAAAATATGTAAAATCAATTTCAGAAAGCTTCGTTTTCAAGAATAGTAAATTGAAACTTAATAGAAGTGGGTACCGATTCCGAAAAGCAAAGCCACCATTGAATCGTCTTTAAGAACAGTAAATTGAAAATTTTATAAAAATGAAAACAAGTTTTAGAAATAAAAACTTGAATGGTGATAGATCTCACACAGGTTCAACTACATTTTTCTAGCGCCAAATTGTGAACACCTTTTTATTTGAGTTCACATCCAATTGATTAAAAATACAAAGCAATAGATAACATCAGATGAAACTATAAATCAAGAGCAAAATATAAGATGCGGAGAAATAAAGAGGTAATAACACAAACGAATTAACGTGGTTCGACAACGGTGTGTCTACATCCACGGGAAACTACAAACACCCCATGTGCATCATCAAAAAAACGAGATAGAACTACGGAATAAGACGTTCCCAATACATTAACCAAACCATAAACAAACAAAACTTAAAATCAGAAGCTAAATACACAATTGACGTTAGAAACAAAACCCCGTATACTAAATTACAATAAAATTTCTCGTCTAAAATCAGATTATCTTAGATGAGGAAACTTTACCAAACTATTCCAGGTAGGGCTGAACATGGTTTTGGTTTTCCGCTGGAACCGGACCGAACCAGACCAATTAGGAAGAAATCAAGCCGAACCATTTACTAATGGATTGGTTATGGTGTAGAAAGTGGAAAACCGATAGTATTGGTTTTGGTTTGGTTTGACCTCTAAAGCCGAACCAAAAACCATTGAAAAACCAATTAATTTTTAAACTTAGTTTCTACCTTGATTTACAAGTATTAGATTCTACCTATTGATTTAGAGGATAAATAGAAACCCTAAATCTAATATTTCATTATGATATTCTCCCTCTTTCTCTTTCTCCTTCTCTTAGTCGCCTCCCTTCTCCACCCCTAACTACAGCAGCCACTGCTGCTACTCGACTTTCTTCTTCCCTTCTCCATTCTTTTTTGTTTGTCAATAACTAAATTAAGATATATTATATATCTTCTTTTGATCTCTAGATTTAGAGTAAGCTTTAACTATTCTTGATATATTTTTTTTTGTCTGCAAATTTGTGTAAACCAATACCATCGGCAACTACGATTTTTTTATCTGTAAATTTATGTATTTTTTTTGTTTGAGTCGTTTGACATAACTATTGGTTAACCAAAAACCACTGGAACAAACCGAAACCGGCTGGAACCATTTGGAAACCGAACCAATGGTTAATGGATTGGTTTGGTTTAGCTTTTTAGAAACCGATAGTATCGGTTTCGGTTTTGGTTTGGATAGAAACCGAACCAAAACCGACCATGAACAGCCCTAATTCCAGGCCAAACTAAGGGGGGAAGGATTATTTTATTTTATTTTGAAAGTTAACAATTCATAAAAAGCAAACTAACTTAGGGAGTTAGTAACCCTTACAACAGGAAGAGTAGAGCCATCTAGTGCTGGGCCTTTGTCAAGGATCCTGGCATTAGATTTATCTACTTCTAGATCATTGATAATACAAGAAGGAGGATTGTTGCTCCATTCAAAATCAGTTCTAAAGTTCTTAGCCTCTTTGGCTAGAGTATCAGCTACCCTGTTTGTTGTTCTAGGTCTAAAATAAAAGCCTTTAAAGTTGTTACAAAAAGAAAATTCTTGCCTAACTTCATCCATAATAGTTTGGTTTTGCCTTGTGATTTGAGATAATTCTTCATTCAGATAGTCAATAATATTCTTGCAATCGCCCTCCACACTAACGTCTGACAGATTCTTTGTTCGAGCCCATTTTGCTGCATGAAGAAATCCTAAAGCTTCCGCTTCTTCTGGTGAAGTTGCTGAGATAGGTCCTGCTCTTCCATGCTTGAAACCACCTGCATCATTTCGAAAGATTATAGCATAACCTGTTGGGACACTACTTGAGATCTAATCAACATCCAAATTTAGTGTGTTATGGCCAGGTGCTGGAAATTGCCATTTGTTGTTCTTATTGTTTCCCATCATTGAGTCTTTTTTGTGAACTAGGTATTTTTCCTTATGCCAGTAAGCTAAGTGTCTCTGTATTTCTAGTGCCACTTGCTGATGTGTTTGATGTTGACCATAAAAAGCTCTATTACATCTTTCCTTCCATATGAACCATATTTTGGTCAGTGTGATTTCTATATTGATAATGTCACTGTCCTTTCCTAACCATTCTTTGAACTTCTAGGAAAGTAGTATTTGCATTGAATGTGTATCAACAGGGCAAGGTTCAGTATCCCAAACAGCTTTTGCAAAATTATAGTGAAGGAAGATGTGTTCAACAGTTTCAATCTCACAACAACCAAAGGCACAAGAGGGGGAGATATCAGATTGAAATCTTGCCCTTTTACTATTAGTAGAAACAGCCTTCTGAAGACATTTCCAAGCAAAATTTTTTATTCTTTGGGAGATATTAAGATACCATAATTTCTTCCAGAAGGCATCTGGTTGTCATAAATTGTAATTGTTTATAGTTTTTTCTTGTAGCTTATTGTATATGGATTTGACTGTGAAGTTCCCTGAATTCGTAAGTAACCATCTCAAGGTGTCTTTTTTTCCTAGTCTTATTTGACAGATTTTCAGAGCTATGTGTTTAGGGAACAAAGAGTGAATCAGGGAGACATTCCATCTTCTAGTATTGATGTCTATAAGATCCTTCACCAGACTTAAGTAAGTATTTTGGGTAGTCTTGTAATTCTTAAGGTTCTCTGCCAGGTCAGGAATCCAATTATCCTCCCAAATATTAACTTTCTTTCCCTCTCCAATTTCTCATATACTGTTTTGTTCCATTAATTTTATTCCTTTATAGATGCACTTCCAAACCCAAGAACTAGAGGTTGGAATGTTTGCTCTAAAAGCAGACGTTTTCCTGAAGTATCTAGGTCTAAGTTGAGAAACCCAAAGAGCCTTAGGTTCCTTTAGAATTCTCCAAGCCAATTTGGCTATAAGAGCTAAATTGAATTTATGGGCATTCCTAAAACCTAGTCCCCCTTTATGGATGGGTTTACAGAGACAAGAATAAGAGGATGGATAATAACCTTTATTATTAGTTTCTTTCCCCCACCAGAAATCTCTCTGAATAGCATCTATTTTGTTTGTTATTTTCTTTGGCAATATGAAGCAACTCATCTGATAAGTAGCTAAGTTTTCCAGGGTAGCTTTGTTTAGTATCATTTTGCTGGCTTGTGCTAGAGTTTTTCCTATCCATTTCTGAATTTTGTGCTCCATTTTCTCTATAATGTTTTCGAAAAGCTTTATTTTGAATTTATCTATAAATAGAGGTGTTCCTAAGTATGAATCTTTTAAATCAATATGTTTGATCTTTAGGATTCTACTAATCATTCTTTTGTGTTTAGGCTGAACTTTCTTGCTAAAGAAAATTCCTGATTTATCAAAGTTAATTAATTGGCCTGAGACTTTACTGAAGTTGTCAATGAGGCGAAGAATGTTGTGACATTCCTTTAGGTCAGCTCTAATGAATAGAAGGAAGTCATCCGCGAAGAACAAGAAGAAAAAATCAAGAAAAAATCAAAGATAAACTCTTCATATTAGAAAATTTTTATGACACTCAAGAAGCAATAGCAAAACAGCAATCAAGGGATAACACAGTGCAGTTAGGAGAAAAAAAATACAAAATACTTTCATACTAAAATCCTCAAGAGAAGGAAATGGAATAATATTGAGTGCCTTAATAAGAGCAATGGAGAGCCAACTTTTAAGAAAGAGGAAATTAGACATACGCTGAAAGAATACTACTCTAACCTTTTCACTGAGGATAACATAATTTCTTCTGAGAATATTAATATTTTAACTAATATTACCCCCTCCATCTCTGATACAGATAACTCAATCCTAAATGCAATCCCTACAGCTGAAGAAATTCTGACAGTCCTTAGGAAACGAAAACCCAATAAGTCTCCTGGTCTGGATGGATTCCCAACAAGTTTTTTCAAAATGAATTGGAACATTGTATGAGAACAGGTAACTCATACAATACAAAATTTTTTCAAAACTGGGGAGTTAGATAAGGAATTCAATAAAACCTTTCTTTTCCTGATACCTAAAAATAGACATCCCAAAGACCCTAGCCAGTTTAGACCAATAGGATTGTGTAATACTATCTATAAGATAATAGAAAAAAAAAATAGCTAATAGAATCAAACCGCATTTAGACTCCATAATCTCTCCATTTCAAGTTGTTTTCCTATCAAACCGGCAGATATCTGATAATGTTATAATCTCTCAGGAAATTATACACTCTTTCAAAAAAAAGAAAATTAAACACGCTGGTATGGGAACAAAAATCGATATGTCAAAAGCCTTTGACAAGGTGAATTGGGATTTTCTCCTAAAAGCTTTAAAAGCTTTTGGGTTTAATCAAGCCTTCTGTAATTTAATCAATACTTGTATATCTACAACTTCTATAGCAGTTCTGTTAAATGGTTGTTCAGGCGAGTTTTTCAAGCCTACTAGGGGACTCAGGAAGGGTGACCCTTTATCCCCATACCTCTTTATTATATGTATGGAAATCTTCTCTGAAAGCCTAGTAGAAGCTGAAGAAAAACTAGAAATTCATGGAATCAAAATAACACCGAAAAATAGTCCAATATCTAAGGGGGGAAGGATATTAAGGGAAAAAACTTATATTTAAGGTATCTACGGCCTACGAAAGTACTGTGGCTTTTCTTTTTCCCCCAATTCTTAAAGGGCATTCCTTTATATACCCCATGAAATACTAGTGCTACCCCCTATCGGCGGGTAAAGTAGTTCGCATACGGTTATTCGAAAAATCATAAAAAGAACTAATTATTTTTATAAACATACCCCTAAACCTAATTCACCCCTACGATCAAATTAATCCCCTAAACCTAATTCACCCCCACGATCAAATTAATCACTGAATCAGAAAGGAAAAAAAAAATTGTTTACCGATGAAAGGAAAAAATAAAAGAAAAAAAGTTTATCAAACTACTCCATTACATCATTAATACAATATACCTCAATCGATTTCCTAAATATTTATAATAATCTGTAAAATCAATCAAAGTCCTAAAAAAATAACATTGCCGCTAGCCAATACAATAAGTAGTGATTAGGGAAAATGATATCAGAAAATTAAGTAATTTAACACCATTAGACAATTCCCCCAATGATCAATCGACGAGCAACGGATTTGAATGTAAATGATCAGGACAACAAAGCATCGAAGATTATCGTGATCGTGGAAATAGGATTGAATCCGAGATCATAACGAGGAACAACAGAGCATCAGTTGATGCCTCTAATGGTATGATTACTATTATTATGATGCCGGAGACAAACAAAACACCCATGATGGATGGGAAAGAAAGTATATCTTAAAGGTATCCCAGTTCAATCGACAAGGAGTTTTACTAATAAAAATTGTATCTTTTGAAAATATTATGCAACCTTTAACTTGTTTTACTAAAAAAACGAATCTGCCATATATATATATATATATATATATATATATATTAATTTCTTAATTATCAAGGATCGTGTGGAATTAGCTGCAGCAAAACATGCTTGTTTGGATTGTTGAAACTGTTTAATGCTTTAGCGAACCTCGTGCGAACCTTATGCGACATAACATCTACAAGCCGAGTAAAATTCCGATATAAAAACGATAAGCCGAGTAAAAGTCATTACTTACGTGACAGTAATTTTCAAAATATAGTGAAGCCCTCCATTAATCTAGATTGAAAAGATTCAAGATATAAGATATAGAATTTTATAGATGTGCGTTTCTAGGATTCCAAAAAAATTTCATGGGTGTTATACTCGGTATCCAAAATATTAATTATGGAAAATAAAATTTATACTAATTAAAAGAGGAGGTTACATGCAATACTGTTGGACATGGATTTTTTTCTCTACCTATTTTTAAGGAAAAATAGATTGTGAATGTCTTATTTGTGTTGCCGCATAGGAAACACAGACAATGACCATTAGAGAAGCTATTAATATAATAGCATTTTGAGTCACCGGACTCAGATATAGTCCATTTAAACCCCAACAAAAGCTATAATGACTTTCATATCATATTTTAAGTGTCGCTCCTGTTCCGCAATAGGTCACATGTTCTTCCTACTGCCGCAATAGAATGGTATTGTTTTAAAGTCGTGGTATTCTCTTAGATCCTAATAACAAATTAATAAAATGAAGATATCGAGTAAACCACTTGTTGAGATTTAGACAAACCATAACAGAATAAAACTGATACTACAAAAGTTCCATACTGATTATTTTCAAAGCAACATAATAAATTAAAAGAATCATCTAAAATAATGACGCATACAAGAAATGAGTAAGACTAAACTGATACTACAAAAGTTGTATACTGATTACCTTTCAAAGTCACTGATTTTTTCCATTGGAGTTATTGTTGAGGAAGATTAGATTAATATCATAAATTAAACCCCGTTGGAACGCAATACCTTACACCAGAAACTGAAAAGAATCACAAAACTAAAACACCTAACCATAAATGAATGAAACTACAAAAAAAAAATTACAATAAAAAAAACTAACAATATCACCTTCCAAGATGTTAATTGAAATGTTGTTGTTAGTTTTCATGATTTGTTGACAGAGCTGAGCGATTTCATATCTCGTGATTTGGAGTAACAGATGGATCAAGGTTTTCTGACGATCGGTTTTCTATGAATTATTCTTGGGTTCGGATTAGGAGACCTAGATTCAGTGTTGTTGTACTTCAGAGAGTTAGTGTGTAATGCAGATAGAAAAAGAAAAAGGAAATGAAGAAAGTCTAGGGTTTCAACTTTAGGTTTGTATTTATATTCTAATTTAGGTTTCACCTTTAATTTGTATCTACCTTGAGATTCTAAATCTAACATTCTGTTTTGTCTTGTATCTACTAGAGTGTATCAGAATGTATGATGGAGGTCAATCCGAGCAGTGTGAACCGGAACATGCCTCTTCGCATTTATGATTAGTCGTAATAACTATCATGGACTATAAATCTTGAAATGTACTGTACCAAAGGATTAGGGCTTTGTCCAACATCTGCAAGATCATAATGTATATTGAATGTCAATACCGAGAATTGGGAACCTAGCCATGTGTCTTAAGTGCCTATGACCACCCGTCATATCTATCTCCAGACTCTAAATATGAGAGTGTACCAAAAGATATGTTTTGTCCCATATATGGTAGATCGAAATATGACGGAGGTCAATACGGAGCAGTGCGAACCAAAACATACATCGTCGCGTCTATGATTACTCGTAATATCTATCTCGAGACTCTGAATCTGTTAATGTACCAATAGATGTGTTTTGTCTCGGAATGTATGATTGAGGTCAATACCGAGAAGCGTGAGCCTAAACATGCATCGTCGCGTCTATGATTACTCGCAATATCTATTCCGAGACTCTAAATCTGGGAATGTAAGAAAATATATGTTTTGTATTGTAGAACGAAATGTATGACGAAGGTCAATATCTGCTTTGTCTCGTATCTAGTATATCAGAATGTTAGATGAAGGTCAATCCGAGCAGTGTGAACTGGAGCATGCCTCGTCCCGTTTATGATTAGTCGTAATATCTATCCTTGACTATAAATCTGGCAACGTACCAAAAGTTTATGGCTTTGTCCAATATTTGGAAGATCGGAATGTACGTCGAATGTCAATACCAAGTACTGTGAACCTAGATTGGAATGTATGACGGAGGTCAATACCGAGCAGTGTGAACCGAGTACTGGATAAAGTATTTTGGTTTATAGTATATACAGTAAAACCTTTGTATATTGATACTCTATATATTAATAACCTCCATGTATTAATAAAAAAATCATGGTCCCAACTTGGGCTAGTTATAAATAGTAATAACCTCCATATATTAATATTATTACTTTTTCCCGGTCCCGCCTTAAGAAGTTTACCTTCATATATTAATAATTGACATTATATTAGAGAAATATTGATCTTGTTACATTGAAATTTATGATGAAATAAAAATATTTATCTATAATTGTTGAGAAGAATATGTAATTGTGGGTTGTTACCGTAATTTTTGAGTTGTTATAGATTGATGATTTATCTTCTAAGATACTAGTACTATCTACAATTGTACACAACATCAAACAATTCTATTTTTTTTTGATGCAAACAACCACTTGTATTACTAAGGAAAATTACAAGTAACTTAAACTGGCATGACTTTGATCATTCCTGATTTCTTTCATGAATAATTCAGGAATGTTACATTGGTAATCAAAAGAGTTTTTGCCAGTTCTTGCTTTGTTAGCAATTACATGTGCCGCATTTTTTACTTTTCTTTTAACATATTTAACATCAAACCAAGAAAACCAAGATAGTAGATGCCTTATTTCATTTACAATGCCTTCATTTATCCAATGAACTACAGATTTGGCGAGATTTACTAAGTTTATCATATTCACACAGTCACCTTCAAACATAACTTTTTGCAGACCCTTTTCTCTAGCCTAGTAGATAGCTTCTTTGAAGGCTAGACATTCTGCCTGATCCGGATCTATTCCTCCATCGATGAATCTACCTCTGATGCCTTTACAGTTTCCTGCAGAGTTGCGAAGTATTAAACAAATACCTATATATGAGTTATTGCAATCAAACGAAGCATCAATATTTATCTTAAGAACATCAGACTGAGGTGGAGACCAATGGATAACATTTTGTCCAGTAATATGATGATGTTCTACTGAACATTGGTTAACCATGTGTTTGATAGAATAAACTGTGGAGTGAATGTTTTGGTTTTTGTTTTCAAACTCCTTCATGCATCTATTTTTCCAAATAAACCAGGCAGTTATCATTGCAATTGAGATTCAATTAGATGAAATACCATTCAAATGTGACTTAGTGTTAGAAAACCAAGAAACTATCCAGTGTTTAACCTGAATTTGCTGATCTTGCAAGGAAGAAACGTTTATGTTCATGCCTAACCAAACTGATCTTGAATGATTACAATCAATAAGTAGATGATTCAATGTTTCCTCTGTTTGTAAGCATCTAGAAACATATTGGATTGATATTTTCCTTATATTTGTGCAATTTTTCTTTTGTTGGCACTATCTCTTTAATGCATTTCCAAATGAACAACTTAACTTTATGTGAAACATTCATTTTCCACAGACATTTCCAAACTGTTCTTGGAAAATCATTATTTGTATGTGCATTAGAGGCCCGTGACTGCCTAACAAGCTCATTATAAGTAGATTTGATGGTGAATTCTCATGTTCTATTCAATTCCCAGATAAGTTTGTCCGTGCCAAACTGAACCAAATGCATTTTAAGTATAAGATCAGCAGTTTCTTTTGGAAACACTTTTTGAATTAAATGTGTATTCCATCTTCTTGGATTTTGTAGCATAAGATCAGAAACATTAACAATTCTGATTGACTCTGAATAATTTCCTTTAGGAGATGGTGGTGTATTTAGACCTCTCACCCATTTATCATAACAGACCAATATTTTAGTACCACATCTTACATCCCACCTGTGAAACTGCCTAACGTATTGGAGCCCTAATTCCAGCCTTTTCCAAATCCGAGAACTATTATTGTGCGTTTCTTGAAGATGAAGAAAGTTGCAGAAAGGAGAATACTTAGCCTTCATAATCTGAGTCCAAGGTTTGTCTTCTTCTATACACAGTCTTCATGCTAATTTGATCATGAGGGCCTTGTTATACAACTCAAGATTCCTAAAAGCTAAACCTCCTTCTTCTTTAGGAAAGTAAAGAGAATTCCAAGAAATAGGACTGAAACCCTAATTTCTTTTACGACCCTACCAGAATTTCCTCTGAATTAACTCTAACTCAGTAATGATATTCTTAGGAAGTTTAAAATTACTCATATAATGTGTTGGCATTGTATTAAGCACTGACTTTAGTAAAGTTGTTTTAGCCATCAAGTTAAGAGTCTTAGAACACCAACCTTGAAGTCTGTGTTCATAAGAATCCTTAACAGAAGCAAAAGAATTAGTTTTCGATTTTCCCAACAGTATTGGGACACCTACATATTTGTCTGAAATCACTAACTGTTTAACTCTAAGGCTGTTTCTAATAGAAGCTTTCTGATCAGAAGATATATCTCCCGCAACAAAGGCTGATGATTTGTTAAAATTAATCATTTCACCTGATACTTGACTGAAGTTTTGTAAAATATCTTTGATCTGATTCATACCATCTTCAGTAGCCTGAAAAACAACATACAATCATCTGCAAATAACATATGGTTGATAGTTATCGATTTTTGCCCTGCTTGAATTCCTTTTAATAAACCCATAGCCTCAGCATGCATTAAAGATATAGTAAAATATTCCATGGAGATGATGAATAGTTAGGGAGACAATGGATCTCCCTGTCTAAGCCCACGAGTAGGTTGATATGCTCTGCACATATTGCCATTAAGACGAACTGAGACAGAAGTAGTCGAAATACACTGCTGGATAATTGTTCTCCATTCCTCACAGAATCCTAATGAATCTAGCATTTTGTCAATGAAAGGTCATTATACTCTGTCGAATGCCTTCGGCATATCCAACTTTAGAGCTACTAGTCTTTGTTTCTTGTTAGATTTTTTCATCGAGTGAATCAATTCATGTGCCACCACAATATTGTCATTTATGTATCTCTTTGGAACATAAGCTGCCTGTGTTGGGGAAATAATTTTCTCCATGAGAGGTTTCATTCTAGAAACAAGAATTTTTGAAATTATCTTATATGTAATATTGCAAAGTCCTATTGGTTTATAGTCACTAGGAGTTGAAGGATGATGGGTTTTAGGAATCAGACAAGTAATGGTTTGATTAATGTGAGGTGGTAGATGTTTGGTATGAAAGAAATTTTGAACTAACTTAACTACATCAGCACCAACAGTAGACCATTGGGTTTGAAAGAAACCAGCGGGGAAACCGTCCGGCCCCGGAGCATTCCAACTAGGAATGTAATTTAAAACATCATGAATTTCTTCTTCAGAAGGAATATAGATCAAAGCCTGATTCTCCTCAGATGTAACTATTGGCTGAATTAACTCGAAGGAATTTTGCTTAAATTCTGGATTAGTAGAAGTATCAATATTTTCAAAATGAGCAGTAAGGAGATTTTCGAGATCCTTCAGAGAGTCACACCACTGCCCATTGTTGTCTTTCAAAGCCGAAATATAATTTCTAGACCTTCTCCTATTTGTTCTAGTATGGAAATAAGCTGTGTTATTGTCCATATCTTTAATCCAATGATCTCCAGATCTTTGATTCCAGAAATCAGCTTCAATCTTTTTCCAGTAATCAAGTTTCTGAATAGTGCAACATATCTCATTAGAAATGCTATCACTATACGGTTGAGCTTGCAACTGAGAAAGATGTTGAAGATGAGACTGAATACTACCAAAATATTGTCTATTCCATTTTGATAGATTCCTTCTCGTTGTCGTTAGCTTAGTGTTAATATCAACTGTTGTTGGTGTAGAATCCCACGTATTAGAGATTAACTCAGAACACGTTGAGTCTCTTAACCAACATCTATAGAACTTCCACACATATCAATCAATTCTATCTACAATTGTAGAAACATCAAACAATTCATGATAGCCTTACAAGTTCTTAGATACATAAACGTACTTGTGTATTGGAACTATAAAGATATATTACATTATCTAATAGGTTTACATACATTGAACTGGAAATTTTTAACTTTCCTAGGTATACCTCCCCATATTAATAACCTCCATATATTAATACATTTGAAGATTCACAAATTTATTAATATATGGAGGTTTTACTATATATATATATGTGTGTGTGTGTGAAAATTAGTGATATTCATTTATATTTTCGTGGGACTTTAAGGACTCGATTTTTTTTAATTCATTAATGCATTTAGAAAAATTATTCATTTAGCCCATTTACCCAAGTAGGAACCGAGAAAAATTATTCATTTGTCGAATTTATTCATTTGTCGAACATTCGTTAATCGAGGTTAGACTGTATCTTATGTGAGGAAATTTAATTAAAATAATCGATTATACAGATATCTAATTAAGATAATCAACTAAAAAAGTAATTTTAAATTATATATTTTTTTAAGGATTAACGGTTAAAGATTGCCTAAGATCCTTTTGTCCTACATGGATTGGTATGAATCGTGTTAATAAGAGCCTATGGCCCTATACCTACAAAGAGGAAAACTTAACGTGCATATCAGTTATTACGATAGTACGAAGTGATTAGCTAATATTGTACATGAAAATACAAAGTGATAGGCTTATTTTGCAGATTAAACATCAAATACAGATGTAAAATTATAATGTAAGTGTGTATAACATATCTCTCTCTGCCCTTTCTTTTTATAACCCTGAAATGATGAACGTGGATCTCCGACTCTCCAAGTTCCAACCAAGGTTTATAAACATGTCACGACTCAGGTCGCGGATACTGCGCATGACCGTTAAAACGCGTTTTCACGGGTGTGAGAAAATTTCCGTCAAAAACGCGTTATTTAGGAAAACACGCGTTTTTATATGTTATTCTAAAATAATGGGCGTTATTACGGCTAAATAAAAAATGACAAAGAATTATGATTTGAAATTCCTAACTGTTACAACGTGCATAAAAACAGTTATAACGTTATTATAACGTTTTTTATACATCATTATTTTATTTTTAAGAAAATTTTATTATTGGATAAAGAATATTACATTAACTAGTTGGAAGCCTAACAAGCTAAGCTCCAACGACATACCACTTTTTAAGAAAATTTATTACAAAAAATCTAAACGTACCGCTCAAATAAGCAAGGTATAAACCGCATAGACACAGATGGTGGCCCCAAAAAGTGGACCCCCTGTTTACTTCGGTGTTGGGCCCACTTGTTACGTGAGTATGCGTTTTATATACCGTCTGGAATGACCGTACGTGTAGAAGCTCTGAATTTATTATTAGATAAAGAGTATTACATTAACTAGTTGGAAGTCTAACAAGCTAAACTCCAACAACATACCACTACATTAATTGAACAGGTTGTTGTGCTAGCCTATCATCGAGTCTCATGGGTAACCTAGCCAAGAAAGCCGAAGCAGATTGGGGTGGAGGGGGGGGGGGTCCGTGCTTGGGATTGTGTCACAAGGGGGCAAACTAACTCTACCTTCCATGTTAATTTCTGCAATATTATACCATTGGAGGCTCGAACCCGTGACCTCCTGCAACGCATGAAACTTTGGGGAACGGAAATGACTAGCTGAGCTAGGTATCCATTTTTTTAAAGATATTAATTGTAATTTTGATGCGTTAAAACAATTATAACGGGTCAAAATAACAACATTATTTCCAATTTATCAGTAATATATAGACACAGGTGGGGATGACCTTCACGGACACGCTACATAGGCGTGGCCGTTTTAACGTCCGTTTTTATGGAAATAACGACCATTTTTCTAACCTTGGTTCCAACTTCCCATCATCCTTTGCAACATTTTAAGGCACCGATGGAGGAGGCTTACATAATCATCCCTTATCAATGCAGAGGATAAGATGTTAAGGCCTTTGATTTTCTCTCTAAAAGTCCGTCAAATCCTAGACCTACTGAGGAAATCATTCTTGTGAAAGTTCGATGTTAGGAAATCAGTATTAGGGCCATCCAAATGGAAACACTGTCAGTCATGAAGAGTTGAGTTTTTTGATCCTGCAATAATGACAGTTTCCATTAATAGCTGCTCTCCTCAGGATGATCCTAGAATTCAGCAACTATTAATGGAAAACTCTACAACTGGGACAACTAACATGGGCCAGATTTGAGAAAATCAATCCAAACCTTTGATATCTGCTCTCCTCAGGATAATCCCAGAATTCAACATCTATTAATGGAAAACTCTACAGCTAAGACACCTAATATGGGTCAGATCTGGGATAATCAATCCAGACCTTTGATCTTCACCCCATTATCAATTCCAATACTAGAGTCATTCCCCTCTTCGGCATTATGATTGTAACACGTCATGTCCCATATCTGGACCAACCCCGACCTTGCTACAACGGGGACATTGGGGGTTGGTCCAGATATGAGACATGACGTGTCACAATCTTAATAGTGAAGAGGGGAATGACTATTGCATTGGTATTGGTAATGGGGTGAAGATAAAAATGATCAAAGTTCTGGATTAATTGTCGCAGATCTGGCATATGTTAGTTGTCCAAGTTACCGTAATGCAACAACCCATATCTGCGAGAAAGGGACAAGCTCTAAACCACACAAATGGTACTGAGAGCTTCACAAAAAATACATTTGACATGGTATACTCGAACTGCTTATCTTGTTCTCTTTTTTTATTCTTTAATTTATATTATTGTTGCATTTCTTAAACTAACTAGGTCATCTAATTTGGGACGGAGGGAGTAAGGACTAAAGCAACCAGTCATAAGATACTCGTCATATTCTTATTGTATAGAGGTGTTATATGATTTAGAAAAAGTGTCATACAAATTACTATCATCATAGTATGAGATGATGTTAGAATTCTTACCTGAGGAAGACTGCTTTTGTTTGAGATTTCGAGATAACTTGTCAACAAGATCACCCTATTCTGCAATGATATTATTCATGCTTGAAAGATGTGAAGTTTCTCTGAACGAACTATCCTGAGAAAATTTCAAGGAATTTTTTGGAACCTAAGTTTTGAAAGAAGAATTCTCCCAATTCCGTATAAGACGATTTGTATA
Source organism: Papaver somniferum (assembly GCF_003573695.1). Lineage (NCBI taxonomy): Eukaryota > Viridiplantae > Streptophyta > Magnoliopsida > Ranunculales > Papaveraceae > Papaver > Papaver somniferum. Next base: position 69,111,562 of record NC_039362.1, read on the forward strand.
CTTGTTATTAGCAACAACCCCGTCATTATTGGAGTGGAAAGAATTGATAACATTGGGACATGTTTTCTTGTGATAAACAGTCACGGTTATAGAAGAAACGGATTTAGAATCTAGGATATCAATCACGTTTTCAAGGATGAGATTTAATGTATCATGAAGACAATTGAATCTCTTATTTCCAATCTGAATTTGTACTTTTTCTGAAGATGTCCTTCTGTGTTGCATAAGTAGCAAAATTTCTGAGATCTAGTAAAATCATAAAGATTTGCTTTAAACTGAAATCATCAAGAGATTCCTTGTTATCAAGGAAAACAATTTTTTCTTCGAACCAAAAAACATATTCCTTGTTATCAGGTAAACATATTGTTTTTCTCTTGAGTGCATAGGTACACGATGTAAGAACTTCTGAAATATACGTTGTCAAGAAACTCTTATGAGGATTACTCTTAAGAATAACAATATCTTTCTCAAGACCTTTAATTTTTTTAGAATCCTCGAATAGTGTAATCCTTTCAGATTCGCATAGTGAGTGACCGTAAGTGGTTGAAGGGATTTTTAGAAGACATAATAGTTCTAAGACGTTTTCATCCAATCTTAGTTTGAGATCCTTTATTTTGTTATTTAAAAAAAATGTTTCCTCATCTAAGGTTTTGATTCAAGACTGTCTTTCAATAGTATTAACATAAGAGTATTAACCTTGTTTTTAATCCTCAAAATTTCAGAAGACAGAAGTTGCAGGTGCTTGATGAGTTTAGCACCTTTTTTAGTTGGTTCTCTATCAACAACTGAGTCTGAATAATCAGTTAAGTAGAAGGATGAACATTGTTTTGACTATTATTGTTAGTAGAATTGTTTATGGGAATATAATGCTTGTTTATTTTAAAGCATGGAGGTGATCCAACCTCATTAATATAATCCATAAGCATGATGCTCTGATTATATGATGATATTGTTAGAGCACTGCTCGGTCGAACTCGCAGGCGTTACTATCTCAAGCTTGTTTTTCTATTTTATTTGATCAAAACTATATACTCGATTTTTAGTGTACTTATAGCTATGTCTCGGATTAGGATAAAATGTGTAGTTGAGCTTTATATTTCACGGCGTTCACCAATTGAAGAAGAAGATCTACTGAGGAGCTTGGAGGAATTTCATCAACAAAAGGTATGTGGAGACTAAAACTTATCTATCACTCAAAAGTCTATTATATTTTATATTTAAATGAAACTAAGTTTTATAGCTATATAGACTTTTATATTATACACATTTGATATTTCGAGCCGAGTTTATCTCGCTTATCTATTTCTCGAAATACATGTTGGAAGCTTATAGCTTAGCTATGATCATCGTATTCTTAACGATTTTAGTTGGAAACAATTTATTTGTTGGAAACTAAATATTAATTCAAAAGATGATCATGTGAAAATTACCTTGAACATCTTATATGATTTGTGTGAGACGGCCATTTGATGTTAGCTCGGGAAGTTTCGTATTGATCATTGATCACTTGAAAATTACTTGAAGCTAATGGTATGTGTAAGATTACCATTGTCGTCTTCTAAAGATTTTTCAATGATTGAAATAAGAGTATATAACGATTAACCATGTATGGATACAACACAGTATGCGAACTGTATTGTGATGATTCAGGTCCTGAACTCTTGTTTACGTACCTAGTATGCCAACGGATTTGCCTGAGAAGTTCTGGAACTCTTGTTTGCGTACCTAGTATGAGAATGGGTTTACCTGAGTTGGTCCCGGAATGGTTGTCCGCGAACCAGGTTTGCGAACGGCTTGACTAGTCCAAGGTCCGGAGTTGCTGTTCGCGTACCCAGTTTTACGAACACAGTGATTAAGTTCTAAAATTGGTAATGTATGCTTCTCATACTCATGAACTAAAACATTTATGATTTGAGGAATGAAAATTAACTTTACAAACCGTGGCTTAATTTTCATAAATTCACCATCTTTACTCGTGACGAAAGTCATGTTGATTATTTCAATAACTTGAAAATCGTTTTGATGAAAAATAGTTTGTGAATAACAACTATATAACATCCTCTAAGAAAGTTTCAATGATTGAAATGAGAGTTTAGAACAAGTAACCATGTTTGGATATAAACATAATGTGTTCTCACATTTGTGTAAAAGTCCAATACTGGGAACCTGAAGTATGCGTACCCGTACGCGTACTAGCGGTTGTTGGAAGCTCGGGAAAGTATGCGTACTCGTACGCATACCGGCGGTTATTGGAAACTAGGGAAAGTATGCGTACTCGTACGCATACTGGCGGAAGTTTCACGTCCGTGAATTTCTGTCGGAGTTTGGAAGTGAGAATTAGTATGCGCACCCGTACGCTTACTGACGTAACCAAACTCGGTTCGATCACTTAGGTACGCGTACCCGTTTGCATACTTTAGTAGGTTACTTTCTAAAATCGGTTTGTTCATGAACTAAAACATTTATATAATAAGGAATGCAATCTTTGCAAACCGTGGCTATAATGTTCATGAATTGATTCGAGTGAATCAAAATTGATTTTGCTTCGATTGTGTCTTGTATACTTCTATAAGATCTAAGCAATTGAAAAACTCTCTTAACTAGTTCATTTGAGTCACTTGAACTATTTATGGTGAAGATGAATAAGGTTTATATGAAAGTGCTCATATAGCTAACATTGGTTAACTATTGTTGAAACAACTAAGTGTGCATGTTTAGGTACGGTTACCCAAACCTAAATGGAAGTGCATTTCATTTGTGTATAACAAGCTAAGTTCGATATAACGGTTGAAAGATATTAGCTTGAATCTAATCAGGTTTTCATCTAACGGTGAATATTGAATGCTTTGTTACCAAGGTTACTTAGATTGCAAACCCTAATTTGGAGACTATATAAAGGAGAACTCTAGAACCTGGGAAACCTAATCCCCACACCTCCTGTGTGATACTAGTTGCGACTAGAGTCGATTCTCCTTTAACCTTAGGTTTTCACGAAACCCTGTAGGTTAACGACTTAATGACTTCATTGGGATTGTGAAGCCAGACCCAACTATTTTCTCTGTAGTTACGTGATCTGATCTTGTTGTTTCTATCGTGTGTGAGTACAATTGTAAGATTGGCTTGAGATTGATATCTTTGATATGCAAGATAGAAAAGTAGTCACAAACACCTTCGTCTTATCGTTTGTGATTCCACAATATCTTGTTTCGTTAATCGATTAAGATTGTTGTGAGGTGATTGATAATTCTAGGCTTTTCTTCGGGAATATAAGTCCGGGTTATCGATTAGTTCCTGTTCTCCTTGGTTTATCAAAAGACGGAACAAAACTCGTAGGTTTATCTGTGGGAGACAGATTTATCTATTCAATAGACTTTTCTGTGTGAGACAGATTTGCTTATCAAATCTTCGACTTTGGGTCGTAGCATCTCTTAGTTGTGGGTGAGATCAGCTAAGAGAATCAAGTACATAGTATCATGTTGGGATCAGAGACGCAAGGAACATAACTGTACCTTGAATCAGTGTGAGATTGATTAAGGTTCACCTACAGTCCAGACCGAAGTTAGTTTGTAGTAGGCTAGTGTATGTAGCGGCTTAATACAATGTGGTGTTCAAATCTGGACTAGGTCCCGATGTTTTTCTGCAATTGTGGTTTCCTCGTTAACAAAACTTCTGGTGTCTGTGTTATTTCTTTTTCGCATTATATTTTGTTATATAATTGAAATATCACAGGTTGTGCGTTGAATCGATCAATTGGTAAATCCAACCTTTGGTTGTTGATTGAAATTGATTGATCCTTGAACATTGGTCTTTGGTACCGCTCAAGTTATTTCTCTTGTATTCAATCAGGCTCGCAAATTCCTATTTGTTTGATTGCGGATTGAATCGAGAAATTGAGATATAACTCCTTGATATACGTTTTATTAAGATTGAGTCTGTCTGTCTAGTTGATTCTCTTAAAAGTATATTGTATTTAGTCCATACAGATTGCTAAGCGAAATATTGGGTGTGGTTGTTATACCCCCGTTTTTCAATTGGTATCAGAGCAGGCAAACAGTTTAAGACCTCATAAGTCTGTGTTTGTAGTGATCTGACTCTATGGACAGAAGTGCTATCTCTGACAACGCAACACCAGTTCAGAGTCACTCTGATTTGGATAAAAATATTGAGACTTCTGAGAAATCTCCTTTGTCCGCTCATTTGACTGAATCTACGTTCAACTGGGAAAAATGTGTTGATGAACAGTTGGATGATCTTTCAGATGAGAGTGATTCGGAAGAAGGACAAAGTATTTATGAGGAAGTCTCTCAATATATCAAGCTCTTTGACCATGCTTTAAAAGAAAAGAAGTCAATAGATTACTTGGGTAAATATCTGGCACCTCTCTGTCAAGAAAACAGAAAACTGAGAAAACTCTTTAAGGGTTATGATTGTGGATACAAACTCTTACAATCTACCATTAAAGATCGAGAAGAAGATGTACACTCAAAAAGGTCCGAATGTGATAATCTTCTTCGAATTATCTTTGTGTTGAAAGAAAGACTTGCAGAATCTGAAGCAAGATACGACTCTCAACAAAAACATTTTAATGACAGAGAAATCAGTCTTCTCGCCAAAGAAAAACTTTTGGAGACTGATCTTGTTGTCGCTCTTGATAAGGTAAAATCACTGGAAGAGAATCTGAAAAGGTTCAATTCTAGCTCTACAAAATTATCTTCTATGCTGGGAGCATGTAAAGAACATCGTGATAGACGTGGTCTAGGCTATAAAGGAATAAACGCTCCAAGTACTAGTAAGATCAATTTTGTCCGTGCTAATGACAAATCTCCATGTGAAAAAACTTCTTCGGCAGCTGATGTTCCTAGGAACAAGGATTGTCCACCTTCAAAATCAACTCACTTGAGAACAATCAAGAACAATTCCTTTAACTGTTATTATTGCGGAAACAAAGGACACCTTGAAAGAAGATGTTGTTTCCGACTGAGGAATGAAAAACTTCATAACATTCTTGTATGGAAGTAATTAAACCCGTCTCTCGTCTAGCTGAAGTAAAAGGCATTGTCTGCAATCAAGAAAAATATTGTGATGATCCAATTCTTGATCATGTTTTTGAGACAAAAAAAAACCCTACAATTGTAGAAGAAAGAACGTCAAGTGGACAACTGACTCTTTAAATTATTTTGAGAAGAGAAAAGGTCATAGGAGGAAGAAAAAAGGTATAAACTTCTTTTCTCTCTCTGAAGAAAGTCTTGAATCCAAGGTGTCTGCTCAAGACTTCATTCATATCAATAATCGAGTCTCGGAGCTCAAGATAAGTATAAGCAGACTCAAATGGAGCATTAAGAAGGCAAGGAAAGCAGCAGTTCCAGGTATCCCTTGTTCTCTTCTGTTTAAATCTCTCTCAACTAACCCTATTGATTTTTCTGAAAATCTTCATGAAGGAAAAACAGAAGAAGTCAATATTCTTGATGGGCAAAATGCTCATCAAAATACGACTTGACTACTCAATATAGCATCCTCCTTATAACTGAGGGAGGATGCTCATAATTCCCAAGAAGATCTTTTGTCTTGAGAAAGTAGTCGTTGGTATCTTATTCTTTTCATTATCTTTTCCCTTTACATAATGATGATCATAAAACTGTTGAGCCTTGCTCCAGTACATTACATGGTGTAATATTTTGGTCTTTCACTCTTGAGAATATTTCTTTGTTGATTTCCTTAAAAGATTTTTGTCCTCTTCCCATTGACCAATTAGTTGTTGTTCATCAACAATTATCTTATGTTCTTTTGGACTAAGGTTGTCGCCAATTTATTTGGAATGTGTCTTTGAGTTCTTTCTAAATTTGGCTACATTACTCTCTTGGTTTTGTACCAAGTTTGTAACCATAAGTGCATGTACACCTGACCCGTACGGAACATATATGAGTAACTCTAGGGGTTTCCTATGAAACACTCATATATATATATATATGTATCATGCTTCGTTTGATACATACAGGTTCCACAACGTCAAAAGAAATTCCCCTGAATTTTTTTTGTGTGTGCACAATGGATGGATGCAACAAGGAAGACGAAGTTGAGAAGAGCAAGGCTATCGAGTTTCACGAGAACCCTGTTTTCATAACCTGCTATCGTGTTGTTGATCATGAAAACAAACTACCATTTCAGATGTCATCACAACTGGTAGGAAATCTTCTTCGAGATTTTGAGGTCGTACGTGAACAACTTGGAATTACAACAAAAAACCTTGAATTTCTGAAAAACGAACTGAAGAAAGTAACTGATGAACTAGTCCATGTTCGCTCTCTGGTTGCTGGCCATGTCTGATGTTTTTCGAATTATGTTCTCTAAGAGTTGTCTTATGTTGTCAAGGAAACTTTTTATAAGAATTTGTTCTTGTGTTTTAAGAAAGATAACTAGCGTTTGGAATAACCATTATTGTGAGTACGAGCTATTTCCAACGATTTTCATCTTGCAATGTTTTTAGATTTATTTATTTAAATTCTAAAGTTTATTTGGAAGATGATTTTGCAGTATTAATTTTTATGGTTTTATATATTACAACTTGTTATGAGATATGTATGTTTGCGTCCGTGAACTGTGATTGTCCCATACGTGGACAAAATTTAAGTCTTTCATATGTCAGTATGCAAGTATTGATAAAAGATTGAATGAACTTTTGACAAACAAAAGTTAAGCCTATTATGTCATTGTGCAGATATTGATGGAAGATAGGATGAATTTTTATTTACAAAGATTAAAGTCTATTATATGTCATTGTGCAAATAGTGATGAAAAATAGAATGAATCTGTGTTTATTCCGCAGTATTGATCTTCCCTGATTCATATTTTATGTATATATTGTGCGGATCCGTAAGTTCTCTTATGTGAGCATTTCCGATTAAATAAATCATGGGTTCTCTTGTGGTTAATTTAATTGAGATTTTTTGATACAAATTCATATTCTTATGTGATTTTTTAATGTCCAAAGAAATCCTTCTTTTCTTGTGAAAGTAATGTCGCTCTTGTTGTTCTTTCGGAGATGACATTTTATGGGGGAGAGTTCTTAATTGAACTTGTGCTTAATTGCCAAATCTTTGTGGGGAGTGCGGTTGTGGAATATTATAGTGGTTATCTTGTATCTTTATAAACTCCTTGATGAATGCATTTAGTTTCGGCTATATGATTGCATCTAAAATGTTGATATGTGCTTTTTCTTTTGGTCATGAAGTGTCCCTATGAAATTTCATTAGGATCCCACTAATTTTCGTACCTTTGCCCATTTTATTAACAAAAAGGGGGAGAATTAATATGTAGTTCGCACTACAAATACATATGGTTTTCGGATCATTATGTAAGGGGGAGTGGTTTTCATGTGAGAAGGGGTATTGACTAAGGGGGAGTGATAAATATCACCATAGTTAGGTCGTCGAAGTTGTGATACAATTGAACTTTGATTGTGTGTAATAATATCATGACACTGTATAACAATGATTGAGAGCTATTGTTTTCTCATTGTTATGGCTACGGATCTTCAACAACGATGATGCTGAATTGAATACCTTTGGAATCATTAGAGTACTTGGAGGTGACGAAGATTTCGAGTAATGTTGAAGAACCAAGGAGATCAAACATTTGGATGAGAAGCTACAAAGTTTATTTATTTTGTATTTCATATGTATTGATAGTTTTGTCACTAAAATTGACAAAGGGGAAGATTGTTAGAGCATTGCTCGGTCGAACTCTCAAGCTTTGCTATCTCAAGCTTGTTTGTCAAGTTTAGTTGCCAAAACTATAAGTCTTGATTTGTAGTCTACTTATATCTAAGTCTCGGATTAGGATAATAAGTGCAGTTGAGCCTTACACTCCACTGCGTTCATCGAATAAAGACGAAGAACTACTCCAGGGAACTTGTGGAACTTCATCAACAAAGAGGTATGTGGATACTTGAACTTATCTATCACTCAAAAGTCTATCTATTCTATCTCCTATTTTGAGACACAAGTCGTATTGTTATATAGACTTCATGGTGGGTTTTGAAAACAACCTACAAACTGACCTGCAAGTGCACAGGGTCAGTTGTAGCTAGTGATGGGAAGAAAGGGTTTGTCCACAGGGACTTGGAGGGGGCTATTGAAGTTTCCTAGATAGTCTGAGCTAGTGACAGGCAGTGAACTAAAGAATGAAGGTACTAGGGTCTTTGAATCTACTTCTTGATCCTAAACTAAGGCAGATACTAATCAACCATGTTCTTGTTTCATCTCAGGGCAGATTGTAATGGATGATTTATCAACTAATTTTACTAGCATACCCCTAGCATCAGCTGTCTTTCTACAGCACAGCTGATCACAGGTTTGCTTGCACAACCACTTAATCTATCAACTCTAAGGCATTTGGGCTCAATCCTTCTAATGTACTGAATTTTTAACCATTATCACTTACTTACCCCTAGCATCAGCTGTCTTTCTACAGCACAGCTGATCACAGGTTTGCTTGTTCAAATGGATACTAGCAGTCCTAACTCATTTGTAGCACTACAAGAACAATGACAAATTACTAACTATCTTAACATAAAATCAAGAGTTTCATCTAAACCCTAGCACATGAAATTAAAACATGATAAACTTAATTAACATTTGAAATTAACTGACTTCAAAACATGAACTGAAAAGAACTTGGAGGCACTGGCTATTCCAGGCCCCTTGGGTGAAGCTCTGGCTAGCCCAGGCATGTCTTTAACACAACCCAACAATACATATTTATACCCACAGACCCAATTTCCCAAAACTACAAAATTAGGGTTCTTCCCCAAAAATCAGTTGAATTAGGGTTACCTAATTTTTTGAAATTGATCCTTGAAATCGTCGACCCATGCTTTGTAATTGCTCCCTGACCTCTTCTCATGCGCCAATTGCAACTCTAGGTTACCTAATTCATCAGTTTTTCACGCCTAGGGATTCAGGCAAAGAAGCGTGAAAAAGTGAGAAAATAGGGAACTAGAGGGCTAGGGGGGAGATGGGTTTTGGTTGTTGGTCGATAGGGTGATGATGGTGGCGGAACTAGGGTGGCTGTGGCAGGGAGAAGGTGGTGGCGACAGTTGCAGGGAGAGGTGGTTTTGCAGCAGGGTAAGGTGGAGAAGAAAGAGGTCGACTGAGTTTGGGGTAGGGGGCGTTTGGTAGAGGTGTAGGGTTTTGGTACTGTAGTGTTGAGCGGTTTCAGCGAGGGATGACGTTTCGCGATCTGGTCTGTGGGATGTGACGATGGTAGGTGGATCCAACGGTGAGATGGGAGGCTGTGGGTAGCGACCGTCGGATGGAGGAATGCAACGAAAAGGACGGCCCAAGATGGAGATGGGCGTTGCGATGTAAAGCGGGAGCTTCGGAGTTTGATGTGCGATGATGGAGCGACCGTAGGATGCTGAAATGCTTCGATCTGACGGCTGAAATCCGAGACGGGCTTGGATAGTGGAAATGGGTTTGAGAAAGGGCTTTGGGCCTTGGGTATGCCAATCCCATATCTTCTTTAAGGACAATTCTTCTTCTTCAAGCCCATTCCTAGCCTCTTGGTCTTATGCACAACGTTCTTCGCGGCTTCCTTGCGTAACTCCTCCCGGCTTTTCACTACTTTTCTGCTCTATTCCGCTCCGCAATTCATCCATACTTTATTTATTACCTAAAAATGCAAAATTAAGTAAGAAAAATATTTATTCTTGAAAACAATGAAAATACAGAATATGGGATAAAATGTAGAATTAATGCACAAAAGATGAGTTAAATGCCAAGAAAAATATATAGAAATATGCACTTTTTAGCACTCATCAAATACCCCCAAACCTGAATTTTACTTGTCCTCAAGTAAAACAAAACTAAGGAAATCCTAACTATACCACTGTCGCTGGTCTCTCGAATGCATTTAGCGTATGCACTAAGCCTTTTAAACCACTAAGTGTCCCTAGTGGACGAGTGAAGTCTCGTGAAGGTTTACCAGAGGTGTGCCTACAAACCTAGGTCAAAATATAAGCTCAGATTCCATCAAATGTGACATGTGCAAAACAGTTTAAGCTCACAGCAAAATGGAGATGTCAATCTAGCTATCGAAGGCACAATCCTAGCACTGATAACAAAAAAAGACATGTGATAAGAGTGTAAAGTGTATCTACACATGTGTAAAGAAAGATCTGAAGTCATGACTACTAATCACCAAGAGATAGTTTCTCAGGCTAAGAACTGAGGTCGAAATCTAGCTAGCTGTCCGGACTTTACGAGAATTGTGAATGAGTTGGAGGTATTTCACAATTACTCGCGTTGTACATCAATGGCATACACCCTCCTTGCTTATTACAATGAAACAACAAAAGATGACTATTTACATGACTCTTATTTACATTGACTATTCTCTTTTTATTTTTGGAACAAGAGAGATGGAATTGATAAATACTTGATTTTTTTGTATTTTTCTGATATTTTTTTTTTTTTATATTTTTTTTTTCTGAAATATACATCGTTTTTTTTTTTTTTTTTTTTTTTTTTTTTTTTTTTTTTAACAAGGAAACACTTTTGATACATAACAAAAGAAACAAAAGATTACATGACACTTTGCAAGAGGTAGCCCTTTTTGATGCACCCAGTTAAATTCGATGGTTGTCTTTCTTAATGTAACCTCCACCTTCTATCCCAACCAACCAAAGAACAAGCTAGTCAAGTTTCGTTCAGTATTCTAAAGTGATTGGCAATCGTAACTTCCTATCAAACACCTTGAAGATCGAGGCCATACATGTATTGGTAGATCGTGCGCGTGCAAATTTCTTATCACTATGTGAATTGTGCTAGAATCAGGGTGCCTAAATATCTAGACTAAGACTCCTAATAAAAATACATATTTGCACAAGAGTCAACATTTCAAGGTAAATGAGCTCCATTTTTATGATTTTTTTCAATTTTTTAATTTTTTTTGAATTTTTCAATTTTTTCAAAAGAAGAAGGAGTTCGTTTTCAATTATAGCATATTATCGTGTATCTACTCTATACCCCCAAACCTAAACTAAACATTGTCCTCAATGTTTCAAAATATGGAAAATTAAAATGCAACATATGGAAAGGCATGCTAGTAGTAAAAGGAGAAGAATACCCGATTTCGGCGAAAGCAGAATTAAAACTCCGTTATTCAAGGCAAAAATCCAACATATTTCAGCCGAGATCATATTGGATTAGCAAAATATATACAAAAAACAAAAGTTTTAAAATTTATCTACTGGATTATTACAAAAATTCACCATACACCAAAAGTCTAAAGAGTTGAGGATCAACCCAAAAGACAAAGTGTAAGGTTTCAACAGCTTCACACATATAATAGGAAAGAAACGCAAGTGAAGCTGTGAAACAAAATGAGCTACCCCCAAACCTGGATTTTACAGAAGATATAATTTTGAAAACAAAATCGCGCAGTTTCGGGGGTTCATCATGCAAAGGTCTAGCTCAAATGAACTGTGCTAGGGACGGGCAAACATGCAATTCCAACTGTGGTTCCTCAATTATTATACTTAGAAGCAAATAGTCCAAGAGGACTTGGGAAGCACACAGTTCCAAACCTAGATTAGGCATTCTCAGAAAAATTGGTTTTACAATATTGGTACAAACCAAATCTAGGTTGGGTGGAAGGCCATCAGATTGTGACTCATGTAGGAGAATAGGCACGTCATTATCAATCAAATCAAAATCTCCTAAATCATCTACACATGTCACATCATGCTCACAATCATCAATCAAATTAGCAAGTCCACAATCAGAATCATCAACATCATCAACAGATTTGTCCTCATGCATCGGCAATTCAATGGAAACATCATATGGAATACTAGAAGAGATATCATTCATTAAGGTCTGGGCAGAGAAGCCTAATGTATTTGAACCCAAAGGTTCCATAACATCATCAGTATAGACATGTTCTTCTAATATAATATCATAATTATTATCATCCTCAACAAAACAAGAGTGTCCTTCCCTAAAAACTATAGTGTTTCTATTCCACTCATTTACCTCTAGATTAGGTTCATGTTCAATATGACTATCATGAGTAGGGTTAAAAACACTATTTTGATAATTAATTTCATTAGGGATAAAAATGCTGCTATGATCATTCAATGTATGCATTTCTAAACTAGCAGTGTTTTGTTTGAGGAGATTGATGTTTTCCATTATAGATTGCATACAAGGGCTCATGTGAAATTGTTCGTCCTCCCCTTGTGGTGATTGATACATGGGTGCATGGTCGTTAGGGTCTATAAATGGTTGATCGCAACCTTGAAAAGGTTGATTATGGTCCCAATAACCACCATCATAATAATCTGTAGGTTCTACAAACCTTGGAATTTCTCCAGTCCGCCTAAATTCATGGAAAATATAGCAATTCGCAATAGTGTGGTCTAAGCCATCACATGCGGGACATGCATAGATTTCAGGTTGCCTAAGAAAATTAGATGTGACAGATTCCTCATGTGATTGCATTTCTAAAGCTGCGATTCGAGCTTCTAATTGATCGATCAGAGATGATTGTGTGGGTGAGGCACTAGCAAAATGTTCATTTTCACGTTGTGGCGAATGATGCATGTGTGAATAGTCATTAGGGTTCAAGTATTGAGGCTCGGGACTTTGAAAATGTCCATAATAATTCCTATGACTATTGACATCATGGTCTATGGGAGGTTCATAACGTGAAGTATGTCCACACGCAAGTTCTCTAAGGGATTTGTTGTATTCCCCAACTGTAGACCAAGATCTAGACATGATTGGGCTCAAAAGCTAAGTAACTATATTACAAAGCCCAAAATTTGGTTTTTAATGGGTTTGGATTTTTGGGAAAATTTGGTTTTGTTGGGAAAAAATTTGGTTTTGGCGGAGACATTTGGTTTTAATGGGAAAAAATTTTGGTTTTTAATGTGGGAGCAGAATAAAATTTGGTTTTTGAATTTGGGAGCAAGTAATTTTTTTTTTTTTTTTTTTTATCCTATCATAAATTAGCACAACCCATAAAAGAAAATAAAAACAACAATAATAATTACAAACCCATAAAAGAAAGAAAAAGAAGAAAAAAAAAATTATTACAAGCCCAAATAAAAAAATAAAGAAAAACAAAAATTATTACAAGCCCACAAATTAAAAATGGAAGCCCACAGGTTGGGTTCTCTTAATGGGTTTAGGCTTACCTTTGAAGCACAGCCCAGCTGTTCAGTTAGGTTGCAAAAGCCCAGTTGGGCTTTGGATCATCCTAAGCTTTGGCTTCAACACTCAAGGCCCAGTTGGGCTTGGTTCAATTTCTTCTCCTCCTGCAGCTTACAGCCCAGTTGGGCTTGGTTCAATTTCTTCTCCTCCTGCAGCTTACAGCCCAGTTGGGCTTTATCTTGCACCAGCTTCAGCAGCAGCAGCAGCAGCTTAGGGGAGGCTAGCAGGTTGCAGGGAAAGCACAAGAGAGGAGCTGCAGGCAAGCAGCACAAAGCAACAGCAGCAGGAGAAGCAGGGCAGTTGAGGTAGCTGGAAAGAAAGCTGCAGCAGCACAGCAGCTTGGCAGCCAAGGCAGTAAGAGAACAATGGCTTCACAACTTTTAACACTACTAAGAAAACAATGTGTTACAGGACATGGAAACTCAGGGTTACAACATGAGATATCTTACAGGATATGTTACAGGACAATGGCTTACTAAAATCTACAGCATGAGATGCAAGATGAAAGAAAACACGAGAAAAATTAACAGATATGCTAAAGATACTCACATGACTTATGATGCAGGTGACTTAAACTAAATGTGAGATAAAACAATGATGCAATTGACTGAAAAGCTAAAACTACAACTAACAGTACAGCTAACACATATACAAGTAGTATGCAAATGATGCAGAACTACACAGTTGCAGTAGTATGCTACAAAATAAATTGAACTATGAAAACTATGTGATATGGCAGGTGGTACTAATATGCAAATGGCAGAAGTTACACTAAGTCACAAAGTGCAGAAACTAAAAATCAAAAATTACAGCTAGAGATACAAAAGGAAGTTACACTAAGTTACACTAGCAATGACTGAAAAGAAAAACTAAACAAAATAGGAACAGGGTAAAGTAAAGAAAAAGAAAGCAACAATGGCACCGCTACCGAGTCCCCGGCAGCGGCGCCAAAAACTTGGTGGGTTTTGAAAACAACCTACAAACTGACCTGCAAGTGCACAGGGTCAGTTGTAGCTAGTGATGGGAAGAAAGGGTTTGTCCACAGGGACTTGGAGGGGGCTATTGAAGTTTCCTAGATAGTCTGAGCTAGTGACAGGCAGTGAACTAAAGAATGAAGGTACTAGGGTCTTTGAATCTACTTCTTGATCCTAAACTAAGGCAGATACTAATCAACCATGTTCTTGTTTTATCTCAGGGCAGATTGTAATGGATGATTTATCAACTAATTTTACTAGCATACCCCTAGCATCAGCTGTCTTTCTACAGCACAGCTGATCACAGGTTTGCTTGCACAACCACTTAATCTATCAACTCTAAGGCATTTGGGCTCAATCCTTCTAATGTACTGAATTTTTAACCATTATCACTTACTTACCCCTAGCATCAGCTGTCTTTCTACAGCACAGCTGATCACAGGTTTGCTTGTTCAAATGGATACTAGCAGTCCTAACTCATTTGTAGCACTACAAGAACAATGACAAATTACTAACTATCTTAACATAAAATCAAGAGTTTCATCTAAACCCTAGCACATGAAATTAAAACATGATAAACTTAATTAACATTTGAAATTAACTGACTTCAAAACATGAACTGAAAAGAACTTGGAGGCACTGGCTATTCCAGGCCCCTTGGGTGAAGCTCTGGCTAGCCCAGGCATGTCTTTAACACAACCCAACAATACATATTTATACCCACAGACCCAATTTCCCAAAACTACAAAATTAGGGTTCTTCCCCAAAAATCAGTTGAATTAGGGTTACCTAATTTTTTGAAATTGATCCTTGAAATCGTCGACCCATGCTTTGTAATTGCTCCCTGACCTCTTCTCATGCGCCAATTGCAACTCTAGGTTACCTAATTCATCAGTTTTTCACGCCTAGGGATTCAGGCAGAGAAGCGTGAAAAAGTGAGAAAATAGGGAACTAGAGGGCTAGGGGGGAGATGGGTTTTGGTTGTTGGTCGATAGGGTGATGATGGTGGCGGAACTAGGGTGGCTGTGGCAGGGAGAAGGTGGTGGCGACAGTTGCAGGGAGAGGTGGTTTTGCAGCAGGGTAAGGTGGAGAAGAAAGAGGTCGACTGAGTTTGGGGTAGGGGGCGTTTGGTAGAGGTGTAGGGTGTTTGGTACTGTAGTGTTGAGCGGTTTCAGCGAGGGATGACGTTTCGCGATCTGGTCTGTGGGATGTGACGATGGTAGGTGGATCCAACGGTGAGATGGGAGGCTGTGGGTAGCGACCGTCGGATGGAGGAATGCAACGAAAAGGACGTCCCAAGATGGAGATGGGCGTTGCGATGTAAAGCGGGAGCTTCGGAGTTTGATGTGCGATGATGGAGCGACCGTAGGATGCTGAAATGCTTCGATCTGACGGCTGAAATCCGAGACGGGCTTGGATAGTGGAAATGGGTTTGAGAAAGGGCTTTGGGCCTTGGGTATGCCAATCCCATATCTTCTTTAAGGACAATTCTTCTTCTTCAAGCCCATTCCTAGCCTCTTGGTCTTATGCACAACGTTCTTCGCGGCTTCCTTGCGTAACTCCTCCCGGCTTTTCACTACTTTTCTGCTCTATTCCGCTCCGCAATTCATCCATACTTTATTTATTACCTAAAAATGCAAAATTAAGTAAGAAAAATATTTATTCTTGAAAACAATGAAAATACAGAATATGGGATAAAATGTAGAATTAATGCACAAAAGATGAGTTAAATGCCAAGAAAAATATATAGAAATATGCACTTTTTAGCACTCATCACTTCATTTATACACATGTGTTATTTCGAGCCGAGTTTAACTCACTTATCCGTGCCTCGAAATATGTGTTGGTAAGCTTTCGCTTTGTCCAAGTTCATCTTTACTCGTGACGAAAGTCATGTTGATTATTTCAATAACTTGAAAATCGCTTTGATGAAAAATAGTTTATGAATAACAACTATATAACATCCTCTAAGAAAGTTTCAATGATTGAGATGATAGTTTAGAACAAGTAACCATGTTTGGATATAAACATACTGTGTTCTCACATTTGTGTAAAAGTCCAAAACCTGGAACCTGAAGTATGCGTACCCGTACGCGTACTGGCGGTTGTTGGAAACTCGGACAAGTATGCGTACCCGTACGCATACTGGCGGAAGTTTCACGTCCGTGAATTTCTGCTGGAGTTTGGAAGTGTGAATTAGTATGCGCACCCGTACGCGTACTTGCGTAACTAAAATCGGTCCGATCACTTAGGTATGCGCACCCGTTTGCATACTTAAGTAGGTTACTATCTAAAATCGGTTTGTTCATGAACTAAACCATTTATATAATAAGGAATGCAATCTTTGCAAACCGTGGCTATAATGTTCATGAATTGATTCGAGTAAATCAAAATTAATTTTGCATCGATTGTGTCTTGTATACTTCTATAAGATCTAAGCAATTGAAAAACTCTCTTAGCTAGTTCATTTGAGTCACTTGAACTATTTATGGTGAAGATGAATAAGGTTGATATGAAAGTGCTCATATGGCTAACCATTGGTTAACTATTGTTGAAACAACTAAGTGTGCATGTTTACGTATGGTTACCCAAACCTAAATGAAAGTGCATTTCATTTGTGTATAAAAAGCTAAGTTCGATATAATGATTGAAAGATATTAGCTTGAATCTAATCAGGTTTTCATCTAACGATGAATATTGAATGCTTTGTTACCAAGGTAACTTAGATTGCAAACCCTGATTTGGAGACTATATAAAGGAGAACTCTAGCAACTGGGAAACTTAATCCCCACACCTCATGTATGATACTAGTTGCGACTAGAGTCGATTCTCCTTTAACCTTAGGTTTTTCACGACACCTTGTAGGTTAACGACTTAATGACTTCATTGGGATTGTGAATCCATAAACACCTTTGTCTCATCGTTTGTGATTCCACAATATCTTGTTTCGTTAATCGATTAAGATTATTGTGAGGTGATTGATAATTCTAGGCTTTTCTTCGGGAATATAAGTTCGGGTTGTCGATTGGTTCCTGTTCACCTTGATTTATCAAAAGACAGAACAAAACTCATAGGTTTATTTATAGGAGAAAGATTTATCTATTCAATAGACTTTTCTGTGTGAGACAGATTTGTTTATCAAGTCTTCAACTTTGGGTCGTAGCAACTCTTAGTTGTGGGTGAGATCATCTAAGAGAATCAAGTGCGTATTATCCTGCTGGGATCAGAGACGTAAGGAACGCAACTGTACCTTGAATCAGTGTGAGATTGATTAGGGTTCAACTACAGTCCAGACCGAAGCTAGTTTGTAGTAGGCTAGTGTCTGTAGCGGCTTAATACAGTGTGGTGTTCAAATCTGGACTAAGTCCCGGGTTTTTTCTGCATTTGTGGTTTCCTCGTTAACAAAATTTCTGGTGTCTGTGTTATTTCTTTTCCGCATTATATTTTGTTATATAATTGAAATATCACAGGTTGTGCGTTGAATTGATCAATTGGTAAATCTAACCTTTGGTTGTTGATTGAAATTGATTGATCCTTGAACATTGGTCTTTGGTACCGTTCAAGTTATTTCTCTTGTATTCAATCAGGCTCGCAAATTCCTATTTGTTTGATTGCGGATTGAATCGAGAAATTGAGATATAACTCCTTGATATACTTTTTTTAAGATTGATTTTGACTGTCTAGTTGATTTTCCTATAAGTATATTGGAGTTAGTCCATACAAATTTCTAAGAGAAATATTGGGTGTGGTTGTTATACCCCCGCTTTTTCAAGGAACCATAGTGTTCTACATTTTTTTGCTAGAAAGAAACAGATTATTGATCTTCAAAATTTGCTTCTTTTTACAGTCAACCGAGTAAATTGTTTGACGACTACTACAATTATTCCATTCCTGCAGAAAACCAGAAATCTCATAAAAAAGGTTTCCAAGGTCACGTCTCTAGAAATCTCTACAGGAACCGTATTCTTCATAATGGTGCGACTTCCTACACCACTAAAGTACACATTCCAAGTGGTTATGTGAATAAATCTGGAAGATCTAAATCTAGGAGACGGGTTTCTCGTGATCTTTGTTATCATGAGCGGATCTCAAGAGGTCCTAGACTTAATCCTTAGAAAATTCCTTATGATGGAGATTCAAAAAGGTCAGTGTCTAAATCCTCTCGAATAAGATATAACCGAAGGAAGGAAAGGAATACATGATTCAAATACTCAGGAGACATTTACAACTCTTCCCTTAATATAAGTAGTGAGATTACATCTCACTCCATTACCTATCCTCTAGGTAAATTTATCCTTGAAACTAACTTGAGAGTTGCAAGGATCATATTTGTAGGAGACTCAAGTCAGTTGTATAATATTGTATGATTGTGTGTTTTATCTTGGATTAAATTTGTTTTCTTCATCATGAGAATGTTGAGTCATATCTTGACTCCTAGTAACTGATATAACTTGTTGATTTTTATGTGCTCTAATTTAAAGTGAAATTTCTAATTATCGATCTACGAAAATCTATGAAATGACTGAAAACAGATAGTGTATTACAAGTAGTTTTATTTTGATATGTTACCAAGGAAAAAAAATTCCGAAACAATTTTTCCAATTTAGTTTAGCAAAACAAAAATCAACTAAGCACCTTAGTCCCTTTGCTAAACCGATTGTTCAAAAACAACCGCTTAATTCGATAAGACCAAAATAAAGATAACTCTATTTTTCTCATCAAGTTCTAATTATCCATAAACTTAGACTTTCAATTTCAATTTCAAACAAGACAAATACTAGGTTAGTTAACTAGCATTTCTTGTTAAGGCATTCGATTAGACTAGAATAACCGAAACCTCACTTCGATAAGTCTAACTAAGATCAGAATTAACTTAGTTTCTCTTATCCGGAATCGAATTGGACTAAACAACTCATCCCGTACACCTTTTATTTCGTTAAGCCATACATAATTCATACAAACCAAATAAATCAACTTGCATAATTATTCACCTCAACCAGAATCAATTGAAACAACAGAAGCAATTGAAACAACAGAAGCATTGAAACATCGCAATTGCACCGAAATTTTGTAAGCCTAAACAATTGATACCACACAATAAAGCAAGATAACAATAATTTTTCTTAACCGGAACCAATCGAATCACACACATCCATACACACATCATGGAATAAACATCAATTGAACCGAAATTTTCTTAAGCGAAAGCAATAAATATATATGATATAAACTCAGGCTTTTCTTAAACAGGAAAACAACTAACTAACAAGATTGTTACCTCAAATTTTGCATCCACTTCTTCAATATGATTGCATCTTCGTCCAGGGAGAATTGATATCGAAATATCATCATGTTGTCATCCTTATGCAAAAACAAAAGAATAACAACAACCAACCTTTACCAGAGAAAGGTTGAAAATCGATTTTAACAATTGCAAGCAAAAGTTGAAAACCGTTGAAACACATATGCTTTTATGCTAAACCAAAACCGATTCAACATATTGTGACTTTTTCACATATTGTTTCTACCAGAACCCCTCATGATTCTTTAATACAGCCTACCAACATGGTCTAGAACTTAATCCTGCTAAATCAAAAAGTCACCCAAACCACAAGGGTTCACAATATATGAGATCGAATATTAAGGTAGTAAAACCGAAATCAAACATCCCATAAACATACATAGTAATAAGATAAAAGCATTCAAGCACAGGATATGTAAACCGATACAATCAAATAATTTTATTCATAATAAACCAATACAATCGTTGAAAGAAATCAAAAATGATGTCTATTTTTCTAGATTAAGTAAAACAGCAAATAACTTAATCTCTATTAACCTTCAGATAGGTGTTTACAAAGATCATCTTCAATTTTCTCAAACTTTTCAGGATCTTCATCAACAACATCTCGACTGATATCTCGGATTCTGCACACATTACCTTGGTTATGTTCACAGGCTAAAGCATTAACCTTTCGATTAATATTCCGAGAATACTCCCTATTACCGATTCCAAGTTTAATCAGTTTCCTTTGGTTACGGATAACAGTTCTTATTAATGTTGCCTGTCTATGATGAGTTTCGATGGTACTGAGGAGGACTTGTTGTAGATTGATAATATCAACCTTAGCATCCAAACTGTTTTGGATAAGGAGATGAGTCACATCTTCCTTTTCATCATTGATATTTTCGCAACCAGATTTCTTGAAGGTATTATCAAGATGAACACTTTCCTTAGAAGTCATTCCACTCAAGGCTTTCAGAAGTTGTGCTTGAGATCTGGTTTGAGAATACATCCGTTTTCAGACACGTTGAATACAAATACCTGAAATACCTTTAACACATTCCAAACATAGATATCAACCTTAAATAAATAATTCTGACAAGATTTGAAAATATTTTCGCATTTAATGTGTTACAGAAACACAATATTCTCCAAAGAGATTATCTCCAAAATCGGTATCAAGAGATACTTCAAAATAACCACTCAAATCCTCTTTACACAAGTTGTTGTAAGACAACCTTTCTACACATAAGAATGATTAAAGTATACTTAAGGTAGATTGTGTATTCTCTCTATATTGAATAAGACATGTTCGTAGAATTCTGATTGCCCGGGTATATGTGCTTCCTTATATCCGAAGATTGGGCAAACATAAGGATGCACATTCTAATGCGATTAAGCATTAGGATGAGGAACTTCTTCATCAAATACCTTTAAAGGAGATTCTTCCTCCTTTTTCTTAAGAGTATTATTGTGTCCCTTTTCTCGGGTTTTGATCCCATCCTCTTGGTTAAGAAAATTGCTAGATGCAATATCCTTAATTACATCTTGTGCCCAGGATGGTATGTTCTTTGAACTTGAACCCGTCTGATCTAGATCTGCCAGTCGGCAGTATGCTAATGTCTCATGTTCAAGACATTTTATACGCCCTCTTAAGGTATTCATTCCTTGTTGGAAGTCCTTTTCTAAACATTTGTTTAGATATACCTCTTGACATGTTACAGTAAGAATTTTATCAATAAGGACCTTATTCCTTATCTGTGAATGCTCCAGCGAATGAGTAAGAATTTCACACTCTGTAGTCTGATGATGAACTTCCTTGCACAAGGCCAGTTTTTGTTCCATATAATCTGCCAGATTATTTTGAAGACTGAGTGTTTCTCTCTTTCCTTCACATATTCTTACATTTAGTTGAACAATAAGTTCAGTGACATCATCTAGACTGTCAATGATCTTTCCCTTTTCTGAATATTTTTCAACATCTTTCGAAATTCAGGACTTGGGAAGACTAGTGAATCGAATCTCTTTTCAGAAGATTTTTCACTAGGAATTGGAGTAGAATCCAAAACATTTATCTTGCATTTCGAACTCATTCTTTTCTGATCAGTAACCTGACTCCCAATCAAGTCAATAGTCAAAGATTTTTTCTTTGATTTACGAAAAGACTTTCGAGGCCAATTTCCATTGGTTTTCCTTGAGATTTTATTCTCATTATCTTGGCATACGTTAACTGAATCACTCATTAGATTCAGTATTATAGGTTGGATCGCACCAAACATAGATTGTTAGATATTTTCGTGTTTGCATGCTCTGTTACAAATTGAAAAGGTGAAGGTACCCAAATATACCTCAAGCTAAAACTTTTCCTACCTATAAGTCCTTTCTCCGAAAGTGATTTTCTATGGACTGAGTCGAGACAATACAACAAATCGGTTCACACTTCGTGTGATCGTCTGTGGATACGAGATCGAGACAATACAACAACGAAGTATGTTACTTGATAAAAAGGTCCGGACTTAACCAAACACAATAGAATTCACTTATCAAGTAAATAGGAATAAAAGTTTGTGTAATTTACTTTAATTATAATAAAACAATTATAATGCGGAAATATAAAGTAAATGACACAACAAGATTTTGTTAACGAGGAAACCGCAAATGCAGAAAAACCCCGGGACCTTGTCCAGAATTGAATACTCTCAGGATTAAGCCGCTACACAAAATTACACCTAACTTCGTATAGTTAAGACCAAGCAACTAAACCTATAGTTCACCTAATTCCGTCTGTATTCCCACGCCTCCGACCTTAGTCACGTACTTGGAAAAATTCCTTTGGTTCGTATTACAAACAATAAAGGAACAACAAATCTGTTTGGTATCAACTCTATTCAACCAAGTGATATGAGTCGGACAAAGGCTCTTTTGTTTATCTTAACATAAACTCCTTCGTCAGGTTCTTAGATCTATCTTATATTCAATTACCGAAATAATCGTTTAAGATTAAGCCAACAACACTATTAATCCAAAGAATTGTTTTGATGCCGATCTACTCAATTAATCAATCCTATCTATCACAAGGATAAACCGAATATTAATTGGATCCTCTTTTACCAAAACAAGTATTGTGCACACCAAAGATTATGAACCCACAAATCAGAAATCTTCAATATCTTCTTCGTCTTCAAATCTTCAATAATAACCTGCACACAATCACTTGAATCTCTTGTGATCATCACGCACAGAACGGAGTCTGTTAACAATGGATTATCACAAGATCTTTTTTAGAACTAACAACAGTCTAAAGATCCATGTTGAAACTCTGAACTAGTTTGAGTGAATCTTATATCAGAAGAGAAGATTCTCAAGCATAAACAAATCAATGAAAACATTAGTCAATCAAAGTTCAACCAACGTTAGTCAATCAAATCAATGAAAACAAAAGATAAACCGCAATTATCTAGTTTCTCACCAACGGTACGCGCTAGAGCTTCTCAGTCCCAAAGAAGACTTTAAAATGAGCGGTCGTAAGAGGTTTCTCCTAAATAGGTTACTCTCCACTCCGAATAGGCGGCTACACCAGTAACAACACAACAAAGAGGAAACTTGTTGTTACGAAGGATTAGTTTGCTAGAAAGGCAAACTTCAAGTATTTATAGACAAGGAAGTTTGGACACCAAGGAATTTCCAAAACCGAAAATATTCCCAAGATATTCATTAAAGCACAAATTCGGTTTTCATAATTCCTGGAAATGCTCTGTCCAAAAATAATGATCGAAACCTCTCGAAAAATCTCTAATTAGTAAATGCACATTACTAATCCTTATTTCCCTACAAAATGAAGTTAAATACCTTAATTAAATGATTCTTAACTTATTTATGTTTCGATCCTGGGATTCTCTTCCCTTAGATATTAAGGAATAACTTTGAACAATTAAAGAAATAAACATTCAAAGCACGTGTTCAAAGTATGTCGACATCCTTACTTTGTAAGTTCTCTTTCACACTTACATCCTTGAAACCGATTTGCCACACTTCCAAACAAGTTTAGAATAGGTTCATCCGACTTTCAAGAAATATGCGATTGATCAAATAACATTCAATCACAATCATGGGTTTATCGGTTCTACCAGAACAAGTTTCGGTTCTACCTTCCATGTGAGTACTATGCATAGTCACACTAGCTTTAAAAAATTTGGTTGACTAGGTACTAGGATCGGTTCCCCACATATATATGGTATCTAACTTATATGTGTTGCACATGTCCATAGGATCGTTTCCCCTTTGCCTAAAAACGTGTTGCACATGTTCATAGGATCGGTTCGCCTTTCTGCTATAAACCTTGCTGCACCTCATACAAGGATCGGTTCCCCTTTGTGATGTACTGCACCTCTTACTAAGATCGGTTCCCCTTTCCCATATTTGGTCAGACATAAAATCACAAACCCGATCATACCATCTCAGGTGATTACTTAAGATCGGTTTCACTAATAAAAGACATACCAATACATAAGTCAGGCCTTTGTGAATAGTTCTACCAAGAACACAACAAGTCGTGAACGGTTATACTCAATCACACATATTGGTTTTTCATAATATATGCAATGAATAACAAAACCAATAACGCCTGGTGATTTCCTTTTCGATTCACAAACAAGTTTATGAACTTACTTCCTTAGAACACATGTAAAACATTGTTCCCTAGGATGAAATCCTCACCTCATACCCATACATAATCACAATAACATTCAAATGATTATGGCGATGTCTTATCTACAAAGTTTAATGGTTAAGCAATAAACCTCGTATTGTATTCCTTAATACTATGTCTATCTAGAGTTCAAATATGCTTCACAGTTTTTTTTTTCAATATTCACGACTTGAAAGATACGTTAGGGAATGAAACAGTTCAAGTCGAATATCACTAACCTCAAATGGAAGGATGATTGTTGTCGTTGTAGCTCCTTTCTTCACATCTTCAAGACTTCGCAATACTTTTAATGTCTTATATCCTAATACTTTCAGGCTAACCTATACGAAGTTGACTCTAGTACATAATCAAGCGACTCTTAACATGAGTTTTTATCACTAAAATATGACATCCAAACTTGACATACCAACGCTTGGTGGGTTCAACCGAGCTATGCTCTAACAGACTGTTTCTAGGTAGAGTATCGAAGCTTAATATAAAGAAATTGCAAGTGCACCAGTTGAGGTTGTTTGGCTTCGCTCATTACTTCGTGAACTAAGCATTCCTATAGCCTCTTCTCCCACTCTTTGGTGTGATAACATTGGTGCCACTTATTTGACAGCCAAACCGGTGTTCCTCACTCGCAGTCGACACGTTGAAATTTTGTTCGCGACATGGTCTCAAAGAAGGAAATTATTGTGAGAATAATATCGTCCCAAGATCAGATTACAGATGTGCTAACTAAATGTCTTTCGAATCCAAGATTCGTATTGTTAAGAGACAAGCTCAATCTTGTTTCCAAAGATGTTCGCTTCAGGGAGCGTGTCATAGATATTGTGTCGACATCTACAACTCATACACTCCAGCCACAATCAGAAAGCTAGCTGGGAATGGAAATAAGATTATGTGACATTAATCTTCTTTTCTATTATGTGAAATCCTGTATAAATGTGTAATTGTTCTTCTTTCTATAGTTATGTATCACACAACAATATAAATAGAAAAGTCTTGTTTCTCTCACAAGTATCCGAGGGAGAACTACTTATTATGTCTTTACCTTGATATATAATTATGACTTCAGTCCTGAAGTTGGCACTTGAGTTTACGTGTGTGTTTTTTTTTTTTTTGGGAAAATTGAGAATATATCCCGTTTTCACTAATCTGCTTGGGGATCTATCACATGACTGAAAATATTAGTGAATCTGTCTCATTCGTCCAAGAAAAACTTAAGTAGTCAATATTGGTCGTTGACCGGTCAAAACGAGATATCCTACCCTCATAAAATTACAAGTATACTATAACACCCAGTGTTTTTCGTATGGTGCATGCTAAAAGATGCTTCATGGCATAAGATGAAGCTACATCTCAAGTTTCTGAAGCTACATCTCAAGTTTATGTCGCGTTAAGAGGAATATTGGCCTTGAGCCAATATTGCACAATCATTGTGCATCATGCCAGAGAGGGCTGGCCGAACGAGTGTTACGCAATCATTGTGCGCAATCATTGTACGCAATCATTGCTCATGAATAGTGAAGCAAGCATGTCAATTTGCTCCCCAATTCTAACTTGTAGAAATTGCAAGTAAACATACATAGGGAGGGGTAGTTGGTTGAAGATGCACATGCGGACCATTCACCAAGTAAGCTTCATAGCTTACCCATAAGAGTATAAATGATGCATAAGTCCCATTTATAGCTCTGTAACCTTGCCAATGGGGCATATGATGCGAAGGCATCACTATGCCATTTTGCGGACCCGATAATGCATAATCATTGTGCATTTTGACGGAACGACCTATACGGACTAGGCCATTACCGTTATTGCTTGGCCACGGCCTTGAAAACGAGTTGGCTTAAGTTTCTGTCCCTTCGAGGATGAACTACGGTCTGTGCTTGATCCCTTTAGAGTAGGGAAGGGCACGTAGGCAGCAACAATGAGTTGCAGCATTGCCGGTCCAGCACGTTGTCGCTCATATCATCTAAATGTGAGATGATTGCGACATTTTGGCATCTCATATCATCTGGCTCGGTAGCTCAATGCAAGAGATGATTGTGGACAAACTTGATGAGGCAAGTTGCATTCCATTCCTTAGATGCTCATACTTCCTATCAAGTCGTTTGACTTAGGCATGTACCAATGGCGTATTGGGCATGGCCCGAAAAGTAGACTAGATCGATATGTAAGTTAGCGAATCTTGCATAAGCCTAAGGGAGATGGAATTAGACCGTCAATGGCCTATGTGCAAGTCCAAGCATGCCTTATGCCTGAAAAAGACTCGGAATCCAGTGATGCAGGTGAGGTGCATCGACCGTAGCCTTCAAGGCTTTAAACCCTTCGCATAACAAGGACAAGTTGGAACAGTGTGGAAGCTAAATTAGCTGCATCATGCTCCACGGTCATGCTTGCAAGGGCAAATGGATGTGCATTTGCCTAGCTTTAAGGTCCGGATCGTAGCATCATCATGGCGCACTGGGGGAGTTATGGCCTGCGCATCCAGGCGCGCCAGGCGTAATTTTTCGGTCCGTCACATATACCCTAAATCCAAACAAAACTTTTGTGTCTTCATCTCTTCTCCAAACCCTTCACTGGTCGTTACCATTCAGTGTTCGATCTATTCTTCTGCAATTTCACATCGTTATCACCGTCATAATCAACATTTTACAAAACCCATCTACTCCAATTTCTGTTATAATCCCTAGAGATATAAGCCTTTCTTAAACAATATCTTCCTTTTATCATCAAAATAAGAAGCATTTTAAGATTAAAAACCAAACTGAAAAGTATCTATTAATGATAATTGACGGTGAAGAGAGTAAAGAAGGGACAAGATTATCAATTCATAGTTTTTTTTAATTTATCTGAAACAAATATGAAGGATTAATGTTTCATCAGGTAATGAAGCTTTAAACGATTGGAAATCCTAGAATAAATTGATTGTGGCAATAAAGTTACTATTTCCTATAAGATCTTCACTTGAATTTTATGAGAATTTTCATTTTGGGTGCTATTGTTGTTGCGTTTAAGGTATCGATGAATTTAGATTTGTTTAGTGCATACGGTCGTTTGTCTTAGAAAAACGATAAATACTGAAGTCTAAGTAACGATCCAGTCGAAGTGGTGCTAGAAGATGAAATCTTCTTCAACAGGAGTATAACAGACTTTTTCTCACATGTGCAGGACCACATGTGTGATATCTTGACTACTTAACTGAAAAACTTAAATAGTGGGATATGTTACTTAATATTTTCCGTTATGAGATAGATTCCTAAACAAATTAGTGAAAACGGGACATATTCCCTATTTATTATTTTTTTTTAATAGGAAAGAAGATACATTAAATTAAACTAGATTTACATAATAGGAGTATTTCATGAGATCTCCACACTCATGAGTGGAGACTCGATCCGCTGACCTACTACTTGAGAGTCAGGCTCCTGGCCAACTGGACTAACCCCTGATGGTTACCTATTTATTTTATTTATTTATTTTTATTTATTTGTTGCGCATAACGCTGGGATATGTTTTAAAAGCGAAAACAAAAAAGATACATAAAGCAAACCAGTCACCTAAAAGATGATGTTGTCACACTGTCATAACGGGAACGTGCTCCCAGTTATAACCAGTTATGATTATCAGAAGACTTTGTTTCATTGACATTTTCCGAAATAAAAACATAGTCATGAATCTCCATATGAATTAGAGACATAAGACATGCAATATTTACATTATGGCTGGCATAGGTGAACAAAAAATTCCTGGCACCGAGGATCCGGAGTCCCATTTGGCATCCCTTGAATGTTTACACTCCACTACACTAAGAGCTTTTTCAATGGTTGTTGTATGTATTTCCTATGTGGCAACACAAACAAGACATCTTTATTCGAAATTTTCCTTAAATTTAGGTGAAAAAAGTTATTCATCTCCAATGATGTTGTTTGTGATCATTTTCTTATTAAATGTAAATTTTATATTTAGTAATTTTAAGATTTTATTAGATCTAAAAATGATTATTTATTGTATTAGAATTAATTTTAGTAAATAAAATATATTTTAATTTTAAAAAGCTGACTAGGATGGTAGACAATTTCAAGGGAAATGTGGGAAACTAGACATTCTCCTTGACATTTTCTACCTAAAGTCATGCACACATTGATTTATGACATCCGGGTTGGAGAATGATTTTAGAAAAAATGGATGTGCATCCTAGGTGGATTTTGACACTTATCTCCACACACATGCCATTGGAGAAGCTCTGAGCCTAATAAAACTCTATGACGGTGAGCCAACGACCTAAAGTCCACCAGATGCACTCGAAATATTTATCCCTGCCTATAGCAAGATGGAAGCATCCGTTTCTAACGACGAGTGAGATGCCACCACTGACTCTGACTGGTAAGATTTCTCTTCGTCTTTGCAAAAGACTCAAGTTGTTTGTTTAGAAATTGGGTTTCTTATCTTTATACCGGAAAGGTCTTATTCTGTACTCCCATCTCATTTTTTGTTTCCAATTTTGATGATGCACAAGAGGTGTTTGTTGTTTGTTCAATGTCACTAATGCTTTCTGTCATCTCCATATGCATCATAAATAGACAATTTTTGTCATCGCCACCAGCCTCGGAATACCAGCCGGAACAGCTAGTCCAAATGTATACATATGCGCGAAAGAAAAGAAGGTTAGATTGGTGTGTAGACAAATATCCACTACCACCGTGGTCAGTACCGAGAAACAGTATATCAAGATTTCATCCCAAAGGAACCACTATAAATCGTTACTATATAATCAATTCACCAGAATCATCCGATGACATATCTTTTATTTTCTTGCTGAAACTTGCCACCGCTTTTGTTATCACTACTCTCTGTCTGTCAAATCAGCCATTTCTGCAACGACCTTCTCTTTAATTTCTTCGTCACATCGTTAGAAGATTTCTTCTCTGTTAAGGTAATATTGGTGTTCTTCATATTCTTGGTTCTTCCTCTTAATACAACCATTCATCAATCTTTACCCTTTTGTTTCTCTTTACTCCTAATAATCTTGATCATCTTTCATTTGCAATTTCTACTGTATTTTTCTTGATTATTTTGATTTTCTCACTGTATGATTATGTTAAAGAAAGAAGAAGAAAGATGGGTGGCAAAAAAATTGTCACAAACTCCGAATCATCTGCACCGGTAAAGAACAGCCCAGCCCCAGCTGCTGATCAATTTACTCTCAGGTATAAACAAGATGATATGAATGCCTTGTAATCTTGTTGTCTTTTGTTTTGTTTTTGATTCTTATTTCTGTCTTTTGTTTTAGTACTCAATGCAGTATCAATCCGGCTGGATCATCAAGACTTAAAGAAAATCACTCAAAATCTTTTCCAATTGGTTTTTTATTTCAACCAACTGATGCGGACCTAATATTTCACTTCCTCATTAAGAAAATCAGAGGCCAACCGATACAATCTAATACAAACATTCAAGAATTTAAAATTCTTGATTTCACTTATGCGGAACTTGCAGGTACATAAATTATTATTTTGTTTATGAGTTTCATCATCTTCTTTATATGTATATCTTACATGTTATTCACAAGGTGATGTTATTGTTCTTCTTGATAATTGATAGAGAAGTATAAGGAATATGCTGTAGATGGATCAGAATGGTATTTCTTCACTACCAGAGAACGAAGATGTCCTAATGGGGTTCAACCTAGACGCGATGCTGGTAATCATGAGGGACGTTGGAAAGCTCTTGGGATTTCTGAACCGATTAAGGACAAACACGGAAGAATATTTGGGTCTAAAAGGATTTTGGATTACCATATGTTTAATGAGGCTGCATCGACCAAAGCAAGTACTAAAACTGATTTCAAAATGGTAGAGTACGTTGTGGTCGATGCTGAAATTGCAGCAGTAAGTACACGCACCCTCATATACATTGCCAGTCACCCTTGTTATTGTCATTTATTCTTCCGACTCTTTTGTACAAATTTTGATTTGTTATCTTTAATTTGGTGCAGTTTACAGATATTTGCTTGTGTAAAATATATAAGAATCGTAGGAAATCACCAGGAAATTCAGATTCACTCACTGATGGTGATGATACTCATCCTAGTGCAGAAGCTAACATTTCATCAACATTGAGAGCAGATCGTTATAGTGGATCATCTTTGCCACAACATATCAGTAATAATGCTAGTAATCTTGATGGTTCAGGGAAGCGTCACTTGAACTCCTCTCTTCCTCTTCCTCCTCCTAATCATAATTATCATGTGCAAACTAATCAGGAGATGCCATTTGTTGATCCGTTTCCATGGTTCCGAAATAATCTAAGTGTAGCAGAGGAAAATGCACTCTTTGAGATGGAACTTAGAGAAGAAAACCAAACGAACACTTACTTTAACGAGCTACCAGATATGGAAAACGATCCGGATTTCTGGGATTTTGATGGACAACATCTTCTCACAGATCAGCAACGCTCCCTTATCAGATGTGACCGGATTAATTCACCAGTTGCTGCACAGCATCAGCAACAGCCACAACAACAATGGCGTCTGCAGCAGCAGACACAACAACAATGGTGTCAGCAGCAGCAGCCAGCAGCAGCCACAGCAGCAATTGCGTAAGCAGCAACCTCAGCAGCAGACGCAACAGCACAAGAAGCAGCGCAAATAGCTTGAGATAGTGTGTCACCTCAATGAAGACAGCAGTGCTGCATCCTGGACTGGATGTTATAAGCTTTTAATAGATCAGTACTTTCCCCCTAGAAACCTCTGGATTATAACCAAGCATGGATTCATTAGTTTGATCATAGTCAAACCAAATTGTGTTTTATTTCTTAGATTTAATTTCGCCTAGACTAACAAGTGATGAAGGCTTAATCATTTCAAGATACTCACCACTATGTACTTCCTCTCATATGTTTGTGAGCTGTTGTTTTTTGCTTCTTCTCAGTTGTGCCAGAGCTACCTCTGTCTGTTGTTATTCAAGTCCATTTATGAGATTGTCATTTGCTAAGTTGGGTAACAATGCATCATTATATTGTATTGTATCTTCTAGGTGCTAAATTTTGTAAAGAATTATTATGAGTTTAATACATGGTTCAGAATGTGGTGCCTAAAATGAGAAATGCTTAAATCTAAATGCGCAGCACTGTCGTTTTTAACCATTTTCCATGTCCATGTGAAGATACTATTTTCGAGAGCTGGGGGTGTTTGTTTTCAGTCTCCGAGACAAGTTCAGATGCAAATTGTGTTAAGGTGCTTTTGAAAAAAATATTGCATTTTTATGTAAAGCCTCACAATAGAGTTTAGACAATAAATGGCCCTATGGGTAGGCATATCAAACAACAAAATTATGTCTGTCCTATTAGCTGCTTTAACTTTAAGAAAACAAGATTGCTTTCTCAAGGTGGACCAACGCCCTAAAGTTCACCAGATTCACTCGAAACCTATATCTGCCTTAGCAAGGAATAATTTTTATTTTATGGAGCAAGGACAAGCATCCATTTCTAACGACAACTACTGCAATTGAGAATCTGAGATCCTAGGGGAGTACTAGGAGCTCTCACTACTGACTCTGACTGGTAAGATTTCCTTTCATCTTTGCCAAAGATTCAATTTGTTTGTTTAGAAATTTGGTTTGTCTTTTTTGTTATTGGGAACGTCTTATTCTGTAGTTCTGATAGTTATCTGTTTTTTTAAATTTTGATGATGCACAAGAGGTGTTTGATGTTTGTTCAATGTCAATAATGCTTTCTGTCTCCTCCATTTTGAATTTTGTTTTGAATTTCATCAAAACAAAACTTGAGCATAACCTTATTTGTTCATCAGTACTTTATTTATTTTTTACGTATATTAGAAAGACCAGCACAGATGTACAAGTGATTTTAGCTGAAGTCCATAGTATAATTCGAGTTTTAACTCAAGGCAATCATATTTTATTTTATTTTTCTTTCTTTGTTTACCAACATTGTTGCAGTTCAGGGCACTTAATAGTTTCAACATTTTTTGGTGGGAATATATACTTTTGATAAGAATCACGCAAGCAATAGCACATCAGTTTGTTTTTAATTTCGCAATGACCAAGCACTAAAGTGGTGTAACTGCAATTTCTTTACATCGCATGAAAGGGGAATCTTGGTCTTTAGATCATCTCTAGTATATTACCCTTATTTGTCATTGAACATTTGTCATTGAACCCAAGTTTGAAACTGTAGCACAATGCTCTCTTTCCGGTTTCTTCGGAAAGAGTCAGAAAGCTCATAATTGTGTATGGACCATTAGGTATCACGTTAACAGTAACTGCTTGATTGAGTAGAAAACTCATTTAGGCTTCGAGCCATTGTGTATCACGTTAATGTTCCAAAGACTCTGAACCTATTACTGATTGAACATAAATTGGAGTTTCCTGTGCATGAGTAATCCACTTTAGCCTGTTCATATGCAATCTCTTGGGTCATTTTTGGCACTACAAAGAGGCTTCTTTGTGGATCATTTGTGAATTTCTTTTGCAATTTGGCACCATGCAGGCAGTCTTGGTTCTGTGCTATCCCACCCTTTTACTCGAGACTTTTTATTTGTCTTGGTCTTTTTGCGCATTCACATTAAATTTGTGAACGATTTCTTCTTCTGGATGTTGTCTTGTGTAAAATTAAAGCCATAATGAATTCACAAGACATGTTCTCATGGGAGCATCGTTGTTGCCCTCACTCGTGCCTTTATTTGACAACAACAAAAGTTTCAATTTCTATTCACTGTGTGTTATTCTCTTTTTGCATTTCTCATTACAAGGCATTTCTAAATGCAGTTTTAAGTAAAAACTAGTGAAAGACCACCTACTCATGAGTTACTAAATACAATATTATACACATTAAAACTCAGGGGTGTTTACTTTCTGTAGCCAAAGTAGCAAAGAATGGGATCATTTTGTGCAAAACAGTGACATGAACAGCGTTCCGTGTCTTCTGATTTTAGTTTGACGTTACTTCCATTCATACCAGATCCAATCTAGATGTGCTCATTTCAGCAATTAAGTAACTGCCCTGTGATATATTTTTAATTAGAAACTAACTCTGTTTTGTTAACTATCCAGGTTGCAAAGGTTCAACTAAAGGAAGAAATAGGTGCTTTGAATTAGGTCAACAGGAACAAGATTATTGCAATTCTGTCCATTGCTGCTGGTGCTCGAATTTTGAAAAGTATGTTCTTGCACATTTCTTTCTGAATCGTTTTTAGGAAAATATTACTGACATAGGGATAATTACACAGCTTGAAACCCAAGGATAAAACTCTGCTGCATATATATGAGTTATGATGGATGAATATATCTTGTGTTTTGGATGTATTATGATGGATAAATATATCTCGTCTTCTTTAGGAAAACATTACAGACCTAGGGATCATTGCACGACTTGAAACCCAGGGATAAACTCTGCTACATATATTGCGATGGATGAATACATCTTGTGTTTTGGATGAATTATGTTGGTCGATGAATAAAATGTATATTGTCTTTTGGATTTATTGTGGAATAGTAGATGATGAGCTGTGATGGATTCGTTGATGTCGCAATACTCGTTGATGTGCCAATACACTTCCTCACTACTTTTTTTCTTCTTTCTTTTGTCGAGTATGGCTTGTCTATTGTGCTCTCGTAGCTATAATAATGCAAAAATGGAGTTAGTTTGTACTGAACCTAATGCTGGTTATGCAAGAGCAAATGGTGTTGGTGCTTGTGTTAATTACTTCTACTGTTCTAGCATATGTTCTAGCATTTACTTCTTCGTCGGCACCCACCGTGACTTCACTCCGTTAGAGTAATGGAGTGCAGATACGTAAGCCAGTGTCACCACCATGAACAGAAACCGCTGTGGAAACCTCAACACTGACCAGAAAGAATTGTAAGTGAATATGGGTTGATAAATTCAAGTCAGCAGATTTATAATCAACTCCGCGGATTCACTGGGATGGCTTATTTAGTAAACCATACAACTTCATTCTATGTACCGTACCTTAAGCTCCCAGCTTCATTAGACTTGTAGAAAGTAGTAATTGGCACAACACGATCTGTTAATAGGACCACAGTGTTGCATAAATAATAGACACGAGGAATTTCAAGTTACATGGAAAAGATAGGGTTAGCTAGTTACGGTTGAAAAGTTCTGTTTCTTAGTTATATGTGTTATCGATAATGTGATAACAGTTGATTAGTTATTAAAAGTTAGTCGGCATGTTTTTGAAAAAACACCACTTAAAACCTTTTCATAGCCATACTCGAGTAATCACAAGTTTCTGTTACACAGTCGTGTTGTCACATCATTTGCACAGTAGTGTATACTGCTAGGTCGCTTTAAACAGCTGAAGACATTTGCATGATCCAGCCTTCTGCTACAACTGTACATGGTATGATGTCTACGTGATAGTCGGAAACTACGAAAAAACAACTGTGGTGGTCATTTTTGCATTCTCTCAACTGGAATGGTAAGAGTTCTAGAAAGCATTACTTATCAAGTTCAACTGTCTGTAATTTGTTTCAGGATTGAATAAAACAGCTATTGGCATGAACATATTCAAGAACGTAATTTCTGCCAAGCATGGGTTTAGGGGAGCTGCCAATAAGTATTCAAAAGGTGAGCCTGTTTACCTGATAAGTTGCTGAAAAGTGTTTAACCAAGTTACAAACATGAATACTGTTTTTTCTCACTATTTATATTTCTTCCTGAATTTCTTATGTATTATTTCCACTTTGCAGCAACAGGTCTTTGTTTCCTACATTCGGTCTCAAATTCAGTGGAAGTTCATTCTCCAGAACAAGAAGTGGTAATTGCTTTGGGCAGCAATGTAGGCAATCGGCTGGATAATTTCAATGAGGCACTTCGACTGATGAAGAAATCAGGCATCCAAATTTCGCGGCACGGGTGTTTATATGAGACCGAGCCTGCTTATGTGACTGATCAGCCTCTATTCCTCAATTCCGCAATCAGAGGTGTTACGAAACTTGCCCCACATGAGTTATTGCGTGTACTCAAGCAAATTGAGAAGGATATAGGTCGAACAGAAGGTATAAGGTATGGTCCCAGACCTATTGACTTGGATATATTGTTCTATGGGAACTTCAAAATCCATTCTGAGAGTCTCAGTGTCCCACATGAAAGAATCTGGGAGAGACCATTTGTGATGGCCCCACTGATAGATCTGCTTGGATCAGCAATCGATTCTGATACTGTTGGAAGTTGGCATTCATTTTCAACACAGAAGTGTGGGCTATTTGAATCATGGGAGAAACTTGGTGGCGAGCAATTGATTGGAAAGGATGGGATGAGACGAGTATTACCCATTGGAAATCGCTTGTTGGACTGGTCACAGAAGACCCATGTCATGGGAATCCTGAACCTGACCCCAGATAGTTTCAGCGATGGTGGAAAGTTTCAGTCAGTAGATGCTGCTGTTTCTCAGGTTCAGTTGATGATATCAGAAGGAGTAGACATCATCGACATTGGTGCACAATCTACAAGACCATTTGCCACTAGGATATCAGCAGAAGAAGAATTAGATAGACTAATACCTGTCCTAGAAGCTGTTGGACAAATACCTGGGGTTGAAGACAAATTCATATCTGTGGATACTTTTTACTCGAAAGTCGCTTCAGAAGCAGTAAATAAAGGTGCCCATCTGATCAACGATGTATCTGGTGGACAGTTAGATTCTGACATGCTTAAGGTTGTATCAGGTTTGAAGGTTCCTTATCTTGCAATGCACATGAGGGGGAACCCATCAACGATGCAAAGTAGTGAGAACCTAAAATATGACGATGTCTGTAAGCAAGTCAGTTCTGAATTGTATTCAAGGGTTACAGAGGCTGAATCATCAGGGATCCCAGGTTGGAGCATTATTCTTGACCCTGGCATTGGATTTTCCAAAAAAAGTGAAGACAATTTAGACCTTCTTATGGGTTTACCTTCCATTCGAGAAGAGATTGGTCTGAAGAGTCTGGCGGCTTCTCATGCACCAATTTTAATAGGACCCTCTAGAAAAAGATTTTTGGGTGATATTTGCAAACAACCAGATGCTAATAGGAGAGACCCAGCAACTATAGCGGCAGTCACAGCTGGGGTTTTGGGGGGTGCAAACATGGTACGGGTACACAATGTTCGGGATAATCTGGATGCCGTGAGACTTTGTGATGCATTATTGAAGCATAGAAAAAGTTGATGTACAGGTTGTGCAAGTAATTTTCTTGTTCTTTTTGTTGTTGAATAGGTGAGTTAGTGTAGATTCAGTTCAATTTTGCGAGTATCTTGCGTCTTTGGTTTTTCCCGTTCTTTTTTTGCAGCTAAAGCCTAATTCCAAGTAATGGAAATAGCAAAAACGTTCTTGTAATGTTGTCAGTTTTCCTCTGCTTTTAGAGGGATTAAAATCACTTCTTACCTCTATAAGAACTCATCTGTACTTCCAAGAGACTTTTAACAACCAGTGTAATTGAGACTTTTAGTTTTGTCACCATAGAATACCACACAAATCAAAGAAATCAATCAGCTAATAAGTTTCCATTTCATTTCATAGTCTGCAGCCGAAAAAGTAAAAAACAAGTACTTGGCAGAATAACCACATCCTCCCCTGGAATGTATGGCACTAGGATCCACTTGAATGCCGTTGTCTCTATGTGATAAGAGTCGAAAACGCTAGACATGGTCAAGCCATGGGATCACAAAGTTAAAGAGTTCTGACCGTTGGAGTTTTCCAACGGCTATATTTTT
This sequence comes from Papaver somniferum, assembly GCF_003573695.1. NCBI lineage: Eukaryota > Viridiplantae > Streptophyta > Magnoliopsida > Ranunculales > Papaveraceae > Papaver > Papaver somniferum. The sequence continues at coordinate 69,148,462 of NC_039362.1, forward strand.
TGGAATGGCCAAGCTTATCACTTTAAACCCCTTTAACTATTCAATCTCTCCCTTTAATTCTTTATTTATCACCAAGATCTTTACAGTAAAAACATAAACATAGATCCGATTTCAATTCTTCCCCAATCTCTTCAACACCAGTAACACAAAGAAAACTAGATCTGCTGATTTTTGCAGGACAAGATGCCATGGTTCTCAAAGAAGTCAGGGCAGGAGAAGCTAATGGAGCAAACCTTCCAACTAAAGATGACATCAAAATCACTAGTTAGACAAGCAAAGAAATGCGAACAGGAAGAGAAATCAGAGAAGCTGAAAGTAAAGAAAGCAATCGAGAAAGGAAACATGGATGGTGCAAGAATTTACGCTCAAAATGCAATCCGTAAACGCAACGAACAGCTCAATTACTTGCGTTTTGCTTCTCGTCTTGACGCTGTGGTATCGAGATTAGGAAGCCAGAACAATCTCCGTAACATTACTAAATCAATGAGTGGAATTGTGAAATCATTAGAAGGGTCACTATCTGTTGGAAATATGGAGAAGATTTCACAAACCATGGATAAATTTGAGAAGGTATTTGTGAATATGGAAGTTCAAGCGAGTTTTACAGAAACATCGATGGAAGGAACGACATCGTTATCTACTCCAGAAGGTGAAGTTGGATCTTTGATGCAACAAGTTGCTGATGATTATGGTTTGGAGGTTTGTATGAAGTTGCCACAAGCAGGAAAGGAAGCTGTGGGAATCAAAGAAAAAGGAGCTGCTGCTGCTGCTCTACCTGCCTCAGAGGAAGAACTTAGCAGGAGATTAGCTGATTTAAAATCAAAAGGATAATTAGTCCTACAAAATACTCTCACTAGCTATGACTTTTATTTTTAATCTTTTCTGCTGCTGATATGAAGACGTTTTTACTTTTTAGTTTGGTTTCGGGGCATGTAAGATCTTGGTGTTAATTATTAGGTAAAGAAAAATGCTTATTAGAGCCAAATCAAAATTATGAAGCCTACTAATCAATTGTGTTTTTGAAAGCCAACAACCATCCCTTGGATATGGGACAAATAATAAATTTTCGCCATAAAGTAGGCTGAATTGGTAAATATACAAATGAACCTAGAACAAAAATATTCATTAGTCCATGTTTTGTTTTGAAATCATTTGGTTTGTATGAGCTTGAATTGGAATATAATACCTAGCTTAATTGGGGGCCATAACTTCCAATTGGGGGCCATGCATTACGGGACAAAAAAAGGTCATCCAATCCTAATTTGGGTCACCCCTTAAAAAATATTTTTTAAATGGCAAAACTGCCCTTATATGATTAGTATTAGGAATTAATTAGTTTGATTAGTGTGATAAGTGTATTTAGATTAAAATCTGATTTTAGGAAAAAAAATATGGAAAATGTGTTTTATGTGTTGAGAAGAAGAGGAGGAGTTTTGAGAGGAAAATCTAGGGTTTTTACAAATGGGTGATTCAAGTGGAGGGAATGAGATTGGTGAAGCTTCAAATAACAACAATGATTGTGTTGATGGTAAGATTGTCTCAACTAATGATATGGGTTGGATGTTTGATGAGGAGATGTTGATAGAGGAAGGCATGAACAATGGTTGGAATAAAGATCCCATTACTCAAGATGAAGGAACCAACACTCAAAATGAGGAACCCCAAGGCCAAAACAATCAGGTAAACTTCCTATACTCTTCAAATTGTCGGAATGGTGCTCCAAGTGGTCGAATCATCCACACTATGGAACAACTCAGAGAAAGGGTCGTCATAGTCGGGGGGTGTATACCCAAACGACTCTCTAAGGTCGTCAGTATATTGACACTACCAATAACGACTCAAACCTGCAACTTTTTCAGGTTATGAAAAATCGTTAGGATAGTGTGTTAAACATTGACGACCCTTTTTAACTAGGTCACTTAGAGTCGTTTTGTTGTTTTGTTTACACATTGACGACTCTAAAACCAAAACTCTCTGTAAAAAGTAACACTTAGGGTCGTCATACATGTAGTCATATGAAATGACGATCCTAGCTATCAATTACTAATTTTTTTTAGAGTCGTTAGTTTGATTAGTTATATAAAATAACGACCCTTGCACTAAATTCTCATAATTTTTGATTTCATAGAATCATTTCATTAAATCGTAAAAGGCATACATCTCGCATAGCGTTGCATTGAAGGAAATGAAATACAATAGATAATAAAAGTGCACTTATACACTTAATCATATATGGCGTAGTTATATCTAGTGCCTTACAAGATAAAGTAGCAATCGTGGAGCTCAAACTTTTCCTCACGAAGCTCCTCATAATAGCGATACGCCTTCCCCAACTTAAAATGCAAATATACTTAGTTAGTATCGATCAAAGCTTTTGATAAGTTTTACCTCTTGTTCAAATACTTACTCTTACAACACTCAACATATCCGGAAAGGCTTCCCTAACAGCCTTAAGTTCTCTTTTCAAAACATCACGCTCGAATTGTATCTTCTGGAAGCGTTCCTTGACTTGTTTCAAAGACCTTGAGTTGCAATTTCCGTCCAACGCCACAAAAACAATGAATACGCGGTTCCACCAAGCATCTGATGTTTCATCAATGTCTTTGTCTAGACTTTCAAAGTGGTTAGTGACTGTTTTCCAAGATCTTGTAATGGCACAATTCTCTTCATTAGTGAATGGAGTCATGATGTTTCTTTTTTTTTTGCTCTTAAATGGTAATTAAATGAGAAGGAGAAGAGGAGGTTGATAATTAGGGTTTTGATATGGAATAGGTGAGATATGGGCCTCTCTATATAGAATGGAGCGAACAAACTGCCTCAACCACATTTGGTTGAGTTAAATTCAAAAATAAATGCAACCACTAACATGAATCGTTAATCCGTAAAGTTTAAAACCAAACGACTCTTCATATGTATCAGAGAACGACTCGTAGAGTCGTTATTTTATATGTATACAAGGTGACGATTCAAGGTGAAAACTGGGCAGAGTTGGTTATATCTATCAATGTAGAGTCGTCACTTTATAAAAAAGAGTCGTCATACATCGAGAAAAGGGTCGTTGGTCTACAGAAAATCTGGGTGACGACTTAAAGAGTCGTTCACCTGTAAATTATGTTGACGACTGTCTGGGTCGTCATATTAACATCTTACAGAGTGACGACCCTATACTGATTTTGTTGTTCTTTTTTTGTAGTTGGTTGTACGGGTGAGCTCTCAACCTGAACCCCTCGACACTGTCGGCCCGGATACCTCCAAAGCATATATGACCGATTTGGTACGTTTTTATTGTTTGAGTCAATGTATATCCATACGAAAATTGTTTAATTAGTGTTTTATAATGAACGTGTTATTTGTTTAATGTAGACGTGGAAAACAAAGGATGAGGTCAAGGAATGGATTATTTCCAAGGAAAAAGAGAATATGTGCGTAATTGTTCAAAGCAAATACGTTGATTGTAAGCAAATGGAGATGGTATGCGAGAGAGCGGGGGATAAGGAAGAAAGTCGCAAAGGGAAGAACTACAAGTATGTGAAGAAGACGACGAGGGTCTACAAAACTTCGTCGAAGAAGATAAAATGCCCCTTCAGGATTGTTTTCAAAAGGCATCCCTAAACTCTACTATGGTGGATGTATAGTATTCCGGATGGTCGTCACAACCATCCTCCACCTAGTACTATTTTAGGGCACCCAGCATATGCCCGATTGAAACCACATCAAATGGAAAAGGTTCGGCAGATGAAGCGATGTAGGCCCTTTAAGATTCTAAATGCAATAAAGGTGGAAGATAAGTCAAACTTGTCTATTCTTTCCACAATCTACGCTGCCAAATCAACGATCAAGAGAACTGAATGGGATGGTAGATTAATGATGCAACAATCAGAGTGGTTGGCATAAAAACATAACTATGCAATGCAAACAAGGGTCGGTCCGGGCGACAAAGTGACTCATATTTTTCTTGCCCATCCTAGGATGATGGATTTGGCACAGTGCTTTTACCAGGTCTTGTTCATAGATTGCACCTATAAAACCAACAAGTATAACATGTCGTTGTGAACCTGGCTAGTCATACTTCGGATAAGCAATCATTCACCGTGGCATGGTGCTTTATGGAAAAGGAAGAAATAGAAGACTATGTTTGGGCTTTGGAACAAGTTAGGTTGATTTACCGTGGCGAAGAGACACCGCAGGTTATATTTACGGATAGGGATTTTGCAGTCATGAGTGCCATTCGTCAAGTTTTTCCCCTTGCTCAACATTTTCTTTGTACGTGGCACATCCAAAAGAATCTTTTTAATAATTGTAAGAATCAAATCCAAAATATCAAACCTGCAAAGGGTAATCAACGTTCCAAGGAGGAAGACGAGCGTCCTAGTACACTTTCAAAAAAAGAGATAGCGGAAGAGAAAAAGAAAGCCAAGGAAAATTTTGATGAAGAGGGGGATGTATGGGAGGATTTCTGCAAAGATTGGGACCTTTTTTCCCATTCGAAGACCGAAGTAAAGTACTATGCAAATTTGCAAAATTTCATCGATGTTTGAAGTACGGATTATAAGAAGGTGGCCAACTATTTCCAAGATACCTGGTTGAATCCTTGGAAGCAGAAGTTTGTTTATGCATGGACCAATAAGTACAAACACTACCAAAATGAGTCCACCAGTATCGCAGAGCACTCCCATGGACGTTTGAAGAAAATTCTTCGAGAAAACACTGGTGGGGTAGTTACTGTACAGGAAGCTATTCATGAGCACGCCTAGGATGATCTTAGCAAGATAGTGACTCAGATGGAGTATAGTAAGGACAGTTTTTTGAAGCAATACCTGGAAGACAAACAATTGCTACGCGGGGTTTCGCACCAAGTTTCATGGTGGGAAATAAAACATATGATGGCTGAACTTCACAGATTTCGAGCGAAAGCTTCAAGTGGAAAAGTGATGAACTGTAATTGTACAACTGAGACGTGGCTTGGCCTCTCGTGTAGACATAAGCTTGGTGGTTACAAGTCGCTCATTCCTATTGAAGATATCGATCCTTTTTGGAAGTAACTTTCATTCACCCCTAATCCCACAGGAGCCGCTGATGAACAATTTGGAGACCTTGAGATTGTAAAGTATATCAGTGAGAAATATCAAAAAGCGTATTGTGCAGGAAGACAAATATTGGTTTCTAATTTGTGGTCGGCTGCCCGTAAGAGCTTGGGAGTAGAAGAAGAGACAATCAAACAAAAACCACCGGGCAGACCAACAACAAAAAAAATCATTTAGAGAAACCGTGAAGGCGGCCAAGAGTTGCAAAAGTGACCCGTCACGTCATGATTATGTCCAGGTGGAATATACAGAGTATGAGAAGTCTCTCCTCCCCAAGGCAAAGGGTCGACCAAAAAAGGATGATTTGACCCAAAGTGAAACATAAGTGAAACGAATGGAAGACATGGATGTTGCAGAGCATGTGGTCGGTACCAAGAAAAGCCAAACTAGCGGAATGGTGACCATAAGCGGAATTAAGGGAAATCCGCGCACCCCTAGAGATTCTCAAGGAAGACCACATCGTGTTACTTACACTTTGTATAAAGAGTACACCGATCAACTTCCTCACGTCATCTTGGATCACCTTATATCCACCGACGACGTTGACGGCGATGGAAATTGTGGTTACTATGTTGCAACAGAACAATTAGGGCATTTCAACGAGGCCGACGAACTTAAGCTCACCCAAATCCAATATGCAAGGAAAAAAATGGCAGAAAAGCTTGTTCATGACAAACAACTGTATTTGAAAATGCTCATGTAAAGACATCCAAAAAAGAGGGAAATGAAGTTTAGGGAGTTGGTTTGTAACGTGAAATGGAGGACGGGATCGAAAAAGGCCGGTTATAAGTTTTGGATGCAAATGCCTTTTGGTGGTCAACTCTTAGCGGACACATTCACTTGTGTGGTAATTGTATTCAGCAAAGGCTTCCCCGGAGCGTCTTGTATGTACGTACCCTCAAGAACTCGGTGCGACGCGGCGATAAAGAAAAGAAGAATTGTAATGGCACATGTCAACAATAACCATTACATAGGTTTGAATATTTCCGAAGAATGTCCTTTACCACGGGTGGCCTATGGTGATTGGGGAGACTACACCAAGGAGTGGACAAATCAGTACGAGTATGGAATGAACCTTTGGAATGCTATGGACCCAACCCCGGTTTACGTAGACATGGGCGATGAATCGTGAGACAAGATGTACATTCAAAACTATGCATTGCATTTTTAAGCATACTTTTTGATAATGGTTGTATCCTGAACCCTAATATTTGTATTTTGAAGAATGCATAATGAATACAATGCGTTTTATCTTGCGGCATAAGAATCAGTTAAACTTATGGATGTTTTCCCAACATAGGGTCGTCATTGGTATTTTCAGATACCCTAACGACTCTAACGCCCCAAATTAGGTTGTCTCCTGGATGTTTTCCCAACATAGGGTCGTCATTGGTATTTTCAGATACCCTAACGACTCTAATGGCCCAAATTAGGTTGTCCACTGGATGTTTTCCCAACATAGGGTCGTCATTGGTATTTTCAGATACCTAAACGACTGTAGTGGATTATACAACAGTCGTCATATTGATAGTGTATACAATGACGACTGTTTGCAAAAAACCCCAACGACTCTTTTTCTATACACGTTTTCCCATAAAAAATAGTCGTTACAAATTATTTTATAAGTAGAGAAACATATCAAGGTGCAAAATCAATTGAAAACAACCTCATGAAAGCTTTTTTTTAATGGCAACTCCTTCATCAATTGAAAGCATACTTAGAAGATGCAAAAAACCAAGAGTCGTTACGCCCATATCCTACAAAGGAAGAATTAGAGATGCGCGAGGCTGAAAAACGGGGAAAAGAACAAGCGCATCTCCGGGAAGTATTCAAGCAAGTCGAGGAAGAGACCGAATGGGTTAAAAACTGTTACAGCGTCAAAGATCTTGACGAATAAGAAAAAGATGAATGGAAATTTTGGATAAACGTTGGTTGCGGTCCTTTCCTTAATTCCCACGCGCATCTACGCTATGATTATGAACCGTCCCACATTCGTGATAGGACAATTCACGTTATGAGATTGTGCAACAAGTACAACGAGTTTCTCGTGAGGCATAAAGGCGATAGACGTGCGTCCCAAAAAGAATATACCAAATGGAGAGCAGAACAGTTACATCACATCGAAGCCGCAATGGTAGTTAAATCTCGCACCGGAAAGAACAATAACATGTAATGTTTTCATAAAGAGTCGTTATCAGTTTTAGTAAAACAATGACGACTCTGGTTATCTCTAGAGTCGTCATCTTGTGTAAAAACAAAACTAACGACCCTTATTTTGAATTTCAAAATAACAGACCGTTGGGATCTACTTCACCATCCAAGAGCTCCTCTTAAGGAAAAAGTGAGTATTCCGTTAATATTTATACTTCTGTCATGCTTCAAAGTTATAACATTCCTCGTTTAATTTCAGCTGATGGGTTATGGAGAATACGTAATGGGGAAACTAAGTTCCATTCACCATAAAGAATATACAACGTTGACGACCATTTGATGCATCAACTTCAAGAATACCCATGTTAACTCTTATGCAATACGAGATGGATGTAATGTTATTTTCCTAATGAAATCAAAATCCTTTCTAGTTTCAAAATGAAAGTCGTCACAGGTATCCATAGCAGAGTAGCGACTCCTAAATCCAACAAACAGTCGTCATTGACATGAAAAATCTAACGACTCTATCCAAATAAATTCAAACCTCCTGGATATATTTTGTTAACCAAGGGTCGTCATTGATTTCATTATAAACACTGACGACTCTATCCAGAAATATTCTTTCCATCTCTTGGATGTTTTTGGAAAAATGGTCGTTAGATCTCTATTTGAGGATATTAACGACTCTGTGTGTTGAAGTGGTAAATACAATTAGGGTCGTCAAAGTACTATGAAACGAAGATGACGACCCTTGGTATGAGGAAGGTAAATGTTGTCTGCATTGGAGTACTACATGGTTCTAACGAGCATACTTGAAAACATAGTATTTGCAACAAACACAGGAGTTACCAAACATAAAAGTACTCGAAACAAAGACTCCAAACCAAACACATAAGTTTTTTCAACACACACTTAAGTTCAATTCATAAAGTAAAATTAGCATAAGTTGAAGTCGACCATCTCGACCTCGACCACCACCTTACTGCCTCCCTAACCTGCTAACTCTCCGACATTTCTTAGGAGGAGCACCCTCTGGGGAACCAGCATCTTCTCTAGTAATTTCTTGTACCTCTGAGGGATGTTCATCATGATGTTGGCTACTTTGGCCATGCTCATCAACTTCTTGTGCTCTTTGGCTACGTGATTTCCGGCTCCTCTTACCTTCCTTAGCCAGCTCCTTGAACATCTTCTTTGCATTGGGATTTTCAATGTGCGTGCAGTAATATGCGTACCGACGTTGCTTCGCAGGATCCATCACTTCCCTTTAGTCAGCCGAGCAAAAAAAAGCCTTGACAAGAAGCTTCATTCGCTCCCTCTATATGCATTCAAAAACAATTTCACATTAACTCTCTTATATGTAGATGAATAACACAATTACAAAATTAAATACTCACCACTAGTGTCAGAATGGAAGTAGCATCTCTACTGTCGACTTTAGAAGAAGAAGAGGTGGATGCTCTGTTGGTCCTCCTACCCGGAGTCAGATCTACCCATATCACCCTACCATGGGAGAAGTCTTCATACCATTCGACGTAATCCGATGTTGCCTCATGACCTTCATCCGCATGAACCCACCATGAGATGTCTACAAGCCTAGAGTGTCTATCATTCCAATGCTTGACATCAACTTCAGGTTCATAAGCCACCTTTATACCCGCTTCGTCAGCCTCGCACTTTTCCAACTTGTGCTTGAATCTTGAATAAAACCAAGTTGACGCATGATTCTTATCGGATTGTACATTGAAAAACCATTAGGGTGAAACAAAGGGCCATGGTAATACACGACATCTTCCATTGCGCCAACTCTATTATTCTTGTACGGAATGAAGACTACCTCTTTAGCCGTGATGTTGTCAAGTTTTTGACGCATTTGTATCAACACATCAGTTTATTCCCTATCTTGAGAACCAGTGAACAAGTATTTGGTTCCCGTTGGACTACCTTTGCTCCATTGTGGGTTGAGTTCCACATCTTCATTATCTTTGATCAGTGATGGGAAATGATCATAAATCCACACCTATAGCAACCAATGAAATAAACATAAATAATTCAATTTTTAAAATGTAAAAAAATAAGAAAACTTTCATCAATCCAAATACCTGGATTAGAGCCAAATTCCCATTAATTTGAGAAGTTAGTTTGCGAGATCCCTGAGAAAGCTGACCATTCAGGTGTGCAATTATGGCAGTCCCCCAAGAGTACTTGCTCACATCTTCCAAGGGATCCAAAAGCTGAAGAAGGTTGGCGCTCACCCGGTTAACTTTGCTGTCAGGAAATATAACCGACGCAAAGACATACAACAAATACCCAGCGGCCGCATAGCGACATTCCATATCAGAGAGACCTCCTTCTTTTTCCTTTTTTTCTGTCCCAGAAAACATGTTCCTAATATCTACAAGTTTGAACTCTTTCTTCGGGTACTTAGGTCCCTTCTCGAAAAGCCCATTAGTCTTCTCGGAATCCCATCCAAACAAGTTCTTGGTCCATGTATAGATGTCTTCCCAACTAGGCCTTCTCTTGAACTTCTCACCGGTTGATTTGCCTTCGACCTGCAACCCTAATATCTGTTCTGTGTCATCGGGAGTTATCGCCATCTCACCAAAAGGAAGTTGGAATGTGTCGACTTCAGCGTAATACCTTTCACAGAAACTATATACTGCGACCTTGTCATACGCAATCACAGAGTTCAGAACGGCATTGTACAAATCTGAGTTTTCAACCAAATCTCTAACTCTTGCACATTCACCTTCTACCGGCCACAACTCCATTTTCTTGAAAGAAGATTGGTGCCGAAAAAGACATGCGACATCCTTATGATCCTACAAAACATAAACAAACACGTATTTAAAAAACAAAACATAAACAAGTTAACACCAACTAATCAAATAACAAGCAAATTTGGGATTCTTACGATTGTCTCACTAATGCAATGAGCCCATGATCCAGGATATCCAAATAGAACTTTTCCCCCATCTCTAGGTTCTCCTCTAAGTTTACCACCTCGAAGAGGAGGCAACAACAAATGAGTAGCGGGAACGTGTCTCGCACTGGGTGCAATATCTGTTCCATCATTCTTAACCCTCTTTACCGGATTTTTCGCCTTTGCATTCTCTTCCTCATCCTCAACAGTGGTTTTACCATCATCACCACCTTCATCCTTTTCATCATCATTACCTTCATTCTCTTCCTCCTCATCATCATTATCATCACCGCTATTATTACCTTTATGTTGTTCCTCCTCATTACCATCATCCTCATCATCACCACTACCATTACCTTCACCCTCTTCCTCCTCTTCTTGCTCTTCTTCTTGTTCCTCTTATTCTTCTTGAATCTCTTCTTCTTGTATCTCATGTTATACACCCTGTTCCTCCTCTACTTGCTCTTCTTCTTGTTCATCTTCTTCTTCAACACTAGTGTTAGCTGAAACAACATGAGTGTCTGATTCTGACGAATCGGACAACTCATTACCTTTGTCTCTTGGTTCGGTGATAGAAAATGATACCTCACTCGGCCTTCTTCCGTGCAATGGACCGGCAAGTAAGTATTTATCGTTGCGGGGAGGTTTCGAAGGAGGAGTTATCGTGATTTCAACCTTGTCTTTCGTTTTCTTGTCACTACATTCCAAACACGAATTTTTTTTATAAGACATCAACTTTATCTCTATCAGTTAAAGAGTCGTCAATGATATGCTCTAACAAAATAACGACTCTTCATTACAAAGTAACGACTGTAATTTATAAGGTAACGACTCTTTGCAAAAATTGGACAGTGAGGATGATTTTGGTCCTTAAAGGGTCGTTAAAGATTAAACTTGGGTCGTCAAACAAGTAACTGCCGACCCTATAAAAGAGATGACGACTCTAGGGATTATAGATTACTGACGACTCTAGTCTAGGGATTATATACTACTGACGACTCTATCGTTTTATCCAACAGAAGGCAGTTCAAGTTCAACCCAGAGTCGTTATGCACTAATTTGGGGTCGTCAAACTACAGTCGTCATCTTCAACCTAATATGGCGACGACTCTATTCTAGGGCACAAAAGGTCGAAGTAGCAGAACAAGGGTCGTCATATTTACACTAATAGGTTAACGATTTTTCATAGAAAAAGCATGCAATGTAAGAGTCGTTACGGTATTATTTCTTCGATGCTAACGACTCTCACTCTGTAACTTCTATTTTTCAGTTACCAATCTCGATTACACAATAAAAAAACAACCAAAACATCGAATAGGAGGTGGGTTTAAGTTCACGTACCTCTAATTGGAGCCATTCCCTTTTTGGGTTTCGATTTGCTTGCTTCAGGAGCTCTTCACACGTGCAGCTTTGCATTCACCGTATCTACAAGGTTAGGAATTTGAAGTGCTTTGCGAGCGGTTTGCTTTGTTTTAGCCATATTTGTAGAAGAAGTTAATCGTCGATTAAAGTTTTATCGTCGACGATTACGCGATGAATCGGTTCGAAGAATTTTCCTCGGTGGAGGTGGAGTCGTTAATGGTGGAGGTGGAGAAGAGAAAGAGAGGAGAGGAAGATGAAGATAAAAGAGAAACTGATTTTCTCTTTGATTTAATTAGGGTATATAGATTAGGGGTCTTAATTAGGATAGTTAATTAGTGAAACTGATTTTCAATTAGTGAAGGGTAAAATAATATATTCATATTGCGATATTTACACCCCTGAAAATTTTGGGGGCAAACAAAATTCCATGTCCCCCAATTAAACTAGGATATTTATGTGCATAAAATATGAATTAACATAGACATCATATAGTTATTCAAATATAACAAAACAAGAAGATTTTTAAGGTATGAATATGCCTGATCCCACCACCAATTTTCAATCTAGGCTGTTGGTTTATGGATCTGACGGCCTATTATTCATTTGAATTTGTGATTAAGATATACAGACTTTTGCTTAGAGAAAAGCTCCATGATTAATCAAGGAGAGGGACAGAAAGGAGGGGGAGGAGGAGGGAGAGGAGGAGTGTACCACCGACACATATAGGGCCAGGGAGTTTGTGGAATAAAAGAGCTCCACAAGTTTATAGTATTAGTTTAATATTATTATTGTCGGTTGTCTTCCCCTGTGTGTTTTTCCATCCATCTTGAGATAAACAATTTCTCCTAAACATTTGCACCGTAATGAAGATGTTTTATTTCTGGAATGAATGCATCATTACCTGAAAAAACCGCATTTTTCATCGGTAGTAGACACGGATTCATATAATAATGTGCTAAAGAATAATGCAGTATGTTTATGGTACCTCCGAGTTTTGACTTAACATGCTCCAATTCGGTCAACTGGTCAAGCACAGTCGTCAACTTCGGTGATTAGATACCAAAGTTAAGTCTAATGCAGCAAGTTCGGTAGTGCTGCTTGAACATTTTTGATCTAATCACAATGATTTTATATACAAAATAAAATAACATTAGCAACAAAGAATCCTTTGAATAGTTTTTTTTTCCTTGATAAGTGAGAAGAATGTAGTAAGAAATTAACAAATAGCAGAAACATGAATTCAAAATTAAGTTTTGATGCACAACAATTATATTGCTAGATGTCTTTCTGGTAGGTTTTTTTTTATTTAATTTGATATTATTTGTTAAAATTAAATTTAACAAGTAAAAAGTCGAAAACAACCACCAAACAATTACTCTCTCCGTCTCACTAATAAGTGACCTAGTTACTTTTAGATTTTATCCCACCATTAAGTGACCTCTATCACTAAATAAGGAAATATTTCTAAAATTATCCTTTAATTGATTATAAGAAATATAAGAAATATGCATAATTTGATAGTCATGTTTATATTCGTTACATAGGTGTTTTAAAATGCTATTCAATGGTACGAAGTTTGCGAACATCCGTGGTGTAGTTTGAGAGATAAACCATTTCAAAATTTCACTATTTATTATCCATAAGGGTATAACTGTAAAAAAATGATTAAAAATACTTTTCTCCTCCTTAAAAATTGTGCAAACTTGAACTAGGTCACTTAATAGTGGGACGGAGGGAGTAATGATTAATTTCGTTGTGAGTAAAAAAGGAAAGAAAATGAAATGAAGGGAGGTTTCTCAATCAGTAGTGTAATACTTTCGTCTTGCCAATTGCTATCATCCTCTCTTTATTTTTAAGAAAGAAGAGCTGCTCTCTCTTTCTCTATCTCTACTGTCTGTCATGCGAGTAAAGTCCAGTAAGGAAACAACACTCACCACGTTTCCTTTCTCCCTTACTTGGACGCAGATCTGAACTTCATTCATCCATTTCTCACTCTCCATTACCAAAAAAAAAAAAAAACATGGCTACTTACTCCGTTGATAGATCTATTCCCAAGTATACCAGCTATGCCATTTCCATTGTTTTCTTGATTTCCTGCTTCACTTTCAGCTCAACAGGTTTGTACTTTATAGATTCCTGTTAGTGTTATCACTTCCAATTCTTGATTTCTTTTGGGGTTTCATTGGATTCAAGAAATTTTTCTGATTTGGATAATTCGGGAGATGTTGAGGTCATGTTAAAACAATTTTATGGAGTTGGGTTTACTGGAAATGTGGTAATAAAGTAATGGATTTTCTTTATTTGTCTAATTTTTTTAGATTTTGTAGCTATTTTTGGTGTTTACATTAGTGAGTTTTAGTTAAAAGTAGTACAGATTTAGCTGAATTATTATGGAATTCAATGTTCTAATGATTAAGTAGATTATTAGATATATCTATATTCTGTTTTAGGAAGTAATAATTGATTTGATTTGCTTTATAAAGTGTTAGTAAATGATTCTGAATTTAGTATATGTAGAAGAACAGAGTAATCGTTCTTGATCTTATTAATGGATGAAAAAGACGAAGGTTCGTTACCGATGCCGACGCCCGTAGTTTATGTAATGTGAATATCTACACTGAATTTGTGGAAATTGAATTTTATATTTCCCTTCATTGATTTACAGAAGCTTATGATGCGCTTGATCCAACTGGAAATATCACAATAAAATGGGATGTTATGAATTGGACTCCAGATGGTTATGTGGTAAGTGTATAACTAGAGATGATTGATTAATTGATTTGTTTTCCCTTCTTGTGTATCTAATTGTTTGGTTAATGCATGAATTGGACAGGCTGTTGTCACTATGTATAACTTCCAGCAATACCGTCACATCCAAGCACCGGGATGGACATTGGGATGGACATGGTCAAAGAAAGAAGTCATTTGGAGTATGGTAGGAGCACAAACAACAGAACAAGGTGATTGTTCAAAATACAAAGGGAACATTCCTCATTGTTGTAAGAAGGATCCAACTGTTGTAGATTTATTACCCGGAACTCCTTACAACCAGCAGATAGCAAATTGTTGTAAAGGAGGAGTGCTCAATTCTTGGGTTCAAGATTCTGGTAACGCAGCAAGTTCCTTCCAGGTTAGTGTGGGTGCTGCTGGAACATCAAACAAGACTGTAAGAGTGCCAAAGAACTTCACCTTGAAAGCACCAGGACCAGGTTACACATGTGGACCTGCTAAAATTGTGAAATCTAGTAAATTTGTTACATCAGATCTAAGAAGAACTACTCAAGCACTAAGTAAGTTTCTTGCTAAAGTTTGTGATAAGTAGGATGATATTTCTAGTGTATCCTTCATTATAATCTGTTCATAACCAATTTGTGTTGGAACTATGTGTGCTTGATCATAGAGCATTGAGAATCTGGCTTTTATCTTATGGGTTTCAATTTTGCAGTGACATGGAACATTACGTGTACCTATTCCCAGTTCCTCTCTCAGAAAACACCAACATGTTGTGTCTCTCTCTCCTCTTTCTACAATGAAACGATTGTCCCATGTCCTACTTGTACCTGTGGCTGTCAAAATAATATTACTCAACCAGGAAGCTGTGTAGAGTAAGTTTCTCTGATAATTCTTATATGTGCATCCTTACACCATTTTTCTTAACACGTCTCTTCCCAATTTTTCTATCCGTTTGAGTTTGACGTGTGTTCTCTCTTATGGTTTTCTCTTGCAGGGGAGACTCGCCATATTTAGCTTCTGCTGTTACAGGTCATGCTAGTAAAAATGCCTATTCACCTCTAGTTCAGTGCACAACCCATATGTGTCCCATCCGGGTTCATTGGCATGTTAAGCTCAATTACAAACAGTATTGGAGAGTGAAGATCACAATCACAAATTTCAATTATAGAATGAACTACACTCAGTGGAACATGGTTGTTCAGCATCCTAATTTGGATAACATCACCCAGATTTTCAGTTTCAATTACAAGCCTTTAACTCCATATGCTGCTATAAGTAAGTACTATCATCTTCACAATGTTTTTACAGTTTGTTGTTTCTGAAAACATTTTATCTTGGTTACCAACATAACACTCTTTTGGGTCTGGTTTTGATGTTTCAGATGACACAGCAATGCTATGGGGGGTTAAATTTTATAATGATTTGCTCATGGAAGCTGGACCTCTGGGAAATGTGCAATCAGAGATACTATTCCGAAAGGATTCTGATACTTTCACGTTTGACAAAGGATGGGCTTTCCCTAGAAGGATTTATTTCAATGGTGATAACTGTGTCATGCCACCTCCAGAATCATATCCATGGTTGCCAAATACTAGTCCCCGACCGATTGTCTCCGTACTTGGTTCTCTCATGGCTGTTATGGTATCTTTAACATTCTTAATGGCTTATGCCTAGTAAAGTGAATTTATGGCATCTTATGGTGGATTGTTGTCTCAAAATCTCCAACTGAATGAGAACATCAAAAAGCTTAGAGGAGCTAGATCACGGATTTGCTGTATTGAAGCCTCAGTTCTAGCAGTTGAAGTGAGTTCAGGTGCGCTATTAGCCTGTTGAGCCATTATTCATGTATGTGCAGGTTGAGTTCACTACTTTTTTGTGTACCTTTAATTGTAATTTAAATCTTCATATAATTATTGTACGAGATCCACGTCAAATATGGTGTTCTTACAGTGTAATAAACCATTCATACGCAGAATAGAACTTATTTATGGTTTTGATCACGCAACTATTATTCAATTTTATTCTTTTTGTCTGATTACTCTTTTTGATTAGGTAAGTTCCTCTCACAAGGAAATTCCCTGCACTTACTTCATCACTTCATACTTGTAGCTTTTTTTTTACTGGTCCCTAAGAAAACTAATATTACGTCGCTTGAACATGCAAGAAGAACAGGGATGTCAAGCCTCTACATGTGCAGATTCCACTGTATGACTGTATGTATATTTTATATGATTGTAAAAGATGAAGACAATTCAGAGGAATGTGTACATAGTAGAGAGCTGTTGAACACAAAATATATCTCTACATTACGGTGACTTGTATTTCTTTCTCAAGTGTTTTAAAAAAAATTCAGTTCCAAAATACCTGCAATTCTTGTTGGTCGGTGCCGCTGAAAATGCTCAAAATCAGTTCTGTTCTTCTTCTTCTGCCTTCAAAACTTCAAATATGAGGTTTGCTTCCCTCAAGTCATATCAAAGAAGATCAACCAATGGCCATCAGTAGGAAAATCAGGGAAGCAGCCAATGTTGTTAATTGCAGTGAGTTTGTAAATGCAGAATTTGGCAGGTATGGGTAGGTATCAGGTGGTGGGAGCATGCACTCATCTCCATTAAAATAAACCTTTCTTGGAAATGCCCATCCTTGCTTCAAGGTAAAAGTATCCTTGTCCTTTTGGAGAAGAACCTCTGACTGAACATTTCCTAGTGGCCCAGCTTCCATCAGTAAATCATTGTAAAATTTCATGCCATAAAACATTCCAGTGTCATCTGCATACATACAAGTTAGAGACTTCAGGATATATAATGACGGTGTTGTTTCATAGTTTACTAGCTATATAGTAATAGTTTGAATGCATTTAGTGTTTGTTTGTACTTACTTATGGACTGGTATGGAACGAGAGGCTTGTAGTCGAAACTGAAGACTTGGGTAACATTGTTTAGATTTGGGTGCTGAGCAACAAGAGTCCATTGCGTGTAATTCAGACGGTAGTTGAAATTCGTAATTGAGAGTTTTGCACGCCAGTAATCCTTATAGTTGAGCTTGACATGCCAGTGGATCCTTATTGGGCACATATGATGTGTGCACTGCAGCAACGGTGAATTATCTTTTCTTGGTGTATTCACTCCCACCTTGGTTAGCAACTTCGAATCGCTTCTGTAAATATTATCCATCATGAATCCAGAACAGTTGCAATATACACGTTCATATGTATGAGAATTGAACTAAAAACTTACTTGACACAGTTATGTTTGTTTTGACAGCCACAAGCACAAGATGGACAAGGAGTAATCGTTTCGTTGTAGAAAGATGAGAAAGAAACGCAACAGCTTGGATTCTTCCTTGCCAGGAACTGTGAGTAAGTGCAGGTTACATTCCATGTCACTGCAAAAAGAATAAATACACGAAATGCTGTAAATTCTTGCAGAGAAGCTCATATCACCACACCAATGGCATGATTTAGAAACCAAATGAATTAAAAAAAAATCATCATATCCATTCCATCCACAATGAAGATCTTTTATGAAATAACATAGAATAAGCTGGCTTACTCAATGCTTGAGTTTTTCTTCGGCGATCAGCTGTGAGAAATGTAGTAGGTGGAACGATTTTTGCAGGACCGCAAGTGTAACCTGGTCCAGGACCAAGCAGAGTGAAATTCTTCGGCAGTTTAACCGTTTTGTTTGTAGTTCCTGCAAGTCCAACACTAACTTGGAAGGCTGAGACGGAGGCAGACGGATCTTGTCCCCATGATGCAACCACTCCTCCTTTGCAGCAATTGGTAAATTGTTGGTTGTAAGGTACTCCGGGAAGTAAGTCGACAACCGTTGGAGTTTTCTTGCAACAATGTGGGACATTTCCCTTGAACTTGGAACAATCTCCTTGTTCAGTTGTTTGAGCTCCAATCATTGACCAAATCACTTCTTTCTTTGCCCATGCCCATCCTAATGTCCAGCCAGGAGTCATTATGTGTCGATACATTTGGAAATTGTTCATGGTTACTGCTGCCTGGCAAAATCGTAGCTTGACCTTTAGATTTCATAGTTTTAAATGAATGCGAAGAAGCAAAAACGAAGATTCATCGATACATACCACGTATCCGTCTGCAGTCCAAGATACAATGTCCCATTTGATCGTCACGTTACCATTCGGATCCAGTGGATCATAGGAAGCTGCAAGTACAACAAAGCAAACCAAATCAAGAAATGTATATTAACAGGAAGAAACGGGATATTAAGAACAAATAACATTTGGAACTAGATCTTTACCGGCATAAGAAATGATTGCGAAAAGGAAGAATACAGATATTGGCAGTCTCAAATTTGTCAGTGAACTAAATCGACATTGTACAGGACAATCTTTATCTTGTATTCTCATGGTATATCCAGGAAATGGTTCCCTGTTTCTGTTGATTCCCATGCTTGCACTTCCAGAAGATATGCCTTAGAGGGAATTACAAAGGTAGTTGTGATTTAAGAGTACAGTAGAAGGGTTTGTGAGTATTTAAGGATGATAGATGTCATGAGAATTGTTTCTGGAAGAGACGGAAAGCTTACCTACTGGTTTTCAAGTAGGTACCACTTCTTTCTCGATCCATGTTTCTTAAACTTATTTTCTTGGGTTTCTCTAAACTTGAAGCAACGTCTTTGGTGAGAAGTGATAACAGAAGAAAATTAGGCGGGAATGCAACAGCCCAACAGTTAATATAGTTGTCACTCTTGAAAATCTACAATCTTCTTACCATACTACCCTTGGTTTTAGTTTTATGTTTGTCCAGGACTCCAGGGAACTACAGTGACATCGGCTACTCAAGTTTACTTTAATGTGTATGTTAGTATAATGCGATTTACCTTCCAGGTAATTTACTTGTGTAAATGGTAGATATTGTTCGTGGGGCAGAAGAAAGAGTTTGAAGCAAGTATATTTTAGTTGTTAGTGCCTGATTGGCACTCGAGTAGGAAGTCCCCTTCCGAGGAAGACTACTCAACTGTTTCCAATCAAAAAGTTTCTTCCGTGGATGGAAAAGAAAAAGAGGTACAAAGAGAAGGAGATTCTATAATGTGGAACAAGGTAAAAGAAAGCAA
Source organism: Papaver somniferum (assembly GCF_003573695.1). NCBI lineage: Eukaryota > Viridiplantae > Streptophyta > Magnoliopsida > Ranunculales > Papaveraceae > Papaver > Papaver somniferum. Next base: position 69,167,793 of record NC_039362.1, read on the forward strand.
TACTAGATTGCTATAAGTAAGAAGAGAAGAGAATTTAAGCAAGAAGAGAAAGATAAGTTTTGTGTTTAATAATTTGATTGAGTAATAGATAGATCTTACAAGACTTAATCTAGCCTTTATATAGGCTTGAAGAATAACTAAACTAGGAAACAAAAAACTAAAAGGAAATCTAAAAGAATCCTAAAAATAAGAAAGACTGAAACTAGGAAACCATGGAAGCCAAACCTCTAAGCGGAATCTTCTGGAATTGTAGTATGCCCTGCATCAGTCCCCCCCTCTAGAGTAAAGCTCGTCCTCGAGTTGTCCAAACAAACCAGAAGTTCATTGTCACCATGAAACGTAAAAATCTCTTGAACATTAAATGTGTTGGAGATATTCCAATCATTTGGTAGATCAATAACATAAGCATTATCATTGATCTTCTTTAAAACCTTGAAAGGACCATATTTCTTCATCTTGGTTTTGTTATAAGTACCCACTGGAAATCTCTCTTTTCTTAGATGTATCATCACGAGCTCCCCTTCCTTGAAGGTTTTAAACCTCTTGTGTTTATCAGCATCCTCTTTATATTTAGAATTGGACTTCTCCAGTTTAGATTTTACTTCATTATGTAATTCAGTTGCTTTGTCTACAAAAGAGTCGGTGTTTGTACTCTGTGTGGTGGGTAAGGCTACCAAATCAAGAGTATGATTAGGTACTTTAGAGTACACAATCTCAAATGGAGTTTTCCAAGTAGAACGATTCACAGAAGTGTTGAAAGCGAATTCCATATGTGGCAATAACACATCCAAATGCTTACTATTATCCAGGCACTTAGCTCTAATCAAATTCCCAAGTGATCTATTAACAACCTCAGTATGTCCATCAGTTTGCGGATGTGAAGTTGTGCTGAATTGTAGAACTGTGCCTAAGCGCATCCATAAACTTTTCCAGAAATAACTCAAAAATTTGGTATCTCTGTCAGAAGTTTGGAACCCCATGCAATCTTACTACTTCTTTAAAGAACAAAGAAGCAACATTAGAAGCGTCAGTTGATTTCTTACAAGCCACGAAGTGAGCCATTTTAGAATAACAATCAACTACGACCATAACAGAATCATTACCTCTAGAAGTACGAGGTAAACCAAGTATAAAATCCATACTTATATCAACCCAAGGTGCATCAGGAACTGGTAAAGGAGTATACAACCCGGTATTTTGAATTGTACCCTTTGCTCTCTGACAGACCATGCATTTTTGTACGAACTTTTGTACATCACGTTTCAAAGATGGCCAGAAATATCTTTCTTCAATCAGGGCAATGTTTTTATCTCTCCCAAAATGACCACCAAGACCACTGCCATGTAATTCTCGCATAAGATGTAAACGTAAAGACCCTTGAGGAATACATAATCGATTCCCTTTAAAAAGAAAACCTTCTTGTATAAGAAAATCATCAACCCCATGAGTTTGAGAACTGCATTGATCCCATAGTTTGCCAAAATCTTCATCTTCTGGATAAATGTCTTTGATATAGTCAAATGCATAACTCTCATTACGAATTGCAGTTAATAGATGACTTCTTCTACTTAAGGCATCAACAACTTGATTCAATTTGCCACTTTTATGTCTCACGGAGAAAGTGTATTTGTTGAGTGTGGAAAGCCATCGATCATGCATTCTGTTAACTTAAGCAGAAGTATTCAAAAACTTCAAAGCATGGTTGTCAGTGTTGACAACAAACTCCCTATGTATAACATAAGTATGTCACTGCTTAAGAGATTGAACAAGAGCCAATAACTCTAATTCATATGTAGACTATTTCTTTTGTGCATCTGAATTCTTCTCACTGTAATATTCAATTGGATGACCCTCATGTGATAATACTGCACCAATACCAACAACAGATGCATCACAATCTACTTCAAAAGGCTTGTTGAAATTCGGAAGTGCAAGAATTGGTGCCGTACAAAGCTTTTCTTTAAGAAGAATAAATCTTTTATCCATTGCTTCCGTCCACTCAAACTTCTCCTTCTTGAGACAGTCAGTCAAAGGTGCAGAAATAAAGCTAAAGTTCTTCACAAATCTTCGATAGAAAGAAGCCAAACCATGAAAACTACGAACATCACGAATAGAAGTAGGAACTGGCCAATCTTCAATTGCTTGAACTTTAGAAGGATCGACATGAATACCATCAGTAGAAATCACATATCCCAAAAATGTTACTGAAGAAGCCATGAAGGTACACTCCTTCAAATTAACATATAAAGAGTTGTCAGCAAGAACTTGAAACACTTGTGAAAGATGTTGGAGGTGTTCTGGCTCACTGCGACTAAAAATTAGTATGTCATCAAAATAGACAATAACAAATTTACTGAGAAAGGGTTGGAGAACCTGATTCATAAGTCGCATAAAAGTACTAGGTGCATTAGATAACCCAAATGGCATGACCAGCCATTCATATAAACCTTCACGTGTCTTGAATGCTGTTTTCCACTCATCTCCACCTCGAATGCGTATTTGGTGGTAACCACTGCGTAAATCCAACTTAGTAAAAATAATAGAGCCCGACAGTAAATCAATCATATCATCAATACGCGGGATCGGAAATCTATAAGGAATGGTGATGCGATTTAATGCTCTGCAATCGATACACATCCTCCATCCATTGTCTTTTTTACTAACCAAGAAGGCAGGACTGGCACAAGGACTGTTGCTAGGTAGTATCAAACCCTTTGTAAGCAAATCATTTACCTGTCCCTGTAATATCTCATGCTCAGCAGGACTCAAGCGATAGTGTGCTTGGTTTGGTAAAGAGGCTCCAGGAATAAAATCGATGCAGTGTTGAATATTCCGTAAAGGAGGTAACGCAGTTGGTAGTTCATCTGGAAATAAAACATTATATTGAAATAATAAGGGCTTCACCTTTGCAGGCAACTCAATCATAGGCTTAGAATCTTCATGGGAATGTAAAGAATGTTGTGGGTGCAAAGAACGAATAACAGTGGCTACGACAGCATCAGTCTGCGCACAAGAGTTTGAAGTGGAATTGGATGGACTAAGAACCTTGGTTTTCCCATTATGAACAATAGTGTAAGTATTCTCGAATCCATTGTGAACCGCGTGAAGATCGTATTGCCAAGGTCTGCCAAGAAGAAGATGGGTTGTCGTCATATTAATGACATCACATAGAACTGTGTCTTCATAACCCTCAATATAACATCTTGATTTAAAAATACTGTGTCTCTGAGACTTGCATTGTTGAGTAAGAAATAATGGACGAATCATCCCAACAAACTCGTCGTCATCACCAGGTGAGTCTTCATCTTCGAACTCATTAAGCGCACCAGTGAATTCATTAATGAACCGAGGTTCACCAATCAAAGCATTGAATTTCCGACAATCACTAGAAGTGTGCCCCGATTGATGACATTTATTGCACTTATCTCCACGAAATTTTGTATAAGCATTATTAGCTCGCTGTTGCGGTGGAAATTGTTGTTGCCTGTTATGAAACCGATTCCCTGTAGTAGGAGGAGTTGGTTGCAGAGAGTGAGACTGCTGACCCGGCTGAAGATCAACTGGATTGGCTAAGATAGGTGTAGCCAGAGGTGGAGTATAAGGCACAATATGGCTAGGTTGTCGATGTGAATGGCTAACATCATCATAAGGAGGCCTGGGAATATTCAAAACAGTATCTGGAGAAAAGTTTTGAGATGAATTGGTATCCCTGTAAGTATTTTGATAACGCCCTTTTCTGGATGGATAAATCCTAGAAGAACGAATAAGACGATTTTCTATCTTAATAGCTTGCTGCACAGCTTCGACCATAGTAAAAACTGAATGAGTCATACCATTTTGTATAAATCTATTCAGTCCCTCAATGAATCTTGCAACTAACTTTTCTTCAGATTCTTTGAGTTGATTTCGTGCGACCAAATTATAAAAATCTGACACATATTCTTCAACAGTTCGTGCCCCCTGCTGAATGTTTTGTAATTTGATGAAAAGTTGCTGCATAAAGTCTCTAGGTAAGAACTTATCCCTGATCAAAGTTTTCATACGTTTCCAAGTACGTATTTTTGGTTTGTTAGCGTTTCTACGATCATCACAGATCTTATCCCACCAAGCTGCAGCTCCTCCTTTGAGTTTGTATGTCACAAGTTTAACCTTAGAATCTTCAGGGACTTCCATGAATTCCAAAAAAGCTTCTACCTCAAAGAACCAATCAGTTAGTTCTTCAATACGAAAATTTCCAGAGAAGTTGGGAATATCAACTTTTAGTTTATAGTCTGGTAAAGAACTGTAAGGGTTGTGACCAGTTTTTAAACGTCGTTCTTCAATCCAATTCTTCTCTAGATCGTTCTCACGTTCATCTTCATCATCACTGTCAAGTGAAGGAGAAACTATCTTCTTCTTTGAATGACCTATGAAACCTTCATACGGTTTCTTAATGTTTAAAGTACGCAATACATCTTCAGGTACTTCATCATTCTGTAAAAACTGAAGTATATCTTCTTTAGTTTTTCCTTCTAAGTCTACAAGCTCAGGCATATCCAAATCTAAATTTATATGTTTTGCAACCTTCAAAAGTTGATTCTGCATGGTGTCAAGCTTGGTATCTCTTAACCCTAATTTGTCCTCCATGGACTTCTCAAGAGCTTCAGTAATGTTTTTTGCCAAAATCTCGGTATGAGATTTGATGAGAGCTTCGATTGCTGCTAGAGTAACAACTGGTTGAGCAGTCATTTTTTTTTTGTTGTTTTTTTTTTTTTTATACGAAAAGGAACTAAAAAAAAGGACTGAAAGGTGTTGCGGAAGCGATGTAAAGGATCAAGTTATAGGATGAAAACCTAAAACTAAGCGGTTGATACCAACTAATGTGGAACAAGGTAAAAGAAAGCAATACTAGATTGTTATAAGCAAGAAGAGAAGAGAATTCAAGCAAGAAGAAAGATAAGTTTTGTGTTTAATAATTTGATTGAGTAATAGATAGATCTTACAAGACTTAATCTAGCCTTTATATAGGCTTGAAGAATAACTAAACTAGGAAACAGAAAACTAAAAGGAAATCTAAAAGAATCCTAAAAATAAGAAAGACTGAAACTAGGAAACCATGGAAGCCAAACCTCTAAGCGGAATCTTCTGGAATTGTAGTATGCCCTGCATCATTCTATACATTAAAAATCATATGTGTTACATGGATACAATCCTTTATATACAATAAGAATATAGCCATAGATACAATATTGGGCCGCACATCTATGGGCGAAAGCCCTACAACACTCCCCCTGTGCGGTTCAATAGAATTTCATATTCAGTACTTCACATACATTGCTCTGGATGTAGGTCTTCAAATGTAGTTCTCTTCTTGATGACTATTGTGTCGAACACAATTGCTCCATCAAAACTTTAACAAGGAAAAACCCAGTGGGAAAATACCTTGGTACAGCTCTTCACATGTAGTACTTCACATGTTGTCTTGTATTTTACATGTAGTTCATCACATGCAATACGATCTTCAAAGATCGATGAGTCTAAGTTAATTGCCTCGTTAAAACTTCGTCAGGAAAACCCCTAAGGGACAAAACCTGAACTAAAGAAAAAGAGTACAATATTAATTAAACTTAGAACATAGTTGGATGCGTATACGTTGCCTCATTAAAACCTTAACAAGGAAAACCCAGTGGGATAAAACCTTGACGAAGGGAAAAGAGTACAACATGGAAGATGCAAGTAAAGGTGATTTGTTGCAGATGATCACTTTGTGCTCCATTGATGTTGACTAGTTGCTTCACAACTCTTAAGGCAGAAAATCCTCGTGAGAGAGACAATAGCCTTAGCTGGGAAATTGTATTCCCGGTATTTGTTGTTGTCTCATTAAAAACCTTGCCGAGTAACAAAACCCTGCGGGAAAAAGTAACCTCGGTGAAGGAAAAGAGTTCAACACACCATTAGATTCTCCCCCTGATGTCATACATTTTTCATTAGTCTACTGCAGTCAAAAGGAGTTGATCACACATTACTTTGGTGACTTGAATGTTTATAAGACCTTGTTGTTGATTCTGGAAGTTACGTTGCTTAACAAACTATCGCCATCATTTCTTTGATTTAGATATTTTCAATAATATCAACGCGATCTTTATGTCTTCAACGTTCAACATACTTAGATGTTTCTAAGTGTTGTCTCGCTAAAAACCTTGTCGAGTAACAAAACCCTTTGGGAAAAGCTATTCTCGATCGAAGGGAAAAGGAGTACAACACAACTTCAATTTCGAAGTAAAAACATGTCGACATCATATCCTTGAATCCTCCCCCTGATGTCAGCATCTCCCCCTGATTACTTTCAGAGTTGTTCCACACAGTTCCTTTAGTCATGTACTTTTCGAAACTGAATATCGTTAATAACCTAGAAAATAATCTACCATATCTCCCTATAATTACTTCGTTGGAGAAGAGATTATTATTCCTTCATAATCAACAACTTTTGGATTGCACTTTCATTAGCATTACTTTTAATGTCTTTGTAGGGATAATACAAATTTATGTCAATGGTTACTTTTAAGTACATGATTACATTCATTATACCATTCCAATGACGTTGCGTTGGCGCTGAGTTATATCTAGCTAACAAGTTCACTGAGGATGTAAAATTTAATTGAGTACATTATTATACTAAGGACAACAATGCGTCTATTGTACTTAGATATGGGAATTTCATCTCCCAACACATATTCGTCATCTTCCTTTAGACGAAATGGTCACTTACTTACATTTGAACCTCGATTAATCATGGGAGTGCTATCAGGATGCATATCTTTGTTAAATTGCCTGACAATTTTGGACATATGTAACTGGTGGAGTAATACACCACAAGCTCAGTACTCAATCGAGCTTTCCCTAGATTTTTCATCTCAAATTTGGATTTTAAATATCTTTTAAGGTCTCTTATTACATCAAGAGTACACATCTTGTTTGTACCATCAAAATAAATAGCTACAATTCCAAATCAGGAACTTTCTTATGAATACGCAAGGAAAAATAACTTACTTGTTTATCCCCTCCAAATCAAATGGCCACTTAGACGGGTATACCACATCCGCCTGATTGCTTGAATCTATAAGTGAGCGTTCTATCTAACTGTAAACGCACTCTGTGGTTTAGAGTCATTTGATTTGGGAAGAAAAAGTATATCAAGTACTTTTGTAAATATCTTTATCTCTTGATTGTTTCAGAGATACGTAACAACCACATACATATGCTGCATTTCAAGTCCTTTTGAAATTACCAAGCTAACTATGTTGCATAACTCTATAACGTTCATTACAAGAGAACAATTCCAGAGCTTTGTGAGAAACCTCGCGCCACAAGGCGATTTTTTGTACTTTAAGACTACTTTCTTCTCATTTTGCTTTGTGACAAATTAATTATGTATGTCCAATAGGCTTTACACTTGGTTGGTTAGCACTACCACACCAAATACTCGTATATTTGCCAAAGAACTAAGTTCTACCTGGATTGTGTAGGCCAAATATGCTATTTATTTGAAATTTATCAAAATAAAGCATGTTCGATCTCATTGTTCTCTACTTCTGGAGCAACTATTTATGGGTTATATCATCACTATGCACGCATGATCCTTCCATTGACTCATGTGCATTCTCATAATCCGTCAGGATTTTATTATTCTCTAGAATCATTTAAAACTTCGGAGCGTCCTCCAGTTTGATTCATGGACATATTCAGAGACAATCAAATGAGATGATTTCATTAATTATACAAACTAGGTTGTGTCTTACTCATCTACTTCCATTCTAGGTGAGCATTGATCGAACCTGGTGGTCTCTCCATCTTCCTTTATGGAGCCATGGCCTCAACCACACTTCCACTAAGTGTAGTTGCAACACCTTAGTCTATGGTGTATATCCCTTATTGGGGATTCGTAACCTTGCAGGTAGGTTTGCAGTTGGTATGTGTGATCTCATCACTTTAGCGACATCAGTGTACATTCTGAAATTCGATTATGTCACTTCACATTTACATTTGTGGAGTACAAGAATCAATATGAGACACAGTGGGAACACACCACGACAATTCCTGTCGTTCCCTAAGAAAATACTTTTTCTTATCTCCCCCTAACGATGGGAAGATTGTCTCATTAAAATGACAACCGACAAAACTAGTGGTAAGAGATCTCCTGCCAAAGGTTTTAAAATGCGGATAATTGTTGGAAATTCTTGTCCAACATAATCACTTAATCATTTTGATGACCCATCATAGTACGATGGAGTCTTAAGGGAACATATATAGTGCAACCAAAAATGCGTAAGAACACAAAATGTCAGGCTTATATCCAGTTACCAACTGGTACGCATAAAAGGTTGACTAATATTGGGTTCTAAAATGAATTAAGTAAATAAGCGTTAATATTGCATATTCCCCAAGCTATTAAAGGTAGGTTTGTACGCATAACCATGCCTTAGGCACCATCTGTAACCTTTAATGATAGCCTTTGCGAGACCATGGGGTATAGGATGCTCTGCATTGATCCTATTAAACATGCAATAACCATCAAGTCCTTTTGATGTACATTCACTCGCACTTACAAGGGGTGGTGAGCCCTTATATGTAAAATATGTGCTAGTAGTTTTCCAAACGCAAATTTCTTGGGAACTGTAACTAGTCCAAAATGTCAAAACATTCACCAGAGCCATAAGTCACTTTTATGGTTCGCATTCTGCATGAATATTTTTCTAAATTTCACCTTGTTTTCTTTGTAATATGGAATTTATACCATTTGCATCTTAGGATGGTCTCGATCCTGTTTTACTGAAGACTGTGTAAAATTGAGTGATATGCTTTCTTACCTAAAAGCATAATCGGAAGGGGGTTGTGCATCTAGTAATTTAGAAAACACTTATTGAGAGAGATGTCGTCACTTTGCATTCTGTCAATCTTTTTCCATTTTCGTTCACTCAAATAAAGTGATATTTGTATGAGTTCTTTCAAAACAATCATCATGTCACAACCAGAATTTCTTTATGGTTATACTCAAAGCCTGTATGAGTCAGTTTCCAACATTTCATCGTCGGAGTCAATATGGATTCAATAATCCAAATATTATAGTGAATTATATTGCACTAGACTGACTCATTCATTTCTCTAAAATATATTTCCTTCCAAATATATTAGAGACTATAAAAGATGCAATCAATTACATTCTCATCATTTTGATGTTCCACATGATATCCATTTGCACGGATTACTTGGGAATTTAACAAGGTGTGATTATCTCTTGGTACATCTAGAGATTTTGCGACGTCTTTGTTCTATCTTGAAAAAATGAGCAGTGCTGCGCTCGATAAGATAGTCAATTGGCAAGGCAAAATTCTTGTTTCCATTAAAGTTGATGTGAAAATTGGTTGCTACTATGATACACGTACACATTACATTGTATATACAAACAGTTATGACCAGGTGCATTTCCAACTCTTTTATTTATGATGGGAGCTAGCATTACATTTTAGCTGATCCCATGTTCAATTGATACCTATACTTTGGCGTCATTACTGCTGGGAAAAAAAAGAAAAAAAATACAATTTTGTCTCATGATATATAAGTCCCTTTTCACACGCTTTATATGAGTCATTACGTCTAACCCTTATTACTTCGGGTTACTTTTCATTTTCAATTTTGCTACATTTAGCTTTATTTGAGAAATTTCTTTATCTCAATAGGCCAAGAGAATCTCACTACAAATGTCAACCACTTACTTTAGGTTGAATATATTACTAAAAATAATTAATTCTCTTGTCGTCATACTTCAACATATACATGTTCGTTAGTATTATAGATGAAGTAGATAAATTGAAATTTTCTGACTCATATCATCTTTTGTGAGTTCTTCCACAAAAATTGGAATACATGTGATTTTATTTGCAACGTATCTTTTGAAAATACCGACTCTTAATAGTCGATCCAGTGGATTGCATCCCATGGAACATTTCAAATTTGGGAAGAAAATATCAAGTACACGATAATGGAGCTCAAGTACTTCTAAACCCCAAATAAATATATTGGAATTGAGTTGGTACAACCAATTGAACAAAAGACATGATTCAACATTGCCAGTACAATTTTCAAAGAACAAAGTAGCATTAGGACCAAAATTCTTAATGATCGAGATTAGTAATCATAATTTAAATTGACCATTTGTATAATGTGAACTTATCCTAAGACAACATAAACAAAACTAGGCATGTTCTAAAAATAAATAAATAGGCCTATCAAGTACTCAATGTAAAACCCACATTATAGTTACATACCTCAGACTTTGGTTCCCGCTTTACATACACATAACCAAAACTGACTTGATCGCCCGCAGCCAAAAACCAAATAGGAACAGGGGATAGCTAGGAACCAAGCTGGAAGCTGGAACAGGACAGAGTTGGACGGGGTTGGATAGGGCCTGGTTGGATCGGGACCTGGTGGATCTTGACCTGGTTGGATCGGGTCCTGGTTGGAGTCGCGAACAGAAAATTTCTGGTCACGACCACAATTTCTTCCTCCGAAGAAGAATGTATAGGGTCACGAACAGAAAACACCCCATTAGCTGATTATCAAAAAAAACGATGATTAAGGATTAGGATTAATCCCAAATTACAAACTATTAGTTAGATTAATTAATCAAAATAATTCCTGATTAGTAACCTGATTAATCAAAGTCATGAACAGTACCAAAAATAATAAATCAAAATAATTCATGATTAGAAACGATTAATCAAAATAATCCCTAATTCCTGATTAAACCAATTTTCGCCGCAGATTTAATATACCCAAAATTGAAATCACAAAACAGGGCAGATTCCAAAAATAAAATCAAAAAATTAGGGAAAAGAAAATATATATATATATATATATATTTATATTTATAGGGCAAAATAGATCTAACTTATCTGATTTGATTCCAACGGTTTCCGCATTAGCTTGACGTTAATCCGTGTAGAAAAAAAAAACAATCAATATGATATAGCTCTGTGGTATAACATCGTGCATGATAACGTGTTTTAGTGGATGGGAAAGATAAAGAGGTACAAACAGAAGGAGATTCTATACATTAGAGATCATATGTGTTACATGGATACAATCCTTTATATACAATAAGAATATAGTCATAGATACAATATTGGGCCGCACATCCATGGGCGAAAGCCCTACACCATCTCCCTTTTTCGGGTGAGACTCATCAATGGCACTAGGGACAGACTGATATATTACCTCCGTCTTTTAAAAAATACTACCTCAGTTCCATAAAAAGTGAGTCTTTCACTTTTTTAATTTTGCATTTTTTTTGGTAAAAATAAAAAAGAAAAAGATTCACTTTTGTAAGGACATGAGAGTATATGTTACACAGAGTTGATTGTGAGTCTTTTTCCATTCTTTTTTGTTATATGACTCAGCTAGTTTATTACTCATATATGCGCACAATTTAGAAGATTTTCGGACTAATCCTAACTTTGTCTAAGTAGTATTTACATTTTCGGTACGTCTATTATCTTCACGAGTATATGTAGACATTGAGATGTACACGAGTTAGATTGGGAATGTTCATATATGTTGTTAGAGCATCGCTCGGTCAAAATCACAAGTTTTGGTATGTCAATCTTGTTGTTAAATTTAAATGACCAAAACTACATCCTGATTTATAGCCAACTGGAGTCATTCTCGGACTAGAAATGGAGCATCGTAGCTGAGTATCAGAATTCACCAATCGGCCTTGAAGAATGAAGATTGTAGAACAACGACGTCAATGGAAAATTCATCAAGAAAGGTATGTGAAGAATGATTATCCTATTTACTCATATTATCAACATTTCGTATGGCTTTAGTATTATGGTGAACATTGCAAAGAAGAACTCAAGCAATAAGGAGTAGTCATGTTAGTTCTTATGTTCACAAACTGTTTTGCGTAGTTTGCAAACTTGAACTTATAAATTAAAAGACTTGATGAATTAAATCACAATTAACTCACACACACAAATTGATTTTGTCAGTTCGTGAACTGGTCGATTTTTAAATGTTCGCATGACCTCTACAGGTGAGATATAACACACTTCAGGCCATGGATTTAGCAAAACGTACCAATAGGTGAGGAATGGGGCAATTGTTCCTTAGGGAAAGATGTTCGTCTATGTCTCTACTACAACATACCAAAGGGCACATCAATTGGACGTACGAGTTGAGAGATATGACCTCTACACTCAGGTCCATGGAATCTGAAAATTTTCACGGGATTACACATTACGAATGTGCACGCGTCATAGACTGGCCTAGACAACTCCAAATTGAATGATTATTTTTGCATATGATACTTCAGTCTCTTAGGTTCAAAAGTTTGGGTCAAACATCGAATTCCGACATCGTATAAAGTTTCAAAAACATCCATAGTGGACGATGTTCAAGAAGAAATTTCTAAACAGGATTCATAGCACTCACAGTCGATCGACGTCCACTTAGGTATTTTCACAAAGTCCTTAAACCTCGATATTTCCACCTTTCTAGAAATAGGAAAGAATAAAGAGAAGGAACAAAGATAAGAGCATACCAATATCGGGATTGACAGTTTGCCGACTAGTCACAGTCAAAGAGTCATGTGACCTGGTTACTCCCTAATCAAGGTTAATCGTCCATCATACATGATATTGCACGTCCTCCATGACGGCTCCAGAAGTTTGATATTTTCATGAATGGACAATTCACGAACATAAGACTAGTGCATCGAACATAAAAGTCAGAGCATAAATGGAGTAATAACATCAAGGTTCTTTATAAAGCATTCAAGATACGACCAAATGGTCTAAAAACCTAAAAAAGACGTTTTGCAACAAGCTCGTCTAATGCAATTTTACACTGTCCTGCACAAAGTGATGATCTGGGAGCAATTAGTGAAGAATATAGAGATGGGTCACATGTCATTATCTTTTTATTTAGGTCCTCTACGACGTATCCAAAATTCACAATAATTGGATGAACGAGCTAAGAGATGTGGGAAAAACGTTACTACATGACAAATGAAAAGTTTTTTGAAGACTTCATCAATTTCGACCACCAAACGTGCTCAAAACTCAAAAAAATTCTTCAAAACATTTAGGAAATTTCCTGAAAATCAAAAAATTGGGGTAGATCATCAAAAATGGACATCGTATGAAGATTTTAATATATTTTTAACAAATACCTAATATCTGAATTTTTTGATGACAAAGTATGACGAAATTCCTCATTCATCCACATGGATCTTCATCCATTCAACCATCAAGTGACGAGTTCTATCAAGATGAAGACTTATTTGGGTACTCCATAAACCATTTGGGGAGTTAAAGCAACAGACGAAAGTAATTTCACTTCAATTGATGATACATAATGATGCTTCGAAGACTAACCACATGGTGGAACAAGGATTTTCTCTTTCGAGCAGCGTACCACTAGTGCTAAGCCCACCAAAGTGGTCATTCCACCACCAAAATCAGTGGTACTTCATCAATTTATGTCTTCCAAACGAAGCTCTATCGTACTGCCAGGATCACCATTCAAATCATTGCTCGTATGTAACATCACCGGAGCAAGTCAAGGATTCTGGTAACATCTTATTTCGTTTATAATTAGTAAAATCACCATGTAGTGCTTACTACGAAACATGACTGTCCCTTACTATGCAGGGGATTTAATGTTGATGGTGGATTTTTGATGAAGGATAAAATTGTAAAATTATAATTTTGTATATTTCTGACCTAGCTTCAGCCGAATATATGAAATTCATATTTTTGGTTTAGACATGAAAGCTCATGTCATGACGATCTCTGACTTAGTGTGTAGTCTCTTCGGAGCATGCATGAATATGTAATTATTGAAGTCTCTCAGCTGAGCAATTGCAATTGATATTGAGCAATTTAAGTATATACAATGCAATTGCAGTATCCACATTTCGTCTTTTATACTGAGTAATTTCAGTATAAGTTGTGCAATTGCGGTCTGTATATGATCAAAAATGATTGGACGACTCCTGGATGGATTGACCACTAATACAGAGCAATAACGTCTTCAGGATGTCGCAAATGTTCCCTGACTATATAGAATATATTTTCAGAATGAGTATGACGCTTCTACCATCTCATATCTCGGTTCTCGAATAAATATAATGCTCCTAGAAAGATTGCCTGCTAGTATGGAGCTATCAATTAATTTCTAGTGCAGTATTCATCAATTGAATTCCTAAAAAAATATTCTATTTTTCACCATAATATTTTATTACATCAATTCACGGATCTTTCAGCTGAATTTCATGGATTAGTAATAAATATGCACCTTTCGGGCATATGGGTCACCACTGAGTGAGCTCCAAGAAAATGGTGAGGATATGGAGAGCTAAGCAAAAAAGGAAAGAAAAAAAATAAAAATAAAATAAAAACGGTATCGGGCCATGCCGTGGCCTGTCCCACACCTCTCCACTTCTTTATTTTACACTATTATTGCATAATCTTGACTCCCTCATTCGAAATCCTCGGTTCTCCATATTTTGTCAAATATTGCTCAATTCACCATAAGGTCTACAAACAAATGGTCCCACGACCATTAGGTCTTTTTCACCAATAAATATTAAAGTATCATTATTTTAATATTTTTAAATATTGTCGCTTGAGGAAAAACCCTACTTGCTCATTCATCCACGATGAGAAATCTGAGTAAGTCGTGTTGGCAGTTGAAGGTGTAAGTGAAATAGTGGATGAACAATCGACCAAGTCTCCCACGCAATATGGAATCGGTTCAACCAGGATTCCCGCTTCCTCAACCGCCACCTTACTAGAGATCAATGTGTTAACTACTTCTGCAATAAATAGGTTTATGAACCTAGGATTGATAAGACAACAAAAACTCTCTCAATCGAACTTAATTAAACATATCTCAATCAATCTGATCAGGATTTACCTATAGTTCATCAAATTTTCAGAAATCTCTAATATGGATAATTCAACACATCCACAATCTATCGATCGTCATTGACATCGCATAATTCTCAACTTCCCTCCTACATTTTAACCCTCACCCCTCTTTGTGACCGAATTTACTATGGAACGACCATTGTCTTGGTTTAGGCCGGAGTCATACAGATTGATCTCTCGAACTCCAAGTACTCCCTTGTGGTATCTCTGTTAAAGGTTTAGTCAATTTACTTAATTGAGTATCCTCCTTATGCACAACTCTCCACTTTTCCTCAAAAAATAGCAAATCGTGTTTTACCCATCAACAATAACACATGAAACAAAAGGATGTTTTATGTTGTTACTATTATCTAACGTATGAAACAAGAAATACTAATTTAACATTTAGTTGAGAAGCTATAAATCTAAATTCCAATAATTTAAAAAGGTGTTGCGAATGAAACCACCATGCCACATATTTCCTTTTGATATTCAACACATGATTAATATCAAGTATACAGCAAATAGTACATTAGCAAATAAAATCAAAACGAAAGATATGATCATTTTTAATATATCCAATAATTCCCCTACAAAACATCTTTCACATTCCAATTTCCAAAAAATCAACTCACCTATATATTTTCAGTCGTTGAAAAAACGTATTCCAACACGAACTATAACCATTTCAACCGAGACAAACCCTATTCTACGTTTGTTCACTATTTATAATTATTTAATCTAAAACACTAATTGTGATGATAATTTATCCCCGATTAGAAAAGTTAAAGGATAATATGCAATAGACACCAAAAAAAATATATAACCATTTATGAAGTATGATTAAAGCTCAAAGAAAATTAAAACGAAAGAAACTTTTTTAACATGTAACATTTGCAATATAAGTGGCATCTTTCATCATTTATTCAGAGAAATATAGCTTACAATTTATATTTTTTGATTTTAACTGGGCAAGAACCTTGCACGACATTTTTCATTGTCGGAGATACTAGATCATTTCCTTGCTGAGCTTGGTTACTTGAGATTTAATATGCACAAGCTTCATGTCAGATACCTCAAATCAATTTAGCAAATTTACTTGTCTGAATTTATTATCCAAAATCTTAAAACTTCAATCCTTTCTTGTGCCCATCAGTCCTGATTGTGTCACGGTCATCTAACACACCAACCATAATATGCAACTCTAATTTTATTTATCAGTTCTGCAAGACGAGGAACACCAATGATACATTCAACTAAGTTAGTGCTTTATTTATAGTTCTGGCTTCAGTTTCGCTCAGTAGTGCAAGTAAAGTTAGTAAAATAAATTTACATAACCATTATCTAGTGAAGAAAACAAAAGATATAGGAAAATATTTACTATATTTTGATTTAGATACTCAACAAAGCTACTAATTAAGACATATTACACATCATTATTAACTGCGGCACATTGACTGATGGGTGAATACCAGATATCAAAGCAATTACCGAGATGGGTAACCGAACATTTCTTTATTGTCATCCGGGTTAGCTTCAAACATTAGATTTATATAAATCCACAACTGCAAATGGAAAGAATAAAGATAACAACTCATAAAATGTAACGATTATTTCAAAAACATGATAAGTTTAGCTACTTGTCTCAGCTTAGTAGTTACAATGAACTTCCTACTTAGAAACTTAAGGGCGAACCCCTTAATAATTGGAACTTTCAAGCAAGCAATTAGTGGCCTTGATCAGTTTCACACCTTCGATCCTAAAAATCTAGCTAGGGAACTTCGAATATGAAGGTTTAAGTAAACTTGCATCAAATTGTAAATATTTTGTAGTATACAAAATTAGTGACCACTACTAAAAAGTCCAAAGAGAAGTACGATATATACCTTGACCATCTGCAATTATATTTTCATTATCCATTCGCAGCAAAGCTCTTATCATTTGTTCCAAAAGGGCCTTCCCAATTCCTGGACCTAAAACAAACAAAAACACGTCTTTACCTAATAAGATAAACTGACGTTGACGCTGAAATGATACATCAAGATATGAGTGAACTATTTCTTAAAGTTTCTAGTCTAGAGAGACATATCAGAAGTGCATACCCATACATGGTATTGAGGATCGACGAGGACATCTCAAATTGTGGCATTGAAGGCATGATTGATGTAGCACGAGCAACCCCAATAATCTCCACTTTATCATCCCCTATGTCAAATAACTTCGCCAATTATAATAATATGTTCATATTTACTCTTTATTTAAATAGTATAGGTCAAAGCTAAATATTACAATGAAAGAACACGTGTAAACTTCTATTCACATAACTAAGTAGCAAGTACATGCATGTGGAAATTTCTTTATGGAATGCAAAGTAACAACCATGTAACTATTTTTCAGAGCTACAACTACTTTGGATAGTGGTCTCGAAGGCTAACCTACCTTTTAATTCAACGAGAAGTTACCCATCAGAGATCAAGATAAACAAAAAGATACATGAAAAAAATACGTGGGGTTCATAAATGGGGACTATAATTTATCATTGTTATTTAGATCGAATAAACAATAGTTACAGAAGTTATCATCATTAAAAATTCAACTCATATATATGTCTAGATAAGGCATTATCTTTGTATAACTTCACATACAGATTACAAACAAATAAAAGAAAAATGGTTTATGTATCAAGCTAGCTTTAACAATGTAACAGTGAAGGGTTGAAACAAACACACATTTTATGTTTTGATATTCGTTTAAAATTTACATGTTTTCAATTGGTTATCCAATTTCCTCAACTAGTTTCTTTATAAATTGGTTATCCAATTCTGTTTATCTCGTTATCATAATGACCACAACGAGCGTTTGTTTCTTTCTTTCTGAGACCACAATCGCAAGCACATTATCACTAACATGATTACCAAGAGGAAATATTCACGCTGAACATGTTATTCTAGTAACTTAAACTTATAAAGCAAAATTTATAATAGTATATACTTGTTGTTTCTCAAAAATATTCATCAAATTCTGAATATGTCTTTCCATCTCCGGTAATTGCATCGCATTCTTGGTACATAAGCAACAAATATATCCTCTTAAAAAAAATTAGATAAGAAAATAAAAATAAAAAATATTATCATCGTGCTAACTATTTTTTTTGTATGTTCATCTTTCAATTTCTCCATCACTTTATTTTGCAACTTGAGTTTTTCATCTCGATATGTCACGTGTGACTTAAGGTATTCATACAATAAGCATTGAGTTAATATCCTAATTGTTCATGCATCAGATAACAATAACTTTTTGATCGATCAACTTCCAACAGTTTCAGAGAATTTTTTGACTTGATTCTGAAATTTCCACGGAGACAATATTTTTCAAAAGGATCCCCAACTTGAGCAACTTGAGTACCCCAATCTCAGATAAAAGCGAGAGAACAATAATACCATTTGGGTAAATCTTCTTCAAGAATGAGAGGTGATAAACCAAAGTATCGACTTGAAATTAGTTTCCAAGTCTGTCAATCCTTTCAGTGCTACTTATTCCATCTCCTGTGTGGTTTTTTAGGAACCCTAGGAGTGATTCAACCTCACTAGCTTCTAGAGGAGCAAGCATATTTTTTCCAACCCATACCAATTTCCAATACTTGGATTGATTCATAATATCTTTCATTAGTTTAGGAGATGGGTCATTGTTACAGTTTTCTAGATTCTTCTATATCTTATCAGTCATTATTGAACTGGCAGTTTTGGTAAGCAAACAATTTAACTTGGCACCCTTATCCCACGAAGGCCACCAGGCTTTGGTCACATGCAAGGCTTCAAAGATTGTCTGAAGGTAATATGTGATAGTCGGAATCTATTATCTAGTAATAGGAAGATTAAATATCAAAATTGTTGCATATATGCCTTGCTGCTCCAAATCGTCAACTGGTGCTAAAGAAATGTCATATATGTGTTTTTTTTAAGAAAAACTCATCTATGAGATTGGTTCGGTTGCAGTGAAGTTTTGTCGAGAAGAACCCATCTCTTTGAATTTATTTGTATGTATACTATAGTTACGCATCGATTAAATTTCGTAAAAGTTACAACTCTCCATTTGAATGCAATGCGGTGGTCCATTTCATTCATTGAATTATGACTGAAGTTATGACTCTTTGTTTCGGTTTTGGTATTTTCTTAATTCACAATAGTTTTATGTTATAACTCTTCATTTCAAACCCGTTTTTATGTTTGACTAGTTATTTATTAGCATTAAGTTGTGACTCTTCACTAAAACAGATGTGTAAGTAAGTTTAAACCGATTCATTCTCCAGTCATAGTTCACATTTCAGTAAAATTAAATGAATGTGTAAGTTCATTGCCAATAATTTCACTACATAAATAATTATATAAACAACACAAAAGACTTGCTTAAAATAAAAGACATCATCCTAAAAAGGTAAACCTTATAATGAGGTACGCAATAACCTGCAGTTCTTGATAACACAAGGTTGTAATAAACCAAAGTAATCCAATATCATAGTGCAAACTTATTAGTGCTTAACACATGAAACAAAATGATATGTTCTGTTATTCCTAGCACCTTACACATGAAACAAACAACACGTATTGCATTTAAGGTTTAGTTGAGAAGCTGGAAATCTAAATTCTAATAATTGGAAAAGTTGTGGGAAAGAAAACACACATGCCTAGTAATTCCTTTTAATATCCCGTGCAATATTCTGCATGTAAATAACAAGTGTACACCAAATAATAACATAGTAAACAAAAAATTTAAAATGAATGATATAATCATGTTTAATTTTCCACTACGCATAACAAATAATTATAGAAAAAACATAAAAATATGATTTTCTTAAAATAAATGAAATTAACAATAGTGTGCAGTGTTTGACAGCTCAAAGTTGCAATAAAACAAAGTAAACCAATATCAGAGTGCAAACTTATCAGTATTTTACACATGAAACAAAATGATATTTTCTGTTGTGACTAATATCTAACACATAGAACAAGCAACATTACATTTAACCTTTAATTAAGAATCTAGATATCCAAATTCGTATAATTTGAAAAGGTATGGCAAAGGAAACACCACTATGCTCCTTATTTTGTTTTGGTGTTACGTACATGGCTTTGCATGTAAATAACAAGCGTACACCAAATAGTAACATAATAATAATATAATAATAATAAATCAAAATGAAATATATAATCATGTTGGGTATTCCCATTTGCTACAGCATTACTCGGTTGAACTCACAAAGCGTTGGTATATATGTCAAGTCTGGTTGTCAAGTTTTCGAAAACTCGGAGCCGCTTGATTTGATTACTAAAGTCAACTTCATTTGGTTATACTAGGAACATAGAAATGTTGATACTTTTTATTTTCACTCTCGAAGAACCTGAAGACACATCGAAGAAAATGAAGACATCATCCTTCCGCTTGAGGTCAATAACTACGGACTTGACTTGTTACATTTCTATATTTTGTACTTTTAAGTCAATATTTATTGAAAATATAACACATGAAGTGAATTTTATTATAGTGAATTTAGTATACGTGATTTGTCCATTATACTACGATCAAAGTATCATTAAGGAATGATATACTTGTTTTTTCTACAACTTGAGTATATAGAGCTAAGAAGTATAGATTATCTATGGACTACGTGTTATCGACACTGCACTAATTGGAACTTCCTTTTGAATCCGGATAACATGCACCATTTCTAAAGAGACATAAAGGATCCATAGCAAGTGTTACCTTAGAATTATGTTTGAAAGCAATTCCAATTACATGGTTAAAGGAAGTAGACTTAACTTGTTTCGCTGTGGAAAAGGTGATTCAAGGTCAAATCTAGGATGGATCCCAATTTAGTATTTAATTTAGGACCGACCCCAATAATATAATCTAGATCCCAAGTCAGGATCTAATCCAGAACCGATTCTGATAAAGTCTAGTTAAACTTTACACTTTCGATATGTCTATTATCTTCGAGTTTCTGCAGACGCTGAGGTGTGCACGGGTTGGTCTGGAGATGTTCATAAATGTTGACATAATGAATTGAAAAATGTGTTAAACTCTAATATATTAATGTTCAAGAATATTCCTTTGGTACTGAAGGAAAGATCCTGGAAATGATTTTTCAATATCTACTTAGGTATCGAAATTATATGCTTACCATGTCCCATAAGTTTGCAAATCTCTAGTGAAATGATGAGGGTACCCAAGTACACCACAATTTTTTCGTATCAACTTATAAGTCTGACACCTTGAGAGATCGTTTGTGGACAAAGTCGAGACAAAACGACAACAAGGTATACACTTGATAATAGTTACGATATAAAACCTATATACTATAGGATCACTATCAAGTGTCTTGGACTAACATATAAGTGTATTTACTTTTCACAAGTCAATGTCATTGGTAAGTTTAGATACTCTTTCCTTTTCAGAACATAGTGAGAGTTCGTTTTTCACAAGTCGTCTATTCAATTTTTCTTTATCACTCATATAACTTAATCTGATTTGATCAAGAGATGATTTTATTCCTTTGATCTCAGATTCCAAGGACTGAATCTTTTTATCTTGATAAAGAAGTTTTTGTGAAAATCTTTAGGAATGAACTCTTATTGTGTATCTAAAGTTGGAACTAAATCAGGATTGTAGATCTCTGCAATAGTTGCAATACAATCTGTCTTATAGTCTTGATCGTTCTCATCAGGAGAATAGTCGAGAGTTGCAGTATATGCATTTCTTTTCCCTCGAATATCTATGTAGGACAGTTTGGAGATATATGAATAAATCCTTGGTATTTATAGCATTGAGGAATATTATCATCATCATCCCATGTATACTTTAACTTAGAGGTAGAAGAATGATTCCTTCTTGATACAAAGTGATTTATCTTTTGTTGTCTCAATAATTTCTCGAATTACTGAGTAACAAGAGATAAATGATGATTTAATTCAGCATTTTATTCATCATCTAGAGCTACATGATCTTTGGAGTTTCCCGGACTGGAAGTCATCGGAATTGCAATGGATTTGAATATCGTGCTTGTGTTATTTTCCCTTTTTGACATAAACTCCTGATCAAAAATCTTTAATTTCCTAACAAGAGTACTTCTTTATAAGGAGGAAAGATCATTAGCTTCAATGATAGCATGTTTCTTATACTCGTATCTAGATGGTAAGAATTTGAGAATCTTGCATACTATATCTTTTTAAGAAATAGTCTTTCAAAAAGAGAAAGAAACATTGACAATCTCAGAGAGCTTAACATGAGACTCTTCAAAAGTATTGTTATCATCCATACAAAGATTTTCCCAATCAGAAGTGCGGGTTTGCATTTTAGCTTCCTTTTCTGAAGTATTTCCTTCGAATACGGTTTAAAGATTATTCCACGCTTTCTTAGAAGTTTGACATGTAGAGACATGATGTTGTAGATCTCGGCTTACAAATAGTTAGTTCCGTTAAATCTTGACGGTACTTTAACGGAAATCGATTCATGTGAACTCGAATTCATATCTTATAGGTTGGATCACACCAAACATGGATTGTTAGATCTTTTCGTGTTTGCCTACTCTTATACCAATTGAAATGACGAGGGTACCAAATTACACCACAATCTTTTCATATCAACCTATAAGTCTGATACCTTGAGTGATTGTCTATGGACAAATTATAGACAATGCTACAACAAGGTATACAATTGATAATAGTTACGGTACAAAACCGATATACTATAGGATCACTATCAAGTGTCTTGGATTAACGTACAAGTGTATTTACTTTTAATTATAATTGTGGAAAGTAAAAGTAAAATTAAATCACACAACAAGATTTTGTTAACGAGGAAACCGTAAATGTAGAAAAACCGCTGGACCTAGTCCAGTTTTGAATACTCTCATACTTAAGCCGCTATACAAAGAAAAAATCCAACTTCGTATAGTTGAGACAAAATAATCTACCCCTAGTTACTTAGTTCCCTTAGTATCCCTGTGCCTACAACCGTCTGTCCAACACACGTGAATCCCAAGACAGAAATCACTATCTTGAGTTGCTTTACCTATGTAAGGATTTCAACACTCAAATCCTTTTGATCGTCTTCTAAACAGTAAAAGAACAAATCTGTTTGGTAACTACTCTATCAATCTTTAAGAATAAATATATGTTGAGCTCTTGAGAAAGGTTATTCCGTCTTACAAGTAAACTCCTTTGACGCGTTAGATCGGTCAAGATCTTATTACCAAAGTAATTAGATCTATATTCGCAATCAATCTAAATAGATCTCAAAAGAAAACTACAAAGAGATGCCAGTCTATACAACTAGATTATCACAAGTTTGTCAAAGATAAACAAGATCTAGTTGGATCACAGACGATCAAGATGTATGCCCGAAGTAATATCACAAGATAAAAAACCAATCAGAAAAATCTTTATGTCTTTAAATCTTCAATTGTATTCAATTGTATTGCACATCAAACTTGATTCCACTTATGATCGATCATGCACAGAAAGGAGTCTGTTAACAATGGATGATCATAAGTTGTCTTCAGATCTAAAAACAATTTTGGAGATCCCATCGATACTTTAATCTAGTTTGAGTGACCTTATGTCAGAAGAGAAGGATTTCAATAATAATAAAACTAGGTGCAATCAAAGTTTCAACAACCGCTATTCAATCAAATCAATAATCAAAAATTAAAATAACAATGCAATTATCTAGTTTCCCACCAACGGTACTTTCTAGAGGTTCTTAATCTCACAGAAGTCTGTAAACGAGCGGACGTAAGAGATTCCGCCTAATTAGGGTACTTTCCTCTCCGGTGTAGTATTAGAAGTAACATTAGTAGTCGTCTCCACCGGAAACAACAAAAAGATGAAGTTTGCCTGACTAAGGATGGTTTGCAAGAATAACAAACTTCACTATTTATAGACCAAGGTTGTTTGGACAACAAGGAAATTCCAAAACCGAAAGATTCTCAAGATATGCAATACCTAATTTCGGTTTTCATATTCCCAACTAATATCCAACATGTAATTCTGAAATCTCTCTTTATAAAATATATAATATTAGTTTAGAACTTAACTAATATAGTTTTTCTAGAGATATGTTTTGATTGCTGGAAAATCAAAAATATATAATTCGAAAATCTTAATTAAAAGATTCTCCAATATTTTGGTTTGGGATCACCTTGAGTATCAAGGAATATCTTTAAACAATCAATGATAAGAATTATGCACATGTTCAAATTATGTCGACATCTTGAACTTTCCTATCTAGCAAACCCTAATTTCAAACTCACACAAACCCTAAAGTAATATGTGAATATTGGAAATTGGTTTCGCTCTTGGGACCGGTTCTACCATGGCTCCTAACATAGGTTAAGATCGGTTCTACCAAGTCTCCAAATATAGCTAGGGATCGGTTCTACCATGATTCCCAAAAAAACAAAATCTAGGATCGGTTCTACCAAGTATCCCAATATAGGTAGGGATCGTTTCTACCATGATTCTCAATATAAGTTAAGATCAGTTCTACCTGAATTCCCTCCTTGGGTTCGAATTGGTCATCCAACATATCTTCATATAAAACCAGACCAAAACACCTATTAATTTCCTTTCGATTACAAAACAAGTTCAAATATATACTTCCTTAAACCAATGTAATAAAACATGGTTTCCTAGGATGAAATCACACCTATATCCAATACACGATCGAGTAGCAAGTTACATATATTATTTCGATGTCGTATTTACGACGTTCAAAAGATAAACGTTATACTTCATAATTTAATATACTTCCTTGACACTTTGATCATACTAATATGAACAAGTCTAATACTAGAGTATCATATATATAACCTCGCATGTTATGTTTTCAATCTTAAACGACTTGAAAGAAATGATAGGAATGGAAAAAGTCAAGTCAATATTACTAACCTCAAGTGGAAGGTCGATGTCTTCGTTGTATGCATTACGCCTTCAAGTTCTTCAGGTCTTCAGAGTAATACTTGTATGTCTCAACATTCCTAGACTCTCTAGTCTAACCTAAATGAAGTTCACTTTGGTAGTTTTAATCAAGCGACTCTAATTGAGTTTTGGTACCAATATGACAACCAACCTTGACATACTAACGCATGGTGGGTTCAACCGAGCAATGCTCTAACATATAGTTTTCATATTAGTAAAGGACATGGATTTGTGCTAGATAATATTAGTTGTCATCTATGATGGATATCAGTTTAAAAGTTGGAATATAATTGGTATTCGCTGGTTCGAAAATAAATATATATGCCATATCTTAAGGATTCCGAATTAGTAATGTGTTTTCTTCCAAAAAAGATTTGGTCTAAATACGTGAGTCTTACACTCTTACAAACTCATCCCCTGATTTATCGTGTGGGAAGCCAACTTCTTAAGAGATATGAGTAATATAGTTAGATGAAATATCTTGTGTTGCGTTTGTTTAATGTCTTCTTTGGGATCAAGAATCTTTTAGTAGTACCGTTGATGGGAAATTAAATCTTATTGTTTTTAATTTTTCGATTTATTACTTATTTGATTAAGAACTAACAGTATAATTATCCTTCATATATCAAACTTGTTTATTCTATGGCATTTCTCTTCCGATATAAGGCCTCTCAAGTTTGGTTGAGCATTTGACTGTTACATATCTAGGGATTCCAGATTTATAGATAAAATTGTTATCAATCTACGTTAACAGGCTCAATTTTGTTTGAGTTGATAAATAGTATAATCAAATTGTTTGCAACGATTACTTTGAAGATTAAAGATTGAAGGCTTGAAGACTTTTTTTTTTTTTTTTTTGGTTTTGGTTTCTGATTTTCGTGATTCTTTTTGCACAGTTTATTCTATAGTATCTAACAAGATGTTTATTTCGATAAACATAAGACTTATCGAAAGATCGAATAATCTGCCTAGTTGCTTGGATAGAATTTGTTCACTGAGATTGATTATTCCGATAATCATTTTCTTGGTTTGATCTTTGACCAAAGAAGTGTATGTTAATTAAAAAAAGATCATTTACTCTATTTTATCTCTGATCTAAATATTTACCTGGGAGATTGATAAGCGAATTGATTGCTGAAACAAATTTAGTCATTTGTTGTTTTGGGTTACGATCAGAAGGAGTTAAGAAGGGAAGTCTTCATAGTGGTGAAGCAACTTAACATAACCGACTCTATCTTGGGATTCACGTGTGTAAGCTAGATATATTGTGGTCACAAGAATACTGAAGGAACCGAGTAACGAAAGTGTGTTTACTTGGTCTCAACTATACGAAGTTGTGGTAGTGAATTTGTTTAACCACTTAATTCTGAAAGTTTTCATAATTGGATTAGGTCCTGTGGTTTTTCTGCCATACAGTTTTTCGCGCTAGACAAATCTTATGTGTCATGTCATTATTTTACTTTTCGCATTCCAATTATTGTTATAGTTAAGTAATTTCACTTGTATGCTAATCCACTTGGTAACCATCTCATAGTTAGTTTGGTTTTGAACTCAGATTATTTACCATGTACACCTTGTTGAAATAATATTTTGACAGTTATTGTTTTTGTAAGATTATAGAAGATGTGTCTGCATAGGTTAATACCGAAAAGATTGTGGTGTACTTGATACCCTCTTCATTTCAATTGGTATCAGAACAACGTACTAAGAAGGTTTGTTAGAGCATTGCTCGGATGAAGCCACCAAAAGTTCGTATGTCAAATTTGGTTGTCATATTTTTGTTCCAAAACTTGAAGCTACTTGATTGGATTACTAGAGTTAACTTTGTTAGGATAAACCGCAGTAATGTTGAGACTTTATCTTGCTACTCATGTAGAACATGGAGACTTATCGGCATTAACAAACACATCATCCTTCATTTCGAGGTTACTAACAACATACTTGACTTGTTTCATTTCTATATTTATTATTTCAAGTCATTATTCATTGAAAACATAAAATACAAAGTAAAGTTTGTTTATTTCTCTCTTTCATATAACTAGAGTATATGGAGTTACAAAGTATAGTTTATCTATAAAATTCGTAAATTTACATTACACTAATTGGTAACTTGTTATTATTCAGTGTATTGAACTTCCGGGTGGATTCAACCCTTGGGATCATGATTGGAAGTAATATCATAAACATAATTAAAGAAAGTAGACTTGCAAACATTGTTTCGTATTTGAAAGAGAATTCACGACCGATCCTGATAGGATTCAAATCCATTTGTATTTTTTCAATATGTTTGTTATCTTTGGTTTTCTGCAAACATGGATGGAACTTGGAATGTTCACGTGATGTCGATATAGTGATTTGAACATGTACTAAACTCATGTATCTTAATGTTCAGGTAGTTTCCTTTGGTTCTCAAGGAAAAATCTTAATGTGTGCTAGCTAATATTAGTTGTCAACTAAGAGTGATTTCGATTTATTAGTTGGAATGCAGTTGGTATTTGTCAAATTCAGAAATAACATTCATTGTATATCTTCGTAATTGATTATACATTGTTTCCAAACAAGTCTTGATCATAACACTAAAAATAGTTGAGTTTATATTAGGGGTGGGACTTGGGTTGGGTTAACCCGTCCAACCCGAACGCTGAACAGGCACGAGCAATGTAATTCAAAATGTTGGTCAGGCATGTCCAAAAATCTTACCAACCCAAACTAATTTGGGCGGGCATGGGCACAAATACATACCTATGAAGGATTTGTAGTCCATTCTTCACTTGATTTCTTGTATTATAAAGACACACAAAGAGTTCATATTTTGTATTTCAGAGAGAAAAAGAAATCAAAATGTTATCACGCGTTAGATGGATCATCTTGTTTGTTTTTGGCTGACTCGGGTCTGAATCTGACTTAGCTCAAGTCAGATATCACCTCGTTTGTTTTTTTATTTTCTGTTTTGAGGTCTGGTTCTCTTAACAAGCTAAGATTCATGTTGGTATTTTAGCTAAGTCTTAAGATTAGTGCAATTATTTCCTCTTGGGACAGAAATTGAGTTCGTTACTCTTATAACCCGTTCGGTTGGGAGAATTGGAAATCTAAGAATTCAATTATGAGGTAATCCAATTCTTGAATTGGATTCCAAAGAATGCAATTCAAATCCTAAAAATTCATGTTCGGTTGAGGTAATTCAATTATCTTTGTTTTTATCCTGGAATCCAATTCCATAACACTATGGGACCAATGCAATGGAATTCTACTATTTTGGAGAGAATTGGATACCTAGTAATCAAAATTCTTAATTACAAAAAGTTCATTTGCATCGTTCGCTTCAAGGAATTGGGTGCATTCCCCGGAATCCAATTCCTTGAAACGAACATGCTATTAGAACATTCATATTTTGTTGAAACTCTTTTGTAAGTGAATTCTGATGTATTTGAGTTGGGTACAAATCTAATTCCTTAGCACATATCTGACCAGTTTTCATGACCCTATTATTTAATTTTTATTCTTAAAATGAGTCGAGTTTTCTAGGAGTTCAGACTTCAGCCCGAACCAGAAAGGTGCACTAGAAGAATTTCAAAATGAGTTACTCGGGCCCTGGGAAACTGAACCAGAAACGTGCACTAGAAGAATCAACATGGAGAGTAGAATCCGAAATCAGTGCCTTACTCCTAGCTGGTTTCCTTAGAGCATCTCCAACAGAGGGTAGATTTATTTATTTTTAGTGACACATAGGATTTTAGATCCCCGGTTGACATAAATTCATCTCAAACAGTAGGGTCCTACAAGTTAGGAGGGACCAATTATTAAATATGAAGGTGTTCAAGAAAGTGTTATCTACACCTCTGGTTGCACCTCCACGTCATGTTTTTAACTATTTTTCTTTTAATTTTAAGGGTCAAAATTCTCACTGTTGGAGATGGTATTCTATATATGAGGTCCTATACTTACTCTATGTATAGACCCCATAAATAAAAGGACTAAATTAAAAACCTACATAAGATTTTTTGCACCTTCTCTTGGAGATGCTCTTACTCCAACATAGGGTGATAGTTTTATTTTCTTGTGACACATAGGGTTTTAGACCCTCATTTAAGTTAAATTCATCTCCAACAGTAGGTCCTACGAAATAGGAAGGATGTCAAAATAAATACAAAAGTCTTAGAGAAAGTCTTATCTACACCTTCGAAATGAGCTCCATGTCATGGAATTAAGTGTTTGGCCCTCTTCTCTCTCTCTCTTATTCAAATAGCCTTTGGTTTAAAACTCAATTTTAAAAAAATTAACCCATTTTATTGAAATGACCCTTAAAATAGAAGGAGGGTCATTTGGATAAAGATGTTTGATGATGTTATCAAATGATAAACTATATCATTTAAGGGTATAATCGTCATGCCAACTTAAACATAACATGTCTCACAAATCATACGTAAGAATTCGACAAATTTTATATATTTGGAAAGCTTTTTGAAAGATCTACACAACGAGCGTAAATACAACTATCAAATTTTCATTTCATGAAATTTTTTATTCTCTAAATAATTTTTACATTTTTTTTCATATTTTATGGTGTGCAGACAATATACACACTGATTTTATGTGCAGGATATACACACTGATTTCTGTACATAATTTTTAAAATTTTCTTCATATTTTATAGTGTGCAGGCAATATGCACACAAATTTTTGTAAATATTTTTTTTAAATTTTCTTCATATATTAAAGTGTGCAGGCAATATGCACACCGATTTTATGTGCAGCCAATATGCACACCGGTTATTAATATTCCAGGGCCACTGGAATAACTTACAATTTTATTAAATAACCGTGGGGCCAAAAGTGTAAGACCCATAATTTCTAGGGTCATAAGAATAAATTTCTCTATTTTTAATTATTACTTTTAAATAAATTTTCTAAATCAATAGGAAAAAGGGAACCATTTTTATTCTTATCAAAAAAAACAAATCCTAAAACTAAAACCCCCACCATTGGAGATGGTTCATTAGCAAAACATTGTTATTTTTGGCACCTGTATAAAATCACATAAATAAGGATCTAAATAAAAATTCCACATGGAATTTTTAACACCCACTATCGGAGATGCTGTTAATTGCACTTCACCTTGTTTTGGAAGCTGTAGAGAGAGAACAATTAGCCTATAAAATCTTGTTTGGCTTATGTCGGGCAATGTTGTTGGGAAGTGTAAAAAAATGTTCTGGAGGAAAAAAAGATGGGACTCCGGCAGTAATAATTAGTTGTTAAAAAAACCTATATCCCTCTTCCCCTATCGAGGGATACTAATTGGTTGGGTCTATATGTAACATAAAAAAGAAAGAAAAAAAAATGCCAACCGAGTCAAAAAAAAAAAAAAAAGTTGTTACAATGGTGTTTCCTGGTTTTACAACCAGATGAGACTTGCTGGCTTTTGGAATGCCTATCAAGGAAATCACAACTTTTACCATGCATATCACCCCACTCTTTTGTTGCTCCATATTGGCTTGTTCGCTTGCGCAGCTGTGCTGAAAGTGGGAACAAGATCCGCTGAGATGAACTTACTCGGCATTGTTGGTTGTGTGCTGATCATGAATTTTGATCTTTATTTGGCTCACTCGTGTAACCTGCTGCCCTTCCTGTTCTTCCTGTGACAAATGTGCGAGGTACTGAATCATCAGTTTGCATTTCGAGACCCTGATACGAGCGTGAACTGAAGAACTCTGCTCCAGATTTAGCTGCTCCTTTGATTATGGACTTGGGGTACTTGTCGTGCAGTTGTAACGCCTTGTGGGTTGCCTCAGCTAGATCTGTTGTTGCTCTTACCTTATCTTCATCGTCGTTTATTGATTCTGCTAATTCTTCAAATGTTAGTAAACTATAACAGAGACTAGTGCTAAGCATTTAAACAAAACATGAACACAAAATTCAGTGCAAATGTAAGAGTTTGCAGGACTGATTTGAAGGGAATTAAAAGAAGATACTAGTGAATTATACTAAATAAATACGGCACTAGTTGATTAGAGCTTATGATGGCAATGATGGATATGTGTCCACAGACAGAAATTAGATAGCCGATTCTGATATCGCCCATCATCACAACTTGATGGTGTAGATCTTAGGTTTCACTTGCAGGTACTTAAACACAGGAAACATGGTGTGTGCATACACACACACTGAGAAAAACACACACACACGCACGCAACACACACATATAAATATATAGGGAGAGAGAAAATAGAGAGACCTTGCTGATTGAAATCTTCTACATAACAACCCTTCATGAAGGAAAAAAGAGCTTCTTCGGGCCCTCCATCAACATTAAACTGAGCAGATGTCATCAAATCCTGGAAGCCTGTCACGTATTCCCCAGTCCAGTGACTCCCTCTGCAGAGTCACTAGTAAGAATGAGCAGAATCAACTAAATGTCAACTATTTTATTAACATAATGAAATTCTGAACATGATAGGCGGCTTCCACAACCAGATTGAATTCCAAGACATTGCAAATACCTACGGATGCTACACTTCCAAAAATAAACGAAAGGAACAGACAATGTAACTCCGCATAACGAAGTATGCAAACAGCTAAAAAAATTGTAAGCTATCCAAAAGTGTAATCACTGGAGATAAGAAATCCATAAGGTGTAATCACTGGAGATAAGAAATCTTTGCTATCCAAAAGTGCAGTTTGGGCACAAGAGATATAAATAAAAACATCACACTGCCCACAATGAAGCAAATTTTGTCAGGTAATCTATCCGTGGTCATCCCAAGCAGTTGAACATGGCAACGATATGGATGTCTGGATAAAATTATTTACCTCCGGGAAGTTAGCTAGTTTTGCAGGGTTTGGCTTTCCCATAAGAAGAGTATACGCCTTTTTCCCTGCTCTGGCAATGAGAGCTTTCATTTGATTAA
Organism: Papaver somniferum; assembly: GCF_003573695.1. NCBI lineage: Eukaryota > Viridiplantae > Streptophyta > Magnoliopsida > Ranunculales > Papaveraceae > Papaver > Papaver somniferum. The sequence continues at coordinate 69,199,626 of NC_039362.1, forward strand.
TCATATTAAGATAAGCTGCATTCACATTTGCCAAATAGAAATCTCAGTCTGGTTCCGTAGTTAAATAACCATGTTGTGACACATCACCGAATGTTGAACTACTAAGTTCTATTAAAATCTGAAGAAACTGAGATTAAATTTAGCTAAACATCTAGGGTTTCCAGTCCAAAGTTTCCAGTCCAAATGAAGTAATAGTTGAGTAATCTGCACAAATATATTTACAAGTACAGTGATAATAACTCTATTATGGAACATACCTACACCAAGAGTACCGACCAAAATCCCAATAATGTTAGCATCCTTTGCTTTCTCGACAATATAATACCTACACAAATACACGTCCATATTAGATATAACTTCTAGCAACATACCTACACCTTCCATCTGAAAGACAAGATGAGAACCATTTAGTAGTAATACCTACGCTGAAGAATCTTTTTCGTTTGAGACACGTCTTTCATTACACAATTTCCACAGGATCATATCTGACTGAAACCATTGTCAACAAAATTCAAACTCCCAGACACCAATTTAATGTAGGATTCAAAAGCCATTTAAGAATGAGAAGATCTCAAACTAAAACCTAAAAAACGAAAAGCATACCTATATCACTGCTATTGTAGGTGAGCATAAGATTTGAAAAGGCAGGGTTCTCTAAACCTATCCAAAAGAGCATGTAATCCTCCATCTTGTGGCCTTGGGGAAAATTCCAAGTCAAGCCACCAATGGAATGATTAAAACCATCTAATGTAGAATCTGTTTCTTTGCAATCATCATGGCTTCCCTTTGCAGTACAGCCATTTGAAGATTCAAGCTTCACACTAGGTGTTTTACTTTGTAATGGATTAATAACCGAACAAGTAACATCCGCAAAATGAAGCTGCGAACTGCCTTCAGTTCCATAATGCAATGATGATTCCGTTCTCAATGATTCTAATGCATGTGCATATTCAAGTCCATAAAGAACCTGCATGTCGGATAAACACATAATTCAGACAACAAATTAGCAGAACCATTGAACTTTTTCCAGCACTAGCTGGCAATATCTAATTCAACGGGAACAAAAACAATAGAAAAAACATAATCGGGAGACCAAATTTTGCAAATGAGAATCTAATACATACCAGAACAGGTTTGTCACTTGTCAATAAGCAATCTGATAAACACTTAGCGGAATCAGAGATATCGATAGACTCTTTTCCAAAAACACAAAATGCCGGTAAAGTTGTAGTTCTGCACACAAGTAAGAAAAACATGCTATAAACCTTAAAACCCCAAATTGAACTCAATAAAGATTCAATTTTTAGATAAAAAAAAAGAAGAAGAAGAAATACATGGAGAAATACTGACGGGCTTAAGCAAGTATGACCATAATGAACAACACAATCAGCATCAACATGTGAAGCACCAACTTCATCAACACAACAACTCCCGTATGTAGTATCTGCCAATACATACAGCCCAATTTCTTTTCTATCATCTGATGATTCTTTTCTATTAGTTAGTAAATTAAGCTCCTTTCTAAGTTCACCCACAACTTTAATCGAATCCTTCAATAAATTATCTGGAAACTACAAGTACACGGAAACAAAAATCAAACTTAAAATTGGGGGCAAAACAAAGTTTGGGTTTTTCTAGGGTTTAAAGATGAAGATGATAAATAAATTACCTGTAAAGCAACTCTGGTGAAATTTACAGTGTGTATTAAATTTGCGGTTTGGGTGATATCGTAATTTGATGTCAAATCCATAGGAGCGAAAGGAAAATGGAGATGAATGAAGAAAGAGAGACTGAATTTGACGATCAAAAATAAAAATAAAAATAAAAAGAGACTGAATAAGGCCCAAAGCAAGTGTCGCATACCCATTTAGCGGCCTAATATTGTCTACGGGACATGACCGGCTAACCTGTGTTCAGTGAATCAACTTCACTCACAAATACTCATCACTCTAAAGACTTTACGCAACGGAATTCTTTCTTTTTTTCCTCTCTAATTCTTTATGCCCCATAAACATAAGAGATTTGCCATCATTTACCTATTTGACAATCTTACAAAAACAACAACGTTATAAACACAAAGACATGACACAATTAACCCATTTTATTGTATTAATGGAAGATTACAAAACTTATGTACAACCAATGGACTAAACATGTCATCACCCTCTTCGTGATGCCTTGTTCTCTCAAACATGAGACTAACTCTACAAACTCTGTAAGCCTTTCATATCCTACTCTCTCATGCTGATTTACAATGTTTCTCACACTATATATACAGTAGTTATATAGCCAAAAACCGTGCCCAACACTTGTACACACATAGAACATCCATTTGTCCCATAAGGTAGTTCCATGACCGCCAATAACTCTGTATACTTGGCCAAATTCTAGCTAACCTTTAACACATATTCCAAAGTAGTTATGAATACTCATTTTAGGTTATAAACTTCTTCTATAACCGTTATCCCTTGTCTCACACCATTGGCACACTTATAAATCCAATAACCAACTCATAACCGTCATCTGAGCCATAATGCACAATCTTGGCGTATTACTGAACTTGGCCTTGAGTCAATACTCAGCCAACAAGGCACTGTAGTCTTCTTAGCCTAAGCCAATGTACATCCAATATTGCGCTACAATCATCTCAACAATTCTCTTAGTTCATTATCGTTATTCGTGCGTTATATGCTTCATTTAGCGAACTTGCTCGACAATAACAATTCGTACTCTTGCATTACTAACTTGCTTGCATTGTCGAAACTTTCGCCATCCCTGGGCTAACGCATAGGAAAACTCTTGGCATATTCTACATTCTCGCATCATCCTTGAATTTGAGCCAACTCAACTCCACGGATACGCCTCAATGCCAACATCGCATGTTGCATTTGTCACTTTGGCCTTGTCTTGTCTCCCTCAATGAAGCTTCATTGTGTCGGCCAATAAGCTTAATTACTATACATCCATCATGGCGCTTTACTAGCTCTGCAGGGTCCCACTATCTTAGCGCTTCATGGTTTATGCAGTGTAGCGCCATCATGGCTGAAAACTTACTAGGCCGACTATGTTGTAACGCGCAATCTTTGCGCTTCACTAGCCATATCGGTCATAGTAAGGGATATCCCTTACTAGGTAGCTGCACACAAGGTAGTTTCTGGATGACTTTAGTAGTACTGTGTGGTTTCTATGAAGTGAAAAACTTGAGATGTCTGGCATTTTTTTACAGGTACTTCACCACTCATTAGTCTGTCGTTCCGAATTTGAATCAGCTGAAGACATAATCTATAATGAAGAAAAAGTGGATGAGACAATTTTAGATGTCGCGGACCAACATAATATAGAGCAACCAGAACCTATAGATGTTATTGGCTTTGATGCTACTGATTGTTTTACAACATATAAGGTAGTGTGTGCTCTGTTTTGTACATGATATATAGGTTATTTTGTTATTTTGTAATGTTAGGGTTGGTATATGTTTGTTTGTTGTGTGTAGATATTTGATCCAAGAGAAGACATTATAAAATGATGTCGTAAGATCGGTATACAAAACGAAGTGGTTGTTGTGATTCCAAGGGTGGTGACTAAGAATGAGAATCAAAGTTATAAGTGTTCATCTACTGTATTTGGATGCGAGAAATGTGGAAAACATATGAAAGGAAAGCTTATAGTGACTCATTCTAAATGTCGAAAAGGAACTGGCACAGAAAGATGTAGATATTATAAGTTGCAGTCGACTTGTGTAATCGCCTCAAATGGAATTTGGTTCTCAAAGTTGGACACCATAAACATCTTCATCCAGGTACACTTTTGGGTCATTCATTCGTCGGCAGATTAAGAAAAGACGGGGAGGAATTTTTTATTTTTGTCCACGAACATTGTATGCCACCTAGACGAATTATTAGTGCTATAAATAATAAAGATAAATATATATTTCAATTATGAAGACCATTGATAATTGCATACAAAAGCATAGGCAAAACGAAGGTGTTAGAAGAACTAGGATGCAACTACTTCATAAATATCTCGATGACACCCATTATGTGACATGGAATAGGAGAAATCCTGATACAAATGAGGTGACTGATATCCTTTGGGCCAATCCCGAAGATACCATATGTGCTAAGTTTTTTTCATCAGGCGTCATTATTGATTGTACATATAAGACAAACAGATGGAAAATTCCTTTAGTTCGTACGTGGGGCATGACATCTACGGGAACGGTATTCTCCATTGCTTTTTCATTCATGAGCGCCGAGATAACACAAAATTATGAATGGGCCTTGCAGAATCTAAGATCACCTTACTCTCCAAGAAACTTTCCTATCATTGTCACCAACAATGAAAAGGCATTGATCAGAGGTATTGGTATTGTTTTCCCAGATGCACGAATTGTTATGTACATGACATATTCAAAAAAAGTGTATTCTCGTTTTTGCGAATCTACTAAAAAAGAGAAAATCGTCAAATAATTAAAATCGAACAAGAAAAATAGCGGTGAAAGTACAATTATTAATAAAGAACGTGGAAAGGATCCAAGAACATGAGGAAGAGGATCCTCTGAAGGATTTAGAAGATGATTGGGGACGTGTTATTAGGATGGAAATAATGTCCCTATTCAAAATGGGTTTGGATTACTTCATACATAAATATGAGAATAGTTATCCTGAAGCAGTTAAATACGTTTGTGATATAGTTCTTGTCAATAAGGAATTTTTCGCATATGCATAGAATAATGAAGTAAAAAGTTTCGGAATCTGAACATCTAAACGTGTGGAACGTGCACATAGTGTCTTAAAGCAATTCTTGGGAATAGTCAAGGTTGGTTTATTGAGTGCTGGCAACAAATGCACAAGATGCATGAATTTGAAATTGTGACTATCAAAGCTAAATTTCAACAATTTTTTAACTTTCATCAAGCATGATCACAAAACCGACGACTTCAAGGGACTTCATCGTCATGCCTCACAATATGCCTTAAACTTCATCATCACTGAAATAAGAAGATTGGATTATTGAATACAAGACGCATGGCTTACCTTGTGCCCACATGATTATTGAATTTTGAAATCAGAGTAGACTCATCCCACTTTCTTTTATGGATTCTCAATGGAGGAAGATGAAAAAATAATAAATGGTAATTTGTGTAACCGATCCTAAGTAATCACCATGAGATGGTATGATCGATCCTTGTAACTAGTGTGACCAATCATAAGTGTTGTGAGACCGATCCTTGTAATTGGTGTAATCGGTCCTGGTAACTGGTATGACCGGTCACAAGTAGATACCATGTGTAGATGGAACCGGCCCTTGTAACTGGTGTAACTGATCCTAGTGACAGGTGTGACCGATCAAAAGTAGGTACCATATTTAGGTATAACCAATCCTAGTGATTGGTATAACCGATTGAACCCATGTATGAGACTTGGAAAGACCGATCACAACTAACCATTGTGATTTGGTATGACCAATCACATAGTAGTCTTGGAATACTGGCAAACCAATTCTAAACTTGTTTGGAAGTGTGGTATAACCGATTCCAAGAAAGCAAATCCATGTAAACATGAAATAAGGATTTGTAGTGAAATATGTCAACATACTTTGAACACGAGCAGTAACTCTTATCATTTATTGTTCAAAGATATTCCTTGGTACTCGAGGTGATCCCGTGCAGAAAATAAATTAAGAATCTTTTAATTAAGGTTTTTGGTTTTATATGTTTACCAGCAATTCATGTATAGCTCTAGAGAATTAAAATTAGTAATGTGCATTTACTAATTGGAGATTTTCTATTGAGAGATTTCGGGAAATATTGGACCAACATTTATTGGATTTAGGAAAACCGAATTCGGGCATTCATTGCATATCTTGAGAATATTTTCGATTTTGGAAATTCCTTGGTGTCCAAACATCCTTGGTCTATAAATAACTAAGTTTCCATTTCTAGCAAACTATCCTAAGAGCCAGGCAAACTTCATTTCTTGTTGTTTCTGGTGGATCCTTTTATTCGGAGAAAAAAGTATCCTAATCAGGTGAAATCCCTTACGACCGCTCGTTTAAAGACTTTTGTGGGATCAAGAAGCTCTACGAGTACTGTTGGTGGGAAACTAGATAATTGCATTGTTATTAGTTTTCAATTTGATTTGATTGACTAACAGTTGTTGAAACTTTTATTGCACCTAGTTTGTTTATGCTTGAGAATCTTCTTTTCTGATATAAGATTCACTCAGACTGGATCAAAGTATCGACGGGATCTTTAGAACTGTTGTTAGATCTAAAGACATCTTGTTCGATAAATCTCGAGAAAATCTTAGAGAAGATTAAACTCAATACGATAGAAAAAGTCAGATCAGAATACGCAACTACAGAGAAAATACTTAGATCTGGATTCACGAATCCCAAATGAAGTCTTTAAGTCGTTAACCCTAATAATGGTTTTCAGAAGAACTATAAACCTGGGTTAATGGAGAATCGACTCTAGTTTTCAAATAGGACAGACGAAAGTGTCATGTTTAGGTTTTCCAGATGCTAGATTTCTCCGTTATATAGTCTTTCAAATCAGGGTTGCTTACGATCAAAACTAAGATAGCTTAGTAACAAAGCAATTGATATTCACTGTTAGATGAACTCCTGATTTAAGATTCAAGCTTAGTCTGCTTATAAAATAAGCATCAATCTCCACTGTTATATGGTATTAGCTTGATACACACAAATGAAATATACCTATATTTATATATGGGGGAACCATACCTAAACGTGTATAACCAGTTGGCTCAATAACAGTTAACCGAAGTTAGCCATATGAACACTTAGATTTAGTGGATTTAAATAACCCCTTTACTGGTAGTTTTGCTTATGTTTTTCATTGCATACAATCCTTAGGTTTAGTGGATTTAAATTTTATTAATCTTTCCTTTATTTGGACTAACAGACAATTAGGGGACCAAAATATACAAGAAGTAATTGATAGAGTCTTTGCTAATCATAAATGGCTTGGACTTTTTTCCAAAATCTAATAATAAACATCCCACTATAGTTGCTTCAGACCATGCTCCAATCCTTTTAGAAACGGTTCCTTTTAAAAATAAATGCTCTAAACCATATAGATATATGGGATGTTGGAAAAAAACATAAAAATTACAATAATTTTATTAATATATCCATCATTTAAAGCAAAAATAGACATAATAATTTGTTAAAAACTCTTAAAAATGTGGAATATGATCTTAGATCTTGGAATAAGTCTGATTTCGCTAATATATTTAAAAATATTTTTACAATTTTATCTAGTATTGAAGAAGAAACAAAAAATCTTTCGACTTAGAAACAAAACATAAAAAATATTTTTACAATTTTATCTAGTATTGAAGAAGAAACAAAAAATATTTCGACCTAGAAACAAAACATAAAATAAACCAACTTCAAAATGTTCTCAGTTCTTGGTATGAAATAAAAAAGGTTTACTGGATTCAGCATGTGAAGGAAAAGTGGGTTAATGAAAATGATAGTAATACTCATTTATTTCACCATCATGCTTCTGACAGAAAAAAGAACTAATAACATTTATGCCCTTAGAGATAGTACAGGCTTGTGGATAAAAGGACAAGAACAATTAAGCTATCTGTTAACTAATTAATCATTTTAAAAATGTAGCCCAAACTAATGGTAAGTATATTGACCCCATATTTAAGGAAATTCTAAAGCCGACTTGTAGTAAGGATGATAACATAAAACTAGGTGATTCTTAGTAAAACGGAAATCAAAAAATTTCTTTTCATGATGAATGCTTGGGGGATCCCCGTCCTAATGGATTCCCTTCGGGTTTCTATCAGCAACATTGAGACCTTCTAAAAGAGGATATTGTTTGTTGGGTCCAAAAAGTTTTCAAAAATAAAAATTTCAGCTAGAAAATAAATCATACGTTTACCTCTTTGATACCCAAAACCAAAAGTCCAAAAACCCAAGTGAATTTAGGCCTATTAATAAGATAATGTCTAAGATTATTGCAAATACGTTAAAACCCTTACTTGATAACTTAATCTCTCAAAATCAATCTGCTTTTATACCAAAAAGACAAATTACAGACAACATAGTCGTTGCTCACAAAATCTAACATACTATGAAAACCAGTAAAAGAAAGAATAGTCATATGGCTCTGAAATTAGACATTTCAAAGGCATTTGATAGGATTGAATGGGATTTTATCTTGTTTCAATTTGGTTTTTCGGATGATTTATGTGAGCTTATTATTAATTGTATATCTTCGGTTTCTTACTCAGTGCTTGTGAATGGTTCTCCGGGAGAAACTTTATTTCCCTCTAGGGGAATAAGACAGGGTGATCCTATGTCACCCAATATTTTTATTGTTTGTATGAAAGCTTTATCTAAACTTCTATTTCATGCTGAAATGAATGGTAAAGTTACAGGAATTAAGGTTACCAAAGACTGTCCTTCGGTTTCACATCTCTTTTTTGCATATGACTCTTTTCTGTTTACCACTGCTAACAAACATTGTAAACTATTAGTTAGATACTTAATGCGGGTAGAATAACAAAGAATGATACTTATTTAGGAACATCTCTATTCTTTAACAGATCTAAAATCTTTAATTATCAAAGTTTGTTAGATAAGGTTTATAGTAGGGTTCAAGTTTAGTAGGATAATTTTATCTCAAGGCGGTAGAACCACTCTAATTTGTTCTGTTACTAGTGTTATGCCAATGTATCAAATGATGTGTTTTTTACTGCCTAAAAAAACTTTATATAAGATTGATGCTCTGCAAAGAGACTTTTGGTGGCAAAAAAATAAATGTAATAGAGGTATCTATCTTAAAGCTTGGGATTCAATGTGCATTGGTAAAGCAAATGGTGGATTTAGGTATTAAAAACCCATATAAATTCAATTTAGCCTTGTTAACTAGGTTGGATTGGCATCTGTTAGAAAACCCGGATAAATTGTGGTGTCTTATTCTTAAACATAAATACTTTACCAATAATGATCCTCTGTTTTATAAGAAGAAAAAAGTGAAATCCTAGATCTAAAACAGTATTTGTAAAGGTCTAGATATCATTAGAGAAAACCATTGTTGGAAGATAGATAATGTAGAGATATTCAGATTGGACAGATATATGGCTCCCTAGTGAAAAAATCCCAAAACCTAAAAATAGTAATAATGTTCATGTGGTTAGTAAAGTGTCTGATATAATTGATAACAATAGTAACTGGTTATTTAATCTAATCAATAATCTTTTTGAGGTGAGTGATGTAGAAGAAATAAAAATGGTTGAACCCTGTAATATTAATAAGAAAAAGGATATTAGGAAATGGATTGGATCAAATATGGATCTGTCCCTGTTAAATTTGCTTACAACTATTTATGTAATAGAAATCATATTAACTGGTAAGGTTGAGCGGGTAAGCATATGGAATCTTAATATAATGCCTAGAGTTAAAACCTTTCTCTGGAAAGCTCTAAATGGTTGTCTTCCGGTTAGGGAGAGCCTTGGTAGATACATTCGTATTGATATTAAATGTCCTTTATATGCTAGAGAAAATGTTGATCATCTTTTTACTAATTGTGTTTTTTCTGAAGCTAGCTGGAGAGATATTTCTTTTTCTAGTATTTATTATGTTGCTGCTAATTTGAACTTTAAAAAGTGGTGTATGTTATAGCTAAAAGACAAAAGTAATAGGGATATTTTTTATATGACATTTGGTACATTTGGAAATTCGGCAGTAGGGTAGTATTTCATAATGTTAAAGCTAACCCTAAGGATTTGGATTTTAATCTCTCAATTTTATCGCTTACTTGGTTTTTCAGAATTTTTCTATCTTGATTTTGAGGAATAAGTTCAATCCTCCATGTCCCGCTAATTTTCTTTGGTTTACCAACCATGTAGCCTAATTAGCAACCATTGAATCTACTGTAGTATTTGTATTCTTTATGGAGAGATCTCGTTTTCCTCATCTTGATGGTGGTCATATAGTTGCAGTCAGGGCATATTTATATTTAATTCGAAGATTCACATCATATTTTTTTAGGGTTGTTTACCTTTTCTAATTGATTAAAATCAGGGATTCCTTTCTTTTACAAATGTTTGATTTCTATTGATAAGCCTCAATTTTATTAGTTCGGAGGTTTCAATTGATCTCCTATCCTTTCCTTGCTGCAATCCAGTTTTTTGGCCACATGGTTTGTGTTTTAATTTTTTATTATCTATACGAAATTTCTTTGATCAATCTATCGATTAATGTATTCATATTTTTTCATAGTAGTCTTAATCGTATTGTTTCTTCTTAATCATTTTTGTGCATTTTCATCTTAATTATAATCGTGTTCTTCCGTCTTCTATTCATGTCATGTTTTTAATTTATTTGTTTCATTGTTTCAAAGAACAGGTTTTGTGTTGCTGGCCTTTAAAATTCCCTTTTTCTCTAATCTTGTTTAAGCCTTTCCACTGTGGTTTATCTATTTTGAGGTTTTGTCGGATTAATTAAAGTATGTTTTCATTTTTCTTCTTGTAAAATAAGTAGTACCCAGTGGTTTATTATTCTTGTGTCGTCATCTCCATAGAACTTTCCACTGTTAAGTAACTATTTTGGGGTTGTTTGTCGGGCATTTCTAGCCCGGTGCTGTTTTTCGTTTTCGTGGAATAGTTTATTTCAGGTGGTTTTTTAAATTGTGGCCAGCAACTCATAACAATTACCGTCAGTCTTTAGTTTATCTTTTGCATCAATCCTAGGAAGTTTCCTCTTCTTTTCATTTTAGTTTTCTCTTATTTGATAACCCCCCATGTTTGGTTTATTTCGTTGAATTGGTTAGCTCCTTCTGCAGCTTTAGTATATGCCAGTGTCTCCGTGTTGGTCATGTCTTATAGGCAGTAGCTTTAGAATTTTTTTTATTTTAATGTAGAAGAAGGTTTCCCCTCATAATTTTCATGGTAGTCCCCATTTAAAAGAATTTTACCAGCTTGCTCTTAGCTTTGGTGTTTGCTCTCCCTGATTAAGCTTTTGTTTGGTATTTCTCCTTTTGGTCTGCAACTAACGATATCTCCTGCCCCTTTTCTCTTATCAAATACTATACTGATTTAATGGTTCTCCTATAGTGGTTACAGGGTCGGTGAGCTAAGTATTTTTTTATATATAATTCCCCTTTCTTTTTATCGTTCTTATACTGTTCAAATATTCAGTTTCTTTTTATCTGTGTTGGTTATCCAGTGTTCCTTAACATTTCTTATATCTTCAATAATAGAGGTTGTTTTATCTTTCCAGTTTTCTCTCTGGCCAGATCTCCCTCTATCTGACTTCAAATTCTGTTGATGTTTTTTAAGGGTTGTATCTTTTGTTATTAAGTAGACTACAGAGAAATCACCTTGTTTTCTCATCCACATCATTTTCCCTAGTTGATTTGTTTACTCTTTTCCATTTATTTTCAAGTGACATTATGAAACTCCTCTCTTGGAATGTCCAAGGTATTGGTACTCCAATTACCCAGGACCATTTTAATCACCCCAATCTTTTTTACAAGCCAGACATAGTCTTTCTTGCCGAGACAAAAGCTCCGTTGTCTCGAATGGAAATTTTTTTAAAAAAATCCCAATTTGCTGACTAGTTTATTGTACCTTCGGTGGGAATTGCAAAAGGGTTGGCGATTGCGTGGCACAACAACATAGAAATGAATCTCCTATCTTCAAACCTCAATGTGTGCCATTTCGAAACAAAAATCGGACTAGAAGAGGTGCTAATCACTTGTGTTTATGGTGCAGTTGATCCGGAAGCTAAATTTGAACAATGGTCATATATTGCTAGCATTGCTCAATGGGTCAACAAACCTTGGCTCCTAATAGGAGATCTAAATGAGATACTAGATCCAGATGAGAAACAAGGTGGAAATAAAACTAGCTCAAGCAACAAATCTTTCATAGTACGAACAATTGACTCGTTGGGACTTCAATATGCGGGTTATGAAGGAGCACCATTCACATGGTCCAATAATAGAGAGGGTGATGCCAATATATGCGAAAGAATTGACAGAGCATTGACATCATTTCAATGGTCGCAGAAATTTCCCGACACAAAGGTGAGTCATCTTTCTAGAGTTGGTTCTGATCATACACTTCTCCTTTTTGATTCAAACCCGGAAAAACAAAATACCCAAAAACCGTTTAGATGCATTAGATCATGGTTGACTCATCCAACATTTTCAACAATAGTTGCCAACTCTAGGAATTTTCAATCCAATATTACTCTGGATACAAACATCTATTCGAAGCTCCAACTATTATCCTCGGATTTATCTCAATGGAACTCAAATGTGTTTGGAAACATTCACAAAAACATAAAATCCCTGAATAATAGGATTGAAAGTCTACATAGAACCGGGAAATATTCCGAAAATCTAGAGAAAATAAAAAATCTCCAAGCTGAGTTAGGAAAATGGTACAAAATCAAAAATGATTACTACCACCAAATATCACGAGATAAATTTTTTAAAGAATACCACCAGAACACGGAGTACTTCCATGCCACGGCTTCCAATAGAAAAAGAATCAATGCCATAAACTCTATTCGAGAACCATCGGGCCTGTGGATTTCATATAGAGACCAAATCAATACCCTCTTGATCAACCACTTCACTCAAATAGGCACATCGAATAACAACAACTTGGTAGAAGATTTATCAAGCTTTATTGAACCTCGCGTCTCTGATGAGAAAAATTCTTCCCTAATAATTATCCCATCAAAAGAAGAAATTTGGAAGACAATTTCCAACATGAACCAGCGGGGAGCGTCAGGTCCAGATGGGTTTCAACCAGGCTTCTTCAGAGCTAATTGGGATATAATGGGTCCGGACATAATTCAGGTAGTTCAAGATTTTTTTAAAACCGGAAACCTAAATCCAGAATTGAACCATTCCTTCGTAACTCTGATACCTAAAATATCCACTCTACAAACCCCATCAGCCTGAATAATACACTATATAAGATCATATCTAAGATTATAGCAAACCGGTTAAAACCAATCCTAAACAAGATAATTTCCCCAAATCAATCAGCCTTTCTGCCAGGGAGACAAATCACGGACAACATTATCATCGCTCGTGAGCTTATTCATTCAATGAAAAACTCAAAAGCACAAAAGGTTATTTTGCATTAAAGTTAGATCTCTCTAAAGCTTTCGACAGAGTGGAGTGGAACTTCATCAAGTCAGCTCTATCAGCACTAGGTTTTGGTGACACGTGGGTAAAGCTAATAATGCAATGCATTTCAACCACCTCTTTTTCTATCCTCCTAAATGGTTCCCCAGGTCCGAAATTCACCACTTCCAGAGGTCTAAGAAAGGGTGACCCACTTTCACCATACTTATTTTTAATTTGCATGGAGATTCTTTCTACACTCCTAGAAAAAGCAGTTTCTGAAAAGAAAATTTCGGGCCTTAAAATAAATAAAGATTCCCCGAACATCTCTCATTTTTTTCGCATATGATTGTTTTTTATTCACAAAAGCTAATCTAGGTGAGGCAAAAAACTTATTAGACATCCTATCAAGATTTGGGGAGATAACGGGACAGATGGTCAACCTTCAGAAATCTAGTATCTACATCAGTCCTATAATTCATCTGAAACATGGGAAAATCATCGCGAAAATTCTAAAAGTTCCTTTAATGACAAAAAAATGATAGATACATGGGAACTCCTCTTTTCTTCGATAAAAATAGAAAAGAAAATTTTGAACCTCTGTTACAAAAATACTATGCCACTCTTCAAGGCTGGAAATCTAAATTGCTCTCTCAAGCTGGCAGAACAGTTCTAATAAAATCCATTCTTCAAGGTTATCCAACTTACCAAATGCAAGTGCTAGCTCTTCCTAAAGAAACGCTAGATCAGATGGACAAAATCCAAAGAGATTTCTGGTGGAAAAAAGACAAGCCCAAAAGAAAAGGAGGATATATTAGGGCTTGGGCCAGCATCTGCAAGCCTATTTCCCAAGGAGGCCTTGGAATTAAGAATCCACCAGTTTAACATATCTCTCCTTACTAAACTAGCTAGCCGTCTCATCTCAGAGCAACATCAACTTTGGGCTCAACTTCTCAAAGCTAAATATTTCCCAAACTCTCATCCACTGGAATTCTCTAGATCTTCCAAATTATCTTGGATTTGGACTAGTATAAAAAAAGGTTTGGATATAATTAAAGGAAATTTTATCTGGCAAGTAAAAGATGGAGCTTCCACAAAAATTTGGGAAGACAAATGGGTTCCTAGCACAGATATCATTCAGAAGCCCATTAATGTTCAAGAGCCGGTTCCACAGAGGGTAAATGAGTTGATCACTCCCGAGGATACATGGGATCAAGGAAAACTTGATACTTATTTTGATCCAGAAATAAAAGCGAAAATCCTAGCTATTGCTCCAAAAAGACAGGAACAAGACGAATTCAGATGGCAACATCATCCTTCAGGAACCTTTTCGGCAAAAAATGTTTATAACTTTCTCATAAACCAAGATCAGGAGAGTAATTCGATAACCTCCTTTCCCTGGAAAAAAATATGGAAAATCCAAGTAATCCCAAGAACAAAATTATTCGTCTAGAAATTAGCTCAAAAAGCACTTCTAACTAACTCAAGACTTGGGGCGCATAATTCAGACATAAATACAGAGTGTCCTGTGTGTAATTCCCAAGAGAAATAATCAGAACAACACCTTTTTCGCTTTTTCCCCTTTGCAAGAGCAATTTGGTTTGGTCTCTCTCTAGAAGCGGTGACCGCTAGAATTACTTCGGCTTCCATAGAAAATTGGATAAAAGAGTGGATTACAGACCAAGATTTCAATCAACTATCAGATAAAATAGCTACTATATCCTGGTTCATTTGGAAGCACAGATGTTCGGTCGTTTTTGAGAAAACAAATCCGAACCCGATTCACCTTATAGAGCAAATCAAGAAATTTCTAAATCAGAATACTCAGGCAAGGCTCCAAAACTTAATGAAGATAGAAAGAAGAAATAACCCCAAAGAGAAATGGTATGACGTATCTTCGGATTGGATAATATTTATTGATGCGGCTTTCAAAAAAGAAGATTCAACCATGGGATATGCTTTTTTACTTTACTCCGTGGACAACGAAACATTTATGTATATTAAAGCTGGTTCAGAGTGGGCCTCCTCAGCCTTTCATGCAGAATCAAAAGCTTTACTAAAGGCATCCTCGTGGTTAAGTAAAAATATATTATCCAGTGTCTCAATAGTAACGGACTGCAAAACTTTGGCGGAGATGATCAACAAGTCTTGCAAATACTCTCCGTGGACTGCGGATAACACCATACAAGAAGTGATCTCAATTCTGAAAAAACTTCCGCAAGCCCAGGTAAAGTATATAAACAGGAAATATAACTCTGCAACGAACCACATAGCAAAAGAAGCTAGAGTAAAGCATCTTCGGCACAGGTTCTCTCACATTCAGCACAAGGTTTTAAAATCTAGTGTTATTTCCAATGTTTTTGATAAAAATGAGATTTTAAACATGTTGTGCTATATTTCTTGAGTAATATAATTCTTGTTTTCATCAAAAAAAAAACCCTAAGGATCTCATTGAGTTTATCAAAAGAGATCTTCTTAATTACACCAATAACAAGAAATATATAATTGTGAAAAACAATTGTACTAGTAATTTTGATGAGCCTCATCCTAACTACTCTTATGGAATTCATAATGTTATGCAGGATATATCTTATATCTACTTTGAAGCTGCTTTTCAGAGTAAAAAAAAATCGCTTATAGTTTGGTGAAAACAAATAACCTTGGACATATTGTTGATTTTGCGGGTGGAACAGGATGGTGCTCTGGTTCCGAGGAAGCAGAGTCCAGCGTCGAGAAGCCTCAAATGGATGCAGGGATACAATAATGAAAGAATAGTTTTTTCTTACTAATAATAAAAATGTTATAAACAGTACGAAGAAGAAGAACAATTTTGCTGTCAATTGGAGATCTAAAGGTATTTTGCTTCAAGCTTTAAATTATGATCAATTTCTTGTTAGTTCTTCTTTCTCTTATATCAAAAAGAATTGTAATAGTTATGCAGATAAGTTAGCCAGGATTTTAAATAGATACACGAGTATAAGTGTTGATTGGGATAAATATAGAAAGGATTTGTGGTTTTATAAGTTATGTAAACATAACAATGTAATTTCTTCTCCTTAGTTTTTATAATATCTGTCTTTTATCAAAAAAAAAAAAAAGTAGAGACTAGAGATGGGAGTCTTTGTTAAGGGAAACTATTCAGCCACATAATAATCATCTATATATATTTCATAGTCCTTCTTAAATATTAAGAAACTAATGCCACTTTCTTAGATATTAACAATTTTTCAAGAGTGTTGTAGTGGTTGTTTCTTTTGCCGATTGAGACTTATTTTCTTTATTCAATCAAAGATCTTAATGCTTTAACTTTAATAAAAAAAACTTACTTATAAATTAAGAATATTTTTTTTAAAATAATTCAATTATCTACAAAGAGTTAGAATTAAACCAATGTTTTGCAGAAGTATGAATTATAAAGAAAAAAACAATCTCATAATCATACTTTTACTTAATAATATATACATACTTAATGCTATCCAATAATAATTAGTGATCGTCAAATTTTATATAATATTTGATCATTACTGAGCGAATATTAGAAATTTGGCGAGGTTATCAATTTAGTTAACCTGCAGAAGGCGAGACTGGGGAAAAAATATAATTCGTCCTATTAAGGTAAATACTTTGGTGAAAATGTGAAACAAGAAATCAAATGTTCTACAGGTTTCTTGTGATTCACTGAATCATTGCATACTACATTAAGGGGAACATGAGCAACATAGAAACTGTTGGTCAATTTGTGAAGTGGAATGCTATTAGCCATAAACAAAGAATACATTGTGTGCTATAGTCAAGTCCACGGCTGATTTCACTGATGTTACGAAGCATGTAAATTAAAACCTTTTCTATTCTCAAGATATTGGAGATCATGATGCATGAAACAAAAATGCAATTCAAATCACGCACATACGGTACACCAGTATAAGCTACAAAATATCGTTTTGTTCCGACATTTTTCTGTAAGAAACTTCAGACTAACAGAACATGCAACACTTCTAGTTTTCATATGATAATGTACAGTTTCATCAGATATCTAGTTATAACATCATACATATAATTAACAACCTAAACACCCAACCACATCTCTCACTCCACGTCGAGAGTTGCGCTAACCTCCTCTCCCATTAGTCGGTCAACGAAACCCTCGCTCCTGATTGGCTGAAAAACAAGTTAGCCCCCTTACATTTCGTGGTCGTTAATTTTAAATCTAATTATTCGCTCCGAGGTCCAAGATTTAATCAGGATTCTAAAACTACGTTTAGATTAATTTGATAAAAAAACAACACGGGAAACCTTTGGGGACATCTGATTATTTCCCTATTTTAATTTTTAATGCTACATCAGGATTTAAAAAAAAAGAGTAAATATAAAACCGTAAAAAAAACGAAAATATTTTAAACACGGTTAATCATATGGATTTCCATAAAAAAAATATGCAGAAATTTTTTGAAACAATCTTAGCATTTCCGTTTTTTTATGCAAAAATCTTATTCTAAAAAAATAGCAAAAAAAACGGACTTAATCTTTTTAATTTCCATTTCCATATTTTTAATTTTTATTTATAAGTGCCAATATTTCTTTAGATCTTGTGGAATTATGTGAAGAAAAAGAATATACATAAATTTTTAAAAGATGCTTACAACTTATTATGTAAAGAAAAAGAAAAAAGATATACGTATATTTTTAAAAGATGCTTACAACTTATATTTGTTCTTTTAAGGAAATTTAATGTTATATATAGAATTATAGGGATTCTTTTTAGATATTCGTTAACAAATCTAACAACTACTAGAAAAAAATATTCATATAAACAATAGGTACAAGGCTCCCAGATTTGCACTTCATGATTGCACATAAAATACCAAGCCTATACTTTCATTTTCTCGGTATATGTTTTGGAAAGGAAATCAGTTGAGGAATTACATTGACATACGCACATACGGAGAGAGGTTATTCTCATAATTTTTATTTTAAATTATTGTTTTGATTTATTCTTTGAATTTGTATTTGATCATACTATTCAGGTGTTTTTTATGTTGTTCATGCTATATTTTATTGAAGAACGTAGAATACATTCCCTGCAAATATATAATGTTAAGTTATTTTGTTTTTTCAACAGACATTGTTTTGACATGGAGAAGGTACTACAATGAAGCATCTACTTCGTAGTTGGGAAAATAAACAAGAGCTCAATGCACTTCTAGTAAGACTCCGCAACCACATGCAAAATACCAAACTATGAAAACTCGCACATTCAATGGGTGAAAATAAGAAAGCCATGGAGATCCATGAAGGTTTGTCCGCCTAACTTAATTAGAAATGTACTACCAATTTTTTTTTCTTATGATTCACTATTGGTTCATGAACTTTGGGTGCCCTGAAAGTTATTTTACTTCTTGCCGAGGTATTCAAAGAAGATGGTTTTTCTCAGTAGATTCCATGTTCTTATTAGATTCGTATGATCAGTAGTAAAGTAAATAATATAAATATTAGATTTGTACGACCAGTAGTAAAGTAAATCATAATCGTTAGAGCACTGCTCGGTCGAACTCGCCAGCGTTGCTATCTCAAGCTTGCTTGTCAAGTTTAGTTGATCAAAACCGTATACTTGATTTCTATGAAGTATTGACTAAGGGAGAGTGATACATATCACCGTAGTATTATTTCTAAAAAAAACGGGGGGGGGGGGGGGGGGGGGGGGTCTAACAACCACACCCGATATTTCGTTTAGGCAATCTGTATGGACAAACTCCAATATAATTCTAAGAGAATCAACTAGACAGTCAGACTCAATCAATGGAAATATATCCAAGAGTTGTATCTCTGTTTCTCAATGTAATCAACAAATCAAACAGATAGAATCCGTGAGCCTGATTATTATGAGGAACAACTTGAACGGTACCAAAGACCAATGTTCAAGTGTCCATCAATTTATATCAACAACCAAAGGTTGGATTATCTAATTGATTGAACTACGCACAACCTGTGATATTTCAATTATATAAAAAAATATAATGCGGAAAAGAAATAACACAGACACCAGAAATTTTGTTAACGAGGAAACTGCAAATGCAAAAAAACCCCGGGACCTAGTCCAGATTTAAACACCATACTGTGTTAAGCCGCTACAGACACTAGCCTACTGCAAGTTAACTTCGGAATTGAATGTAGTTGATCCCTAACCAATCTCACATTGATCAAGGTACAGTCGCGTTCCTTACGCCTCTGAATCCCAGCAGGACTCTACGCACTTGATTCCCTTAGCTGATCTCACCCACAACTAAGAGTTGCTATGACCCAAAGTCAAAGACTTGATAAATCTATCTCACACATAAATGTATATTGACTAGATAAATATGTCTCCCACATAAATATGTATGAGTTTTGTTCCGTATTTTGATAAATCAAGGTGAACATGAACCAATTGATACACCAGACTTACATTCCCGAAGAACAGCCTAGTAATATCAATCACCTCACAATAATCTTAATCGTATGGTAGCGAAACAAAATATTGTGGAATCACAAACGATGAGACAAAGATGTTTGTGACTACTTTTTATCTTGCCTATCGGAGATTAAATCTCGAGAAAATCTTAAAGAAGATAGTAATATAACCAAGCAAGATCAGAACACGCAACTACAGAGAAAATAGTTGGGTCCGGCTTCACAATCCTAATGAAGTCTTTAAGTCGTTAACCTATAATGGGTTTAGGAAAAACCTAGGTTAAAGGAGAATCGACTCTAGTCGCAACTAGTATCACATAGGAGTTGTGGGGATTAGGTTTCCCAGTTACTAGAGTTCTCCCTTATATAGTCTTCAAATCAGGGTTTGCAATCAATGCTACCTTGGTAACAAAGCATTCAATATTCACCGTCAGATGAAAACCTGATTAGACTCAAGCTAATATCTTTAAACCATTAGATCGAACTTAGCTTGTTACACACAAATGAAAAGTGACTTCATTTAGATACGAGTAACCGTACCCAAACGTGTACACCTTGTTGGCTCAACAATAGTTAACCGAAGTTATCCATATGAAAACTTTCATATCAACCTTGTTCATCTTAATCACAACTATTTGAAATGACTCAAATGAAACTAGTTATAGATTTGTTCAATTGTTTATATTCTCATAGAAGTATACAAGACACAATTGAAGCAAAATCGATTTTAATTCACTCTAATCAATTCATAAACATTATAGCCACGGTTTGCAACAAATTTCATTCCTTATTTTATAAATTTATGTTCATGAACAAACAGATTTTAGAACATAACCCACTCAAGTATGCAAACGGGTACGCATACCTAAGTAGCCGGACTTGGTCTGGGTTCGCCAGTATGCGAACGGGTACGCATACTGTCGTACACCACCAATCTCAATTGAATTCCCGGACCTGAACTATTGCGCCGGTACGCATAGGGTATGCATACTAAGTTCCCGGACTTCAACTAACCAACCAGTACACATACAAGTAAGCATACTATGGTTCCCGGTCTTGGAATAACTTGCAACAGTTAGCAAACAACTACGCATACTGTGCTATATTCAATCAGTGGTTAATTGTTCTAAACTCTCATTTCAATCATTGAAACATTCTTAGAAGATGGGAATAACTGTCTCATACAAACTATTAGCTTCAAAGCAATTTTCAAGTGATCAAATGATCAATACGAAACGTTCCGAGTCTACATTAAATTATTGTCTCACAAAAATAATATAAGATGTTACCATGCGATTTTCACATGATCATATTTTGACTTTCGTCAAGAATATAAGATGAACTTGGTTAAAGCGAAAGCTTACAAACACATATTTCGAGATAAATGTAAGCGAGTTATACTCAACTCAAAATATCAAATGTGTATAATCGAAGTCTATATAGTTATACGACTTTTATCTCAAATAAGAGATAGAGCAGATAGACTTTTGAGTGATAGATGAGTTTAAGTCTCCACATACCTTTTTGTTGATGAAGTTCCACAAGCTCCCCTTAGTAGTTCTTCGTCTTCAATCAATGAACGATGTGGATTCTAAAGCTCAACTACACATTCTATCCTAATCCGAGACTTATCTATAAGTAGATAGAAATCAAAACTTATAGTTTTGGCAACTAATCTTGACAAAAAGCTTGAGATAGCAACAGTTGCGAGTTCGACCAAGCAGTGCTCTAACAATCTCCCCCAATTTCAATTTTAGTGACAAAACTATCAAATACATATGGATTACAAAATAAATAAACTTTGTAGCTTCTCATCCAAATGCTTGATTTCCTTGGTTCTTCAACATTACTCGAAATCTCCGTCACTTCCTGATGTGATTTTCAATTGAGTTGTAGTAAGAAGATTCGTTCACTCAGATTTGTTGAGAATTTTTTTTAAGACTTAATAAAGAAAATAAGAAAAAAATATATATACACAATTTGTCACAAGATGAAGAGACGCTGAGACGCGGGATTCCATTACTTTTCATATTGTTATGGTTCAGTCATTAACTCTAGACAATATAGCTCAAACAAAAGAAGTTGTGACTCTAGTTCTTTGCCAAAAATAGATTTTGTAAAATATTATTTGTAAGTTAAAAGCATGACGCATCTAAAGTATTTAGAACTAAGCATGCGGCATCTAACAAAATAACAAATAACTAATAGAAATCATAAAGCAATTAAATCTATGCAAAAAGTTAATAAAAGAATTAATTCATTTACCACAATCATGAAAATTTGCTTCCTCCGTTGTCCCATTGATGGGGTCTAGCTCTGCATGGTGAAAACACACTCAAAGGAATTTTTCATTGCTCAAAAAGGTGTTTACAAGGAGAAAATGGAGAAATAATTCAAAATCGGGTTTGTAACAATTATATTTGTTACAAACCAGAGAACTACTGTTGCTCTAAGACTGTCTCCTGAACTACGACCCTCGGCTGTGGGTCGTTACCACTGTAGCATAAACGACTGTCCTTAGGCGTCCAATGAGTGGGTCGATGTTCTTCGTTTTCTTCACAACAACAGAAATGGTGGTTTCCTGCCACTTGATTATCTCGACTTTCTGATGCTCTCCAACTCTCCCTAACTCTTCATTCCACGCATAAGATTCCCCAGCACTCTATTTATACTTCACAGGATCCAAATCTCTCTAATTAATGCCAGATATTCTCCATTATTCTTCTGTGTCATTATACGGGAATGATTTCCTTTTATCTGATTTTCACACGCCTGCTACAGCTCAGTACCCTTCAAACACGTTGATTACACAATATAGATTGATTCAAACCTTTGCAGCTTCCAGAAATAACTCAACAACGCGTGACAGCAACACCAAATCCCGAGTATTTTTCACGTCCTGTTTTTATCTTCACGTGTTTACCGAGTTGTTAAAGTTTCCAAAACTCTTCTAGTTGATATATTCGAATCCAGAAAAAGATATCCTTCAAATATTCTCTACGAAACTTCCATTTTAAACCAAACAACACTCGATATATTTTGTTTCCTGAATTATCGAGATATGCATGAAATCTTCCTTTTATTTTCTTTTCCATCTCACTTACCAACCCTGTTTAGTCAAAACAGGAAGTTACCAATCCATACTAACGAAGAAGTCACATGAAATATCTTCCAAGACCAGATCATAACTTCCGCAGCTGCAAGCAACATTTTCCCGCCGTTTTTTCACTTCAAACAAAGAAGATGGACCTCCCCCTAACTAAACCAGGGGTGCAAATAGCAATTGGGTGCCCCTTAGCCACTGAGGTACCCCTTATCCAATGTGGGAGTCCGCTTAATAAATGCCTTCCGTGGGTGCCTTTAACAACTTTTCGAGCTAATTTTTCCACAAGAGCTTATTTCCAAAAAAATACCTACAAACACACAAAACACCATAATAAGTACGAAATCGAGTACTAACAATACGAAACATTGAGGACAAATTAGACACATAAATGCGTCTATCAAATACCCCCAAACTTATTATTTTCTAGTCCTCGAGCAAAACTAATAATAAGAAAATAAAACCGAGTTAATCTCGGGAGGGTTTACCATAGGTGTACCCACAAAACCATTACTCCAGACCCTAGCTATCTATGCGGAACCTTGGAAAGCACTAAAGAATCTCCTTGGTTGGCATACTTATTGACTACAGGAGAGAAGTACCCTGATGCGAAATTCCAATTGTTGTACACGAGTTTGCACTCAAGCATACTAAAATTCATATAAAGTGACAGAGCTCTACTCAGATAGTTTCTGGACATCATAACCGGAGTCAACCAATCACATGGAAAGATTAAGAAGATGGATAAAGAAAAAGATGGTTTAAAGTGAACGGTGTTTCCCATATCTGTCTGAAGGCCTCTGCCAGGATGAACCTATCCTAATGGACTGAGATACTGGTCTGACTAATATCAACACAACTGGCATATACAAGGGGACCTAACTCCAGGTCAACTCAACTGGCATATACAAGGGCACCAGTGGTCGACTTTATTGAATTTATTCCGATTGGTATGATGGTCTGGTTTTAATCTTTTTTTTTTTTTTTGTATCTCAATCACCCTATTTCACCCTAGCAAAGGTAACAACTTGAATCGTGTGCCCCACCAAATCACTTAAAAAAAAAACAGAAGGATTAGGATTCAACGAGATATGGCGAAACTACCAAGTTTTTTTTAATTCTAACACCTGAGCTTTGTGCTTTTATGAATAGACTCTTTAGATGTTTCCATCTAATCAGATTGGTTCCTCAACTCCAACAACCAAGATGTTCCCATCCACTTAGATTGATTAGTGCCGACCTTAATAAGCATATTTATTGCAGCAAAAAGTTTCTTTCCCACCCCCAAACTTAAATCTAACATTGTCCTCAATGTTATAAAATTAAAAACATGAACAAGGAGAAACTGTTACCACTTGAAGCAAAAGAGTTGAGGAAAGATATTACCGTGTTGCATGAGCATGGGTTACCTCCCAAGAAGTGCTAAGTTTAAAGTCTTCAGCCAGACATTGGAAGAATTAGTCACCTCGTAGAATCATATAGCAGTAGCCGGAATAATTGTGGGTCATCTGGATCAAAAAGTATTACCCACAAGAAGAGGAAAGTGCAACAGACCAAGAAGATACCGAACATACCCTCGCTTAAGACAACTACATCTAGTTGTGGTTCAGGTTCAGGCTCTATAAAAGGGTCTAAATAAAAAGCTTTCATCGGTTGGATTTCCTCAAAGCTAAGATCCGGTTCAGGCATTAGAGTCTGGAAAAACTCAACTAAGAACTTAGAAGCACATAACAACAACCTGAATAATTGGGGATCCTCTAAGTCAATTAGATTTGACTCACACAGCTGACCACAATTAAAGAGGTGGTCTTCCTTAAGAAAATGTGTCGACCCTAATATCCTAAAGTAATTAGGTTTAGTCTCAAAACTTAATAACCGACACATCTGAAAATCATAAATTCCCACAATTGGTTGAAAAGTTTTTGGTGGGAAAACAAAGTCAATCTTGGTATCATAGCCTGGTTAACCACATCAATCATAGGATGGGTTTCTAACAACTGAGCTTCTCTATGGACATCATTAGGTTCGGGAAAACATGTATGAAGATAATATTGTAAGATGGTTGAGGCATAAATGTCAAGTCCTACACGAGGGAACTTTCTAAGAGTTAAAGCACATGGAGAATGATAATCACCCCCAAACTTAGAGTTTTCTGTGTCTCTAGAAAGACTAGTCACAACTTCCCTAATTTCTAGGTCATCAGATTCCTGGAAATGGTCAATTGATTCTTCTAAGTTGGGTTCATCCTCACTCATTTCTACGAGTTTATCATCTTCTTTGTCTAAGACTAATGTTTCTAAATCACTAGACTCTAAAACAACATTCTCAAAAGAAACTCGTTCCTCTAAACCATTATTAGCATCGTAATCAAAAGGAAATACTACATCGTCTAAAACGGGGTATCTCTAGTCAAATCCTCTTCCTTTTGAATAGGTGAATAATTATTAAAATTATTTGGATTTGAACTAGAAATAATATTATCATTAAAGAGCTCATTGGGAGTAACAGATTCCTCATCACTATGCCTATATATTTCAGATTCTTCATCAATACTATCCTCATCATAGTCCTCATTATAATAACATGAAAAAGGTCGAACCTCATCAAAACAAGTAGTGTTACCAATTCTAACCTCGTCATCTTGATTATGTGAATAAAAACTATCCTTATTTTCGAGGGTGGTATTGGGAAAACTACACTGGAAATTAAGACTATCCTGAGCAAGTTTTTCCACAATCCTATTTGTACTCTCAGTAAATTGCTTGAGGGTCTCTTCTAGAGATATCTTAGTTGACCGCTCTACGGACTCTTCTGGGAGAAGAATATTATAAGTCTCTTTCATAAATAACTTTCGTGTTGACTCATTGAAACTCTTGAGAGACTCTTCTAGAGAAATTGAAGGATTGTTTTGCTCGTATGACCTGTGCGTATATGGATAGTAATTGGGCTCCCTTAGCTAACCTCACCCATAACTAAGAGTTGCTACGACCCATAGTTGAAGACTTGATAAACAAATTTGTATCTCACAGAAAAGTCTATTGAATAGATAAATCTGTCTTCCACAAAAATACGTATGAATTTTGTTCTATCTTTTGATAAATCAAGGTGAACAAGAACCAATTGATACACCAGACTTATATTCCCGAAGAACAGCCTAGTAATATCAATCACCTCACAATAATCTTAATCACATGGTAGCGAAACAAGATATTGTGGAATCACAAACGATGAGACGAAGATGTTTGTGACTACTTGTTATCTTGTCTATCGGAGATTAAATTTCGAGCAAATCTTAGAGAAGATAGTACTCAATACGATAGAACAAAGCAAGATCACAACATGCAACTACAGAGAAAATAGTTGGGTCTGGCTTCACAATCCCAATGAAGTCTTTAAGTCGTTAACCTATAATGGTTTAGAAAAAACCTAGGATAAAGGAGAATCGACTCTAGTCACAAATAGTAGCACACAGGAGGTGTCGGGATCAGGTTTCCCAGTTGTTAAAGTTCTCCTTTATACAGTCTCCAAATCAGAGTTTGCAATAAATGCTACCTTGGTAACAAAACATTCAAATATTTACCATTAGATGCAAACCTGATTAGACTCAGACCATTATCTTTCAACCTTTAGATTAGGTTGACAACTTGAAAATTAGTATGGAAATATCGACAAGGCTACGATGTCCCTATATCCCAAAGTGTCATTCAATCTGGTAACTTTGTGGAATGAAATGAAGATAATATTTGTTTGGTTTGTAGTAAATAATTTGCTTGAATAGTCTTTGCCCCTACAAAAACTTAAAATTTCAGCATGTGCAAGCCTTTTTATCTTATGTTACATTTGCATTGTCGGCAAATTTTTGGTCTTGGGTAAATTTAGCATATTATGACCTTTTTTTGCCAAATATGTGGAACAGTAGGAATCATTTTTTTTATCCATTAAATATACCGGACTAATCAAGAATTTTTCAAAGATGTTCAAAATGCATCTGCATAGCACACGGGTCGCATACTAGTGGAGCATAGAAACTTGATTCTGGTAAAGACATAGCAGCAACCAGATAGTAAACAGAAAATCTAAGATTAGCTATAGCACTCTACCGATAATGACAGCTCAACCAATGGGTGGGTATTCTAAGAACTGGCGTTTTGATTCAAGACCTCTGCTTCCGCCCTTGCCATCGGATCATCCTTCATCTCACTGTCTTCGTCTCTCTCCCCTTCTCTTTCATCAGCTAACTTCTTCCTATGTAATTCCTCTGCCTTTTCCATTTCAGCACGATTTTCTGCCTGTACACGTAGCATTTCCTCTTCTTGTTGCTGGCGCTCAAACCATGTATCCGCATCTGCCCAAACTGCAATAACACGCAAAATCCCACAATTAAATTAAGCAAAATCTACAGACAAAGCGAAATCCATAATGCCAATCTTTTTGCTACTTGCTATACCATAGTTTCAGGGGGGAAAGGTTGGCTAATCTCAGGCTCTCAACATAGCACGCTAATGAAGATCCGAACAGTCCAATTGAACCAAATGACACAAATCTCAGAACAGATACAATTGACATTTAACATTAACTAGAGTGGCTAAACCCTCCAAGAACCCCAATAATTAAAATCTCAAATGAGTTCTCAATTCACTGCTTAAACTAAAGAAATTTCGAGTAAACCCCGGATTCTCAAATCAATAAATAGGAAAGCAACTCATATAATCAAATCAAAATCAATGCTAACTGTATGGAACTAAACGCACACATTCAAGCAAAGATTAACCAAAATTCCATAAATATAAAAATTTAGAATAATTTTATAAAATTAGGGTTAGAGAGAAGCGGAAAACGTACTTGGTTGTGCAGCCCAACCCTGTTCACCACCTTTAATTTTCTCAGGTAAAGCATAATTAACAGTTAAAACTCTTCCATAAAGCTCAGCATTATCCATATTATCCATGGCAGCAGCAGCATCTTCTTTCTCTAAAAAAGTAACAAAACCAAAAGATCTATGTTTCTGAGTAGCTTGATCTAATGGAGTTTTAACATCTTTAATATCACCAAATGGTATGAATGCTGAATGTAATATTGTCTCATTCACTTCTTCGGCTAAACCTCCTGAAACACAAAAACAATCATCAGTAATTAGGGTTTTTTCTTTATAATGTATGGATTGAACTTCCTGATATTCAAGTTAGGGTTTTGTAACGAATTAAGTTGAGTAGTGGTTTTCTTACCGACGTAGAGTGTGTTCTTCTGTTTCGGTTGAGCCATTAAACTTTTCTTCGCGCTTTCTCTCAATCTCTCTTCCTCTTCAAATTCTTCTTCAGCCTTCTTTTGTTGCAGACTTGCAGGATTGGAATTTCCTCCTATAAAGGTAGGACCGGGCTACGAAGTCTTCAGTCTATATAACATACAACTTCCCTAATATGGGCCTTGGCCTTATATATGAACACCAATTTTGAGCATGCCTAAAACTTTCAAGGCATACAAAGGACTAGTCCTAACTTGGGTGACCTTATAAGGGGTACCCTATGGGGTGGTTCAATTACCTATATGCCCTTAAATCCATTAAATTACTACTAATCTATCCCTAACCCTAATACAAAACCTATAATCAACTACACCTAAAATCAGTTTCATTCACCTTCTTCTTCTTCCTCTCCACAGCCGAACTCCACCCTTCCCTTTCTTTTTTTTTCATCGCGGAAATTTAATTGTCGATTTGTGAAACTATATAATGGATCGTCGTAAGGCAGTATCTCGTTCAAATCGATCGATTGAACAACCTATTCATGAAGAAGAAGATTTAGAGAGTGAAGAACAAACTCAAAATCAACCACAAAATCAATCGGAAGAAGAGATTGAAAAAGAACCAACGCCGGAAATGAAAATAAGAAGGTTAGTTCTACAAACCCATCTCATATTTGATGTTTTTGATTGTTTTGGTCGATTTAATTCGTCAAAATCATGTGTTCTGCGGCGGTTACAGGGTATGGTTCGGCATAAAACAAATGTTAGATGTGCGCCGAGCTGTTCTTGAAACTGAACTCTGAAAGTGCATATGAACGGCTCGGCGTATATCTGAAATCTGTTTTGAGCCGAACTTAGTAAAACAGAGACTTATATTTAGGATCGGCTTATTCGATGGTGTTAGTTTTGTGCCGAATATGTTTTGTGAATTTCAGAAATTTTGCGTGTGCGTAGGATCGGCTTGTATGGTAGTATTAGTTTTGTGCCGAATAAATGTTGTTTGAAATTCAGAAATTTTGCATGTGCTTAGGATCGGCTTGTATGGTAGTATTAGTTTTGTGTCGAATAAATGTTGTTTGAAATTCAGAAATTTTGCATGTGCTTAGGATCGGCTTGTATGGTAGTATTAGTTTTGTGCCGAATAAATGTTGTTTGAATTCCAGAATTTTTGCACGTGCTTAGGATCGGCTTGTATGGTGGTATTAGTTTTGCCCCGAATAAATGTTTCAATTCATAAGTCTAGATTCGGTTTATTCGATAGTATTAGGGCTGCGCCGAATATCATTGTTAAAATTTCATAAATTTTACAAGTGTGTAGGATCGGCTTATTTATATGATATCATGTTGCGCCGAATACATGTTTGAGTTCATAATCATAGGTTCGGCTTATTCGACAATATCGGTTGTGAGCCGAATACAGGGTTCGGCTTACTCGACAATATAGGTTTTGAGCCGAATATTTAGGATCGGCGTATAATTATTTTGTGGTATGAGCCGATCCACTCTCTGTGTAAGCTAATAAAAATTTCAAGACATGATTCATACTTGCGCCGAATTAGTCTTATAACTTTCATACTTGTGTCAGGACCAATGCCGCGGGTAGGGAGATGTTGAAAAAAATGAAGGACAAAATTGATTCCAAAACACCAATGACCGTGGAAGAACAAAACTACCTCTACAAAAAGTGGGATGCAATCATCGTGAATTATGTCTACTGGATCAGGTTGATTTTCCATGGGTCCAAGCACGATCTACAAAGAATATCACAAGGTTAAACACTAGAAAGGGAATATAATAACAAGGTTCGACGCATTCGATAATCACATTATGTGCCGAACTATAAACATTTAGAGGTTTCGGCTTGTACGATATCCTCAATATGTGCCGAACCACAAACAATATTTTAACCCAAAAATTAACAAATGCATGTTCGGCTCAGAAGATAATCATATTATGTGCCGAACCTTGGAAATAAGAGGTTTCGGCTTGTACGATATCCTCAATATCTGCCGAACCTCGAACAATATTTTAACCCAAAAATTTACAAATTTATGTTAGGCTCAGAAGATAATCATATTATGTGTCGAACCTTGGACATAAGAGGTTTCGGCTTATACGATATCCTCAATATGTGCCGAACCTCGAACAATATTTTAACCCAAAAATTTACAAATTTATGTTCGGCTCATACTATAATCAAATTATGTGCCGAACCTTGAACATAAGAGGTTTCGGCTGATACTATATTTTCCATATGTGCCGAACCAGTAACAATATTTCAACCCAGAAATTAAAAAATTATGTAAGCCGAACTAGTGTCTAGCAAAAGGGTTGGAATTGGAAATTTTGGATATGTAAGCCGAATTAGTAATGATTCTATTCCGGGCTATTCAGGATGTTGTTCGGCTTACTATGAAACTTTCATATAAGCCGAACTAGTGTCTAGCAAAAGGGTTGGAATTGGAAATTATAGGTTCGGCGCATGCAGTAAACAGATTCAGTAAGCCGAACCGTTCATCAATGGTAGATTCGGCTCATAGATGTGAGCCGAACCTCAACCTGTTTCGCCGAACCATGATTCAAAAAACCTAACTTTTGATAATTGAGAGCTATAGAAGTGAGATTAAGTATAGGATATAAGTGTACCTGTGTATTAGAAGAATTGGGTTCCTCATCAATGTATTCATCATCAGGATTTAGCTCATAAAAATCATCATCTTGAGTTTGTGTTTGTGTTTGAGTTTGAGTGGGTGTAAAATCATTCTCATAATCTAAGAAATCAGCCATTTCTGGATCATTGTTGTAGTTGATGTGTATTTTCCTAGGTTTTTTAGATGAATGATGACCCTCCTCATCCTCCATTGAATCAAGAATTAGAATTTTCTCACTTTCTCCTTCTCTTTCTCTTCTTCTTAACCAAACCAAAACTTTGATTTTTTTTTCCTCAAATTTTTCATCTAAACAACTCTTATAATTCTGAAAATTATCTTAATCACTAAACAAAATATTTAATCACTAATCAAGATTATTAACACTAATACGTAAAGGGCAGATTTGCCATTAAGAAAATTTGGGTTAAAGGGTTATCTGATTTTGCTATTCAACAACCTTTTTTGTCTTCATTCAGTATGCCTTGAAAGATTTTGGTATGCCCAATATTATGGTTCTTATATATAACACAGGGGTTGTGAAAAGCCTTATATATAATGATAACACGGCGGCTGTGAAAAAAAAGGGTAGTATAGTAGAACTTTTTTAAATTAATGCGCGATAAATTAATAATTTCACTAAGATAATATTTTTTATTAGTCCCGATTTGGATCAGTGTGTTAAATTAATAACCCCCTAAAATTTTATAAAATAATAAAAAATTTAAATTTTCAATAGGGCCCCACTAATGTATAAATTAATAATCAGTGTGATAACATTATATTATGGTGTTTATTAAAATTGGCATCTTCAGTTATTTGTTTTTTTTTTCACATTTATAATATATTGGACTTCATCTTTAATTTTGTGTACTACCTTGAGAAGTTCCGAAATGATTTTATTGTGTTTTCGTTTTCGTATTTTAATTTTAGCATTAAAGTATATACATTCATACACATAATATGCCATAAAATAATCAGAAAATAATTTGAATTGAAAATAAAATCTCTAGATATTTGATACCACACACTAATTTTAGAAATTTAAAGTTAAATTTGGTATGTTTCGATATAATAATAATTTATTAATTTATCGATAAATTAATACTTCGCTAAATTGATAGGATTTAGCAGTCCCAAGACTATTAATTTATTGAAGTTTTACTGTAGTCATGTTTGTTTAGGTTTGACTCGCGATCTGAATCTATCTGACTCGACATATCGTTTATTTTTTAATTTTTCTGATGTCTGACTCGAAATCAGGTATCATCTTGTACCTGACTCGTTGGGCGCATATCTGACTAGAATTTTTCTTAAAAAAATTATAACTCTATTATTTTAGATCCAGACGAGTCTGTTGAGTCAGAAAGAAAGTAACCTGTTGGTGATGGGGAATGGTATTGTTCGTAGTTGTGACAAGAAGTGGTGGTGGTGGTATAAGTGAGGCGGTGACAACCAGAAGGATGTGATAATGATTGATGAGACAAGGTCATAACCCTTTCGTGGGTGGAATCGATCATTTAATGGCATGGACCATTGGATGACATGGACACAATAACACCATCAGTGTGGTGGCATTAATGAGAGATGAGATTGGTAGTACATTGGCATCAAACAAAGGTGGTACGCTAACAAATTGGGCTAAAGAAACTTTACCAAGCACCACAGAGCTAGGGTATCGATTAGCAATTACACCTAGACATGAATTAGTAGCAGCATGAGGTTAGGAAAAAATCATATAAAGTATTTTCAGCTCGTTTGTAATAGCAACGCAACCAGTATTACCCAGTGGTGCAATTTTTGGTTATAGTTTCCGTCATACAGTTAAGTTTGTAATTATCTCTATTATTGAGTCACATGCATGTTTTATACACATCTAAAGGTTAATTTATGGTCATCAAATTTGTTGAATCTGGATTAGGTCCCGGGGTATCCTGCTGGGATCAGAGGCGTAAGGAGCGCAATTGTACCTTGAATCAGTGTGAGATTGATTAGAGCTCAACTACAATCCATACCGAAGTTAGTTTGTAGTAGGTTAGTGTCTGTAGAGGCTTAATACAGTGTGGTGTTCAATCTGGACTAGGTCTCGGGGTTTTTCTGCATTTGCAGTTTCCTCGTTAACAAAATCCTGGTGTATGTGTTATTTCTATTCCGCATTATGTTTTTTTATATAATTGAAATATCACAGATTGTGCGTTGTATCGATCAATTGTGAAATTCAACCTTTGGTTGTTGATTGGAAATTGATTGGTCCTTGGATATTAGTCTTTGGTACCATCCAAGTTTATATCTCTTGTATTTGATAAAGACTCACAGATTTCTATTTGTTTGAGTATAGATCAAATCGAGAGATAGAGATATTAACTCATTGATATACTTTTTTATTAAGATTGAGTCTGAATGTCTAGTTGATTCTCTTAAAAGTATATTAGAGTTAGTCCATACAGATTGTTAATCGAAATATTGGGTGAGGTTGTTGTACCCCCGCATTTTCAATTGGTATCAGAGCAGACAAACACGTTTAAAGACCTTACAAGTTTGTGTTTGTAGCGATCTGACTCTATGGACAGAGGTGCCATATCTATTAACGTACCACCAGTCTTCGATGGCTCTAATTACTTATGGTGGAAAATTTCTATGCGAGATTTTCTTCAAGCGCGTGATTTTCAATCATGGGTATATGTTGTTAATGGCTATGATGCTCCCGTTGTGGCAATAGGTAACGCCACTGTTCCAAAGAATATTGGCGAATACGATGTTGTTGAGATACTTGCTGCAAAGCAAAACTCTGACGGTTTGAATGCCATCATACATGCCATTACCCCAAATCTTCAACATCATGCGTCAAATTGCACTTGGTCTAAAGATGCGTGGGATATCTTAGAAACCGTATTCGAAGGTAATACCAGTAAAAAGGAAGCTAGGCTTCAAAACCTTAATTCCGATTGGGAAAACCTTCGTATGGCAGATGAAGATTCATTTGATGAGTTTAATCACAATGTGTCTGAAATTGTTAATGCATCTTTTGCATTGGGTAAGACTATTCCTGAAAAGGACATTGTGATGAAAATTCTCAGATCGCTGCCATCTAGATACGACTCTAAGAAGTATGCCATCGTTGAGGGAAATTACCTTGATAATCTCTCCAGAAATACGTTGGTTGGGAAGCTTAAGATCTTTGATCACGAACATTCATCCAAATCTAAGGATGTTGCGTTCAAAGCACTAAAAGACACAAATTACTTGATAAAAGTAAAAAATGTGTATATCTCTAAAGACGATCACTCTGAGACTGATTCATCAGATGAAGATCTTGATAAATCGGTCTCGATGATCACAAGACAGTTTAGAGATCTTCTGTTGAAGAGAAGTAAACGGTTCTCCAGAGATAAGCTTAAAGCATCAGTCAAACCTCATAATCGTATTCCTCCTAAAAACAGGGACACATATGAAACTGATGATGAGGATATGCCTCAGTGCTTTAAGTGTAAGGGATTTGGTCATTTTACAAACGAGTGCCCAAATCGTAGAAAATACACTGGGAACAAAGGTCTTGCTGCGACACTTGATGAGATGTTTGACAATTATGATTATGATGAAGACAAAAAATCAAGTGTTGCTCTTCTATGTGAAAATATTGATTTTGATAATTTTAGCAATACATACATCAATCTTGATAATCTTTTAGAAGAGAACCCAATCAAGATGGAAGAATCATTTGACCCCTATGTTGGAAACTCCATGTTTAATGTTTTAGGATCAACTATGTGCCTAGCAGCCTGCACATCTCGGGCACCTGAACCATCTTATACGTTGACATGCTCCTATTGTTCTCTCAAGGGTCATTAGTTTTCGAAGTGTTTCAAATACAAACACAAGATGAGATATGTCAACAAGCTTCAACGAAGAGCAAATCGTCTAGCCACCAAGCTTAAACTCGCGGAGAAAACAACTGAGGTATGTAAGATCTTATCTTCCTCGAAAAGATTAGTTTCCAAAGATAGATATAGGCCATTAGAGAAGAAAACATGGTCGAAACATATGGAAAGGCAGGGCTCCATGAATTCCAACCAAAAGGGTCACGGTGGACAAATTGTTATTCACCACAACATAACTTGATTATGTTGTCATGTGCATCTTGTCTCATATGTCTGTTCAAAAGAGACAAGATCCTGCACACCTCAGGCTTTAAAAAATAAAATTTGTTTTAGTTTTTTTTTTTTGCTTTGTGTTGTTTTGTTTTTTGGAATTCCTCCATATCACTGTTGATTGCAGAAATGACCAGTTTGCCAAAAGAAGAGGGTTATTATCAACAATTCTACTATTTATAGGGTTGTGAGTTGGACGTGTACGAACCTATTTAAAGTTTTCGAAACCCTACTGTTAGAGCATAGCTCGGTCAACCTCGCATGTGTTGCTATCTCAAGCATGTTTGTCAATGTTAGTAATCAAAACTATAAGTCTTGATTTCTAGCCTACATAGCTAAGTCTCGGACTAGGATAGAAAAGTGTAGTTGAGCTCAAGGACTTCATGGCGATTCATCATACAACGAAGAAGATCTATACAAGGAACCGTGGAACTTCATCAACAAAAAGGTATGTGGAGACTTGAACTTATCTATCACTCAAAAGTCTATCTCTTCTATCTCCTACTTCTTATGAGACAAAAGTCGTATGCTATATAGACTAGATCATACACATTTGACATTTCGAGCTGAGCATTCATTGCTTATATTTTATCTCAAAATCGTGTGTTGGTAAAGCGTTTCGCTTTGATCAAGTTTATCTTCACCTAGTGACGAAAGTCATGAAAAGTTTCAATCACTTTGAAATTTCTCTGACGTGAATCGGTCTGTGAATAACGGCTACATAGCGTCCTCTGAGAATGTCTCAATGATTGAAATGAGAGTTTAGATTACATAACCATGTATTCCTTGAACCGAAGTTTTCGAACTTTGTTGATCAAGAGAAATCGGGAGGATTATGAAATTGGCTTGCCAAGTCCGCGAACTGTCGGAAGTTATCGACCGAGAATTTCTGATGGATTTTCCAAAACTCGTTTGTATGCTAAGTCTGCGAACTCAGTCCGCGAACCCAGTCCGCGAACTGGCGGAAGTTCTCTTTCCGAGAATTTCTGTTGATTTTGGAAAACTCAATCGATTAACTTAAGTCCGCGAACTTGTTTGTGAACTCTAATGCGCCCGCTATAGTCGATCTCCATTAACCTTTGATTTTCTTCTCTAAAATCAGGTTAACGACTTAAATACTTCATTGGGATTGTGAAGCCAGACCGATACTACTTTATCGTAGTTGTGTGATCTGATCTTGCATCTTCTATCGTACGAGTACAATCGATTGATTGACTTGAGATCGTGAGAGTTCTCCGATAGGCAAGATAAAGAAGTCACAAAAATCTTCGTCTCACTATTTGTGATTCCTCGACAATCCGCTTGTGTAGTCAGGAAGGATTCTAGAGAGGTGATTGATTAATCTAGGCTGTTCTTCGGGAATATAAGACCGGATTATCAATTGGTTCCTGTTCACCTTGATTTTATATCAAAAGACGAAACAAAACCTAGGGTTTATCTGTGGGAGACATATTTATCCTTTGATAGACTTTTCTGTGTGAGACAGATCTGTTTATTATCAAGTCTGTGATTTTGGGTTGCAGTAACTCTTGGTTGTAGGTGAGATCAGCTAAGGGAATCAAGTGCGCAGTATCCTTCTAAGATCAGAGGCGTAGGAGTACAACTGTACCTTGGATCGGTGGGAGACTGATTGGGGTTCAACTATAGTCCAGTCCGAAGTTAGTTTGCAGTAGGCTAGTGTCTGTAGCGGCTTAATACAGTGTGTACTCAATCTGGACTAGGTCCTGGGGTTTCTCTGCATATGCGGTTTCCTCGTTAACAAAATTTCGGGTGTCTGTGTTATTTCTTTTACGTATTATATTTTATATAATTGAAATAATACAGGTTCTGCGTTCGTGATCATCAATTGGAAATCCAACCTTTGGTTGTTGATTGATCCTTGGACATTGGTCTTTGGTACCGTCCAATTATTCCTTGTATTTGATAAAGACTCGCTATTGTTTTTAGCTTGAGTAAAAATCAAATCAAGAGAGAGATATTAACTCCTTGAGATACTTTTATCTAGATTGAGTCTGACTGTCTAGTTGATTCTCTAGCAAAGTATTTCGGAGTTAGTCCATGCAGATTGCTAAGCGAAATATTGGGTGGTGTTGTTAGACCCCCGCTTTTTCAAATTGTATCAGAGCAGGCAAACACGTTTAAGACCTAACAAGTCCGTGTTTGTAGCGCGACTCTATGGACAGATGTGCTATCTCTATTAACGTACCACCAGTCTTCGATGGCTCCAATTACTTATGGTGGAAAATTGTTATGCGAGTTTTTCTTCAATCGCGTGATTTTCAATCATGGGTATATGTGGTGAATGGTTATGATGCGCCCGTTGCTGCAGTTGGAGACGGAACTGTTCCCAAGAATATTGGTGAATATAATGCTGCCTAGATTCTTGCTGCAAAGCAGAATTATGAAGGGTTAAATGTTATCATGCATGCCATTGCCCCAAGTCTTCAACACCATGTGTCTAATTGCACTAGGTCTAAAGATGCTTGGGATATCTTAGAAACCATATTTGAAGGAAACTCCATTGAAAAGGAAGCTAGGCTTCAAAACCTTTATTCCGATTGGGAGAACCTTCGTATGGCTGATGAAGAAACATTTGATGAGTTTAATCACAAAGTGTCTGAAATTGTTAATGCATCTTTTGCATCGGGTAAGACTATTCCTGAAAAGGACATTGTGATGAAAATTCTCAGATCGCTGCCATCTAGATATGAGTCTAAGAAGCATGCCATCATTGAGGGGAATAACCTCAATAATCTTTCCAGAAACACCTTGGTTGGGAAGCTAAAGATCTTTGACCATGAGCTTTACATCCAAAGTCGGTAAGGATGTTGCCTTTAAAGCACAAAAGAGCACTAAATTACTTGCCAAAGGTAAAAGTGTTCATGTCTCTGAGGATGATCAGTCTGAGAATGATTTTTTAGATGAAGAGCTTGACAAGTCGGTCTCCTTGATCACAAGACAGTTTAGGGATCTTCTGTTGAAGAGAAGTAAACGGTTTTCAAGAGACAAACCTAGGTTATCAGACAAACCTCACGGTCGCATACCTCCTAAAAACAGGGATGCTGACGAGGCTGATGACGGGGACATGCCTTAGTGCTTTAAGTGTAATGGTTTTGGCCATTTTGCTAACGAATGCCCAAATCGTAGAAAATACACTGGGAACAAAGGTCTAGCTGTAACACTTGATGAAATGTCTGAAACCTATGATTCCGATGAAGATATAAAATCAAGTGTAGGGATCCTTGGTGAAAACATCGATTTTGATACTTGTAGCAATACATATATCAACCTCAATGGGTTCGGAGAAGAAGGAAACCCAATCAAGCTGGAAGATTCTCTAACTGGAAACCCTGTCAGTAATGTTTCAGGATCTACTGGACACGAACTATCAAGGTGTTACAAGTACAAGCACCAAATAAGGCACGCCAGCAAACTTCAACGAATGGCAGACCGATTAGCAAGGAAGCTGAAACTTGCTCAGAAGACCGCCGAGGTATGTAGGATCTTATCTTCGTCTAAGAAGTTGGTTTCCAGGGATAGAGTAAGACCATTTGAAAAGAAAGTATGGTCGAATCGTTTTGATAGACAGAAGTCTGAAGATTCCTCCCTTGAGGAAAAAGATGGACAAATCGTTGTTCATCGCAACACAACTTGATTGTGTTGTTGGGAAAATCTTGTCTCATGTGCCTGATCGAAAAAAGACAAGATTGAGTGCTGATTCAGGTTTCAGTAAAGTTTTTCCTTCTTTTCTTAGATTTGTTATTTTCTGTCTATCAAATAAAATAAAGGGTTATTATCGACAATTCTACTCTTTATAGGGTTTTAGAGTTGGGCGTATACGAACCTGTCAATAGGTTTCGAACCCTACATTCCTTTTTCCTTTTTGACATCCTATATAAGATTGCTTGTTGAGTTAGGTGATTCAATCACGCAAATCCAGTTGTTTATAACTGTTCTCAAAGCACCATGTCATATGGAAAGGATGTCAACATGATTGTTAAATCTTCAATCAAGGAAAAAGAAAAATCTCCTGTTTCTAAGTCCCTGAAAAGAAAAAGAAGGAATACAAGAAATCCCAGGGTTGTGCCTTCTAACTCTCAGAAGTTTTCCAATGTTCTTGATGAGTTGAAGGAAGTAAGAAAGGAGATTCTTGAAATAAAGGCTTTTGTGTCAAAGTCCTTAGAAATTCAGAGAGCGTTGGTACGACATAATCAGCCAAGACAGTTCGTTGATATAAACTCCTATCTTCGTGAATCGTATGTTTCAATGGCTGTTGACAGCAAGGAGTTCGGGAATGATGCTGAATTTCTCAAAGACATTGTCGCCTAGGATGTCTTCTTTTTGGATTAGTTGGAGGAATAACTAGTGCTTTGAATAGCGATGATTGTGACTACACATAGCTATTTTTGTTTTCATCTTCTTATGTTATTTTTTAGGTTTATTGGTTATTAAATTCTAAAAATATTTGGAGGATGATGCTTATTGCAGTATTTTAATGGTTTGTGATATTGCAATATTTTTATGTGATATGTATTTTTTACGTCCGTGAACTTGAATGTCCCATATTGCAGTCAAAAGTAAAGTCGTTCATGAATCGTTATTCGTATTGATGAAACGACGAATGGACTTTTGACATATACAAAAGTTATGCCTATGCAGTCATGAATTTGATGGAAAATAGGATAAAAATTTTTGTTCAACAAGGATAAAGTCTATTATGTCGTTATGATGGAAAATAGAATAGATCCTTGTATGTTATCCACTGTATTGATCTTCATTGATCAATTTTATTATGTTTTACCGTGAAGACTCCATTGTGTGTCTTATGTTGAGCTCCTTGGCTTTGTTGGTTGTTCCATAAGATGCTATATGTCGAGCATTAGAAACTAAATTAATCAACTAGTTTGGTTATTTAGTTAGTACTCCATAAGTCTTCTTTCTTATGTTGAGTACATGTACGGTTGAGGTTGTCATATTCTATGATGAACTTAGTCGGGGTTCCATAAGTTCTTTTATGTTGAGACGAAAATAATTAAATTGATTAATTCGGCGATTAGTTTGGTTGTTTGTATTCCAATTAGATTAATTATAGGTTCTCTTGTAATTAATCTAGTTGAGTTTTCATATATTCCACAAGTTCTTGTGTTGAGTATATGAAAGGCTACACTATCATGTTCTTTGGTTAATGTAGTCATATATTCCGTAAGATTTTCCTTATGTTGAGTATTTGAACGGTTAAGTTAGTCATCTCCGTGTGATTGACTTAGTCATAGCTCCGTGAGTTTACTTATGTTGAGCACTTTCAATCAAATTGATCACTTTTGTGGTTTGATTTAGTTGCTTATTCCAATTGAATTAATCATGGTTTTTCTTGTGGTTAATTTGGTTGAGCTTTGGATATAGAAAATCATTCCTATGGTTTTTGGTGTCCAATAAAAAATCCTTCTTTTGTTTCGAAATTAAGGTCGCTCTTGTTGTTCTCTCGGGAAGGACATCAAATCGGGGAGAGTTCTTTTGAACTTGTGCTTAACGGTAATATCTTACGGGGAGTGCGGCTGTGGAATTTTATAAGGGTTATCTTGTATCTTAAAACTCTTTGATGAATGATGTTAGCTTCGGCTATTAGATTACATCTAAATTAAGTTGGTATGTATTTTTCTTTTGGTCATGAAATGTCTCTTGTGGAAATTTCATTATGATCCCATTCTTGTACCTTTGCCAATTTTATTGACAAAAAGGGGGATAAATATTGTAGTTCACACTACAAATACATATGGTTTTCGGATCATTGTGTAAGGGGGACTGGTTTCCATGATCAAGATGGAGTATTGACTAAGGGGGAGTGATGCATATCACCGTAGTATTATTGTTAAAGTCGTGATACAATTGGACTTTGATGTTATATAATAATACAATGACACTGTATAATAATGATCGAGAATATCGATTTCTCTCATTGTTATAGCTACGGATCTTCAACAACGATGGTGCTAAACTTACAACCTTTGGGATCATTGGAGTACTTGGAAGGACGAAGATTTCAAGGAACGTTGAAGATTAGACTATGAAATAGGAGCCACTAAAGATTTTTTTTTTTGTATTCCATATGTATTAATAGTTTTGTCACTAAAATTGACAAAGGGGGAGATTGTTAGAGCATAGCTCGGTCAACCTCGCATGCGTTGCTATCTCAAGCATGTTTGTCAATGTTAGTGATCAAAACTATAAGTCTTGATTTCTAGCCTACATAGCTAAGTCTCGGACTAGGATAGAAAAGTGTAGTTGAGCTCAAGGACTTCATGGCGATTCATCATACAACGACGAAGATCTATACAAGGAACCGTGGAACTTCATCAACAAAAAGGTATGTGGAGACTTGAACTTATATATCACTCAAAAGTCTATCTCTTCTATCTACTACTTCTTATGAGACAAAAGTCGTATGCTATATAGAGTAGATCATACACATTTGACATTTCGAGCTGAGCATTCATTGCTTATTTTTTATCTCGAAATCGTGTGTTGGTAAAGCGTTTCGCTTTGATCAAGTTTATCTTCACCTAGTGACGAAAGTCATGAAAAGTTTCAATCACTTTGAAAATTTCTCTGACGTGAATCGGTCTGTGAATAACGGCTACATAGCGTCCTCTGAGAATGTCTCAATAATTGAAATGAGAGTTTAGATTACATAACCATGTATTCCTTGAACCGAAGTTTTCGAACTTTGTTGATCAAGAGAAATCGGGAGGATTGTGGAATTGGCTTTCCAAGTACGCGAACCTAGTCCGCAGACTCAGTCCGCGAACTGTCGGAAGTTCTCGACCGAGAATTTCTGCTGGATTTTCCAAAACTCGTTTGTGTGCTAAGTCCGCGAACTGGTGGAAGTTCTCTTTCCGAGAATTTTTGCTGAGTTTGGAAAACTCAACCGATTAACTTAAGTCCGTGAACTTGTTTGTGAACTTAAGAGGTTATGATCTAAAGATGTGCTCTGAACATGAAACATTAAATTACTAAGGAATGCTTTATGCAAACTGTGGCTATAATGTTCATGAGCCGATTCAATCGAATCGAATCATCTTTGTTTCAATTGTGTCTTGTGTAGTTACATAAGATCTCATAGCAATTGGAGAACTCTTTAACTAGTTCATTTGAGTTAATTGAACTAGTTATGGTGAAGAAGAACAAGGTTAATATGAAATGCTCATATGGTTAACCTTTTGGGTTACTATGTTGAACAAACATACACGTACACGTTTGGGCATGGTTTTCACGAACCTAGTAAACGGCTACCCAAGTGTGTGTGACAAGCTAAGTTTTCGATCTAACGGTTGAGAAATATTAGCTTGAATCTAAATAAGGTTTTCATCT
Source organism: Papaver somniferum (assembly GCF_003573695.1). Classification (NCBI taxonomy): domain Eukaryota; kingdom Viridiplantae; phylum Streptophyta; class Magnoliopsida; order Ranunculales; family Papaveraceae; genus Papaver; species Papaver somniferum. Next base: position 69,241,713 of record NC_039362.1, read on the forward strand.
AACGGTGAATAAAGATTGCTTTGTAACTAAGGCAAAACCCTTATTTGAAGGCTATATAAAGGAGATATCTTCATTGTGCAAAACTAATCCCCACACGTCTGTGTGCTACTAGTGCTCCCGCTAGAGTCGATCTCCATTAACCTTTGATTTTCTTCTCTAAAATCAGGTTAACGACTTAAAGACTTCATTGGGATTATGAAGCCAGACCGATACTAGTTTATCGTAGTTGTGTGATCTGATCTTGCATCTTCTATCGTACGAGTACAATCGATTGATTGACTTGAGATCGTGAGAGTTCTCCGATAGGCAAGATAAAGAAGTCACAAACATCTTCGTCTCACTTTTTGTGATTCCTCGACAATCCGCTTGTGTAGTCAGGAAGGATTCTAGAGAGGTGATTGATTAATCTAGGTTGTTCTTCGGGAATATAAGACCGGATTATCAATTGGTTCTTGTTCACCTTGATTTTATATCAAAAGACGGAACGAAACCTAGGGTTTATCTGTGGGAGACAAATTTATCCTTTGATAGACTTTTATGTGTGAGACAGATCTGTTTATTATCAAGTCTGTGATTTTGGGTTGCAGCAACTCTTGGTTGTGGGTGAGATCAGCTAAGGGAATTAAGTGTGCAGTATCCTGCTGGGATCAGAGGCGTAGGAGTACAACTGTACCTTGGATCGGTGGGAGACTGATTGAGGTTCAACTATAGTCCAGTCCGAAGTTAGTTTGCAGTAGGCTAGTGTCTGTAGCGGCTTAATACAGTGTGTATTCAATCTGGACTAGGTCCCGGGGTTTTTCTGCATTTGCGGTTTCCTCGTTAACAAAATTTCTGGTGTCTGTGTTATTTCTTTTCCGCATTATATTTTATATAATTGAAATAATACAGGTTGTGCGATAGTGATCATCAATTGGAAATCCAACCTTTGGTTGTTGATTGATATTGATTGATCCTTGGACATTGGTCTTTGGTACCGTCCAAGTATTCCTTGTATTTGATAAAGACTCGCTATTGTTTTTAGCTTTAGTAAAAATCAAATAAAGAGAGAGATATTAATTTCTTGAGATACTTTTATCTAGATTGAGTCTGACTGTCTAGTTGATTCTCTAGCAAAGTATTTCGGAGTTAGTCCATACAGATTGCTAAGAAAAATATTGGGTGGTGTTGTTAGAACCCCGCTTTTTCACCTACATTCTTTTTTCCTTCTCTGATACTCTTTACATCTTAAGACTTCTTGTTGAGATTTGATTGTGAACTCCTCTCACTAAACCATGCTTTCATGGATACTCCAAGCACCATGTCTTCTGATGGGAAAGATATCAATATGATTGTTAAGCCATTAATCACTAAGGAAAAAGATAAATCTCAATTGTCTCCAACTTTAAAAAGAAAAAGAAGGAATGTGAGGAATCCAAGAGTTGTTCCTTCAAACTCTCAGAAGTTTTCTGATGTTCTTGAATAGTTGAAGCTTGCAAGAAAAGAGATTCAGAAAATAAAGGCTTGCGTTCTAAGATCATTGGAAATTCAGAAGGCCCCGGTTCGACATCATCATCCAAGAAGGTTTATTGGTATTGACTCCTTCCTCCATGAACCATATATTCCAATGGTTGTTGACGACAAGGAGTTCGGGAACGATAAGGAATTTTTCAAAGATCTTAATGTCTAGTAAAACTTCTTAAGAGATTTTTATTCTTGTTTTTGTTTAAGAAGGATAAATAGGGTTTGGAGTAGCCATTATTGTGAGTACACATAGCTATGTCCAACGGTTTCATCTTCATGTTTTTAGATTTATTTATTTAAATTCTAAAGTTGTTTGGGAAGATGATTTTTGCAGTATTAGTCTTTATGGTTTTATATATTGCAATATGTTATGTGATATGTTTTTTCGCGTCCGTGAACTATTATTGTCCCATACGTTGTCAAAAGTTATCTCGTTTATATGTCGATATGCATGTATTGATACAAGATCGATGAACTTTTGACAAACAAAAGTTAAGACTATTATGTCATTTATTGATGGAAGATAGGTTAAAATCTTTTTTTACGAGGATTATGTCTATCATATGTCATTGTGCAAATAGTGATGGAAAATAGAATGAATCCTTGTGTATTCCGCAGTATTGATCTTCCCTGATCCATATTTTATGTATATACTGTGCGGCTCCATAAGTATTCTTGTGTGAGCATTTCCAACTAGAATAATCATAGATTCGTTTGTGGTTATTTTGGTTGTGTATTCCGATTAAATTAATCATGGGTTCTCTTGTGGTTAGTTTAATTGAGATTTTTGGATACAAAATCATTTTGTGGTTTTTGGTGTCCAAAGAAATCCTTCTTTTCTCGTAAAAGTAAGGTCGCTCTTGTTGTTCTTTCGGGAATGAAATCAAATGGGGGAGAGTTCTTTTGAACTTGCGCTTAATTTCCATATCTCTGTGGGGAGTGCGGTTGTGGAATATATGAGGAGTTATCTTGTATCTTTATAAACTCCGTGATGAATGCATTTAGCTTTGGCTTTATGATTGCATCTAAACAAAGTTGATATGTACTTTTCTTTGGTCTTGAAGTGTCTCCATGAAAATTTCATTAGGATCCCGTTTTCGTACCTTTGCCAATTTTATTGACAAAAAGGGGGAGAATTAATATGTAGTTCACACTACAAATACATATGGTTTTCGGATCATTATGTAAGGGGGAGTGGTTTTTATGTTGAGACGAAGTATTAACTAAGGGATTGTGATACATATCATCATAGTATTGTTGTCGAAGTTGTGATATAATAACTTTGATGTTGTGTAATAATGCTATGACACTGTATAACAATGATCGAGAGCTTTTGTTTTCTCATTGTTATGGCTACGGAACTTCAACAACTATGATGCTGAACTGAACATCTATGGAATCATGGGAGTACTTGGAAAATACGAAGTTTTCGAGTAATGTTGAAGCACCAAGGAGATCAAGCATGTAGACGAGAAGCTACAAAGTTTTATTCATTTTGTAATCCATATGTATTGATAGTTTTGTCACTAAAATTGACAAAGGGGGAGATTGTTAGAGCATTGCTCAGTCGAACTCGCATGTGTTGCTATCTCAAGAATGTTTGTCAATATTAGCGATCAAAACTATATGTATTGATTTCTAGTTTACTTATCACTAAGTCTCGGTCTAGGATAGTTAAGTGTAGTTGAGCTCCAGACTCCATGGCGATCATCTTACGAATACGAAGAACTACTCGAGGAACCAGTGGAACTTCATCTGACTAAAAAGGTATATGGAGACTTGAATTTATCTATCACTCAAAAGTCTACTCTATCTCCTACTCTTGAGACAATAGTCGTATAAGTATGATAGTTTTCATACATACACATTTGCTATTTCGAGCCGAGTTTACTCCCCTATATTTTTCTCGAAATATATGTTGGTAAGGTTTTGCTTTAACCAAATTCATCTTTACCCGTGATGAATGTCATGATGACGTTTCAATCTTAAAAATAACTTTGATGACGATAATCGTGAATAACGATTCTTATAACATCATAGAAGAATGCTTTAATGATTGAAATATAGAGTTGAGATTACCAAGTATGGATATAAGCATATATAGTGTGTTCGCACATTAGTGTATAAATCCATGTACCGGAAAACCAAGTGTGTGCATACGGTATTGGTGAAGGAGACAGGTTGGGTATGCGTACCAGAGGAAGTTTTCAACCGAAAATTTCTGCTGAGTTTGTAGTTTGCAAACTAGTAAACCAGTCGCCTTAAGTACGCGTACCCGTACGCGTATCCACAGAAGTTTCCGAACCGAAAATTTCTGCTGAGTTTGTAAACTCAAATCCGGTAGCTAAGGTACGCATACCCGTACGCGTACCCAAGCTGGTTAATTCTCAAATCGGTAGTTCATGAACTTAAAACAATAAATTATAAGGAATGAAATCTTTGCAAACCGTGGGTATATTGTTCATGAATTGATTCAAATGGATCAAACCGATTTTGTTTCAATTGTGTCTATGAATAAAGACCTAAGCAATTGAACAACTCTTGAACTAGTTCTTATGATTCATTTGAACTAGTTATGAGAAAGATGAATACAGTTAATATGAAAGTGCTCATATGGCTAACCATTAGTTAACTATTTGTGAACCAACTAAGTGTACACGTTTAGGTACGGTTACTCAAACCTAAATGAATACATTTCATTTGTGTGTGACAAGCTAAGTTTCAATCTAACGGTTGAAAGATATTAGCTTGGTTGAATCAGGTTTTTCATCTAACGGTGTATATTGAATGCTTTGTTACCAAGGTAACTTGGATTGCAAACCTTGGTTTGAAAACTATATAAAGGAGACATCTAGCAACTGGAAAAACTAATCCCCACACCTCCTGTGTGATACTAGTTGGTTTTTCTAGAGTCGATTCTCCTTTAACCTTAGGTTTCTTCTCGAGACCCTGTAGGTTAACGACTGAAAGACTTCATCGGGATTGTGAAGCCAGACGAAAATACTTCTCTTGTAGAGCGATCTGATCTTGCCATTTTCTATCGTACGAGTTTAATTGAATAATTGACTTGAGATTATATCTCCGAACGGGCAAGATAAAAAGAAATCACAAACATCTTAGTCTCATCGTTTGTGATTCCGCAATATCTAGTTTCGCTACCGTATGATTTAGATTATTGTGAGGTGATTGATAATACTAGGCTGTTCTTCGGGAATATAAGTCCAGGTTATCAATTAGTTCCTGTTCACCTTGATTTACAAAAGACGGAACAAAAACTCATAGGTTAATCTGTGGGATACAGATTTATCTATTATCGTAGACTTTTCTGTGTGATACAGATTTGTTTATTAAAGTCTTCGACTTTGGGTCGTAGCAACTCTTAGTTGTGGGTGAGATCAGCTAAGGGAATCAAGTGCGTAGTGTCCTGCTGGGATCAGAGACGTAAGGAGCGCAACTGTACCTTGAATCAGTGTGAGATTGATTAGGGTTAAACTATAGTCCAGACCGAAGTTAGTTTGTAGTAGGCTAGTGTCTGTAGCGGCTTAATATTGTGTGGTGTTCAATCTGGACTAGGTCCCGGGGTTTTTCTGCATTTGCGGTTTCCTCTTTAACAAAATTCTGGTGTATGTGTTATTTTCTATTCCGCATTATATTTTGTTATATAATTGAAATATCACAGGTTGTGCGTTGTATCGATCAATTGTGAAATCCAACCTTTGGTTGTTGATTGGAAATTGATTGATCCTTGAATATTGGTCTTTGGTACCATCCAAGTTTATATCTCTTGTATTTGATAAAGACTCACAGATTTCTATTTGTTTGAGTATAAATCAAATGATAGATAGAGATATTAATTCCTTGATATACTTTTTATTAAGATTGAGTCTGATTGTCTAGTTGATTCTCTTAAAAGTATATTAGAGTTAGTCCATACAAATTGCTAATCGAAATATTGGGTGAGGTTGTTTTACCCCCGCATTTTCACATCCAATATGTGTGATTTAGTATAACCGCTCACGACTTGTTTGTGTTCTTGGTAAAACTATTCACAAAGGCATGACTTATGTATTGGTATGAATTTTATTAGTGAAACCGATCTTAAGTAATCACTTGAGATGGTATGATCGAGTTTGTGATATGTTGAACCGAATCTGGGTAAAGGAGAACCGATCCTATGAAGAGGTGCAACACATCACAAAGGGGAATCGATCCTTGTAAGAGGTGCAACAAGGTTTATAGCAGAAAGGGTAACCAATCCTATGAACATGTGCAACATGTTTTTGGGAAAAGGGGATCCTATGGACATGTGCAACACATATAAGTTAGATACCGTATATATGTGGGGAACCGATCCTAGTACCTAGTCAACCGAATTTTGGAAAGCTAGTGTGACTATGCACAGTACTCACATGGAGGTAGAACTGAAACTTGTTTTGGTAGAAACGTTAAACCCATGATTTGTGATTGAGTGTTTCTTAATCTATCGTATAGTTCTTGAAAGTTAGATGAACCAATTCTAAACTTGTTTGTAAGTGTGGCAAATCGGTTTCAAAGTTGTAAGTATGAAAGAGGACTTACAAATTAAGTAAGGATGTCGGCATACTTTGAACACGTACAGTAATGTTTATCTTTTATTGTTCAAAGTTATTCCTTAATAGCTACAGGAAGAAAATCCCAGGATCGAAATATAAATAAGTTAAGAATCTTTTATTTAAGGTTGTTAATTTTATTTTAGGAAAATGAGAATTATTAATGTGCATTTACTAGTTGAGATTTTCCAAAGAGATTTTCGGTCATTATTTTGGACAGAGTATTTCCAGAAATTATGGAAACTGAATTTGGAATATATTGAATATCTTTGAGAATATTTTCGATTTTGGAAATTCCTTGGTGTCCAAACTTCCTTGTCAATAAATACTTGAAGTTTGCATTTCTAACAAACTAATCCTTCGTGACAGCAAACTTCCTCGGTTGTGTTGTTACTGGTGTATCCGCCTATTCGGAAAGGAGAGTAACCTAATTAGGCGAAATCTCTTACGACCGCTCAGTTTAAAGTCTTCTTTGGGATTGAGAAGCTCTACGAGTACCGTTGGTGGGAAACTAGATAATTGCGGTTTATCTTGTGTTTTCGATTGATTTGATTAACTAACGGTGATTGAACTTTGATTTCACCTAGTTTGTTTATGTTTGAGAATCTTCTCTTCTGATATAAGATTCACTCAAACTAGATCGAAGTTTCGACAGGGATCTTTAAATTGTTGTTAGTTCTAAAGACGATCTTGTAATAACCCATTGTTAACAGACTCCGTTCTGTGCGTGATTGATCACAAGAGATTCAAGTTGTTGTGTGTAGGTGTTTATTGAAGATCTAAGAAGATTTGAAGACAAAGAATATATTTAAGATTTCTGATTTGGGGTTCATAATCTTTGGTGTGCACAATACTTGTTTCGGTATAATAGGATCCAAATATAATCAGTTTATCCTTGTGGTAGATTGGATTGATTAGTTGTGTAGATCGACATCAATATAATTCTTTGTGATTAAAAGTATTGATTGCAAAATCTTAACAATTACTTCGGTAGTTGAGAATAAGATATATCTAACTTCCCGACGAATGATTTTATTGAGATAAACAGAAGAGACTTTGTCGAACTCACATCACTTGGTTGAAGAGAGTTGATACCAAACATATTTTTTGTTCCTTTACTTTTTTGAATATGAACCAAAGTAATTGTTCCAAGTACGTGACGTATTCAAAAGTTGGAGGCGTGGGAATACAGACAGAACTAGGTGAACTAAAGGTTTAGTTCCTTGGTCTCAACTATATGAAGTTAGGTTTAATTTTGTGTAGCGGCTTAATCCTGAGAGTATTCAATTCTGGACAAGGTCCCGGGGTTTTTCTGCATTTGCGGTTTCCTCGTTAACAAAATCTTGTTGTGTCATTTACTTTATATTTCCGCATTATAATTGTTTTATTATAATTAAAGTAAATTACACAAACGTTAATTCCTATTTACTTGATAAGCAATCCTATTGTGTTTGGTTAAGTCTGAACCTATGTATCAAGTAAACATACTTCGTTGTTGTATTGTCTCGATCTCATATCCATAGACAATCACACGAAGTGTGAACCAATTAGTTGTATTGTCTCGATTCAGTCCATAGACAATCACTTTCGGAGAAAGGACTTATAGGTAGGAAAAGTTTTAGCTTGAGGTATATTTGGGTACCCTCGCCTTTTCAATTGGTATCAGAGCAGGAAAACATGAAAAAATCTAACAATATGTGTTTGGTGCGATCCAACCTATAAGATATGGGCCAAAGCAAATTTAAGCGAGAGCGCAAACTGAAGAAAGGCTCAATTAACGTATCACAAGATATGTGCCCACAAGAAGATTGTTCTTCAATCTCGGGTTGCTCAATTGATGAGATCTCTAATGAGACATTTTTGAGTTCTATTCTTGAGATTTCTAATGAAAGATCAAGTGTAAAAACTTCTGAACTAAAGGAATTAAGTAAACAATTTCTTTTCTGCTCTAATGAACTTCTTTCAACACTTGAAAGAGAACGAGATTTAAATTTAAAGTTTGAAAATCTCTATGAAGAGCATAAATTGCTAAAAGAAGAAATCACACAACAAGTTTGTGACTACGAAAAAAGGATGAATATTGAACTTCATCATGTAGAGACTTGTGAAAAAGGTATGGAAAAATTTCAAGAAAAAATGTGTCTTCTGGAAAAAGAGCTTGATGAGTCTATACTAAAAATGAACTCTCAACAAGAGTACTTCAAGGAGAAAGAAAAAGGTCTTCCTTCAAACATAAAATGTTTAGAGGAAACTCCTAACTCTACTCTTAATGAAAATACTTTATTAAAAGAGGAAATATCCTTGTCGAGAAAACTTAATGAGAGCTCAACCAACTTATCTTCCTTGTTGGAAATAGGCAGAAGTCATGGTGACACACGTGGTTTAGGATATGAAGGTAGTAGTAGTGCTATTACCAACTGTGAAATAAAGTTTGTCAAGTCTGTGTGTACTCAAACAAAAGATTTTCTAAAAGGAAATGTTGAACATAGCAATGGAGAAACCAGTAGGGGAAAAGAATCAATTGATGTTCTTTCAAACCAGAAGAAGAAAGCTTATGAGGAAAGGAAGAAATTGAAGCCACGAAGAGTAGAGAAAAACAAAGGAGTTCTCAACAATCTTGCACAAACAGGTAACGACCAACATTGTAACTCTTATAATACAAAATATTGTTATTCTTGTTGTAGGATCAGAATTTCGCGACAACGATACGCTCGTGAAATTCTTAACAACGCCATTACAAAAATGTCGCAGAGGACTTTGAGAAATGATAGAATAGGTGATATTAGCTTAAACATAAGAAAAATGTAATAACTTTGCGAAGATTAGAAGATCTGCGAAATTAACATTTGTAAGCTTGCGATATCATCGCAAGCCAGATCCGAAATTAGGGGAAATCTTAGTTGTATATGAGGTGTCATCCACTAGGTAGCATCCTATATAAAGAGAAAGGTAGGAGAGAGAAAAGTAACTTGTATTATTATTATCTTCTTATTCTTCCCCAAAAACCAGAGAGAGGGAGAGAGCTCCAAATACTCATTAATGGAGTCTTAATGTAATTCATATGTAATTCAATGATCATAGTGAAACCTAACCCCGTGGATGTAGATCAAATTGATCGAACCACGTAAATATTGTGTCTTATTTTCTATTTTCATTATCTTTATCTTTATTTTCATATCAAATAAGTTTAGATCTAGAAATCATAGTCATGATAATACAAGGGGTGTGTTGTAGGATTTCTTGCAACTACATTTTTGGCGCTAGAAACAGGGAACAGGTAAAGGATTTATCTTTCTTGTAACTTGTTGGATCAAGAAATTTTCATGAAGATTAGCTATTTTTCATATTTTTCTAGATCTACAAAGTTTAGGATCAAAAATGGAAATTTTATGGAAGAAATCACACTTTCAGGGAGTAAACATCATCAACAATTCAAAGACATGAAAAGAGGGAGAGAAAAAATTAGTTGTTGTGGTGAAATTTAAGGAAAAAATGGAAGTTTCAGTGGAAGATTTTCATGTTCAGGAGAAGAAGGCAAATGTGAAAGAAGTTAAGGAAGGACGAAGAAAAGATAAGAGGCAGATGCTGCAATTTCTATCACAAACAGAAATTTGCACAGATGGTTCAAGGTTGAGCGAACAACAAATAGGTCACGGGTTCGAATTCGCAGAGACACATATTTTTCATTTTTTTCTCATTTGCATGGGAGAATAAAAGAATAAGGAAAAAAGTTATGCGTTAATTTTGCAAAGAGGTTCTTGCACAATTGGTCCAGAGAGCAGTATGTGCGTTCGTGGTCGCAAGTTCGAATGCGTCTGCGAACATAGTTTTCTTCTTTTTTACAGAGAGCGAAAAAATGATAATTTCGCAATATTGTTTCATTATTTCGCAAACAGGAGGCAGCACAATTGGTCATCTGCGAAGTTAATGAGTTCATGGTCGTGTGATCAAGTCCCAACACATACATATTTTTTTCGCACATATATTTCTTTGATTATTTCACACAGAAGAGAGTTGATGATAATTTCGCAGAGATATTTCGCAAAGAATAAGCTTGCACAATTGGTCACGAGGTATGAATGCAAGCAGCAGGTCGCGAGATCAATTCTTGCTTCTTGCATGATTATTTTTGTTACGCGAAATTTATACAGAAGTGCCTCTCACACAGTTGGAATTTGATTACTTCGCAAGAACTTTGATTACTTCGCAAGAGAGGCTTAGTATAGTTGGTATGGTGCGAGAAAATCCAAGAAGCAGGTCAAGGGTTCAAGTCTCACTTCTCACACTTCTTTTTGATGCGCGAAATTCATACATTTCAAGGCATTTATTCACTTCTTTGAAAACAACAGCGACTCACATGAAAGATAAGTACACCTTCCTTAAACATTTTACTTTATACTAAGAACGAATAAAAAGATTTTTTATTTGATTTACAAAAAGCGATTCAATCGCACGTTTACAAAGATTTCAAGATCTCAAATATTATAAAGATTACTAAGATTTCAAGATTACAAAGACTTCAAAATTACAAAGATTGCGAGATTTCAAAATTACAGAAAACTGAGAAAATTCAATTTATATGTTTCTCTAGAATATTTATTTTGCAGAGAATAAAAATATTTTTGATTTGATTTACAAAATGCGAAACAATCGCAGAATTACAAAGATTTCACAATTACAAAGATTTCAGAATTATAATGTATTAGAATTTCTCTTGAATATTTACTTTGCTTCAAATGATATGATATTATGAGAATGAAAGAGTGGATGAAAGAAATGACAGAATGAATAAAAGAATAAAAGAACAAAGAAACGCGAAAATTTCGCAAGAGACAATCTAAGATCCATAAAAATCTAAGATTAGAATGGAGCGAACCTTTATGGCGTACACCCTAGTTTGCGAATAAAATTTCGCAAGAGGAAAATGTAAGACCTAAAGTATGCCATAGAAGGGGGTACATGTAGCATGACTCAGGGAAAAGGTTACACCGCCCCTAGAACCTGAGTCATGGAGATTTGGGGTCAATAAAGCGGAAGCCCATCCGGGAGAGGCACCTTGGATTCTTAGCTTAAGCATATGACTTAGGTTGGGCGAATAAGGTAATAAGGACTCTCCCAAGGAGTGTGGAATCTGATCAAGGTGTTGAGGTACACGGTTGAGTCAAGAGTGCCAGGGGCGTCTGGAGCGTACCTTGCCATTCTTGACAAGTTTTGGCTTATACTGCACTCGACCCGAAGAAAACCCCACTTAGGGTGCAGTCTCGTAACCATAAGCCCTATAGGTAAAAGGGATAAGAGGCTGCGAAAACAGCTGGTTGTTGTTAAGATTGGATGGGAGGAGCTAACCTTGTATGGTAGAAGTACGCCTCCTTGAAGGGGAAACCAGGGGGGAGATAAGGGCGGCACCCTCCATTAGGGAGATGATAAGTGTCTTAAGACGCATATGTCATGAGGATTTTTACTCGCAAGGGTATTAAGGCTTGTCATATTTGTGCGACAATCCTGAAGAGGCAATAATACTAGAGAAAAAGATAAGACGAGATCAATGGGTCATTACATGAAAGTGTGAAGACGTCCTGCGATTTCGTCGCAAGACGGAAATGTCATGGGGCTTTATTTTCGCAAGAATATTTAGGCCTGTCATATTGTTCGCAACAATCCTGAAGAGGCAATAATACAAAATAAAAAGTTAAGGCAAGATCAATGGGTTTTTGCATGAAAGTGCAAAAACGTCCTGCGATTTTGTCACAATGACAAGAGGTGGCAAAATAAGACCTTTAACTAGGAAGGAAAAATAAGACCACATAAGAAGATGAGTAACCAAATAAGATTGCGAAAATGATTATATGTAAGCAAATAAGCTTGCGAATATGTACATGGAAATGAAACTGAGGCAGTGAAAATGCCGCAGACTTGATACTATGATCATACTGTTATGAGATACTAATAGTGCAGGAAAGAGGAAAGATGAAACACAAGTAAAAACTTGTGAGGAACAATAAATACACGAAGCGGAATGCATACACTAAAGAAAAAGGCAGAGAAATGAAGAATGGAAGCAATTTAAAGCTACATCAATTTTAGACGGCAAAATGAGCTAAGTAACACAAACCTTAACTATACATTGCAATAGATAAGCATTCTCATCATACAAGCATCATACTCGCATCATAAAAGCATTGCATAAGCATTTCATGGCATAAACATCACATACACATTTCATAACATAATCATCACATAAGCATTATGTTCACATAAATACTTTACAAAACTATATAGAATAATATTACATAATTTCGCAATAATATCGCAGAATTTAGCAGAATTATTCAGGATTACTCAGAATTTCACAGGATTATTCAAGAATTTCGCAAGATTATTCAGAACTTCACAGAATGATTCATAATTTCGCAGAATGATTCAAAATTTCGTAGAATGTGTCAGAATTTCGCAGAATATGATTCTTCCGAATGATGTGATTATCTCGCTCAATTATTTCGCACAATTATAAGCAACTTGAAGAGATTATACTATCGCATGAGCACAAAACATGAGACAGAGGCAAGATAAGAATGTAGAAACAATTCGCACATTCAACATTTTCTCAAGGATTCTACCCTTATAGATAAAGAACAGAGGCAACTATGGATTATCAAGAAAACATTTTATGTTCTTTATCTTCTCGGCAAGAATCACCAAAAATGGAGCAATAATTTCGCATGAATAGAGGAATACTTATTATTCTCATTCAAGGACGGATACTTCTTATATTTCAAGGATTGAATATTTCTTATACTTCATCAAAGATATTTCATGCTTCTTATACTTCTTCAAAGATACTTCATACTTCGCATACTTCAAAAGATGATACTTCTTATTTACTTCGCAACATTCCGGAACTTCACAAAAGAATGGAGGCAAGTACGTACTTTTCAAGTCCAGGATTCTTTCGCTTGTTCCTTCATCAACAAAGATCAAAGACTACTCCAACAACACGTATCTCTCTACAACAACTACAACAATGGATTTTTTCCTGAAGATTGCTCTTCAAGCAATATTCAAGAAAAAAGAGGCAAGATGTAGGATCAGAATTTCGCGACAACGATACGCTCGTAGAATTCTTAACAACGCATTACAAAAATGTCGCAGAGCACTTTGAGAAACGATATAATAGGTGATATTAGCTTAAACATAAGAAAAATGTAATAACTTTGCGAAGATTAGAAGATCTGCGAAATTAACATTTGTAAGCTTGCGATATCATCGCAAGCCAGATCCGACATTAGGGAAATCTTAGCTGTATATGAGTTGTCATCCACTAGGTAGCATCCTATATAAAGAGAAAGGTATGAGAGAAAAAAGTAACTTGTATTATTATTATCTTCTTATTCTTCCCCAAATACCAGAGAGAGAGAGAGCTCCAAATACTCATTAATGGAGTCTCAATGTAATTCAATGATCATAGTGAAACCTAACCCCGTGGATGTAGATCAAATTGATCGAACCACGTAAATCTTGTGTCTTCTTATTTTCTATTTTCATTATCTTTATCTTTATTTTCATATCAAATAAGTTTAGATCTAGTAATCATAGTCATGATAATAAAAGGGGTGTGTTGTAGGATTTCTTGCAACTACACTTGTGGTAGTAAAAAACATGTTCAGAAGATGTGCAAGATTCGTAAAATGCAAAATGCTCTCCGTTTTGTTTCAAGAGAGTTGGGAAAAATAAACATTATTCCTAGACTCTTAACCAACAGAGTAAAGGACTATTATACTGATTCTTGGTCTACTCAGTATATACCAAAATCATGTAGAAAGGGGAATAAGAAAAATGATTTCAACGGGCAAGCCCTATCTCTCATCCTTTTAAAGGAATAAACTCTGAATCATTTTTTGATTATGATGACATATCATTTCTCAAGGTGTGGAAGAGAAAGAACAGTCAAAAATAATGCACTGTTTCTTTTGAACGAATTTCTCTGTACCCATACACTTCCGTGTTTGTACAAATTTGTTTAAAATGGGTAATTCTAGTTATTTCCTTTTTAAAAGGATTACCGAAAATCTTTGTATAAAAGGTTTCTTTTTATAAGTGATTAAAATCTTATAAGAACCGAATTCTTATTTGAATTTTTCTTGATTTCCAATAATGAAAGACCTAAAGAATGTTATATCTGATTTGATATACTCCTGTAGATTTTAGGATCTATTGACTAGAAAAATTCATATAATTTTCTTCACTGAGAATAAGAGATCATACAGTGAATTTGTGGGAGAATATTGTATCTAGGAAGTGGAAAGTGTTTTGGATTCCTCTAATAAAGGAAGATTTGAGATCTGTTCTGATTTGTGTTCTTATCAGATCATGCCATCTCTTACTGAAGTAAGGGCTACAAGCCTATGTGAAGGAGTTCTTGAAATGATAGGAAGAAAGGAACTTCTGAAGGAATTATCTTCGGTTGCCCGAAAGGAAATTATTTTTCATGTTGTTTGCTAGGCATCTTATAGAGACTTTCATGATCTTCAGATGATTATTTTTCACTCTACCAATCTTGAAATGTTTGAAGAAAACCTTGATGAAATCATGGAAACTGAGGATAACAAGGATGAATAAGTTTAAACTCTTGTTCGAAGGAAAATATACATCAATTTTTGATTTCTTTCAATGATTGTATTAGGTCTATTATGAATAAAATTATTTGATTTATAATTTTTTTTGATGGTTTTTGATTTACATAGCCTGTGCTGGAATACTTTATTATTGCTATGGATGTTTATGGGATGTTTGATTTCAGTTTTATTACCTTGATATTCGATCATAATGTTGTGAACCCTTATGCTTTGGGTGACTTTTTGATTTAGCAGGATTAAGTTCTAGCCCAAGATGGTAGGCTTTATCAAAGGATCATGAGGGGTTCTGGTATAAACAATATGTGAAAAGTCACAATATGTTGAATCTGTTTTGGTTTAGCATAAAAGCATATGTGTTTCGACGGTTTTCAACTTTTGCTTGCAATTGTTTAAACCGGTTTTCAACCTTTCTCTGGTAAAGGTTGGTTGTTGTTATTCTTTTATTTTGCATAAGGATGACAAGATAATGATATTTCGATATCAATTCTCCCTAGAATAAGATGCAAGCATATTGGAGAAGTGGATGCGAAATTTGAGGTAACAATGTTGTTAGTTAATTGTTTTCCTGTTTAAGAAAAGCTTGATTCTATTTCATATATATTTTGCTTTTGCTTAACAAAATTTCGGTACAATTGATATTTTATTCCATGATGTGTGTATGGATGTGTGTGTGATTCAATTGGTTCCGGTTAAGAAAAACTATTGTTATCTTGCTTTATTGTGTGGTATAAATTATTTAAGCTTACAAAATTTCGGTGCAATTGCGGTGTTTTAATGCTTCCGGTTGAGGTGAATAATTATGCAAGTTGATTTATTTGGTTTGTATGAATTATTTATGGCTTAACAAAAGAAAAGGTATACGGGATGAGTTGTTTAGTCCAATTCGATTCCGGATAAGAGAAACTAAGTTTATCTTAGTTAGACTTGTCAAAGTGGAGGTTTCGGTTATTCAAGTCTAATCGAATGCCTTAACAAGAAATGCTAGTTAACTAACCTAGTACTTGTCTTGTTTAAAATTGAAAGGTCTAAGTTATATGGATAATTAGAACCTGATGAGAAAAATATAGTTATTTTTATTTTGGTCTTATCGAATGAAGCGATTGTTTTTGTACAATCGGTTTAGCAAAGGGAGCTAAGTTTCTTAGTTGATTTTTGGTTTGCTAAACTAAATTGGGAAAATTGCTTTGGAAAATTGTTTCCTTGATAACATATCAAAACAAATTACTTTTTAGTTTCGGTTTTGATATTGGTTATCAAAAATGGTGTGTGGAACCCTCGTGCTTAACTCTATAGGTTTGCAAGTCTATTTTGAGATTTGTAAGATTCTTTTCGTGTTGTCCTTTATTTTTTCGTTTCTTTGTCATTTTGTGAAAAAAAGGGGGAGAAATATATGGAGAAAATAAGTGATACTGGTATTGATTTTATATTGATTGGTATCACTAAGGAAAAGAACAATTGTGCTTAAACGCTTATCTAACGAAAGAGTGAAAGCATAGACGAAGGGGGATTAGCATATCATATTAATTGGTATAACAAAGACGTGCGGATTGATGAAATCTACCTATCTCACCTTTAGGGGGAATATTAGCTTTGTTATTATAATGTCAACAATGGCATTTAAGGATTGAATGCATGCAGATTATTGTGTTGTTGAATTCGGGAATCAAGCGTATGTGTAATGAATTCTTGAAATTTGTTTATCCATATGATTGTAAGAGTTTTTTCACTAAAATTGACAAAGGGGGAGATTGTTAGAGCATAGCTCGG
Source organism: Papaver somniferum (assembly GCF_003573695.1). Classification (NCBI taxonomy): domain Eukaryota; kingdom Viridiplantae; phylum Streptophyta; class Magnoliopsida; order Ranunculales; family Papaveraceae; genus Papaver; species Papaver somniferum. The sequence continues at coordinate 69,258,202 of NC_039362.1, forward strand.
TTGAACCCACCAAGCGTTGGTATGTCAAGTTTTGTTGTCATATTTTAGTGAATCAAAACTCATTTTAAGAGTCGCTTGATTATGTACTAGAGTCAACTTCGTATAGGTTAGCTTGAAAGTATTAGGATATGAGACATTACAAGTATTGCGAAGACTTGAAGAAGTGAAGAAGTAAGAAGCTACAACGACAACATCATCCTTCCACTTGAGGTTAGTGATATTTGACTTGAACTTTTGCATTCCCTGAGGTATCTTTCAAGTCGCGCGTATTGAAAACAAAACTGCAAAGCATGAACACTCTAGATAGACATAGTATTAAAGAATACAATATGAAGTTTATTCCTTAACCATTAAACTTTGTAGATAAGACATCGACATAATCGTTTAAATGCTATTGTGATTATGAATGGGTATGAGGTGAGGATTTCATCCTAGGAAACAATGTTTTACATGTGTTTTAAGGAAGTAAGTTCATAAACTTGTTTATGAATTGAAAAGGAAATCGCCAGGCGTTATTGAGATTTTTATTCATTGCATATCTTGTGAACATCCAATATGTGTAACTTAGTTTTACCGCTCACGACTTGTTTGTGTTCTTGGTAAAACTATTCACAAAGGCCTGAATTATGTATTGGTATGACTTTTATTAGTGCAACCGATCTTAAGTAATCACCTGAGATGGTATGATCTAGTTTGTGATTTGTTGAACCGAATCTGGGTAAAGGGGAACCGATCCTATGAAGAGGTGCAACACATCACAAAGGGGAATCGATCCTTGTATGAGGTGCATCAAGGTTTATAACAGAAAGGGGAACCAATCCTATGAACATGTGCAACACGTTTTTAGGCAAAGGGGAACTGATCCTATGAACATGTGCAACACATATAAGTTAGATACCATATATATGTGGGGAACAGATCCTACTACCTAGTCAACCGAATTTTGGAAAGGTAGTGTGACTATGCACAGTACTCACATGGAGGTAGAACCGAAACTTGTTTTGGTAGAACCGTTAAACCCATGATTTGTGATTGAGTGTTTCTTAATCAATCACATAGTTCTTGAAAGTCAAATGAACCAATTTTAAACTTGTTTGGAAGTGTGGCAAATCGGTTTCAAGGTTGTAAGTATGAAAAAGGACTTAAAAGTAAGGATGTTGGCATACTTTGAACACGTACAATAATCTTTATCTTTTATTGTTCAAAGTTATTCCTTAATAGCTACAGAAAGAAAATCCCAGGATCGAAATATAAATAAGTTAAGAATCTTTTATTTAAGGTTGTTAAATTTATTTTAGGAAAATGATAAATAGTAATGTGCATTTACTAGTTGAGATTTTCCAAAGAGATTTTCGATCATTATTTTGGACAGAGCATCTCCAGGAATTATGAAAACCGAATTTGGAATATATTGAATATCTTTGAGAATATTTTCAGTTTTGGAAATTCCTTGGTGTCCAAACTTCCTTGTCTATAAATACTTGAAGTTTTCATTTCTAGCAAACTAATCCTTCGTGACAGCAAACTTCCTCGGTTGTGTTGTTATTGGTGTAGCCGCCTATTCGGAGAGGAGAGTAACCTAATTAGGCGAAATCTCTTACGACCGCTCAGTTTAAAGTATTCTTTAGGATTCAGAAGCTCTACGAGTACCGTTGGTGGGAAACTAGATAATTGCGGTTTATCTTGTGTTTTCTATTGATTTGATTGACTAATGGTGATTGAACTTTGATTGCACCTAGTTTGTTTATGCTTGAGAATCTTCTCTTCTGATATAAGATTCACTCAAACTAGATCGAAGTTTCGACAGGGATCTTTAGACTGTTGTTAGTTCTAAATACGATCTTGTGATTATCCATTGTTAACAGACTCCGTTCTGTGCGTGATTGATCACAAGAGATTCAAGTTGTTGTGCGCAGGTGTTTATTGAAGATCTAAGAAGATTTGAAGACAAAGAAGATATTGAAGATTTCTGATTTGGGGTTCATAATATTTGGTGTGCACAATACTTGTTTCTGTATAAGAGGATCCAACTATAATCAGTTTATCCTTGTGGTAGATTGGATTGATTAGTTGTGTAGATCGGCATCAATACAATTCTTTGTGATTAAAAGTATTGATTGCAAAATCTTAACAATTACTTCGGTAGTTGAGAATAAGATAGATCTAAGAACCTGACGAAGGAGTTTATTGAGATAAACAGAAGAGCCTTTGTCGAACTCACATCACTTGGTTGAAGAGAGTTGATACCAAACAGATTTGTTGTTCCTTTACTGTTTGGAATACGAACCAAAGTAATTGTTCCAAGTACGTGACTTATCGAAAAAGCGGGGGTCTGACAACACCACACAATATTTCGATTAGCAATCTGTATGGAGTAACTCTGAAATACTTTGCTAGAGAATCAACTAGACAGTCAGACTCAATCTAGATAAAAGTATCTCAAGGAGTTAATATATCTCTCTTGATTTGATTTTTACTCAATCTAAAAACAATAGCGAGTCTTTATCAAATACAAGAAATAACTTGGACGGTACCAAAGACCAATGTCCAAGGATCAATCAATATCAATCAACAACCAAAGGTTGGATTTCCAATTGATGATCACGAACGCACAACCTGTATTATTTCAATTATATAAAATATAATGCGGAAAAGAAATAACACAGACACCAGAAATTTTGTTAACGAGGAAACCACAAATGCATAAAAACCCCGGGACCTAGTCCAGATTGAATACACACTGTATTAAGCCGCTACAGACACTAGCCTACTCCAAGCTAATTTCGGACAGGACTATAGTTGAACCCCAATCAGTCTCCCGCCGATCCAAGGTACAGTTGTACTCCTATGCCTCTGATCCCAGCAGGATACTACGCACTTGATTCCCTTAGCTGATCTCACCAACAACCAAGAGTTGTTGTAACCTAAAATCACAGACTTGATAATAAACAGATCTCTCTCACACAGAAAAGTCTATCAAAAGATAAATCTGTCTCCCACAGATAAACCCTAGATTTTGTTCCGTCTTAAGATATAAAATCAAGGTGAACAGGAACCAATTGATAATAAGGTCTTATATTCCCGAAGAACAGCCTAGATTAATAAATCACCTCTCTACAGTCCTTCCTGACTACACAGGCGGTTTGTCGAGGAATCACAAACAGTGAGACGAAGATATTTGTGACTTCTTTATCTTGCCTATCGGAGAACTCTCACGATCTCAAGCTAATTAAACGATTGTACTCGTACGATAGAAGATGCAATATCAGATCACACAACTACGATAAAAGTAGTATCGGTCTGGCTTCACAATCCCAATGAAGTCTTTAAGTCGTTAACCTGGTTTTAGAGAAGAAAACCAAAGGTTAAAGGAGAATCGACTCTAGGGAGCGCACTAGTATCACACAGACGTGTGGGGATTAGTTTTGCTCAATGCTAGATGTCTCCTTATATAGCCTTCAAATCAGGGTTTTGACTTAGTTACAAAGAAATCCTTATTCACCGTTAGATGAAAACCTGATTTAGATTCAAGCTAATATTTCTCAACCGTTAGATCGAAAACTTAGCTTGTCACAACACTTGGGTAGACGTTTACTGGGTTTGTGAAAACCATGCCCAAACGTGTATGTGTATGTTGGTTCAACATAGTAACCCAAAAGGTTAACCATATGAGCATTTTATATTAACCTTGTTCTTCTTCACCATAACTAGTTCAATTGACTCAAATGAACTAGTTAAAGAGTTGTCCAATTGCTATGAGATTTTATGTGACTACACAAGACAAAATTGAAACAAATATGATTCGATTCGATTGAATCGGCTCATGAACACTATAGCCACGGTTTGCATAAAGCATTCCTTAGTAATTTAATGTTTCATGTTCAGAGCACATCTTTAGATCATAACCTCTTAAGTTCACAAACAAGTTCGCGGACTTAAGTTAATCGGTTGAGTTTTCCAAACTCAGCAGAAATTCTCGGAAAAAGAACTTCCGCAAGTTCGCGGACTTAGCACACAAACGAGTTTTGAAAAATCCAGCAGAAATTCTCGGTCGAGAACTTCCGATAGTTTGCGGACTTAATCTGCGGACTGGGTTCGCGGACTTGGCAAGCCAATTCCACAATACTCCCGATTTCTCTTGAGCAACAAAGTTTGAAAACTTCGGTTCAAGGAATACATGGTTATGTAATCTAAACTCTCATTTCAATCATTGAGACATTCTCAGAGGATGTTATGTAGTCGTTATTCACAGACCGATTCACGTCAGAGCAATTCTCAAAGTCATTGAAACTTTTCATGACTTTCGTCACTAGGTGAAGATAAACTTGATCAAAGCGAAACGCTTTACCAACACAAGATTTCGAGATAAAAGATAAGCAATGAATGCTCAGCTCGAAATGTCAAATGTGTATGATCTAGTCTATATAGCATATGACTTTTGTCTCATAAGAAGTAGGAGATAGAATAGATAGACTTAGTGATAGATAAGTTCAAGTCTCCACATACCTTTTTGTTGATGAAGTTCCACGGTTCCTTGTATAGATCTTCGTCGTTGTATGATGAACAACCATGAAGTCCTTGAGCTCAACTACACTTTTCTATCCTAGTACGAGACTTAGCTATGTAGGCTAGAAACCAAGACTCATAGTTCTGATCACTAACATTGACAAACATGCTTGAGATAGCAACGCATGCGAGGTCGACCGAGCTATGGTCTAACAATCTCCCCCTTTGTCAATTTTAGTGACAAAACTATTAATACATATGGAGTACAAAAAATATAAACTTTAGCTCCTATTCCATAGTCTAATTTTCAACGTTCCCTGAAATATTCATCCTTCCAAGTACTCCAATGATCCCAAAGGTTGTAAGTTTAGCATCACCGTTGTTGAAGATCTATAGCTATAACAATGAGAGAAATCGAGATTCTCCATTATTATTATACAGTGTCATAAAATTATTATGTAACATCAAAGTCCAATTGTATCGCGACTTTAACAATAATACTACGGTGATATGTATCACTCCCCCTAGTCAATACTCCATCTCGATCATGGAAACCACTCCCCCTTACAATGATCCGAAAACCATATGTATTGTAGTGTGAACTACATTATTTCTCCCCCTTTTTGTCAATAAAGTTGGCAAAGGTACAAGAACGGGATCATAATGAAATTTCCACAAGAGACATTTCATAGACTAAAAGAAAAATACATACCAACTTAATTTAGATGCAATCATAAAGCCCAATCTAAATGCATTCATCAAGGAGTTTTAAGATACAAGATAACCCCTATAAAATTCCACAACCGCACACCCCGCAAGATATTACCATTAAGCACAAGTTCAAAAGAACTCTCCCCCATTTGATGTCATTCCCGAAAGAACAACAAGAGCGACCTTAATTTCGAAGGAAAAGAAGAATTTTTAAATTGGACACCAAAAACCATAGGAATGATTTTCTATATCCAAAGCTCAACCAAATTAATCACAAGTAAACCCATGATTAATTCAATTGAAAACGCAACTAAATCAAACCATAAAAGTGATCAATTTAATTGAAAGTGCTCAACATAAGTAAACTTACGGATCTACGACTAAGGTAATCATACGGAGATGACTAACTTAATCGTTCACATACTCAACATAAGGAAAACCTTACGGAATATACGACTACATTAACCAATAGAACATGATTAGTATAGCCTTTCATATACTCAACACAAGAATTTGTGGAATATATGAGAACTCAACTAGATTAATTACAAGAGAACCTATAATTAATCTAATTGGAATACAAACAACCAAACTAATCACCGAAGTAATCAATTTAATTATTTTGGTCTCAACATAAGAGAACTTATGGAACCCCAACTAAGTTCATCATAGAATATGACAACCTTAATCGTACATGTACTCGACATAAGAAAGAAAACTTATGAAGTACAAACTAAATAACCAAACTGGTTGTTTAATTTAGTTCCTAATGCTCGACATATAACATCTTATGGAATAACCAACAATCCAATAAGAAAAATCGACTTAGTTGTATCGTGCTCAACATAAGACACGCAATGGAGCCTTCGCGGTAAAACATAACAAGATGGATCAATGAAGATCAATACCGTTGATAACTTACAAGGATCTATTCTATTTTCCATCATAACAACATAATAGACTTTATCCTTGTCAAACAAAAGATATCATCCTATTTTCCATCAAATACATGACTGCATAGGCATAACTTTTGTAATTGTCAAAAGTCCATTCGTCCTTTCATCAATACGAATACCGATTCATGAACCACTTTACTTTTGACCGCAATATGGGACCTTCGAGTTCACGGACGTAAACAATACATATCCCATAAAAAAATTGCAATATCATAAAATCATAAAGATCAATACTGCAATAACATCATCCTCCAAATATTTTTAGAATTTAAAACCAATAAACCTAAAAAATAAACATAAGAAGATGAAAACAAAAATAGCTATGCGTAGTCACAATCATCGTTATTCAAAGCACTAGTTATTCTTCCAACTAATCCAAAAGAACACTTACTAGGCATTTAAACCTCTTATAAATCATTTCATTTACCTTGAATGTTCTTCTCGTATTCCCTATATTCTTCAAGCTCTTCTTCGATTAGGTCAATCCTTGACTCAAGACTATCCATTTTCTCCTCAAGTCTTTTGGAAGAGACTTCAAGTTCATTTTTCAGAGCACGAACTTGTTCCAAGACGAGATTCATGGTTAAAGAGAGCTTATCAAACTGAGAGACAATAGGGTTCTCATCAGAACGAGGGACATGTTTGTCATAGCACATCTCATTGTCGGAAGAATCGAAACGAATCTTCTTCGAAGGAAATAGAACCGTCCATACATCACTTTCTTTACTCGAAAGACTAGAGGAGTACATGATAGAGAAGGTGAAATGAGAGTACTGAAGAGGTAGAGCTTTTAAAGGAATACAGTTGTAGAATTTCTAGAAACACCCTTTTTACCAAACCCTAACAGAAGATAGTTATCCAAAAAGCTGAAGCCATTCACGAACAAGACCTGGTAAAAGCACAAACAGAAAATAACAAGATTATATTACAGTCCCCTTGTGTATCATGATTCTTGTATAAGAGGAAGAAGATACAAGAATCATTTTTCAACAAGATTACTGAGCGTAAGGCCTCCAATCCAAGGTTGGACTGGGATAATCTTTGCAAAGACACAATCCACCCATTCCACTAGGTTTCTGCTTATCCATTTGAAAAGGAGAGTTATGAAGAACTTTCCCATCCATTGTAATCACAGTTTTAAAAAACTTGACTGCAAATCTTTGCAAATCCTGCACCGTTTTTGAAAACCCCTTTTGATGAAGAGTAGACTTCCTTTTCTTTTTTCAGCGTACAAAGGTTAGCCAGGCAAAACTGTTTTTGATTTATCGTGCTAAGATGATCCTGAGATGAACTCAATTAAACAGAGAGATTTGGTAGAGACTTTTTCGAGTAACTCCTGGAATTCAATACAAAATCAGGAGGGGTTTGTTTATCCAACACAGACAAACATGTCATGAAAGAATCATGAGAATGATTTTCAGCAAAAAGACTGAGAGACAAATCATAGATTTCCTATGGACAATAATCAAGAGTATGCATCCATGCTTTAGTTATCTCTCTTACCTCCGTTTCAGGATTTTTCAAAGAGACTTGAACACACATAAGCCTAGTTTCATTAGTACGGCCCTTCTTGGTATTCTTATCCTTTATATTGACTAACAGAGTTTCCTTTTGAGACTTTCTTTTACTACGTCTGATGATTTTCTTAAGTTTTTGTATAAACAAAGACAATGTGGAAATAAAGCAATTCTCACTTTTATCTTTCGTCAATTTTGGATGACAAGATGTATGATCAGGAGAGGTGACACGGTTGCCAAACAAATGATGGTCGCCTCTTGCCATATATTCGCGATCGAAAATTCTAATTTTTCCGACCAGTGTGTTTCGTGAAAGAGTATTAAGGTTATTTCCTTCAACGATGGCATGTCTTTTAGATTTGTATCTGGACGGCAGCGATCGGAGGATTTTCATCACAATTTCCTTTTCAGGAATGTTCCTTCCCAATGCACATGATGCATTAACAATTTCAGACAGTTTGTGATAAAAATCGTCGAACGAATCTTCTTCTGCCATAGAAAGGTCTTCCCATTCGGAATTAAGGTTTTGAAGCCTAGCTTCCTTTTCACTGGGGTTACCTTCGAATACGTTTTCTAAAGTATCCCAAGCTTCTTTAGACGTAGTGCAAGAGGTCACATGATGTCTAAGGTTTAGGGTAATAGCATGCAGGATGGCGTTCAACCCGTCAGAGTTTTTCCTTGCAACAACTAACTCGGCAGTATTGTACATACATAAATCTTTTGGTACAACAATATCTCTTTCCATAACAACGGGAGTCTCATAGCCATTCACAACACATATCCATGATTGGAAGTCACACGACTGAAGAAATGTGCGCGTAACAACTTTCCACCATAGATAGTTTGAGCCATCGAGGACTGGTGGTACGTTCACAGAGATAGCACTTCTGTCTATAGAGTCAGATCGCTACAAACACGGACTTGTTAGGTATTAAACGTGTTTGCCTGCTCTGATACCAATTGAAAAAGCGGGTGTCTAACAACACCACCCAATATTTCGATTAGCAATTTGTATGGACTAACTCTGCAATACTTTGCTAGAGAATCAACTAGACAGTCAGAATCAATCTAGATAAAAGTATCTCAAGGAGTTGATATCTCGCTCTTGATTTAATTTTTTCCTCAAGCTAAAAACAATAGCGAGTCTTTATCAAATACAAGGAATAACTTGGACGGTATCAAAGACCAAAGGTTGGATTTCCAATTGATGATCACGAACGCACAACCTGTATTATTTCAATTATATAAAGTATAATACGAAAAAGAAATAACACAGACACTAGAATTTTGTTAACGAGGAAACCGGAAATGCAGAAAAACCCCGGGACCTAGTCCAGATTGAATACACACTGTATTAAGCCGCTACAGACACTAGCCTACTCCAAGCTAACTTCAGACTGGACTATAGTTGAACCCCAATCAGTCTCCCACCGATCCAAGGTACATTTGTACTCCTACGCCTATGATCCCAGCAGGATACTACGCACTTGATTCCCTTAGCTGATCTCAACCACAACCAAGAGTTGTTGTAACCCAAAATCACAGACTTGATAATAAACAGATCTGTCTCACATTGAAAAGTCTATCAAAGGATAAATCTGTCTCCCACAAATAAACCCTAGGTTTTGTTCCGTCTTAAGATATAAAATCAAGGTGAACAGGAACCAATTGATAATCCGGTCTTATATTCCCGAAGAACAACCTAGATTAATCAATCACCTCTCTACAATCCTTCCTGACTACACAGGCGGTTTGTCGAGGAATCACAAACAGTGAGACGAAGATGTTTGTGACTCTTTATCTTGCCTATCGGAGAACTCTCACGATCTCAAGCCAATCAATCGATTGTACTCGTACGATAGAAGATGCAATATCAGATCACACAACTATGATAAAAGTAGTATCCGTCTGGCTTCACAATCCCAATGAAATCTTTAAGTCGTTAACCTGGTTTTAGAGAAGAAAACCAAAGGTTAAAGGAGAATCGACTCTAGCGAGCGCACTAGTATCACACAGACGTGTGGGGATTAGTTTTTCTCAATGCTAGATGTCTCCTTTATATAGCCTTCAAATCAGGGTTTTGCCTTAGTTACAAAGCAATCCTTATTCACCGTTAGATGAAAACCTGATTTAGATTCAAGCTAATATTTCTCAACCGTTAGATCGAAAACTTAGATTGTCACACACACTTGGGTAGACGTTTACTGGGTTTGTGAAAACCATGCCCAAATGTGTACGTGTATGTTGGTTCAACATAATAACCCAAAAGGTTAACCATATGAGCATTTCATATTAACCTTGTTCCGCTTCACCATAACTAGTTCAATTGACTCAAATGAACTAGTTAAAGAGTTGTTCAATTTCTATGAGATCTTATGTAACTACACAAGACACAATTGAAACAAAGATGATTCGATTCGATTGAATCATCTCATGAAGATTATAGCCACGAGTTCAGAGCACATCTTTAGATCATAATCTCTTAAGTTCACAAACAAGTTTGCGGACTTAAGTTAATCGGTTGAGTTTTCCAAACTCAGCAGAAATTCTCGAAAAGAGAACTTCCGCCAGTTCGCGGACTTAGCACACAAACGAGTTTTGGAAAATCCAGCAGAAATTCTCGGTCGAGAACTTCCGACAGTTCGCGGACTTAGTCTTCAGACTGGGTTAACGGACTTGGCAAGCCAATTCCATAATCCTCCTGATTTCTCTTGATCAACAAAGTTCGAAAACTTCGGTTCAAGGAATACATGGTTATGTAATCTAAACTCTCATTTCAATCATTGAGACATTCTCAAAGGATGCTATGTAGTCGTTATTCACAGACCGATTCACGTCAGAGCAATTCCCAAAGTGATTGAAACTTTTCATGACTTTCGTCACTAGGTGAAGATAAAATTGATCAAATCGAAACGCTTTATCAACACACGATTTCGAGATAAAAGATAAGCAATGAATGCTCAGATCGAAATGTCAAATGTGTATGATCTAGTCTATATAGCATACGACTTTTATCTCATAAGAAGTAGGAGATAAAATAGATAGACTTTTGAGTGATAGATAAGTTCAAGTCTCCACATACCTTTTTGTTGATGAAGTTCCACGGTTCCTTTTATAGATATTCGTCGTTGTATGGTGAATCGCCATGAAGGCCTTGAGCTCAACTACACTTTTCTATCCTAGTCCAAGACTTAGCTATGTAGGCTAGAAATCAAGGCTCATAATTTTGATCACTAACATTGACAAACATGCTTGAGATAGCAACGCAGGCGAGGTCGACCGAGCTATGCTATAACACTTATTCATAAGTTGGAGGCGTGGGAATATAGACAGAACTAGGTGAACTATAGGTTTAGTTGCTTGCTCTCAACTATACGAAATTAGGTTTAATTTTGTGTAGCGGCTTAATCATGAGAGTATTCAATTCTGGACAAGGTCCCGGGGTTTTTCTGTATTTGCGATTTCCTCGTTAACAAAATCTTGTTGTGTCATTTACTTACCGCATTATAGTTGTTTTATTATAATTAAAGTAAATTACACAAACGTTTATTCCTATTTAATTGATAAGCAATCCTATTGTGTTTGGTTAAGTCCGAACCTTTGTATCAAGTAAACATATTTCATTGTTGTATTGTCTCGATCTCGTATCCATTGACAATCATACGAAGTGTGAACCGATTAGTTGTATTGTCTCGACTCAGTCCATAGACAATCACTTTCGGAGAAAAGACTTATAGGTAGGAAAAGTTTTAACTTGAGGTATATTTGGGTACCCTCGCCTTTTCAAACCGCAAATGCAGAAAATCCCCGGGACCTAGTCCAGATTTGAACACCACACTGTATTAAGCCGCTACAGACACTAGCCTAGTAGCAATGAACTTCAGACTGGACTGTAGTTGAACCCTAATCAATCTCACGCTGATTCAAGGTATAGTTGCGCTCCTTACGTTTCTGATCCCATCAGGATACTACGCACTTGATTCCCTTAGATGATCTCACCCACAACCAAGAGTTGCTACGACCAAAAGTCGAAGACTTGATAAACATATTTGTCTCACACAGAAAAGTCTATAGGAATAGACAAATCTGTCTCCCATAGAAATACCTATGAGTTTTGTTCCGTCTATTGATAAATCAAGGTGAACATGAACCAATTGATATACCGGACTTATATTCACAAAGAACAACCTAGAAATATCAATCACCTCATAATTATCTTAATCGTATGGTAGCGAAACAAGATATTGTGGAATCACAAACGATGAGACGAAGATGTTTGTGATTAGTTTTTATCTTTCCTATCGGAGATTAAATCTCGAGCCAATCTTAAAGAAGATCGTACCCAAACACGATAGAAGATGCAAGATCATATCATGCAAATACGCGAACAGGTACGCATACCACCAAACCGATTTTAGAACTTTAACCTTCAAGTACGCGAACATGTACGCATACTTGAAATACCCGGGCTGAATTGGATTTCGCCAGTACGCGAACAGGTACGCATACCACCAAACCCAGCAGAAAAACTCGGACATGAACCTTACGCCAGTACGCATACGGGTACGCATACTTAGGTTCCCAAATTTTTCAAACCAACAGGTACGCATACGGGTATGCATACTATGGTTTCCGAACATGGATTACATATGTGCAAGAGTACATAACATGTCATAATCCAATAATGGTTAAGTTTTCTAAACTCCTATTCCAATCATTGAAATTTTCTTAGAGGATGAAAATAGCCGTTTTCACACACTATTAGCATCAAAGCAATTTTCAAGTTATTGAAATAACCATGACGAAACATTCCAAGTCTACACCAAATGATTGTATCACACAAACCATATAAGATGTTACTCAGCGATTTTCACATGATCAAGATGAACTTGGTCGAAGCGAAAGCTTGCCAACACATATTCCAAGAAATATATAAGCGAGTTAAACTCAGCTCGAAATCTCAAATGTGTATAATAGAAAGCTATATCGTAACACGACTTATGTCTCAATATAGGAGATAGAGTACAAATAGACTTTCCAAGTGATAAATGAGTTTCAGTCTCCACATACTGATGTGACTCAATAATGTTGTAGTAAAAAGGTTCGTAAGACTTGTGAAAGCAAAAGATTCTATATTTAATTTTTAAACTAAAAATATAGCAAACTCAAATAAAGTGATATCAAGATATTGGGAATAACCAAGACACTAGAACCCACTATTACACATGAATGAATGATGTCAAATATTTCATAACTCTAATTAGCCTTTTAATCCTTTATTTCTTAATTCACAAATAATCAAACATATTCTCAAATATTAATTGTATCCCCCAAGCATAGATTATCTAAACAAAGCATAACCTATCTAATTGAATCACAACTAATGAAGAAAATTATGTAAAATTTTAAGAACTCTGCAAAAGCATTGATTGAGTGAATTATAATTAAATATTAGAGAAAATGAAATAGTTACCCATTATTCATGTGTGAATAGCTTCATCCATTGCCTTGGTTACGCGAGAATTCAGCCTCTCATCATGTTGTTGGAAACACACTCAAAAATCATTATTATTGCTCAAAGGGTGTTTACAAATGATAAAAATGGAAAAATAATTCAAAACCGGGTTTGTAACAATTATATTTGTTACAAACCAAAAAAAACGATACAGAGGATGTGTCACTGTTATTGTTGCTCTAAGACCCACGACTCTGTGTCGCAAACGCTGTAGCAAATAAGTCTGTCGTCCTTGTGTCGCTGTCACTGTTGGAAAACGACTGTCCTGGTAAGTCTGTTCTTCGTGTTCTTCAGCTTTGCAGCAGCAGAAATGGAGTTTCTGCAGCTTGATTTTTCGACTCTGTGGTGCTCTATTCCTATACCAAACTCTTCGTCCCCCTTTTCTTACCCCCGAACACTCTTTTTATACTCCACAGGGCTTAAGAATCGCTGTAATAACTCCAGGATAATTCTCAATAACTCTGCCAGACACGGGAAAATATTCTTTCCCTTTTCTAATCCTGCACGCGTTATACAACTGCAAAATCTCCTTATTTATCTCTGTCACGGTCCAAATGGTTGTTATAATCTTCCTAGCATGTGCGAACTCTCTCCAACTCATGCAAATCCCGTGAATAACTCCATCAATAACGTGTTGCCGGTTTTCTTCTCGCGGAATATCCATCCAAATTGGATCGAACCAAAGGCCCATACCAAGCATTTTAGGCTATATCACGTCCACCCATGAAGTTTCAGCGATTTAGTCTACCTCTAACCCATCCAAAATCCGATCGAGAAAACTGCCAGGAGTGAACTCTTCTTCCCGCCAAAAAAATGAATTTGAAATGAAGAAGAAGGGTTGCCCCCTATCCGGTCCTGGGGTGCCTTCAACAAGTGGGTGTTGTGGACAAATATGGGTGTTGTGGACAAATGGGCTACACATAGCCGTGGGTGACACATAGATAAAGTGGGGGTCCGTATAGCAAATGTCCTCCGGGGGTGCTCCGAGCAACTTTTCGAGCCGAATTTTCCAACAATGTTTATTTCCAAAAAATACCTACAAACACACAAAACACCATAATAAGTACGAAATCGAGTACTAAAAATACGAAACATTGAGGACAAATTAGACACATAAATGTGTATCAAATACCCCCAAACTTATTATTTGCTAGTCCTCGAGCAAAACTAATAATAAGAAAATAAAACTGAGTTAATCTCGGGAGGGTTTACCAGAGGTGTACCCACAAAACCATTACTCCAGACCCTAGCTATCTATGCAGAACCTTAGAAGGAACTAAAGAATCTCCTTGGTTGGCATACCTATTGACTACAGGAGGAAGTACCCTGATGCGAAATTCCAATTGTTGTACACGAGTTTGCACTCAAGCATACTAAAATTCATATAAAGTGACAGAGCTCTACTCAAATAGTTTCTTTACATCATAACCGAAGTCAACCAATCACATGGAAAGATTAAGAAGATGGATAAAGAGAAAAGATAGATGGTTTAAAGTGAACGGTGTTTCCCATATCTGTCTGAAGGCCTCTGCCAAGATGGACCTATACCAATGGACTGAGATACCGGTCTGACTAATATCAACACAACTGGCATATACAAGGTGATAGACGCATATATGTGTCTATTTTGTTCTCAATTCTCTGTATTGTTAGTACTTGTTTTCGTCCTTATTATGGTATTTTGCGTGTTTGTAGGTATTTTTTTGGAAACAAATAATTTTGGAAAAATCGGCTCGAAAAATTATGCGGAGCATCCCGGTGGAAATTTGTTATTCGGACTCTCATTTTGGTTAAGGGGCAACCCAATTACTAAGGGGCCCTCAGTTGGGCATTTGCTACTTTCACTCCACAGACGGTTAGGGGGACACCCTTCTTCACGATTTGAAAATTCAAAATGGCGGGAAAGTTCATGCAGTTCACGGAAGAAATTTGGGTTCGATCTTGTGTGGGCTTTGAGCGAGATTCAATCACTGGATTTTGTTTTGATTGACCTGCTTGGGCTAAACAGGGATTGTATGGTTAATGGATTCGATCCAGTTGGGCTAGAACATCGAGTCTTGGTTAAACATGGAAGAGAGATTATCACGGGATATTGGATGATACGTAACTGCATGGGAGAATATTTTCTTCTTTATTCAACAAGATTCGACCAATCAAGCCAGGATAAACAAGGAAATCCAGCTCAGAACAAACGTGTGAGAAGAGAACAGGAAAGTAGCTAACAGAAGACGCGTGAAAGGTGAACAGGGAAAGAAAATATTCCCGTGAAAATAAAAATCATTAAGGGAGAATTATTTGCATTTAACTCGGATTATCTCGGTGCTTTTGAGTATAAATATGTCTATGGGGTTGAATAGAATGGTTGTCGAGAGTTGGGAGGAGAGAAGGAACGCTGCATAATCGAGAACCATGATTTCTCTCTGCTGCTGCTGCTGCCATAATCGAGAACCATGATTACTATATCGTCTCGGCCCCTCGGGTTCGCACACGGCATAGGAGTCGTGGCTCGAGTCGAAGACAATGGTTCATCGCCCGTCTGGTACGGGAGGTAAGTCCAATCGAAACACCCGCGAATCTCCTGCAAGCGGGTTACTGTCTGCCTTAAGGTGATAATTGTTTGAGAACGAACCGGACTGTCTTTATTTTCCTAGTAAAGGGCAAGGCCTGGCCTAAACAAGATAAGGGTTCGGATTTCATCACCGTTCCCTTCTTGCCCGCCTTAGGAAAACGAAACCTAACGCGAACCCAAGCTTAAAATTTGGAATAGAACGAGACCGATAGGGTAACGAGCTTAATAGGAAACTCGTTCGAAAAATATTGGTTGCTCTTTAAGCACACTCCAAAGTTCATGATGGTTTCTGTGAGTTGAATGCGTGACTGCGACTCCTTGTGATAGCGGTGAGGCCTTGGGTATCAAAGCTCCACTGAGCTTCCCTCGCCTCAATTCAACTTACTTTGACTCGGATTGATTCCAGAGGGGTTTGCTCAAATTGCAACGAATTCCCTTTCGAAAGATAGAAGTTGGTCTAGAAACAATCTAAGTGGAGCCATCATGCTTTTTGTTTGCTAGAAATCTTTAGGTTTGTTTTGGTGGAGTCGAGTCGGCCTTGTTTGTGGTTGTGTAGAATTACCTTGCAATTAAGAATGTCGAACTGGTATGATAGAAGCCAATACAATGAGTATCGACCTGAATTTGAATATGGACATCATCATTTTTATGACCATGTTGGGAATAGTGGTTGGGAACGCCATCCTTTGGAAGGATATGGGTCATACCCTGGTGAGCCCAATTACTATCCACACATGCATCAGTCTTACGAGCAAGAAGATTATAGTACTAGTTCTTCGTCTCTAGAGGATACAATCAAACTATTGAAAAGTAGTCCTTTTTATGATCCTTCTGATAATTCCTCTTTACTAGATTCAACACGTAAGTTAGCTGAGTCGATGCGTAAGTTAGCTGAGATGAATAATATAATTATAGACGAAAGAACTACAATAATGAGTGAACCTTCTTTAGAAGACCACCTCAAGCGGATAGCTGAGACGAACGAAAGAATTGCTCGAAATTACTTGAATTGCCAATATAGTGTATCCAATAATACCCTTGAGAATGAAGATAGTTATTTACATAATCAAGATAACAAGGTTAGAATTGGTAGTACTACTTGTTTAGATAAGGTTCAATCATCTTTGTACTATTATGATGATGAGGATAGCATTAATGAAGAATCTGAAATATGTAGGCATAGTGATCAGGAGTCTAGTAATCCAATTGAGTTGTATAGTGATTATATTATTTCTAGTTCAAATCCAAATAATTTTTATGATTATTCACCTATTCAAAAGAACGAGGATTTGATTAGGGATACCACCGTTTTAGACGATGTAGTTTTTCCTTTTGATTACGAAGCCGATAGTGGTTTAGAGGAACGGGTTCATTTCGAAAATACTGTTTTAGAGTCTAGCGACTTAGAAACAATAGTCTTGGAAGAAGAAGATAGACCCGTAGAGATGAGTGAAGATGCACTACCTGATAATAACTTAGAAGAATTTCTTGAACATTTTAAGGACTCTGAAGATACGGAAATTCAAGAAATAATTAGAGGTCTATCTAGAGACACTGAAAACTCTAAGTTGGGGGTGATTATCACTTCCCTAGTGCCTTACCTTTAACTCTCAGAAAGTCCCCACACTTAGAACTTGATATCTGTTCCTCGACCATTTTACAAGATTACCTTCATATTCGTTTTCCCGAGCCTAATGATGTCCATGAAGGAGTTCAGTTATTAGAAACCCATCCTATGGTTGATGTGGTTTGCCCAGGCTATGATACCCAGATTGACTTTGTTTTCCCACCAAATAGTTTTCTTCCAACTGTGGGAACGTTTATATTCCAAATGTGTCGAATATTAAGTTCTGAGACTAAGCCTAAGTACTTTAGGTTAATAGAATCGACACATTTTCCTAAGAATGACTACTACTCTCATTGTGGTCAACTTTTCAAGTCATATCTGATTGACTTAGATGATCCGCAATTATTTAGGTTATTACTTCGTGATTCTAAGTTCGTATTTGAGTTTTTCCAGACTCTAGGACCTAGTAATTTGGATCCAATCTATGAAGAAACGCAGCCAATGAAAATATTCTATTTAGACCCTTTCATAGAACCTGAACCTGAACCGCAATTAGCGATAGTTTTCAGGAAACTAGGTAAGGGCATGCTTTTCTTGTCCATTTTCTTGGTTCACTGCAGTTTCCTATGGTCAGCTCTTTTTGGTTTTGAATACCCATAGTTATTTCGACTGTTACTTTATGGTTCGAGTTGACCAATCTTTTTCTAAGTCTGGCCGAAGATTTTAAACTTAGCACTTCTTGGGAGGTAACCCAATCTCATGCAACATGGTAATATCTTTCCTTAACTCTTTTTCTTCAAGTGGTAACAGTTTCTCCTTGTTCATGCTTTTAATTTTATCTTTAGAACATTGAGGACAATGTTAGATTTAAGTTTGGGGGTGGGGAAGAAACTTTTTGTTAGTTTTAAGTTGCAATAATAAACTCCAGAGCCTAGAAATTTACGCCTATTAAGGATAGCACTAACCAATCTAAGTGGATGGAAACATTTTTGTTTTAGGAGATGAGGAACCAATCTGACTAGATGGAAACATCTATAGAGTCTATTCATAAAAGCACAGAGCTCAGGTGTTAGAAATAACATGATAGTTTCTCCATATCTCGTCGAGTCCTTTTCACTTTCTATTTTTAGTTTTCTTTTATTTCAAGTGATTTGGTGGGGCACACGATTCAAGTTGTTACCTTTGCTAGGGTGAAATAGAGGGACTGAGTTACCTTTTCAAAAAAAAAGAAAAAAAAAGAAAGAAAAGAAACCGGACCAGTTAGACCAATCGGAATAAGTATTAACACTTGGATAGCAATATGCGTGTGTTCTCCCTGTTTCCGTCGCCTAAGCAAGCGTGGAATGCAGGACCCGTGGGAACTATCGTGTAATCTGCTGACAAGAAGCATGCGCTTGGATCAAAAAGATCTATTCATGCCGTTAAGTTAAAAAAAAAAAAAGGGTTATTGTTCTGTGTAGTCAACTGCTGGTTCCCTTGTATTTGCCAGTTTGTTGATCTAGATTTAAGTTATTGACCTATGGTTCCCTTGTATATGCCAGTGCGTTAATATTAGTCAGACCGGTATCTCAGTCATTTAGGTTAGGTTCATCTTGGCAGAGGCCTTCAGACAGATATGGGAAACACCGTTCGCTTTTCAACCATCTACATTTTTCTTTTTCCATCTTCTTAATCTTTTCATGTGATTAGTCTGACTCCGAGTATGATGTCCATCGTGAAACTATCTTAGTAGAGCTCTGTCACTTATATGAATTTTAGTATGCTTGAGTGCAAACTCGTATACATCAATTGGAATTTCGCGTCAGGGTACTTCCTCCAGTAATTAATAAGTATGCCAACCAAGGAGGTTCTTTAGTGCTTTCCAAGATTTTTCGTAGATAGCTAGGGTCTGGATTATTGGTTTTTGTGGGTACACCTCTGATAAACCCACCCGAGATTAACTCGGTCACTTTTCAAGAATAAATTTTGCTCGAGGACTAGCAAATAATAAGTTTGGGGGTATTTGATAGACGCATATATGTGTCTATTTTGTTCTCAATTCTCTGTATTGTTAGTACTTGTTTTCGTCCTTATTATGGTATTTTGCGTGTTTGTAGGTATTTTTTTGGAAATAAATAATTTTGGAAAAATCGGCTCGAAAAATTATGCGGAGCATCCCCGGTGGAAATTTGTTATTCGGACTCTCATTTTGGTTAAGGGACAACCCAATTACTAAGGGGCCCTCAGTTGGGCATTTGTTACTTTCACTCCACAGACGGTTAGGGGGACACCCTTCTTCACGATTTGAAAATTCAAAATGGCGGGAAAGTTCATGCAGTTCACGGAAGAAATTTGGGTTCGATCTTGTGTGGGCTTTGAGCGAGATTCAATCACTGGATTTTGTTTTGATTGACCTGCTTGGGCTAAACAGGGATTGTATGGTTAATGGATTCGATCCAGTTGGGCTAGAACATCGAGTCTTGGTTAAACATGGAAGAGAGATTATCACGGGATATTGGATGATACGTAACTGCATGGGAGAATATTTTCTTCTTTATTCAAAAAGATTCGACCAATCAAGCCAGGATAAACAAGGAAATCCAGCTCAGAACAAACGTGTGAGAAGAGAACAGGAAAGTAGCTAACAGAAGACGCGTGAAAGGTGAACAAGGAAAGAAAATATTCTCGTGAAAATAAAAATCATTAAGGGAGAATTATTTGCATTTAACTCGGATTATCTCGGTGCTTTTGAGTATAAATATGTATATGGGGTTGAATAGAATGGTTGTCGAGAGTTGGGAGGAGAGAAGGAACGCTGCAGAATCGAGAACCATGATTTCTCTCTGCTGCTGCTGCTGCCATTGATGAAGATGAAGAACACGAAGAACAGACAGCCAAAGACCGTCGTTCTTCAACAGTGTCTAAGACGCACGCCCGAGGGTCGTAGTTCGTCGTACAACAACAGTTACAATTTATCGTTCTTCTTGTAACAGCTGAACAGCGTCTTTGCAACAGTTATTTCTGTTGCGATTTTTCTGTTCAATTGTTTTACACCTTTTCATCATTTGTAAACCACTTTTTGAGCAATAAATAATTATTTTGAGAGTATTTTTACTATGATGAGCTAAAACCCAACACTGGGACGACGTTGGAGGCCAAACTTCATACTTGGGGTAATTTCATTTAATTCTTTTTTATGACTTTTGCATTAATTTAAAATTGAAATATGATTTGAATTAATTGGTTGTTATTTAATTTGATGATGTATGCTTGGCTTAGGTGTTTTGATACATCATGCTTAGGACTTACAATCAATGTTTTGAGAATCAATCTTGGCAATAAATTAGAGTCGATATATTAATATATTTTTTGAGCTATTATTGATAAAAGAATTATTATTTGAACCTTAAGAAATGAAATTGGCGGAATCCTAGTCCGAGTACCTCTCGCCCATTGTGACAAATATTGTGTATATATTTTTATTTTTAAATCTTTACAAGTCCGAGCAACGAACTTTTACTACCACTTTCAAAACTACAACAAAGGGGACCAGTGGTCGATAAACCTAACTCTAGGTCAACACAACTGGCATATACAAGGGCACCAGTGGTCGACTTTAATGAATTTATTCATGTTGGTCTGATGGTCTGGTCTTAATTTTTTTTTATTTATTTTTGGGTGGTATCTCAATCACCCTATTTCACCCTAGCAAAGGTAACAACTTGAATCGTGTTCCCCACCAAATCACTTAAAAAATAAAAACAGAAGGATTAGGATTCAACGAGATATGGCGAAACTACCATGTTTTTTTTTTAATTCTAACACCTGAGCTCTGTGCTTTTATGAATAGACTCTTTAGATGTTTCCATCTAATCAGATTGGTTCCTCAACTCCTACAACCAAGATGTTTCCATCCACTTAGATAGGTTAGTGCTATCCTTAATAGGCATAAATTTCTAGGTTCTGGAGTTTATTTATTGCATCAAAAAGTTTCTTCCCCACCCCCAAACTTAAATCTAACATTGTCCTCAATGTTTATAATCAAAGAGCAATACCAAAAAATAAAGTAACATGAGGAATCAGTAAAGAGAGAAGTAGGAAAGATAGTACCTGGGTGAAAAGAGAAATCAAAGACTAATATACAACATACAATCGCATTGATGGTCAATCAAGGGTAAACAGGGTCCTCCAGAGGAACCTCCTCAACATCACTTGTAGGAAAGGGCTCTAAAAAGGGTTTCAATCTCTGACCGTTAACCTTCGAAGAACTACTACCATCCGGTGTCTCAATTTCAACAACTCCATGAGGAAAGACAGTGCGAACAATAAAAGGACCCGTCCACCGAGAACGTAACTTCCCAGGAAAAAGATGCAAGCGGGTATCATACAAAAGAACTTTTTGACCTGGAGAAAATGACTTCCGTAAAATATTTCTATCATGCACAAGTTTCATTTTGTTCTTATACTCCTTCGCACTATCGTAAGCATCTATACGAATCTCTTCCAACTCATTGAGCTGGAGTTTCCTATGGGCTCCTGCCTTGTCAAGTGAAAAATTTAGCTGCTTAGCAGCCCAATAAGATCTATGTTCTAACTCAACAGGTAAGTGACATGCCTTGCCATAAACAAGCCGATAAGGCGACATTCCAATGGGGGTCTTAAACGCAGTACGGTAAGCCCATACGGCATCAGTAAGCCTAGACGACCAGTCTTTCCTATTAGGATTAACTGTTTTCTCTAATATACGTTTTATCTCCCTATTGGAAACTTCTACCTGACCACTAGTCTGTGGATGATACGGGGTAGCTACCTTATGTGTAATACCATATTTCTTCATCAAAAGCCTAAAAGGTCCATTACAAAAGTGCGACCCTCCATCACTAGTTATAGCTCGCGGTGTACCAAAACTTGCAAGTATATTATCTTTCAAGAACTCAATCACAACCCTATGGTCATTGGTTTTACACGCAACCGCCTCAATCCACTTAGAGACATATTCTACAGTGACAAGGATGTATAAGTTACCAAAAGAATTAGGAAACATACCCATAAAGTCAATACCCCACACATCAAAGACCTCAACAACTAAAATAGGGTTCAAGGGCATCATGTTCCTATGGGATATGGTTCCTAATTTCTGGCAACGTTCACAAGTCACACAGTAACTGTGGGAGTCTTTAAACAACGAAGGCCAATAGAATCCACACTGCAATATCTTAGCAGCAGTTTCTTAGCACTAAAGTGACCCCCACAAGCATGATCATGACAAAAAAAAATAATACTGGACTGGTCACTCTCAGGTATACATCTCCTAATAATCTGGTCTGGACAATACTTAAACAAATAAGGATCATCCCAAAAGAAGTGCTTAACCTCAGCTAAAAACCTAGAACGATCTTGTTTACCCCAATGTTGGGGCATTCGACCAGTAACAAGATATTCACTATATTCGCATACCAAGGTGCTTGGGTAACAAAGAAAATTGTTCATCAGGAAACTATCCCTTATAGGAAGGGAATCATCAGGGAATCAACAACTAGCCTAGACAAGTGGTCTGCTACTACATTTTCTGCACCCTTTTTGTCTCTAATGTCGGAGAAAACTCTTGCAACAAAAGGATCCACCTAATCAATCTAGGTTTCGTATCCTTCTTAGACAAAGATATTTCAAAGCAGCATGATCAGTATATATGACGATCTTAGAACCTAAGAGATAGGGTCTAAACTTGTCTAAGGCAAACACAATGGCTAACAGTTCCTTCTCGGTAGTGGTATAGTTCAACTGGGCATCATTCAGAGTTTTGCTAGCATAGTAAATCACATGAAGTAATTTGTTTTCTCGCTGACCTAGCACAACACCAATAGCATAATCTGAAGCATCACACATGATCTCAAAGGGTAGTTCCAGTTGGGTGCCTGGACTATGGGGGCGGTAGTGAGTAAAGTCTTAAGCTTCTCAAAAGCCTCTAAACAAGCATCATCAAAGACAAACTTAACATCTTTTGCAAGCAAATTGCAAAGAGGTCTAGAAATCAAGCTAAAATCCTTAATGAATCGACGATAAAAACCTGCATGCCCTAAGAATGACCTAATATCTCTTACGGTTTTTGGGACCTGTAAAGTCTTAATAAGGTCAACTTTGGCTTTATCTACCTCTATACCCTTAGAAGATACGATATGCCCTAAAACAATTCCTGAACGAACCATGAATGACATTTCTCCCAATTAAGCACTAATTCTTTTCCTTACACCTAGTCAACACTATGACAAATGATGCAAGCACTCATCGAAAGACGAACCAAACACTGAAAAATCATCCATAAAGACCTCTAAAACCGTTCTACCATGTCAGAAAATATGCTCATCATGCAACGCTGAAAAGTCGCAGGGGCATTACATAGCCCGAAAGGCATGCGTCTATACGCAAAGGTACCAAAGGGACAGGTAAAAGTGGTTTTTCTGGTCTTCTGGGGCAATAACGATCTGATTATCCGAGTAGCCATCTAAAACAGTAATGACTATGTCCAGCTAATCTCTCTAGCATTGGTCGATGAAGGGAAGGGGAAAGTGGTCCTTCCTAGTGACCTTGTTCAATTTCCTATAGTCAATACAAACACGCCAACCCGTGGTCACTCGGGTCGGGATTAACTCATTGTTATCATTCTGGACTACAGTAATACCGGATTTCTTGGGAACAACCTGAACGGGGCTGACCCACTTACTGTCTGAAAGGGGGTAGATAATGCCTGCATCTAACACTTAAGAACCTCGGTTCGAACTACTTCTTTCATATTAGGGTTTAGTCTTCGTTGCATCTCCCTAGAAGGTTTGGTATCACTCTCTAAATAGATCTGATGCATACAAACAGTAGGACTTATACCCTTAATGTCTATGGTCCACCCTAAAGCTTCCTTGTTGTTTTGAAGGACGGTCACTAGCCTACTTTCCTGATCACTATCCAAGTCGGAAGAAATCACAGGTAAAGTCTCAGACGGGCCTAAAAACACATACTTCAGGGTATCTGGCAATGGTTTTAGGTCCAACTTAGGAGGCTCTTCTAACGAAGGAACTAGGGTAGACTTAGAAAACTGGTAGTGGTTCGAACTTAGGTTTCCATCCATTACTAGTGTCTAACAAAGGGGTTGAATCTAACAAAGCATTCACCTCATTAATCACATTATCATCATCAAAATCAATCCCAAAGTGAGCTAGGCATTTCTCTAATGGATCTTCTAACAAAGTGTTTGGTAATGACTCCTCGACTAATGTTCCTATCATGTTACCTCTTCTATGCTCGAGTCATCTAGTTCAGAGGGTAGCTTACTAATATGAAAATGTTCAGCTCAATAGTCATATTACCAAAAGACAATTCATAATACCAGTTCGACATTAATGATCGCATTGGATGTGCTAAAAACGGGCGACCTAAAATACCGGTATCTGGTTCTCTGGGTCAGGGACAGGTTGGGTATCTAGGATAACAAAATCCACTGGATAAATAAACTTGTCGACCTCTATGAGAACATCCTCGATCACACCACGAGGAATTTTAACGGACCTATCAGCTAACTGAAGTGTCATCTGGGTAGGTTTCATCTCACCAAGTCCTAGCTTAAGGTACACATGGTATGGAAGTAAATTCACACTGGCTCCTAAGTCAAGCAAGCTTTCTCAACACGGTATTTACCTATTGTGCAAGAAATGGTAGGGGACCCTGGGTCTTTATACTTAGGAGTAGTGGTATTCTGAATAATGGAACTCACGTGACTAGCTAGGAAGGCTTTCTTTGGACACTAAGCTTCGCTTTCGTGTACACAAGTCCTTAAGAAACTTGGCATAAGAGGGAATCTGCTTAATCGCATACAATGGTAGGTTGATAGTTACCTGCTTAAAAACCTCCAATATATCATTAAAGTTGGACTCCCTCTTAGTTGGAACTAGCAGCTGGGGAACGGGGCTCTGGGACAAAGCCGGGCTCAATATGACCCTCATTGGTCTCTTTAGAGACTCTATCAGTCTCCTCATTTCTGGTTCAGAAGGGTGAACTACAACATGTTCACTTCAGGCATGGAAACCTTTGTCAACTTTCTTCCCACTCCTAAGGGTTTTAATAGCATTCACATGATCAGATGGTCTTTCACCTATTTCATTAATTCCTCTAGGGTTGGGTTGAGTCTGACTAGGAAACTTACCTCTTTCTCTTAAAGACTCATTTATCTGACTAACCTGGTTTTCAACTCGGAAATAGCCTGAGAGTTAGCCTGACCTATTCTCTTATTTTCTTCTAAACCTTGAGCAACAGATTGCTGAAACTGCACATATTACGAGTTAACAAAGCAAGAGACTCTTCTAAACTCATAATCTTCTTATCCGA
Source organism: Papaver somniferum (assembly GCF_003573695.1). Classification (NCBI taxonomy): domain Eukaryota; kingdom Viridiplantae; phylum Streptophyta; class Magnoliopsida; order Ranunculales; family Papaveraceae; genus Papaver; species Papaver somniferum. The sequence continues at coordinate 69,283,895 of NC_039362.1, forward strand.
AGGGTTCTGAAACTGTGCCGGAGCTGAAGGATTCTTAGTATAGCCAAAACCTGGGGGAACCTGAGCATTACTAGACTGACCTTGATTCTGGCCCTTGGACCAAGAAAGGTTTGGATGGTTTCTCCAGCCAGGGTTATAGGTTTCTGAATATGGGTCAAACTTCTGTCGGTTATCAAACCTAGTGTTGTTATAAAGAGCATTGGCTTGCTCTTCAACAGCAAGGCCTTCCCAAAAAGGCTCATTTCTTCCACTACTACCACTAGAATGACCTAATTCTAAGGCTTCTAACCTTTTGGCTATAGCTGCTATTTTGGCATCTGACTCATAAGATCCTTCTACCCTATTAACATTTCCTCTACTTAGAAGAATTGTTTTCTGGGGTTCCCTACTATTTTCCCATTGTTGGGTCTTATCGGCGATTTCATTCAAAAATGTCATCGCTTCATCAACAGTTTTATTCTCAAACCCACCTGTGCATAAGGACTCAACCATGGTTGTTGTTGAATAATCTAAACCCTCGTAGAGGATCTGAACTAACCTAACCTTCTCCAAACCATGATGAGGACATTGAGATATCAAGTCATTGAACCTTTCTAAGTACCTATATAAAGATTCTCCCTCTTGTTGGGCAAAAGTACATTTGTGTCCTAATAGACGATGTTTTATGCCTTGGGAAAAACTTATGTATAAAGGCAGAAGTAAGTTGGTCATAGGTTTCAATTGACTCAGAGCCAAACTATACACCAAGATTTGGCTTTATCTTTTAAGGAAAAGGGGAATAACCTAAGTTTCAACGCATCATCACTTAGGTTTTTAATTTTCAGAGTGCTACAAACTTCCTCAAATTCCCTAACATGAAAATAGGGGTTCTCATTCTCTTTCCTAAAAACATTGGGAGCATCTGTAAAGTCCCAGGTTTCAGTTCATAATTTGCCTCGGTTTCAGCTAACTTGATACAAGACGGACGAGAGGTCCTAGTTGGGTTTACAAAGCTTTCAAAGTTGCCATTTCTGGCACTACCAAAGGACTAGGAGTACTAATTGTCAAGATTTCAAACTGAATTTCCAAAACGGGGCTCTCAAAAGAAGAGTCTTCGAGCTCCCCGCCTTCACAAGAAGAACTACTAGGTTTGTCACTAATCAAACGACCTAGAGTGTTTCTTTTCCAAGCCCGTCTCTAATGACCTCGGGCATACACTAGAAAAACAAAATAAAGAAAATCCTAAAAGGAAGGGAATTCTATGCAAACACAAACAAGGCTGACTCCACCACAGCAAACCTACTGATTTCTAGCAAACAAAAAGCATGATGGCTCCACTTAGATTGTTTCTAGACCAGCTTCTAATCCTTCGAAGGGAATTCGTTACAATTTAAGCAAACCCCTCTGGAATCAATCCGAGTCAAAGTAAGTTGAATAGAGGCGAGGGAAGCTCAGTGGAGCTTTGATACCCAAGGCCTCACCGGTATTACAAGGCGGCGCAGTCACGCATTCAACTCACATAAACTATCATGAACTTCGAAGTATGCTTAAAAGGGTAACCAATATTTTTCGAACGACTTTCCTACTAAGCTCGTTACCCTATAGGTCTCGTTCTATTCCAAATTTTAAAGCTTAGGTTCGCGATAAGTATCGTTTTCCTAAGGCGGGCAAGAAGAGAACGGTGATGAAATCCGAACCCTTATCTTGTATGGCCAGTCCTTGCCCTGTACTAGGAAATTAAAGCAGACGTATTCAGTTCCTCGACATATATGCAAACGAAGGAATACAATAACTCGCTAGCAGGGAATTCGCGAGTGTTTCAACAAGCTTACCTCCCGTTCCAGACGGGGGATGAACCGTTGAAGTCGACTCGGGCCACGACTCCTATGTCATGTGCGAACCCGAGGGTCCGAGGCGATATCGTAATCGCCGTCCTTCTCTGCAAACAATTTAATATTTAAACTACCCTTCCGTAGGGTTTAAAAATAATGTCCCAAAGTTTACAGTCCAAAGTCTAAAAAATAAAGTACAAGGGAAAAGGAAAGTCTAAAAAAAAAAAAAACAATTAAAAATGTCTCTTTTTTTTCCTCTCTTTTTTTTTATAAAAAAAAAATCCTCTTCTTTCGCTCCTTTCGCTTTGCCTTTTACTCCAAGTCTTTAAATATTCACCAAAAGCTTTGGCAAAATTTTCTTTCCCTCCAAATTACAAATTCTGTAAGGAAAAGACAAAAACCCAAAAACGTAAAGAAGAACAAAAAAAAATAAAAAGAAAAAAGAACCTAAAAAAGAAAAAAAACTCTAAAAACTCTAGCCTAAAGACAAGTCCCCGTCGGCGGCGCCAAAAGTTGATGTGCTCAATAATGTTGTAGTAAACAGGGTTCGTAAGACTTGTGAAAGCAAAAGATTCTAGATTTAATTTTTAAACTAAAAATATAACAAACTCAAATAAAGTGATATCAAGATATTGGGAATAACCAAGACACTAGAATCCACTATTACACATGAATGAATGATGTCAAATATTTCATAACTCTAATTAGCCTTTTAATCCTTTATTTCTTAATTCACAAATAATCAAACATATTCTCAAATATTAATTGTATCCCCTAAGCATAAATTATCTAAACAAAGCATAACCTATCTAATTGAATCACAACTAATGAAGAAAATTATGTAAACTTTTAAGAACTCTGCAAAAGCAGTGATTGAGTGAATTATAATTAAATATTAGAGAAAATGAAATAGCTACCCATTATTCATGTGTGAATAGCTTCATCCATTGCCTTGGTTACGCGAGAATTCAGCCTCTCATCATGTTGTTGGAAACACACTCAAAAATCATTATTATTGCTCAAAGGGTGTTTACAAATGATGAAAATGGAGAAATAATTCAAAACCGGGTTTGTAAGAATTATATTTGTTACAAACCAAAAAAAAAGATACATAGGATGTGTCACTGTTACTGTTGCTCTAAGACCCACGACTCTGTGTCGCAAACGCTGTAGCAAATAAGTCTGTCGTCCTTGTGTCGCTGTCACTGTTGGAAAACGACTGTCCTGGTAAGTCTGTTCTTCGTGTTCTTCAGCTTTGCAGCAGCAGAAATGGAGTTTCTGCAGCTTGATTTTTCGACTCTGTGGTGCTCTATTCCTATACCAAACTCTCCGTCCCCCTTTTCTTACCCCCGAACACTCTTTTTACACTCCACATGGCCTAAGAATCGCTGTAATAACTCCAAGATAATTCTCAATAACTCTGCCAGAGACGGGAAAATATTCTTTCCCTTTTCTAATCCTGCACGCGTTATACAACTGCAAAATCTCCTTATTTATCTCTGTCACGGTCCAAATGGTTGTTATAATCTTCCTAGCATGTGCGAACTCTCTCCAACTCATGCAAATCCCGTGAATAACTCCATCAATAACGTGTTGCCGGTTTTCTTCTCACGGAATATCCAGCCAAATTGGATGGAACCAAAGGCCCATACCAAGCCTTTTAGGCTATATCACGTCCACCCATGAAGTTTCAGCGATTTAGTCTAGCTCTAACCCATCCAAAATCCGATCGAGAAAACTGCCAGGAGTGAACTCTTCTTCCCGCCAAAAAAAAATGAATTTGAAATGAAGAAGAAGGGTTGCCCCCTATCCGGTCATGTGGTGCCTTCAACAAGTGGGTGTTGTGGACAAATATGGGTGTTGTGGACAAATGGGCTACACATAGACGTGGGTGACACATAGATAAAGTGGGGGTCCGTATAGCAAATGTCCTTCGGGGGTGCTCCAAGCAACTTTTCGAGCCGAATTTTCCAACAATGTTTATTTCCAAAAAATACCTACAAACACACAAAACACCATAATAAGTACGAAATCGAGTACTAACAATACGCAACATTGAGGACAAATTAGACACATAAATGCGTCTATCACATACCTTTTTTTTGATGAAGTTCCACAAGCTCGCCTTAGTAGTTCTTCGTCTTCAATGATGAACGCCGTGAAGTCTAATGCTCAACTACACAATCTATCCTAGTCCGAGACATCTATAAGTAGACTAGAAATCAAGACTTATAGTTTTGATCACTAACATTGACAAACAAGCTTGAGATAGTAACGCTTTCGAGTTCGACCGAGCAGTGCTCTAACAGAAGCTTTTCATGTATGTCTTATTCTAGTCTTCGGTCTTCAAGGATAGCTTTGATTATGTGTTCTACTACCTAAAGCTAATCTAGTATGAAACCAACTTTAGTAAACTAAATCAAGAATGTGTTTGGCATCTAAATTTAACTACCGAATTGACAACCCAACGCCAGTAGGTTCAACCGAGCAATGCTCCAACAACTACTCCTCCATCATCTATTACTTCTCATATCTCTACTATTGATATAATACTTAATTTCCCTAAAAATAATTCTCACCTACCTGCACCTAATCCCAGTGAAATTTCTACTAATGGAATGTTGATGTCTCTAACTTTCCTGACAGTGATTCTCACATTATTGCTTCTAAATCGGTTCCTAGTACTATTTCTAACATTGATATTATCTCTACTCCCACTACTTTTATTTGTTCTTCCGAACCTTCTTTACCTGTGTCCAAAATTCGTTCCTCTACTATTTTTACCCGCTATATGCAAAATGGGGGAAAACATGTATTTTCAAACTTAAAATGTTTATCGCCATTAGTGCTGACCATCCTCTAGTACCTATATGTTGCACTCAAGTAAATAAATGTCCAAAATGGAAAGTGGCATTGAAAAATGAACACAACACCTTAATTCTACTAGTACATAGTCTCTTGTCCCACATGGAAACAATCAAAATGTGGTTGGTTGCAAGTGGGTTTTTAGGATAATATAAAATGTTGATGGTAGCATAGACTGCTAGGGGAATTACCAATCCAGAATGTTATGCACAATATGGAACCTACATAAGCAATAATACGCAATACCCAAGTACGACGAAAATAATACCAATCACACAATACCAAAGATTAACGTGGAAAAACCTCTTCAATAAGAAGAGTAAATGTTAGAGCACTGCTCAGTCGAACTCGCAAGCGTTGCTATCTCAAGATTGTTTGTCAAGTTTAGTTGATCAAAACTATATACTTGAGTTCTAGTCTACTTATAGCTATGTCTCAGATTAAGATAAAATGTGTAGTTGAGCTTTATATTTCACGGCGTTCACCAATTGAAGAAGAAGATCTACTTAGGAGCTTGGAGGAACTTCATGAAAAAAAGGTATGTAGAGACTAAAACTTATCTATCACTCAGAATTTGATTATATTTTATCTTCTAATGAGACTAAGTCGTATAGCTATATAGACTTTTATATTATACACATTTGATATTTCGAGCCGAGTTTATCTCGCTTATCTATTTCTCGAAATATGTGTTGGAAGCTTTTTGCTTCAACTATGTTCATCATATTCTTTACGAGTTTAGTTGGAAACAATCTATTTGTTGGAAACTAAATATTAAGTCAAAAGATGATATGTGAAAATTACCTTGAACATCTTATATGATTTGTGTGAGACAGTCATTTGATGTTTTCTTGGGAAGTTTCGTGTTGATCATTAGATCACTTGAAAAATATTTGAAGCTAATGGTATGTGTGAGATCACCATTTTCTTCTTCCAAGTATGTTTCAATGATTGAAATGAGAGTTTAGAACAATTACCCATGTCTGGATGCGACACGGTATGCATACCTAGTATGCGAACTATTTTGTATTGATTCAGGTTCGGAACTCTTGTTTGCGTACCTAGTATGGGAATAGATTTACTTGAGAAGGTCCGAAACTCTTGTTTGCGTACCTAGTATGCCAACGGGTTCACCTAAGTTGGGTCCGGGATGGTTGCTCGCGAACCGGGTTTGCGAACGGCTTGATTAGGCCAAGGTACGGAGCTGCTGTTCGCGTACCAAATTTGCGAACTCGGTGGTTAAGTTCTAAAATTGGTTATGTATGGTTCTCATACTCATAAACTAAAACATTTATGATTTTAGGAATGCATATTATCTTTTCAAACCGTGGATTAATGTTCATGAATTGATTCTTGTATAAGTACTTTGTACGATTACGAATCAATCCGATTTTGCTTCACTTTGTTCATATATATTTCTATGAGATAGTGAACAATTGAACGACTCTATTTGAAACACAATTAGATTCATTTGATTATCTTTCATGGTTGATTGATCATCATATTTGATCTAGAAATGTTAGATGAATATGGTTAAGACAAAAGTGTTCATATGGCTAACTTCAAATAATTGTTATTGAGCCAACTCAATATACACCTTTAGGCACGGTTACCCATATTTAAATATAAGTATATTTCATTTGTTTTTAACAAGCTAAGACCATATAACGGTGGAGATTGATTTCTTAATTTCTAAGCAGATTTAGCTTGAATCTTGAATCAGGAGTTCATCTAACGGTGAATATTGAATTTTGTTATTAAGATATCTTAGCTTTGATTGTAAGCAACCCTGATTTGAAAGATTATATAAAGGAGAACTCTAGCAACTGGAAAACCTAATCCCGACACTTTCTTGTGTTCTAGTTGCAAACTAGATTCGATTCTCCTTTAACCTAGGTTTTTACAAAACCATATTAGGTTAACGACTTGAAGACATCATTTGGGATTACTGAAGGCAGGTCCAACCATTTTCTCTGGAGTTGCGTATTTTGATATTACTTGTTCTATCGTGTTGAGTTTTATCTTCTCTAAGATTTACTCGAGATTTATTTCTGATAGGTAAGATATAAAAAGTAATCACAATATTTCTTCGTCTCAGACTCTTGTGATTCCGCAATAACTTTTTCTGTTAATCAGTTGGGTTATTGTGAGGTGATTAATATTTCTAGGCTGCTTTTCGGGAGTATAAGACCGGATTATCAATTGGTTCATGTTCACCTTGATTTATCAAAAGACGTAACAAAAACCGAATAAAGAATAGACATATCTTTGGTAGACAGATTTATTTATAAGTCTTCGACTTTGGGTCGTAGCAACTCTTAGTTGTGGGTGAGATCAGATAAGGGAATCAAGTGTGCATAATCCGGCGTGGTTCTAGAGGCGTAAGGAACGCGACTGTACCTTAATCGATGTGAGACTTGGTTAGGGCTCAACTACATTCCAGTCCGAAGTTAACTTGTAGTATGCTAGTGTTTGTAGTGGCTTAATATAGCGTGGTGTTCAAATCTTGACTAGGTCCCGGGGTTTTCTGCATTTGCGGTTTCCTCGTTAACAAAATTTATGGTGTCTGTGTTATTATTTTTCCGCATTATATTTGTTTATATAAAGGAAATATCATAGGTTGTGCGTAGTTCAATCGATTGATAAATCCGACCTTGATTGTCGGATATAACTTGATTGACACTTGGGCATTGGTGTTTGGTAACCTCCAAGTTATTTCTTATATCAATCAGGCTCACGGATTTCTATATGTTCGATTTTTTGATTGTGTTGAGAAATAGAGATAAAGCTCTTAGATATATTTCTTGATTGAGTCTCACTTTTAAGTTGGTGCTCTCGGAATTATATTGAGTTTAGTCCATAAAGATTGCCAAACGAATTTTGGGTGTGGTTGTTATACCGCTGCTTTTTCAGTAAACAACCACGGACAAACTTCCACTATGACAAATAATGGGTTACAACGACTTCTCCCAAACAGGGGTTTCACACAATTTCAAGATGCATATATTACTTGGATAACAATGCCCTCTTTCTCTACTGACAGCTAACGATGGATAACTAATTCTTTACCAAATACTTAGGTAGATTCAACCAATAACAAAACAAGGAATATGAGAAACTTACTACTACTAGTATTTGAACAAACCCTAGAAAATATAGATATTTTGTAAAAAGGTTGTATGTTTTTGGTCATATTAGGATCTGGGTCGTAGAACATGTCGTTGATGTATTTGGGTCGTAGACTAATGGAACACCGTTAAAAAATCGTTGCTTGACTTTTATATTTTTCCAAACACCTTGACCAATAGCTAATAAACGTTGACGGTTAAAGCATAGTCGAAATATTTAACCCTTTGGTCCTTTTCCATCTCCTGGAAAAATCTCTTTTTTCCACTTTTGTTTTTAGGTTCAGGCATTTTAGCGAACATCTCATGAGCACAACCTAATGGTGTCATTGTGCCTTAGGTAGTCCTCTTCTCTAACTATTTAAGTCCTGCGAATTAAATTCCTACACAACCCATCTACCATAACTCATCAAGAACTCAAAGCATTCATAATCTTCTCAAATTAGGATGGCCTTTTATCATGTTTGTATCTCTTGAACGTTTTTTTAGCTTACTCCATTTGCTTACATGACAACGATCCAAATTAAGCATACATATATATAACCAACATACAAACTAGACAAATCCAGAACTTTCAGAAGAAGTTTAGAAGTTTTTGATTTTTGGTCAAAACTAAAAGAACTAATTAATGTGTAATCAAGTTGACTATAACAAATCCAAAGCTAGAGATTAATAATATATGAAAACTAACTTGCGTTTGCTTTACTGAACCCAATTAGTTTGGGGATATATCTTGTAGGATCCGAATATCGCACAACAGTAAGAATTTGTGGAATTATAGATAGAGCCTGCGAAATTATAGAGAGAGTTTGCGAGAAGGTAGCGAAGCTTGCGAGAATGTAGTTTGGGCACGAGATAATATGAGCAGTACTCCACTATATGTGAGTTGTCATCCACTAGGTAGCATCCTATATAAAGAGAAAGGTAGGAGAGAGAAAAGTAACTGGTATTATTATTATCTTCTTATTCTTCCCCAAAAACCAGAGAGAGAGTGCTCCAAATACTCATTAATGGAGTCTCAATGTAATTCATATGTAATTCAATGATCATAGTGAAACCTAACCCCACGGATGTAGATCAAATTTATCGAACCACGTAAATCTTGTGTCTTATTTTCTATTTTCATTATCTTTATCTTTATTTTCATATCAAATAAGTTTAGATCAGGAAATCATAATCATGATAATACAAGGGGTGTGTTGTAGGATTTCCTGCAACTACATAATGGCGCTAGAAACAGGGAACGAGTAAAGGATTTATCCTTCCTGTAACTTGTTGATTCAAGAAATTTTCATGAAGATTAGCTACTGTTCATATTTTTCTAGATCTACAAAATTTAGGTTCAAAAATGGAAATTTTATGGAAGAAATCACACTTTCAGGGAGTAAACATCATCAACAATTCAAAGACGTGAAAAGAGTGAGAGAAAAAATTAGTTGTTGTGGTGAAATTTAAGGAGAAAATGGAAGTTTCAGTGGAAGATTTTCATGTTCAGGAGAGGAAGGAAAATGTGAAAGAAGTTAAGGAAGGACGAAGAAAAGATAAGAGGCACATGCTGCAATTTCTATCACAAACAGAAATTCGTACAAATGGTTTGAGTTGGAGCGAGTAAGCGATAGGTCACGGGTTCGAATTTCGCAGAGACACGTATTTTTCATTTTCTTCTCATTTGCATGGGAGAATAAAAGAATAAGAGAAAAACATTGTGCGTTTATTTCGTAAAGAGATTCTTGAACAGTTGGTCAAGAGAACAATATGTACGTTCGTGGTCGCAAGTTCGAACTTCCCTGCGAGCATAGTTTTCTTCTTTTTACAGATAGCGGAAAAATGAATAATTTCGCAATATTGTTTCATTAGTTAGCAAACAAGAGGTAGCACAGTTGGTTAAGCTTCGCTAGAGTGAGTTGTAAGACTCGAGTTCGAATCCCTCATCAAGCTTAATTTTTTGCACATTTTTGAAATCCTAAAGGCGAAGAAATGGAATAAAGTACAACATTGTGTGTTTCTTTCGCAAGCAACAAGTAGCGCAGGTGGTCAGAGCAGAAGTATGCAATCTAGAGGACATGGGTTCAATTCTCCCTGCGACCAAATAATTTTTTCTTCGCAAATATTCATTTCGCAGAGTTGATATTTTATTACTTCGCACGGTCTTTGATTATTTCGTAAGAGAGGGTTAGCACAGTTGGTCAGGAGGCATGAGTGCAAGCAGCAGGTCGTGGGATCAATTCTTGTTTCTCGCATGTTTATTTTTATTACGCGAAATTTATACAGGATTGCCTCTCACACAGTTGGAATTTGATTACTTTGCAAGAACTTTGATTATTTCGCAAAATAGGCTTAGCACAGTTGGTATGGTGCGAGAAAATCCAAGAAGCAGATCAAGGGTTCAAGTCTCACTTCTCACAATTTTTTTGTTGCGCGAAATTTATACATTTCAAGGCATTTATTCACTTCTTTGACAACAACAGCGACTCACATGAAAGATAAGTACCACTTCCTTGAACATTTTACTTTATACTAAGAACGAACAAAAATATTTTTGATTTGATTTACAAAAAAAAAGATTCAATCGCACGATTACAAAGATTTCAAGATTATAAAGATTACTAAGATTTCCAGATTACAAAGACTTCAAAATTACAAAGATTGCGAGATTTCAAAATTACAGAAAACTGAGAAAATTTAATTTATATGTTTCTCTAGAATATTTATTTTACAGAGAATAAAAATATTTTTGATTTGATTTACAAAATGCGAAAAAATCGCAGAATTACAAAGATTTCACAATTACAAAGATTTCAAAATTATAATGTATTAGAACTTCTCTTGAATATTTACTTTGCTTCAAATGATATGATATTATGAGAATGAAAGAATGAATGAAAGAATAAAAGAACAAAGAAACGCGAAAATTTCGCAAGAGACAATCTAAGATCCATAAAAATCTAAGATTAGAATGGGGCGAACCTTTATGGCGTACACCCTAGTTCGCGAATAAAATTTCGCAAGAGGCAAATGTAAGACCTAAAGTACGTCATATAAGGGGGTACCTGTTGCATGGCTCAGGGAAAGGTTACACCGCCCCCGGACCTGAGTCATGGAGATTTGGGGTCAATAAAGCCCATCCGGGAGAGGCACCTTGGATTCTCAGCCTAAGCATATGACTTAGGTTCGGCGACTAAGGTAATAAGGAATTTCCCAAGGAGTGCAGAATCTGATCAAGGCGCCGAGGTACACGGTTGAGTCAAGAGTGCCAGGGGCGTTTGAAGCGTCCTTGCCATTCTTGACAAGTCTTTGCTTATACTGCACTCAGCCCGAATAAAACCCCACTTAGGGTGCAGTCTCGTAACAATAAACCCTATAGGTAAAAGGGATAAGAGGCTGTGAAAACAACTTGTTGTTTTTAAGACCGGATGGGAGGAGCTAACCTTGTACGGTAGAAGTACGCCTCCTTGAAGGGGCAACCAGGGGGGAGATAAGGGCGGCACCCTCCATTAGGGAGATGATAAGTGTATTAAGACGCAAATGTCATGAGGCTTTTTACTCGCAAGGGTATTAAGGCTTGTCATATTTGTGCAACAATCCTGAAGAGGCAATAATACTAGAGAAAAAGATAAGACGAGATCAATGGGTCATTACATGAAAGTGTGAAGACGTCCTGCGATTTCGTCGCAAGACGACAATGTCATGGGGCTTTATTTTCGCAAGAATATTTAGGCCTTTCGTATTGTCGCAACAATCCTGAAGAGGCAATAATACGAAAGAAAAAGTTAAGCCAAGATTAATGGGTTTTTGCATGAAAGTGCAAAGACGTCCTGCGATTTTGTCGCAATGACAAGAGGTGGCAAAATAAGACCTTTAACTAGGAAGGCAAAATAAGACCACATAAGAAAATGAGTAAGCAAGTAAGCTTGCGAGAGTGATTATATGTAAGCAAACAAGCTTGCGAATATGTACATGGAAATGAAACTGAGGCAGTGAAAATGCCGCAGACTTAATATTATGATCATACTGTTATGAGATACTAATAGTGCAGGAAAAAGGAAAGATGAAACACAAGTAAGAACTTGTGAGGAACAATAACTACACGAAGAGGAATGCATACACTAAAGAAAAAGCCAGAGAAATGGAGAATTGAGGCAATTTAAAGCTACATCAATTTTAGCGTGCAAAATGAGCTAAGTAACGCAAACATTAGCTATACATTGCAATAGATAAGCATTCTCATCATACAAACATCATACTCGCATCATAAAAGCATTGCATAAGCATTTCATAGCATAAACATCGCATACACATTTCATAACATAATCATCACATAAGCATTATATTCGCACAAGTACTTTACAAAACTGTACGGAATAATATTGCAAAACTTTGCAATAATATCGCAGAATTTCGCAGAATTATTAAGAATTTCGCAGGATTATTCAGAATTTCGCAGAATTATTCAAAATTTCGCAGAATTATTCAGAATTTCGCAGGATTTTTCAGAATTTCGCAAGATTATTCAGAATTTCGCAGAATGTGTCAGAATTTCGCAGGATTATTCAAAATTTCGCAGAATGTGTCAGAATTTCGTAGGATTATTCAGAATGTGTCAGAATTTTGCAGAATGTGATTATTTCGCAGAATGTGATTATTCCGAACGATATGATCATTTCGCTCAATTATTTCGCACAATTATAAGCAACTTGAAGAGATTATACTATCGCATGAGCACAAAACATGAGACAGAGGAAAGATGAGAATGAAGAAACGATTCACACATTCAACATTTTTTCAAAGATTCTACCCTTATAGATAAAGAACATAGGCAACTATGGATTACCAAGAAAACATTTTATGTTCTTTATCTTCTCGGCAAGAATCACAAAAAATGGAGTAATAATTTCGCATGAATAGAGGCAATACTTATTATTCTCATTCAAGGACGGATACTTCTTACATTTAGAGAATTGAATATTTCTTATACTTCATCAAGGATACTTCATGCTTCTTATACTTCTTCAAGGATACTTCATACTTCGCATACTTCAAAAGATGATACTTCTTATTTACTTCGCAACATTCCGGAACTTCACAAAAGAATAAAGGCAAGTACGTACTTTTCAAGTCCAATATTCTTTCGCTCGTTCCTCCAACGACTAAAACAAGGTGGATTTTTCCTTAAAGATCGCTCTTCAAGCAATATTCAAGGAAAAGGAGGCAAGATGTAGGATCCGAATATCGCACAACAGTAAGAATTTGTGAAATTATAGATAAAGCCTGCGAAATTATAGAGAGAGTTTGCGAGAAGGTAGCGAAGCTTGCGAGAATGTAGTTTGGGCACGAGATAATATGAGTTGTATTCCACTATATGTGAGATGTCATCCACTAGGTAGCATCCTATATAAATAGAAAGGTAGGAGAGAGAAAAGTAACTGGTATTATTATTATCTTCTTATTCTTCCCCAAAAACCAGAGAGAGAGAGAGCTCCAAATACTCATTAATGGAGTCTCAATGTAATTCATATGTAATTCAATGATCATAGTGAAACCTAACCTCGTGGATGTAGATCAAATTGATCGAACCACTTAAATCTTGTGTATTATTTTCTATTTTCATTATCTTTTTTTTCATATCAAATAAGTTTAGATCAGGAAATCATAATCATGATAATACAAGGGGTGTGTTTTAGGATTTCCTGCAACTACATAATGGCGCTAGAAACAGGGAACGAGTAAAGGATTTATCCTTCCTGTAACTTGTTGATTCAAGAAATTTTCATGAAGATTAGCTACTGTTCATATTTTTCTAGATCTACAAAATTTAGGTTCAAAAATGGAAATTTTATGGAAGAAATCACACTTTCAGGGAGTCATCATCAACAATTCAAAGACATGAAAAGAGTGAGAGAAAAAATTAGTTGTTGTGGTGAAATTTAAGGAGAAAATGGAAGTTTCAGTGGAAGATTTTCATGTTCAGGAGAGGAAGGAAAATATGAAAGAAGTTAAGGAAGGACGAAGAAAAGATAAGAGGCAGATGCTGCAATTTCTATCACAAACAGAAATTCGCAAAAATGGTTTGAGTTGGAGCGAGTAAGCGATAGGTCACGGGTTCGAATTTCGCAGAGACACATATTTTTCATTTTCTTCTCATTTGCATGGGAGAATAAAAGAATAAGAGAAAAACATTGTGCGTTTATTTCGTAAAGAGATTCTTGAACAGTTGGTCAAGAGAACAATATGTACGTTCGTGGTCGCAAGTTCGAACTTCCCTGCGAACATAGTTTTCTTCTTTTTACAGATAGCGAAAAAATGAATAATTTCGCAATATTGTTTCATTAGTTTGCAAACAAGAGGTAACACAGTTGGTTCAACTTCGATAGAGTGAGTTGTAAGACTTGAGTTCGAATCCCTCATCAAGCTTAATTTTTTGCACATTTTTGAAATCCTAAAGGCGAAGAAATGGAATAAAGTACAACATTGTGTGTTTCTTTCGCAAGCAACAAGTAGCGCAGATGGTCCGAGCAGGATTATGCAAACTAGAGGACATGGGTTCGATTCTCCCTGCGACCAAATAATTTTTTCTTCGCAAATATTCATTTCGCATAGTTGATATTTTATTACTTCGCACGGTCTTTAATTATTTCGCAAGAGAGGGTTAGCACAGTTGGTATGGTGCGAGAAAATCCAAGAAGCAGATCAAGGGTTCAAGTCTCACTTCTCACACTTCTTTTTTCTGCGCGAAATTCATACATTTCAAGGAATTTATTCACTTCTTTGACAACAACAGCGACTCACATGAAAGATAAGTATCACTTCCTTGAACATTTTACTTTATACTAAGAACGAATAAAAAGATTTTTGATTTGATTTACAAAAAAACGATTCAATCGCAAGATTACAAAGATTTCAAGATTTCAAAGATTATAAAGATTACTAAGATTTCCAGATTACAAAGACTTCAAAATTACAAAGATTGCGAGATTTCAAAATTACAGAAAACTGAGAAAATTTAATTTATATGTTTCTCTAGAATATTTCTTTTACAGAGAATAAAAATATTTTTGATTTGATTTACAAAATGCGAAACAATCGCAGAATTACAAATATTTCACAATTACAAAGATTTCAAAATTATAATGTATTAGATCTTCTCTTGAATATTTACTTTGCTTCAAATGATATGATCTTATGAGAATGAAAGAATGAATGAAAGAATAAAAGAACAAAGAAACGCGAAAATTTCGCAAGATACAATCTAAGATCCATAAAAATCTAAGATTAGAATGAGGCGAACCTTTATGGCGTACACCCTAGTTCGCGAATAAAATTTCGCAAGAAGCAAATGTAAGACCTAAAGTACGTCATATAAGGGGGTACCTGTTGCATGGCTCAGGGAAAGGTTACACCGCCCCCGGAACCTGAGTCATGGAGATTTGGGTTCAATAAAGCCCATCCGGGAGAGGCACCTTGGATTCTCAGCCTAAGCATATGACTTAGGTTGGGCGACTAAGGTAATAAGGACTCTCCCAAGGAGTGCAGAATCTGATCAAGGCGCCGAGGTACACGGTTGAGTCAAGAGTGCCAGGGGCGTTTGAAGCGTCCTTGACATTCTTGACAAGTCTTGGATTATACTGCACTCGGCCCGAAGAAAACCCCACTTAGGGTGCAGTCTCGTAACAATAAGCCCTATAGGTAAAAGGGATAAGAGGCTGCGAAAACAACTTGTTGTTGTTAAGACCGGATGGGAGGAGCTAACCTTGTACGATAGAAGTACGCCTCCTTGAAGGGGAAACCAGGGGGAGATAAGGGCGGCACCCTCCATTAGTGAGCTGATAAGTGTCTTAAGACGCAAATGTCATGAGGCTTTTTACTCGCAAGGGTATTAAGGCTTGTCATATTTGTGCAACAATCTTGAAGAGGCAATAATACTAGAGAAAAAGATAAGACGAGATCAATGGGTCATTACATGAAAGTGTGAAGACGTCCTGCGATTTCGTCGCAAGACGGCAATGTCATGGGGCTTTATTTTCGCAAGAATATTTAGGCCTGTCATATTGTCGCAACAATCCTGAAGAGGCAATAATACAAAAGAAAAAGTTAAGCCAAGATTAATGGGTTTTTGCATGAAAGTGCAAAGACGTCCTGCGATTTTGTCGCAATGACAAGAGGTGGCAAAATAAGACCTTTAACTAGGAAGGCAAAATAAGACCACATAAGAAAATGAGTAAGCAAGTAAGCTTGCGAGAATGACTATATGTAAGCAAGCAAGCTTGCGAATATGTACATGGAAATGAAACTGAGGCATTGAAAATGCCGCAGACTTAATATTATGATCATACTGTTATGAGATACTAATAGTGCAGGAAAAAGGAAAGATGAAACACAAGTAAGAACTTGTGAGGAACAATAACTACACGAAGAGGAATGCATACACTAAAGAAAAAGCCAGAGAAATGGAGAATTGAGGCAATTTAAAGCTACATCAATTTTAGCGTGCAAAATGAGCTAAGTAACGCAAACATTAGCTATACATTGCAATAGATAAGCATTCTCATCATACAAACATCATACTCGCATCATAAAAGCATTGCATAAGCATTTCATAGCATAAACATCGCATACACATTTCATAACATAATTATCACATAAGCATTATATTCGCACAAGTACTTTACAAAACTGTACGGAATAATATTGCAAAACTTCGCAATAATATCGCAGAATTTCGCAGAATTATTAAGAATTTCGCAGGATTATTCAGAATTTCGCAGAATTATTCAGAATTTCGCAGAATTATTCAGAATTTCGCAGGATTTTTCAGAATTTCGCAAGATTATTCAGAATTTCGCAGAATGTGTCAGAATTTCGCAGGATTATTCAGAATTTCGCAGAATGTGTCAGAATTTCGTAGGATTATTCAGAATTTCGCCGAATGTGTCAGAATTTCGTAGGATTATTCAGAATGTGTCAGAATTTTGCAGAATGTGATTATTTCGCAGAATGTGATTATTCCGAACGATATGATCATTTCGCTCAATTATTTCGCACAATTATAAGCAACTTGAAGAGATTATACTATCGCATGAGAACAAAACATGAGACAGAGGAAAGATGAGAATGAAGAAACGATTCACACATTCAACATTTTCTCAAAGATTCTACCCTCATTGATAAAGAACATAGGCAACTATGGATTACCAAGAAAACATTTTATGTTCTTTATCTTCTCGGCAAGAATCACCAAAAATGGAGTAATAATTTCGCATGAATAGAGGCAATAGTTATTATTCTCATTCAAGGACGGATACTTCTTACATTTAGAGAATTGAATATTTCTTATACTTCATCAAGGATACTTCATGCTTCTTATACTTCTTCAAGGATACTTCATACTTCGCATACTTCAAAAGATGATACTTCTTATTTACTTCGCAACATTCCGGAACTTCACAAAAGAATAGAAGCAAGTACGTACTTTTCAAGTCCAATATTCTTTCGCTCGTTCCTCCAACGACTACAACACGGTGGATTTTTCCTTAAAGATCGCTCTTCAAGCAATATTCAAGGAAAAAGAGGCAAGATATAGGATCCGAATATCGCACAACAGTAAGAATTTGTGAAATTATAGATAGAGCCTGCGAAATTATAGAGAGAGTTTGCGAGAAGGTAGCGAAGCTTGCGAGAATGTAGTTTAGGCACGAGATAATATGAGCTGTACTCCACTATATGTGAGCTGTCATCCACTAGGTAACATCCTATATAAAGAGAAAGGTAGGAGCGAGAAAAGTAACTGTATTATTATTATCTTCTTATTCTTCCCCAAAAACCAGAGAGAGAGTGAGCTCCAAATACTCATTAACGGAGTCTCAATGTAATTCATATGTAATTCAATGATCATAGTGAAACCTAACCCCGTGGATGTAGATCAAATTGATCGAACCACGTAAATCTTGTGTCTTATTTTCTATTTTCATTATCTTTATCTTTATTTTAATATCAAATAAGTTTATATCTAGAAATCATAATCATGATAATACAAGGGGTGTGTTGTAGGATTTCCTGCAACTACATATCTGTTGTAGAAAAAAATTAGAAGAGGATTTTCAAGTAAATTATTGAATTGGAGGAATCCATTTTTTTTCAATTTGAACCTCATGCACTAAAGTAACTTATATCAAATGCGATTCTGTTAATCTCTAATCTCATCTTTATATCTAAGTTACTGGTTCGCAGAAAATTGATAAGAACCTGATTAGGTTCTTATCTAAAAAGAGGCACAGAAGACCTAAATTAGAGAAAAAAACTTTTCATTCCCAAAAACAATACCCTAACTGGGTATATAACTGTCTACAAAACTCACTATGACCAGGACAGTTAAAAAGCGAGTAACCCAAACAGTAACTAGGCACTTTAACTCATAGACACAAACAATGTTTTGCTAACTTTTCATTCCTTCCCCCTTCAGACCAACCTTGTCCTCAAGGTTTAAAGTTGTTACATACATTTCATCATCTCCCTCTACTTGTTCAAGGAACTCTGAAATAGTTATTGTAGTTGGAACCAATGCTCTTTTCAGATTTGAGACATGAATCACAGGATGTATACGAGATGCAGCTGGGAGTTCAATCTCATATGCGACCTTACCTACACATTTAATAATCTTGTAAGGACCATAGTATCAAGGAAAAAGATTTTGGGTACCTCTGCGAGCTGTAGACTGTTGCTTATATGGCTGCAGTTTTAGATAAACATGGTCTCCAACTTGAAAGGTCTTCTCGCTTCTTTTAAAATATGCATGTTGCTTCATCCGGTTGTGTGCTAAAACCAAATTATCTTTGAGGATGTCCAGTATATGATTTCTGCGAGATAAGGCTTCATCAACTGGTGTAGACTGGGCTTCTCCCGGAAGATAAGTAAGAAGTGACGGTAGTTTTATACCGTATAACGCTTCAAACAGAGACATTTTTGTAGATGTATGGTACGTAGTGTTGTACCAGTAGTCTGCCCAATGAAGCCAAGTAGACCATGATTTCGGTTTATGCCCAACGAAGCACCTTAAATATGTTTCTAAACATCTGTTAACAACCTCGTTTTAGCCATCTGTTTGAGGGTGATAAGACGAACTCATCTTCAGCTGCGTTCCTCGGAGGTGAAATAGTTCTTGCAAAAAAAAAACTAGTGAAAAACGTCACGAACAGAAACTATCGACTTCGGATACCCGTGCAACTTCACAATATATTCTACAAAAGTTTTTGCTACTAAAACTGCTGGGTAAGGATGCTTCAGAGATACAAAATACCCATATTTTGTGAGTCTATCGACTACCACAAAAATTAAAGTTTTTCCGAAAGAATTAGGCAATCCATCGATAAAATCCATTGAAATTTCAGTCCAAATGGTGTCGGGAATAGGGAGAGGCTGAAGAATACTTATTCCTTTGACACACAACACATCTAGCTATAAAATCCTTGACATCTAGCAACATTCCTTTCCAATAGAACATTTTCGCCAACCTTTTTATTGTCTTCAGGTAACCCGAATGCCCTGCCATGGGTGTTGAATGATATTCATTCAACAAAACTTCTTTCCATCTTGAATCTGGACTGATCACTAGTTGCTGATGGTATTTGAGAAAGCCATCTTCAAAGTATAGTGTTTAGCAGCAAAACTAGAATTATTAATCTTTCTTATTTCCCCTTTTATCCAAGGGTCATCCTTTAATTCAGCTTTTAGTTCTTCCATCCATGTAAAACTCGTGTAAGTTATCGGAGATATCTCTCCCTCTACATGTATTCGAGAGAGAGCATCAGCCACTTTGTTTTCAACTCCCTTTTTGTAGACGATGGTATAGTCATAACCCAATAATTTTGTCAACCATTTTTGTTGAGTAGGTGTAGTGGCTTTTGCATCGAGAAAGTGCTTCAGGCTTTGCTGATCAGTATGAAAGATAAACATTTGCCCAACTATATATGGTCGCCACTTTGTTACTGCATAAAGAATTGCTAACAGCTCTTTTTCATATGTTGATAACCTTAGATGTTTAGGTGCTAAAACTTTACTTGAGTAGGCTATAGGGCGTTGATCATGCATGAGAAATGCACCTAATCGCTGTCCACTAGCATCACATTCTATAAGAAATGGCCTTGAGAAGTCAGGTAATGCAAGGACCGGTGTAGACGACATCGCTTTCTTTAACTTAGAAAACGCAACCTCAGCTTCTTGGCTCCACTTGAAATTGTCCCTTTTTAATAGCTGTGTTAAAGGCTGGGCAATCTTCCCATAATCCTTGACAAATTTCCGGTAGTATCCTGTAATCCCTAAAAACCCTCTCAAATCTTTGACTGACTTTGGTGTTGGCCAATCTAACATGCTGCTGACCTTAGGCGGATCGACGGCCACCCCTTCAGAAGAAATTACATGCCCCAGATATTCTATTTCCTCTTTACCAAATGTACACTTACATATTTTAACCACTAAGTGATGATGCTTCAGCAATTGAAATGTGGTTCTGAGATGCTTCAAGTGGTCTGACCAGTTCTTGGTATAGATTAAGATATCATCTAAAAAACCAGAATGAACTGCCGTAAGTGAGGGCGAAATATATCATTCATTAAATGCTGG
Organism: Papaver somniferum; assembly: GCF_003573695.1. Taxonomy (NCBI): domain Eukaryota; kingdom Viridiplantae; phylum Streptophyta; class Magnoliopsida; order Ranunculales; family Papaveraceae; genus Papaver; species Papaver somniferum. The sequence goes on from NC_039362.1 coordinate 69,304,308, forward strand.
AAAGTAGATGAAGCATTGGTCAACCCAAAGGGCATAACCAAAAATTCATAATGCCCATCGTGTGTGCGAAAAGTTATTTTAGTTATGTCAGATTGGTGCATTAGGATTTGACAGTAACCCGAACGTAAATCTAACTTAATAAAATATTTTGAACCATATAATTCGTCTAAAAGTTCTTCAATAACAGGTATCGGGAACTTATCTTTAATTTTCGCTTGGTTGAGAGCTCGATAGTCGACGCACATCCTCCAACTACCGTCTTTTTTTTCACCAACAAAACTGGGGAAGAAAAGGGGCTCGTACTTGGCTGAATCATCCCAGAGTCGAGTAATTCCCTCACCACCTTTTCGATTTCAGATTTATGAAAGTGAGCATACCTGTATGGCCGCACATTGATGGGAGTGGTTCCTGGTACCAAGTTGATTTTATGATCATGCTCACGAACTGGTGGGAGTTGCATAGTCAACGTTACCACTTCTTCAAAGTCACTGATTAGGTCTTGAATTTCTTTAGGAATCAAGTTGCTTTTGTCTATTGTGGGAATATGACGGATTTGACATAATACACCTTGAGCACCTTTCGCAATCAAACGTTGCATAATATGTGCAGAAGCCACTTTTGTTTTGAGTGTCTGATTACCCAAGAGACGAATTTTACTGTCGTTTGACACAAATTTCATTATCAACTTGTTAAAATCCCAAGTAATATGACCTAATGTCTGTAATCGTTGAGCTCCTAACACCATCGCAACCACCAAGCCTGAGCATATGAAAATCACAACTGAACACATGCTTCTGTAGGCGAAACTCCAAATCTAGACATAGTCCAAAACATGGTATTTTGGTTCCATTATCTACCATAACTTCAAATCGAGTATCCTTAACAAATTTTAGGTTCAATCGCTTAGCAATTGAAGGATCAATGAAATTATACGTACTTCCTGTATCGATTAATATGGTAATAGTTAACCGTTTAATCTCACCTTGCACACGCATTGTTTGAAACATGTCAGACCCAACTAACGATGAAGTGATATTTCTGTTGTTTCCTCGCCATTTTCATCATCACTGAGTTCTTGTTCTGTCTCACCACAGTTCTCATCCTCTCCTTCAATCTAGAACAATGTTTGTTTCTTGCAATGATGCCCTCAAACCTAGCTTTCATCGCAATTATAACACAACTTATGTGCACGTCTAGCCGCTGCCTCCTCACGTGTTAATCGTTTAATAGGGGGTGAATTGGTAGCTTGTGGTGCTGCTTTGATAGCTAAAGGTTGAGCTGCAACCACATGGTTTTTCTGATAATTCTGATAACCTTTACTTAAAATCGCCAACTTATCATTTTGTAATCGAGCAATTCCAATTGCTGTCACCAGGGTTAATGGGTTAAATGATTGTACTTCCAATCAAAGTTCCTCCTTCAACCCTCCAATATAACAACTAATCAAGAAATCCTCATATAACCTTGTCACCATATTTGACAATATTTCAAACTCTTCTTGATATTCAGCTAGAAAACTCGTTTGGCTTAGTTTTGCAAGTGATTCAGCCGGATCATTGATAGGTGTCTAAAACACCTTAATATTTATCTATTGTTTATGCTTTCTTTGCTAAGTTTTCTTGTAAATTATGTATCTTATGTTTGTTTTTGAGTATTTAGGTACTTTGGAGTCATTTGGAACAAAAGAAGAAGAAACAAGGCAGAAAGGGTGCAGTTGCTGCTAAGGTGATTCGAAGTCCTGTGGCAGCTGAAGGAACTGTATTGTGAATTGGCAGGTGGATGAAATGAGTGCTTTAGATGTATGTGTAGGAAATTGCATGTGGTATGATTGATGGATGCAACTGCAATGGAATGTGTTAAGCTGTGCAGTTTGCGGTGTTGTGGTGCTTGAGGTGTTAGAACAACTGAAAATAGTGACTGCAATGGACTTTGGGGGTTGGGTATAAATGAATTGCAGGAAATGAATTGAAAATGGGTAATGGAGCAGCTGCATTGCAGGATTGAACTGCAATGGATGAATGTGGTTTGTCGGCTGAGTTGCAGCTGCAATAAGGCATTGGTGGTGGTAGCAGAAAACTTTGAGGAGAGTTATTGATGCTATTAATCACTGTGATTTGAATCTGAGATTGGAAGAGATCGATTTTGGATAGACAGGGAAGTGTAGGTGGTAATGGAATGGTGATGTTGAATCAATAATGTTTGATGTGTTGATGGCGCGAATCAGTTAGGGAATTGGTGATATGGGTTTGCTTTGGTAATGAATTTGAGGCATCACAAGGCTGAAGCTCACAGGGGTACGCTCAAGTTTGAGTTGAGACTTGAATGATGTGTGGATTCCCTTGAGATGTTGATTTCGGAGATGGAGCTACAGATGCAGCTACCAATGTTTGAGGCTTTGAGCTGAGAACTGGTGCACTGATGTTGTTGGTGGAGTTGTGTGCTGTTGCAGGAAGTAGCTTGAGATTGTGGTGTTGAATGTTGTAGATGAATGATGCAATGGACTGGATGTGATTAGAGTTGCAAGTGGAGAAGCTACAGAAGAGAAGAGAATGACCAACCATCGTGGCTGTGACTGAAGCTGTGAAGTGCAATCATAATGCAACACAAAGGTCGGCCTGTGCAAGATGCTCAGGCTATGCACCAGCTCTGGCCTAGAGACCAATCAGCCGAGTTAAATAGATGACTCGGTATGACTCAGTGCTTGACCCGAGTTCACTTAGTTGACCCGACCGAGCTGACTCGTTGACCGGTGACCGGACGGACTTTGTCGGTCACCTGAGCTACTTTCCGACTACTCTTCCGGCCAACTTCCGGTGGTGGACCCAATTTTTCGGCGACATATTTTTGGGATAATTTCGACATGGGTTTTTCCTCACATATGGGCTTGGTGGATTTTTATCTAATGAACTTTGAAGACTTGGACCTAATTTTGGACAAGAGGAGCTACAAAAGAAAAAAGTCTTCTACAACATCACATCACGTATTCTACTTGGAGCTAAGGAGAGAGCCGCTTTTGTTTACGCTACTAGGGTTTGCTTTGCTTTCATCTTATTTATTTGATTATTGATTATGATGAACTCCATAGCTATGAGTAGCTAATTTATTCATTATTGGTTAAGGATGTAGTCCTATATCTACAACTTGTGCTTGATTAATGCATTAGTTTTCTCTCTTGATTATCGTTTAAATCTCTATTGTTTTTAATAATCACATGATTGATGTATTGTGATAGGATTTAGGAGTTTGTTTAGTTAAGTGGCCAATTAATTGAACTTGCATCCTTGTCCATAGCTATTTTAGGGTTTTTCATCAAGCGATAACCCCGAATACAAGTAACATAATATGATCACGGTTTGTAGTGATACACTCTTGTGATCATATATAGAGTTTGACCATTGTCTGAATTGTCATGCGCAATGTATGACAATTGCATTGATTAGCCTATTTCCAAAACTTAATGCTCCTAGGAATTGAACTTAATTAGCGCAAGGCGTTAGGTTATTCTTTAGGTAGAATTCACATACGCAGCTCTAATGTGTGTGTTGATGAACTTAGGAAATTAATGGAATATCTTGCTCTCTTGATACTCTAGGCTTTTGATGATGAAGAGATTAAATTGTAATTCTAATTATGTATGCAAGCACATGTTTAAGATTGAAGATGAATTCCTTGACCAATATCTTTCTATCATTGATTATTTCTCCAATTTACCTTGCTTTGATTTACTCTTATTGCTTACATAAAAATCAGAAATCCCCCCAATTGGTTACTTTAGGAAATTGAATACATAATAACTACAATTGCCTCTCTGTGGAAACGAACTCTTTCTTATCATATACTTTAGGAAGGTGAAATTATTTTTGACGCATATGACTGCGATCAATCATCATGACGATTTCTTCCAAACCGTTTTAGCAAGGCAGTTGAAAACCCTACCCAAGATTGGATTGATTCTACTGATTACATCCATTTATACTATTGTAAAGCTTTACCCTCTAGATGAAAGCAATTTTAACCTGTTGTAGTGGTGGTGTTTCATAAAACTCAAAATAAAGTTCAGCTTTATATATCAAACCTTCAGGATCGATTCCATCAAAGTGAGGAAACAATAATTTCCCAACTCCGTCAGTTAGTTTTCTAACATAAGATCCTGTATTTATAGGTGGAGATGCTGATTCTCTTGCCTCTAACGATCTTATCAATCGATTGCTAGATTCAACCACGAAAGATACCTGATTAGTGAGATCTTGTCGCGGTTTCTCCATAGCTTCGTTCTTCTTAGACATCAATTGATTTTTTTAGCAAATCAGTGGCTCTGATTAGTGGCTCTGAAATACCAATTGATAAGAACCTAATCAGGTTCTTATCTAAAGAAAGGCACAAAAGACCTAAATTGGAGAACAAAACTTTTCATTCCCAAAAACAATACCCTAACTGGGTATATAATTGTCTACAAAACTCACTATGACCAGGACAGTTAAAAAGAGAATAACCCAAACAGTAACTAGGCACTTTAACTCACATACACAAATAATGTTTTGATAACTTTGACTAGTCTCATTGGTCACCCTGTTGTTGTTGTGGCCGATTCCTATCAAAAACCTGTACGAAAAGATGAAGAATTATAACGGAGTGGAAGTTACTATGCATCAGAACCAGTTAATGGCTTCGTTAACTATTTCTACCAAGCTAGGATAAAAAGATCAAAACTTTATTTGGTAAAGGTATTTTTGTCAAAAATTAGGCGGTCAAATAAGTCAAGGGTGAGTCTACGACCCTTTTGCATCAACGACATGTTCTACGACTCGGGACCTAATATGATCGAAAACATACGACCCTTTTACAAAATAACTTTAGAAAATACCCATTTGAATAGATGTAAGATGTGGTGGATAAATCTTCACCAACTAAACCGGTTCTTTGCTAAAACACCCTTCTTCTTCACTATCTTTCTCCTTTTCTCCCTGTTTTTTATGGCCACAAAACCCACTTCTATGTTTTGGATTCCCATATATATATATATATATATGTAAAACCTAACATACACTTGTTGTGTTATAACTTCCTTAACGTGCTTAAGGAATGTCCTCCTTATTGGACCATAAGGAGTGACTAGGCCCAACATAGACTAGTACAAGGGAAGATTTGTAGCAAAAGACTTTCATCAACAAGAGGGAATTGACTATACTGAGACATTTACTCCTGTTATCAAACAAACTACGATCGGATTAGTCTTGTTCATAACAGTTCAACAATGATTAGTTTCTCTGTCCAATAGACATTAGAAATGGTTTTCCTCATGGTGATCTTTAAGAGGATGTCTACCCCCCCTTAATGTTCATAATCATAAAATCACCCTTCATCTTATCATGTAATTAGTGATTAGTCCACCAAAAGTTCATATTTAGTCCCCCCACAATTCTGTAATTTTTTTAGCCCCCCTTCATTGGGTTTTCTGGCTCCGCCACTGCCAACTATGTTTGTAAACTGCATAAAGCTTGTATGGGTGAAAACAAGCTCCTAGAGCCTTGTACTCAAAGATAGTCGATGTTCTTACTTCACTGCAGTTCAAACTTTTGCAAGCTGATTGATCTCTCTTTGTTCAGATTCGTACAAGAATCACAATCCTACAGTTGTTTATGTTGATGACCTTAATTATAGTCGCTGGTTTAGATAAATCATATTGTGCTTCTTTAATTCAACAACTTAGTGATCATTTTCCTGTCAACGATTTAGGCTCTCTACATTACTTCTTAAGCCTTGTGGTAAAGAAAAATTCCAGTGGTTTATTTCTGTCTCAAACAAAGTATTGTGTAGATATTTCGAAGAAACATAACATGATTGGTAATAAACCATGCAACACTCATGTACCCTCTAACTTCAAGCTTAGCTCCATAGATGGTGAATTGTTAAAAGATCTCACTGAGTACATGTATTTAGTAGGAGCCCTTCAATACCTGACATGGACAAGGCCATATAACAGTTTCTCTATCAATCAGGTTTGTCACACATGAATGATCCTACTGCAACGCATCTTACTGCTGCTGAAAGGATCCTAACGTACCTAAAGGGTACAATTAATCATGGTCTTCCATTTCAAAAAGGTATACAACATTCAGTGATGCACATTGGGATGGGTCTATTGAAGAAGACGTTGGAGGTTTCTATGAGGTTTTGGACCTAATCCGTCTCATGGTCTGCCAAAATGCATCCAGAAGTTGCTAGGTATAACATCGAAGCAAAGTACAGGTCTCTTGCTCATTCAGCTATAAACATCATTTGGGTATGTCAAAAGATTTGCGTATTTTTCTTGCTTTACTTCCTCAACTTGCATGTGATAATTTTAGTGTTATTTGTCTCTCATCTAACCTTGTCTTTGTGAACACAGAAGTAACGATGGTGGCTTCGTGTCCACAAACAATATTCGCAATAGAGTTAAAGTTATAGAAAAGATCGGAATGTGTATAAAACAATGTGCAATAATTATGAGAGAGACTCTGAGCCTTAGGGCTCGTCCTCGTCTTACATCATAGGGGAATCTATGATGAGTTAAACAATGCATGATGTAGAAATAATAAACTTATAAGTGCGGAATGTAAATAAGACGATGATTTACGTGGTTCAGCACTAAGGCCTACGTCCACGGGATGGCTTTTTCACTATGTATTGTACAAGGTTACAATGGATAATCGATTGACTCTGAGTAGGGAACGATGTTAGAGGGGTTACAAACAAAACTCATACCGACTCTTTCAATTTCTCTCTCTTGAACTATAGTTCTCTCTCCTAAATTGGTCGACCCCTTCTCTCTTAGTGGAGTTGGGTATTTATAGGATCCTTCTGTGGGGCCTTCTTCAAAGTACAACTGTATTCTTATCGTCTTGATTTATGTGCTGATCCCGAAGGTATCTTCGTAACATCCCGGTGGCCCCAACGGTAACATACTGTAACGATGGGTCGCCTTTGTCTCTTCCATAGGATAATTGACACGTATCCTATGTTGGTAGCATTTAATGTGGGTGGTTGGGTAGTCCGCACGCGTCAGACAGCCGTCTGTCGCTCCTATCACATCTTTATCAGTAAAACTCATCCATGCCCTTGATCTTGGATCTTTCTCGGGATAGAGTAAAGTAGGATCTTGGGTCTTCTATGGTACTTCGCAGCAGTTTAATCCTCTGATGCTCCTCGATCCTCTGTCGTCGGATCAGTCTGATGACGAGTAGATGGAAATGATGCATGCCCCTTGAGTGTTGAAACGTGGCATCATATCTCGATGTCTAGGCGTCATATGTCTTCCACTGTGATTCTTTTGACACGTATTAGGTGATGGATTATGTGTATATAGTCTTTCATAGTCAAATGAAACACATAACTTAGGATTTTCTCTGTAAGACCATGAGAGTTTTTTTGTGTCCTCTATTGAACAAGTTGCAGATGTATTCACCGAGAGTCTTGCAAGTCCCAGATTTTCCTTTCTAACAGGGTTTTACTCAATAAATACATTTGTAGATTTGTAGAGATTTAAAAAGAGTCATGAAAATTAATAACATTGTGAGAATTATACAGAATTGAGCAAAATTTTGTGGAGTTATGCAGAGTTGTTTAATGTCTTGCAGACATTTGTAGAGTCCTGGATAGTTGTAAAAACAAATTTTATATGAAAATATGCATGATAGACATAAATACAAAATTTATTGTAGCTTATTTATTATAGTAACTTCAACTAAATTAAAATAAATTATTATTATTTTATATATATAACTTATTTCTTTTGTTCAATAAAATACAATAAAGTGTAACAATAAATTAAAATAATTATTATTGTACATTTGTACATAATAATTAAAATTTAAAAAATGTTTTATCATATCATATAATTTATGCTCATCTATAATAGGAGTTTTGTGGATTGTGTATTCATGAAATAAATTAAAAGAGAGTAAAAAACATCTTTATAAAAAAATTGGAAGTCTTCCAAAATCTTACATACTTTGCAAGACTTTTATTAAGGCAAATATATACACAAAAGTCACTCAAAGTCTTGAAAATAGGTAAGTATGCAAAGTCTTTAAATTTTCAAGTTTACAACGAGTAACACAAACTTTAGAAGACCTTTTCACAATCTACAACGAGTAACATAAACTTTGAAAGAGATTTTAAAAGTATACAACCAATAACACAATACTTTGTAAATCTATTAAACTCTTTGGAAATCAATAAAAATATTTATTGAGTAAACCCCTGTAAAAGACTCTACCTGTTTTCTTTTATTCACGCTTCAGTGTGAGGGAGTGCAATAGCAGTGCAATGCCATCAGCGTAACAGTGGCGTAGTTTTAGTCAAGTCCGTTGTCTGCATGTCACATGTTCTGTACACGTGTAAGGTGATCTGAGGTCCAGGCTATTATGGTCATCCAGCTGTAATAACAGCATGTATCATTCTTGAATCTTTTATCTTTTCATAATAAACAACTAGTTTGGAAGCTAAACAATATGCACGTAACAACAGATCCTAAAGGAGATTTTACTGTAACAATTAAAAAGACTACTCCGTATGTAGCAATCATGTGTAGATCAAGGAATTTACTCCGTATGTAGCAATCATGTGTAGATCAAGGAATTTTTTCAATCACTCTTGCAGTTTAGAAGTAACCAAGGATATGTGTTTATAATGATGGAAATCTCAGATATAATAATATCTCTAGTATGACAAAATTTGTTCTATTTGACTAATTTAATGCCGCTGCAATAAAAACTTGTTGTTTTCATTTCTTACGGCAATATAACAACCCAGCGACCACAGCAATGCCAACAACGGCTACCGGGATTGCCCAATACTGCACTTCCTTCAACTTGTCGGTGATGCTTGGTTTTGGCTTGTCGCCAGACGATTTTGGTTCAGGGATAGCGGTAGGAGGTTCAGAAGTTGGGTCTACCTCCCCAATACAAAATCCTTTCATGAGATCTATTGCACTTTTACTGTGACCGGCATCATCAAATTCATCAGTGGCATCTCTACCTTCAATTTGACAACAAAAGATTACGTATTCATATCAGATTTGCATACACGTTTCCGCCTAAAAACTGATTCAGTTAAAAACCGTAATGTGAAAGAAAATGCACCGAATTGATGTTGCCAAACAGATAAAAGCGGAAATGAAAGACAACATACCAACTGCTTTGAGGAGTACATCATCTCCACCTGGGTGTTCATCCAAATAGTCTGATACATCATATACCTGACGAGCACGCGAGTGAAAAGGATTTCAATGTTAGTTATGCTTTCTAAGATTACTTGATGGAAAATAAATCAAGATGGTCATTTATCTGAAACAGAAACCTTTAGCGGCTCATAAAGTAATGTAAGTTCCACAGAACAAATACGATCAAATCAAAACACTACGACACATAAGAACCTTATCCAGCCTACAAATATCTCCTCCATGCTTCGACAATGACCTGGTACTAAAAAAACAGAGAAGCGGATGCCTGTTGATTGTTTTAAGGTGATTGGGGTGTAAATTCTTCATTAAGATTCAGCAAAATTATTAGACGCATTAGACAAATAAATCGTCAGACAGGATCAATTAACATAAGTCATCATTTCAGCATGCACTCATGGTCCAGAGTTTTTAGAGGCTTGCACAGTTGCACTGCACCTGCTTACATAGGGTGTGCCAATAAACTGAAACACTTCAATTGACATTCAGCATTATGGTACATCATTCACGATCATCAATCTTTGTCACTAATATTTCGTCTAATCTAATTTTATGTATTTCACTGGGGTCCTCAGCAACATAAAAAAAAGGAAAAGAATTTAACTAGGTCAGCGAAACCCTCTGACAGGTTTCTTTAAGAGTTAAAGACATCTTATAACATAATCCAGACATTTCTTACATATCTTATATAGTATAGTATGTACTCTTCGAACACCCACAGATCGTCTTTTGGAAACACTTGGCCGCTTTACATGGTCGCAAATTATAAAAAAGGGTATATGCCTTTCCTGAAAGCCAATACTTCCATCAAACATGTATATACTATACTAGTTTTTAAGCATCAACTCCTGTTATAACTAGGAGAGTAACTCAGACAAGCAGATACTAAAGGCTCTCAATGATTGGATCTGCACTCTTACTCCTGAATCTCCAACTTTGACTGATTATCTTTTAAAGAGCTGTTGGAATTGGAGTAAGTTTAAAAGTGGATCACAAGTTGTATTCTTAACAGCTCACGTAAGATATACTGGGATGTGGACCTCCCAATTGAAGAACATTCAGCGTATTGAACTTAAATATATTAATACAATGGGGTGCTTCAGGAGGCTTTACAATAATATAGTAATACCCTTAGGTGCTTCAAGAGATTTTACAATACGCGAAGTGGTCCACAAGAACATCAAATAGGTAAATTTGAGACTAGCCGACTATGACCAGGATTAAAAGATACTGACAGTATGTATTATATGTGATATACACAAATTCAGAAAACATACTGATCTTCAAAAGATAAATAAAGAAACAATAAGTGGGACTTGCAAATCTAAACCAAATTGCTGAGAGTGCAACGGGGAGAATACAAGACAGGCTCCTGAGACACAACATGTAGCCTGGACTAACTTCCTTACCTGTCTATGGAACTACTTTTCCTGAAAAGGGTTTTCACACTATCTTGTCAACAACCATTCTCAGCGTCGAGCCACTTAGTCAATTTGAATTGATAGAACCACCCGTTAGTATACTTTAAGTCTAACACCACTAAACCTTTCGGGCCACTTAGTCAATTTAAACTGATATAACCATGCTTTTGTATTCTTAAATCTCTTTAGCATATCCACAAAATCACAATAACTAGACTAATCTGAAACAACATGGTATTACATTGCACTAGGCAGAATTTCAGGTGGTCAGCTGCAAAAATTACTCTACCTACATACTAATATTGATTGAAGAAAAAACTCAAAACCCCAAAGGTCATATAGCCTCAATTAGATAGTATACAACATGAAAATTAAATCTAAGCATGTAAAAACTTTTAGTAATACATTGCCATTCATCAAACAAATTCCAAGGGAACCCATTATTCAGTACAGTTGAAAAGTAATGACTCAAACTCTCTGTATCAAACTACTATGCAATACCACAAGATTCAACTGAATTGGGGATAATTATAAGAGCAAAAAAAAAAACATACTAAAATAACCCAGGAACAGACGGATCAGAATGGATGATGAATACATGAATAGCAACAAATCCAGATAAAACAAAATTACTTAACTTCAAAAAATAAGTTAAACCCATGTCTATCTTCACATTAGATTTAAATAAGGAGAAACCCATGTTAAAATTCCCCAAAAAACAAAAACCCAATGCTCAAAAATCCTAACCAAAATGTACAAAGTGCTGAAAATACATGTAATCAAGCCATAAAAGTAGTTAGGAAAGGAGACAATAAGCATACCTTTCCATCTACGACTATCCAACAGTCATCCTTTGTGTTATGTTCAGCTGCTTCTTGCCAGCTGAAGAGTTTTGTAAGGGTTGGCATTTTTTTTGGGAAGGAAAAGGTAAGGGATCCCTGCAAAAAACAAAATGCTCTCTCTGTTTTCGGAATCTCCTCTCCTCCTTCTCACTGTTATTAGCCACTTGTCTAGGCAATGATTTCAAGGTTTTGAAGCTGTGAATGGAAATAAATACCTAAATCTATCAAAATTCTCCTGGGTAGCTTGGAGAAGAGTTTTATTTAGAGTGACAGTGTAAAGCTCTACGCAGGAGTTGTCTGGATTTATCTTTATGAGGTGGAATCTTATGTAGCATCTAGCATGTATGATTAGGTCCTTTGGACTTGGGAGCAAGAATGCGGCTCACTCTCGGGCGAACGCGATGTCCCAAAGTAAACCATCCTTAATTGGGCCTGTGGGTTTTAATTGAGGCCTATCATTTTTCCCTCCCAACATAGAGAAGTTGATATGGGGTATCTCAAGTGTAATAAAATACCAAATTACCCTTTATATTAATCATCTAAAATAAATACAAAACCTAAATCATTTTTGCTATCAATCTTTAACCAAAACTATTTTTTTCCCAATTTTCATGATAATCAGAAGCTAAAACCTTATCACAAACAACAATTCAATTCTCCATTTTTTTAGTTGAGGAGGATGGCCCAAGAAAGAGAAAAATTCAGTTACTTCTTCTACCTCTTCTGCATTTGGATTTTTTTATCAGTTTGATGTTCCATGAGCCGTTCTGAATTATATCATTCATTTTGCAATGTTTTTGAGCTGATAATTTATAAATTCTTGGAAATCTTGTCTTCAATGCGATATTTTCCTTCTATTTGTCCCACCAGAATCTGATTGAATCCCTTCTTCTCAACTTTAAAGTTGACATGTCTTCCACTACTGACTTCATGTTTTGAATGTCTTTGATAACTCTCTGCCATGTGGTTTTTTTGAGTCGTTTACCAATAAATTGTTCTTGTCACCTTCCATTTTTTATTGTATCACCCTTCTCCAGAGTACCTTCTTTTTGTTGTTCCTAGTCCATTTAGATAATAAAGCATTATTGACAAGCTTCGAATTTCTGACTGCCAATTTTTTGGCTTACATATATTTTCCCACGAAATTCAACAAATTTTTCTTCTCTCTGTTATTGCTCAGCATATAAAATCCCTTATTATCTTGTTTAGTTTTTTATCCATCTTCACTGGCATAGGGAATATTGACAAAGAGTAATTGAGTAAAGTTGACAGTGTACTCTTTATGAGAGTTATTCTTCCCCCCTTAGTAAGAACCTTATTTTCCAAAGTGTCAACTTTTTTTTTGAAACTTCTGAACGACAGTGACCCAAATTTCTGAGTTTCTGCTTGTTGCACCCACTTGTAACTCCAAATACTTCAAAGACATTTGCCCAATCTTGCAATTTAGAATGTCTGCTAGAGCTTCGGTTTTGTTGTCTGCAGCAACACTTATTGCGGAGCTTTTGTTAAGATATACACTTAGACCTGTTACGGCTTCAAAACTTTGTAAAATGATGCCTAAATTTTTAACTTCTTATTATTTAGCATTTATAAACGCCAAGGTGTCATCGACAAATTTTAAGTATGAGGAATTAATGTTTGGTTGATGTTGAATCCAGAAATCATGTCAAGCTTTATCACATTCTTCATCACTTCAGTAAAATTTTCTACCACCATTATGAAAAAAATGTAACAATGAGTCACCTTGTCACAAACCTATTTGGCGTCTGAATCTTTCTGTGGAGCTAGCATTCACTAACAGAGAGTGTTTAACTGATGAAACATACTATTTAATCCAGCTTATCCATTTTCTTCCAAATCCTGAACATTCCATCACATGTTGAACCGTGTTCCAGCTGACGTTATCGAAAGCTTAATTTTTGAATATCTAGTTTACAAAGTATTCCAAATTTACCACTCTCCAGTCTTGAATCAACTTCCCAACTATCAATATAACATCCAATATTTGTTTTCCTTTTAAGAATGCACCCTGGTTTTCAAATATTAGTTTAGGTAGTACAACTTTTAGTCATTAAGATAACACTTTCGAAATAATTTTGTAAATGCTACTCACAAGGATGATGAGCCTATATTATTATGATGCACCTCAATACTCCTTCGTAGATATCAAACTAATGAAAGGACAATTTGTTCTCTAATCAATTCTTTCGTTCTGTTACAATTCAAAAATTACAACCAGTCTGTTTTTATTATGTCCCACATGCCACTTTATAGAATTCAACGGGATACTCGCCCGACCCTTGCGACTTGTTATTCTTCAAAGTCTTTCCAGAGTTATTCTATTTAAATCTCCCTCTCTAACCAGATCTTTTCTTCTTCGGAAATTTTGGTGAAGTAGTATGTCTTCATTTGAGGTTTCTAATGATGCTTACCTTAGAAAAGTTTGAAGTGGTAGTATGTGAATTCACTCTTGATGTCTTCTTAACAGAAATTATCTTCTCCATTTATAATAAGTTTTTGAATTGTATTCCTTCTTCTCCTTTCATTTGCGAGTTTATGAAAATACCTTGTATTGTCATCTCCCTCTTGGTAATGTTGTACTTTTGACCTTGCAATCCATTTCCTTGCATTACCCAAGTTAATTTGCTTTAGTTCAGCTCCCAAGTTCACCCTATCTGTGAAATCTTCTTGAGACAATGGTTCGTTCTCTCTTTCGTAGCATTCGGAATATAAATCTTAGTTGTAATGCTTTTTTTTTTTTTTTTGATTCATTCTTCCTAATATTTCCTTACTCCATTTTATTAAAAAGAACTTCAAGTTATGTAGTTTCTTAGACATGACAAAGCTAGGCGTACCATATCATGTCTCAGTTCTGGGCTAACCATCTGGATGGGTGCCTTTATAACTTGTCATTTACTGTGTCTGTAATTGTTATCATTATACCGTTGTTAGTTGAGTCGTGTGCTTCGCACACTGGCCAGGTGAATGCTATCCTTATAACCTCTTGTGGTTGAGAATAGAAGACAACAATTAATGTATTACTGAGTTATCAATCTATTTATCTTTCGTCTAATCCTTCTCTCTCTTTCCCTTTCTTATGTCAAACCCTAACTTCACTTCTTCTTCTTCTCTTCATGATCCTGCATCTCTATTCTTGTTCTAAGAGTTGTTTCTGCATATCCATTGTAGTAGTAATCACTACAAGTGGTATCAGAGCACTCGGTTCTGAGTGACCTTCAACCATGGTGAGTAAAGCTGAGTTTGAGGCTCTAACAAAACAGTTAACATCGGTTCTTCAAGCTAATGAGAATCTAGCAAAGGAAGTGTTGGAAATTAAAGCTAAACAAGATTCACCTTCTCCGTTGATGATGTCGACTATGATGGATTGTTCAAAACGGAATCCAGGAAGCTGTTAGAAGAATTTCGGGACCAAACTGCTAGATATGGTTATGACATACTTAACACTTCGATTATGCCTGGTCATACTGATCGATCAAGTGGTGGTAATTTCTTTTCTGGTGAGAGTTCTAATTTTGCTCATACTCATAAGCTGAAGTTGATTTTCCTAGATTTGATGGGGTTAATCCTAGGTCGTGGGTTAGGAAATGTTCTAAATATTTTCAACTGCATCCGATGAACGATGAGAAAAAAGTATATGTAGCTTCCATGTATTTGGAAGGGAGAGCTGATGTATGGTTCCAAGATTATCATGTGGGTAAAGAGTATATTTTATGGGATCTAGGGATCTATGTTCACGCTTTCAAGAGCTTGGACATGATGATATAGTGGGGGAATTTAATAAATTAAGTCAGGTGGGTACTGTATTAGAATATCATAAGGTATTTGAACAATTGAAGGCATTGATGTTGGATAAGAACAAACACCTTACTGAAGATTACTTCACCTCCATTTTTATTAGTGGACTAAAGGAAGAGTTAAGGATTGTTGTTCAAATGTTTTCACCAGTCACATTAGAGAGGCAATTTACTTGGCTAGAATGCAGGAAGTCCTCATTGATAGCACAACTAAGAAGATCAGGACCAACAGATTATCTCCATTATTCATTCCTTAGAGCCAAAAAAATCTGGTGACCAGCCTAAAGTCTACTTCACCATCACCAAGAGGGAATGTCTCCACCAGCCTTAAACTGCCTCCAGTTAGAAGACTTACTTATGCTGAGATTAAGGGTAGGAAGGATAAGGAGTTATGCTACAATTGTGATGAAGAATTCAAGGCTGGTCATAAGTACATCAGGCAACAATTATTTATGTTAGTAGCTGAGGAAGAGGAGCCAGTTTTCTCTGAAGAAGATTCACCTTCCAGTTCTCCAGTAATACAAGAAGTGACTGATGGGGAAGTTGAAATTTCAGTTCATGCTTTGTCTGGTAACATATCTCCAAGTACAATTAAAATACATGGCATGACTCAGAATAAGCATCTTATCACTATTTTGGTAGATAGTGGCAGCACACATAGCTTTATAGACCCTGAAGTAGCCAAATTGAGTGGTTGTTATATTGAGCCCACTGCTTCCTTTCAAGTAGTTGTTGCTGATGGAAACAAGTTAGTAAGTTCTGCTAAGTGTCCAAGCTTTCAATGGGGAATGCAGGGCAATAAGTTTCAATTTGACATGAAAATATTAGCTCTTGGAGGCTGTGACATGGTACTTGGAGTATACTTGATGAAGGGAATAAGTCCTATGCAGTTTGACTTTAAGAAATTAACAATATATTTCAACAGGAATGGGCATAAGGTGGTGCTACAGGGCATTACTGAGTCTAATGGTATATCATTAATGACATGTGAGGAATGTGACAAGTATATGAAGAAGCACAAGCATAGGATTGTAGGGAATTTGTTTTCCATCACTGGTGAAGAGAAACAAACCATAACCCCTCCTGACCTCCAACCACTCTTGAACTCTTTTCAGTCCATATTTAAAGAACCTACTACCCTTCGTCCCACTAGGAGTCATGATCACCATATTCCATTACAACCCATATCATCCCCACCAAATCAAAGGCCTTATAGAATTCCTTACATTCAAAAAGATGTAGTAGAAAAAGTGGTATAAGAAATGTTGACTTCTGGGGTTATTAGGCCAAGCCACAGTCCATTTTCATCTCCAATTTTGCTTGTTAAGAAAAAGGATGGGAGCTGGAGATTTTGTGTTGATTATAGAAGGCTAAATGAAATTACAGTCAATAATAAGTACCCAATACCTATTATTGATGAGATGAAGGGAGCTAAGGTATTTACTAAAATAGACTTAAGGGCTGGCTATCACCAGATAAGGGTTTTTCCAGCTGACATCCACAAGATAGCCTTCAAGACACACCAAGGACATTATGAGTTCTTGGTAATGCCATTTGGGCTTACAAATGCCCCAGCAAGCTTTCAAGCCTTAATGAATGATATTTCCTAGCCTTATTTGAGAAATTTATACTGGTATTCTTTGATGATATACTCATATACAATCCAGACATGGAAACCCATATTAAACACCTAACCATCACCTTAGAGATACTTAACGAGCATTCTCTCTTTGCTAAGCTTAGAAAGTGCTCTTTTGGACAACCACAGATTGACTACTTAGGGCACATTATATCTGGAGATGGTGTTGTTGCTGATCCTGAGAAGGTTGTCTGTACGGTGAAGTGGCCAATTCCAACTACATTAAGGGATCTCAGAGGGTTTTGGCCTTATCTGCAATCCCCTGACTGAGCTACTTAAGAAGAACAAGTTTCAATGGAATGATGCAGCTCAAACAACATTTCAACTACTGAAGGAAGCTGTGACTACCACTCCTGACTTAGCACTCTCAGACTTCAATAAACCTTTTGAAGTAGCAACTGATGCTTGTGATGTTGGAGTTGGAGCTGCATTAATGCAAGAAAAAAGGACAATAACTTTCTTCAGCAAAGGTATGGGCACTAGATTCTTAGCCTTATCCACTTATGAGAAGGAAATGATGGTTGTTTTACTAGCGATAACTAAATGGAGAACTTACTTATTGGGTAACAAGTTCACCATACAAACTGACCATCAAAGTATTAAGCATTTCATGGACCAGAGAATTCATTCAATACTGCAACAGAAGTGGCTTTCTAAACTATTGGATTATACTTATGAACTTAAGTATAGGAAAGGAGCTGATAACTTAGTAGAAGATGCTCTATCTAGAGTTAAATGGGATGAGGAGGTGTCTTGTCAAGCCATTACTCAAATTCTTCCTTCATGGATTCAAGAGTGTTAGAGCACTGCTCGGTCGAACTCGCAAGCGTTGCTATCTTGAGCTTGTTTGTCAAGTTTAGTTGCCAAAACTATAAGTCTTGATTTCTAGTCTACTTATAGATAAGTATCGGACTAGGATAGAAAGTGTAGTTGAGCTCTAGACTCCACGACGTTCATCATGCAAAGACGAAGAACTACTCAAGGAACTGGTGGAACTTCATTGACTAAAAGGTATGTGGATACTTGAACTTATCTATCACTCAAAAGTCTATCTACTCTATCTCCTATCTTGAGACAAAACTCATATTGCTATATAGACTTTGATTATACACATTTGCTATTTCGAGCCGAGTTTATCTCGCTTATCTATTTCTCGAAATATGTGTTGGTAAGCTTTCGCTTTGGCCAAGTTCATATTTACAAGTGATCAAAGTCATGTTGATTATTTCAATATCTTGAAAATCGCTTTGATGAAAAATAGTGTGTGAATAACCTCTATTTAACATCCTCTAAGAATGTTTCAATGATTGAAATGAGAGTTTAGAATATATAACCTTGAATGGATATAAACATTGTATGTGAACTCATACTTGTGTAAGTCCAAAATCCTTGAACTAAAGTATGCGTACTTTAGTGGTTCAGGATGTCCGGAAGCTAAGTCAGCGTACCCGTACGCATACTACCGGAAGTTCACATCCCGTGGATTTCTGCCGGAGTTTGTGAACTGAAAACAAACGCAATCCGAGTACTTAAGTATGCGTACCGGTATGCATACTTGAGTGGGTTATTTTCTAAAAACGGTTTATTCGTGAACTAAGATATATATAAACTAAGGAATGCATATTTGCAAACTGTAGCTATAATGTACATGAATCGATTTGAGTGAATCAAAATCGTTTTTGTTTCGATTGTGTATTATATACTTCTATGAGATCTAAGCAATTGAACAACTCTCTAACTAGTTCTTTTGAGTCATTTGAACTAGTTATGGTGAAGATGAATAAGGTTGATATGAAATTGCTCATATGGCTAACCATTGGTTAACTACTGTTGAACCAATTAGGTGTACACGTTTAGGTACGGTTACATACACCCAAATGAACGTGCATTTCATTTGTGTATATCAAGCTAAGTCGATCTAACGGTTGAAATATATTAGCTTGAATCTAATCAGTTTTTTTATCTAAGGGTGAATATTGAATGCTTTGTGATACTAGTTGTATAAGCTAGAGTCGATTCTCCTTTAACCTTAGGTTTCTTCTGAGACCCTGTAGGTTAACGACTTGAAGACTTCATTGAGATTGTGAAGCCAGACCCAACTATTTTCTTTGTAGTTGCGTGATCTGATCTTGATGTTTCTATCGTGATTGAGTACAATCGTAAGATTGGCTTGAGATTAATTTCTCCGATAGGCAAGATAGAAAAGTAGTCACAAACATCTTCGTCTCATCGTTTGTGATTCCACAATAATTTTTTTCGCTAGTCGATTAAGATTATTGTGAGGTGATTGATATTTCTAGGCTGTTCTTCGGGAATATAAGTACGGTATATCAACTGGTTCCTGTTCACCTTGATTTATCAAAAGACGGAACAAAACTCGTAGGTATTTATGTGGGAGACAGATTTATCTATTCTTATAGACTTTTCTGTGTGATATAGATTTGTTTACTAAAGTCTTCGACTTTGGGTCGTAGCAACTCTTAGTTGTGAGTGACATCAGCTAAGGGAATCAAGTGCGTAGTATCCTGCTGGGATCAGAGACGTAAGGAGCGCAGTTGTACTTTGGATCAATGTGAGATTGATTAGGGTTCAACTACAGTCCAGACTGAAATTAGCTTGTGGTAGGCTAATATCTGTAGCGGCTTAATACAGTGTGTGTTCAATCTGGATTTTCTTCATTTGCAGTTTCCTCGTTAACAAAACTTCCGGTGTCTGTGTTATTTCTTTTCCGCATTATATTTTGTTATATAATTGAAATATCACAGGTTGTGCGTTGAATCGATCAATTGGTAAATCCAACCTTTGGTTGTTAATTGAAATTGATTGATCCTTGAACATTGGTCTTTGGTACCATTCAAGTTAATTTCTCTTGTATTCAATTAGACTCGCAGATTTCTATTTGCTTGAGTAAGTATTGAATCGAGAAATTGAGATATAACTCCTTGATATACTTTTCTTAAGATTGAGTCTGACTGTCTGGTTGATTCTCTTGAAAGTATATTGGAGTTGGTCCATACATATTGCTAAGCGAAATATTGGGTGAGGTTGTTAGACCCCCCCACTTTTTCACTTGGTATCAGAGCAGGCAAACACGGTTAAAGACCTAATAAGTCTGTGTTTGTAGCGATCTGACTATATGGACATTAAAGTATCTCTAAACGCTTCACCAGGAATAATTTCTGATCGTCGAGAAAGTTCTAAAAAACTTGTTATTCTCCAGAAAAAGTTGGATGAACAAATCCGGATCAACTCCGATCTTGTTGCAGAAATTGCAATGTATAAGGATTTGAAATCTGTCAAAATTCCTTCAATGGATTTGAATAACTCTGTTTATTCTTCTATGAAGAATGGTCGTAAGTCAGATGATAAACGAGGTCTAGGCTTTGTGAAATCTGACAGGACGCCAAACTACTCAAACGAGATTAAAGATTTTGGTATATGTATGTTCTGTGACTCTTGCAATCACTTTCAACATACATGTATGTCCTTCTGGAAAAGCCTAAAATTTGCAAGTAATCTTCATAAGAAAGATGAACAACTGTTTTCTTCTCTAAAAGGATGTACAAAACTAACAAGAAATCCTAAACATGATAGTAGTGTTAGTATGGGAGCTTTTGCTTTAAAATTAACATCGCCCTTTCAATGGTTTCTGATAGTGGATGTAGCCGACATATGACTGGTGATCTCTCGTGGTTTATTACTTCAAACGACTATGAAGGAGGTCCGGTAATATTTGGAGATGGGAGTTGCTGCTACATAAGCAAGAAGGGGACGATCAAACTTCCCGGTGTACCTGAAATCCATGATGTAGTATACGTAAAAGGTATGACTGCAAACCTTCTTTCTATTAGTCAAATCTGTGACAAACGCCATAGAGTTGTCTTTAATGTGAATGGATGTGACATCGTAGACAAAGCTGGGATAGTAATTTTTCAGGAAACTCATGGTAAAAACAACTGTTATCTTCTGGATACTCGGTTCAGTAACTGTTGCAATTTGACTAAGGTAGAATCTACACATCTTTGGCATGAGCGTTTTGGTCACATCAATTATCTTCTTCTAACTAAGATATTTTATAAAGAACTTGTTAGAGGCGTTCCCAAAATCAATGCAAAGATTGATGGTGTATGTGGTGCCTGTCAAAAGGGTAAACAAACGAAAGTTCACCATAAATCATCTAAAGATATTCTCACTAAAGCTCCACTTGATTTAATTCATATTGACCTCTTCGGACCTATTCAACAACCCACGGTTGCGGGTAACAAGTATGCTTTAGTTATGGTAGATGATTACACCAGATTCATTTGGGTTGCATTTCTTTCTCATAAGAATGAAACCCTTGATGAATTCAAGATTATTGTTAATAGAATCCAGAACGAACAAGGTCGCAAACTAAAGAAATTAGAAGCGACCGTGGAACTGTATTCAAGGACACTAAGGTGTTTGAATTTTGTGACGAACTGGGGATTATTCAACAATACTCACCACCCATTACTCCTCAAGCTAATGGAGTTGCAGAAAGAAAGAATAAGAACATTCAGGAAATGGCCAAGGTAATGCTCCATAACAAAAACTTACCGTTAAGGTTTTGGGGAGAAGCTGTCTTCACAACATGTTATTTGATCAACCATGTCTACCTACGGTATAAAACCCGTAACACTCCTTATGAGTTGTGGTACGGTAGAAAACCCAACTTACACTATCTCAGAGTGTTCGGAAGTAAGTGCTACATTCTAAAAAATCGAGAACAGAGAGGGAAATTTGATACTAAAAGTGATGAAGGTATCTTCCTTGGCTATGCCTCTGATAGTCGTGGTTTTCGAGTGTTTAATCTCAGAACCCAAGTTATGATGGAGTCTGCTAATGTTATTATTGATGATATTAGTAATTTTCATCATGATAATCCTCCTGCTGAATTGCCTCCAACTGAGACAATTGAGAAAGACAAAGAAATCCCAGAATCAGTTGAAGTAATCCCAACTGTTATTGATCCTGATATTTCTAGTGACGAGGAGAAGAGCACTGATCAGGCTACTCCTTTTGAACTAGAACGTTTCCCTCCTCGACACCTCTGGGTTCAAAGGAATCATGATCCCAACAGTATTATTGGAGGTAGAGATTCTACTGCTAAGACAATAGGACAACTTCAAAATATTTGCAATTTTGGTTGTTATCTTTCACAAGTAGAACCGAGAAATATTGATGAAGCTCTTAGCGATCCCTTTTGGGTGAATGTAGTGCATGCAGAGTTAAATCAATTTTAAAGACTGAAAAGACGAGGGTACCCAAATATACCTCAATCTAAAACTTTTCCACTTATAAGTCCTTTCTCCGAAAGTGATTGTCTATGGACTGAGTTGAGACAATACAACTAATCGGTTCACACTTCGTGTGATCGTCTATGGATACGAGATCGACACAATACGACAACAAGAAAACTTGTGTGATTGACTATGGATACAAGATCGAGATAATACATCAACGAAGTATGTTTACTTGATAATAGGTTCGGACTTAACCAAACACAATAGGATTGCTATCAAGTAAATAGGAATTAACGTTTGTGTATTTTACTTCTAGTTATAATAAAACAATTATAATTGCGGAAATAGAAAAGTAAAAGACACAACAAGATTTTGTTAACGACGAAACCGCAAATGCAGAAAAACCCCGGGACCTTATCCAGAATTGAATACTCCCAGGATTAAGCCGCTATACAAAATCTAAACCAACTTTGTATAGCCGAGACCAATCAACTAAACTTATAGGTCACCTAGTTCCGTCTATATCCCTGCGCCTCCAACTTGCAATAAGTCACGCACTTGGAACAATTACTTTGATTCGTATTCCAAACAGTAAAGGAACAACAAATCTGTTCGGTAACAACTCTTTTCAAACAAGTGATATGAGTTTGACAAAAGGCTCTTCCGTTTATCCCAATAAACTCCTTTGTCAGGTTCTTAGATCCATCTCAATAACAATCACCAAAGTAATTATCTAGATTTTGAAATCAATACTTCTTAGTTACAAAGAAAATATATTGATGCCGATCTACTCAACTAATCAATCAAGATTATCACAAAGATAACCGATTATAGTTGGATCCCCAGCCGATCAAGTTTTGTACACACCAAAGATTATGAACCCAAATCAGAAATCTTCTTCGTATTCAAATCTTCTTAGATCTTTAATAAACACCTGCATATAATCAACTTGGATCTCTTGTGATCAATCACACACAGAACGGAGTCTGTTAACAATGGATTATCACAAGACGTCTTTAGATCTACAAACAGTCTAAAGATCCTCGTCGAAACTTCGATCTAGTTTGAGTGAAACTTATATCAGAAGAGAAGATTCTCAAGCATAAACAAACTAGGTGCAATCAAATTTCAACCACCTGTTAGTCAATCAAATCAATCGAAAACTAATAATAAACTGCAATTATCTAGTTTCCCACCAACGGTACTCGTAGAGCTTCCCAATCCCAAAGAAGTCTTTAAAACGAGCGGTCGTAAGAGATTTCGCCTAATTAGGGTACTTTCCTCTCCGAATAGACGACTTCACCAGTAACAACACAACTAGGTAGTTTTGCTGGCTTTGAGGATTAGTTTGCTTGAAATGCAAACTTCAATATTTATAGACCAAATAAGTTTGGACACCAAGGAATTTCCAAAACCGAATATTCTCAAAGATATGCAATAAAGCCAAAAACGGTTTTCATAATTCCTGGAAATGCTCTATCCAATTAATGACTGAAATCTCGGTAGAAAATCTCCAACTAGTAAATGCACATTACTAATTTTTATTTTCTAAAGATATGCATTTTAATTTCCGGAAATTAAAAGCATATAAAACTAAAAACCTTAATTAAAAGATTCTCAATTTATTTCGATCCGGTATTCTTTCCTTTAGCTATTAAGGATATCTTTGAACAATAAAAGATAAGAGTTACTGCAAATGTTCAAAGTATGTCGACATCTTTACTTTGTAAATCCTTTTTCATATTTACAATCTTGGAACCGATTGCCACACTTCCAAATGAGTTTAAAATTGGTTCATCTGATTTCCAAGAACTATGTGATTGATCAAAAACATTCAATCACCATTCATGGGTCTAACGGTTCTACCAAAACAAGTTTCGGTTCTACCTTCATGTGGGTACTAGGATCGGTCACACTAGTTACCAAAAGTTGGTTGACTAGGTACTAGGATCGGTTACCACATACATATGGTATAAACTTGTATTCGGTTGCACAAGTTATACTATCGGTCACACCAATTACTAAAACTTGTTAACCTACTACAAGGATCGATTACACATCTTGTGAATAGTCCCAACCAAGTTCTAGGATCGGTCACCCAATGACTAGGAATAGTCACACCAATTACAAATATCGGTCATACCATCTCATGTGATTACTTAAGATCGGTTTCGCTAATAAAAGTCATACAAATAAAAAAGTCAGGCCTTGTGAATAGTTTTACCAAGATACAAAAACAAGTTATGAGCGGTTATACTAAACACACATATTGGTAATCCAAATATTTGCAATGAATAACAATACCAATAAGCCTAGCGATTTCCCTTTCGATACATAAAACAAGTTCATGAATTTACTTCCTTTAAATGAATGTAAAACATTGTTTCCTAGGACGAAATCTTCACCCATACCCATACATAATCACAATAACATTCATACGATTATGTCGATGTCTTATATACTATAGGATCAGAATCTCGCAACAATTATGCCTCAGCAAAATTATCAATGGTACAGCACAGTAGCGTCGCAGAACAGTTTCAGAAATGATAGAATAAATGACGTCATCTAAAGTCATGAGAAAGATGTGGCAGTCTTGCGAAAATTAGAGAGCTTGCGAAATTCATATTTGTAAGGTTGCGAGAATGTCGCAAACCATATCCGAAAATAAAGGACAGATTAGCTGTCATCCACTATGTATTTCCTTATAAATAGTCATTCGAGTTGTAAAGGAGAGAGATCTTTTTTTGAATAAGAGACAAGTAAATAGGAGAGAGAAAGTTCAGAGCAGAGTTCATTCTTGATTTCTTTATTTTCCTTGTAAGAACATTCAGAAATTAATCAATAAAATTAAGAGTGTAAACCTAAAATTGAGCTGATCAGCAATGAAATCATATGAGGGGTGTATTGTAGAATTTCCTGCAACTACATAATGGCGCTAGAAACAGGGAGCAGTTGAAGATTATTCTAGAAAAAGCTAAAGATTGATAGTGAGATTTGTGAAAATTTAAAGTAATTGATTAAGAATTTTTCATAATTTCTTGAAATACTGTTAGCATTGAAGAAATGGCTAGAAGAAGAAATACATCCAAACAACCGACTACTATTAGAAGAAGCAAAAGAATTGCTGGAAGAGAAAGAAGTGAAATGGCTAAAAGACAGCGAATTGAATTGATAAGAAATGAACAAAATTATGGAGGGGAAAATGAACGACGTCATCATTTGCGAATTCAAGATAGGGATGAGGAAGAGAATCGCAGAAGAAGGAGAGATGAGGATAATGAAGAAGAGATACAAAATTTCGCAAGAGAAGATAGACGTGAACGCAGAAGAAGAGAAGCAAAATTAAAGAGACCAATGGGTCAAGATTCATGAGTAAATAAACAAATCTTGAAAGAATTAGAAGAAATGAGGGGAATGCTAAATAACAGAGGAGAAGTAGGTAGAAGACAATTGGATGAAGCAATAGAAGAAGCTGCGAAAACTCCATTTACAAGGGAAGTACAATTAGGAGGAATACCACCGAAATGCAATTTGCCTGCATTAACCAGCATTTTCGATGGAAAAACTTGTGCAATTCAACACATTAAAGCTTATGTGAGGTGCATGTTACAATGGGAAAATCATGATGCGGTATTGTGCAAATATTTCGCATCCAGCTTAATTGGAGAAGCGTTAAAATGGTTTGAAGGTTTGCCAAAGAATACAATAACCTCATTCAATCATTTGCAGACTACATTCTTGGGGGAATATATAAGTAACAATTCCTCACGACCTGGTATAGAAGATGTGTTTGGATTAAAGCAAAGGATTGGCGAAAGTTTGAAACATTTGACTAAAAGATGGAGAACTATGTGTAGCGAAATGGCTGGACGTGTAGATGAGAGATATCTCATATTATCATTTATCAATGCTATGTTTGCAACAAACCTGTTGTATGTCCGAATTTCCAGAGTCAAGAATACGATTACAATGACTGAATTGCGAGAACTTCAAGAAGAATACATTGATTTAGAGGAAAGACAAAATGAAATGGAATCATATCCAGTTGCGAACACCAGCTCACAAACAACGAATGCAAGCTTATTACCCAAGCTGATAAACACAGTGGCGAATACTTCGCAAGTACAACAAGAAAAGGTGACAGGTAACAATCAACAGAAGTTGGTAGCTATGGGGAGTCGAGATCAAGAAGAGTATGAAAGAGAAAGAAATTTCTACAGTCGTGGAGGAAATAACAAGATTCAAAGACTCGATCAACCGCAAGAAACTTATGGAGGTCAAAGACCAAACTTTAATAGAGGACAAGGAGGTCACAAGGTAGTATGGGAAGAAATCAAGATGCCACCTCTAAATGCAAGTGTGGAGAAGATATGGGAAGCTATAATTTGATGGAGAATATACCAACACCATGGAACATGGGAACGGAACCACCTCCAAACACACAGAAGTCATGAATTTTGTTCTTATCATCATTTTCATGGACATACCACAAACGATTGCAGAAATGTAAAGAGAATTATTTTGAGAATGATAGATCAAGGAAAACTAAACGACTTTCTGGTAGGGCATCCGCAACTCAACCATTACCACCACCGCCAGAACATCACAAAGTGAATACGATGAAAAAGAAAGAAACATTCTTCATAGAAGTTGGTGCAAAAGCAAAAAATCTATTCTGTCACTCTATCGTACATTCATATAAGACAATTGAAGATTTTCATGATAATGTTTTGAGTAGAGTGTTCGCAAGAGATAATAATGGAAGAGAAATTATGAATATTGCGAAAATCTCGCGACTAGAGTGGCAGAAACAAAGATCATTTCTTTTACCGCAGAAGAAATTCCCGAAGGAGAAGAGGTGCATGACAATCCATTGGTAATAAAATTAGAAATTAATCCAAAACCGAAAGAAGATGAGGATGATGAAGCTGAAGATTCATGGGCAATCAATAGAATTCTAGTCGATACTGGAAGCTCTGTGAACATCTTATTTTATCATACTTATAAAACCATGGGTGGAAGAGATGATGATCTTATACCATCAACATATAAGATATGGTTTTAATGGTACTGCTAACAAGCCTAAAGGGGAGGTTACTATGCAAATTCCATTGAAGGGAATATCTTCTGAAATCTCATTCTGTGTCGTTGATGTAGAATCACCCTACAATGCGTTAATTGGTCGACCTTGGCTACATGGGATTCTAGGTGTAGCTTCAACTTTCCACCAATGCATCAAATTCCCTCACCCCAATGGTGTAGGAATCATAAAGGGAGATTGGGTTGAAGGAAAGAGATGTTACGAAACTGAGATAGAATCTTGCGAAGGAAGAGCAAACAAGAAGGAAAACTGGCGACACAAAATCAAAGACGTACAAAGAAGTGAGAGGTTGATGGTGGATACAATCGAAAAAAGGAGAAGAGATGTTGCGAAATTAATGCTAGCTCAGAATAAAAAGGATGAACATACCACTACCAAGGAAGCAGTAGCAGAAAAAATAAAGAAGCAGAGGATGGCAAAGTAATAAAAACAAGAAATGTATGAATGATTAAGTTGTTGCGATAATCTCGCAATAAGTAAAATTCTCAAAAATACATTTGATTGAACAACAAAATTGAGATTGCGAAATTCAGATACAATATAATGATTGCGAGACTCTCGCAGAGATAATGAATTTTACAGAAAATAATCAGAGAAGAATGACAAAAGAGAAAGAGGCGAACCTTTATGGCGTACACCCTAGTTCGCGAATACAATTTCGCAAGAGGCAAATGTAAGACCTAAAGTACGTCATATAAGGGGGACCTTTGCATGGCTCAGGGAAAGGCTACACCGCCACCGGAACCTGAGTCATGGAGATTTGGGGTCAATAAACCCATCCGGGAGAGGCACCTTGGATTCTCAACTTAAGCATATGACTTGGTTGGGCGACTAAGGTAATAAGGACTCTCCCAAGGAGTGCAGATCTGATCAAGGCGCCGAGGTACACGGTTGAGTCAAGAGTGCGGGGGGCGTTTGAAGCGTCCTTGCCATTCTTGACAAGTCTTGGCTTATACTGCACTCGGCCTGAAGAAAACCCCACTTAGGGTGCAGTCTCGTAACCATAAACCCTATAGGTAAAAGGGATAAGAGGCTGCGAAAACAACTGGTTGTTGTTAAGACTGGATGGGAGGAGCTAACCTTGTATGGTAGAAGTACGCCTCCTTGAAGGGGCAACCAGGGGGAGATAAGGGCGGCACCCTCCATTAGGGAGCTGATAAGTGTCTTAAGACGCAAATGTCATAAGGCTTTTTATTCGCAAGGATATTAAGGCTTGTCATATTTGTGCAACAATCCTGAAGAGGCAATAATACAAAAGAAAAAGATAAGACGAGATCAATGGGTTTTCGCATGAAAGTGCGAAGACGTCCTGCGATTTCGTCGCAAGACGGCATGGGGCTTTATTTTCGCAAGAATATTTAGGCCTGTCATATTGTCGCAACATTCCTGAAGAGGCCATAATACAAAGAAAAAGTTAAGGCAAGATCAATGGGTTTTTGCATGAAAGTGCAAGGACGTCCTGCGATTTTGTCGCAATGACAAGAGGTGGCATAATAAGACCTTTAATTAGGAAGGCAAAATAAGACCACACAGGAATGAGATTTTGAAAAGAAACAAAATTCACTTCGCAAAAGGTTGCGAAATTATACAATAAGAATTTTTTGAAACTCTCATTTGGATTCAAATAACAGAGGCAAGTATGGGAATGTATGAAATTAGAAAATGTTATTTGTCTCCATATGAGAGATTTACTCAAAAATTCAAGAATTAATGATTATATTGATTAATGTATTGCAAAGAAGAATTGTTTCAATTTACGCAGGTCAAAATGAAAGAAACAAATATACAGAAAGAAGAAATAAATGTACAAGTATTACAAAGAATCAAAGAAAGAAGTAAAGACTATTTCTTGGTTAATCCTTCATTATCTTCATCAGACTTGTTTCCTTCTTCATCTGCGTCAGAATCTTCTCACCATCAGAACTTCCATCACTATCAGATTCTTCATCGTCAGCTTCGCTATCAGAGATAATCAAACTGGGAGTATTCTGTGGGATTTCTTCTAAAAGACAAGGATAATCAGAATGTGGGATATTATGATCATCACAAACCATTTGGATGGTTTGATTGCGAAAATGCATAGCGTCATTCTTAAAATTCTCAACGGTGATTTGATTTGATTCTTCAATCTAGAATACTTGTCGTTGCGAGAAGAAAGATTCTTTGCGAGTTCCTCCTTTTCAGCTTCAAGTTCTTCAATCTTTTCACGATATATTTTCACAGAATCTGCGAACAAAAGACAACCAATTATTAACTTGATGAAAATTCATAAGAAGCAAAAGATTAGTAAAGAAGAGCAATTAGCAACCTTCTCTGTCAGAAATCATGTCTCTAATCAAGGCTGTATGTTCAACTTGGAGACTAACATTTACGCCTAAATCTTTTCTAGCATCATCTAAAATTTTCGCAGCCCAGACAAATTCATCCTCACTACTTATGAGAAGACGAGAACGAATTTGATTTTCCCTTTCGCAAGTTCAATATTCTTGCGGTTAGTTCATCTCGCTCAAGTTGAACTTCAAGGAGAGCCTCTTGGAATTTCGCCAAAGCCTTGGCACCTTGATCAGAGATACGATCCTTATCATCTATGAGACCGCTAATTTGGTTCTTAACTCATTGGTTTTTCTTTGGAATCAATAAGGAGACGCTTAAATCTGTTGGCTAAGCCTAAACTGGATCTATGATTCTAAGAGGCGAAATTTCGATCTAAGTTCATTTAGAGAAAGAGATGAAATTCTATCATTTGAAAGCTATTTAAGGAATTGTTAAGACGTTCAAGAAGGGTATCATTATCCAAGGCATTAGGAAATGAGAAGAAGGGTAGCTTCATCAGAAAGACCATAAATGTCTGCAAAAAGGATCATTTAAATAAGATAAAACAACAGATGAATGAATAAAGAGAAAGAGAAAAGTAATACCGTAAAGCTGATTATTAGCTTGTTGAAGACTAGAAATTTTGTTCTTATACGAGGAAGAATCAATTTCTAATTGTCTATTTTCTCGCGAAGACCTTTAACTTCAGCTTCCAATTCTTCATTCTTTTGCGAAATTGAAGATTCTTCTTTTCAAGATTTTCGCGTCTTCTCTCTAGATCTGAGGCAACAGCAAAGAAGCTTTTCCAGCCTGCGAAAAGAAATAAAAAATATTAATATAGAAAGAGATTTTGAGTTATAAAATGAAAAGTAAAAAGATAAAAGTATACCAGACTATTGAGAGAATGCAAGAAGTCGGGAGTCACTGATCTAGAAACTCCGCGAAGAGAGCTATCACCATCTAGTAAAGGGACATCACAAAGGGTAGCGAGAGCTTTGCAGGTATTTGCGAATTGGCTATCTCCCATTCCTTGTAGAGAATCAGAAAAGAGGCCAGAAAGCTTAGCCATAGAAGATTCAGGTGGAGAATCTTCAGTTGCAGCAAGATCATCATTATCCTCATCATCCCTTGTCACTTTCGAATTTTCGTTAGGAAGAACATTTGAAGGAGAAGAAGAACGAACTTTTTTTTCTTTGGAGGAGGACCAGTTGATTTTTCCCTGCGAAGAGCACCTTTACCTTTATCACCAATCTTCGCAGCATCAGCAGATTCTTCTACTTCAGCAATAATCTTCCACACAGATAGAAATAAGAAATGGAAGCATGGAATAACAGTACTATTTAAAGTCATAAGAGAAAATTTCTTACCTCATCTGTGTATGAGCGAAGAGCTAACAGAGTACTAGATTTCCCAGTCCTGTTATAACTATCCTTTAGTTTTTGGATCTGCGGAATATCGCAAGAGTTAGCGAACAGAATAGTAAAAATCAATAAAGAAATATAAAATGAGTTAAAGGGGAAAAAACCTCTTTCTCCTTCTCGGGCCAAGAGAAAACCCAAGGTTGATATGCAGCGAGATTCGCAGGAAGAACGTTTATCCAGCAATGTAGGGTCCCTTTAACATTAAAGGAAAAACACACCATTTATCGTCTTTGGATTGGCGAGGAGTTGTGTTTTTACCAGAATTCCAGTCAATATCTTGCATAAGAATTTTGGCTTCATCAATGTTATCTTTCCTTCTTAATCGAATACCCCAGCGAGTATTCTCTTTCTTCATGGAGATAAGTTCGTAGTTTTCAAAGAAATTCGCCACTGTATACTTCTCAGCAACTATCTCTAGGTTTGCGAATTTTGGATCCCTAAGTTCTTTGGAATAAAGAGATCTTCTACCAGCACCACGAGTTGCGAACTCTAGCATCAGACGGATGCAGTCCCCACTTAGTTGGAAGATGGCTCGCGAAAATCCCGGATGAGCGAGAATTTCATAAAATAAAGGAAGTTCTGGGTTATAAAGAGGAATAGGGAGACCTGCGAGAATCTGACCTAGCGAAATTATGATTGATTGATCATCACAATTTTGATTAGAGAAAACCTTGACAGAAAGAATTGATTTGGCATTCTCACCAGGAATGGTGGAGAGTGTAAAACCTTTATCAACAAGATCTTTTTGGACATCTTGTAAATTCTTCTCATATATATGACCACTTGGAGCCATGTTTGAATATAGAGTATGGGAATGTATGGGAGAATAAAAATAGAAGAGAAAGTAAAAAGAAAAGTAGAAAAAGGGGGGGATAAGAGTATATAAAGAAAATTTTTTACTCGAAGAAATAAACACCATTAAGACGAAGAGACATGAGCGGTTGAAAAGTAGCGGTTACATAAGACGTGTCAAGAAATAAATGGAAGAGAGAGTACGTGTGATAAATGTGGAATATGAAAAGATAAACAGCTGCGGCATTTCTCACATCATTCTCTACTTTGCAGAGAAAAATATGAGAAGAGGCAAGATGTAGGATCAGAATCTCGCAACAATTATGCCTCAACGAAATTATCAATGGTACAGCACAGTAGCGTCGCAGAACAGTTTCAGAAATGATAGAATAAATGACGTCATCTAAAGTCATGAGAAAGATGTGACAGTCTTGCGAAAATTAGAGAGATTGCGAAATTAATATTTGTAAGGTTGCGAGAATGTCGCAAACCATATCCGAAAATAAAGGACATATTAGCTTTCATCCACTATGTATTTCCTTATAAATAGTCATTCGAGTTGTAAAGGAGAGAGAGATCTTTTTTTGAGTAAGAGACAAGTAAATAGGAGAGATAAAGTTCAGAGCAGAGATCATTCTTGATTTCTTTATTTTACTTGTAAGAACATTCAGAAATTAATCAATAAAATTAAGAGTGTAAACCTAAAATTGAGTTGATCAGTAATGAAATCATATGAGGGGTGTATTGTAGGATTTCCTGCAACTACATATACGAAGTTCAAAAGATAGACGTTATGTTTTCAATATGCAGGACTTGAAAGATACGTTAGAAATTAAACGGTTCAAGTTAAATATTAATAACCTCAAGTGTAAGGATGATGTCGTCAATGTAGCTCTTTACTTCTTCATATTCTTCAAGTCTTCACGTAATACTTGTAAGTCTCATATCCTAGTAACTTTCTAGCTAACATATACGAAGTTGACTCTACTAAATAATCAAGCGACTCTATAAATGAGTTTTGATTCACTAAAATACGACAACCAAACTTGACATACCAACGCTTGGTGGGTTCAACCGAGCTATGCTCTAATAAATACAAGACGTATGGGAACTAGTACCTTGTCCCTCAAATATCAATATTGTTGGTACCAAATGGATATTCAAGAATAAGTCTGATGAATTTGGCACAATTGTCAGAAATAAAGCCAGACTTGTCACTCGAGGATATTCACAGATTGAGGGTATCAACTTTGACAAAACCTTTGCTCCTGTGGCACGCCTTGAGTCTATTCGGTTGTTATTAGCTCATGTTTGTTTTCTCAAGGTTAAGCTGTTTTAAATGGACATAAAATCCGCGTTCCTAAATGGAAATTTAAAGGAAGAGGTTTATGTCGCTCAACCTAAGGGTTTTGAAAACCTTGATTTCGCAGATCATGTCCTTAAGCTTAAAAAGGCATTATATGGGTTAAAATAAGCACCTCGTGCTTGGTTCGAAAAACTAAATACTTCTCTTCTTAGGAAAGGTTTTTTGAGAGGCGGAGCAGATAAAACCTTGTTTACCAAATGGAGTGGGAAAGATGTTGTCATTGCTCAAGTCTATGTAGATGACATCATCTATGGTTCAACTTCTGAAAAACTTGCAAAAGATTTTCAAGTCTCTCTTGGCAAAGAATTTGAAATGAGCAATGTTGGTGAATTAAAGTTCTTTTTAGGATTACAAATTCAGCAACATAAGGATGCAATTTACTTATCTCAAGAAAAATATGCTAAGGATCTTGTCTCAAGGTTCGGGATGGATAAGTCAACTCCAAAACTGACACCTATGCCCACCACTGGTAAATTACACAGAGATGGGAAAGGAGTAAATGTGGATCAAAAACTGTATCGATCCATTATTGGTAGCCTTTTATATCTTACAACTACTAGACCTGATATTGCTTTTAGTATTGGTTGTTGTGCTAGATTTCAGGCTAATCCAAAGGAATCTCATCTTGCAGCTGCAAAAAGGATCATACGATATGTTAATCACACGGTCGGGTATGGTCTATCTTACACCTTTGATACTAACACTGAACTTTCTGCTTATTCAGATGTTGATTGGGCATAATGTGTGGAAGACAAAAAAAGTACATAAGGGGGTTTCTACTATGTAGGACTGAATATTGTAGCCTGGCATAACAAGAAACAAAATTCACAATCCCTGTTTACATGTGAGGCAGAATATATTGCTGCTGGCTCATGTTGTACTCAACTTCTCTGGATGAAACAAATGCTGGCTGATTATGGAATTGATGCTGGAATAATGAAGATCTTTTGTGACAACTCTAGCGCGATTCGAATCACATAGAATCCCGTTGAGCACTAAAGAACTAAGCACATTGATATAAGGTACCATTTTATTCGATATCTATATGAAAATGGTATCATAAATATGGAATTTGTGTCTTCCGAACAACAATTGGCTGATATTCTTACCAAACCATTAGATACGACTACATTTCAACACTTACGTCAGTCTATTGGTGTTGTTTTGGTTCATTAGTCATTTCTAAAACCCTTGCCCCTGTGCTTATCTCGATCCGTTGGGAAATTGAGTTTGGAATTCCAGTAGGTGTTGCTTCAATTCTACATTTGTTTCAGTAAGTTGATTTTCTGTCAGGTTTCTTAGTGTAATGTCCAAAGAAATCCTTTTTTTTCTTGTGAAAGTAAGGTCCCTCTTGTTGTTCTTTCGGGAATGACATTTTATGGGGGAGAGTTCTTAATTGAACTTGTGCTTAATTGCCAAATCTTTGTGGAGAGTGCGGTTGTGAAATATTATAGGGGTTATCTTGTATCTTTATAAACTCCTTGATGAATGCATTTAGTTTCGGCTATATGATTGCATCAATAAGTTGATATGTGCTTTCTTTTGGTGATGAAGTGTCTCTATGGAAATTTCATTAGGATCCCACTAGTTTTCGTACCTTTGCCAATTTTATTGACAAAAATGAGTAGAATTAATGTGTAGTTCACACTACAAATACATATGATTTTCGGATCATTATGTAAGGGGGAGTGGTTTTCATGTGAGATGAAGTATTGACTAAGGGGGAGTGATACATATCACCATAGTATTGTTGTCAAAGTTGTGATACAATTGAACTTTGATGCTGTGTAATAATACTATGACATTGTGTAACAATGATTGAGAGCTTTTGTTTTCTCATTGTTATGACTACGGATCTTCAACAACGACGACGCTGATTTGAATATCTTTGGAATCATTGGAGTACTTGGAAGTGACGAAGATTTCGAGTAATGTTGAAGAACCAAGGAGATCATGCATGTGGAAGAGAAGCTGCAAAGTTTATTTATTTTGTATTCCATATGTATTGATAGTTTTGTCACTAAAATTCACAAAGGGGGAGATTGTTAAGCACTGCTCGGTCGAACTCGCAAGCGTTGCTATCTCAGGCTTGTTTGTCAAGTTTAGTTGCCAAAACTATAAGTCTTGATTTCTATTCTACTTATAGCTAAGTCTTGGACTAGGATAGAAAGTGTAGTTGAGCTCTAGACTCCACGGCGTTCATCATGCAAAGACGAAGAACTACTCAAGGAACTGGTGGAACTTCATCGACTAAAAGGTATGTTGGGACTTGAACTTATCTATCACTCAAAAGTCTATCTACTTTATCTCCTATCTTGAGAAAAAACTAGTATTGCTATATAAACTTCGATTATACATTTTCTATTTCGAGCCGACTTTATATCGCTATCTATCTCTCGAAATATGTGTTGGTAAGCTTTCACTTTGGACAAGTTCATCTTTACAAGTGACGAAAGTCATGTTGATTATTTCAATATCTTGAAAGTCGCTTTGATGAAAAATAGTGTGTGAATAACCTCTATTTAACATCGTCTAAGAATGTATCAATGATTGAAATGAGAGTTTAGAATATATAACCTTGAATGGATATAAACATTGTATGTGAACTCATACTTGTGTAAGTCAAAAATTCTTGAACTAAAGTATGCGTACTTTACTGGTTCAGGATGTCCGGAAGCTAAGTCCTCCTACCCGTACGCGTACTGCCGAAAGTTCACATCCCGTGAATTTCTGCTGGAGTTTGTGAACTAAAAAAAAACTCAATCCAGGTACTTAAGTATGTGTACCGGTATGCATACTTGAGTGGGTTATTTTCTGAAAAGGGTTTATTCGTGAACTAAAATATATATAAACTAAGGAATGCGTATTTGCAAACCATGGCTATAATGTTCATGAATCGATTTGAGTGAATCAAAATCGTTTTTGTTTCGATTGTGTCTTATATACTTCTATGAGATCTAAGCAATTGAACAACTCTCTAACTAGTTATTTTGAGTCATTTGAACTAGTTATGGTGAAGATGAATAAGGTTGATATGAAAGTTCTCATATGGTTAACCATTGGTTAACTACTGTTGAACCAACTAGGTGTACACGTTTAGGTACGGTTACAGAAACATAAATGAATGTGTATTTCATTTGTGTATGAAAAGCTAAGTTCGATCTAACGGTTGAAAGATATTAGCTTGAATCTAATCAGGTTTTCATTTAAAGGTGAATATTGAATGCTTTGTTACCAAGGTAGCATTGACTGCAAACCCTGATTTGAAGATTATATAAAGGAGAACTCTAGCAACTGGGAAACCTAATCCTTACACCTCCTATGTGATACTAGTTGTATAAGCTAAAGTCGATTCTCCTTTAACCTTAGGTTTCTACCGAGACCGCGTAGGTTAACGACTTGAAGATTTCATTGGGATTGTGAAGCCAAACCCAACTATTTTCTCTGTAGTTGTGTGATCTGATCTTGATGTTTCTATCATGATTGAGTATAATCGTAAGATTGGATTGAGATTAATTTCTCTGATAGGCAAGATAGAAAAGTAGTCACAAACATCTTCGTCTCATCGTTTATGATTCCACAATATCTTGTTTCGCTAGTCGATTAAGATTATTGTGAGGTGATTGATATTTCTAGGTTGTTCTTCGGGAATATAAGTCTGGTATATCAATTGGTCCATGTTCACCTTGATTTACCAAAAGAAGGAACAAAACTCGTAGGTATTTCCGTGGAGACAGATTTATCTATTCCTGTAGACTTTCCTGTGTGATACAGATTTTTTTACTAAAGTCTTCGACTCTGGGTCGTAGGAACTCTTAGTTGTGGGTGACATCGCTAACGGAATCAAGTGCGCAGTATCCTACTGGGATCAGAGACGTAAGGAACGCAACTGTACCTTGGATCAGTTTGAGATTGATTGGGGTTCAACTACAGTCCAGACCGAAGTTAGCTTGCAGTAGGCTAGTGTCTGTAGCGGCTTAATACAGTGTGTGCTCAATCTGGACTAGGTTCCGAGGTTTTTCTGTTAGAGCATTGCTCGGTCGAACTCGCATGCATTGCTATCTCAAGCATGTTTGTCAATGTTAGTGATCAAAACTATAAGTCTTGATTTCTAGCCTACATAGCTAAAGGTCTCGGACTAGGATAGAAAGTGTAGTTGAGCTCAAGAACTCCATGACAATCATCATACAAGACGAAGGACTACTCAAGGAACTGGTGGATATTCATCGACTAAAAGGTATGTGGAGACTTGAACTTATCTGTCACTCAAAAGTCTATCTATTCTATCTCCTACTCTTGAGACAAAAGTCGTTTTGATATATAGATTTTCATTATGCATATTTTCTATTTCGAGCCGAGTTTATCTCGCCTATCTATTTCTCGAAATATGTGTTGGTAAGCTTTCGCTTTAGACGAATTCATCTTTACCTAGTGACGACAGTCATGTTATGTTTCAATCACTTTAAAATTGCTCTGACGAAAAATGGTATGTGAATAACGACTATATCCGTCCTCTGAGAATGTTTCAATGATTGAAATGAGAGCTTAGATTACATAACCATTGGTAGGATATAAGCATTGTTGTGGAAACACATATATGTATAAGTCCTTATTCCTTGAACCAAAGTTTGCGAACTTTGTTGATCAAGAGAAATGGTAGTGGCGTGAGCCAAGTCCGCGAACTGGCGGAAGTTCTCGACCCGAGAACTTCTGCTGGAGTTTGTGAACTCCTTTCATGAGCTTAAGTCCACGAACCCAGTCCGCGAACTTGAGCAGGTTATATCTAAAGTCGGTTGTTCTTGAACTCTTGTTTATTTAAACTAAGGAATGCTTTTGCAAACCATGGCTATAAAGTTCATTAACCGATTCGAGTGAATCAAACCGATTTTGCTTCGATTGTGTCTTGTGTAGTTACATAAGATCTAAGCAATTGAACAACTCTCTAACTAGTTCATTTGAGTCATTTGAACTAGTTATGGTGAAGAAGAATATGGTTGATATGAAAGTAATAACATGGCTAACCATTTGGTTAACTATTGTTGAACCAACAAATGTTAATGTTTGGGAATGGTTCGTAAACCCAAAATTGGACATTTCATTTGTGTGTAACAAGCTAAGTTTTCGATCTAACGGTTGAGAAATATTAGCTTGAATCTAATCAGGTTTTCATCTAACGGTGAATATTGAATGTTTTGTTACTAAGCTAACATTGATTGCAAACCCTGATTTGAAAGTGTATATAAGGGAGAACTCTAGCAACTGGGAAACCTAATCCCCACACATTCTGTGTGATACTATTTGTGCTAAGCTAGAGTCGATTCTCCTTTAACCTTTGGTTTCTTCTTCTAAACCAGGTTAACGACTTAAAGACTTCATTGGGATTGTGAAGCCAGACCGATACTACTTTTCTTGTAGTTGTGTGATCTGATCTTGCATCTTCTATCATACGAGTACAATTGAAATAATTGGCTTGAGATTTTATATCTCCGATATGCAAGATAGAAAAGTAATCACAAACAAACTTCGTCTCATCATTTGTAATTCCGCAATATCTTTTTCCGCTGCCTCGATTAAGATTATTGTGAGGTGATTGATAATACTAAGTTGTTCTTCGGGAATATAAGTCTGGTATTATTGATTGGTTCCTATTCACCTTGATTTATAAAAAGACGAAACAAAACTCGTAGGTATATTCGTGGGAGACGGATTTATCTATTCTCGTAGACTTTTCTATGTGATACAGATTTGTTTATTAAAGTCTTCGAATTTGGGTCGTAGCAACTCTTAGATGTGGGTGAGATCAGCTAAGGGAATCAAGTGCGCAGTATCCTGCTGGGATCAGAGGCATAGGAGCATAATTGTACCTTGGATCAGTGTGAGATTGATTGGGGTTTAACTACAGTCCAGACCGAAGTTAATTTGGAGTAGGCTAGTGTCTGTAGCGACTTAATATAGTGTGTGTTCAATTTGGACTAGGTCCCGGAGTTTTTTTGCATTTGGGTTTCCTCATTAACAAAATTCTGGTGTCTGTGTTATTTCTATTCCTCGTTATATTTGTTTATATAATTGAAATAATATAGGTTGTGCGTTGTTCAATCAATTAGAATATCCGACCTTTTGGTTGTTGATTTAAATTGATTGACACTTGGATATTGGTATTTGGTACCATCCAAGTTATCTCTCCAGTATTTGATAAATACTCGCATATTTCTATTTTCTTGAGTATATATCAAATCGAGAGATTGAGATATAAACTCTTTGATATACTTTTATCTAGATTGAGTCTGACTGTCTAGTTGATTCTCTAGAAAGTATATTGGAGTTTGTCCATACAGATTGCTAGGCGAAATATTGGGTGTGGTTGTTAGACCCCCGCTTTTTCAATTGGTATCAGAGCAGGCAAACATGTTCAAGACCTTACAAGTTTGTGTTTGTAGCGATCTGAGTCTATGGACATAGGTGCTATCTCAATTAACGTAGCACCAGTCTTCGATGGCTCAAATTACTTATGGTCGAAAATTGTTATGCGAGCTTTTCTTCAAACGCGTGATTTTCAATCATGGGTATATGTTGTTAATGGCTATGATCCTCCTATTGTGTCAGTTGGAGATGTAAACGGTCCCAAACCTATTGGTGAACACAGCCCTGCTGAGATACTTTCTGCAAAGCAAAACTCCGACAGTTGAAATGCGATCATACATGCCATTACCCCAAATTTTCAGCACCATGTGACTAATTGCACTAAGTCGCAAGGAGCTTGAGATATCTTGGAAACCGTATTCGAAGGTAACTCCAGTGAAAAGGAAGCTAGGCTTCAAAACCTTAATTCCGATTGGGAAAACCTTCGTATGGCAGATGAAGAAACATTTGATGAATTTAATCACAAAGTGTCTGAAATTGTTAATGCATCCTTTGCATTGGGTAAGACTATTCCTGAAAAGGACATTGTGATGATAATTCTCGGATCGCTGCCATCTAGATACGATTCTAAGAAGCATGCCATCGTTGAGGGAAATAACCTTGATAATCTTTCCAGAAATACGCTGGTTGGGAAGCTTAAGATCTTTGATCACGAACATTCATCCAAAACCAAGGCTGTTGCGTTCAAAGCACAAAAGGACACTAAATTACTTGATAAGAGTAAAAAATTGTATATCTCTGAAGATGATCATTCTGAGACAGATTCATCAGATGGAGATCTTGACAAGTCAGTCTCGATGATCACAAGACAGTTTAGAGATCTTTTGTTGAAGAGAAGTAAACGGTTATCCAGAGATAAGCCTAAAGCATCAGTTAAACCTCATAATCGTATTCCTCCTAAAAACAGGGAAACAAATGAAACTGATGATGAGGATATGCCTCAGTGCTTTAAGTGTGAAGGATTTGGTCATTTTTCAAACGAGTGTCCAAATCGTAGAAAATACAGTTGGAACAAAGGTCTTGCTGCAACTATTGATGAAATGTCTGAGAGCTATCATTCTAATGAAGACGAGAAATCAAGTGTTGCACTTCTTGGTGAAAATATTGATTTTGATAACTCTAGCAATACATACATCAATCTCAATATTCTTTCAGAAGATAATCCAACTAATCTGGAAGAAAAAATTGAGCCGTTTCTTGGAAACTCAGTTTGTAATGTTTCAGGTTCCACCATGAGTCTAGCTGATTGCACATCTCAGAAGCCTGATTTATATCATAGTTTGGTGTGTTCGTATTGTTCTCTAAAGGGTCATGAACTTTCAAGGTGTTACAAGTACAAACACCAACTGAGGCACGTCAAAAAACTTCAACGAAGAGAAAATCATTTAGCAAGGAAGCTTAAACTTGCTCAGAAGACCGCTGAGGTATGTAGGATCTTATCTTCGTCTAAGAAGTTAGTTTCCAAGGATAAACCAAGACCATTAGAGAAGAAAGTATGTTCAAGTCGGTTTGATAGACAAAAGTCTGAGGATTCCTCTCAAGAGGAAAATGGTGGACAAATTGTTGTTCACCACAGCGCAATTTAATTGTGTTGATTAAAATTTTGTCTCATGTGCCTGATCAAAAGAGACAATGATTTTGTACCTCACAAGCTTTAGGAAAAGTTTTTTTTTAGATTTTCTTTTTTTGTGTCTATCAAACAAAAAGAGGGGGTTATGATCGTCAATTCTACTCTTTATAGGGTTGAGAGTTGGACGTGTACGAACCTGTTAAAGGTTTCGAAACCCTACATTCCTTTTTCCTTCCTCAAAACCTCTTTTTATCTCAAGACTACTTGTTGAGTTCAATTTGTGATTTCCTCTCACAAACCGATACGTTATGGATACTCCAAGCATGATGTCTTCTGATGGAAAAGATGTTAATGTGATTGTTAAGCCATCAATCATGAAGGAAAAAGAAAAATCTCTGTTATCTCCTACCTTGAAAAGAAAACGAAGGAATGTGAGGAAGCCAAGAGCCGTTCCTTCAAACTCTCAGAAGTTTTCTGGTGTTCTTGAAGAGTTGAAGGAGTTGCGAAAGGAGATTCAAAAAATAAAGGCTTTTGTGTATAAGACTCATGAGATTCAGAAGGCCCTGGTTCGACAACATCAGCCGAGAAGGTCTATTGATATAAACTCCTACCTTAATGAACCTTATGTGCCAGCTGTTGACGACAAGGAGTTCGGGGACGATAAATAATTCTTCAAAGGTCTTATTGCCTAGTAAATCTTCTATTTTCTGTTTTTATTAGAAGAATAACTAGAGTTTGGAATAGCCATTATTGTGATTACACATAGTTATGTCCAACATTTTCATCTTCATGTTTTTAGATTTATTGGTTTAAACTCTAAAATTGTTTGGAAGATGATTTTTGCAGTATTAACCTTTATGATTTTATATATTGTTATGGGATATGTGTAAGATATTGTTATGAGATATGTGTGTTTGCGTCCGTGAACTTGAT
The DNA here is from genome assembly GCF_003573695.1 of Papaver somniferum. NCBI lineage: Eukaryota > Viridiplantae > Streptophyta > Magnoliopsida > Ranunculales > Papaveraceae > Papaver > Papaver somniferum. The sequence continues at coordinate 69,346,428 of NC_039362.1, forward strand.
TGTCCCATATCTTGTCAAAAGTAAAGTCGTTCATGAATTGATATGCATGTATTGATGAAAGAATGAATGGACTTTTGACAAATACAAAAGTTAAGCCTATATTGTCAATCTTTGACGGAAGATAGGTTAAAATCTTTTGTTTGCAAGGATTATATCTATTGTATGTCATTGTGCAAATAGTTATGAAAACTAGAATGAATCCTTGAGTATTCCGCAGTAATTGGTCTTCCCTGATCCATATTTTATGTATTACTTTGAGGATCCGTGAAGTGTCTTATGTTGAGCATTGAACGGCCAAGTTGATTATTTTCATGATTAGCTACGTTGTTGTTCCGTAAGGTACTTTATGTCGAGCATTTTTAACTAAGTTAATCATCTTGTTTGGTTATTTAGTTGTTGCTCCGTAAGTTTTCTTATGTCGAGCATGACCAATTAAATTGATTACTTTGTGATTAGTTTGATTGTGTATTTCGATTAGATTAATTATGGGTTTTCTTGTGATTAATCTAATTGAGCGCTCTTAAGTCTTTGTAAGTTTACTTGTGTTGAGCATTTTCGGTTAAATTAATCATGATCTTCTTGTGGTTAATTTAATATTTTGGATTCAAATTCATACTTGTATGTGATTTTTTATGTCCAAAGAAATCCTTCTTTTCTTTCGAAATTAAGGTCGCTCTTGTTGTTCCCTTGGGAATGACATATTATGGGGGAGAGTTCTTTTTGAATTTGCGCTTAATAGCCAAATCTTCGTGGGGAGTGCGGCTGTGGAATATTATAGGGGTTATCTTGTATCTTTATAAACTCCTTGATGAATGCATTTAGCTTCGGCTTTATGATTGCATCTAAAGAACAAGTTGATATTTTTTCTTTCTTTTGTTCATGAAATGTATCTTTCGGAAATTTCATTAGGATCCCGTTCTTGTACCTTTGTCAATTTTATTGACAAAAAGGGGGAGAATTAATATATAGTTCACACTACAAATACATATGGTTTTCGGATCATTATGTAAGGGAGAGTGGTTTCCATGTGAGATGGAGTATTGACTAAGGGGGAGTGATACATATCACCATAGTATTGTTGTTGAAGTAGTGATACAATTGAACTTTGCCGTTGTGTAATGATACTATGACACTGTATAACAATGATTGAAAACTATTGTTTTCTTGTTGTTATAACTACGGATTTTCAACAACGATGATGCTAAACTTACAACCTTTGGGATCATTGGATTACTTGGAAGTGACGAAGATTTCGAGTAATGTTGAGGATTAGGCATGTGGAATAGGAGTTACAAAAGTTAAATTATTCATTTTTTGTATTCCATATGTATTAATAGTTTTGCCACTAAAATTGACAAAGGGGGAGATTGTTAGAGCATTGCTCGGTCGAACTCGCTTGCATTGCTATCTCAAGCATGTTTGTCAATGTTAGTGATCAAAACTATAAGTCTTGATTTCTATCCTACATATCTAAAGGTCTCGGACTAGGATAGAAAGTGTAGTTGAGCTCAAGAACTCCATGGCAATCATCATACAAGACGAAGGACTACTCAAGGAACTGGTGGATCTTCATCGACTAAAAGGTATGTGGAGACTTAAACTTATCTGTACCTTCAAAAGTCTATCTATTCTATCTTCTACTCTTGAGACAAAAGTATTTTGATATATATACTTTCATTATGCACATTTGCTATAACTCCTTATTCCTTGAACCAAAGTTTGCAAACTTTGTTGATCAAGAGAAATGGAAGTGGCGTGAGCCAAGTCCGCGAACTGGTGGAAGTTCTCGACCCGAGAACTTCTGCTGGAGTTTGTGAACTCCTTTCATGAGCTTAAGTCCACGAACCCAGTCCGCGAACTTGAGCAGGTTATATCTAAAGTTGGTTGTTCTTGAACTCTTGTTTATTTAAACTAAGGAATGCTTTTGCAAACCATGGCTATAAAGTTCATTAACCGATTCGAGTAAATCAAACCGATTTTGCTTCGATTGTGTCTTGTGTAGTTACATAAGATCTAAGCAATTGAACAACTCTCTAACTAGTTCATTTGAGTCATTTGAACTAGTTATGGTGAAGAAGAATATGGTTGATATGAAAGTAATAATATGGCTAACCATTTGGTTAACTATTGTTGAACCAACAAATGTTAATGTTTGGGAATGGTTCGTAAACCCAAAATTGGACATTTCATTTGTGTGTAACAAGCTAAGTTTTCGATCTAACGGTTGAGAAATATTAGCTTGAATCTAATCAGGTTTTCATCTAACGGTGAATATTGAATGTTTTGTTACTAAGCTAACATTGATTGCAAACCCTGATTTGAAAGTGTATATAAGGGAGAACTCTAGCAACTGGGAAACCTAATCCCCACACATTCTGTGTGATACTATTTGTGCTAAGCTAGAGTCGATTCTCCTTTAACCTTTGGTTTCTTCTTCTAAACCAGGTTAACGACTTAAAGACTTCATTGGGATTGTGAAGCCAGACCGATACTACTTTTCTTGTAGTTGTGTGATCTGATCTTGCATCTTCTATCATACGAGTACAATTGAAATAATTGGCTTGAGATTTTATATCTCCGATATGCAAGATAGAAAAGTAATCACAAACAAACTTCGTCTCATCATTTGTAATTCCACAATATCTTTTTTCGCTGCCTCGATTAAGATTATTGTGAGGTGATTGATAATACTAAGTTGTTCTTCGGGAATATAAGTCTGGTATTATTGATTGGTTCCTGTTCACCTTGATTTATAAAAAGACGAAACAAAACTCGTAGGTATATTCGTGGGAGACGGATTTATCTATTCTCGTAGACTTTTCTATGTGATACAGATTTGTTTATTAAAGTCTTCGAATTTGGGTCGTAGCAACTCTTAGATGTGGGTGAGATCAGCTAAGGGAATCAAGTGCGCAGTATCCTGCTGGGATCAGAGGCGTAGGAGCATAATTGTACCTTGGATCAGTGTGAGATTGATTGGGGTTTAACTACAGTCCAGACCGAAGTTAATTTGGAGTAGGCTAGTGTCTGTAGCGACTTAATATAGTGTGTGTTCAATTTGGACTAGGTCCCGGAGTTTTTTTGCATTTGGGTTTCCTCATTAACAAAATTCTGGTGTCTGTGTTATTTCTATTCCTCGTTATATTTGTTTATATAATTGAAATAATATAGGTTGTGCGTTGTTCAATCAATTAGAATATCCGACCTTTTGGTTGTTGATTTAAATTGATTGACACTTGGATATTGGTATTTGGTACCATCCAAGTTATCTCTCCAGTATTTGATAAATACTCGCATATTTCTATTTTCTTGAGTATATATCAAATCGAGAGATTGAGATATAAACTCTTTGATATACTTTTATCTAGATTGAGTCTGACTGTATAGTTGATTCTCTAGAAAGTATATTGGAGTTTTTCCATACAGATTGCTAAGCGAAATATTGGGTGTGGTTGTTAGACCCCCGCTTTTTCAATTGGTATCACAGGTTGCGTTGAATCGATCAATTGGTAAATCCGACCTTTGGTTGTTGATTGAAATTGATTGATCCTTGTACGTTGGTCTTTGCTACCGTTCAAGTTAATTTCTCCTGTATTCAATTAGACTCGCAGATTGCTATTTGCTTGAGTAAGTATTGAATCGAGAAATTGAGATATAACTTCTTGATATACTTTTCTTAAGATTGAGTCTGACTGTCTAGTTGATTCTCTTGAAAGTATATTGGAGTTAGTCCATACAGAATGCTAAGCGAAATATTGGGTGAGGTTGTTAGACCCCCACTTTTTCAAAGAGGTTCAAGACAGTTACATCAATGACTCTATGACTCAGAAGTTAATCCCTGAATTAGCAGTCACAAACAAGGAAGTAGATGGATTCACTTACCAACAAGGAGTTTTAATATATAAGCAGAGATTGTATGTTGGCCAGAGTGGGGATATCAGAAAAAAAAAATGATGGTTGTCATTCGTTCTTCTCCAATTGGAGGACATTCAGGAGGGCAAGCAACTTATCAAAAGGCCAAGCTATACTTTTACTAGAAGGGCATGAAGCAGCACATTCTAACCTATGTCAAGGAATGTGATGTCTGCCAACAACATAAGGGTTTTAATACATCACCAGCTGGGTTGCTGCAACCCTTACCACTCCCAGATCAAGCTTGGGAGCACATCTGTGTGAACTTCATCACAGGGCTGCCAAAATATGAAGGGATAGAAGTGATACTAGTTGTAGTGGATATGCTTACCAAGTACAACCATTTCATTGCTCTAAGCCATCCTTAAACAACAGCTTCAGTAACTAAAAGGTTCATAGATACAATTTTTAAATCGCATGGCATGCCCAAGTCCATTGTGTCTGACAGGGATAGCATTTTCATCAGCAATTTTGGCAGGTGTTGTTTGCTAAGGTGGGCACTTCACTACATCTAAGTACTGCCTATCACCCCCAAACAGATGGGCAAACAGAAAGGGTGAATGATGCATGACAAGTTCTAGGCCTTTAAAGTGGGTCTCATGGTTGTCCTTGGCTGAATGGTGGTTTAATACTTCTTAGCACACCAGCTTAAAGCTCACCCCATTTGAAGCTCTATATGGCTATGCTCCTCCACAGTTTGGAATTCTCTCTTCTCAGGCAGGAATTCATGTTGCAGTTGAAGATTATTTACAGCAGAGGCAGGAAATGGGGCACTTACTCAAAGAATCCTTAGAGTCTGCTCAACAAAGGATTAAGCAACAAGCAGACAAGAGGAGGACTAAGAGGTCATTCAATGTAGGAGACTGGGTTTACTTAATATTACAACCCTATAGACAATACACTGTGCAACTAAGAAGAAATATGAAGTTAGCTGCCAAATTTTTTGGTCCTTATCAAGTAATTGTCGAGGTTGGAGCAGTGGCATACCAGCTGAAGCTACCAGTGGGCTCAAAAATCCATTCCACCTTTCATGTGTCACAGCTTAAGCCAAAATTAGGAGTTGGGGTGGTAGCTCAGACACTTCTCCCTGCAACTGACATCAATGGACAATTACAGATGATCCCAGAGGAATTTTTGGCTACTAGAAGTATCATGAAAAACCAGCAGGTCATAGTTCAGGTTTTAGTGAAATGGGAAGGCATGACTGCTTCTGAAGCTACTTGGGAGGACAAGCATCTTATGAAGAGACAATTTCCAAAGCTGATCCTTGAGGACAAGGATATTGTGGAGTAGAGGGTGTTTTTCATGTCCCAGTTATGGGCTAACCATCTGGATGAGTGTCTTTATAACTTGTCATTTACTGTGTCTTTAACTGTTATCACTATACAATTGGTAGTTGAGTCGTGTGCTTCGCACACTGGCCAGGTGAATGCTATCCTTATAACCTCTTGTGGTTGAGAGTACAAAGAAAATAATGTATTATTGAGTTATCAATATATTTCTCTTTCGTCAAATCCTTCTCTCTCTCCCTTTCTTCTGTCAAACCCTAACTTCACTTCTTCTTTTTCTCTTCATGCTCCTGTCGTCTCTATTCTTGTTCTAAGAGCTGTTTATACATATCCATTATAGTAGTAATTCACTACATATCATAAAACAATAATGCATCCCACCATAACTCTAAATTTGACAAAACATAAGGATAATATAACCAAAATATTTCAACTTTGGATGGTGGGGTTTTCCTAATAATGTCACTAGTTGTTAATAAGACAGATGGTTGATCTGAAATAGTTCTTGAAAGAAAATTTTGAGACGTGAGGGGGAATTTACCTTCAAATTGTAGCTTAATGAGCATTCTTTCTGGTCTGCATAAAAGAGGTTGTCTCTGCAATCGATAATATCATACTCTTCCATAAACTCATCAAATAGTTTCCTCCCTCTTTTTGAACCACCAAGCTTGTTTCTGTCCCTTGTCCTTGGAATTAAAATCACCTGCTATGACCCATGCTACACTAATGCAACCTGTTAAATGCTCAAGATCTTGCCAAAACTCTAACATTCCATCATAAGAGCTTGGAAAATATACATTAGTTAAACACCAAATAAAGTCATCAATATGCATCTCATCTTTAATGAAATAGTATTGAGACCAATCTCTTCATCAATGGACTCTAGTGTTGTTTCATCCCAATTAGTTAATACCCAACCAGACAGTCCTTGTGATGAAATCTCCTTCCACTTGTTATTGTCACTCCCCCAAATGTAGTTAACCATCCAATTTGTTACTTTCATCATCTTAATTTCCTAAATTATATAACAAGTTGGTTCTATTTTCTAATTTAATCTCTTAATGCATCATTTTTCTACTACATTTAAACCCCTTAAGTTTCAAGTTATAATCTTAAGATCCATAAGTACCATCATATCCCAAATTAACTGCATCTTCTTCTTCTTCTTCTTCTTCTTCAAAGTCCTCCTTAATCTCGTCTTCCGATGAACCTGAGCAATCAAATACATCTTGTATTTTCCTTGGTGTTCCATCTTCTATGTCTTCTACTGGGACTATTGTATTTTTAACTTTTTATGTATCTTCAATTATTGTTGCAGTTGCAGCTTTCCTCAATTTGGCTTGCTTTTCCTACTCCTTCAATTTTATCAGTGTCAGATGCTTAGTTATAACTTCACCATACATTAGTTTTACCTTTCCTTCTTGTAACTGCTATCTCTTCAACTTTTTTTGAACACCAATTATGCAATATGATGGGTTTAGAAAAGTTGAATTACTATCAATTTTAGCAATACCCCCCCCCCCCCCCCCCCCAGTTTGTCCAATGATTTGAAAAATATTTCTCTATTCCACAAATATAATGGTAACCCTTTGATCTTGACCCAATTAAGAGCTTGTACTAGCTTTATGTCATCGATGAGCTCATCATTATTAACCCATCTTCTAACTCCAATTAGTTTACCCTGATGAGACCATTTAATCGGTTTACAACAAGATCCCATTCAAAACGTCATTATTCTGATGAAAGGTTGTTGTGTTGTCCCAGTAATTATTGTTTGTCCCATATTACTGCAATTTTAAGGAAATGATTCCGTTTAAGCTTAACCATAATTGCCTTTGCTACTTGATTCCATGATAAATTCCCATATGTTATACATGGGAACGTTTTCCTCATTCTGTCGTGAAATTATTTCCATGTACTAGTTTTTAGAAAATCACTGATAAGTGCATAATTCATATGATTTTTGTATCAATCCATACTTGTTTTAGTTATTATTCTTGCATATTTATGTATTATTACTCTTGTTTTCTTTTATGTGTTTCTATTAGGTGAATCATCTCGAGAAGAGTAAAAATGTGCTAAAAAGAGCTTAGAAGAGAGTATTTCAAGTATCCAAGTGCCCAAGCCCAAGAGAAGTGGAAGAAGTGCGACGAGAGAAGAAATTCTAAGTCTTGGAGAAAAAAACCCACACACGTAGCGAAAGCTAGGGTTTCAGAGCGGTTCTTCAATCGTAACGATATCTCTAAACTTTTCTTATATGTATATCATGGGTGTTTCTACATCCATGGGTATCTAAACACCTATTTATTGAGGATGAATTCTAAGTTGTAAATAATATTTGATATGTAAAGCTATTTTGATTTCTTCATATGATTATCGTTTGTGTTTACTATTAAAAAAGACTTATGATTGATTGATAAATTGTTTAGGTGGACAACTAAATATATTTATTGATTTAATCTATTGCTAGTAAGGGTTAGGATATCCATAATTGTTGAATAATTCCTTACACAAGTAGAGAACGTGAGACCTTGCAGAGGGATTATGTAAAGTAATCGCGTGTGAACACAACCTTAGCAAGTAGATCGAGCATACTGAGTCTAACTCCTAGGATCAAACCTAAATTTACAAACCCTAAAGCATTCAACTGAATTACATTTTTGTAAGCGTACCTCAAGGTGGTTCATACGGATAGAATCTGGTGACTAAGCGTACCTGTTATCCAGTGACTTAAGGAATTTTGAGAATAGCTAAACGTAGTTGTTATTCTATGGTTGGTGATAATCTATGATTAATGAAGAATAGATGAATGTACTACTTCAATGAATATATATTAACAAAGAAAAAATTCTCGATCATATCTCTCTCAATTTCTCACTTATTTTATTTAAAATCTAAAACAAAACCCCCTTTTGTGACACTTTGACAACTAAAAACCACTGCTCTTTGTGGGAACGATCCTTGCTTCCATTATATTACCAGTTAATTGTGTGAAAATAAGTGATTTTGTTAGAGCATAGCTCGGTTGAACCCACCAAGCGTTGGAATGTCAAGTTTGGTTGTCATATTTTAGTGAATCAAAACTCATTTTAAGAGTCGCTTGATTATGTACTAGAGTCAACTTCGTATAGGTTAGCTTGAAAGTATTAAGATATGAGACATTACAAGTATTGAGAAGACTTGAAGAAGTAAGAAGCTACAACGACAACATCATCCTTCCACTTGAGGTTAGTGATATTTGATTTGAACTGTTTCATTCCCTAACGTATCTTTCAAGTCGTGCATATTGAAAACAGAACTGCGAAGCATGAACACTCTCGATAGACATAGTATTAAGGAATACAATACGAGGTTTATTGCTTAACCATTAAACTTTGTAGATAAGACATCGACATAGTCGTTTAGATGCTATTGTGATTATGTATGGGTATGAGGCGAGTATTTCATCCTAGGAAACAATGTTTTACATGTGCTTTAAGGAAGTAAGTCCATAAACTTGTTTATGAATCGAAAAGGTAATCGCCAGGCGTTATTGGTATTGTTATTCATTGCATATCTTGTGAATAACCAATATGTGTGATTTAGTATAACCGCTCATGACTTGTTTGTGTTCTTGGTAAAACTATTCACAAAGGCCTGACTTATGTATTGGTATGACTTTTATTAGTGAAACCGATCTTAAGTAATCACCTGAGATGGTATGATCGAGTTTGTGATTTGTGTATGACCGAATCTGGGTAAAGGGGAACCGATCCTAGTAAGAGGTGCGACACATCACAAAGGGGAATCGATCCTTGTATGAGGTGCAGCAAGTTTGTAGCAGAAAGGGGAACCGATCCTATGGACATGTGCAACACGTTTTTAGGCAAAGGGGAACCGATCCTATGGACATGTGCAACACATATAAGTTAGATACCATATATATGTGGGAAACCAATCCTAGTACCTAGTCAAACGAATTTCGGAAAGCTAGTGTGACTATGCACAGTACTCAGATGGAGGTAGAACCGAAACTTGTTTTGGTAGACCCGTCAAACCCATGATTTGTGATTGATCTTGATCAATCACATAGTTCTTGAAAGTCATATGAACCAATTCGAAACTTGTTTGGAAGTGTGGCAAATCGGTTTCAAGGTTGTAAGTATGAAAGAGGACTTACAGAGTAAGGATATCGACAAACTTCGAACACAAGCAGTAATGTTTATCTTTAATTGTTCAAAGTTATTCCTTAATAGCTAAAGGAAGAAAATCCCAGGATTGAAACATAAATAAGTTAAGAATCTTTTAATTAAGGTCTTAAATTTATTTTAGGAAAATGAAAATTAGTAATGTGCATTTACTAGTTAAAGATTGTCTAAAGAGATTTTCGGTCAATATTTTGGACAAATCATTTCCAAGATTTGTGGAAACCGAATTTGTGCTTTAATGAATATCTTGAGAATATTTTCGATTTGGAAATTCCTTGGTACCCAAACTTCCTTGTCTATAAATACTTGGAGTTGGCATTTCTAGCAAACTAATCCTTCGTGACAGCAAACTTCCTCGGTTGTGTTGTTACTGGTGAAGCCGCCTATTTGGAGAGGAGAGTAACCTAATTAGGCGAAATCTCTTACGGCCGCTCAGTTTAAAGTCTTCTTTGGGATTGAGAAGCTCTATTAGTACTGTTGGTGGGAAAGTAGATAATTGTGGTTTACTTTTTTTTTTGTTTTCGATTGATTTGATTGACTAATAGTGGTTGAACTTTGATTGCGCCTAGTTTGTTTATGCTTGAGAATCTTCTCTTCTTATATAAGATTCACTCAAACTAGATCGAAGTTTCGACAGGGATCTTTAGACTGTTGTTAGTGTTAAAGACGATCTTGTGATAATCCAATGTTAACAGACTCCGTTCTGTGCATGATTGATCTCAAGAGATTCAAGTTGTTGTGGGCAGGTGTTTATTGAAGATCTAAGAAGATTTGAAGACAAAGAATATATTGAAGATTTCTGATTTGGGGTTCATAATCTTTGGTGTGCACAATACTTGTTTCGGTATAAGAGGATACAACTATAATCGGTTTATTCTTGTGGTAGATTGGATTGATTAGTTGTGTAGATTTGCATCAACACAATTCTTTGTGATTAAAAGTATTGATTGCAAAATCTTAACAATTACTTCGGTAGTTGAGAATAAGATAAATCTATGAACCTGACGAAGCAGTTTATTGAGATAAACAAAAAAGCCTTTGTCGAACTCACATCACTTGGTTGAAGAGAGTTGATACCAAATAAATTTGTTGTTCCTTTACTGTTTGGAATACGAACCAAAGGAATTGTTCCAAGTAGATGACTTATTTATAAGTTGGAGGCGTGGGAATACAGACGAAACTAGGTGAACTATAGGTTTAGTTGCTTGGTGTCAACTATACGAAGTTGGTGTAATTTTGTGTAGCGGCTTAATACTGAGAGTATTCAATTCCGGACAAGGTCCCGGGGTTTTTCTGCATTTGCCGTTTCCTCGTTAACAAAATATTTCCGTGTCATTTACTTTATATTTCCGCATTATAATTGTTTTATCATAATTAAAGTAAATTACGCAAACGTTAATTCCTATTTACTTGATAAGCAATCCTATTGTGTTTGGTTAAGTCCGAACCTTTTTATCAAGTAAACATACTTCGTTGTTGTATTGTCTCGATCTCGTATCCATAGACGATCACACAAAGTGTGAACCGATTAGTTGCATTGTCTCGACTCAGTCCATAGACAATCACTTTCGGAGAAAGGACTTATAGGTAGGAATTTTTTTAGCTTGAGGTATATTTGGGTACCCTCGCTTTTTCAGTTGGTATCAGAGCAGGATAACACGAAAAGATCTAACAATATGTGTTTGGTGCGATCCAACCTATAAGAATTGAATATAATGAATGATTCAGTTAACGTAAAGCAAAACATCAAGAGTTTTGAATTAACACGTGATGATGGCATCTACGGTTCAGTATCTGAAGAAATCATCTCTAGAGATTCTACGAGACAAGTTAATCTTGTTAATAATGTAGAAACCGATGACAACTGGAAAATACGTCTACAAGAAAGGTTAGATGAAATTTCCGATGATGATGAATCAGATTTTGAACAAGAAGTAGAAGAGGATATCGCAGAATACTCTAAACTGCTGGAACCTTTGAAAAATGAAAAACTGAGAACTTCGGATTTTATTGGTTTTATGACTCCTCTTTGTCGTGAGAACAAGAAACCGAGGAAGGTTTTTCAAGGATATTATATTGGTAACCACACCGGAGATTATCTTCTTAAAGATCGTACAACCGAGCTAAATTCTAAGAAATTAGAATGTGAAATTCTTCGAAGAGATCTCTTTTTGTCGAAAAAGAAACTTGCTGAATTTGAAGCAAGGGTTAATTCTCAACCAGAGAGTTTTGAAGAGAAAGAAGGTATATATCTCTCACGAGAAAACACCTTAAGGCTGATCTAGCTGGTGCTCTTGATAAAATCAAGACGTTAGAAGAAGAAATCTTGGACCTTAAAAGGTTCAATGATAGTTCAAACAATTTAACCTCAATGTTAGAAGCAAGTATAAATCATCGTGATACACGAGGATTGGGCTATAAGGGAATAGATGCTTCAAATATTAGCAAAGAGGTAAAATTTGTTAAAGCTACAAATTCTTCTAAACCAGAGGCTTCCACTAATGACAAAGATGTTCATATTTCTTGTAAAAAAGAAAAGCTTGTCAAGCCTAAGAATAGTGTTCAACCAGCAGTAATCAAAGAAGGCACTTCTGCTAATGTCAAGAAAGCAACAACGTTGAACAAGGATAAGAAGAAGAAGACTCGTCGATCTACAATGCAAGAGGATCCACAAAAAGGTAACATTAAAACTCATACTTTGTATATTTGTACTAAGCATTGTTATTATTGTGGTAATAAAGGGCACTTGTAATGGGGATGCAAAGTTCGTAAGATGCAAGATGCACATTCTATTGTATCAAACGAATTGGCTAAGTTTTCTCCTCATAAGAACTCAGATCGGCATTGTCCTAAGTTTAGGCAAAAGAATTATTATAATGATAGTTAAAATTTTGCATATCACTCGACAAGGTCATTTCATAAAAGACCCAATTATAGAAAGAGAGATGATTTTTTAAATGCAAAAACAAGATCCGATGTTCCAAATTGGAGAAAGGGTGTTTCGCAAAATATTCAAAAGGACAATGATCCTAATGGTACGAAGGAGAAGGCTGCTCCTGCAAAACCCAACTCTAAATGGGTCCCGAAGTCCTCTATAGCCAAGAAGGGACCAATAGTTAGTCACAAGAATGACTCTCATCTGTTAATTGTTGGTGACAATAATTACAAGAGTCTTCTTGAAAGGATAAAAAAAGACATTATGTCTGAAATATCTTGTACTAGTAAAGGTTGTGATAATGACACTCTTCATCACAAGTCAAAGAAGAAAAACAAGAGATGGAACAAGAGAAAACAAACCAAGCAAGAGGTCAAGAATGATGATTCTGTCTTAGTCACTCGTGACGAACAAGACAAGGATCAACTCAACACAACCTAGTTGTGTTAGAATGTGCATACTCACCTTGGTACTCAATTTTTTGAAAGGTGAGGAAGCACATGAAACTGAGCACATGATCTCTCGGTTATTATATGACTATTTAACATCTTTATGAGATTTCTTTTCTTCTATACTCATACTTTCTCTATATATATTTGAGTTTTAGATAGAAATGGTAATTTTGAGTTTATGATGTTGATATCTACTGATCATATATGTGTATCTCTTCTTTTTACGGTTAAAACGAGCCAAAAATCACTGAATTCGGACATCGTATGCAAAAGTTATGTCAAAAACAGTTTAGTATTGTGATCCGTCACAAGTAACACTTGGGGTACTGATCCTAGTGATATGTGAAATATGGGGAACCGATCCTAGTGAGAGGTCCCCATACGAAGAAGTGTAAAACTGTTTTGCCCATAACTTCTTAGTCCGAACTCGTAATGACCTCGTTCTTTTTGCATTGTTTTCGCAATTCAATTCCCTATAAGATAGAGGTAATTGAAATACTTGATTCTTTATTGAATATTTATGGTGTATTGTATTTGTGTTTATGGGATGTTTGATTTCGGTTTTCTAACCTTGATATTCGATCTCATAATGTTGTGAACCTTTATGGTTTGGGTGACTTTTTGATTTAGCAGGATTAAGTTCTAGCCCATGTTGGTAGGCTTTATTAAAGAATCATGAGGGGTTCTGATAGAAACAATATGTGAAAAAGTCACAATATGTTGAATCGGTTTTGGTTTAGCATACAAGCATATGTGTTTCGGTGGTTTTCAACTTTTCTCCGGTAAAGGTTGGTTGTTGTTATTCTTTTGTTTTGCATAAGGATGACAACATAATGATATTTCGATATCAATTCTCCCTGGAAGAAGATGCAAACATATTGGAGAAGCGGGTACGAAATTTGAGGTAACAATGTTGTTAGTTAATTGTTTTCCTGTGTTAAGAAAAGCCTGATTTTATTTCATATATATATTTTTGCTTTTGCTTATCAAAATTTCGGTACAATTGATGATATATTCCATTATGTGTGTATGGATGTGTGTGTGATTCAATTGGTTCCGGTTAAGAAAATTTATTGTTATCTTGCTTTATTATGTGGTATCAATTGTTTAGGCTTACAAAACTTCGGTGCAATTGCGGTGATTTAATGTCAATGTTGTTTCAATTGCTTCCGGTTGAGGTGAATAATTATGCAAGTTGATTTATTTTGGTTTGTATGAATTATTTATGGCTTAACGAAAGAAAAAGTCTACGGGATGGATTGTTTAGTCCAATTCGATTCCGGATAAGAGAAGCTAAGTTTATCTTAGTTAGACTTATCAAAATGGAGGTTTGGGTTATTCAAGTCTAATCGAATGCCTTAACAAGAAATGCTAGTTAAATAACCTAGTACTTGTCTTGTTTAAAACTTAAAGGTCTAAGTTATATGGATAATTAGAACCTGATGAGAAAAATAGAGTTATCTTTATTTTGGTCTTATCAAATGAAGCGATTGTATTTGTACAATCGGTTTAGCAAAGGGACTAAGGTGCTTAGTTGATTTTTTTGTTTGCTAAACTAAATTGGGAAAATTGCTTCGGGCAATTATTTCCTTGATAACATATCAAAACAAATTACTTTGTAGTTTCAGTTTTGATATTGGTTATAAAAAATGGTGTGTGGAACCCTCGTGCTTAACTCTATAGGGTTGCAAGTCTATTTTGAGATTTGCAAGATTCTTTTAGGTTTGTCCTTATTTTTTCGTTTCTTTGTCATTTTGTAAAAAAAGGGGGAGAAATATATGGAGTAAACAAGTGATACTGTCATTGATTTTATATTGATTGGTATCACTAAGGAAAAGTACAATTGTGCTTAAACGTTTATCTAATGAAAGAGTGAAAGCATAGACTAAGGGGGAGTAACATATCATATTAATTGGTATAAAAAAGACGTGCGAATTGATAAAATCTACCTATCTCACCTTTAGGGGGAGTATTAGCTTTGTTATTATAATGTCAACAACGACATTTAAGGATTGAACGTATACAGGTTATTGTGCTGTTGAATTCGGGAATCAAGCGTACGTGTAATGAATTCTTGTAATTTGTTTATCCATATGATTGTAAGAGTTTTGTCACTAAAATTGACGGGGGGTGGGGGGGGGGTGGGGGGGGTATTGTTAGAGCATATCTCGGTTGAAAGTATTAGGATATGAGACATTACAAGTATTGCGAGGACTTGAAGAAGTGAAGAAGTCAAAAGCTACAACGACAACATCATCCTTCCACTTGAGGTTAGTGATATTTGACTTGAACTGTTTCATTCCCTAACGTATCTTTCAAGTCGTGCATATTGAAAACAGATTTACGAAGCATGAACACTCTAGATAGACATAGTATTAAGGAATACATCGACACTCTAGATAGTAATGGTTTATTACTTAACCATTAAACTTTGTAGATAAGACATCGACATAATCGTTTAAATGCTATTGTGATTATGTATGGGTATGAGGTGAGGATTTCATCCTAGGAAACAATATTTTACATGTGTTTTAAGAAAGTAAGTTCATAAACTTGTTTATGAATCGAAAAGGAAATCGCCAGGCGTTATTGGTATTGTTATTCATTGCATATCTTGTGAACAACCAATATGTGCGATTTAGTATAACCGCTCATGACTTGTTAGTGTTCTTGGTAAAACTATTCACATAGGCCTGACTTTCGTATTGGTATGACTTTTATTAGTGAAACCGATCTTAAGTAATCACCTGAGATGGTATGATCGAGTTTGTGATTTGTGTATGATCGAATCGGGTAAAGGGGAACCTATCCTAGTAAGAGGTGCAACACATCATAAAGGGGAATCGATCCTTGTATGAGGTGCAACAAGTTTGTAGCAGAAAGGGGAACCGATCCTTTGGACATGTGCAACACGTTTTTAGGCAAAGAGGAACCGATCCTATGGACATGTGCAACACATATAAGTTAGATACCATATATATGTGGGGAACCAATCCTAGTACCTAGTCAACCGAATTTTGGAAAGCTAGTGTGACTATGCACAGTACTCACATGGAGGTAGAACCAAAACTTGTTTTGGTAGAACCGTTAAACCCATGATTTGTGATTGAGTGTTCTTGATCAATCACATAGTTCTTGAAAGTCATATGGACCAATTCTAAACTTGTTTGGAAGTGTGGCAAATCGGTTTCAAGGTTATAAGTATGAAAGAGGACTTATAGAGTAAGGATGTCGACACACTTTGAATACAAGCAGTAATGTTTATCTTTAATTGTTCAAAGTTATTCCTTAATAGCTAAAGGAAGAAAATCCCAGGATCGAAACATAAATAAGTTAAGAATCTCTTAATTAAGGTCTTAATTTTATTTTAGGAAAATGAGAATTAGTAATGTGCATTTACTAGTTAAAGATTTTCCAAAGAGATTTTCGGTCAATATTTTGGACAGAGCATTTGCAGGAATTATGGAAACCGAATTTGTGCTTTAATGAATATCTTGGAAATATTTTCGGTTTTGGAAATTCCTTGGTGTCCAAACTTCCTTGTCTATAAATACTTGGAGTTTGCATTTCTAGCAAACTAATCCTTCGTGACAGCAAACTTCCTTGGTTGTGTTGTTACTGGTGAAGCCGCCTATTCGGAGAGGAGAGTAACCTAATTAGGCGAAATATCTTACGGCCGCTCAGTTTAAATTCTTCTTTGGGATTGAAAAGCTCTATTAGTACCGTTGGTGGGAAACTAGATTATTGGGGTTTATCTTTTGTTTTCGATTGATTTGATTGACTAACGGTGGTTGAACTTTGATTGCACCTAGTTTGTTTATGCTTGAGAATCTTCTCTTCTGATATAAGATTCACTCAAACCATATCGAAGTTTCGACAAGGATCTTTATACTGTTGTTAGTGTTAAAGACGATCTTGTGATAATCCATTGTTAACAGACTCCGTTCCGTGCGTGATTGATCATAAGAGATTCAAGTTGTTGTGTGCTGGTGTTTATTGAAGATCTAAGAAGATTTGAAGACAAAGAAGATATTGAAGATTTTTGATTTGGGGTTCATAATCTTTGGTGTGCACAATACTTGTTTTGGTATAAGAGGATCCAACTATAATCGGTTTATCCTTGTGGTAGATCGGATTGATTAGTTGTGTAGATCGGCATCAATACAATTCTTTGTGATTAAAAGTATTGATTTCAAAATTTTAACAATTACTTCGGTAGTTGAGAATAAGATAGATCTAAGAACCTGACGAAGGAGTTTATTGAGATAAACAGAAGATCCTTTGTCGAACTCACATCACCTTGTTGAAGAGAGTTGATACCAAACATATTTGTTGCTTCTTTACTGTTTGGAATACGAACCAAAGGAATTGTTCCAAGTACGTGACTTATTCATAAGTTGGAGGCATGGGAATACAGATGAAACTAGGTGAACTATAGGTTTAGTTGCTTGGTCTCAACTATACGAAGTTGGTGTAATTTTGTGTAGCGGCTTAATCCTTAGAGTATTCAATTCTGGACAAGGACCCGGGGTTTTTCTGCATTTGCGGTTTCCTCGTTAACAAAATATTGTTGTGTCATTTACTTTATATTTCCGCATTGTAATTGTTTTATTATAATTAAAGTAAATTACACAAACGTTAATTCCTATTATCTTCCCCCAGAGAGTATTACAACATGGACTGGGATGAAGAAGATATTTCTGGAGAAGTATTTTCCTGCTTCCAAAGCGGCATCTGTTCATAAGGATATTAGTGGTACTCTACAAATATCTGGGGAGTCTCTATATGAATATTGGGAGAGATATAAGAGGTTGGTGGCAAGCTGCCCACACCATAATATATCCTCAACACTCATCATTCAGTATTTCTGTGAAGGACTACTTCCAGAACATAGGAACTTGATTGATGCAGCCACGGGGGTACACTTACTGAGAAGATAATCTCGCAGGCAACCAGTTTGATTGAGAGTATGGCTTCCAGTGCTCAACAATTCTATACCAGAAACTATTCTAACGTCTGAAGAGTTAGTGAGATGGGAGAGTCTGCACAATCAGACCAACAGATGAACAACATTGAGAAGGTAGTACAACAAATGGCAGCAGTGATTATTTCTACTTATGAAGAAGAGTCTGAACATGTGAATGTTGTATTTCCTAATCATAGGCCAAGGTATGATCCCTACTCTAATACTTATAATCCAAGTTGGAAAGATCACCCAAATTTCAGTTATGCAAATCACCAAGATGCAGCTCCTAATCCTTATAGGCGACATAGTGGTTTTCAACAACCATAGTTTCGACCACAACCTCCACCTCAGCCTCAACAACAGACTCAGAATTCTACTTTAGAGGAGATGATGAAGGTTATCATGCAGAAGAAATATGCAAATGCTCAACGACAAGATACAATTATGCAGAAAAAAGATATGGCTATAAAATACTTGCAAACTCATATTGGACAGTCGGCTACATATATGAATCAACTAAAAGCACAGAGTTCGACAAAGTTTCCATCACAAACTTTTGTGAATCCAAGAGAGAATATAAATGCAGTACTTTTGAGGGGGAAGCAAACAGAAGAGCCAAAGCAACAAGAAAGGGTTATTCACGACTCAGAAAATGAAGTAGAGGTGGAAACCATTCCAAAGGAAAAGCCAACATCAACAGGCCAACCTAAGGACACCTTTCCTACTTTTACCACACCACCTCATTCGCCAAGTCGTTTTGCCAAGTCAAAGAAGCAAGCTCAAGATAAGGAGATTATGGATACTTTCAGCAAGGTGCATATCAACATTCCATTTATTGAGGCCATCAACCCATATATGCAAAGGTTATGAAGGATTTGTGTACAAGGAGGGAGAGATTGATTACTAACGAGGTCACTCAGGTTGGAGAAAGTTCTTTATCTACATGTTGCTAAAGAAGATGCCTATAAAATTTAAAGATCCTGACGGTTTTACAGTGCCAATTATTGTTAGTGACAAACGGTTTGAGCGTACTTTGCTTGATTTGGGAGCTTCCATAAGCGTGAAGTTAGCCGATGTTTATGATTCTTTGAATCTGAGACCTTTAAAGGAGACAAGGATTATCATTCAATTAGATAATAAATCTAACATATATCCTAAGGGAGTTGTAGAAGACGTGTTGGTGCAAGTGAATGGATTGATCTTTGCGGTTGATTTCTATGTTTTGGATATGCAGAATGGAGACAATTGCTCGTCTACTTCATTACTTCTTGGGAGACCATTTATAAAGACTGCTAAGACGAAGATTGATTGCGATATTGGGACACTCACTATGGAGTTTGACAAAGAGGTTACAGGCTTCAATATCTTTGAAGCTATGCGTTATTCAAAGTGATATCTATTTTGCATTTTCTGTTGATGTTATTGGTTCGTTGGCATAACAGATGTTTGATTTGATCAACAAAGATGAACTTGAATTTGTGCTACAAAATAACATTGATTTGGATGTACTTGGCATGCCTATCTTGAACGTTGATATTCCCAAGGAGTTTATTGAGACATGTGGTGCTTTAACGGCATCACAAGAAGTTAGAACATGTAATATTTCATATATCTCTTTAGCTTTAACACCTTATGTTGTGCAGTCACCGAAATTAGAATTGAAACCTCTACCTGACCACTTAAAGTATGCTTACTTGGGTGATGGGGAAGAGTTTCTAGTCATTATTGCAAAGAATCTCACAACAATACAGGAAGAACGCTTACTTAGGGTTCTGGAAGAGCAAAAAGAAGCTATTGGTTGGACAATTGCTGACATCAAAGGCATGCATAGAGTCCTTATGGAAGATGATATCAAACCAGTACGTTATGCTCAACGTAGGCTTAACCCAGCAATGATGGAGGTCGTGAAGAAAGAGATCCTCAAATTGCTAAGTGTGGGGGTGATTTACCCAATATCTGAAGCAAATGGGTTAGTCCAGTACAAGTGGCACCTAAGAAGTTAGGTGTCACCGTTGTTAGAAATAAATATGGTGAACTTGCTCCTACAAGAGTTCAGACTGGATAGCGAGTGTGCATAGACTACAAAAATCTCAATTCGGCTACCCGCAAGGATCACTTTCCTTTGCCTTTCATTGATCAGATGTTACAGAGGTTAGCGAGACATTCACATTATTGCTTTTTGGACGGTTATTCGGGATACAATCAAATTTAAAGAAAAATTGAAATGAGGATGTTTTGTTTACTTGCATAAAAGACTACCAGCCAAGGAGATGAAGAAAAAATATAAATAGCGATGAAACGTTTAATTTATAGGTGTTGGTTATATTATGATAAGGAGTTCCTTCACTTTTCCCCCTGTAATTTTCCTTTGGGGTCTGCCTGAATTCCGTAATATATATTTAGGAAGAGTTGATAGAAGCATTGAAATTCAAAATTACTTGCTTCTTGTTAGAGGGATGCACGTAGAAGTGGAGTTGTTCAAAGTATGGTCAGTAAGATAAAATTGCTACCGTCAGGTCAGAGTTTTGCATCGGTACTTATAATCTTAAATTTGTAGTTGTTTCGGTCTTCCTTTCCACTTGTGGAATGACTTGAATTGAATTGTGAAATGTCTTCTGATTCCAACTTTAAAGAGTGAGATGGCTGAAATAGAATCATACAACCTATTTTTAGAATACTGTCACTGCAACTTATTTAAGTGCTGCTATTGAATTATATTTGGTTTTCAAAAAAAAAAAAAAACTTCAACTTCTGTCAAGTTGTGTCGACCAGTATAGACCAACAGCCGTAACGTCTCAATATAAAGAAAAGGTTAATTCATATCACGATTTTCCAACTGTAGTTTGTAATACATCTGTATCATGATCTATCATGAAAAAAGCCAGACCTATGTTGGCCATTTTATTAAGGGGAGCTTGAGGTAAATAGTTTTTGGCTATTATGAAGTTCTCCAATGGAATGTATGTGAAGATAAATATCTAAAGGGAAACTTAGGCTAAGGCCCCACCCATGGGTTACCCATAATATGAGGCCCTTAATTAAAAGAAGTTTAAATCTAGGCCCGGAGTTATTAAAAGACATTCATACCCTTTTATATATTGTCAAACCCATAATTAAATAAAATTTAAATTTAGGCTCAAAGTTATTAAAATATAGTCAATCACCTTCGACAACCACAACCACCGTCAACCACCTCCGACCACCACCGTCAAATCACCTGCGACCACCACCATCAACCACCTCCACCAACCACCACCGTCAAACCATCTCCGGCCACCACCACCACCATCCACCACCGTCAAACCACCTCTGAACACCACCACCAACGTCAAACCACCTCCGACCACCACCTCTGACCACCACCGCCACCAACCATCTCCGACCACCACCACAAACAACAACGACCTCCGACGACCACCACCACCAACCGCCGCCGCCGGCTGCCACCACCACCGACCACTGCCTCCCACCAATAATATATGGATGTGTAATCTGAAGTTACACGTGCAACGAGCATGTGTATCCAGAAGTTACACATGGGTATGGCATGAAAGGGTGCGTATGACATGTGTAAGCATAAGTTACACATGCATATGACATGTGTATCCAGAGGCTACACATCCATATGGCATGTGTAATGAGAAGTTACACATCAAAAAAATAGACATAAAAAAGAAAACTTAAAAAAATACATGTATTACTTTAAGATTTATTTACAATAATTTCTTATCACGTGTAACTAAAAGTTATACACACATCTGTCTAGTGTAACTGGGAGTTACATATGCATCTATCTAGTGTAATTGAGATTTACACATGCATCTGACTTGTGTATTCAGCGTCAACTCCAATTCCGGCACCAATACCACAATAACCAATTAGCTTTTATGAAGTTATTGGAAACCTGAAATATAACAACAAGCAATCAGTTTTTATAAGATTAAATGAACGGTACATACAACAATGCATAGTTTCACATGAATCTGACTAGTGTAGCTAGCAGTTACACATGCAACTGACTAGTGTAATTAGGATTTGCACATTCAACATCTTCCTAGTGTAATTGGTAATACACATGTATTTTCCTAGTTTACTAAGAGTTCACATATATTTTCCTCATGTAACCAAGAGTTACAGATGTTCATAGAATCTAAACTAATGTGCAGATGCACAAATGCTTTTATAATGCAAAGAAATGTCTAAGACTCTAATGTCTTACACCCAACTAACATACAATATGCATGTGTAATCAGCAGTTACACATTCATGTCTTTTTCAATATGCATGTGCAATCTGCAGTTACAGATACAATATGTATGTGTAAACTAACATCCAAAATGCAAGTGTAACCAGCAATTACATATCCTAAAAGCATGTGTAACTAGCAGATACACATGCTAGAAAGCATGTGTAACTAGTAGATACACATGCTTTTAGCAACATAATTTCATAAGATATGGGTTCCTACTAACAGAAGATTTCAGGCTTCTTTATTTCGCCGTTATGCAAACTAGCAATATAAAATTTAGAGTCTGAAAATTTTTATGTACTTTACTTCGGCATGTTCCACTATGTCTTCGAAAATAAACTTAATTTTACTTGATAATATCATTCTAAATAGAGTTGAGTAGTAGAAATGTGTTGCTAACCAAATTAATCTGATTCACTACATATCTAATAACCATTCTAAATTTTTCCTAATGTGACTGTCTGACTGAGAGGAGGTAAACATTTACTTACTATCCAATGCGCACTCTTGCATTTGCTTATTTACTTGCATGATGTCGCCCTGTATGTATTCACGGACCATCCCATGACGATTCTGCGTAGTCTCAATCTATCCAATCTTGTGTTCCAGTTCATCACTAACCTGACTTGTTCCAATCAGACCAAACACCAAAAATCCTACCAAATGATCTATAATTCATGTCTCATTCTTAGGTATATGGACAAGAAAAGTATGAAAATTTTCTTCTGAGCCAGCTGACTCAAATCCAGAAATGAAAACAAACAAAGCATCCTGCCAAATGAGCTAATCAGTAATAAGAACAAGTAAGGTATGATCTCCTGGGAAAAACAACTATTCCTTCTGTTACAAGAAGGAACACATGATTTGACGTGTAAATCACACACAACCCAAGCTTAGCAAGACCGCAGACAAAGCAAAACAACTAAGCATTTTAAGGTTTAACGTCAAACTCTATATAAGAAGTTGCTTAGAGGAAAGATAAAGATGAAGTATTGTACTGATTGTATGTGTAGCTGCGAGTTAGACATGCATATTAGATGTGTAACGGATAGTTACACATGCTAATATGCACGTGTAACTAATGTTTACATATGACATATGCATGTGTAACTACTGATTACACATGCATTTTGTACTCAAACAAGACAACACCTCAATAAAAAACTCAAATACCTTCCTCATTTAATAAACTGAAACAATGAAATCATTAAGATGGACTACATTTTCAGTACCAAAGAGAACAACGTACTTTTTTAAAACAAAAATCTGATTATAATTGTTTGTATAATAATAATCAGCACCTGCAGATTGAGACACCAATCCAAAACACCAATTGATCTTCATCTTCTTCTCTATCATCTCAAGTCTTACTCAATAATACCTCCTAACTCATCTGCTCAGAGAGGGTAACCTATGAAAAGATGGATAAATCAATATTAGCATGGAATGACTGATTAGTATTCCGGTTTCAGAACAGAACATAAAATATATGAATACATGATATGAGATATACAAATCTAAAGTTTATATGCAATTAGTAAACTGAATTACGTATCATTTCGGGTTACTCAAACTTTTACACATATAATTAGCACATGTAACTAGCAGTTACACATTCAATTATCATGTGTAACTCGCAGTTACACATCCAATTGGCATGTGTAACTAGCAGCTACATATGCAATTAGCTTCCGTACCCGTACAGTATGAAAGCGGTCAAAGATAATAACAGAAGAGATAGATCTGCAAAGGTTGTACCAAGGAATACGTCTAAATACCAACTTCAGCTATAAATATAGAGTATGGACCAGATTAACAGTGGTTCTATTCAAAAAACATGACTTCCTTCACCTAGAGCAGCAACTGGGAGAAACAAATGAGCTGCACGAGATTTTTATCATCGAGGATGATATAAGTACATGCTAGATCGTAAAACAAATAAGCTACCATAATAAAGGACTTAACAGGTCAGCCTTGGGAATCAGCAGATGCATCACCCTTATTAGTCAGATGCATCTTTTCAGAATTGCTTAAATAACATTTCTAAGCCCGCGTCTGACAAGCATTGTTCAACACTTGCTAAAGTTCAGCAGTTCTTAGGAATATGAATCATAGATATAAACATACTACACGCAAATCAACGATGCACGAAGTAGTTTCTTCTAGCAACTAAAACAATGATGATTTTCACATATATTTATATCAAATTGAAAGCATTACAAGTCCACGTCCAGTATTAACTAAACATAGGAGATAAAAAATTTGTATTCTCCACTACTATTAGTTCATAGACAGTTGAAGGGTTAGGAAAAACTGTACATAATAAAACTGAGTGCACCACCGAGACCAGAATAGCATGTCATGTGATTAGGTACTGCTAGTCCTCCCACCTACAAACATCAATTGAAACAAAAATAAATATTACTCTCAATCAAATACTAATTAAACCACTTTGACAGATTTTAAATACAAATTGAGTTCACAGGAAAACACATACTCCTAAATCCAGCTATACATACCTGATTTATAAAATTGAATCCACATATTCCTAAATTATTCTTCAACCCAACTAAAAATCACCTAATCAAAATGAACAAAACAAAAATTAAATTATCAAAAACAGATCAAGATTGGTTCCAGTAGGAAATTAGATTGTGATAAAACTAAATCAAAATTGAAATCGAGAATGAAACTAAAATTGAATCGAGAATAATTACTAACAACAACAACAACAACTAAAAAACAAATCGTACCTTGATTTTGTTGCTATTCTTCCGAAACAGTGATGATTCTTCTTGATCTCAGAAATCAAAAGAAACAACAACAACTTCAAATCAGAAAACCTAACATGGAGTAGCTTTGAAACAACAAACTAGAATCAATTGAGAATTCGTAGATTGATGATCAGTTGTTAAATAAATTTGAACCAAATCATTTAGATCTATAAATCCATTGAACAAAAATCGATTAAATCAATTTCTGAGATATCTTCGAATCAACTGAAAAATCCATATTTAATCGACGTAGATCAAATCTATTTATTTCAATCGATTAGTTCATTGAGCTATTCAATCGAAATCATCAACGGAGATCCATAAGCATCGTCATCTGAAATCGATGAAGCTAAACTCGTTTTCTTCTTCTCCGTTAAACTACAACGTTGACGATCTGAAACTGAAAACCCTAATACTCTTCAGAGCAAAAACCAGAGAGAGAAAGTGATGTTGATGTAGAATTTTTGTTTGGATAATCAGGATATTTGTTTGTAAATCTTAGATCTAGGTTTCGAAATCATTTTTTCATTGAGAATTTCGATTAGGAATTGTTTCTCGGACTGGTTCTTCATCCGAGAGAGAGAGCTAAAGAAAATTAGAGAGAGAAACTGAAAAATAAAATGAAACCAAAAATGAAGTCTACGCCTAATTTTAAAACTATATATACTAAAGGGCTGTTTTGGTATTATGAAGTAAAATTTTTATTTACAGACCCTGAATTCTAAAGTTATGGGCCTAGAAATATCAAAATGTGAAATAATGGAGTTGATAGAGAAGGATCCATTTTGTGGGGCTTCTCTATATTCAACCCATATAGTAGGGGTTATAGTATTTTTCACATATCTAAATCCACATAGGAAACATGAATGTTGTGGGGGTGAATTTTAAATCAATGTGAAGATGGGTCCAAGAGCATAGCTCAGTGGTATCCCATCAACTCCAGTAAGCAGGAAGTCAGGGGTTCAATCCCCGCCGCCGTAAAGGTTTCTAATAGTTGTATAGTGGGTTTAGCGGTGTTGGGTCTGGCAGTGGGGCCAGTCCAACTGGCTGGGTTCGGGTAGGGGCCTGGGTCCGGCTTTCGCGTATCAAAAAAAAAAAATCAATGTGAAGATGACGTGGATTACTTTTTTTTTAGACACTGTCAAGGTGAATGTCTAGTGCTAGTAAGCTTTACTTAACTAAAATTAATTCTAATATAATAAATAACCATTTTTAGCTCTAATAAAATCTTAAAATTACTAAAAATAAAATTTACATTTAATCGAAAAATGATCATAAACAACACCATTGAAGATGCATAACCTTTTTCACCTAAATTTAAAGAAAAATTGAAATGAGGATGTTTTGTTTGTGTTGCTACCTAAGAAATACATACAACAACCATTAGAAAAGCTCTAACTAGAGCCACTGGGATGAAAAACAAAACAATCGTAAATTAAAAATGTTGAAGAAGATGAAAATTGTTCATCAATTAGTCCAGAAACTACGGTACAGTGTATATGGAGATAATTGAGAGAGGATAAATGTTTTCCATTTTCATCTCCGTAACTCTTTTTAAATTTTAACAACTTTAATATACTCAAAATTTCTGATTTTGGTACGTTCAAAAGTGAATACCTTTGATTGGCAGGCGCAGAGGTGCAAAGAAATTTGTGTGAGGATCGGGTGGCTTTAATTCCATCTACCAGAAAAGACAACTTTTTAACTGTTTCCTAATAAATCAATTCCCAACGGTAGGGAATACTATACTCCATTAAGAGCAACTGCAATGGACGAGTAAACCCAAATTTTCAGTCGAGTGGGCTGGCGTAGTGGGACGGACCATCGATCAAAATTTGATCAAAGAGTAAAATCCAGACCAAATTTAGTCTGCGATCAAGACCAAATCCAAATATAGTCGGGCGTTGATATAATCTCCGCTACACATCGGGCGTTGATATAATCTCCGCCATTCATCGGGCGTTGATATAATATCCGCTACACAAGGGGCGTTGATATAATGTACGCCTGAAACGGGGCGTTGATATAATGTACCCCCGATGGGGCGTTGGTAAAGACAACGCCCGAAATGGCGCGTTGATATAGTGTACGCCCCACTTTCACAAATTTATGAAACTTACATGGGGCGGGCTTTATACCTCCGCCCCATTATTTTCCTTTTTTTTTTTTTTGTTTCTGAAGCGTTTGATATAATTTCCGCCCCACTCGCGTGTTATCTTTACCAACGCCCCACTCGGGCGTTATCTTTACCAACGCCTGATCCCAGGCGTAATGTTTATCAACGCGCGAACAAATATACTCTTTTCCCACTACGCTACATGACGGACTAAACCCAAATTTGGTCTTTTTTTTTAGTCTTTGGTCTTTGGTTATACTCGCACCACTGTGGACGCTCTAATAATACGTGTAGTCGTGTACCGGTTGGACTCCTAAGTAATAGGAGTCACAAACTGAATTACTCTGCAACAAACCCTAGCGGCTATACTAACATTTGTGTGTTTTTCATTCAAGCATCACTGGTGCAGTAATCAATTTCAGAGCCATCGAAAACTTACTCAAGGTAATCGGTCTTTTAAAGATTTTGTCAAGGTTTTTATCTTTTCTTTTTTTTTTTTTTAAACAGCAAGTCTGATTCATAAGAGTGGTTGAGAAAACACGAAAACTTACAAATGTTCATGAACATGTTATCACTAAACTTTTCTAATCTAAAAATGAAATCACCCAAAATTCTTTGTGCATATACATATATATATGCTTGATTTGTATAAGTAGGTCCGTCCCCTTTACATAATTGGCTGTTTTTGTTTCTGAATATCCATATTCAAATGGTAGGATAGTTTTATGCATATTCATAAATGCAATAGAAGTATTGTCTTTAACACGAAGATCTTTGTACATAGCAGCAGCTGACTTTTTTTTATTACTGTAAGATGAAATAGTATCTAGCTATAGTATTATTTAATGGATTGTTTCTTTTTTTTTTTCATTTTTCTTACTTGATGTTAGGTCATTTCTCATAGAAAAAGAAGATTGCAGTTGGCAGATTATAAACTCATGGAACAAACAATAAAATCACAGTTTTCTAAGAATGACGATAGAATTAGTATTTTACCAGATGCTATATTTTTCCTTATTCTCGCATTTTTGGACATGAAAACTATAGTTAAGACGAGTCTTTTGTCCACTAGATGGAGGCACATGTGGAAATCTGTATCCATTCTAAAGTTAGACACCCGTGCTTTCGTCAATCCTGAAACTACAGAGGAGTTTCCTTTTGTAGGATCTGTTAACACAGTACTCCTACTTAGAGGCACTTCCGACATAGAGACGTTCATTCTTTATTGGAATAACAAATCCAAAAAAATAGCAAAGCATCTTGATCCTTGCCGCTTTAAGCCGTAGTGTTAAAGTACTACGTATTAAGATCAAAAGTAGGAGTAATTTGACATTCAAGCTACCTCATCAACTTTTTATTTCCGAATCCATTAACGGGATTGACTTTGGACTTTGACGGCGACTTTTTGGCCTCAAATATTTTCCTTCCTGATTCAATGTGTTTACCTCGTCTGAAGTCCTGGCTCTTAATTCGTTTATGGGCGATGAAGGTATAATGTGGGTTAATAAACTTCTATCAAGCTGTCCAGTACTTGTAATCTGGGACGGATCCAGGATGACGGATTTTTCATTTTAGACCCGGACTAATACACATGATTAACTAAAAATTTGGCTAAAATGGGAAAAATTAGGCTTGTGGACTGGGAGGGCAATCGGCGCTAAAGCCCCAGTTAGTCCTCTCATAGGTCCGTCCCTGCTTATAATAAGAGATATGTGGGTAAGAGATGCTGATGAGGGTGTCCATATAGATTGTCGTGAACTGAAGGAATTGGAGATAATCAATAGTGAAAAATACTAGAACCCACTACTATATGGGTTCAACATATACAAGCCCCACTAAATGGATCCTCCACTATTAACTCCACACTTTCCATTTTTGATATTTCTAGGCCCATAACTTTTTTTTGGGGGGGTCTGGTTTTGAATTTTCCCGGATTGCTGACGTCATCAGGATTTTTAATAAAAGTGAAAATACCATAATTACCCTCCAGTATTTAAAGCTGTTTTATACGGTAACCGAAACAGAAAATCAAATCAAATTAGTTTTTAGCTCTCTATTCTCTCTGCTCTCGTTGATTTTTTCTTCAGAAACAGAATTAGGTTTTTTCTTCACACAAAATTGTTGCATTGAAGAACAAGAGTTCGTTAGTCTGTTGCTGTGTTGAAGAGGAGACGAAGAACAAGGATTCATTGTTGCTTTTTCTCAATTTATTGATGTTATTCAGTGGATTTCAGATCTGACGAGTTTGAGACGATGCATTGAAGAACAACAAATAGGTTCGTATCACTGTTTGTATCGAATAGGTTTGATTCATTACTTTTTCTGATTGATTGTTTGATTTCTATCTTCTACTGATATTTGGATTTTTGTTTTGTTTCGATTTTATTGAGTCTGAGAAGAAGAAGAAGACAGTTTGGAATAGAGGAATCAACGTAGGTATGAATTGTGATTTCGATCTAGTTTTCAATTCAATTGATTTTGATTGTTACAAGGGAATTGCGATCTAGTTTTTTCACTTTTTTAATTTGGTTTTGATACTGAGTATGTTTTTGTTGATGCTTACACAGGTTTGGTTGATACCGAGAAGAGGAATAGTAAGAACATTGTTTCAGAAGTAAGAAAACAATCAATCTAGGTAAGAATTTTATTTTGTTTTTGATTTCAGATCTGTTTTCAATTTTTTTTTTTGAATTATTTGTTCTTCTTGCATGTCCGATCTGTTAATTTTTGTTGATACTGAGAGGAGTATGGAGAAACAATTTTGTTTCAGTAGAACAACTTCAATTTGATTTGTTAGACATGCTATTTTTTTGTTACAGTATGTGTAACTTTAGGTTACACATATATATCATGTTGTATTTTTAAGTATGTGTAAGGAAGGTGCAGATGTTTTTTAGTTGCAGCATGTGTAATTTTAGTTTACACATATATATCTTGTTTGTATTTTAAGCTTGTGTGAGGAAGAAGCAGATGTTTTTTAGTTGTGGCATGTGTAATTTTAGTTTACACATATATATCCTTTGTATTTTAAGCATGTGCAAGTTGAAGTTACATATATATGTCCTGTAACAGGTTTATGTGTAAATAGTTGTATCATCTGTATCTTTTACTCATATTTAGCTTGCCGCATAGAATATACTTCTCACGAGGGGGCAACTCCCCCGAGTGAATTGCGTTTGTTTTAAAATTTTGATATTGTTATTGTGTGTTTTATATTTTTCAGGTTGTCATGGATCCTGTTCGTTGCGCTGCTGTTAGTTGCATTGCTGTTGTTCGCTACTCTCCAGATTTTATTACCCTGCGTGTTAATACTGATATCAAACTTGAAGAGTTTAAGGAACAAGTTTGCAGGGAATGGAAGCAGTTTACTCCACTTGGTATTACTTTCTTCTTCCGAGAAAGTGGGAAAGATTTTCCGCTTGACTGTGATTTTTCGTTGCAAGCTCTTAGATCCATCACAAATAGTAAACAGAAGACCAGTGTTGATATTTTCTTGCAAAATGTTCCTCATGTGGCCTCTTCCTCCAGCTCTAGGGCAGATTCTTCTATTTCTAATGGGTCTAGTAGTACGTCTTCGTCCAAAAACAATCTTACTGTTGCAATGTACTTGGAAGATAAAAGCAAGCCTGCGAAACCTTTGTTATCGGATGGTTGGTCCAAGGTTCTTAGTGAAATTGGTCATGTGTTTGTTGAAGGAGTTACGCAATTCAGGGTTGCTTTCACCAAGTATCGTCTTCGCACTGGTTTCCAAATGATTGTACTCACAATGAGCGTTCTAGGTTCACGGCTAAGTGTGCAGATGAAAAATGCTGCTGGAAATTCCATGCAGCTTCTATCGATGAAAGGAACGAAATGTTTCAGGTAGGGTTTCCGTGTTCTGTCATCTAATGCTTAGTATATGTTATTTTTTGTTACAGTATGTGTAACTTTGGTTTACACATGATGTTTTTTGCACCATATTATGTTTTGGTTGAATTGTTTATATTTTGTATGAACCTCTTCAGGTCAGGTCTTATAACCCTGAGCACATTTGTGGTTCCGGTGGGCGCAACTTGAACCAAACTTACTCCACCAGCTTCTCGTCTAGTTTGATTGAGGAAGAAGTTCGCAAAAATCCTTACAACAAGCCCAAGCAAATTGCTGTTGATTTCCAGACCAACTATGAGATTAACATGGAGTACTATCAGGCATATAATGCTAGGGAAAAGGTTTATGAGACGATTTATGGCGACGATGTCAAGTCCTACTCGCACTTGGTATGGTATATTGATGCTATAAGGGAAACCAACCCTGGTAGTGTGATAAAGTTTGAACGTGAAAATAAACAGTTCCAACGAATTTTCACCGCATTTGTTGCATGCAATCAAGGGGTACCGGTTTTGTCGTCCAATGGTATACTTGGATACTACTTTCCTTACTGGTACATTCAAAGGTTGCTTGATGGCAGCTACCGGGATCAATGGTGGTAAAGTTATGTTTTTTTTTGAACAACTTCAGTTGACAAATAACTGAGTGTGTAACTCTCAGTTAGACATTACTTTACTCAGTGTGTAACTAAGAAAATAGCGTCTGTAACCTTAAGTTACATATTTGTTTTAACATGTGTAACTTGTATTTACACATTGTTTTCTGTTTGTGTGAAACTTATTATTCTTTCGATTCTGCACAATTTTTTTTGTAGGATTTCCCCCCTTGCTTTTTCACTAGTCGATTCTGAGACGATCAACAACTGGGAGTGGTTTTTAAGGAATTTGACTGAAGTTGTTGGTGATGGGAGGCCAATCACCTTCCTTTCGGATCGCCGTGAAGGAATCTTGCAGGGTGTTCCACTTGTTTATCCAGATGGGTTCCACATCTTCTGCTACTATCATTTGACGAAAAATATACCCATCACTGCAACAGATCCTAGGTACTCGCTTGTGATGGACCATTTCCGAGAGGCGACATACGCACTCTCACCTGAAAACCATGCGAAAGCCATACAGAAGATTAGATACTTGAAATGCGATTGGGTGGCTGATTACATCGAGACAATCCCACCTGAAGCATATGCGAATGCCCATTTCAAAGGTTGTCGGTATGGACGAACATCTAGTACTCTAGCAGAATCAGTCAATAGCTGGGTTCTGGTTCACAAGAAGATGCATGCATCTGCTCTTCTTGATCAGGTTAATTGAGTGTGTGTGTGTTTTGCTGTTTTGTTGTCTTTTTATTTCATGTGTTTGTCACTTTATGTATTCATGAGTTTTTTTCTTCTTTTCAGATTAGGAGGAAAATAATGTGTTTGATTGCTGAGCATCGTGAAATTGGTGCTAATATGATGACTCCATTAACCCCTGAGTATGAAGAAAAGCTTGCGGCTCTTCAAGATGAAGGTTTGGATTGGGAAGTATTGGTTGCTAGTCCTACCGTGTTTGAAGTTTTTAGCGAAAGGTCTCACATGGTGTACCTCGAACACCGGACTTGCACCTGTCAAAGGTTTGGTTTCTTATGCTTTTTCTTCTCTTTGTATGTTCATTTTTTTTTTAGAATGTGTATCTTCCAGTTAGATTAGATATATGCATGTATAAATAGTAGTTACACATCTATTTTGCAAGTGTAACTTAAAGATACACATCCTGCATATGCACATGTAACTAGCTAATTTTGAGTGTTTTATGATTTGTATGTGCAACTAGCTGATTTTTTGATTATTTTTGTTTTCTTCCAGGTGGCGCGTATATGGTTTTCCTTTTGCTCATGCTCTTGCATCCATACGCAAGATTAAACGTGAGGCTATTTATTTCATTTCACCGTATTTTACAAGCGACTATTTTAGGAAGACTTATATGCATGCCATCCAGTCGATTCCCAACTACTGCCCGTTGAATATCATCCAGACGCTACTGTCAACCTGCCTACCGTAAAGAAGCAACCAGGTAGACCAGGGAAAAGGATTATAAGTAAAGGTGAGAAGAAGCTGAAGAGGAAAGTTCGTTGCAGCAATTGCAAGGAAACAGGTCACAACAAGGCAGGTTGCAGGAATCCTCGGAAGTTCACACCCCACTAGCTTTAGCCTACCAAAGTTCATTTCTGCAAGTAATGATTTGATGTGTGGATTCTTATTTGTCTTGGATTATATGTTTTTTAGTTTTCTTCATTTCGGTTCTCACGGACCAAGCATTTTTATTTTTCTGCAACGTTGATTATGTGCAAGGATCTTTTATTCAGATTTTATATTTTGTCAGTTCACAGTTGAAATGCATTTTACTCTATTTTTGATTTATTTATGTACGTCTGATCAATGGTTAAAATGCTTGTGTAACTTTAGTTTACACTCAAATATGGATGTGTAACCAGAAGTTACACTGCTGTGAATGCATGTGTAACATTAGCTTACACATGATAAATGCTGGTGTAACTTTATTTTATTTTGATTTATTGGGTAAGTCCGATCAATGGCTTGTGTAACTTCAGTTTACACTCAAATATATGGATGTGTAACCAGAAGTTACACTGCTGTGAATGCATGTGTAATATTAGGTTACACATGATAAATGCATATGTAAACTCTGGTTACACCTTCTGCATCAAGTTAAGATGTGTAGTTACTTAACCTGTTGCATACTTTCTGAAACCTGTACACACAACAGTAGAAGTTCTAACAAGATAAAAGTTTTTAATTCAAAGAATTTCAATCCAAAAATATTTTCAAAACCAAGAACTGCTAAAATCTACTAACTGATGAAATTTAAAAGTTTCCAACAACATATTTTCCAAGTCTAACATCTGCTTGTGGCTAACAACATATTTACGAGTATAGAGTTTTTTCTAATCCTAATGACTGCTTTACACATCTCTGGATGGATCCGAAAGAATCTTGTATAAAATGCTTCCTCTCATGCGGTTCAGCTTGTCAGTCCACCATAGCATCATACTTGAGCTTAATTTTTTGTCAAGTGGTTTATTCTTCATCCTTATCTTCATGTAAGTGCATACACATGGAAGACAGTCAGGAAATGAACCTTGTGGTGGCGAAGGGAGATTCTTGGCATTTTCATTCATCCCAAGAGCATAAGGACACAAGAGTCTCAGTTCTTTAGTAATTGCAAATGCATATTTCTTGGCTTGAACAAGGTGTTCACCCTTGAGTTCCTTAACGTTTGACGAGTTCATGTAGGACCAAGCATTAGAGCTCCTCAAGTCATACTCCAGCAGTTTGAAGTGTGTGTTGTTGTTGCACATTGGGGAGAAAAGTCTGACTGCATCGTTCTTGTACTTGATATACTCCTTCGCAAGCTTTGGAATCCAAAATCTCTTGAATTCTCCGTAATCGTTCAAGTAAGAGGCCTGCAAAAACCATTTGGAATGTCAAACTCACATTTTTAATCAAAAGTTACGAATGAACAAGTGATTGTGTAAACAGAAGTTACACATAGGGCCTTGGGTTTTACACTGGAAAAATAAGGATGTGTAACTTCAGACTACACATTATAAATGGTTGTGTAACTTCAGATTACACATTATAAATGGTTTCCGACATTAAAAAATCTCGAGTATGTTATCATAATCTTACCACATACACTACACATTATAAATGCAATAAGATTTTAAATATATTGAAGTACTTACGTATGCTTTTGGCGACAGGAATAACGCTTTGTCATACTTGCTGTTAGAGTTCATCTTTGTCTTCAATCTGCTAATGTAGAAGTCGATGAATTATGACTCCAAGTAGGATTCTTTCTTGGCAAGTTGTAGCATTAGTTCTCCATATATATCAAACATCTGGTTACCATCTTCGTCGCATTCCATCCAAGCAATGTCTCTGCATTACAAAGAAGTAAACTATTATCAATCAAGATAACACAATCAAGTAGTAAAATACAACAATCAATAAAAGAATCAAGCCTACTTGGAGTCAAGCTACTTACATTTGCGGATGAGTATTGAAATATTCAAGCACTATCTTCTTTTTCTCGCCTCCCAGCCTTTCGATAACTTCTGAACCTTTCACATCCTTTCTCATTGTTCCATCATCTTCTTCAGCAACCTCACCCATTCTTTCTTCTTATACTTCTGGAACTGCGTCTATTCTTTCTTTTTCCACTTCTGGAACTGCGGTCATTTCTTCTTCACTAGATGTCTTCTTAACCCTCTTTAAATTTCTTTGATATTATTTCAGATCTTGTGTTGGAATTTTTCTATTCCTCAGCACACGTTCTTGCATGAATGTTGGTTGGTTTTCTCTTATTGTCTTCGCAGCTTCCTTCAGTAACTCTCCTACAGGTCTTGGAGTTTTATCTATTCCAAGGCTAAAAAAGTTATCCTGTGTTGTAGCTATGCAAACAAATATAAGCAGAATCTCAGTAAAATTAGCACATGTATGTAACTTAAAGTTACACATGCCAAAATAATAATGTACTGTATGTAACTTCAAGCTACACATGCCTTTTATAATGTGTCACTTGAAGTTACACTTCCATTACAAACAAAACATATTGTATGTAACTTCAAGCTACACATGCCTTTTACAATGTGTAACTTGAAGTTACACTTCCATTAAAAACAAAACATACTATATGTAATCTCAAGCTACACATGCCTTTTACAATGTGTAAATTGAAGTTACACTTCCATTACAAACAAAACATAGAACGGAAGAGATTCATACCAGTTGAGGTAGGTTCTGCATTCTCCGTCACTCCAGGTCCATGTTCAGTTTTTTTAATGTCGCTGACGATCTCATCTATCATTTCACTCACTTCAACATTCGGCATATCATCAGGGTTAGCTCCTAGTTGCGGTGTTGTAGCACTTATCACCATGGAGTCCTCAAACTGTGTTGAAGCAGAACTGTCCTCAAAATTTCCAGGAGTTGGCTGAGTTGGAGCAGTCATAACCAAACTGTCACCAACATTTGCAGGTGTTTTCTCATTGACTTTTGCAGTTACATCATCACCTGCGGCTTTTGCAGATACATCATCACCTGCCCCATCCACAACTCCACCATCTGCAGCTTTCTTCTGCGCCTCATCCGTAATAGGTGTCTCTTCAACATCTTTCTTCTGCTCCTCATCAACATTATTTGTAGGAGTGGGCTTTCCCTTTGAAACGAGCCTTTTCTTTGGTGGAGTCTTGCAAGTTGTCACACTCTTCAAACTTGAACTATATGTCCTCAGTGGTCTTTTGTGCCCCTCTGCAGCAGTTTGAGCTTGCAGAATTGTTGGCATATTTCCAGCTGCAAGGCTCATACATGGAACTGCAAAAGGATTGAAATGAGAATTAGGATGATGATGATGATGTTAAATTTTTTTAATAAAATTTCAAGAAGAATATATATCATGTGTAATCGACTGGCTTGGATAACTAACATGTGTAAATTTAAGTTACACATGAATATGGCATGGATACCTAAAATAACATGGAGTTACACATGCATCTAACTAGTGTAACCAGAAGTTACACATGCATATAACATGTGTAACTAGGGATTACACATCCATATGATTAGTTTACTCAACATTTATTAAGTCTAATCAAGTTAAAGAAGCATATTAAAAATGAACAACTACTTACATTCTTCATGGAAGGAAGTTTCCGCGTCATCTTTCTCTTTCTCTTGCTCAGTATATTTCTCGGTCTCTTCTTCTTCATGCTCAGTACTTCCATCTCCTTGTTGCTCAGTCTCAATTAACTGTAACTCTTCTTCTTCATGCTCAGTAGGTCCATGCTCAGTACCTCCATGTCCAGCATCTTCATGTTGCATAAACTCTTCCTGGGTCACTTTGTAAGGATCAATACCCATTGCTTGCATAATTTGGCAACTAAAATTGTGAATCATGAATTCTGCTGTTCCTGAAAGGTCCCCTTCTGATATCCCTTCTCTGGCAATTGCATACACTGCTTTAAACATTGCTTGCTTTGCTTGCAGTTGCTCTTTCAGATGGCCATTCTCAATGGTTTGCGCTTTCAGCCAACTTTGCAGGTCGTCCTTGCTGGGTACCACTGTTGATATACCTAGCTGCTTCTCAAGCTGTGAAAACTCAGCCACAAAGCTAGGAGTTGGCTGCAATTAACAGATGGAGAGGTTAAAAAGAGATAGCAAAAACAGTTGAACATTCTAAATATACAAATTTTCAGTTGTATGTGTAACTTAAAGTTACATAAGCACATTTTATATGTGTAACCTATAGTTACATAAGCACATTTTATAGTTACACATATAAAATGCATTCACTGGTGTTATCTTTGCATGTGTAACTATAAGTTACACAAGCACATTTAAATGTGTAACTTATAGCTACACATGACAATTTTGATTACATCAAAGTTTTATCTAAATTACATTACCATAAATTTACAAAACCTAAACCAACTGACATATAACTCTTACCGAAAACTGTGTCATGTCTGTTCTCCAAATGTAATCAGAAATCTGGTATATATCCCACCTCCCAATCCTCGGGATATTTTCTTCGTGGTTCTCAACTTTTGGGATTAATCCTGCTGGCGTGTGTTCAGCAAACAATAACTGCAACATATAAATTTTAATTAGTCGATTGAACAAAAATATCCATCACGTAACACTAAAACTGCTGGAATAAAAACTACACACAAGCTTTTTACCAGTAGGTATTGCACAGCCTTCACATTTGACAAACAACCAAGATTAGTATGAATTTCTTCAAACAAGTGCTCGTGTATTAAATCAGGCCACGACACCTTGAGCACCGTATCATATGTTTCAACGATACTAAGATATTTCGCGTTCACTCCATTGGCATTTTTGTCGCCAAAAAACAATACACAACAAAGATAAAGACCTATCAAACAAACTAGATCCTTCTCATCAACTTTCTTTCTTTTCCCACTTTTGCTCCTTTTTGTCATAAGTTGTTTTATCTTCTCTAAAATGTTTGTCTTAGTCACTTCGTCTGATGCTTTGTAGATTTGATATCAGTGAAGAATTTGTTGTATAAAACATTGTCAGTCAAATCACTAGGACAATATACTTTAACAGCTTCTGACCCTTTCTGCTTCCAATCCTCTGCATGCAAAATATACCAGCCAGCTTTGCCTGTAGACTCTATAATCTTATCATCACCAAACTTGAATGAACACGGTGTCTCACAATCCATGTCAAAGCAGTTCAAAAGCTTCAAGACGCCGTGTTTGTTGGTACTTATCTGTCTTGTTGTACTCGGTACAGCTGTATCATAGTCATCGTAATACATCATTACGAGTTCACCGTAAGCAGCTCCCTAAGATATCTCTGAGCCCTATCAGTCAGTCCTATAGGTTTTATCACCTTTACTAAATCCTTTACTGCATTCAACGACTGCCTTAGGTTTCCTGTACACATCACACACAAAAATAGCATGAGTCAGTATGTTGTGTACTTATCAAATACACTCATTTTTAACTGCAAAATGAAAATCATGTTATACACTATGTGTATTTGCCAAGTACACAAACTGAATCATTCTATTCTGTGTTGTGTAACCTTAACTTACACATGCATATGAAGGTTTACAGGCGTCATTTTTTGATGTGTAACTATTATTTACAAACACAATACAGTCGTAGGTTATATTTGCATGTGTAACTTTCTAGTTACATAGGCAATTGGCAAATCAGTGATGTTATTATGCATGTGTAACTTCTAGTTACACAGTCACTTGGCAAGTTAGTGGTTAGATTTTCAATGTGTAACTTATAGTTACACATGCATATGCATTACAAACATGAGATTCTAAATGTGTAACTTATAGTTACACACCACTTTGCAAGTCATTGGTGACATCTTGAATGTGTAACTTACAGTTACACACTCA
This sequence comes from Papaver somniferum, assembly GCF_003573695.1. NCBI lineage: Eukaryota > Viridiplantae > Streptophyta > Magnoliopsida > Ranunculales > Papaveraceae > Papaver > Papaver somniferum. The sequence goes on from NC_039362.1 coordinate 69,385,124, forward strand.
GTATACAAAGGCTCAATTGTATGTGTAACTACAAGTTACACACTCAGTATACAAACCACAACACAGTTGGTGGTGAGATTTTGAATGTGTAACTTATAGTTACACAGGCCCTTGTTTGCATAGTTATACATTCAAAAGCATTTACATTAGATCATCACAAACAAATTCGCATGTATAGCTTTTACTAGCATGATATCATAACAACACATATCATCAAATAATTTCAACTCTTAATACCTGTTATTGCAGTATCTGTTTCAGCAGTATTGCTTCTTCCTCGCGCCATTTTACTTCACAAAATGTAAATTGAATCTGAATCTGCAGTTTAAAAAGTAAGAAAACATCAATCTCCAGTAGTACTAAACTCATTAACATGAGATTGAGATGATACAATCTCCTGAATATGAATCTACAGTGCAAATTGTAAGAATACAAATCAATTTGATTTCAAATCATGAAACCTAAATTGCGAAACACTAATTTTCAAAAATAATCACAAAATCAAGAGATAAATGAAATCAAAACATCAATCAACTTACAGTTGATGTAGTAATTAAATCAGATTCAAAACCTCAGTTCAACTTACTGTTTCTAGGGTTTTGAAAACAGATTCAAAACCTCAGTTCGTCTTCTTCTTCTTTCTTCGTCTTCAAAAAACAACGAATACACTGAGATTTAACACATCAAATACAGTTCGAAAACACATCAAATTTAATGAGATTAAACAGATCGAAAAACAGATTTAATTACAGTTACAAAAACAGATCGAAAAACAGTTACAAAAACAGATCGAAAAACATGTTAAACACGAAGAAGAAGAAAATATTAAACACGAAGAAGAAGATTTGAGCGAAATCTACCTGTTTTAGTTTTTCATTTCTTCGATCTGCAAAAAAAATTCTCTGAAACAAATTTCTCTGCACTTCTTTGAAGGTTTTCGACCGGAAGTTTTCTTAGGTGTGATTCAGTTTCTCTCTCTTGAAATGAAATGAATGTGTCGGTTTGATAGAAAACCTAGGTTAGATACTTATATAGTGAAGGTTATTCTGGTCATTTCAACCGAATTAAAATTTATTTTTAATTCAGGGCCTAGTAATAAAACTCTTTTAACTAGGGGCCTCATATTATGGGTTATCCATGGGTTGGGCCTTAACCTAATTTTCCCTAATAAATACTGATACTAGTGCAAGTTTTATGGCCATGATTGTAAAGTTATCTACTCCGAGTCTCACTCAATGTAGTCAATTTCGTCCGTACCGGCCGATATATCGGCGATATTACCGGTATCGGACGCTGAGCGATACGGAAATCCTAATATCGCGATACGATTTTTTACCGATAATATCGTCCGATACGGGAAAAAAGGTACATCGATTTATCGGCGATATTCGGCGATATTTGGCTTTTACAGTAATTTATGAGGGCATTTTCGGAATTCTATGAGAAGGGAAGAAATTTAATCCCTAAATCCCATCGATACGCAAAGGGAAGAGATTTAATTCAGGTAAATTTGTTTGCAGGTTCTTGTTCTCCATCTTAATTGATTCTATCTTAACAAAAGGTTGGTTTTCATCATTAACAAATTAGTTTCTCCATCTTAATTGATAGTTCCATTCTTGTTAGATCTAATCAATTTATGTGTGTTCTTTCTGTATGAAACTATCAAACCAACTGTACAGGTTCCTTTGGTATGAGTTTGGACTGTAGGTTGCTTTATAGTCATGTGAGTCATTCCACTGACTTCCACTAATCTAAGCAACGATGTTTATATCTTTGTGGGTTAAATTGTAGCTTCTATCGTATTTGAATTTTCGGTATGAGTACTGTAGACAGTTTCTATGAGACTGAATATACAACAAACATAATCTGAAGACTTAATTGGTTCTACGTGCTTTGTTTGGTTATAGCCATTGAGTCCATCTGTTAAGTCTTAGATTTACCTCACACCTTGCCAACATTAGCATCAGTCACAGAATTTTGGGCCTCCATCTTTGGTGAATTGAGTTCACTCAAATTTTTTGCAGCAGATATTAAAACTGATCATGATATTGGTAAGTAAAGTTTCCTTCTCGTGTCTAATGATTTACTGCTGTAGGTTTTGACGACATTTCTCATGACACATTATTCAACTGAACTTCCCTCATTTGGGTCTTAAATAAAGTATCAAGTAGGAAAATAGAAATGCACTTAAGATTTCAGGGGTTGTCTGCTGTGTGCCACCCTAGAAACAGTGAGAAAATGCTGACATATAGTATAATTTAATTTGTTTTATTTCTGTTGTAGGTTGTGATTATGGATTCTTCTAATGCATCAAATTCAAATGCCACAAACACTACCTGTGATTCATTGCCCTCTTCTTCGGCTACTCAAACTAAAGATCCAGCATGGGAATGGGGTGAACGCCAAGACCTAGCAAATCAAAATATTATTACTTGTTTGTTATGTAAGAAATTAATTCGTGGTGGTGGAATTACTAGGCTTAAGGAGCATCTTTTACATATTAAAGGGAATGTTTCTTCATGTCCAAATGTGTCCATTGACATTATGAACAAAGTTAGTCTGGTGTATTCTGTAAAGAGGACCAAAAAATCTCATAGGGATAACATTGATTTGGCGTATCGGCGTGCAAACAACTCAAATGAAGGCTCTGATGCTGATACCGATGTTGAAGAAAAAGAAGTTGAAATTGATGGCAATATGGGCAGTCGTGGTGCTAGTGCTGGTGTGGGTGCTAGTCAACTAGTTTCTCAGAATCAGACAAAGAGAAAGAGGATAAGCCAAAGTAATAGTAGAGGTCCAATTGATTTATATATGAAGACAGACCACCAAAAAACTCAACAGGCCACTCTTGAAAGAGACTCAACTGTGAAAGAGAAGTTAATGAAGACTGCATGGAAATGCATTTCAGCTTGGATGACTGAGAATTCAGTATCATTTAACACTGTTCGTTGCCCAAGTTTCAAAGAAATGATATATGCAATAGGCAACTATGGGAAAGGTAAGCAGTTGTGATATGCTCAGTTGATTTTAGCTATAATACGTGCTTTAATCTGTTCTTCTTATCGTATATTCATTTGGTTTACTTTTGCTTTTTATGTTGTTTTTTTGTTAGCTATGCCCCCACCATCTTACCATCAGATTCGTACGAATCTTTTCAAGGACCGGTTAGTAGAAATGAAGAAATTTGTTGATACATTTAGGGAACATTGGAAGAGGTTTGGATGTTCTATCATGTTTGATGGCTGGACAGATGGGAAAAAGCGACATCTTATTAACTTTTTGGTGAATTGTCCGAAAGGGACAGTTTTTTTGAAGTCTGTGGATGCGTCAAACAGAACCAATGATGCTGATTTTATACGTGGGCTTGTAAAGGAGGTAATTAACGATGTTGGGGAAGAAAATATAGTTCAGTTCATTACCGATAATGGTTCAAATTTTAAAAGGCAGGGAAAGATTTAATGCTTGAATACCCAAATATGTTTTGGACTCCTTGTGGTGCTCATTGTGTTCAGTTGATGCTAGAAGAACTTGGTGACAAGCTTCCACGAATCAAGACAGCCGTCATTCTAGGTAAGAGACTCGTTACATATATTTATGCTCATTTTCAAGTATTAAGCTTAATGAGGGAGATGATCGGTGGTGAATTACATAGGTCTACAAAGACTAGATTTGCAACTCAGTACTACACACTAGAAAGTCTTGCAAAGTATAAAACCCATTTGCAAATAATGTTTTTGAATGATAAGTGGTTGAAAATGAGGTTTGCAAAAGAAACTATGGGAATTAATGTACTTAAATTTGTCACAAGCGGTACATTTTGGGAAGATGTTGATTATTCTTGTAGAGTGCTAAAGCCTTTGGTTAAGGTTGTAAGGTTAGTGGATATCGAGCGCAAACCTACAATGCCTTGTTTTTATGAAGCAATGAGGATAGCAAGGGAGAAACTCGAGGAGAATTTCAGTCAAGATGATAGTACTTGGGCTGTAATTAAGGCTATCTTTGATAAAAGATGGAAGAATAACTTCAATCATGCTCTACATTGTGCTGCATATTATTTAAATCCTTCCATATTCTACAAAGTCCCTGCTCATCTAATGGATAATGATCTTAAGTACATAGAAATCAAAAGGGGACTTCATACAGCAATGCAAAGGCTTATTCCCAATGAAGAAGATCTTGAGAAAGCTACAACTGAATTGAGAGACTACAGTGATGCTAACGGGATCTTGGGAACTCCGGTTTGCAAAAAAAGAAGATATAAAGATCAACCTCGTAAGTTTGTTTGTTATGTAAGTTGAAGGTTTGATTACATCTGTGTTACCTATGCATTTGTATAATTATTTTGTCCGTGTTTATGACAGATGATTGGTGGATTACATATGGAGGAATCGATACCCCAAACCTACAAAAATTTGCAATAAGGTTATTGAGTCTTACTTGTTCTGCTTCCCCGTGTGAGCGAAACTGGAGCACATTTCAGAATGTAAGTATTCTAATCTTGTTGAGTCTTACTTGCACTAATTATTTTTCATGTATTACCATTTTCCTGTAAGGGTATTTAGACCATATGTATGCCTGTAATTCAGTTTCCTGAGGTGCCGCGACACACCAAGTTGTAGTGAATGTGTAATGTGTTACCATTGTATACCACTATATGAGCAAGAGTAGGGCATTTTTCAACTGGCTCTTAAAGCCCAAAACAGAACTAGTTTTAGTGTTGCATTCTTCACCATAATTGCATCACTAGGTCTGGTTAATGCATACAAACGAATGTGATTCTTTTTTCCTCGAGTAGATGTCATAATTGAATTTTACAAAGATTTGAAGTATTTACAGTAAGAGAAGGATTGAAACCTGCACCAACATCTAATTTTAAACCCCATGGAGGAGATTTTTAAACCCCATATTCTTTCGATTCTTGTGTATCAATTGGTTTAATTGTCATGGACTCATGTAAAATGGGGATTAGTCAGTTGGTCATTTCTTTTTGAAGCACAGTTAGTCATGATTTGCTGCATGATATTTCTCTAGCCAATCATTTTTTCTCAACATCCATTGGTTCATTGTTCCATATGATGTCATGTGCTAATGATCCAAATCAGTCTATGACCCAAAATCAAAATGATCATGGTATTGTTCTCTGTGCTGCCATCGCTACCTTTGATGGACCGGTGGTGAGTCAATCTAAACCTGTCTTCTCCTTTTCCCTGCATTTAGGGTCGCTAAATACTAAGTTATGTTCCAACACACTTGATTTATATTTGGCTTTTCTATTTGGTTCAATTTATAATGATGAACATCAAGATTCAATCTGTTTGATGTGTTTCATTTCATTTACTTATTATCCTTTCGTCTTTCAGTTGCATTCAAAGAAGCGAAATCGCATAAAGCAACAAAAATTGAATGATAGCGTCTTTATTCAATACAACAAGAAATTGGAACGTCGATACAAAGAAATCAGTCAATATAATGATGATCCGAAAGCTCATGATCCCATTTTTCTGGATGAGCGTGATGACAATGATGAATGGTTGGCTTTAGAGAATTTGGATGACTTGGTTGTACAAGGAGATAATGTTATTTTGGATGATTTGCAAGATATTGTTGGTGAAAAAGGTAGTTGTTGGTAAAAGTGCTTGTATCTCCCGACGCAAATCTACTTATCCAACTGACTCTGAATATAGTGGATATGATACTGATGACTTGATGTTGGACTCTAATTATGGACTACTTGGTGGAGATGATGGAGCTACGGAAGATTATGATATCTATGATGAATCGAATGATTTTGATTAAAATTGTAATGTCCATGTTTAATTATGTTTCCAGATTGTGAACTTTAAAGTTGTGAATTCTCCCATTTTTCCAATTTGAACTTCATACGACGACTCTTATGTTTTGAATGAACTTGTTTGTTTTTCTAAAATTGATGCATTTTAATGTTGTATAATTTTGTGTGAAACAATATAAATTATAGATATAAATTTAGAACCGATATCTCCCCGATATTTGAAACCGAGATCTCCCCGATACAATGTTGTACCGGTCCTCAGCCGAGACAAACCGGTATCCGATATTGACTACATTGGTCTCACTTCTTCCATTTGTAAAGACTATATGTTGCAAGAGTATTCTGCAGAGAATCTTTCTTCTCTAGTCACAGCTAAAATTCATATGATGAAAGAAGGAGAAGGTTATAATCATTATGAAGGAGACGAGCATCTTCCTGGGCGTATGATAAATTTTTTAAGAGGACTTCGTAATGTGAAAGAACTAACGCTATCACCGGCTGATTTCCTTCAGGTACGGTTGTACGGGTGCTTCCTTTACTTCTTTTTTTATATATTTTTCTACATTTGGTTCTCTAACATTGAATCCCCCATTGATTCCTTTTTATTGTTTTCAGCAATCTACTCCACGTAAAGATATTTACCTGATCAAATAATTGAAAACAGAACGTTTTTAAATTTTAATACTATTACTTTCAATGTTTTAAGCATTTATCTAATAAGCTTGGAGACTTCTCTACCTGTACCGGATTTTATGAGAAACATCTTATAGGATGATGGTTACTTCTAGCTTTGACCTGTGTCACGTTTATTTATTTCAAAGTTTAGGCATCACAGGGTAGTCACATATGCATGGTGGATAGGGTTGCGACCCTTGAAAATGGCAAGATATTAGGTACACTATTCTTTTCGTGTTATTAGCTATCAAAAGGGCGGCGGCTAACTCGAATACTTTTTACAAGACAAAAAACGAGTGTTTTAGAGTAGAAGTTATCAAATTACGAATTTATCAGGTAGCACATTAAACTTCATATTTATGCAATTATTGATTTTTCTTCAACCTTGTTAAAGTAGCACTAGTTGCAACTCTATCTGAATGTTTTTTCTATTGTTTAACAAGGTTGTCTCAGAAGTTCCTAACCTAATGGAGTGCCAATCCTCTCATTTTCGTAATCTACTAAGTTTGACTACGGTATTGTATTTTACCAGACGCTGCTTGCGAACATTGACATGGTTGCTCAAGACCTCTCCCTATGTAGAAGCTCTTTATCTTACATCGGAGGAGGTAATAACATTCCAAATTTTTTTCTATCGAATATATGTGTATTTAAGACCCCTGTAGGCTTAATGCTGTCTAAAAATGCTTCACAAATCATCCAATTATGCATTTCACTATCATTTTCTGTAATTGGGAATGCATCCCAATGAAGAGGATGACGAGGAAGAGGAAAATGATGAAAAGGAAGACGATGAAGAGGAAGATGATGAAGTGGGTTCGTCGTTACTGCCATCAACTTTGTCTCACCTAAAGGTTATTCAAATCAGAAAATTTAAAGGGTGTGACGATGAGATTGAGTTTCTAGAACTCATACTGAAACATGCTGTAGTTTTGGAACAGATGGATTTATTTCTCTGCGACGGTGAAAAATTACCAAGGAAGATATTTAGGAAGTTAAAAGCAATAAGTGTTTCTTCAAGCTTAACAATGAAAGTCCATAATTGAACTTTTTAACTTATTAGTTAGTTGGGGGATACTTCTGTTCTTTGCTTTCTGAACTTGCAAACTGGTGTTTTTTGATAAAAAAGAACCATTTTTTATATACGTCTTTTTGACTTTTCATAATTGGAGGCCAGGGCAGTCTTGAAGTGGTGCGCATAATTGTCCCAGTTTTGAAGTAGGCATGTTCATAGTTTCAGGTTTATCAAACATCCCATTGTGTCCTTGTTAGATGTTGGTTTATCACCTTCTATTTGAGCCTATTTCATAAAACCCTGCAAAGCCGTATCTGTGGAAACTAATTGTTCAGAACTCATTACTACTGGCCATGCTTTTTTTTTTTTGCAACTCAACACTATCCTCTGTTAAAATTAGTGACTACCCTCCCTCTTGACTCATCCAATACCCAGCATCTGCACTTTCCTAAACTTCCTACATAATGAAGCAAGATGCAAGAATGTTCGCTCAGGCCAAGGGGTTTAAGATGACTTCTCCACAACATGGTTCCAAGTCCTGGAATTAGTTGTGAGATAATCAAAAGTTAGCGTAACGCAGATCGTACATATTTCCTGATCCACTCCAATTTCAAAACTGAAATGACCTTCAAATTATTGAACCTGTCGTACCTTTTTTTTTAAATATGTCGGTGAAGATGCCAAACAATTCAGTGCTGGGTGTTACCACAACTAACTCCAAGAATACGACATTTCTTAGTTAACGACCTTATTTGTACACACCATGTTATGTGCTAGCTAGCAGCAACAACACTATACTATGTACATTATACTATGTGTTAGAACAATAACTGAAATTAGAGAGTTTCTTACAACTAAGTGAAGTGCCGTTGCTGCTAGCGCGTGACACACCCTTTAAGTTGCAGCTTGATAGTTACCTAACCGGAGTTCCTTCACCGCATCTTACAGAAACATTCTACAAAGACATCAGAAAAATAGTATTACTAATTTGGGTGTGTGATTCCTTATTCAAACTTGTTGTACAGAGCTTACGACCCCGTCAAATGAATTCTAGTTCTAATTAAGAGGGTATGTACTAAATACAATGGTTCCCTGACAAAATATTACGAGAATTTGCATCATAAGTCAACCCTGGTGTGGAAGTGAATTTTTATTCTTTTTAATTTTCAAGCTATTAGTATTACGGTGGGGATCGAGCAACAAAAGGTTTTTACAAAAGGTTTTGACAAAAAATATTAATCATAGGATCTTATATATCCGACCACCAACATCTTTGATGACATGGCATGTAAATTCTGTTCGGTTCATGTTTGGTTGCGAACAAAGATTTTAGAGTATAATCTAGAAGGAATATAACTCATACTCTCTGAAGCCACCACCATTACTGTTACCTAATCTATGACCAGAGCCAGCGCCAACCATTAATTTCCGTCTCATAGCTTGTACCACCACGATCTGCCCTCTTCCAAATAAATCGCCAAAAGGACCTGTATTGTTGGTCATTCATCACCATGATATCAAAATCTTTAGGTTTTCATAAACTTTCTTGTAACCCTAGATTTATCTTTTTAATTTATAAACCTGTATTGCTCGAGAAAGAGATGTGAACCAGTGAACCAAGATCTATAAATCATCTGTTTTGCTCGGCACTGTTCAACAATGGATAATTCATATTTTTCTTGTTTAATCAATTATATACAAAGCTTGTTTCAAGCAAGATTGTATAGAAAAGTCTTAAAATGATGATCTGGAAATTTCTAGATTGAATTCAAGAGAGAAAATAGAAGTTCATTTTTGTACATAAAAGACCATCAGAACTTTATGAATCATTAGACATCAACAATTTACATCAAGCTAATTCTGATGATTACCGTAGTGCACAAACATATTTAAGTTTGATTGAAAATTTTCGTCTTGTTTCCTACATTCACGCTGGATTATCATTTCTTAAAGCCAAACGCACCCCAAAGAGAAATTATACGCCATTTCATCAAAGATCGTAGCCGTTAAATATACCAAATCCTGCGATCAGCATGCTTTGTCAAAAGGTGGTTTTGTTAAAGACGTTTGTTTACCGATCCCGTCCCTTAGTATTAACATGAATGAGGCATTAAATTCATTGTAGCTAGGGGATAAGTGAATCAAATTCAAAATCATACAATGGCAAAGAAAGTAAACCGTACATCAGCATAATTCCAATGGTATTATGTAAAGCAGTGAGATAGTTGTCAGACCATTCATAATAATAATAGAGCATTTTAATTGCACTGATCATTTGATGAAAAGTAAAACTAATTGGCTAACTGATTTGGAAGTGTCTTACATAGGGCATATTAAGATACGTCGAAATGCTACGTAATTATACCATATAGAGTACAAAGTTTACAACCACTATTCTTTTTACCGAGAGGCTGAAGTTCCACTTCGGTACATTTTTTATTATACAGTAAACTCAACCTAACAAAGGAAATTAGCTACTACGAAGTCAGCACGCATTCAGTTACAAATAAATTAGCTACAAGAAAGAGATGCTAGGCAGTAGGCAGTACAACTTACCAACATGTTCCGATATACCTTGTTTACTCTACTGTTTTGTATTCTATATAAGTAACATAGAATACGAAGAATGATGACGTTATTGTTATCTTTGATGAGATATTGTCATTTCTCTAATTGCCTTCTCCACAATTTTCTCTTCTCTGTCCACATCTCAAACATCCAATTCCCAGCAGTATAGCATCAATGCAAAGTTGATATTATCTACTCCCTCCGTCCCTAATTAGATGACCTTTACCATAAATAAGTGGAGTCATAGATTAGTATTATTATAAGAAATATGTAAAATTTGATAGTCATATTTATATTCATTAGATAGGTGTTTTAAAATGCTTTCCGATGATACAAAGTTTACGAAAATCCGTTGTATAGTTTGAGAGATAAATTATTTCTAAATTTACTAATAAACTTTAACTAGGTCATCTAATTAGGGACGGAGGTAGTATTTTATGGATAAAAAAACGAAAAGCCATGAATACTCAGTTCACTTATCGAGTATGAATCTATGTTTTAAGTGTATGGAAGCAAAATATCACAGAATCTATGATATCTTATGGTTAGTGACCCAATCATCACAAAACCAAAAAAATGTTCCCCTCCTATTGTTGTTTATACTGGTGGTGGCATATATACATAGTGCGTTATAGCTGTGGAACCATTTCAGCTGGTGCAACACAGTTCAATCATCCATATCAATTCTATGTGCAAATTTTGTGGTACTTATGTTCTATTACTAATTGTAAGTCAGTGTCAAGGATGAAATAACAAAACGGTCACTATAGAGGACTGAATCTGGTGTGAATCGAACACACAACCTTCTAACTTGATGTCAGACGCACTACCATTGTGCCACAGATTCATATTCATTAATGAACCGTTTTGAACCATGAAACTTGTACTAGAAGAAATTAGACATGTCAAAATCAAAAATTAAAAGGAAGAACAACATTGTTGCAGTGTTGAAGAGTATATCATGGTTTACAAGGAACAAAAGAAGAATAACATCGCGCAATATTTCCAGTTTGCGCTATTATAATCAAAAAAAGGTTCTGATTTTGACTCCCACCATAATTATGTGTGATATACAGTTAAAGCATATAATAGGCAAGGGATTTATTTCTAACCTGAGCAGCATGAAGTCCACAATATGCAAAAAACTGCTCAAGCATAACCATAATATATGAAACATAAACTAATCAGGGATTTGATTTGTAAATGGGCTATTTTGAGTTTTCTCCCCTCTAAAGATCGCTAATTAGCGTTTCCTCCCCAAATAGATTAAAATTAGTGTTTTCTCCCATCGTTAGTTTTTCCATCCATTGTTCGGTTAGCTGAGTCATCATTAATTAACACCTGGAAAACAGGTACATGTCTCGCGTAGACTACCTAAAATACCCTTTATTTTATTTTATTTTTATTAGATTAATCATCTCTAAATGTAGTTACCGTCGTTGTTATCTCCCCACATATGCAGGTCGAGCTATTCTCCCAAATTCAGAAGCTTCAACCAGCTGTTGCTCATGTCCTTTTGACTCTCTTTCACATCGATGGAAGCAGTGATGATGGTTTAACAATAACAAATTTGGGGGTTCTTACATTACATGGATCTGTTTTGGGGTTTTCATATGGTACGAAATTGAATTTTTGAAGAGAAATTCTACAAAAAAAAGACCAAGAAAAAATTGATCGACTCAGAGTTGGGTTGATTGTTTTACCGGATGAATTAGACGGTTGTAATATCAGTAACAATGGTGGATTTGATTTCTGGGGTTAATTGAAGTTTTGGTGTTGATTAATGGTGATGTTGGTGTTAGATTGATTGGTGTTGTTAGATTCAAGCAGCAGCAACATAAGGATATGGGGAATTTCTAATCGGTGAGGATTTGGTCGTATTTGACCTGAATTGTATGTCGGAAAATTAGATCTGAGTTATCTGCAGTTGAAACAAATGATGAATGGGTGGGTTTGGAGACGGTCTATGTGTTTGGTTAATTTGCATCCGTTGAGGGTTCTAGTTCAGTGGTGTGTGAGATTGGATTTTACCCAAATATGGTGTTCGATATCATTTGGCATGGTTTTGAATGTGGATGGATGATGATTTAATTGATCTGGGTAGGCAGTACCGGTGTTAATGGTGGTGGTGGCTAGAAGTTTATGTGATCCGAAATAGGAGGTTCTTGATCGAGAAGAACACCCAGGAACACGAGCAGAAGTTTGGGATAACTTTAATGTACTGAAAGTGAGTTGAATTGAAAGTCAAGGAGAAGATAACAGGTGCCGTTGATTTGTTCTTTGGTATTGGTAGAGGGTATTTTAGGAAGATCATGGAAAAAATATACAGTCTACACCACGCGTGCACAGATGCTGACTAAGCTAACCGAACAATGGGTGGAAAAACTAACGATATGAGGAAAAACTAATTTTAATCTATTTGGAAAGGAAACGGTAATTAGTGATTTTTAAAGTGGAGGAAACTCAAAATAGTCCTTTGTAAATTAATTACATATGAAACCCAAAATAAATTGCTCACAAACAAGTGATATGTCAGCCTTAAGTCTTCACTACAGAATGAGATTGAGATTCGTGCCGTTTTTACTGTGATCTGATCTGTATTCATTATTCTTGTTTCGTTTGAAACACAAACCCATTTCATCCTATTTGTTGTTTGGTTAATGTCTATAGTTAGAGGGACTCTAAAGACATATAAATACATTGCCTCAAAGAAAATAGTGCAAAGTATATACGAAACACATGGAATGCTCTCTAAACGGTTACTTCTGTTTCGATGTGGTGATGAGGAGTGTTTTTTTACATGTTAGGGAAGAGGCAAGAAGTATGGTTTTCTAAATAAGATCCTAAAACATTACCTGAACTGAAGATTGCTACAGCTCAAGGAAAGATAATGCACATGCTGTCAAATCAGTAATGGAGAATAGCAAGTTCTTTCCAGTAGACATTCTCAAGAAATGAAACCTGGTTACTCACAATTGGAATCAAAAGAGTAAATTAACACACATATGAAAATTTTGATACAAAGAGAAGACCTTGCTGACAGTTTCTTTCGATTTTGTGTATACATACACATATATTTTTAAAATGCTTCCTAGTACATGTAAAATTGGCATTTCCAATACGTTCAAAATGTGAAGAAAGAGTTTTACAGATTCCTAATTAACATTTCAGAGTAACATAGTGATCTGAATTACTGAAAATGAGTGCATGCATTACTTCAGTTCTGTCTCGATCAACAAAGTGACACAGTGAAAGATGCAAGAAATGGAGTGATCACAATATGCTTTAATCATTTGATTTAATCAAAACGACACTTTATATTAAAAAAAATAATATTGTGGGTCTACTCACATTTGAGGAGAACCCCGCAAGCTGCAATGAAAACACAAAAAGGGAAAAAGATAATACAACATCATAGAAAACACAGAAATTACAGAATCAATCTTCTTTCATAATATGAAAAAACTTAAGAGCATCAGTTAGACTTCGCCCATCATAACTAAATCTCTATTATAAAAAGACCAAGGGAGCTTACAAAACCAAAAAATAGTGAAATAAGTAAGAAATAAGACCCCCAAAATCAAAATAAATAGAGAAAATAACAAATCTTATGTCAAAAATAAATAAAAATAAAATCACCTAATAATAAGAACATCAACTAAATCAAAATAAATTATAAATAAGATCACCAAATAATAAGAATATGCCGGATCAACAAAGAGAAACTAAGAAATCAAAATAGAACAAAAAAAATCCCAAACCAAATAAACAGGGAAAAGGAACAAACTCTAAGTCACGTTTGGTTCGAACTGATAAAACCTCATTTGCGATCCACATCTTTATGCTTAAACCGATAGCTCATCTATATCTTGCAGATCTATATATTATCATCTGCGATAAGAAAAAGGAAAAGAAATCAACAGGGAGAACAGAGAAAAAAGAAAGAAAAACAGGGAGAAGAAATAGGCGGTAAAGAAAGCGGGAAGAATTGCAATTAGGGTCTGGGGAGAAACACTATCAATGTGCAACAAAAACGGAGAAAAAAAATGTTCAAACCCAGGGTTTCCGTTAGTCTAACTTTTCCCAAGTGGGCCCAAAAACTCCAGAATTTGAGTTTTATTCGGCTTTTAATCACAGCTCAAAATAAAAAAGGAAAAATAATATCGTTTGATCCTTTTATGCCCGGACCCACAACAGTTTGGTCCTTTTAGAATTCACCTTTTCCATTTGGTCCATAATTAAAAAAAACAAATAAACAATAATACCCTTACCTAAATGTTACCGCCTTCAACCCACGATCTCCTAAAAACGCGTCAACTGTCTCTCTCCTTCTTTATTTCATTTTCAGTTTCATTTTCAGACAACCACAACTTCTTCGTCTTCTTCTCTCCAAAACCCAGAGAACGAACATCATCAAACCAAGAATCCACAAAATCAGTCGAAATCATTTCAAACTTCGCAAATCGAAATCAAAAACAGTCTTCAAAATCAGAAAACCAAACCCAGAAAATCGAAAAACCCTAGAAAAATTGAAGAAACCAAAACCCTAAATGGGTAAATCGAAGAAGAAAGTAGTAGTAGATTCATCTTCAGACGAAGAAGTTGAAGAAAGAGACAGTCAGTTAGTTGTTTTTGAAGGAGATAATCAAGAAGAAAAAGAACCAGTGACAAAGAAATCAACAGTAAAGAAACCACCAAAAGGTACAAAAAACCTAATTCGAAGTTGATTTTTGATCTGTTTGTTGTTGATTCAGTTTGTATTCCAATTTTTCTGCTGTATGCATGAAGTGTATAAGTAGGGTATATCTTTTCGGAGTTCATTTTGTAGAATGAATTTAGTAGATCTATATGATGAAGTACTAGAATGAATTTATAGTTCATTCTCTTGAATAAAGGTGTATATCTGTTTGATGTTTGATGTTTGAGTTCATTCTTCTGAATTAAGTTGTATACCATGTTTTATGAGTTTGTTGGACTTCATTTCTAGAATGAAGTCTTATTTGATGAATAATACCATGTTTTATGAGTTTGCTGGACTTCATTTCTAGAATGAAGTCTAGAAAAATCCAATGTCCTCTGAAAAATAACATTATCATTTCTATAATGAAGTCTAGAAAAATACCATGTTTTATGAGTTTGCTGGACTTCATTTCTAGAATATACTTGGCTTCAAAGCAACCTGAAATATACTTGGCTTCAAAGCAAGTACTAAGAAGACACTCTTTGATGTAAATATGGAATGCCTTGAAATATACTTGGCTTCAAAGTAACCTGAAGTTGATGCATTGCTAGCTCGAGGAGGGAATGTGGCGAAATTCATGGCAGACCAAGCATCAGAGTACATGCGTACTAAACTTTTCACTTATGAGCATAAGAGTGCATTGTTGAATGAACCAGAGGAAGCTTGTGTTGGAAATGAAGATGTTGGAATGCACAGTGCTGCTAAAGATATGCAATCAGTACCAGATGCTGGTGTGGATGAAGACTTGGAAGATGGTGTTGGAAATGTGAATGATAATGTTGAAATTCTGAACCCATATGCTACTGTGGATGATGGAATGCAAGCAGTACCAGATGCTGTAAATGAAGCTGTTGGAGGTTCTGATCATCTCTTTCCCGTCTTATCTGTTGGAGATCCTTCTGTAGAAGTTGATGCAAGTGATATTCAGCAACAACCCCTTGATGAGATGACTGAAGTAGAGCTTCCTTCAATTCCAATAAACAACACCACAACTCCTTTGAGTATTGATCAATGTATGAACTTGGGTAAGAATTCTAAGTTTTTTCTTCCTTCTGCAAATATTTTAGTTTTACAGGTTGGAGTTCATTGTGTGAAATGAACTTTGACTTTTCAATCAGAGGTTGGAGTTTCATTCTCATGGATGAACTCTGGCTACAAATACAGAAGTTGGAGTTCACTCTGTAAATGAACTGTGACTTTTCAAGCATAGGTTAGAGTTCATTCTCATGGATGACTCTGGCTACAAATATAGAAGTTGGAGTTCATTATTCTAATGAATAATTGTACTGAATAAAGTCATGTTTGCTTGACTTCATTTCTAGAATGAAGTCTAGAAAAATTGTACTGAGTTTGATGAATAATACCATGATGGTGTATACCATGTTTTTTGAGTTCCTTCTTTAGAGTGAAGGTGTATACCAAGTTACCTCTTTTGATTTTTGCTGGACTTCATTTCTAGAATGAAGTCTAGAAAAATTGTAAAGAGCTCATTCCTACAGTGAACCATGTGTCTCCTTTGATGTTTGCTGGACTTCATTTTGTAGAATGAAGTTAGTAGATCTATATGATGAAGTTGTAGAATGAAGTTGGATATATTTATGAGTTCATTCTTTAGAATGAAGGTGTATATCTGTTTTATTTATGCTTCTTGAATTATTTTTAACAGCAAGTAACAAAGATGATATATTCATGAGAGAAGAGCATGAGAGTTTGCAGCTTATTGATGATAAGAATGAAAATAATGAAGATTTGAATGATGAAGAAGATGAGGTCGTCATCAAAGCTACCGTAAAAGCGATCAACGACTGTAGTCCTCCTAGTTTCTCGATTGGGATGACACAGTATCAGTCCACCCCTGTGTCACCAGAAGCAACTGGAGTGGTTACTAGGTGAAAGAAAGCAAAGACAACTGCTGCAGATGTTGAGACAGCTTCGCAAATAGTTGCAGAACTGAATGAAACAAGCTTTGGTTCATCGATGGAGCAAACTCAGAAGACACCTGTGAAAAAATACCGGAAGAAAGTAGTAGAATGGCTACTAGATCAAACAAACCAGTGAAAGGAATAGGGAAACAATTCATATCAGGATCAAATTACAGTTTAAAGAAAACAACAATCATACTGACATTGAACAAAGAAGGGAACGTAGTGTCAAAGAAATCACCTGATGCTGATAGAGATAAAGAAGAGAAGAAGAAAGTATAGAACCCAGTTGGTAAGAGGAAAAGAGGATCCGAGCCTGCAAATGTTCAGCAAGAAGATCGGATTCAAGAAGCAGCAACACAGGCTCCTCGAAGAGCAAGACAAGAAATCAAGCCAAATCTACCAGAATTGAGAGAATCTCCTTTGTACCACAGATTTGATAATGATGTGATGGCGGTATTTGGTGATTTCTTCCGCAAATCTATGACTATGTATGTTTCTCTTACTAACTCTTTATATGTTTCTCTTCAACAATTCTTTTTTGGTATAAAATATTGACAGTTCATTTTTCTTTGTATTTTTGCAGTCAAGCAGCTTGTAAAGCAGAGAATCACAAGCAAATTCCAATTTCAGTTCAAGGGAGTGAAATCGTTTCAATGTTGTTCAATAAATACTTGGACACCACCTTGTTGGACTACTATATATACAGAAAGTATAAAGCTGCAAACAACGATAGAATGCTCAATGATAGCGAGGACAGTGAGACTCCAAGAAAGTATATCAACTTCGAGATTATGAATTCAACAGCATTCGTAAGTGTGTTTCTTCCTATTCATTGATAAAAGTGAACTGTTTTCTTGCAGTTTGTCTGATGTAGAGAAAAATGCATGCCTATGAAGGTTATTAGATTTTTATGAGTTTTCTGGACTTCATTTCTAGAATGAAGTCTAGAAAAATACAATGTCCTCTGAAAAATACCATGTTTTATGAGTTTGCTGGACTTCATTTCTAGAATGAAGGTTATTTGCTTGCAAACTGTTTGTTTGCAGTTTGCTGGACTTCATTTCTAGACTTCATTATAAGGTTATACAATGTCCTCTTATAAACTGTTTGCTTGCAGTTTGTCTGATTTAGAGAAAAATGCATGCCTATGAAGGTTATTTGATTTTTATCTATTTGAACTGTATAATCCAACATGCATAGAATGAACTGCTTATCTAATTCATTTCTATTTTTGTTTTTCAGACATTTTTTGCACAACACAATGAACTGAAGAGAACAGAATAAATTTATCAGTTTATAAGAGGCATGCCTGAAAAACCCAAAAGCTGCTCATTCCTTTGAATACTGACCCACACAGTGCTAATGCAAAATAAAGAAGGCCTCTAGGTGAACACTGGCATCTTCTGGTTTTTAACATCGACAACTATACATGGGAGCATTACAACTCCATCAAAAAGGGAGATCTTTGTAAGCAATGCAAAGCTGACGCAAACAGAATGACTATGTACTGCATGAAACACATCAACTTGTGGCTACAAGTTCATGGTGCGGTGAGATGCAACAACGTCCACTTTGAAAATCTGCCAGGAGTGCCAGATCAAGGAGCATTTCCAGATTGCATGTTGTACACCTGCTATTGGATCAAGAGAAGTGTCAAGCCAACCACAAACAAGTGCAGAGTGTGATGAAGAAAGCTGACATGATAGAGAAGATGCAAGCAAGAGAGTTGGGATGGCATACAAACTTCTTACTGCATCAGGAGATGAAGAGAGTTGGAGTGAATTTGGCAACTCGGAATACCTTAGCAATATGTTAATTGGAACAGATTAAACAGACAACTTTTTTAACTATACTAGTATATTGCACAGTAGATTAATTCTTACTGCAACAGAAAACTCTTATGTCTAATATCACCTGAATTAGCTTCTAATGTAATTGATACTCTAGTATGTTTTATATTTTCATCTATCATATTCTGGATAGTAGATAACATCAATGTTCTATCTTATGCGTTGTCTTACTGTCTAATGGATACTTGTTCATTCCAGTAATGAACTTCGTTCCATAAATGAAGTGGGTTCATTGCAGTACTTCAGTGCTGTCTTGCTGTCTTATGTATACCAGTTCATTTACCAAAATGAACTCTATGGAATACAAGTTCTTTCCAGTAATTAACCTGCTTCAAAAAAATCATCACATATCCCATTGAATAACATTATCATTTCAGTAACGTTCTAGGAAAAGTTGTGTTCATCCCTGAAAATGAAGTTCATTTCAGTAAATGAACTGATAGAGCGGCGGTTCATTCCAGATAATGACATATTATGCCTTGTCTTGCTGTCTAATGGATACCAGTACTCCAGTAAAAATATCAGTACATATCCCATTGAATAAACATTATCATTTCAATAAAAGTTCTAGGAAAAAAGATATGTTCATTCCTGAAAATGAAGTTCATTTCAGTAAATGAACTGATACATATCCCATAGAGTTGATTTGGTAGGAAAAATACCATAACCTGCTACAAAATATCAGTACATACATATCCAATAGAAATAACATCTAAAAAAAGCATTTCTAAGAAAACAAAAGGGAGTTCATTACAGAAAATGAAGTTCATTCCAGACAATGAAGTGCGTGTCAAAAAGTTAAAAAAAAAAAACAGTGCATAATCAAACAGGTAAGAGAAGTTCATAAAACATTAAAAAAAACATAAAGTTGAAAAAAGGTTCATGCATACTACTCCATCATTAATACATGACAGGTAGCTTTGTTGTGGTCCCAATATTTTTGCAGTTTGAGCACTTCATAGGCCTCCTCTCCTTCTCATAAGCACTACGAATGCGCTTCTTTGGTGGTCTTCCTGAAGGTGGCCTTGGAATACCAGGTAGGACTCTCTCTTCAGGCTCATACGCTTCTGGCCTGTCATATTTTGGAATGGGTCGAATTGCAGGAGTATACGTGTGGCGAAAATGATTCGAACCAAAGTAAGGCTGGATAAACCTCAACATCTCAATACCACTCATAGTAATAGCAGCAGTGGCGTGAGCACAGGGGAAACCAAACACTTTCCATCTCTGGCAAGTGCACGTCATCTGCATCAGATCAACAACATGAGAGCTAGGAGAGTGAACCTCATATATACCATTACCTGACTCCGTAACATCCCATGGACGCCCTATATCGACATGTGACTTGAGTAAAGCCTTATAGATGGAGTCAAACTATCACTATAATTTCTACCGAGCTCACGCCTTTCTGCACTCATCCTCATAATCTTTATCCTCATCTCATCAACAAGAGCAGCTGGAGGCAGATCCCTTTCACGATGAATCCATTTATTGAAAGACTCTGCAATACTTGATGAGTGTGTCCCATACCTACATCCTAAGAAGAAAGCATTTTCCCAGTGCTTAGGATCGATACTTCTGATGTACTTGGCAACCCAAACACATCCTATGATGCACATCTCATTCAAAGTTGCCTCATATTTGGAAACACTGTAGCAGTATGCAGCTTTATGGAACAAATCCTGAACTTGTTTATACTTCTCATGTGATTTCTTGATGGGGAAGTTATTCTTCAAATGATAGAAACAGTAACTATGAAAAGAGTTGGGAAAATACTTGGGAATACTTTGCTTCAACCCTTCATGACGATCAGTGATAAAGGTGATTGGACGAGAGTCGACACAATGCTTCAAGTTTTCCATAATCCACTCCCACCCTTCAATGTCTTCTCCAGGAACTAAAGCATACGCAAAAGGAAAAAAACCTACAGAAATGAAAGAAAACAGTAGAACTAAAAAGTGTCAGTTCATTAAGAAAATCAAATGCATACAAAAACTTAACAAAAAAATGAAGGGTTCATTCTTAAAATGAAAGACCTTCTTAACAAAATAACAAACTAACAGATAATCAAAGCAACATGGATACTTCATTTTATACAATGAATTATGGAATCTATATGTATAACTTTTCTAGACTTCATTCCAAAAATAAAGTCCATCATATAACATGAACTGTAGAATCAATATCTGTAAGTTTTCTAGGCTTCATTCCAAAAATGAAGTCCATTCTGTAACATGAACTGTAGAATCAATATCTATAACTTTCCTAAACTTCATTCCAAAAATGAAGTCCATTCTGTATAATCAAAATAACAAACTAACAGATAATCAAAGCAACATGGATACTTCAATTTATACAACGAATTATGAAATCTATATGTATAACTTTTCTAAATGAAGGGTTCATTCTTAAAATGAAAGACCTTCTTAACAAAATAACAAACTAACAGATAACCAAAGCAACAGGGATACTTTATTTTATACAATGAATTATGGAATCTATATGTATAACTTTTCTAGACTTCATTCCAAAAATGAAGTCCATTCTATAACATGAACTGTAGAATTAATATATGTAACTTTTCTAGGCTTCATTCCAAAAATGAAGTTCATTTTGTATAATGGACTGTCTGTGGAGAACTAATCAAAGTAGAAACTAATTAAAAAAAAACAGTTAGTTATCCAGAAAATTACCTTGGTTCCCATTCACACCAGTGGCAGCCATCAATATTCCCTTGAATCTCTCAGTGAGAAATGTTGCATCACAGTAACGCATAGGACGAATGAACCGGTATCATTCCATACAGGCAGCAAAACATATGAAAAGCCTCTGAAAACATTGAGTCTCTTTATCATATTCAAACTTAATATATCTTCCAGGATTGGTAGCCTTTATTGCGTCAACATACCAAACCAGATCTGTAAAACTTTTTACATCATCGCTATTTATCTCTGCCTTAGATGCTTCCTTCCCTTTATAAGCATGGTGGTATTTTATGTTAATACCGTAACAACTCTTCACATGAGCAACCATATCATTAGGCTTTATCGACGGATTAGATTGTATTTGATCCTTGAATAGATGTTTTATCAATTTCTTCTTCACAGGTGGATCCTTCAGCTTATAAGTACCACCACATTTGTGCTCCTCATTGAATTCCTTGATAGCAAAGATACTTTTATTGGTATCAATTGGAATACAGTGCAGATACGAAGGAAAATCTGCATCCCTACCACACTTGGCTGTATACCTAAGTCTATCATTCTTAGCCTTTGCAAATGTATAACCAGACTTGCTGCAATATTTGCTGATAGCTAAGCGAACCTCATCAACACCACCATGAAAAACTTGGCCAACACCTTTAAAAATATCCTCCCAACCTGCAGATAAAAGAGGTTTTACTACCTCGTGACCTTCCGTCAAGTATTTAATCTTTGAAGTCTCAGTGAACCCACTACATGATTCATCATCAATGAGCGACTGCGTGGAAGTACCAGATGAAAAGCTGGAAGCACCAACATTAGAAGCCTCAACAAACAAATTAAAACTTGCCAATTCTTTTGAACAAGTAACAACAATCAGTCCTTGAAGAGAATAATCACAGTTGATGACAGCTTTATCATAACTTTCCCCATCCCTAAATCTTATGCTCTGAGGAGTCAAGTTTCTCCAATAATCACAAACATGTATTTTGACGTCACGCATCATCGTATCTAAAGAAACTTCCAATGGAATACTATTCCCTTTGTAGTACACAACTGCATAACAACTCATACTGAACCTGAAAAATGAACACACACAACCAAAAATAGTTAATTATTAGAATGAAGCTGAAACAAAATAGCCTTCATACAATAACATTCTAACAGATAAACAAGCATCAAGACTACTTATTCATTAAAGAATTCATTCTAACAAATGAAGCCGTAACATAATAGCACTAATAGCTTCTTCCTTAACGAAATAAAGAGTTCATTCTAACAAATGAATCCTTAACAGAATGACTTCATTCGTTAATATCCTAACAGATAAACAAAGAAACAAACAATACTTCTTCCTTGACAAAAATAAAGAGTTCATTCTTGGAATGAAGCCGTAACATAATAGCATTAATAGCTTCTTCCTTAACAAAAATAAAGAGTTCATTCTAACAAATGAAGCCTTAACACAATGACTTCATTCATTAACATCATAATAACACTAATAGCTTCTTCCTTAACAAAATAAAGAGTTCATTCTAACAAATGAAGCCTTAACAGAATGACTTCATTCGTTAACATCCTAACTGATAAACAAAGCAGCAAACAATACTTCTTCCTTGACAAAAAGAAAGAGTTCATTCTTGGAATGAAGCCGTAACATACTAGCACTAGTATCTTCTTCCTTAACAAAAATAATGAGGTCATTCTAATAAATGAAGCCTTAACACAATGACTCCATTCATTAACATCATAATAGCACTAATAGTTTCTTCCTTAACAAAAATAAAGAGTTCATTCTAACAAATGAAGCCTTAACACAATGACTTCAATCATTAACATCATAATAGCACTAATAGCTTCTTCCTTAAACAAAATAAAGAGTTAATTACAACAAATGAAGCGTTAACACAATGACTTCACTCATTAACATCCTAACAGTACTTCTTCCTTGACAAAGAAAGAGTTCATTCTTGGAATGAAGCAGTAACAACAGAATGACTTCATTCGTTAACATCCTAACACATAAACAAACACCAACACTACTTCTTCCTTGACAAAGAAAGAGTTCATTCTAACAAATGAAGCCTTACCAGAACGAATTCATTCATTGATCTTAAAATTCAAAAAACATACTAATCAAAGAAAAACTTGGTTGATCTATAGAATTACTTCAAATCAAGGAAAGGATTAGCGAGAAAACTCACCAGCAACAAGAAGAATTCAGATCAAAACCAAAAAAACACCAATCTCCGAATCTGTGATTCCAAAAAATCAACTCCAACCGAATAAATCTTCAAGGAAAGCCTCGAAACTTCAAAACAACCGAATCAATCTTCAAACAAAAGCCTCGGAATCTTCAAAACAACTGAATCAATCTTCAAAGAAAAGCCTCTAATCTTCAAAAGATCTGTAATTCCAAATCAAACTCCGTAATCAAATTAACTCTGAAATCAAATCAATCTTCATAACCAAGTTAATCTGTTGTAAAATCGAATCGATCTTGGTATCAAGAACGAAAATGAGGAAGAATTTTTGCAGCGAAATCGATCTTGGTATCAATCTTCGTAAACCCTAGAAAAAAAAATATGCAGCGAGAGAAGAAAATCGACAGGAGAGAGAAAATAAAGTTGTTTCTTGTTTATATATGTCGGTAAAAGGACCAAATAATAAAAGGACCAAACAGACAATTGACTAGGTCAAATGGACCAGACTCATCCTAATATATTATTTCTAGGACCTACTAGTATTTCCTACAAAAAAAAAAACCCAAGTATTTCTAGCCTGGCGAGATTGGGGTATACCCATATTAATTGGGGTATACCTAATGAGACAAAAGCTAGGTCATTTTGAAGTAAAAGAAGCCACCCCTTAACCTTGTATTTTCTAAATGGATAATAGACCCTTGTTTAATTAACACTAAAAATTCTGATTAGGTTAATTAATTGAGTTTAGATTAAAAAATTTCAAATTATGAATTCAGTAGATTAAAGCTTTAATCCGTCTTATGAGTTCGATTTAGATCAAAAAATTTAGATTTGAAAATATGAACGGTCAGCAAGGTCCAGGTTTGAATAAGGTGTCGTCTATGTTACGCCGGCATGGTCGATATTTGAATAAGATACCGACCAAGCGTAGCCGGCATTGTCCTTGGATGAGGAACACGCCGACCCTTTATTGGTCGGGAGGGTCTTTGAATGTAGATTATGCCGACTTTCTTGGGGCAGCAATCTTACGGTCGGCATGTAAATATTTCCTACAATGCCGGCTATCATATAGTCGGCATGCACATAATTTATAACACTGTCGGCTGACCTGTAGCCGGCATGTTAAGGATTTATAACCTTGCCGACCCGTACTATACCATACAGAAAATAAAATATGGGAAGATGTAATTCACTTTATTCATGCAATTTTGGTTACTACATTGATTGAAACATAAAAACGAATGCACTTAGCATGTGCATCAAGCCTTTGAACCCCTGGGTGACCCTAGTGGACGAGTTATAGTCTCGTGAGGGTTTACATAGAGGTCTACCCACAAAACCTATACTAAAACTTCTAAAGCCATCAATCTTCCTCCTCCGAAGACGATACAATATCCAAGTAGTCTGGGTTATCCTCCGGGATTCTTTCTGCCAAGAAGTGATAGCTTGCATCGAAAGCGAATGCTTCCCCCTTTTCCTGCAAGTAGCGCGCTTTCACGACTTTGTGCTACAAAAACAAACTTACATTTGTTAGTGGTGTTTCATTGGAAGATAAAACAACATGGGTTACGTAAAACAAACCACAAAAATACTCACAAATTTTGCAATGGACAAGGTGAAGGGGCGAGTGTTAAAAATCCGAGGTTGGAGAGCTAAAAAAGCAAGTATCGCGTTTTCGATTACTAGGTGCCTCTCATGGACTTGTTGAACACTTCTTGCATTAAGATTCCCAAACTCTTGGATAAATTTGTTGTGTACCCTAGCCCAAAAGGTTGTGGAATCCACCCTTTCGGAGGATTGACGTCTAAGTCGTTTTTCCGTATACCAAGCTTTGGTGATTGCCAAATCTTCATTAGAATCAAATGAAGCCATTGTTATATGTAGAGATCTATTGGGTGAGTTAGATGGAGTGTACGATGATATGAGCTTTGGAGAGTATATTGTAGATGGGGAAAAACGATTTGCTGGTTTTTAAGGAATTGAGGAGACGGCCGTACGGAGGAGACTCCTCGAATCGAGCAAAATATTAAACCTCAATTGATGAGTTGATGATCCCGTGTTGTCGATGAGACGTGAGATTGATGATACTGTTGACGATGATGATTCAATCATGATTCAGAGACTTATTTATATTGCTGGAATTTTAGACACCATGACCCCATGAAGTGTGAAAGTTGATGCAATCAAGGAGTGGGGAAGTGGAGATCGTGTTTGAAACCAGTTGCTCAACGTGTGGAGACTTGTTCGATTTTCCACCCACTACCTCGTGAATTCCTTCAACTGATTGCACGACTTGCTCACATTCCATCGTGTGTTTGAACACACATGCCGTAGACCGCCATACCAAAACCCTAAGTGATATCCCCCAAAGTGACACGATTGAAGTCTCGTGGTATGTTAGTCAATTGATGACTTCGTGGTTTGATGGGATGATGAGTCCATGTAGTTGCTGAGTTGAACATGATGTTCTGAAACTCATGAGTTGAACATGTCATGAGACAGAGGTATAGTTCTTACGATGAAGTGAGCAAGTATTGCTCATTCGACGGATCGTTGAATATTGATTGTTGAACCAATATTCCTTGGTTTTAGCAAATATTTATGATCTGAGCAAGTGTTGCTCATGTGATGAATTGTTGAATATTTGATCGTCTGAGCATGTGTTGCTCATCTGATGGATTATTGGCAACGTACCAAAAATATTAATTAGCATACTGGTCGTCGAACTGAGCATAATTAATAAAATTAATGACCATGAGGTCGTCGTAAAATTATTAAGGTTGGAATCTGGAATGATGATCCTTGGATTCAGAAACCCTAATTTGATCAATTGATGATCAATTCATGGTTCGTCAGAATTTTAACCATGGGACGAAGGAGGGAGCGACTACATGGGATCGTGGATCAATCATGTAGTGTTCATATGATCACGTGAACAAATACAAATAAATCCTGAAGAGTTGACGATTTGTTGGTGAAGAGATGATCAAATGCTGGTTTAATCATTTATTCAAAAATGCTCGTCTGAGCCTTAGGTGAAAAACCTAATTAATTATGAAGAGGTGAGGGACCGACCAAGGGGTCATGAAACCGTCCCTGGGTGGTCACGGGATCGAATGACGATCACTTCATGAAAATCCAAAGTGTTTGGAAGAGTTTTGGACCTAATACGTGTAATTGTGCAAATTAGGTCAAAACTGTGAAAATCGATGGGACCGGCTTCTGTAAGCCAAAGAGCCAATCTCGGTCGATCAAGATAACACGCTCGTGGCCCCAAGACGTCCGTGTCTCAGTTCTGAGAATTTTAATATTTTCTGACGTGCAGTTGAGCGTCCATTCGAGAAAATATGCCAAAATGAGGGTTTCACGGAAACTGAGGAAAACACCATGAGATGATGAAGAATAATTATAAAATAAAGGAATGAGAAGGCGTGGGACCGTGAAACCAGGGTATGGTCGGCCAGTCGTGACCACGGTCCCGTGGTGCCTTTCCTTTAATTTTATAATATTTTTCATGATTTTATGAAAATATCATGATTTAAAGAGTTTTGATGAATTTAGGGAGTTTCCCTGAAGTGAAGGAGTTTTCATGAGTTCAAGGAAGCAAAAATATTAAAATAATAAAAACAAGGGCGTGTGGGGCCGTGGGAGGCATGGCCGGCTGTCTAGGGCCCGGTCCCACAAGTTTTCATAATTATATATATATTTTTTAATGTATTTTTCATGATTTGAGGGAATTTTTCCTAATTTGAGAGAAATACCATGAAATCAAGGAATTTGATAAATTCAAGGAAAATAAAATAAATAATAATAAAATAAAGGAGCGTGTGGAACCGGCTAGGGCATGGTCGTCCAGCTAGGGGTCGGTCCCACGAGTTTTCATAATTTTATATTATTTATTTCCTAATTTTTGCAAAATACCATGAAATCAAGGAGTTTTTTCATGAAATCAGAGAAATAATAATAATAATAAAAAAATAATGAGGAACCATAAGGTGTGGGGACGGCTGGGACCAAGGCATGGCCGGTTGGCCAATGGTCACGCCCCACACTATTTTTCCTTAATTTTATATTATTTTCATGGGTTTATAAAAACACCATGAAGTCGAGGAGTTTCCTCGAGACGAAGGAGATTTGTTCAAATGAAAGGATTTTCATCAGATGAAGGAAAATAATAAAAATATGATAAAATATAAAACTAGCGTGGGATAGGTCATGGCACGGTCGGCCAGTCAGTGAGTCCAATCCCTTGGCGCCTTGGTCAATATTTTGATTATTCATTATTTTTCTTCCTATTTTGCAATAGGTTAATCGTTTCGTCGTATTTTGAAATACTCGTTCGTGCGGTGACTGTTAGTGCATCGTCGTTGCATACACTTTCACCATATAAATAGGGGCTTACTTAGAGTTAGCTCAGACGCCTGGTTGTTGATTATTTATTACTAATTGTGGAATTCAGTGGAGAATAATTCACAAAACTGAGTAATAAGATGTTTATTATTAATTCATAGGATCAGCTGAGGATTCGAGTACGAATTCAGAATAATAAAGTGAGCATTACCATTACATGGGATCGTAGATTCGACCATAGAATCGAAGTAATTAAGTTTTATATATTACCATTTATGAGACCAGTTGTGGGTTCGATCATGAAATCGGGGTAATAAGATAATATAGTTATTGCTATTCTATGATATCAAGCCGTAAATTCGATCATGGAATCAGAACAATTGTTTATTGTCATTCCATGCGACCAGTCGTGGATTCGACCATGGAATAAGAGCAATTATTATTGCCATTCCATGGGACCAGTCGTGGATTCGATCATAGAATCAGAACAATTGTTTATTGCCATTCCATGGGACCAGTCGTGGATTCGACCATGGAATAGGAGCAATAATAGATTATTCTTGGAATTCAGTAGTGAATGTCACGACAGAATTAATCTTAATTAGGAATAATTAACTTTGTGGCTCTATACTAGAAGAGCAAGATCTCTAGGAGCATTAATTATCCCGATATGAGCTTGTCGGTAAGTCATATCCTTTATATAGTCAGGGTAAACTCGTTGTTTGTTCCTGAAGACGTTATCGCTCTATACTAGTAGAGAAAGTTGTCTAGGAGCCGTCCATCTCGTGATACTATATAGAAATAATCACTAAAAATGTTCAGTATTCATGAGATATGTCGTTGTCCGGCCGTGAGACTACATATCTACATGTACTCTGAGAGAAAGTACTCTCCGTTAAGAATTCATGAGAGACCCGTGCCTCGATACTCATGTCTGATTGGTGGATCAAAGGCTCGTATAATCACGAGTTTACGATTTTATCCCTTGTTGAAAATCCACCATCTACATATATGCAAATAATTGTGTGTTGTTTTGTGTAGATAAGTAGTGTATTTATAGGATGATGCCCAAATTTGGCCGTTATAGCGTATAAATACAAGTCAATCAATTCAATTGTACTTGCAAAAATTTGAAATTTGAATCCGCCGGCACGCTTTTTATTTCCCCAGTATGCCGACCAGATTCGGCCGGCAGGGTCGAAATTTTGTTACCATCCCGACCTTATGATGATTTTAGGCATCAGGAGATCATTTTCTTCTTTGTAACCGCCGGAAATGTATTTGGTCATTAGCGTGTCGGCTACAATAAGGCCGACAGGGTAGGAAATTTATAACCATGCCGACCTTTGATGAGTTTAGGCATCAGGAGAACATGCAATTTTCTGTTTAACCGTCGGAACGGTATTTGGTCATTACAGTGCCGGCCTTTATGTGGTCGGCAAGGAACATAATTTATAACCATGTCGGCCTTATGATGATTTTAGGCATCAGGAGAAGGTTTTTTCTGCAACAAATAGCCGACAAGGTCGATAAGATAAAACCCTGTCGGCTGTATAACATCCGGCTTGGTATTGATGTGATTACCTTGTCGACCCTGGTATTCAAGAATTTTCTGTTGTCAGGGCCGGCAGACTGACAGTTCAAAACCTTGTCGGCCCTGGTGTGGTCGACACTGTAACTTAAAAAAAAGCATGCCGGCATAAGTATTGAAACTTTACATAGCTAAATAAACCATTCATTCAACAACTAGAAATCCAACACTTGTTGTCCAAAATACGAAAACATGTCCCATAAACCTTAAAAAAACATTTGTCCAACCTTTAACCTTAACATTTGTCCAACACAACATAAAGAAATAAACTAGGAAATCATTCATTCACCTCCACGACCACGACCACGACCACGGCCCCGTTTAAGAACACCACCACTACTGCTACCTTCACCACCACGACCACTACTACTACCTTCACCACCACGAGCACTCTTTTTATCAGCATTCATCTTGGCTTGTGCTTTTCTCCTGGCTCTTTCTTCCCTCTTGATAGACGCATTTTTGTGTCTAATTTGTCCTCAATGTCCGTATTGTTGGAACTCTATTTTTGTACTAATATTGTGTTTTTATGTATTTTGAGGAAATAAACATTTTTGGAAAATTTGGTTCGAAAAGTTGCCCGGGGCACCCTTGAAGGACAATTGTTATTCGGACTCTCACTATCGGTTAAGGGGCACCTCAGTGGACACCTGCTATTCTCACCCCAGTTCAGGATAGGGGGACACCCTTTCTTCTTCGTTTGAAAACTGTTTTTTGGCGGGAAATGAAATTCTCAACTGGCAGAAGTTTGATCACAACAATGAAGGGGTTACGGGTCGATTCAATGGCTGAGACTTGGCAGGAAGATGTGATTAAGCCTAAGGAAGATATTTTGGGTGTTGGGTCCGATCGAATTTGGCTAAAATTGGCTAGGGAATCCACGAACTCAAAACAGAGACACACGTACAGGGAGGAGAAAAACACGAGTTTTGGAGAGTTATGGACGTGTTTCGATTGAGTTTGATGGCTCCAGCAACACTCTGGGTGATTACAACATGATTTGGAGCGTGTTGGAAGAGATTTGGAGCGTGAAGAAGTTATTTTTGGAAATTATTCTCCGAAATAAGAAAAAAAATATTCCGAGTAAAGAAGGATTTTCACGAGTTATTGCGGGGGATTTGATGATGCATGTGAGTATATAAAGGTTCTTTGGGTCGAGTAGAGGGGCTATGAAGAGTTTGGGGAAGGTTTAGAGCCGAGAGAATCACCAGAAGAGTTGACAGAGAAAAGTTCTGCTGTTGTCAAAGGAAGAACACGAAGAACATTGTACAGTCCAGGAAAGTCGTTGATTAGTGTCGCATAATTGCGACAACTCTCAGTTCCTTTCCCGCGACGATCTTACAGCACTTCTGAAGTGCCGTTCTTCCCTACGCTTCCTGTGTGTCGCAAAGGACAGTCTTAAAACGATTTCTTTTTATTTCATCATTTGTACTCAACTTTTGAGCATTAATAAAATCTTTTGAGTATTTTTCCAACATGATGAGAGGCTAAATTCTTGGTGATTGAGGCAATGGAGGATCTATTCACTCATGTTTGATTGGTAATATTTTTATTTATAATTTCTTTAATTATTTACTTTATTTAATTCACTTGGATAAATATAAAAAAAAGGGATAAAATGGTTTTCTTAATTAGTTGTGAATCAGTTTGATGTTTTATGCTTAGAATAATTCTTTGATAAATCATGCTTAAGGATTACAACTTAATATTTGGACACCTTTTAAATTAAAAAGTGATTTAATAAGAAAAAGAGCTTAATAATAATTTCTGAAATATTATTTATAACCAATCAACTTGAAGTAATAGTGAATCCTGAGCCTTAATCTTTCTAAAATCTTGACATTCCTATTAATTTCCTTCATTTATTTATTTGTTTAAATCTTAAAAAAAAAAGAGTTACCTTCACAAGTTCGAAAAGAACCCTTTTTACCATTATCTAGTACAACTTTTGAAAAACATCAAACTTTTGGCGCCGCCGACGCGGACCTGTGCTTGGTAGAATTTTTTTTTTGGTTTATTTATTTTTTTTTCCTTTTTACGTTTCTTTTTGTCTTTGATTTGCAGGTTCGAAGTGGAGTACTAAGGACCTTGGAAGGAAAAGCTTAAAGCGAAAGGAGCGAAAGAGGAATTTTTTTTGTTTTATATATAGAAAAGAGAGAAAAAAAAAAGAGATTTTTGTATTTTTTTTTAGGTTATTTTTGTTTTTATTTTGCACTTTACTTTATTTGGACTTTGGACTGGACTCTTGGACTTTATTATTATTATTTTCTTAAACCCTACGGAATGGTAGTTAAATACAAACTGTGTGCAGGGAAGGACGGTGATTACAATATCACCTCGGCCCCTCGGGTTCGCACACGGCATAGGAGTCGTGGCCCGAGTCGACGACAACGGTTCATCCCCCGTCTGGTACGGGAGGTAAGTCCAATCGAATCACTCGCGAATCCCCTGCAAGCGAGTTACTGTACTCCTTAAGGTGATCATTGATTGAGGACGAATTTGGACTGTCTTTATTTTCCTAATAAAGGGCAAGGCCTGGCCTAAACAAGATAAGGGTTCGGATTTCATCACCGATCCCTTCTTGCCCGCTTTAGGAGAACAAAACCTAACGCGAACCCAAGCTTTAAAATCTGATTAGAAAGAGACTATAGGGTATCGAGCTTGTTAGGAAAAAATCGAAGGATATTGGTTATTCTTTTAGCATACTTCGAAGTTCATGACGGTTTCTGTGAGTTGAATGCGTGACTGCGCCGCCTTGTACTGCGGTGAGGCCTTGGGTATCAAAGCTCCACTAAGCTTCCCTCGCCTCGATTCAACTTACTTTGACTCGGATTGATTCCAGAGGGGTTTTCTTAAATTGTAACGAATTCCCTTTCGAGACATAGAAGCTAGTCTAGAAACAATCTAAGTGAGCCATCATGCTTGTTGTTTGCTAGAAATCTTTAGGTTTGCTGTGGTAAAGTCGAGTCAGCCTGTTGTGTGATTTCTAGAACCTTCCTGTTAGGATTTTTATTCTTTTTGATTTTTTTAGTGTATGCCCGATTTTGTTAATAGGGCTTGGAAAAGAGATACTCTAGGTCGATTGATTAACGAAAAACCTAGTAGTTCTTCTGATATAAGCAGGGAGCTCGAAGATTATTCTTTTGAGAGCCCTGTTTTTGGAAACTTCAGTTTTGAGAATCTGCGTCTTTGTGAAGAAATTTCTCCTAGTCCTTTGGTAGTGCCAGAAATGGCAACTTTAAAAGCTTTATTGAACCCAACTAGGACCTCTCATCCGTCTTGTATCAAGTTAGCTGAAACCGAGGCAAATTATGAACTCAAACCTGGGACTTTACAGATGCTCCCAACCTTTTTAGGAAAAGAGAATGAGAACCCCTATTTTCATGTTAGGGAATTTGAGGAAATATGTAGTACTCTGAAAATTAAAAACCTTAGTGATGATGCACTGAAACTTAGGTTGTTCCCCTTTTCCTTAAAAGATAAAGCCAAATCTTGGCTGTATAGTTTGGATTCTGAGTCAATTGAAACCTATGAACAACTTACATCTGCCTTTATACATAAGTTTTTCCCAAGGCACAAAACATCGTCTATTAGGACACAAATTTGTACTTTTGCTCAACAAGAGGGAGAATCTTTATATAGGTATTTAGAAAGGTTCAATGACTTAATTTCTCAATGTCCTCATCATGGTTTAGAGAAGGTTAGGTTAGTTCAGATCCTCTACGAGGGTTTAGACTATTCAACAACGACCATGGTTGAGTCCTTATGCACAGGTGGGTTTGAGAATAAAACTGTTGATGAGGCGATGACATTTTTGAATGAAATCGCCAATAAGACCCAACAATGGGAAAATAATAGGGAACCCCAGAAAACAATTCTTCTAAGTAGAGGAAATGTCAATAGGGTAGAAGGATCCTATGAGTCAGATGCTAAAATAGCATCCATAGCCAAAAGGTTAGAAGCGTTGGAATTAGGTCATTCTAGTGGTACTAGTGGTAGAATAGAGCCTTTTTGGGAAGACCATACTGTTGAAGAGCAAGCCAATGCTCTTTATAACAACACTAGATTCGATAACCGTCAGAAGTTTGACCCTTATTCAGAAACCTATAACCCTGGCTGGAGAAACCATCCCAACCTTTCTTGGTCTAAGGGCCAGAATCAAGGTCAGTCTAGTAACTCTCAAGCTCCCCCAGGTTTTGGCTGTCCTAAGAATCCTTCAGCCCCGACACAGTTTCAGAACCCTTCGGATAAGAAGATTATGAGTTTAGAAGAGTCTCTTGCTTTGTTAACTCGTAACACTATGGAGTTTCAGCAATCTGTTGCTCAGGGTATAGAAGAAAATAAGAAAATAGGTCAGGCTAACTCTCAGGCTATTTCCGAGTTGAAAACCCAGGTTAGTCATATAAATGAGTCTTTGAGGGAAAAAGGTAAGTTTCCTAGTCAAACTCAACCCAATCCTAAAGCAGATAAATCGTACAATCATGTGAACTCTATTACAACCCTTAGGAGTGGAAAGAAAGTTGACAATAAGGTTGCCATGCCTGATAGTGAACATGTTGTAGTTCACCCTTATGAGCCAGAAAATGAGGAGACTGATAGAGTCTCCAAAGAGACCAATGAGGGTCCTGATGAGCCCGGATTTGTTCCCAGAGCCCCGTTCCCCCAGCTACTAGTTCCGACTAAGAGGGAGTCCAAATTTAATGATATATTGGAGGTTTTTAAGCAGGTTAATATCAACCTTCCATTATTAGATGCAATTAGGCAGATTCCCTCTTATGCCAAGTTCCTTAAGGACTTGTGTACGCGAAAGCGTAAGCTCAGTGTCCAGAAGAAAGCCTTCATAGCTAGTCATGTGAGTTCTATTATTCAGAATACCACTACTCCTAAGTATAAAGACCCAGGGTCCCCTACCATTGCTTGTACAATAGGTAAGTACCGTGTTGAGAAAGCGTTGCTTGACTTAGGAGCCAGTGTGAACTTACTGCCATACCATGTGTACCTTAAGCTAGGACTTGGTGAGATGAAACCTACACAGATGACACTTCAATTAGCTGATAGGTCCGTTAAAATTCCTCGTGGTGTGATCGAGGATGTTCTCATAGAGGTCGACAAGTATATATATCCGATGGATTTTGTTATCCTAGATACCCAACCTATCCCTGACCCAGAGAACCAAATACCAGTGATTTTAGGTCGCCCGTTTTTAGCTACATCCAATATGATCATTAACTGTCGAAATGGTATTATGAATTTGTCTTTTGGTAATATGACTATTGAGCTAAACATTTTTAATATT
The DNA here is from genome assembly GCF_003573695.1 of Papaver somniferum. NCBI lineage: Eukaryota > Viridiplantae > Streptophyta > Magnoliopsida > Ranunculales > Papaveraceae > Papaver > Papaver somniferum. The sequence continues at coordinate 69,419,832 of NC_039362.1, forward strand.
AATAAGCTACCCTCTGAACTAGATGACTCGAATATAGAAGAGGTGAACATGATAGGAACATTAGTCGAGGAGTCATTACCAAACACTTTATTAGAAGATCCATTAGAGAAATGCCTAGCTCACTTTGGGATTGATTTTGATGATGATAAGGTGATTAATGAGGTGAATGCTTTGTTAGATTCAACCCCTTTGTTAGATACTAGTAATGAATGGAAACCTAAGTTCGAACCACTACCAGTTTCTAAGTCTACCCTAGTTCCTTCTTTAGAAGAGCCTCCTAAGTTGGACCTAAAACCATTGCCAGATACCCTGAAGTATGTATTTTTAGGCCCGTCTGAGATTTTACCTGTGATTGTTTCTTCCGACTTGGATAGAGATCAGGAAAGTAGGCTAGTAACCGTCCTTCAAAACAACAAGGAAGCTTTAGGGTGGACCATAGCAGACATTAAGGGTATAAGTCCTACTGTTTGTATGCATCAGATCTATTTAGAGGAAGACACCAAACCTTCTAGGGAGATGCAACGTCGACTAAACCCCAATATGAAAGAAGTAGTTCGAACTGAGGTTCTTAAGCTATTAGATGCAGGCATTATCCACCCTATTTCAGACAGTAAGTGGGTCAGCCCCGTTCAGGTTGTTCCCAAGAAATCTGGTATTACTGTAGTCCAGAATGATAACAACGAGTTAATCCCGACCCGAGTGACCACGGGTTGGCGTGTTTGTATTGAATATAGGAAATTGAACAAGGTCACTAGGAAGGACCACTTTCCCCTTCCCTTCATCGACCAGATGCTAGAGAGATTAGCTGGACATAGTCACTACTGCTTTTTAGATGGCTACTCTGGATATAGTCAGATCGTTATTTCCCCAGAAGACCAGGAGAAAACCACTTTTACATGTCCCTTTGGTACCTTTGCGTATAGACGCATGCCTTTCGGGCTATGTAATGCCCCTGCGACTTTTCAGCGTTGCATGATGAGCATATTTTCTGACATGGTAGAACGGTTGTTAGAGGTCTTTATGGATGATTTTTCAGTGTTTGGTTCGTCTTTAGATGAGTGCTTGCATCATTTGTCATTAGTTTTGACTAGGTGTAAGGAAAATAATTTAGTGCTTAATTGGGAGAAATGTCACTTTATGGTTCGTTCAGGAATTGTTCTAGGGCATATTGTATCTTCAAAGGGTATAGAGGTAGATAGATCCAAAGTTGACCTTATTAAAACTTTACCGGTCCCAAAAACCGTAAGAGATATTAGGTCATTCTTAGGGCTTGCTGGTTTTTATCTTCGTTTCATTAAGGATTTTAGCTTGATGTCTAGACCTCTTTGCAATTTGCTTGCAAAAGATGTTAAGTTTGTCTTTGATGATGCTTGTTTAGAGGCTTTTGAGAAGCTTAAGTCACTACTCACTACCGCCCCCATAGTCCAGGCACCCAACTGGAACCTACCCTTTGAGATCATGTGTGATGCTTCAGATTATGCTATTGGTGTTCTGCTAGGTCAGCGAGAAAATAAGTTACTTCATGTGATTTACTATGCTAGCAAAACTCTGAATGATGCCCAGTTGAACTATACCACTACCGAGAAGGAACTATTAGCCATTGTGTTTGCCTTAGACAAGTTTAGACCCTATCTCTTAGGTTCTAAAATCATCATATATACTGATCATGCTGCTTTAAAATATCTTTTGTCTAAGAAGGATACTAAACCTAGATTGATTAGGTGGATTCTGTTGTTGCAAGAGTTTTCTCCAGACATTAGAGACAAAAAGGGTGCCGAAAATGTTGTAGCAGATCACTTGTCTAGGCTAGTTGTTAGTTCCCCAGATGATTCCCTTCCTATAAGGGATAGCTTTCCTGATGATCAATTGTTCTTTGTTACCCAATTACCTTGGTATGCGAATATAGTGAACTATCTTGTTACTGGTCGAATGCCCCAACATTGGGGCAAACAAGATCGTTCTAGATTTTTAGCCGAGGTTAAGCACTTCTTTTGGGATGATCCTTATTTGTTTAAGTATTGTCCATACCAGATTATTAGGAGATGTATACCTGAGAGTGACCAGTCCAGTATTATTTACTTTTGTCATGATCATGCTTGTGGGGGTCACTTTAGTGCTAAGAAGACTGCTGCTAAGATATTGCAGTGTGGATTCTATTGGCCTTCGTTGTTTAAAGACTCCCATAGTTATTGTGTTACTTGTGAACGTTGCCAGAAATTAGGAACCATTTCCCGTAGGAACATGATGCCCTTGAACCCGATTCTGATTGTTGAGGTCTTTGATGTGTGGGGTATTGACTTTATGGGTCCGTAGGAACATCCTTGTCGCTGTAGACTATGTCTCTAAGTGGATTGAAGCGGTTGCATGTAAAACCAATGACCATAGGGTTGTGATAGAGTTCTTGAAAGAAAATATACTTACACGTTTTGGTACACCGCAAGCTATAATTAGTGATGGAGGGTCGCACTTTTGTAATGGACCTTTTAGGCTTTTAATGAAGAAATATGGTATTACTCATAAGGTAGCTACCTCGTATCATCCACAGACTAGTGGTCAAGTTGAGGTTTCCAATAGGAAGATAAAACATATATTAGAGAAAACAGTTAATCCTAATCGGAAAGACTGGTCGTCTAGGCTTACTGATGCCTTATGGGCTTACCGTACTGCGTTTAAGACTCCTATTGGAATGTCTCCTTATCGGTTTGTTTATGGCAAGGCATGTCATTTACCTGTTGAGTTAGAACATAGAGCTTATTGGGCTGTTAAGCAGCTAAATTTTTCACTCGACAAGGCAGGAGCCCATAGGAAACTCCAGCTCAATGAGTTGGAAGAGATTCGTAGAGATGCGTATGATAGTGCGAAGGAGTATAAGAACAAAATGAAACTTGTGCATGATAGGAATATTCTAAGAAAGACATTTTCTCCAGGTCAAAAAGTTCTTCTGTATGATACCCGCTTACATCTTTTCCCTGGGAAGTTGCGTTCTCGGTGGACGGGTCCTTTTATTGTTCGCACTGTTTTTCCTCATGGAGCTGTTGAAATTAAGTCACCGGATGGTAGTAGTTCTTCAAAGGTTAACGGTCAGAGATTGAAACCCTTTTTAGAGCCCTTTCCTACAGGTGATGTTGAGGAGGTCCCTCTGGAGGACCCTGTTTACCCTTGATTGACCATCGAGGCGGATTGTATGTTGTATATTAGTTTTTGATTTTCTTCACCCATGTACTATCTTTCCAACTTCTCCTCGTGTTATGTTACTTTTGGTACTGCTCTTTCATTAGAATCATTGAGGACAATGTTAGATTTAAGTTTGGGGGTGGGGAAGAAACTTTTTGTTAGTTTTAAGTTGCAATAAATAAACTCCAGAGCCTAGAAATTTATGCGTATTAAGGATAGCACTAACCAATCTAAGTGGATGGAAACATTTTTGTTTTAGGAGTTGAGGAACCAATCTGACTAGATGGAAACATCTATAGAGTCTATTCATAAAAGCACATAGCTCAGGTGTTAGAAATAACATGATAGTTTCGCCATATCTCGTCGAGTCCTTTTCACTTTCTATTTTTAGTTTTCTTTTATTTCGAGTGATTTGGTGGGGCACACGATTCAAGTTGTTACCTTTGCTAGGGTGAAATAGAGTGACTGAGTTACCTTTTCAAAAAAAAAAAAAAAATATTAGACCAGACCAGTAGACCAATCAGAATAAATACTAACACTTGTATAGCAATATGTGTGTGTTCTCCCTGTTTCCGTCGCCTAAGCAAGCGTGGAATGCAGGACCCGTGGGAACTATCGTGTAATATGCTGACAAGAAGCATGCGCTTGGATCAAAAAGATATATTCATGCCGTTAAGTTAAAAAAAATGGTTATTGTTCTGTGTAGTCAACTGCTGGTTCCCTTGTATTTGCCAGTTTGTTGATCTAGATTTAAGTTATTGACCGCTGGTTCCCTTGTATATGCCAGTGTGTTAATATTAGTCAGACCGGTATCTCAGTCATTTAGGTTAGGTTCACCTTGGCAGAGGCCTTCAGACAGATATGGGAAACACCGTTCACTTTTCAACCATCTACATTTTTCTTTTTCCATATTCTTAATCTTTTCATGTGATTAGTCTGACTCCGAGTATGATGTCCATCGTGAAACTATCTTAGTAGAGCTCTGCCACTTATATGAATTTTAGTATGCTTGAGTGAAAACTCGTGTACAGTAATTGGAATTTCGCATCAGGGTACTTCCTCCTGTAATTAATAAGTATGCCAACCAAGGAGGTTCTTTAGTGCTTTCCAAGATTTTGCGTAGATAGTTAGGGTCTAGACTAAAGGTTTTGTGGGTACACCTCTGGTAAACCCTCCGGAGACAACACTCTGCCACTAGGGCCACCTAGGGGTTCAAATGATTTTCCTTTATAGAATAAATTTTCTCGAGGACTAGCAAATAATAAGTTTGGGAGTATTTGATAGACGCATTTTTGTGTCTAATTTGTCCTCAATGTTCGTATTGTTGGAACTCTATTTATGTACTAATATTGTGTTTTTATGTATTTTTAGGAAATAAACATTTTTGGAAAATTCGGCTCGAAAAGTTGCCCTGGGCACCCTTGAAGGACAATTGTTATCCGGACTCTCACTATCGGTTAAGGGGCACCTCAGTGGACACCTGCTATTCTCACCCCAGTTCAGGATAGGGGGACACCCTTTCTTCTTCGTTTGAAAACTTTTTTTTGGCGGGAAATGAAATTCTCAACTGGCAGAAGTTTGATCACAACAATGAAGGGGTTACGGCTCGATTAAATGGCTGAGACTTGGCAGGAAGATGTGATTAAGCCTAAGGAAGATATTTTGGGTGTCGGGTCCGATCGAATTTGGCTAGAATTGGCTAGGGAAGCCACGAACTCAAAACAGAGACACACGTACAGGGAGGAGAAATTATCGCTCACACACTGCTTTTCCCTCAACCTCGAGGCCTAGAATTTGATAAACATCATCGGGAATTATCGCCATCTCACCGAATGGGAATAACATTGTATCAGTCTCTCCGTAGAACCTCTCATAGAATGCAAATACAGTAACTCTATCATGCTCAATATTCGAACTCTCCACCGCAGGCCACAACCCGGAGTTCTTGACATCACTTTCACCTCCTCGCATTCATCCTCAAGATTCCAAGTCTTAGTCACTGAATACGAAGCTTGGCGCCTCAAGAGACGGACGACATGCTTGTGATCCTAAATACCAAAAAAATAAAATGAAAAGAAATACAAACACTTGACGCAAATTTAAGATAGATACACACTTGAATAAAAAACAAAGACGGATTGAGAGAACTTACGATAGTATTATGGATCGTACATGCCCAAGAGTCTTTGTATCCAAAAAGAACTTCTCCGCCATCTCTTGGGGTCCCCCTTGGACGCTCACCTTTTTTCAGTGTAACCATCAAGTGAGGGGAAGGTATGTGGGAATTAGCTGGTTTAGTGATCACCCTCTTCTTCTTTCCGGTTTCAATTGAAGCTTGGGTTTGTTCAACATTAGCTTCAGTTTGTTCTCCATCACCTTCTTCTTCTTCTTCTTGTTCCTCTGCCTCTTCAACAATTTCATCCTCCATATCCTTATCTTTATCTCCATTACCATCATCATCATCATCATCATCATCATTACCTCCTCCAACATTAGGCATTTCTTCATCACCATCATCATCATCATTGTTACCTCCTCCAGGAGACGGAATTCTTTCATCAACATCATCATCATCACCTCTTCTACTAGATGGAATTGATTGGTCTTCATCTGGAGTATCGTCTGAATCACTGGGTTCCGATGGTGGTTGAGAATCATTCGGTACACGGATCTTGAGCGTTCCCGACACAACGTATGCCCCTCGATGTGTTAAAGTCAAGAGTTTATCACTAACACGAGGAGGTCTTGAAGGAGGACTAAGAGCTTTCATAGCTTTCTTCTTTTCCTTTTCTAACCTGAACAAGAACAATTAAGAAAAAAAATTACAGGTCGGAAGGGTCGACATGTATAACCTATCCGACGGAACAATGGCCGGAAGGGTCGATATCTAAATTACATGCCGGCTAAAGAGCAGCCGGAAGGGTAGCATTCAAATAACCTGCCGGCTTATAGCAAATATACTACACAGGAGATACAAAGATTTTCCACATTACAGGTCGGCAAGGTCCATTACCCAAACATTGCCTGCTAACAAAGAGCCGGCATGGTTTTATATAAATACCATTCCGGTTTTAAATTCAAGGCATCAGGAACCAATGTTTTCAAAACAATTTATAACATGCCGACAGGGTAAAAAAATATAACATGCCGGCTTCATTAAAAAAAAACTGTCGCCGGCAAGGTTGCAGGTTGAATAACTTGCCGACCCTGTGGAAGCAGTTACAGATATTCAACAGCCGGCAAGATATTCAACCTAAGAGCTTGCCGGCAAAACCCTAACTATGAAAATCCGGCAAGGTCGATAACATAATACCTTGCCAGGGACAATAACTGAAAATCAAAGAATCAATTTTTCTGACCTAATTTCACATGCAAACATCAAATAGAAGTACTAGAGTGAGTTTAAGTAAGCCCTTACTTTCTTAAGCGCACCATTTCTCGTGTTTCAGCGGCTGCGAATTCTCCTTCTTCGACAGTTTTTTTCTTCACTTTCTTTTGAACCAAACTTGCAATTCCAGGGTTATACTCATTGGGTTTTCGATTAGCGTATTTCATACGAGTTCCCTTCCGTCGTGGTGGATCCATTGATGAAGATTAATCAGAGTTTTCGAATCGACGATTTCAATGAATTAATCGACGAGTTTTGATTGTGGCGGGGGTGATGGAGCCGGTATGGTTGTGGAGGAGAAGAATAAAAGAAGAAGAAGATGAAATGAAAAGATTAAAATTGATTTAGGGTAATAGGTTTTTAAAGGGTAAGGGTAGTTTTGTAACTTACCATTAGGACTCTCCCTAAAACCCTTAAAAAGAGTCCCTTTAAAATTGGGTATACCCCAATCAAGCCAGGATTTCTAGGGGCGACCACAGAGAAATTAGGGGCGACTTTTTTACTCACAGATATGGTTGTGGGATATCCAATATCCTAGTGGTTTTAAAATACCTATATACCCTTTGACAATCGGTAGATTAGTGTTGATACTTATCTACCGATTTCTGACTGTGTTTTTCCGTTCTTTGCTTTGTTTTGAAAATTTTTAATTTAGGGCTACTATCTCAATAGGTAGATCAATTAAATTTACAAAACTACCGATTGTGAAAGTAGAGAAATTCGAAGTTTCATTTGGTTTGCAGAAATTGAATTTGGGGTTACTATCACAATCGGTAGATAATAAATTTCACAAAACTATCGACTGTGAAAATTGAGAAATGCAAAATTCCACTAGCTTTTGAAAAATTTGAATTTGGGGCTACTATTATAATCAGAAGATAATGAACATCACGAAACTACCGATTGTACAATCGGTAGATAATAAACATCACGAAACTATCGATTGTGAAAATAGAGAAATTCAAAATTTCATTGGTGTTTGAAATTTTTTAATTTGGGGCTACTCCCAAATCCCAATCGGTAGATAATGAACATCACGAAATTACCGATTTTACAATCGGTAGATAATAAACATCATGAAACTACCGATTGTGAAAATAGAGAAATTCAAAATTTCATTGGTTTTTGAAAATTTTGAAATTGGGGCTACTACCACAATCGGTAGATAATGAACATCACAAAACTACTGATTGTACAATCGGTAGATAATAAACATCACAAAACTACCGATTGTGAAAATAGAGGAATTTAAAATTCCATTGTTTTTGAAAATTTTGAATTTGGGGCTACTATCACAATCGGTAGATAATGAACATCACGAAACTATTGATTTGTGCTTCTCTGTTGAAACATGAGAGTATAATCGGTAGATAAAGTATTTTATTATCTATCGGTTATGGGACGTTAATGGCGTTGAATGCTCTCTAATCGTTATTGAACCTTCAAACTCACAACCTTAAAATCTTATCATGCCAAAATCTTATGCCAACTTCAAGTAACTCAATTTACTATCGATTATGTAAGGGGTAGAATTGATGCTCAAAGTTAAAACTAAATAACTCAAAAAAGTTTTCTAACACTAATTAAACTATACATAAGTTAACTCCTGATTATCCTAATTATCTACCGATTATAAAGGGAATATTAGCTATTTCGAAAAATTAGAGATAAAGGGTGGCTTCATTTTAGGTTTAGGTGACCCGTTTTTGTCTTATTAGTCGTCTCTAATTCATTTGGGGTCGCCCCTGAAAATTCCAGGAAAAACAACACTGAAATTATATGTCCATATATTTATATAACGTCACCATAATTAGTAGTTAATTTCACATTGATAATAAGTGGGGGAAAATTATATGAGAATAAGATTTTATCTCTAATTATATTTGCAAGAATAATGTAAGTATTCTAAATCCTAAATATTGGCTAAGAATTTCCTAATCACTAATGGTGAGTTTGTTTGTAGAATTCACCATTTCTATGAATATAAAATCCCTTAGGATTACATATTATGGGATCTATGTAAATCCGTTGTGTGTTTGGTAACTCAGTTAAAATTCCTAGGATTCATCGAATTTTCTTGTTTTAAAGTCTATGTAATGTTTGCCATTACCCTCAAATTTTAAAATTGCATATATATGGGATTCAGAGTTTAAAAAAATGGGTCCACAAATACCTTAATTAGTTTCTCAACAAATCTTAGGGGGAGGGGTCGGACTCTATATGGAGGATTTGCTGGAAAAGTGATTCATGTAGGAAACGTGATTCCAGGGATTTGGGTAACCAAACGTACCGAGGAAAACATAATTTCACCAAATCCCCTGGACCCATAAATCCCACCTTTAAAATCCTACATCCAAACCCACCATAAAACACTTTCTTGATATACAAATTTTTGACTGATATACTTTCTCAAAAAATCCCGATACCCAAAGATCTGATTGATTTTTTGTGTGTTGGTACACCTAGCACCCCTTTTCTGTTGTTACAGCTAGCATTCGCCATAACCTTGTATGTGTAATGAGTCTTAATATCCCCCTGATCAAGTCGGAACTGGTTGAGGAACCTCAAGCAGGCCCAACTTGGCTAGTAGATGTTTGAAAGTTTGAGCCCCGAGGAACTAGGTAAAAAAATATGCCAACTTATAGTTTGAACGAACAAAATAAGGAGAAAGCAATTTGGATTTGAATTTTCTCAGGAATGAAATGACAATCAAACTCGAAATGTTTTGTGTGTTTGTAAAGAACTTGATTGTTTGCTATGTGAAAATCGACTTTTCTATCGCAAAAAACTGATAAGTTCGGGATGTGGTTGACCTAAGTCATCAAGAAGATATTCCATTGTAGTTCAAACGAAAAAGTTTCCAAAGAACGATATTCTGCTTTTGCAGAAGCTTGCGGGAAATAGTTGGTTGTTTCTTTGATCTCCGTGAAATGTGCTAGATCTAAGAACAATATATTTACTAAGCGTAAGATGTCAAGAGGTGGGGGTATCCAACCCAATTAGAACCAGTAAACTCACTTATGTGGAGACTGCTAGTAGTGGAAAGACAAAGACCATTAATGACAAAGCTTTGGGGATAACGAAAGACATAATTGGCTGCATCTATGTGAGTTTTGTGTGGTGATTGCATAAATCAACTAACAGTGATATCTGGAAAATGGAGGGTACCAAACACACTATCAATTTTCTATTACTGAACCTATAAACAATTTTCTTAGCTGAAATTTAATCCTTGGTGAAAGGAGACAAGAAAATATCCTTGGATAATCTCTAAAAGATATCTTTGAAACACATGGATTGATTAACATACAACTTGCTTGTACTTTTAATTATAAGGATGAAATCAGTATAATGCATAAAAAAAAAATTAAAACAAGACATCGAAAATTTTGTAAATGATGAAAACTACAATCCAGCAGAAAACCTGGGGACCTTGCCCAGTTTGAAAACAAGACATATCAAACATCAACAAACAATAACCTATTTTAAGACTTCGGTCTAGAATGTAGTTGAGACAAAATGAATCCTCCAAGCTATTATGCTACAGTTGTGCCCATATATCTCTTGATTCTCGGAATTGTTAGAACACTGCTCGGTCGAACTCGCAAGCGTTGTTATCTCAAGCTTGTTTGTCAAGTTTAGTTGTCAAAACTATAAGTCTTGATTTCTAGTCTACTTATAGCTATGTCTCGGATTAGGATAGAATGTGTAGTTGAGCTTTAGACTTCACGGGGTTCATCGATTGAAGACGAAGAACTACAAAGGGGAGCTTGTGGAACTTCATCAACAAAAGGTATGTGGAGACTTGAACTCATCTATCACTCAGAAGTTTATTCTATTATATCTCCTATTGAGACAAAGTCGTATAGCTATATAGACTTTACATTATACACATTTGATATTTCGAGCTGAGTTTAACTCTCTTATATCTTTCTCGAAATATGTGTTGGAAAGCTTTTTGATTTAACCACATTCTGTTAGAGAAATGCTCGGTCGAACTCGCATGCATTGGTATCTCAAGCATGTTTGTTAATGTTAGTGATCAAAACTATAAGTCTTGATTTCTAGTCTACTATTAGCTAAGTCTCGGACTAGGATAAAAAGTGTAGTTGAGCTCAAGACTCCATGGCGATCATCATACAAAGACGAAGAACTACTCAAGGAATTTGTGGAACTTCATCGACTAAAAGGTATGTGGAGACTTGAACTTATCTATCACTCAAAAGTCTATCTACTATATCTCCTATCTTGAGACAAAAGTCGTATTGCTATATAGACTATGATTATACACATTTGCTATTTTGAGCCGAGTTTATCTCGCTTATTTATTTCTCGAAATATGTGTTGGTAAGCTTTCGCTTTGGCCAAGTTCATCTTTACTAGTGAAGAAAGTCATATAAGTTTCAATTACTTGAAAATGGCTTTAACGAAAAATGGTTTGTGAATAACAACTATCTAACGTCCTCTAAGAATGTTTCAATGGTTGAAAAGAGAGTTTAAAATATATAACCTTGGAAGGATATAAACATTGTGTAGTAACACATATGTGTAAGTCCTTAATACATGAACCAAAGTATGCGTACTTTGCTTCTCAGGAAAACCGGAACAAAATTCCGCCTACCAGTACGCGCACCATCGGAAGCTCACGTCCCATAAAAATCTGCCGGAGTTTGTGAACTAAAAACAAACTTATACCGGGTACTTAAGTCTGCGTACCAGTCCGCGTACTTAGGTTGGTTATTTTCTAAAAACGGTTATTCGTGAACTCAAACTTATATAAACTAAGGAATGCATAATTGCAAACCGTGGCTATAAAGTTCATGGATTGATTCGAGTGAATCAAATCATTTTTTCTTAGATTGTGTCTTGTATACTTCTATAAGATCTAAGCAATTGAACAACTCTCTAACTAGTTTATTTGAGTCATTTGAACTAGTTGTGGTAAAGAAGAATATGGTTGATATGAAAGTGCTCATATGGCTAACCATTTGGTTAACTACTGTTGAACCAACTAAATGTACATGTTTGGGTACGGTTACAAAAACCTAAAACGTGCATTTCATTTGTGTGTAACAAGCTAAAATTCGATCTAACGGTTGAAAGATATTAGCTTGAATCTAATCAAGTTTTCATCTAATGGTAAATATTGAATGCTTTCTTACTAAGCTAACATTGATTGCAAACCCTGATTTGAAAGACTATATAAAGGAGAACTTTAGCAACTGGGAAACCTAATCCCCACACCTCCTGTGTGATACTAGTTGTATTAGCTAGAGTCGACTCTCCTTTAACCTTAGGTTTCTTCTCGAGACTTTGTAGGTTAACGACTTGAAGACTTCATTGGGATTGTGAAGCCAGACCCAACTATTTTCTCTGTAGTTGCGTGATCTGGTCTTGTTGTTTCCATCGTGTTTGAGTACAATCGTAAGATTGGCTTGAGATTGATTTCTCCGATAGGAAAGATATAAAAGAAGTCACAAACATCTTCGTCTTATTGTTTGTGATTCCACAATAACTTGTTTCGCTAGTCTATTAAGTTTATTGTGAGGTGATTGATAATACTAGTTTGTTATTCGGGAATATAAGTCCGGTTTATCAATCGGTTCTTGTTCACCTTGATTTATCAAAAGACAGAACAAAAACTCGTAGGTATTTCTGTGGGAGACAAATTTATCTATTACCGTCGAATTTTTTGTGTTTGTTTATTAAAGTCTTCGACTTTGGGTCGTAGCAACTCTTAGTTGTGGGTGAGATCAGCTAAGGGAATCAAGTGTATAGTATCCTGCTGGGATCAGAGACGTAAGGAGCGCAACTGTACCTTGTATCGGTTTGAGATTGATTGGGGTTCAACTACAGTCCAGACCGAAGTTAGTTTGTAGTAGGCTAGTGTCTGTAGCGGCTTAATACAGTGTGTGTTCAATCTGGACTAATCCCGGGGTTTTTCTGCATTTGCGGTTTCCTCGTTAACAAACTTCTGGTGTCTGTGTTATTTCTTTTCCGCATTATATTTTGTTATACAATTGAAATATCACAGGTAGTGCTTTGAATCGATCAATTGGAAAATCCAACCTTTGTTTGTTGATTGAAATTGATTGATCCTTGAACATTGGTCTTTGGTACCGTTCAAGTGATTTTTCTTGTATTCAATTAGACTCGCAAATTTCTATTTGCTTGAGTAAGTATTGAATCGAGAAAGTGAGATATAACTCTTTGATATACTTTTAACAAGATTGAGTCTGACTGTCTAGTTGATTCTTTTAAAAGTATATTGGAGTTAGCCCATACAGATTTCTAAGCGAAATGTTGGGTGTAGTTGTTAGACCCCCGCTTTTTTAATTGGTATCAGAGCAGGCAAACACGTTTAAAGACCTTACAAGTCTGTGTTTGTAGCGATCTGACTCTATGGTCAGAAATTCTATCTCCATAAACGTACCACCAGTCTTCGATGGCTCAAACTACCTATGGTGGAAAATTGTTATGCGTGCTTTTCTTCAAGCTCGTGATTTTCAAACATGGGTACGTGTTGTTAATGGCTATAATCCTCCGGTTAATACAGAAGGCGATGTATCCATACCAAAGGATATTGCTAGATATGTTCCAGAGGAAATTATTGCAGAAAAGAAAAATTATGACGGCTTGAATGCTATCATACATGCCATTACCCCAGATCTTCAGCACCATGTGACTACGTGCACTAAGTCTAAAGAAGCCTGGGATATCTTAGAAACCGTATTTGAAGGAAATACCAGTGAGAAAGAAGCTAGGCTTCAAAACCTAAATTCTGATTGGGAAAACCTTCGTATGGTAGATGAAGAAACATTTGATGAGTTTAATCACAAAGTGTCTGAAATTGTTAATGCATCTTTTGCATTGGGTAAGACCATTCCTGAAAAGGACATTGTGATGAAAATTCTCAGATCGCTGCCATCCAGATACGATTCTAAGAAGCATGTCATCGTTGAAGGCAATAACCTTGATACACTTTCCAGAAATTTCCTAGCTGGAAAGCTGAAAATTTTCGATCTTGAACTTAAACAAAGAGAGAAGCATCACCGGTACAACAACCATGTTACTGCATCTGATTGTAAGTCTCGACGTCCTAAATTGATTGATAAAAGGAATGAGAATTTCTTTAATTCGACTCTGTCACCGCTTACACAACATCTTAAGAAAACTCTTAGACAGAATAAAAGAAAGTCTCAAAAGAAGGCTCAGTCAATCAATAAAAAAGTTCAGAAAAACTATGTTAGCAAAACCAGTTACAAGTGCTATAAAAGTGTCCATGATACTTCTAAAAATCCTGATACGGAGTTGAGTGAGATAACTAAAGCATGTATGGATACTCTTGACTACTGTCCTGAAGATGATATCTGTGTTGGTTCTCTTAGTATTTTTGCTAATAATCACATTTGCCCTTCTAACAGTCCTGATTATTCCATGATGAACAATCTTACTTCTCCAGAAGTACTCCAACTAGAAAAGGAAGTCTTAATTAAAAAGATTGAAGATATGGAATGCCAACTGTTTGATTTAAAATTGGAGGTGATCAGTTGCAATCATGATTATTTTAAGACATGTCGAACCTCTTCGATTAAGCCTCTTAAAAATTATCAGCAAATTCCTTCTTTTTCTATATCATTCTTAAGTCATCCTGACAAAAAGGATTGTATAGAAAACCAAAAGAATGTACCTAATCTTGTGATTTCCTCATATGAATATCAGGATCATCTTAAAACATTTAGCACTAAGAAACAGGAGAAGTTCTTCTCTGACAAATGTTGTTTGCAGAAGAAGAAAAGGAAATCTTATACAAAACCCTCGTTCTTTGTAAAAGAGATTTCCAAAAGACTACATAGTTTGTGAAAATCAGAAATCAAGGTATTTAAAACTTTTCTAAGAGAAAGAAAGAATGATGTACACAACTTGTCTATCTTGAAAACAAGACAGAAACAAGAAATAATAAATACTTCATCCCCTCGTAAGAAGTCTCTCAGTCCTGTAGAGGATTGGAACAATTACATTCTGCAATTATGTGTTGGTGATTTTTGTCTATCCCTCTTATAAAAAAATCATAATCTTCAAGAGGGTTGTGATGAAATATTTCTGTCTCTGTTTGTTTTAGCCAGGAACTGTTTACAAACGTTTTCTCCTTTAAGACTTTTTCTGTGGATAACCAAATTCAGTTAGGGTTTTTGGTCAGAGGTCATTTTGGATATTTATCCCTATCCTCGGTTCCTTTTAATAGGAAGTTATTTCTCCTAATCATAAACATTTCATCTATGTCTTCTATCATGTCCTCTTCAAGTCTCTTTAGCAAAGAAAGTGATGTATGGACTGTTCTTTTTCTTCTAAGAAGATTCGATTTAATTCTTCTGAGAATGTGATGAGCCCTGACAATCACGGTTCATCTCTAGATGGGAACTTCTCTGTTTCTCAATTGGACAAGCTCTTCTTAACCATGAATCTCGTCTTAGAACAACTTTCTGCCCTAAAAAGTGAACTTGAAGCCTCTTCCAAGAGACTTGAAGAAAAGATGGATAATCTGGAATCTAGAATTGATCTGATCGAAGATGAGCTTGATGAATACAGAGAATATGAGAAGAGTATTCAAAGTAAGTGAAATGCTTTATAGGAGATATTTTGTCTAGTAAATATTATTATGAGAATTTTATTCTTGTGTTTTTAGGAAGAATATCTAGAGTTTGGAATAGCCATTATTGTGATTACACATAGCTATGTCCAACGTTTTCATCTTCATTGTTTTTAGGTTTATTTGTTTAAATTCTAAAAAATTGTTTGGAAGATGATTTTTGCAGTATTAATCTTTATGGTTTTATATATTACAAATATGTTATGGGATATATGTGTTTGCATCCGTGAACTATGATTGTCTCGTACTTTGTCAAAATTTAAGTCTTTCATATGTCGATATGCATGTATTGGTAAAAGAATGAATGAACTTTTGACATTACAAAAGTTAAAGCCTTTTATGTCATATTTTGATGGAAGAAAGGATAAAACTTTTGTTTACAAGGATTATGCCTATTGTATCTCATTGTGCAAATAGTGATGAAAAATAGGATGAATCCTTGTCTATTACGCAATATTTGGTCGATCTCCGATCCACATTTTTGTGCATATACTGTGGTTGTTCCATAAGGTATCTTATGTTGAGCACAAACGAATGGGTTGATCATTCTCTTTTGATTAACTTAGTTGTTGCTCCGTAAGGTTCCCTATGTCGAGCATAACCAACTAAATTAATCATTCTCTTTTGGTAATTTTAGTTGTTGCTCTGTAAGTTCTCTTATGTTGAGCATTTCCGATTAAATTAATCATGGATTTTCTTGTGGTTAATTTAATTGAGTATTTTTGGATTCAAATTCATATTCTTATGTGATTTGTTATGTCCAAAGAAATCCTTCTTTTCTTGTGAAATTAAGGTCGCTCTTGTTGTTCTTTCGGGAATGACATTTTATGGGGAGCGTTATTAGTTAAACTTGTGCTTAATTGCCAAATCTTTGTGGGGAGTGCGTCTGTGGAATATTATAGGGGTTATCTTGTATCTTTATGAAAGCATTTAGCTTCGGCTTTATGATTGCATCTAAAAATTTAATATGTGCTTGCTTTTGGTCATGAAATGTCTCTATGGAAATTTCATTAGGACCCCACTAGTTTTCGTACCTTTGCCAATTTTATTGACAAAAAGGGGGAGAATTAACGTGTAGTTCACACTACAAATACATATGGTTTTCGGATCATTATGTAAGGGGGGGTGGTTTCCATGAGACATGGAGTATTAACTAAGGGGGAGTGATACATATCACCATAGTATTGTTGTCGAAGTTGTGATACGATTGAACTTTGATGTTGTGTAATAATACTATGACACTGTGTAACAATGATTGAGAATTCTTATTTTCTCATTGTTATAGCTACGAATTTTCAACAACGATGATGCTAAACTTACAACCTTTGGAATCATTGGAGTACTTGGAAGTGACGAAGATTTCGAGTAATGTTGAAGAACCAAGGAGATCAGACATGTGAAAGAAAATCTAGAAAGTTTATTTAATTATTTTGTATTCCATATGTATTGATAGTTTTGTCACTAAAATTGACAAAGGGGGAGATTGTTAGAGAACTGCTCGGTCGAACTCGCATGCGTTGCTATCTCAAACATGTTTGTCAATGTTAGTGATCAAAACTATAAGTCTTGATTTCTAGTCTACTATTAGCTAAGTCTCGGACTAGGATAGAAAGTGTAGTTGAGCTCAAGACTCCATGGCTATCATCATACAAAGACGAAGAACTACTCAAAGAACTTGTGGAACTTCATCGACTAAAAGGTATGTGGAGACTTGAACTTATCTATCACTCGAAAGGCTATCTACTCTATCTTCTATCTTGAGACAAAAGTCGTATTGCTATATAGACTATGATTATACACATTTGCTATTTCGACCCGAGTTTATCTCGCTTATCTATTTCTCGAAATATGTGTTGGTAAGCTTTCGCTTTGGCCAAGTTCATCTTTACTAGTGACGAAAGTCATATAAGTTTCAATTACTTGAAAATGGCTTTGACGAAAAATGGTTTGTGAATAACAACTATATAACGTCCTCTAAGAATATTTCAATGATTGAAATGAGAGTTTAGAATATATAACCTTGAAAGGATGTAAACATTGTGTAGTAACGCATATGTGTAAGTCCTTATTCCTTGAACCAAAGTATGCGTACTTTGTTACTCAGGAAAACCAGAACTAAAGTCCGCGTACCAGTACGCGCACCATCGGAATTTCACGTCCCGTAAAAATCTGCTGGAGTTTGTGAACTGAAAACAAACTTATTCCGGGTACTTAAGTTCGCGTACCAGTCCGCGTACTTAGGTTGGTTATTTTCTAAAAACGGTTATTCGTGAACTCAATCTTATATAAACTAAGGAATGCATAATTGCAATTCGTGGCTATAAAGTTCATGAATTGATTCGAGTGAATCAAATCATTTTTGCTTCGATTGTGTCCTGTATACTTCTATAAGATCTAAGTAATTGAACAACTCTCTAACTAGTTCATTTGAGTCATTTGAACTAGTTGTGGTAAATAAGAATATCGTTGATATGAAAGTGCTCATATGGCTAAGCATTTGGTTAACTACTGTTGAACCAACTAAATGTACATGTTTGGCTACGGTTACACAAACCTAAAACGTGCATTTGATTTGTGTGTAACAAGCTAAATTTCGATCTAATGGTTGAAAGATATTATCTTGAATCTAATCAGGTTTTCATCTAACGGTGAGTATTGAATGCTTTGTTACTAAGCTAAGATTGATTGCAAACCCTGATTTGAAAGACTATATAAAGGAGAACTCTAGCAACTGGGAAACCTGATCCCCGCATCTCCTGTGTGATACCAGTTGTATTAGCTAGAGTTGATTCTCCTTTAACCTTTGGTTTCTTCTCGAGACCCTGTAGGTTAACGACTTGAAGACTTCATTGGGATTGTGAAAGCCAGACCCAACTATTTTCTTTGTAGTTGCGTGATCTGATCTTACTGTTTCTATCGTATTTTAGTACAATCGTAAGATTGGATTGAGATTGATTTCTCCGATAGGAAAGATATAAAAGAAGTCACAAACACCTTTGTCTCATCGTTTGTGATTTCACAATAAATTGTTTCGCTAGTCAATTAAGTTTATTGTGAGGTGATTGATAATACTAGGCTGTTCTTCGGGAATATAAGTGAAAAATGGGGGTACAACAACCACACCCAATATTTCGCTTAGCAATCTGTATAGACAAACTCCAATATACTTTCTAGAGAATCAACTAGACAGTCAGACTCAATCTAGATTAAAAGTATATCGAAGAGTTTATATATCAATCTCTCGATTTGATATATACTCAAGCAAATAGAAATCTGTGAGTCTTTATCAAATACTAGAGAGATAACTTGGATGGTACGAAAGACCAATATCCAAGTGTCAATCAATTTAAATCAACAACCAAAAGGTCGGATATTCTAATTGATTGAACAACGCACAACTTGTGATGTTTCAATTATATAAAAAAATATAATGCGGAAAAGAAATAACACAGACACCAGAATTTTGTTAACGAGGAAACCGCAAATGCAAAAAAACCCCGGGACCTAGTCCAGATTGAACACATACTGTATTAAGCCGCTACAGACACTAGCCTACTCCAAATTAACTTCGGTCTGGACTGTAGTTGAACCCCAATCAATCTCATATTGATCCAAGGTACAGTTATGCTCCTACATCTTTGATCCCAGCAGGATGCTACGTACTTGATTCCCTTAGCTGATCTCACCCACAACTAAGAGTTGCTACGACCCAAAGTCGAAGACTTTAATAAACAAATCTGTATTACACAGAAAAGTCTACGGTAATAGATAAATCCGTCTCCCACGAATATACCTATGAGTTTTGTTTCGTCTTTTGATAAGTCAAGGTGAAACAGGAACCAATTGATAAACCGAACTTACATTCCCGAAGAACAACCTAGTATTATCAATCACCTCACAATAATCTTAATCGATGCAGCGAAAAAGATATTGTGGAATCACAAACGATAAGACGAAGTGTTTGTGATTTCTTTTATATATTGCCTATCGGAGATATCAATCTCAAGCCAATTATTACAATTGTACTCGTACGATAGAAACAACAAGATCAGATCACACAACTACAAGAAAGTAGTATCGGTCTGGATTCACAATCCCAATGAAGTCTTTAAGTCGTTAACCTGGTTTAGAAGAAGAAACCAAAGGTTAAAGGAGAATCGACTCTAGCTTAGCACAACTAGTATCACACATAAGGTGTGGGGATTAGGTTTCCCAGTTGCTAGAGTTCTCCCTTATATAGTCTTTCAAATCAAGGTTTGCAATCAATGTTAGCTTGGTCACAAAGCATTCAATAGTCACCGTTAGATGAAAACCTGATTAGATTCAAGCTAATATCTTTCAACCGTTAGATCGAAAACTAGCTTGTTGCACACAAATGAAATGCACGTTTCTAGGTTTGTGTAACCGCACTCAAACTTGTACATTTGTTGGTTCAACAATAGTCAACCAAATGGTTAGCCATATGATCACTTTCATATCTGAAAAAGCGGGGGTCTAACAACCACACCCAATATTTCGCTTAGCAATCTGTATGGACAAACTCTAATATACTTTCTAGAGAATCAACTAGACAATCAGACTCAATCTAGATAAAAGTATATCAAAGAGTTTATATCTCAATCTCTCGATTTGATCTTTACTCAAGCAAATAGAAATTTGTGAGTCTTTATCAAAGAGAGATAACTTGGATGGTACCAAAGACCAATATCCAAGTGTCAATCAATTTAAATCAACAACCTAAAGGTCGGATATTCTAATTGATTGAACAACGCACAACCTGTGGTATTTCAATTATATAACAAAATATAATGCGGAAAAGAAATAACACAGATACTAGAATTTTGTTAACGAGGAAACCGCAAATGCAAA
Organism: Papaver somniferum; assembly: GCF_003573695.1. Taxonomy (NCBI): domain Eukaryota; kingdom Viridiplantae; phylum Streptophyta; class Magnoliopsida; order Ranunculales; family Papaveraceae; genus Papaver; species Papaver somniferum. The sequence goes on from NC_039362.1 coordinate 69,439,913, forward strand.
AAAACCCTGGGACCTAGTACAAATTGAACACACACTGTATTAAGCCGCTACAGACACTAGCCTACTCCAAATTAACTTCGGTCTGGACTGTAGTTGAATCCCAATCAATCTCACACTGATCCAAGGTACAGTTATGCTCCTACGTCTCTGATCCCAGCAGGATGCTACGTACTTGATTCCCTTAGCTGATCTCACTCACAACTAAGAGTTGCTACGACCCAAAGTCGAAGACTTTAATAAACAAATCTGTATCACACAGAAAAGTTTACGGTAATAGATAAATCCGTCTCCCACGAATATACCTATGAGTTTTGTTTCTTCTTTTGATAAATCAAGGTGAACAAGAACCAATTGATAAACCGGATTTCTATTCCCGAAGAACAGCTCAATATTATCAATCACCTCACAATAATCTTAATCGACACAGCGAAAAAAGATATTGCGAAATCACAAACGATGAGACGAAGTTTGTTTGTGATTACTTTTTATCTTGCCTATCGGATATAGAAATCTCAAGCCAATTATTACAATTGTACTCGTACGATAGAAACAACAAGATCATATCACACAACTACGATAGAAGTAGTATCGGTCTGCCGTCACAATCCCAATGAAGTCTTTAATTCGTTAACCTGGTTTAGAAGAAGAAACCAAAGGTTCAAGGGGAATCGACTCTATCTTAGCACAACTAGTATCACACAGAATGTGTGGGGATTATGTTTCCTAGTTGCTAGAGTTCTCCTTATATACACTTTCTAATCAGGGTTTGCAATCAATGTTAGCTTAGTAACAAAGCATTCGATATTCACCGTTAGATGAAAACCTGATTAGATTCAAGCTAATATTTCTCAACCGTTAGATCGAAAACTTAGCTTGTCACACACAAATGAAATGTCCAATTTTGGATTTATGAACCGTACCCAAACATTAACATTTGTTGGTTCAACAAGTCAACCAAATGGTTAGCCATATGATTATTCTCATATCAACCTTATTCTTCTTCACCATAACTAGTTCAAATGACTCAAATGAACTAGTTAGAGAGTTGTTCAATTGCAAGGAAATCTTATGTAACTACACAAGACACAATTGAAGAAAAATCGGTTTGATTCACTCGAATCGGTTCATGAACTTTATATCCACGGTTTGCCAAAGCATTCCTTAGTTTATTTAAACATTAGTTCAAGAACAACCGACTTTAGATATAACCTTCTCAAGTTCGCGGACTGGGTTCGCGGACTTAAGCTCATGGAAGGAGTTCACAAACTCCAGCAGAAATTCTCGGGTCGAGAACTTCCGCCAGTTCGCGGACTTGGCTCACACCACTTCCATTTCTCTTGATCAACGAAGTTCGCAAACTTTGGTTCAAGGAATAGGACTTATGCATATATGTGTTCCCACATCAATGCTTATATCCACCAATGGTTATGTAATCTAAACTCTCATTTCAATCATTGAAACATTCTCAGAGAACGTTATATAGCCGTTATTCACAGACCATTTTCCGTCAGAGAAATTTTCAAAGTGATTGAATCATAACATGACTTCCGTCACTTGGTAAAGATGAATTCGGCTAAAACGAAAGCTTACCAACCCACATTTCGAGAAATAGATAGGCGAGATAAACTCGGCTCGAAATAGCAAATGTGTATAATGAAAGTCTATATATCAAAACGACTTTTGTCTCAAGAGTAGGAGATAGAGTAAATAGACTTTTGAGTGACAGATAAGTTCAAGTCTCCACATACCTTTTAGTCGATGAAGATCCACTAGTTTCTTGAGTAGTCCTTCGTCTTGTATGATGACTGTCATGGAGTCTTGATCTCAACTACACTTTCTATCCTAATCCAAGACCTTAGCTCTAATAGGCTAGTAATCAAGACTTATAGTTTTGATAACTAATATTGACAAACATGCTTGAGATAGCAAAGCATGCGAATTTGACCGAGCAATGCTCTAACAATCTCCCCCTTTGTCAATTTTAGTGGCAAAACTATTAATACATATGGAATACAAAAAATAAATAAATTAACTTTTGTAGCTCCTGTTCCACATGCCTAATCTTCAACATTACTCGAAATCTTCGTCACTTCCAAGTACTCCAATGATCCCAAAGGTTGTAAGTTTAGCATCATCGTTGTTGAAAATCCATAGCTATAACAACAAGAAAACAATAGTTCCCAATCATTGTTATACAGTGTCATAGTATCATTATACATCGTCAAAGTTCAATTGTATCACAACTTCAACAACAATACTATGGTGATATGTATCACTCCCCCTTAGTCAATACTCCATCTCACATGGAAACTACTCCCCCTTACATAATGATCCGAAAACCATATGTATTTGTAGTGTGAACTACATATTAATTCTCCCCCTTTTTGTCAATAAAATTGGCAAAGGTACAAGAACGGGATCCTAATGAAATTTCCGAAAGAGACATTTCATGACCAAAATAAAGAACACACATCATCTTATTTATATGCAATCATAAAGCCGAAGCTAAATGCATTCATCAAGGAGTTTAAAGATACAAGATAACCCCTATAATATTCCACAGCCGCACTCCCCACAAAGATTTGGCAATTAAGCGCAAGTTCAAAAAGAACTCTCCCCTATAATATGTCATTCCCAAGGGAACAACAAGAGCGACCTTAATTTCGAAAGAAAAGAAGGATTTCTTTGGACATAACAAATCACATACAAGTATGAATTTGAATCCAAAATATTGAATTAACCACAAGAAGTTCATGATTAATTTAACCGAAAATGCTCAACACAAGTAAACTTATGGAGACTTAAGAGCGCTCAATTAGATTAATCACAAGTAAACCCATAATTAATCTAATCGAAATACACAACCAAATTAACTACAAAAAAGTAATCAATTTAATTGGTCATACTCACATAAGAGAGTCTATGGAGCAATGACTAAGTTAATCATGAAAACAATCAACCCAGTCATGAACACTCAAACATAAGAAGACTTATGGAGTCATAACTAAATAACCAAACAAGATGATTAATTTAGTTCTAAATGCTCAACATAAAGTACCTTACGGAACAACAACAAGGCTAATCATAAAAATAATCAACTTGGTTGTTTCGTGCTCAACATAAGACACATTACGGAGCCACACAATAATACATAAAATATAGATCAGGGAAGATCAATTACTGCGGAATATACAAGGATTCATTCTATTTCCCATCACTATTTGCATAACGACATTTAATATACATAATCGTTGCAAACAAAAGATTTTAACCTATCTTCCATCAATAATTGACAATATAGGCTTAACTTTTGTATTTGTCAAAAGTCCATTCATTCTTTCATCAATACATGCATATCAATTCATGAAAGACTTTACTTTTGACAAGATATGGGACAATCAAGTTCACGGACGCAAACACGCATATCTCATAACAATATTGCAATATATAAAATCATAAAGATTAATACTGCAAAAATCATCTTCCAAACAATTTAGAATTTAAACCAATAAATCTAAAAACATGAAGATGAAAATGTTGGACATATCTATGTGTAAACACAATAATGGCTATTCCAACCTCTAGTTATTCTTCTAAATAAAAACTGAAAAATAGAAGATTTACTAGGCGAACTAAAGGAAAAATCAGAGTTCATTGAGGACCTCGTATCTTTCAATGAATCCATCAAAGAAGGTATCACTGATTTCCTTTATTCTCTTGACTGTAGACACACCATGTTCGTGAGTTAGAACACTAACTTTGTGATCAACAACCCGAGAAAGTTGTCTAGCTTTGACGTAGTCCATAATGAGATTCTTTTGATTTCGTATCAGAATATTCTGATTTGCAAGGATTCTGGCCTGGCCATCTAAGAGTTGGTTTATTTGCAGTTGCAAATTTGCAAACTCGAACTTTGAATCATTTTGAAAATGAGTTAAATCCTTGACAGAATCATCAATCCAGGAGTTGTGATCCTTTCTTTCAAGCATCTTCTTTAGAACCAGCTCTTGGATTGACTCACGTCCTTGAGTGTCTTCCTCCATATAAAGATGCATAATCTCTTGAGATTTTGCAGAGTTCTCCATATTATATTTGTTAAGGTAAGGAAAACCCAACAAAGTAATACATATGTGTTTGTAAACACAGGTTGGAAACCCTAAGAACTTACAGGAGGAGGACGCGGACGTTTATGGACCGTCAACACAAAGAAAACTTAAAACATAAAGAAAATAATATACAACATACTTGAGTATTTCTCAATAATTTTCCTTGTACCCCTCAAGTTAGAAACAAGGAAAAGAATTCCCGGAATCAGGTGGTAGAGTGGAAATTAATCCCACTATGATCATTGAGAAAGGAGTTGTACATATCATCTGGTAGTTTGATCTTTGTGTTCTTCGCCTTTCTTTGGTTAACCTTCATCCCAGAAGAGTAAGACACAGTGTGGTTAACATATCCATCAGAAGGGTTTCTCTGAGGACTAAATCTAGGACCTCTTGCAATTGGTTCAAGAGGATCAGAATAGAGAGGAATCCATTTTCTAGACTTAGATTTACCAGAAACATTCTTATAAACACAGGGAATGCTTTTGTCAGCAGTACAAGAATTTATACTACTAGAAAGCATATAATTCCTGTGATGATTTCTAAGAAAGAGATCACGTTTATAAGGTATTTGGTTTTCTGTGGGCATGCGATTCACTGCAGTAGTCGACGGACTATTTATCCCATTGACAGTGCACATAAACAAATTATGAAGTTTAGAAATTTGTTTCTTTCTGGCAAAACAATGGATAGCATAGTGATTCTTTTTCCCACAGAAAGTACAGGTTCGTGGAGGAGAAGCAACAATTGGCACCTGTTTTAACTTCATAGCCATGTGAGAAGATTGTAAGTTATGCAAACTTTTCTTGACACAATCTTCTTCTGGAGAACATTTCGTCATGTACTGTAACTCATGAGAGTTAGTATGTACAGAAAAATTTCTCTTTAAGACAGAGTTTTCCTTTTCCAAGGATTTACACTATTCATGAGCTAGAGTAAGAGATGCTTCTAGTTTCTCTTTTTCAACATGAAGTCTGTTAAGATCTGATGAATGAATCTTGATCAAACGTTTCTCTCTAATTGAGTCTTCCTTAATAATATCTTCAAGAACACTAATCTTTTCACGCTGTTGAGTATTTTCTTGGAGAAGTTTTTCAATATTCTTAGAGAAAGACTCAATGATGCTGTAGAGTTCATTTTCTCGATCAAGAGACTTTTCAAATTCATCAATAAGCTGACCATGATCCTGAAAATCAATAATCTAAGCAGTGTTTTTTGAGATTCTGGTGAGCTCCTTTTCAACTTTTGCCATAGTGCCCAATGTCTCATCAGAGAGAGATGTCAGCACCGTATGGGACAATCTTCTTACCTCGGGATTCGGAAGAATCTGCTAAGGAGTGATCCTTTGAGGTATTTCCAAGACATTTGGCATAGTTAAAAGCTTTAGAAGGCATCTTGGTATGCGTGTAAGAGATTCTTTCCACAGACTCAGATTGCCACAAACACAGACTTGTAAGGTCTTAAACGTGTTTGCCTGCTCTGATACCAATTGAAAAAGTGGGGGTCTAACAACCACACCCAATATTTCGCTTAGCAATCTGTATGGACAAACTCTAATATACTTTCTAGAGAATCAACTAGACAGTCAGACTCAATCTAGATAAAAGTATATCAAAGAGTTTATATCTCAATCTCTCGATTTGATCTTTACTCAAGAAAATAGAAATTTACGAGTCTTTATCAAAGAGAGATAACTTGGATGGTACCAAAGACCAATATCCAAGTGTCAATCAATTTAAATCAATAACCTAAAGGTCGGATATTCTAATTGATTGAACAACGCACAACCTGTATTATTTCAATTATATAAACAAATATAATGCGGAATAGAAATAATACAGACACTAGAATTTTGTTAACGAGGAAACCGCAATGCAGAAAAACCCCGGGACCTTGTCCAGACTGAACACACATTGTATTAAGCCGCTACAGACACTAGCCTACTCCAAATTAACTTCGGTCTGGACTGTAGTTGAACCCCAATCAATCTCTTATTGATCCAAGGTACAATTATGGTCCTACATCTTTGATCCCAGCAGAATGCTACGTACTTGATTCCCTTAGCTGATCTCACCCACAACTAAGAGTTGCTACGACCCAAAGTCGAAGACTTTAATAAACAAATCTGTATTACACAGAAAAGTCTACGGTTCCATTTCTCTTGATCACGCCACTTCCATTTCTCCTGATCAACAAAGTTCGCAAACTTTGGTTCAAGGAATAAGACTTATGCATATATGTGTTTCCACAACAATGCTTATATCCACCAATGGTTATGTAATCTAAACTCTCATTTCAATCATTGAAACATTCTCAGAGAACGTTATATAGCCGTTATTCACAGACCATTTTTCGTCAGAGCAATTTTCAAAGTGATTGAAACATAACATGACTTTCATCAGTTGGTAAAGATGAATTCGGCTAAAGCGAAAGCTTACCAACACACATTTCGAGAAATAGATAGGCGAGATAAATTCGGCTCAAAATATCAAATATGTATAATGAAAGTCTATATATCAAAACGACTTTTGTCTCAAGAGTAGGAGATAGAGTAAATAGACTTTTGAGTGACAGATAAGTTCAAGTGTCCACATACCTTTTAGTCGATGAAGATCCACCAGTTCCTTGAGTAGTCCTTCGTCTTGTATGATGATTGCCATGGAGTCTTGAGCTCAACTACACTTTCTATCCTAATCCAAGACCTTATCTCTAATAGGCTAGTAATCAAGACTTATAGTTTTGATCATTAATATTGACAAACATGCTTGAGATAGCAACGCATGCGAGTTTGACCGAGTAATGCTATAAAAATATCAACCATATTCTTATTCACCATAACTAGTTCAAGTGACTCAAATGAACTAGGTAGAGAGTTGTTCAATTGCAAGGAAATCTTATGTAACTACACAAGACACAATTGAAGAAAAAACGATTTGATTCACTCGAATCGGTTCATGAACTATATAGCCATGGTTTGCAATTTTCATTCCTTAGTTTATATAAGAATAAGTTCACAAACATCATTTTTAGATATAACCTACTCAAGTTCGCGGACTTAAGTTCCCGTACGGAGTTCACAAACTCCAGCAGAATTTCTCTGGACGAGAACTTCCGCCAGTTCGCGGACTTGGCTCACGCCACCATGCTGGTTTTCTTGATCAACAAAGTTCGCAAACTTCGGTTCAAGGAATAAGGACTTATACATATATGTGTTTCCACAACAATGCTTATATCCTCCAATGGTTATATAATCTAAACTCTCATTTCAATCATTGAAACATTCGTAGAGGACGTTGATATTCTATAGTTGTTATTCACAAACTATTTTTCGTCAAAGTAAGCAATTTTCAAAGTGATTGAAACTTGTCATGACTTTCGTCACTAGGTAAAGATGAACTTGGCTAAAGGGAAAGTAGGTAAAGATGAACTTGGCTAAAGCGAAAGCTTACCAACACATGTTTCGAGAAATAGATAGGCGAGATAAACTCGGCTCGAAATAGCAAATGTGTATAATCTAAGTCTATATAGCAAAACAACTTTTGTCTCAAGATAGGAGATAAATAGACTTTTGAGTGATAGATAAGTTCAAGTCTCCACATACCTTTTAGTCGATGAAGCTCCACCGGTTCTTTGAGTAGTCCTTCGTCTTGTATGATGATTTCCATGGAGTTCTTGAGCTCAACTACACTTTCTATCCTAGTCCGAGACCTTATCTATAATAGGCTAGAAATAAAGACTTATAGTTTTGATCACTAACATTGAAAAACATGCTTGAGATAGCAACGCCTGCGAGTTCGACCGAGCAATGCTCTAACAATCTCCCCCTTTGTCAATTTTGGTGACAAAACTATCAATACATATGAAATACAAAAAATAAATTAATTAACTTTTGTAGATCCTATTCCACATGTCTAATCTTCAACATTACTCGAAATATTCGTCACTTCCAAGTACTCCAATGATCCCAACGGTTGTAAGTTCAGCATCATCGTTGTTGAAAATCCGTAGCTATAACAACGAGAAAACAAGAGTTCTCAATCATTGTTATACAGTGTCATAGTATCATTACACAACGTCAAAGTTCAATTGTATCACAACTTCAACAACAATACTATGGTGATATGTATCACCCCCCCTAGTCAATACTCCATCTCACATGGAAACCACTCCCCCTTACATAATGATCCGAAAACCATATGTATTTGTAGTATGAACTACATATTAATTCTCCCCCTTTTTGTCAATAAAATTGGAAAAGGTACAAGAACGGGATCCTAATGAAATTTCCAAAAGAGACATTTCATGACCAAAAGAAAGAAACACATATTATCTTATTTAGATGCAATCATATTGCCGAGGCTAAATGTTGTAGATGGTGGATTTTCGACAAAGGCTAAAATCGTAAACTCATAATTATACGAAGCTCTGATTCAGCAATCAGACGTGAGTATCGAGACACGGGTCTCTCATCGAATTCTCAACGGAGAGTACTTTCTCTCAGAGTACATGTAGATATGTAGTCTCACGACTGGACAACGGCATATCTCATGAATACTGAATACATTCAGTGATTATTTCTATATAGTATCACGAGATGGACGGCTCCTAGACAGCTTGCTCTTCTAGTATAGAGCGATAACGTCTTCAGGAACAAACAACAAGTTTACCCTGAGTATATAAAGGATATGACTTACCGACAAGCTCATATCGGGATAATTAATGCTCCTAGACAGCTTTCTCTGCTAGTATAGAGCCACAAAGTTAATTATTCCTAATTAAGATTAATTCTGCTGTGACATTCACTACTGAATTCCCAGAATAATCTATTATTGCTCCTATTCCATGGTCGAATCCACGACTGGTCCCATGGAATGGCAATAACAATTGCTCCTATTCCATGGTCGAATCCACGACTGGTCCCATGGAATGGCAATAAACAATTGTTCTGATTCTATGATCGAATCCACATCTTGATCTCATAGAATAGCAATAAATATATTATCTCATTACTCCGATTTCATGATCGAATCCACAACTGGTCTCATAAATGGTAATAGATAAATCTTAATTACTCCGATTCTATGGTCGAATCTACGATCCCATGGAATGGTAATGCTCACTTTATCATTCTGAATTCGTAGTCGAATCGTCAGCTGATCTTATGAATTAATAATAAACATCTTATTGCTCAGTTTTGTGAATTATTCTCCACCGAATTCCACAATTAGTAATAAATAATCAACAACCGGGCGTCCGAGCTACCTCTAAGTAAGCCCCGATTCAAATGGTGAAGGTGTATTCAACGACGATACACTAACAATCACCGCAGGAACGAGTATTTCAAAAATACAACGAAACGATGAACCTACGCAAAAATCCCACGCCAGTTTTATATTTTTAATGCATTTTATTATTTTCCATGATTTGATGAAAATTCTCTCATTTTATCAAATCTCCTTCGTCTCGAGGAAACTCCTCGGTTTCATGGTACTTACATAAATCCATAAAGAATAATATAAAATTAAGGAAAGGAGTGTGGGGCGTGACCATTGGCCAACCGGCCATGCCTTGGTCCCAACTGGCCCCATACCCCACGGTTCCTTATTATTTTATTATTATTATTATTTCTCTAATTTCATGAAAAAACTCCTTGATTTCATGGTATTTTTGCACAAATCATCATATAATAATAAATAAAATAAAATTATGAAAAACTTTTGGGACCGGGCCACTAGCCTGCCGGCCATGCCCTAGCCGGTCCCACACGCCATTTGCTTTATTATTTTATTATTATTTTTCCTATTTTTCCTTGAATTCATCAAATTCCTTGATTTTATGGTATTTCTCTCAAATTATGAAAAATTCCCTCAAATCATCAAAAATACCTAAAAAATATTAAAAAATTATGAAAAACTCGTGGGACCGGTCCATAGTCGGCCGGCCATGCCTCCATGGTCCCACACTCCCATGTTTTTATTATTTTAATATTTTGCTTCCATGAACTCATGAAAACTCCTTCAATTCATGGAAACTCCCTAAATTCATCAAATTTCTCAAAATTCATGATTTTTTCATAAAATCATCAAAATATTATAAAATTAAGGAAAAGGCACCACTTGACCGGGGTCACGACCGGCCGACCATGCCTTGACCACGGCGGTCCCACGCCTCCTCATTCCTTATTTTATAATTATTTTTCAACGTCTCACGGTGTTTTCCTCAGTTTCGTCGAAACCCTAATTTTGGCATATTTTCTCGAATGGATGCTCAATTGCACGCCAGAAAATATCAAAATTCTCAGGACTGAGATGCGGACGCCTTGGGGACACGATCACGCTATCTTGACCGACCAAGATTGGCTCTTTGGCTCACGGAAGCCGGTCCCATCAATTTTCACAGTTTTGACCTAATTTGCACAATTGCTCGTATTAGGTCCAAAACTCTTCCAAACACTTTGGATTTTCATGAAGTGATCGCCAGGCGGTCACGTGAAAACCCAGGGCCGGTTTCATGACTCCATGGTCGGTCCCTCGCCTCGTCATAATTAATTAGGTTTTTTCACTTAAGGCTCAGACGAGCATTTTTGAATAAATGATTAAGCCAGCATTTAATCATTCTTCCACCAAAAAATCGTCAACTCTTCAGGGGTTCTTCGTATTTGCTCACGTGAGCATATGGAAACTACATGGTTGATCCACGGTCCCATGTAGTCGCTCCCTCCTTCATCCCATGGTTAAACTTCTAACGAACCATGAATTGATTATCAAGTGATCAAATTAGGGTTTCTGAATCCAAGGATCATCATTCCAGATTACAACCTTAATAATTTTACGACGTCCTCATGGTCATTAATTTTATTAATTATGCTCGGTTCTACACCAGTGTTCTAATTAATATTTTTAGTACGCTGCCAATAAGCCAGCAACACATGCTCAGACGATCAAATATTCAACAATTCATCATATGAGCAACACTTGCTCAGATGATAAATATTTTCTCAAACCAAGGAATATTGGTTCAACAATCAATATTCAATGATCCATCGAATGAGCAATACTTGCTCACTTCATCGTAATAACTATACCTCTGTCTCATGACATGTTCAATTCATGAGTTTCAGAACATCATGTTCAACTCAACAACTACATGGACTCATCGTCCCATCAAACCACGAAGTCATCAATTGACTAACAAACCACGAGACGTCAATCGTGTCACTTGGGGGATATCACTTAGGATTTTGGTATGGCGGTCTATGGCACGTGTGTTCAAACACACGATGGAATGTGAGCAAGTTGTGAAATCAGTTGAAGGAAGTCACGAGGTAGTGAGTGGAAAATAGATCAAGTCTCCACACATTGAGCAACTGGTTTCAAACACGATCTCCACTTCCCCACTCCTTGATTCCATCAACTGCCACACTTCATGGAATCATGGTGTCTAAAATTCCAGCAATATAAATAAGTCTCTGAATCATGATTGAATCATCGGCATCATCAGTATCATCAATCTCACGTCAAACTGACAACACGAGATCATCAACTCATCAATTGAGCAACTACTCTCAATTGAGAAATTTCAATCACTCAGAGCTTATCATATTCAGAATTCACACACCCGCAATCTTTGATTACCATTGATTCCACACATTTCTCAGCTTCCCTCCTACAGATCACCCCATCCTCTCTTGTGACTGAATTTACTCTGGAATGGTCATTGTCTTGATTTAGGCCTGAGTACTACAGATTGATCTCTCGAATCTAAAGCACCCCCTTTGCAGCGGTGCATCTGTGTGAGGTTTAACATTTCGCTCGGTTCGAGGATTCTCCTCCGTACGGTCGTCTCCTCAATTCCTTAAAAACCAGCAAATCGTTTTTCCCCATCTACAAATGCATTCATCAAGGAGTTTATAAAGATACAAGATAACCCCTATAATATTCCACAACCTCACTCCCCACAAAGATTTGGAAACTAAGCACAAGTTCAATTAAAAACTCTCCCCTATAAAATGTCATTCCCAAAGGAACAACAAGAGCGACCTTAATTTCGAAAGAAAAGAAGGATTTCTTTGGACATAACAAATCACATACAAGTATGAATTTGAATCCAAAATATTAAATTAACCACAAGAGAACCCGTGATTAATTTAATCGAAAATGCTCAACATAAGTGAACTTATGGAGACTCAAAAATATACAATTAGATTAATCACAAGAGAACCCTTAATTTATCTATTCGAAATACACAACCAAACTAATCACAAAATTAATCAATTTAATTGGTCATGCTCATCATAAGAAAACTTATGGAGCAACAACTAAATAACCAAACAAGATGATTAATTTAGTTGAATATGCTCGACATAAAGTATCTCGCGGAACAAAAACTAAGCTAATCATAAAAATAATCAACTTGGTCGTTTAGTGCTCAACATAAGACACTTTACAGAGCCTCACAATAATACATAAAATATGGATCAGGGAAGATCAATACTGCGGAATACACAAGGATTCATTCTATTTCCCATCACTATTTGCATAACGACATTTAATAGACATAATCGTTGCAAACAAAAGATTTTAACCTATCTTCCATCAATAATTGACAATATAGGCTTAACTTTTGTATTTGTCAAAAGTACATTCATTCTTTCATCAATACATGCATATCAATTCATGAAAGACTTTACTTTTGACAAGATATGGGACAATCAAGTTCACGGACGCAAACACGCATATCTCATAACAATATTGCAATATATAAAACCATAAAGATTAATACTGCAAAAATCATCTTCCAAACAATTTAGAATTTAAACCAATAAATCTAAAAACATGAAGATGAAAATGTTGGACATAGCTATGTGTAATCACAATAATGGCTATTCCAAACTCTAGTTATTCTTCTAACAAAAAAAATAGAAGATTTACTAGGCAAATAAACTCTTATAGAGAACATGATCTGAAAACACTAGACCCGGTCAGCAACCAGAGATTGAACATGGACGAGCTCATCAGTTGCTTTCTTCAGTTCGTTTTTAAAAAACTCAAGATTCCTTGTTGCGATTCCGAGTTGTTCACGTACGACTTCAAAATATCGAAGGAGATTTCCTACCAGTTGTGATGACATCTGAACTGGTAGTTTGTTTTCATGATCGATGGCATGAAAGCATGTTATGAAAACAGGATTCTCATGAAACTCGATAGTCTTCCCCTTCTTGACTTCATCTTCTTCGTTTCCTCCATTCATTGTGCACACCAAAAATTGGTAAAACCCTTTGACCTTTCAGAATAGTGTAACAAGGGATGACAGACAAGTGTATAAATAAGTTCCATGGAAAAACCTAGGAGGACTTGTACACGTTCGTGTGGGTCAGGAGTTTGTGCACTGGTGGTCACGGCCTTAAGGTGTGACCAAAAGAAACGAGAATGAAGTTCGTATGTAGAGACTAATAGTTGAGAACCAACTATTTGGAGGAAGCACATGCAAACAGGAAATTTTCTCAAGGATGAAAGATCATGATTATCTACAAGAGAAAAACTGGAGCGAAGCTCAACATATTTTAAAGATAAACAAAGAAAACATACAACTTTGACAACACTTCTCAAGACACACTTCTTGAAACTATGAGCATCCTTCTTAACTACAAGAAGAATGCTACATTGAATAGCTGTCATGTTGTGTTTAGATGAGCATTTTGCTCCCCAATGCTGACTGCTTCTTTTTCTCCTTCAAGAGGATTTACAGAAGGAACACTTGACTTTCTTGAGGAAGTTTTATCAAGAGAGGAACAAGAAGTACCTGAGTCAGCCGCTTTCCTTGTCTTTTTGATGCTCTGTTTGAGTCTGTTTATGCTGATTGAAAAAGCGGGGGTCTAACAACACCACCCAATATTTCGCTTAACAATCTGTATAGACTAACTCCGAAATACTTTGCTAGAGAATCAACTAGACAGTCAGACTCAATCTAGATAAAAGTATCTCAAGGATTTAATATCTCTCTTTTGATTTGATTTTTACTCAAGCTAAAAACAATAGTGAGTCTTTATCAAATACAAGGAATACTTGGACGGTACCAAAAACCAATGTCCAAGGATCAATCAATATCAATCAACAACCAAAGGTTGGATTTCCAATTGATGATCACGAACACACAACATGTATTATTTCAATTATATAAAATATAATGCGGAAAAGAAATAACACAGACACCAGAAATTTTGTTAACGAGGAAACCGCAAATGCAGAAAAACCCCGGGACCTAGTCCAGATTGAATATACACTGTATTAAGCCGCTACAGACACTAGCCTACTGCAAACTAACTTCGGACTGGACTATAGTTGAACCCAAATCAATCTCCCACCGATTCAAGGTACAATTGTACTCCTACGCCTCTGATCCCAGCAGGATATTGCGCACTTGATTCCCTTAGTTGATCTCACCCACAACCAAGAGTTGCTGCAACCCAAAATCGCAGACTTGATAATAAACAAATCTGTCTCACACAGAAAAGTCTATAAAAGGATAAATCTGTCTCCCACAGATAAACCTTAGTTTTGTTCCGTCTTTTGATAAATCAAGGTGAACAGGAACCAATTGATAATCCGGTCTTATATTCCCGAAGAACAACCTAGATTAATCAATCACCTCTCTACAATCCTTCCTGACTACACAAGCGGATTGTCGAGGAATCACAAACAGTGAGACGAAGATGTTTGTGACTTCTTTATCTTGCCTATCGGAGAACTCTCATGATCTCAAGTCAATTAATCTATTGTACTCGTACGATAGAAGATGCAAGATCATATCACACAACTACGATAAAGTAATATCGGTCTAGCTTCACAATCCCAATGAAGTCTTTAAGTCGTTAACCTAATTTTAGAGAAGAAAATCAAAGGTTAATGGAGATCGACTCTAGCGGGCGCACTAGTAGCACATAGACGTGTGGGGATTAGTTTTGCACAATGCTAGATGTCTCCTTTATATAGCCTTCAAATCAGGGTTTTGCCTTAGTTACAAAGCAATCCATATTCACCGTTAGATGAAAACCTGATTTAGATTCAAGCTAATATTTCTTAACCGTTAGATCGAAAAACCTAGCTTGCCACACACATTTTGGTAAACGTTTACTGGGTTCGTGAAAACCATGCCCAAACGTGTACGTGTATGTTGGTTCAACATAGTAACCCAAAAAGGTCAACCATATGAGCATTTCATATTAACCTTGTTCTTCTCTACCATAACTAGTTCAATTGACTCAAATGAACTAGTTAAAGAGTTGTTCAATTGCTATGAGATCTTATGTAACTACACAAGACGCAATTGAAACAAAGATGATTCGATTCGATTGAATCGGCTCATGAACTTTATAGGCACGGTTTGCATAAAGCATTCCTTAGTAATTTAAGTTTCATGTTCAGAGCACATATTTAGATCATAACCTCTTAAGTTCACAAACAAGTTCGCGGACTTAAGTTAATCGGTTGAGTTTTCCAAACTCAGCAGAAATTCTCGGAAAGAGAATTTCCTCCAGTTCGCGGACTTAGCACACAAACGAGTTTTGGAAAATCCAGCAGAAAGTTTCGGTCGAGAACTTCCGTCAGTTCGCGGACTGAGTCTGCGGACTGGGTTCGCGGACTTGGCAAGCCAATTCTACAATCCTCCCGATTTCTCTTAATCAACAAAGTTTGAAAACTTCGGTTCAAAGAATACATGGTTATGTAATCTAAACTCTTATTTCAATCATTGAGACATTCTCAGAGGACGCCATGTAGCCGTTATTCACAGACCGATTCAAGTCAGAACAATTCTCAAAGTGATTAAAACTTTTCATGACTTTCGTCACTAGGTGAAGATAAACTTGATAAAAGCGAAACGCTTTACCAACACATGATTTCGAGATATAGATAGGCGAGATATACTCGACTCGAAATATCAAATGTGTATGATCTAGTCTATATAGCATACGACTTTTGTCTCATGAGAAGTAGGAGATAGAAGAGATAGACTTTTGAGTGATAGATAAGTTCAAGTCTCCACATACCTTTTGTTGATGAAGTTCCACGGTTCCTTGAGTAGATCTTCGTTGTTGTATGATGAATCGCCATGAAGTCCTTGAGCTCAACTACACTTTTCTATCCTAGTCCGAGGCTTAGCTATGTAGGCTAGAAATCAAGACTTATAGTTTTGATCACTAACATTGACAAACATGCTTGAGATAGCGACGCATGCGAGGTTGACCGAGCTATGCTCTAACAATCTCCCCCTTTGTCAATTTTAGTGACAAAACTATTAATACATATGGAATACAAAAAAGATAAACTTTAGTGGCTCCTATTCCATAATCTAATCTTCAACGTTCCTTGAAATCTTCGTCCTTCCAAGTACTCTAATGATCCCAAAGGTTGTAAGTTTAGCACCATCGTTATTGAAGATCCGTAGCTATACCAATGAGAGAAATTGAGATTCTCGATTATTATTATATAGTGTCATAGTATTATTATATAAAATCAAAGTCCAATTGTATCATGACTTTAACAATAATACTATGGTAATATGTATCACTCCCCCTTAGTCAATACTCCATCTCGATCATGGAAACCACTCCCCCTTACATAATGATCCGAAAACCATATGTATTTGTAGTGTGAACTACAATATTTCTCCCCCTTTTTGTCAATAAAATTGGCAAAGGTACAAGAATGGGATCATAATGAAATTTCCACAAGAGACATTTCATGACCAAAAGAAAAATAAATACCAACTTAATTTAGATGCAATCTAATAGCCGAAGCTAACAGCATTCATCAAGGAGTTTTAAAATACAAGATAACCCCTATAAAATTCCACAGCCGCACTCCCCGCAAGATATTACCATTAAGCACAAGTTCAAAAGAACTCTCCCCCATTTGATGTCATTCCCGAGAGAACAACAAGAGCGACCTTAATTTCGAAAGAAAAGAAGGATCTTTTAATTTGGACACCAAAAACCATGAGAATGATTTTCTATATCCAAAACTCAACCAAATTAACCACAAGTAAACCCATGATTAATTCAATTGGAATACGCAACTAAATCAAACCACAAAAGTGATCAATTTAATTGAAAGTTCTCAACATAAGTAAACTCACAGAGCTACGACTAAGTCAATCACACGGAGATGACTAACTTAACCGTTCAAATATTCAACATAAGGAAAACCTTACGGAATATATGACTACATTAACCAAAGAACATAATAGTGTAGTGTTTCATATACTCAACACAAGAACTTGTGGAATATATGAAAACTCAACTAGATTAATTACAAGAGAACCTATAATTAATCTAATTGGAATACAAATAATCAAACTAATCACCGAAGTAATCAATTTAATTATTTTGGGCTCAACATAAAAGAAGTTATGGAACCCCGACTAAGTTCATCATAGAATATGACAACCTTAACCGTACATGTACTCAACATAAGAAAGAAAACTTATGGAGTACTAACTAAATAACCAAACTGGTTGATTAATTTAGTATCTAATGCTCGACACATAGCATCTCATGGAACAACCAACAAAGCCAAGGTAAATCGACTTAGTTGTAAGGTGATCAACATAAGACACACAATGGAGCCTTCACGGTAAAACATAATAAAATGGATCAATGAAGATCAATACCGTGGTTAACATACAATGATCTATTCTATTTTCCATCATAACGACATAATAGACTTTATTCTTGTTGAACAAAAGATTTTATTGTATTTTCCATCAAATACATGACTGCATAGGCATAACTTTTGTATTTGTCAAAAGTCCATCCGTCCTTTCATCAATACGAATATCAATTTATGAACGACTTTACTTTTGACAGCATATGGCACCTTCAAGTTCACGGACGCAAACAATACATATCCCATAAACAATTGCAATATCACAAAATCATAAAGATTAATAATGCAATAACAATCTTTGCCCTTAGAAGGTAGAATCAATCTTTTTCGCACGGATTTATACCAATAGTGGTTACCAAAAGCGTATAAAAAGATTTCCTTAACAAAGAAGAACATACAAAGTCATTGACGACTATGCACCATAGTTCACATGAGATGATTGTGAACACTCAAGAATATATAGCAATGTGAACTACTACCCATTCTCGAACTTCCTTCCTTGTGATTCACCAACATCACTCTTGTAACAGACAAAAAATAGCTTAGAATAGGATTTCTCCAAGAATCTCAGTTCCCAAGTCCAAGAGAATAGAACAAGTGCAACGAAACAGAGCAAACACTAAAAAACAAGAGACAGGACAAAGACCAATATTAAATCATCCAAATTCAACAATTCTCATCTCCATTTTGAAAGGAATTCAATAAGGAAGATAATGCAAAAAGAATGAGGTAAATCCGAGTTCGGACGAAGAAGTTACGGCCAAAACAAGTTTACCGAATATCGACGTCAAGTATGCATACGGGTTTGCGAACTTAAACCCCTGGATTTTGATTTTGAATGTTGTTATGCATACTTGGTATGTGTACCATGTAGTCCAAACATCCCGAACTATTATTTTCAAACCTAAACATTTAAGAATCTTAAATACATATCAAGTTAGGAAGAAATGAACGATAAGCAAGATTATTATACGTATTCTAAGCAAATAAAAATACAAATCTTGCTCAAGTTTATAGACATACCTTTTTAGATGAATCCAATCGAATTCTACCGCCTTACTGAACATATTCTGTGTGCCCCAATTCTTGTGCTTCCCTCACCGTATACAAAGCAGGGCATTCCTTGGTGAGGATTCACTTCCAACACAATCAAGTTGCGTTTGGGTGAACAAAGTCTTGCTCACCACAAGTGACCTTTGGATTATCATGAAAGAGATCACTTTTTAGAACCTTTCACATCCAATTCCATTTTTCCAAAAAACTTGTTAAGTTCCAACATCATGGATACTGCCTTTTCCATAGTCATGGAGTTTTCTGGAAGATCATTCCTTTTCACACTCAAAACATCATTGTCTTTCTTCGGTATCCACTTCTGAGTGCGTTTAGGAACAGTCGGAACCTTCTTCCCATCACTCTCTTCTAGAATTCTTGGAAGAGAATTGGATTGACTATTCTTTTGCAAGTTAGTCTTTCTCCAATTGGGAGCATCGGATCTTGTCTTCTTCTTTACGAAGTTATCCTTTTGATAACCATTACGATTATGAAAAGGATTCACACGACGTTTATAGGCAAATCCAGGTCTATCATAGCACTGATTCCTTTGCCTAAAGGTTGGACAATTACAACCTGTAATGTTAAGAGGATCAGTCTTAACGTATGATCCTGGTTTCACAACTTCTTGTGATGCCCAAACAAGAAAATCATGAAGTTTCTCATTCCTTATACGGAAACGACATCTCCTTTCCAGGTGACCTTTATTTCCGCAATAGTGGCAAACATAAGGAATGTTCTAACCTCGATCCGTGTGTGCTAACTTTGGAGGTTGATAAACTTTGCTCTTTTGAATCTTAACTGCCGGAGAAGGTATTTCACTTTTGCCATCAGTGGAAACCTTTTGTTGAGAAGAATCACTAGCCTTGACAAATTTTACCTCTTTGCCAGTACTTGGAGCATCTACTCCCTTATAACCCAATCCTCGTGTATCACGATGATTTTTACTTTCTCATAGCATAGTGGTTAATTTTCTTGAACTAGTATTGAACTTTTTCAAGTCATCTTCCAACATCTTGATTTTATCAAGAGCAGCAGCTAAATCAGCCTCAAGGAATTTTTCTCGAGTGAGATAAGCGCTTTCTCTGTCGTCAAAACTTGTTTGCTGGAAGTTAAACCTTGCTTCAGATTCTGCAAGTTTCTCTTCCAACAAAAAGTACTTTTGATAAAGATTATCACTTTCAAGTGACTTCATACGTAGGTATTCCTCAGAATCTTTGAGGATCGATTCGGTAGAACGATTCGAAAAATAAACACCTGCGTAACATCTTCTCAATTTCTTGTTTTCTCGACAGAGAGGAGTCAAAAGAGGTATGACATGAGAAGTTGTAATCTTCTTCATATTCCACGAATCCAAAAACTTAACATACTTTGAGACTTCCTCATCAACATCTCTATCAATATCTGAATCACCTTCATCAGAAAGTTCATCCAACTGTTCTTCTAGGAGAGTTTCCCAATCAACAGTTTTTACATCAAGAGAACGTTTGGATATTGACTTAGATGTGGCAGTTCTCTCAGGTGAATCCAAGCTTTTAGAATCATCTGGTAATTTCTGAACCGGTACGTTATTAGAGATAGACTCGTCCATAATCAGATCGCTACAAACACAGACTTATAAGGTCTTTAACGTGTTTTCCTGCTCTGATACCAATTGAAAAAGCGGGGGTCTTACAACACCACCCAATATTTCGCTTAGCAATCTGTATGGACTAACTCCGAAATACTTTGCTAGAGAATCAACTAGACAGTCAGACTCAATCTAGATAAAAGTATCTCAAGGAGTTAATATCTCTCTCTTGATTTGATTTTTACTCAAGCTAAAAACAATAGCGAGTCTTTATCAAATACAAGGAATACTTGGACGGTACCAAAGACCAATGTCCAAGGATCAATCAATATCAATCAACAACCAAAGGTTGGATTTCCAATTTATGATCACGAACGCACAACCTGTATTATTTCAATTATATAAAATATAATGCGGAAAAGAAATAATAAAGACACTAGAAATTTTGTTAACGAGGAAACCGCAAATGCAAAAAAATCTCGGGACCTAGTCCAGATTGAATACACATTGTATTAAGCCGCTACTGACACTAGCCTACAGAAAACTAACTTCGGACTGGACTATAGTGGAACCCCAGTCTGTCTCCCACCGATTCAAGGTACAGTTGTACTCCTACACCTCTGATCCCAGCAGTATACTGCGCACTTGATTCCCTTAGCTGATCTCACCCACAACCAAGAGTTGGTGCAACCCAAAATCGCAGACTTAATAATAAAAAAATCTGTCTCACACAGAAAAGTCTATAAAAGGATAAATCTGTCTCCCACAGATAAACCCTAGTTTTGTTCCGTCTTTTGATAAATCAAGGTGAACAGGAACCAATTGATAATCTGGTCTTATATTCCCAAAGAACAACCTAGATTAATAAATCACCTCTCTACAATCCTTCCTGACTACACAAGCGGATTGTCGAGGAATCACAAACAGTGAGATGAAGATGTTTGTGACTTCTTTATCTTGCCTATCGGAGAACTCTCACGATCTCAAGTCAATCAATCGATTGTACTCGTACGATAGAAGATGCAAGATCAGATCACACAACTACGATAAAGTAGTATCGGTCTGGCTTCATAATCCCAATGAAGTCTTTAAGTCGTTAACCTAATTTTAGAGAAGAAAATCAAAGGTTAATGGAGATCGACTCTAGCGGGCGCACTAGTAGCACACAGAAGTGTGGGGATTAGTTTTTCACAATGCTAGATGTCTCCTTTATATACCCTTCAAATCAGGGTTTTGCCTTAGTTACAAAGCAATCCATATTCACCGTTAGATGAAAATCTGATTTAGATTCAAGCTAATATTTCTTAACCGTTAGATCGAAAAACCTAGCTTGTCACATACATTTTGGTAAACGTTTACTGGGTTCGTGAAAACCATGCCCAAACGTGTACGTGTATGTTGGTTCAACATAGTAACCCAAAAAGGTCAACCATATGAGCATTTCATATTAACCTTGTTCTTCTCCGCCATAACTAGTTCAATTGACTCAAATGAACTAGTTAAAGAGTTGTTCAATTGCTATGAGATCTTATATAACTACACAAGACACAATGGAAACAAAGATGATTCGATTCGATTGAATCGGCTCATGAAGTTTATAGCCACGGTTTGCATAAAGCATTCCTTAGTAATTTAAGTTTCATGTTCAGAGCTGATAATGTTTTTTTGATGATGTTGTAATAATGAGGTTCAAACTCTAATTATCTTTTAAGTCCTTTATATCTTAACTCACTAATAATCAAGCAAATTCTCAAACATCAATTGTATCCCTTAAGCATAGATTATCTAAACAAAGCATAACCTATCTAATTGAATCACAACTTATTAGGAAAATTACGCAAACAATTTAAAACTTTGCAAAAGCAGTGATTGAGTGAATTATAATTAAATATTAGAGAAAATAAAATAGTTACCAATTATTCATGCGTAAACAGCTTCCTCATTGCTTTGGTTGCGGGATAATTAGCCGTTCATCATGTTGGAAACACGCTTAAAAATCATTATTATTGCTCAAAGGGTGCAAATGATGAAATGGAGAAATAATTCAAAACCGGGTTTGTAACAATTATATTTGTTATAAACCAGAGAACTACGACCCACAGTATGTGTCACTTATACTGTTTCTCTAAGACCCATGGCTCTGTGTCGCAAACTCTGACAAATAAGTCTGCCTCTGATGTACAACCCACGGCTGTGAGTCGTTGTTACTGTTGGCAAACGACGGTCTTGGATGGTCCGTTATTCGTGTTCTTCATGTTCATCATCAGCAGCAGCAGCAGAAACCGAGTTTGGGAAAACTCAAATTTCTCCTTCTCTGTCTCTCCTCAGCCCCCAGATTCTCGACACCCCTTCTCTATGATCCCATCCACCTATTTATACTCCTTAGTCTCATTTAATCACGTCATGATTCTCAATATTCTTCATTGAACTCGGGTAGTAAAGAAAATATTTTGGGAATATTTTCTTCCCTGATTTAGCTTCTCACGCGTTTCTACAGCTGCAAAATATCCTCATTTATCTTTTTCAAGGTCCAAAGTGTTTCTAGAGTCATCATACATGAGAAGAACACGTTTAAATTCTCCAAAACTCATGTAATCCCGTGAACTGTCCCTCTCATGCATGTGCTGCCCTGATTTCTTCTCACGGATTTTTCAGCCAAATTTGATAGACCAAAACACTTGTAATAGCTTTGTATATGTCCCAGGAACAATCCCATAAATTTTCAGCCATTTAGTCTCCCTATAACACCTCCAAATCCTTGATTGAAATCTGACAGTGAATAAAAATATTTTCTCGCCAATATTCAGTTCAAACGAAGGGGATGAAGGTGCCCCTTAACCAGCTGCTTGGGTGCCAATAACAAATGGGTGCTGTGGAAATATTTGGGCTACATATAGCCCTGGGTGCTGAAGATGAATTTGGGCTACACATAACCATGGGTGCCCCTTATCCAAATCTGAGATCCGTATAGCAAATGTTCTCCGGAGGTGTCCCGAGCAACTTTTCGAGCCGAATTTTCCAACAATGTTTATTTCCAAAAAATACCTATAAACACACAAAACACCATAATAAGTACGAAATCGAGTACTAACAATATGAAACATTGAGGACAAATTAGACATATAAATGCGTCTATCAAATACCCCCAAACTTATTATTTGCTAGTCCTCGAGCAAAACTAATAATAAGAAAATAAAACCGAGTTAATCTCGGGAGGGTTTACCAGAGGTGTACCCACAAAACCATGACTTCTACTTGGTCATAAGTATCCAAAGAGCTATGAGGACATACATATTCTCAACCTATCTCCAAGTAACTAGAATGCTAGAGAAATTAAAGGTAACAACTCTAAAGCTGACTAAATAAAAGGGGAGACACATCCGCAACACTGCTAGATAAAGAGATATCCGCTACACAACTAGATAAACATTGTAAGATGCGTCCGCTGCTTTACAGCTGGATAAGATTAGGAGAGAGATAAAGATGAGAGGGACATCTGCTACACAGCTGGACTAATTACGTGTGATGAGTTAAACCAGTGCTAGAAAGATCTTGTGCCAGATTGAAAGCGGACTAACAAAGCAACCAAATGTATCTTTCTTCGACTCTCTCATAGTGCTCAGTAGAAACAACGTCTTCTTCGGTCTTCAACTGTTGATGATAAACTATCGAACCTCATAGAATCTTGACAATTAACTCTTCTCTTCGATTTCTTGCTTGACTTATAAATTTCTACTTCCCTTTGGCCTTATTGAACAAAACGTAACGATGATTTATTTTTATTTATTTTTCAATTTTTTTTTTTTTTTGGAAACAAAAATTACAAGACAATAATTTACATGGCCATGAGAGAAGGACTTCCAAAACTTGGATCTTCGCAACTTTTGATGTCTTGGTATCATGGATTCTAACAACTTATATCATTTGCTCTTATAACTTCAACTTTGATTTTTGAATTATTCTTTTCTATTGTTGCTTCTAAACCTAAAACGTCTTCAACTTTCTTCATAGATTTTGATGTCGCTCCGCTTGTTGATGATGATAAGTTTCTACTGAGAGAGAGTCGCAATCCAGTAACTAAGACTACATTGTGAGGTTGCTTTGTCTTTCTGGCATTTCCTGACCTACTTGCCTTTCCATCATGTATGGTTAGGTCCATCACGGTTACCCTCTAAAAGGAACAAGTTCTCTCCTGAATTTCAAGGATCTCAATGTCTTTTTCTCTAATGTCTCAAAAGGTTGTTATCCCTAGCATTCTAATTTCTATCTTTTCGGTGAGAAACAGTATGTAAACTTAGCTAACCGGACACCATGTGACGCTAGAAGTTTCAAAAGTGCAACTAAAAAGTGCTTCCCCACCCCCAAACTTAAATCTAACATTGTCCTCGATGTTCTAAAGATAAAATTAAAAGCATGAACAAGGAGAAACTGTTACCACTTGAAGAAAAAGAGTTAAGGAAAGATATTACCATGTTGCATGAGCATGAGTTACCTCCCAAGAAGTGCTAAGTTTAAAGTATTCAGCCAGACTTAGGAAAGGATTAGTCAACTCGAACCGTATAACAGTAGCCGGAATAACTGTGGGTCTTCAAAACCAAATAGAGCTGACCAAAGGAAACTGCAGTAAACCAAGAAAATGAACAAGACTAGCATGCGCTTACCTAGTTTCCTGATTAAGACAACTACATCTAATTGTGGTTCAGGTTCAGGTTCTATAAAAGGGTCTAAATATATTTCTTTAGGCTGCAACTCCTCAAAAGTGAGATCCGAATTATTAGGTCCTAGAGTCTGTAAAAACTCAAATAAAAATTTAGAAGCACATAACAACAACCTGAATAATTGGGGATCCTCTAAGTCAATTAGATTTGACTCACAAAGTTGACCATAATAATGGTCATTCTTAAGAAAATGTGTCGACCCTAATCCTAAAGTAATTAGGTTTAGTCTCAAACTAAATACGACACATGAAAATCATATTCCACAATTAGAAAAAGTTTT
This sequence comes from Papaver somniferum, assembly GCF_003573695.1. Taxonomy (NCBI): domain Eukaryota; kingdom Viridiplantae; phylum Streptophyta; class Magnoliopsida; order Ranunculales; family Papaveraceae; genus Papaver; species Papaver somniferum. The sequence continues at coordinate 69,465,298 of NC_039362.1, forward strand.
TGGTGGGAAAACAAAGTCAATTTGGTATCATAGCCTGGGTTAACCACATCAACCAGAGGATGGGTTCTAACAACTGAGCTTCTTTCTGGACATCATTAGGTTCGGGAAAACGTATGAAGATAATCTTGTAAGATGGTTGAGGCAAAATGTCAAGTCCTACACGAGGGAACTTTCTAAGAGTTAAAGCAACGGAGAATGATAATCACCCCCAAACTTAGAGTTTTTGTGTCTCTAGAAAGACTAGTCACAACTTCCCTAATTTCTAGGTCATCAGATTCCTGGAAATGGTCAATTGATTCTTCTAAGTTGGTTCATCCTCACTCATTCTACGAGTTTATCATCTTCTAAGACTAGTGTTTCTAAATCGCTAGATTCTAAAACAGTATTCTCAGGGTAAACTCTTTCCTCTAAATCATTATCGGCTTTGTAAACAGGAAATACTACATCGTCTAAAACGGGGTATCTCTAGTCAAATCCTCGTCCTTTTGAATAGGTGAATAATTATTAAAATTATTTGGATTTGAACTAGAAATAATATTATCATTAAAGAGCTCATTGGGAGTAACAGATTCCTCATCACTATGCCTATATATTTCAGATTCTTCATCAATACTATCCTCATCACAGTCCTCATTATAATAACATGAAAAAGGTCGAACCTCATCAAAACAAGTAGTGTTACCAATTCTAACCTCGTCATCTTGATTATGTGAATAAAAACTATCCTTATTTTCGAGGGTGGTATTGGGAAAACTACACTGGAAATTAAGACTATCCTGAGCAAGTTTTTCCACAATCCTATTTGTACTCTCAGTAAATTGCTTGAGGGCTCTTCTAGAGATATCTTAGTTGACCGCTCTACGGACTCTTCTGGGAGAAGAATATTATAAGTCTCTTTCATAAATAACTTCCGTGTTGACTCATTGAAACTCTTGAGAGACTCTTCTAGAGAAATAGAAGGATTGTTTTGCTCGTATGACCTGTGGGTATATGGATAGTAATTGGGCTCACAATGGTATGGACCATAACCTTCAAAAGTTTCGCGTTCCCAATCACTATTCACACTATGGTCATAAAAAGGATAATGTCCAAGCTGCTCAGTCGGATACTCATTGTATTGGCTATTATAATACCAGTTCGACATCCTAACCGCAAGGGAATTCTACACAATCACAAACAAGGCTGACTCGACCAAATCAAACCTATAAAATCTAGCAAACAACAAGCATGATGGCTCCACTTAGATTGTTTCTAGACCAGCTTCTAATCTTTCGAAAAGGAATTCGTTACAATCTGAGCAAACCTCTCTGGAATCAATCCGAGTTTAAGTAAGTTGAATTGAGACGAGGGAAGCTGCGAGGAGCTTTGATACCCAAGGTCTCACCGGTATTATAAGGCGGCGCAGTCACGCATTCAACTCGCAGAAACCATCATGAACTTCAAAGTATGCTCAAAAGAGTAACCAATATTTTTCGAACGACTTTCCTATTAAGCTCGTTACCCTATAGGTCTCGTTCTAGTCAAAATTTTAAGCTTAGGTTCGCGTTTGGTTTCGTTTTCCTAAGGCGGGCAAGAAGGAAACGGTGATGAAATCCGAGTCCTTATCTTAATTTGGCCAGGCCTTGCCCTTTACTAGGAAATTAAAACAACCGTATTCAAATCCTCAGCATATATTCACCTTAAGGCATACAATAAACCCGCTGACAGGGGATTCGCGGGTGTTTCGAAAGCTTACCTCCCGTACCAGACGGGCGCAGAACCGCTGAAGTCGACTCGGGCCACGACTCTATGTCATGTGCGAACCCGAGGGGCCGAGACGATATTGTAATCGTCGTCCTTCCCTGCAAACAGTTTTATATTTAATGTACCCTTCCTTAGGGTTTAAAAAAAATAATTGTCCAAGTCCAAAGTCCAAATAAAGTGCAAAAGAAAAGAAATAAAAAAAAAATTACAAAAAATGGAAGGTCTCTAAAAAAAAAAAATTCTCTTTTTTTTTTAATTTTTTTTCGCTCTTTTTTTTTTTGCTTCTTTTTCCTTCTCTTTTGGCTTTAAGCTTTGATTCCAAGTTTTTAGTATCCAACTTCAAACCTGTAATACAAAGACACACCCAAAGAAACGTAAAAAGAACAAATGAAATTAAAAAAAAAAACATAAAAATTATACCTAAGCACAAATCCGCGTCGGCGGCGCCAAAATGATAATGTTTTTTTGATGATGTTGTAATAATGAGGTTCAAACTCTCGGACTTGTGAAGATTAAATTTAAAGGTTTAAGAAAATTATATACAAAATTATTAACAAAGTGGCGAGAGGTATGAGAAAATAACCAAGACACTGATTCCACTATTACACATGAATTAATGATGGTAAATAATCCAAAACTCTAATTATCTTTTAAGTCCTTTATATCTTAACTCACTAATAATCAAGAAAATTCTCAAACATCAATTGTATCCCTTAAGCATAAATTATCTAAACAAAGCATAACCTATCTAATTGAATCACAACTGATTAGGAAAATTACGCAAACAATTTAAAACTCTGCAAAAGCAGTGATTGAGTGAATTATAATTAAATATTAGAGAAAATAAAATAGTTACCAATTATTCATGCGTAAAAAGCTTCCTCATTGCCTTGGTTGTGGGACAATTAGCCGCTCATCATGTTGGAAACACGCTCAAAAATAATTATTATTGCTCAAAGGGTGTTTACAAATGATGAAAATGGAGAAATAATTCAAAACCGGGTTTGTAACAATTATATTTGTTACAAACCAGAGAACTACGACCCACAGTATGTGTCACTGATACTGTTGCCCTAAGACCCACGGCTCTGTGTCGCAAACGCTGACAAATAAGTCTGCCTCTGATGTACGACCCACGGTTGTGAGTCGTTGTTACTGTTGGAAAACGACGGTCTTGGATGGTCCGTTCATCGTGTTCTTCATGTTCATCAGCAGCAGCAGCAGAAACCGAGTTTGGGAAAACTCGAATTTCTCCTTCTCTGGCTCTCCTCAGCCCCCCAGATTCTCGACACCCCTTCTCTATGATCCCATCCACCTATTTATACTCCTTAGACTCATTTAATCACGCCATGATTCTCAATATTCTTCATTGAACTTGGGCAGTAAAGAAAATATTTTGGGTATATTTTCTTCCCTGATTTAGCTTCTCATGCGTTTCTACAGCTGAAAAATCTCCTCATTTATCTTTTTCAAGGTCCAAAGTGTTGCTAGAGTCATCATACATGAGCAGAACACGTTTAAATTCTCCAAAACTCATGTAATCCCGTGAACTGTCCCTCTCATGCACGTGCTGCCCTGATTTCTTCTCACGGATTTTACAGCCAAATTTGATAGACCATAACACTTGTAATAGCTTTGTATATTTCCGAGGAACAATCCCATAAATTTTCAGCCATTTAGTCTCCCTATAACACCTCCAAATCCTTGATTGAATTCTGACAGTGAATAAAAATATTTTCCCGCCAATATTCAGTTCAAACGAAGGGGATGAAGGTGCCCCTTAACCAGCTGCTTGGGTGCCAATAACAAATGGGTGTTGTGGAAAATTTTTGGCTACATATAGCCTTGGGTGCTGAAGATGAATTTGGGCTACACATAACCATGGGTGCTCCTTATCCAAATCTGGGATCCGTATAGCAAATGTTCTCCTGAGGTGTCCCGAGCAACTTTTCGAGCTGAATTTTCCAACAATGTTTATTTCCAAAAAATACATATAAACACACAAAGCACCATAATAAGTACGAAATCGAGTACTAACAATATGAAACATTGAGGACAAATTAGACACATAAATGCGTCTATCAAGAGCACATCTTTAGATCATAACCTCTTAAGTTCACAAACAAGTTCGCGTACTTAAGTTAATCGGTTGAGTTTTCCAAACTCAGCAGAAATTCTCGGAAAGAGAACTTCCTCCAGTTTGCGGACTTAGCACACAAACGAGTTTTGGAAAATCCAGCAGAAATTCTCGGTCGAGAACTTCCGGGTTCGCGGACTTGGCAAGCCAATTCCACAATCCTCCTGATTTCTCTTGATCAACAAAGTTCGAAAACTTCGGTTCAAGTAATACATGGCTATGTAATCTAAACTCTTATTTCAATCATTGAGATATTCTCAAAGGACGCTATGTAGCCGTTATTCATAGACCGATTCACGTCAGAGCAATTTTCAAAGTGATTAAAAATTTTCATGACTTTCGTCACTAGGTGAAGATAAACTTGATCAAAGCGAAACGCTTTACCAACACATGATTTCGAGATATAGATAGGCGAGATATACTCGGCTCGAAATATCAAATGTGTATGATCTAGTCTATATAGCATACGAATTTTGTCTCATAAGAAGTAGGAGATAGAAGAGATAGACTTTTGAGTGATGGATAAGTTCAAGTCTCCACATACCTTTTTGTTGATGAAGTTCCACGGTTCCTTGTATAGATCTTCGTCGTTGTATGACCGAGCTATGCTCTAACACTAATCTTAAGCTCTGAGACTCGATTATTGATATGAATGTAATCTAGAGCAGGAGTCTTGGATCTGCAACCTTCTTCAAGGTGATACAAGGAATTCGACCTATCTTTCTTTTTCCTATTCCTTCTTCTCTTTTCAGAGTTATTTAAGTGTCAGTTGCTCTACTGCCTTTCTTCCTTCTACTATTGTCGGCATTTTTTGTTTCAAAGGCACAATTAAGAAAAGACTTATCACAGTATTTTTCTTGATTGTCAACAATGCCTTTTACTCCAACAATATGAGAGACAGGTTTAATAACTTCATTACACACCCATGCAAGAATGTTGTGAAGTTTTTCATTCCTTAAACGAAAACGACATTTTCGCTCAGAGTGTCCTTTATTTCCGCAATAATAGCAGTTAAAGGAATTATTCTTAGCTGTTCTCATGTGAAATTTAGAAGGAGCACAATCCTTGTTCTTAGACACATTACAAGCTGCAACGGGTATGTCACATGAAGAATTATCAATAGCTTTAACAAAATTGATCTTACTAGTTTTTGGAGCGTATATTCCTTTATATCCTAGACCACGTGTATCATGATGTTCTTTACATGCTCCAATCATAGAAGACAATTTTGTAGAGCTAGAATTGAATCTTCTCAGACTCTGTTCCAGTGATTTCACTTTATCAAGGGCAGCTGCAAGGTCAGTCTCCAAGGAATTTTCTATGGCAAGAAGACTGAGTTCTTTGTCATCAAAACATTTTTGTTGAGAGTCATATCTTGCTTCAGCTTCTGCAAGTCTTTCTTTCAACACAAAGAGATTTCGGATAAGATTGTCACATTCAGACCTTTTTGTGCGTACATCTTCTTCAAGATCTTTAACGATAGACTTTAGAAGATTATATCCACCATCATATCCTTTAAAGAGTTTTCTCAATTTTCTGTTCTCTTGACAAAGAGGAGTCATGTACTTACTCAAGCAAGTGGTTGACTTCTTTTCTTACAAAGCATGGTCAAACAACTTCATATATTGAGAGACTTCCTCATCGATACTTTGTCCTTCTTCCAAATCACTGTCATCTGAAAGTTCATCCAACTTCTCATCAAGAGATTTTTCTCAGTCGAATGCAGATTCAGTCAAGGAACAGGAGATAGAGTTTTTCTCAGAAGTTTCAGGACTTTGAAACTCACATGAGAGTCTCTGAACTGATGTTGCGTTATCAGAGATGGCACTCTTGTCCATAGAGTCAGATCGCTACAAACACAGACTTGTAAGGTCTTAAACGTGTTTGCCCGCTCTGATACCAACTGAAAAAGTGGGGGTACAACAACTACACCCAATATTTCGTTTAACAATCTGTTTGGACAAACTCCAATATACTTTCTAGAGAATCAACTAGACAGTCAGACTCAATCTAGATAAAAAGTATATCAAAGAGTTTATATCTCAATCTCTCGATTTGATATATACTCAAGCAAATAAAAATCTGCAAGTCTTTATCAAATACTAGAGAGATAACTTGGATGGTACCAAAGACCAATATCCAAGTGTCAATCAATTTAAATCAACAACCAAAAGGTCGGATATTCTAATTGATTGAACAACGCACAACCTGTGATATTTCAATTATATAAAAAAATATAATGCGGAAAAGAAATAACACAGACACTAGAATTTTGTTAACGAGGAAACCGCAAATGCATAAAAACCCCGGGGCCTAGTCCAGATTGAACACACATTGTATTAAGCCGCTACAGACACTAGCCTACTTCAAAATTGACTTCGGTCTGGACTGTAGTTGAACCCCAATTAATCTCATACTGATCCAAGGTACAATTATGCTCCTACGTCTCTGATCCCAGCAGGATGCTACGTACTTGATTCCCTTAGCTGATCTTACCCACAACTAGGAGTTGCTACGACCCAAAGTCGAAGACTTTAATAAACAAATCTATATCACACAGAAAAGTCTACCGTAATAGATAAATCCATCTCCCACGAATATACCTATGAGTTTTGTTCTGTCTTTTGATAAATCAAGGTGAACAGGAACCAATTGATAAACCGGACTTATATTCCCGAAGAACAGCCTAGTATTATCAATCACCTCACAATAATATTAATCGACGCAGCGAAAAAAGATATTGCGGAATCACAAACGATGAGATGAAGTGTTTGTGATTTCTTTTATACCTTGCCTAACGGAGATATCAATCTCAAGCCAATTACTACAATTGTACTCGTACGATATAAACAGCAAGATCAGATCACACAACTACAAGAAAGTAGTATCGGTCTGGCTTCACAATCCCAATGAAGTCTTTAAGTCGTTAACCTGGTTTAGAAGAAGAAACCAAAGGTTAAAGGAGAATCGACTCTAGCTTAGTACAACTAATATCACATAGAAGGTGTGGGGATTAGGTTTCCCAGTTCCTAGAGTTATCCCTTATATAGTCTTTCAAATCAGGGTTTGCAATCAATGTTAGCTTGGTAACAAAGCATTCAATATTCACCGTTAGATGAAAACCTGATTAGATTCAATCTAATATCTTTCAACCGTTAGATCGAAAACTAGCTTGTTACACACAAATGAAATGCACGTTCCTAGGTTTGTGTAACCATACCCAAACTTGTACGTTTGTTGGTTCAACAATAGTCAACCAAATGGTTAGCCATATGATCACTTTCATATCAACCATATTCTTCTTCAGCATAACTAGTTCAAGTGACTCAAATGAACTAGTTAGAGAGTTGTTCAATTGCAAGGAAATCTTATGTAACTACACAAGACACAATTGAAGCAAAACCGATTTGATTCACTCGAATCGGTTCATGAACTATATAGCCACGGTTTGCAATTTGCATTCCTTAGTTTATATAAGAAAAAGTTCACAAACATCTTTTTTAGATATAACCTACTCAAGTTCGCGGACTGGGTTCACGGATTTAAGTTCCCGGACGGAGTTCACAAACTCCAGCAGAATTTCTCGGGACAAGGACTTCCGCCAGTTCGCGGACTTGTCTCACACCACCATGCCGGTTCTCTTGATCAACAAAGTTCGCAAATTCGGTTCAAGGAATAAGGACTTATACATATATATGTTTCCACAACAATGCTTATATCCTCCAATGGTTATATAATCTAAACCCTCATTTGAATCATTGAATCATTCTTAGAGGACGTTGATATTCTATAATTGTTATTCACAAACTATTTTTCGTCAAAGTAAGCAATTTTCAAAGTGATTGAAACTTGTCATGACTTTCGTCACTAGGTAAAAGATGAACTTGTCTAAAGCGAAAGCTTACCAACACATATTTCGAGAAATATATAGGCGAGATAAACTCGGCTCGAAATAGAAAATGTGTATAATCTGAGTCTATATATCAAAATGACTTTTTTCTCAAGATATGAGATAAATAGACTTTTGAGTGATAGATAAGTTCAAGTCTCCACATACCTTTTAGTCGATGAAGATCCACCGGTTTCTTGAGTAGTCCTTCGTCATGTATGATGATTTCCATGGAGTTCTTGAGCTTAACTACACTTTCTATCCTAGTCCGAGACCTTAGCTATAGTAGACTATAAATCAAAACTTATAGTTTTGATCACTAACATTGAGAAACATGCTTGAGATAGCAACGCATGCGAGTTCGACCGAGCAATGCTCTAACAATAAGTCTGGTTTATCAATTGGTTCATGTTCACCTTGATTTATCAAAAGACGGAACAAAAACTCGTAGGTATTTCTGCGGGAGACAGATTTATCTATTACCGTAGACTTTTCTATGTGATACAGATTTGTTTATTAAAGTCTTCGACTTTGGGTCGTAGCAACTCTTAGTTGTGGGTGATATCAGCTAAGGGAATCAAGTGCGTAGTATCCTGTTGGGATCAGAGAGGTAAGGAGCGCAACTGTACCTTGGATCAGTGTGAGATTGATTGGGGTTCAACTACAGTCCAGACTGAAGTTTGTTTGTAGTAGGCTAGTGTCTGTAGAGGCTTAATACAGTGTGTGTTCAATCTATACTAGGTCCCGGGGTTTTTCTGCATTTGCGGTTTCCTCGTTAACAAAACTTCTAGTGTCTGTGTTATTTCTTTTCCGCATTATATTTTTTTATATAATTGAAATATCACAGGTTGTGCATTGAATCGATCAATTGGAAAATCCAACCTTTGGTTGTTGATTGAAATTGATTGATCCTTGAACATTGGTTTTTGGTTCCGTTCAAGTGATTTCTCTTGTATTCAATTAGACTCGCAAATTTCTATTTGCTTGAGTAAGTATTTAATCGACAAAGTGAGATATAACTCTTGATATACTTTTAACAATTTTGAGTCTGACTGTCTAGTTGATTCTCTTAAAAGTATATTGGAGTTAGTCCATACAGATTGCTAAGCGAAATATTGGGTGTGGTTGTTAGACCTCCGCTTTTTCACGTTCATCATTATTCTTGACGAAAGTCAAAAGATGATCATGTGAAAATCACCTGGTAACATCTTACATGATTTTTGTGAGACAGTCATTTGATGTAGGCTCGGAATGTTTCGTATTGATCATTCGATCATTTGAAAATTGATTATAAGCTAATAGTTTATGTGAGATAGCTATTGTCGTCTTCTAAGAATGTTTCAATGGTTGAAATGAGAGTTAAGAGCTAAAACCCATGTCTCGATACATTACGGTTTGTGTACAAATAGTTTTAATAAAATTCGGGACCGGAAGTTTGCATACCCGTTCGTAAACTTATTCAATTGTTTAAGTCAAGGTACATAAGGTTACATACCCGTTCGCAAACTGATTTAACTGTTGAAGTCCGGGAACCAAGTTTGCGTGCCCGTTCGCAAACGATTTCAATCGAGTTCGGTCCGGAGCTAAAGTTTGCATACCCGTTTGCAAACTGTCGGCTTGTGACCAATGTCCAGAACTTAAGTTTGCGTACCCGTTTGCAAACTTAAGTGGTTCAAGTTCTTAAATCAGATAAGTATGATTTCATACTCAAGAACAAATACATTTATATAATAAGGAATTCAATCTTTGCAAACCGTGGCTAAAATGTTCATGAACTGATTCTTTTGAATCAATCTGATTTTGCTTCAATTGTGTCTTGTATACTTTAATGAATAAACAATTGAAAAACTATATGAGTAACACAATTAGATTCATTTGATTATAATTCTTGTTTGATTGATCATCATATGTGATCTACAAGTGTTAGATGAACAAGGTTAATACAAAAGTGTTCATATGGCTAACTTCGGTTAACCTTTATTGAGCCAACTCAATATACACGTTTAGGTACGATTACCCATATCTAAATAAAGGTATATTTCATTTGTGTGTAACAATCTAAGACCATCCAACGGTGGAAAGATATTAGCTTGAATATTGAATCAGGGTTCATCTAACGGCGAATATTGATTTCTTTGTTCCAGAGCTATCAAAACCTGATTTGAAGACTATATAAGGGATAACTCTAACAACTAGGAAACCTAATCCCCATCTCTCATGTGTGATACTAGTTGAGTACTAGAGTCGATTCTCGTTTAACCTAGGTTTTTCTAAAACCATTATAGTTTAACGACTTAAAGAATTCATTGGGATTTTGAAGCCAAACCCAACTATTTTCTCTGTAGTTGCGTATTCTGATCTTACTTGTTCTATCGTATTGAGTACCATCTTCTCTAATATTTGCTCGAGATTTATCTCCGATAGGTAAGATATAAAAAGTAATCATAAAGCTCTTCGTCTCATTCTTTTTGATTCCACAATAACTTGTTCTACTACCATATAGTTAAGTTATTATGAGGTGATTGATATTACTAGGTTGTTCTTCGGGAATTTAATACTGGTGTATCAATTGGTTCTTGTACACCTTGATTTATCAAAAGACGGAACAAAACTCGTAGGTATTTCTGTGGGAGACAGATTTATCTATTCAATAGACTTTTTTGCGTGAGACATATTGGTTTATCAAGTCTTCGACTTTGGGTCGTAGCAACTTTTAGTTCTGGATGAGATTAGCTAAATGGAATCAAGTGCGTAGAGTCCCATCGGGATTAAGAGACGTAAGGAACGCGACTGTACCTTGATCAGTGTTAGATTGGTTAGGTATCAACTACATTCCAGTCTGAAGTTAACTTGTAATAGGATAGAGTCTGTAGCGGCTTAGTACAGTTTGGTGTGGACTAGGACCCAGGGTTTTTCTACATTTGCGGTTTCCTCGTTAACAAAACTTCTGGTGTTTGTGTTATTTCTTTTCAGCATTATATTTGTTATATAATTGAAATATCACAGGTTGTGCGTAGTTCAATAAATTTAAAAAATCAAACCTTTGGTTGTTGATATAAATTAATTGACAATTGAATATTAGTCTTTGGTACCGTTCAAGTTGTTTCACATAATAATCAGGATCGCGGATTTCTATCTGTTTGATTTGTTGATTACGTTGAGAAACAAGAGATATAACTCTTAGATATATTTGCATTTATTTAGTCTGACTGTCTAGTTGATTCTCTTGGAATTATATTGGAGTTAGTCCATACAGACTGCCTAAACAAAATATTGGGTGTGGTTGTTAGACCCCCATTTTTTCAATTGGTATCAGAGCAGGAAAACACGTTTAAGACCTCATAAGTTTGTGTTTGTAGCAATCTGACTCTATAGGCAGAAGTGTTATCTCTATAAACATACCGCTAGTCTTCGATGGCTCGAATTACTTATGGTGGAAAATTGCTATAAGTGCTTTTCTCCAATCACGTGATTTTCAATCACAGGTTCGTGTAGTTAATAGTTATGATCCTTCGGTTGTTACAGAAGGCGATGTAACTATTTCAAAAGATATTGGTGCATATGATCCTTCTGAGATTCCCGCTGCAAAGCAAAATTCTGACGGATTAAATGCTATCATCCATGCCATTATCCCAGATTTTCATCACCATGTGACCACGTGCACTAAGTCTAAAGATGCTTGGGATATCTTAGAATCTGTATTTGAAGGAAATCTCTCTGAGAAAGAAGATAGGCTTCAAAACCTAAATTATGATTTGGAAAACCTTTGTATGGCTGATGAAGATTCATTTGATGAAGTTTAATCACGAAGTGTCTGAAATTGTTAATGCATCTTTTGCATTGGGTAAGACTATTCCTGAAAAGGACATTGTGATGAAAATTCTCAGATCGTTGCCAGCCAAATACGATTCTAAGAAACATGCCATCGTTGAAGGAAATAACCTTAATACACTTTCCAAGAATACTCTTGTTGGGAAGTTAACGATGTTTGATCGTGAACATACATCCAAATCTGGAAAGGATATTACTTTCAAAGCATAAAAGAACACTAATTTGCTTGACAAAAGTAAAAGTGTTGGCACCTCTGTTGTTGATCATATTGCGACTGATTCATCAGATGAAGATCTTGACCACTCAGTCTCACTGATCACAAGACAGTTTAGAGATCTTCTATTGAAGAGAAGTAAACGGTTCATCAGAGATAAACCAAGGACATCAGTCAAACCTCATGACCGTTCCCCTCCTAAAAACAGGGAAACCATCGATACTGATGATGAGGATATGCCACAGTGCTTTAAGTGTAAAGGTTTGGGTCATTTTGCTAATGAGTGTCCAAATCGTAGAAAATACACTGGGAACAAAGGTCTTGCTGCAACTCTTGATGAAATATCTGATCACTATGATTCAAATGAAGATGAAAAAACAAGTGTTGCGTTTCTTGGTCAAAATATTTATTTTGATAATTGTAGCAATACGTACATCAATCTTGATATTCTTCCTGAAGAAACTTCTTCAACCACCTTGGATGATAAAATGGATTTTTCTCTGTCTACTGAAAATTCTATCTCACATGTTTCAGGTACCTCTACTTGTTTAGCAGCATGCTCAGCTATGGTGTCTGAACCGTCCTCCACATTGACATGTTCTTATTGTACTCTTAAAGGGTCATGAACTCTTTAAATGTTTCAAGTACAAACATAAAATAAGATATGTCAGCAAACATCAATGGAGAGAAAATCGATTAGCTAACAAGCTCAAACTTGTTCAGAAGTCTAATTCATCTGAGGTATGTAAACTCAATACTTCTCCGAAAAAGTTTATTATTAAATAAAAAATTGGACCTATATAGAAAAGAACAAGGTCTAAACATTCTGTGAAAAAGGTTATTAAGAATTTCGTACAAGAAGTGTATGGTGGATATATTATTGTTCACCCCAACACAACTTAATTGTGTTGAAGGTGCACCTTGTCTCATGTGCCTGGTCAAAGAGACAAGAGTTATGTGCGTATCAGGCTTTAGGAATTTTTTTTTTTTCCTGTTTGTTTTTCTGGAACTCTGTTGATCTTTTCATATCATAAATTGGTATTGAAAAGGTTTTTCCTTTTGATTCATTGAAAGTGGGTAAAAAACGACAATTTTACCTTCTTTAGGGTTGTGAATTGGTCGTACGTGAATCCTACTCGATATATAGGTTTCGTAACCCTCATTCCTTTTTCCTTACCTAAAACTCTTTTCATCAAGAGATTGCTTTTGGAGCTAGTTTGTGTATTCCTTTCACAATCCCTTACTATAATGGAAACTCCAAGCATCATGTCTTCTGATGGAAAAGATGTTAATATGATTGTTAATCCATCAATCATGAAGGAAAAAGGTAAGTCTCATCCTTCCTCAACTTTAAATAGAAAAAAGAAGAATATGAAGAAACCAAGGGCTAACCCCTCAAATCTTCAGAAGTTTTCTGGTGTTCTTGAAAAGTTGAAATAAACTAGGATGGGGATGCAGCAAATAAAGGTTATTGTTTTAAGGACTCTTGAAATTCCGAAGGCCCTGGTTCGCCATCAGTCAAGAAGGTTTGTTGGAATTGAATCATTTCTTCATGAACCTTATGTTCCAATGGTTGTTGACTACAAGGAGTTCGTGGATGATAAAGAATTTTTGAAGGTCTTAATTTCTAGGAAACTTCTTATGAGAATTTATTCTTGTGTTTTTAAGAAGGATAACTAGGGTTTGGATTAGAAATTATTGTGAGTACACATAGCTATTGCCAAAGATTTTCATCTTACAATGTTTTTAGATTTATTTATTTAAATTCTAATGTTTATTTGGAAGATGATTTTGTAGTAGTTAATCTTTAATAGTTTTATATATTGCAAAAATAATGCTAGGATATGTGTGTTTACGTCCGTGAACTATGATTGTCCCATATATGTCAAAAGTTAGGTCTATTATGTCATTATACAAATATTGAGAAAAGATAGAATGAACTTTTGTATATTCCGTAGTATTGATCTTTCCCTGATCCAATTCTATGTGAAAGTACTGTACGGCTCCGTAAGTTCTCTAATGTTGAGCATTTTCGATTAAATTAATCATTAAGATTTCCTTGTGGTAAATTTAATTGAGTTTTCTGGATACAAATTCATGTTTCATATGATTTTTTAATGTCCAAAGAAATCCTTCTTTTCTTGTAAAAGTAAGGTCGCTCTTCTTGTTCTTTCTGGAATGACATTTTATGGGGGAGACTTCTTAATTGAACTTGTGCTTAATTGCAAAATCTTTGTAGGGAGTGTGGATGTGGAATATTGTAGAAGTTATCTTGTATCTTTATAAACTCCTTGATGAATACACTAAGTTTAGACTAAGTGAAATCATCGAAACAAAGTTGATATATTCTCTTTTAATCATGAAGTATCTCTTTGATAATTTCATTATAATCCCGCTAGTTTTCGTACCTTTGCCAATTTTATATTGACAAAAAGGGGAGAATTATTTTGTAGTTCACACTACATATACATATAGTTTACGGATCATTATGTAAGGGGGAGTGGTTTTCATTGTGAGATGAAGTATTGACTAAGGGGGAGTGATGCATATTTGCAAAAGCGGGGGTCTAACAACCACACCCATTATTTCTCTTAGCAATCTGTATGGACTAACTCCAATATACTTTTAACAGAATCAACTAGACTGTCAGACTTAATCTTAAGAAAAGTATATCGAAGAGTTATATCTCAATCTCTCAATTCAATCCACAATCAAACAAATAGGAATTTGGGAGCCCGATTGAATATAAGAAATAACTTGGACGGTATCAAAACCCAATATCCAAGTGTCAATCAATTTAATCAATAACCAAAGGTTGGATTCACAATTGATTGAACTTACGCACAACCCGTGATATTTGTATTATATAAACAAATATAATGAGGAAAAGAAATAACACAGATATCAGAAATTTTGTTAACGAGGAAACCGCAAATGCAGAAAAACCCCGGGACCTACTCCAGATTTGAACACCACACTGTATAAAGCCGCTACATGTACTATCCTACTCCAGGTTAACTTCGGACTGGAATGCAGTTGAGCCCTATACAATCTCACACTGATCAAGGTACAATTTCTCTCCTTACATTTCTGAATCCTAGCAGGACTCTACGCACTTGATTCCCTTAGATGATCTCACCCACAACTAAGAGTTGCTACGACCCAAAGTCAAAGACTTGATAAACCAATCTGTCTCACACAGAAAAGTCTATTGAATAGATAAATCTGTCTCCCACAAATTTATAAATCAAGGTGAATAGGAACCAATTGATATATCAGACTTATATTCCCGAAGAACAACCTAGAAATATCAATCACCTCACAATAATCTTAATCGTATGGTAGCGGTACAAGATATTATGGAATCACAAACGATGAGACGAAGATGTTTGTGACTCTTTTTTATCTGGCTTATCGGAGATTAAATCTCGAGAAAATCTTAGAGAAGATAGTACTCAATCACGATAAAAAAAATACAAGATCAGACACCCAACTACAGAGAAAATAATTGGGTCTGGCTTACCAATCCCAATGAAGTCTTCAAGTCGTTAACCTACAGGGTTTTGGAAAAACCTAAGGTTAAAGGAGAATCGACTCTAGTCGCAACTAGTATCAAACAGGAGGTGTGGAGATTAGGTTTCCCAGTTGCTAGAGTTGTCCTTTATATAGTCTTCAAATTAGGTTTTGCAATCAATGTTACCTTGGTAACAAAGCATTCAATATTCACCGTTAGATGAAAACCTGATTAGACTCAAGCTAATATCTTTCAACCGTTAGATTGAACTTAGCTTGTTACACACAAATGAAAAGTGACTTCATTTAGATATGAGTAACCGTACCTAAACGTGTGCACCTTTGTTGTCTCAACAATAGTTAACCGAAGTTAACCATATGAACACTTTCATATCAACCATATTCATCTTAACCATAACTAGTTCAAATGACTCAAATGAAACTAGTTTTAGAGTTGTTCAATTGTTTATATTCTCATAGAAGTATACAAGACACAATTGAATAAAAATCGATTTTGATTCACTCGAAATAATTCATGAACACTATAGCCACGGTTTTCAAAAGATTGCTTTCCTTATTATATAAATGTATTAGTTCATGAAAAAACTGATTTTAGAACATAACCCACTCAAGTATGCAAATGGGTACGCATACCTAGCTGTCCGGACTAAGTTTGGGTTCGCCAGTATGCGAACGGGTACGCATACCACCAAAATCAGTAAAGTCCCGGAACTTGAACCTCACGCCAGTACACATACCGGTATGCGCACTTAGTTCTCAGACCTCTACTCAACCAATCAGTACGCATACGATATGAATACCATGGTTCCCGGACTTTGAATAACTTGCAACAGTTAGCATACAAGTGCGCATATTATGTTATATCCAATCGTGGTTATTTGTTCTAAACTCCCTTTCAATCATTGAAACAATCTCGGAAGACGACAATAGCTGTCTCACACAAACTATTAGCTTCAATGCAATTTTGAAGTGATCGAATGATCAATACGAAACATTCCGAGTCTACATCAAATGACTGTCTCACATAAATCATGTAAGATGATACCAGGTGATTTTCACATGATCATATTTTGACTTTCGTCAAGAATATAATATGAACTTGGTTAAAGCAAAAGCTTACCAACACATATTTCGAGAAATATGTAAGCGAGTTACACAGCTCGAAATATCAAATGTGTATAATTGAAGTCTATATAGCTATACGACTTTTGTCTCAAATATGAGATAAAGTAGATAGACTTTGGAGTGACAGATGAGTTCAAGTCTCCACATACCTTTTGTTGATTAAGTTCCACAAGCTCCCCTTAGTAGTTCTTCGTCTTCAATCGATGAACGTTGTGAAGTCTAAAGCTCAACTACACTTTCTATCCTAATTCGAGACTTAGCTATAAGTAGACTAGAAATCAAGACTTATAGTTTTGGCAACTAAACTTGACAATTAGCTTGAGATAGCAACGCTTGCAAGTTCGACCGAGCAGTGCTTTAACAATCTCCCCCTTTGTCAATTTTAGTGACAGAACTATCAATACATATGGAATACAAAATAAATAAACTTTGTAGCTCTTAATACAAATGTTTGATTTCCTTGGTTGTTCAACATTACTCGAAATCTTCGTCAATTCCAAGTACTCCAGTGATTCTGAATGTGTTCAACTCAGCATCAGAGTTGTTGAAGATCCATATCTATAACAATGAGAAAACAGTAGTTCTCAATCATTGTTATATGGTGTCATAGTATTATTACACAACATCAAAGTCCAATTGTATCACAAATTTGACAACAATACTATGGTGATATGTATCACTCCCCCTTAGCCAATGGTTCATCTCACATGAAAACCACTCCCCCTTACGTAATGATCCGTAAACCATATGTATTTGTAGTGTTGGCACCTCTGTTGTTAATCCTATTGCGACTGATTCATCAGATGAAGATTTTTACCACTCAGTCTCACTGATCACAAGACAGTTTAGAGATCTTATATTGAAGAGAAGTAAACGGTTCATCAGAGACAAACAAAGGACATCGGTCAAACCTCATGACCGTTCCCCTCCTAAAAACAGGGACACCATCAATACTGATTGATGTAGTTTTGAAGTGTGGTAATAAATGGATTCAATTCTCGGACTTGTAGAGATTTGATTTCAGATATAGTAAACAAAAAACACTAAGAACAAAGAAAAGATTTTATCAAAGTTGTGAGATACTGGGACTCGGGATTCCACCAGGATTCATGTTCATGTGGCTCGAATATCAATTCTTAGACAATTATAGCTCCCAAAATAATGATTATTGACTCTGAATTTTTTCCAAGGTAGATTTTGTAAAACATTAATTGTAATGGTAAGCATGGACTATCAAAACATTTAAGCTAAGCATAACCCATCAAACTAAATCACAACTAATTAGAAAAAATCATGATTCAATTTAAATTAGTGCAAAAAGTCATATCAAGAATTGATAGAATTACCACAATGACGAAAATTGGATTCCTCCATTGTCCCGGTGATGGGGTTTAGCTCCTCATTCTCAAAACACACTCAAAATAATAATTCATTGATCAAAAGGTGTTTTTATTGAAAAGTGTTAGAGCATAGCTCGGTCGACCTCGCATGCGTTGCTATATCAAGCATGTTTGTCAATTTTAGTGATCAAAACTATGAGTCTTGATTACTAGTCTATTATAGATAAGTCTCGGACTATGATAGAAAAGTGTAGTTGAGATCAAGGACTTCATGGCGATTCATCATACAACGACGAAGATCTACTCAAGGAACCGTGGAACTTCATCAAAAAAAAGGTATGTGGAGACTTGAACTTATCTATCACTCAAAAGTCTATCTATTCTAACTCCTACTTCTTATGAGACAAAAAGTTGTATGCTATATAGACTGGATCATACACATTTGACATTTCGAGCTGAGTATTCACTACTTATCTTTTTCTCGAAATCGTGTGTTGGTAAAGCGTTTCGCATTGATCAAGTTTATCTTCACCTAGTGACAAAAGTCATGAAAAGTTTCAATTACTTTGAGAATTGCTCTGACATGAAACGGTCTATGAATAACGACTATATAACGTCCTCTGAGAATGTCTCAATGATTGGAATGAGAGTTTAGATTACATAACCATGTATTCCTTAATCCAAAGTTTTCAAACTTTGTTGATTGAGAGAAAATGGAGGAATTGGCTTTGCCAAGTCCGCGAACTGACGGAAGTTCTCTTGCCGAGAATTTCTGCTGGGATTTTCCAAAAACTCGTTTGCGTGTTCAGTCCACGAACTCATTCCGCGAACTGGCGGAAGTCTCCTTGCCGAGATTTTCTGGTGATTTTGGAAAACTCTGCCGGTTGCCTTAAGTCCGAGAACTTATTTGTGAGCTTAAGTGGTTATGATCTAAAGATGTGCTCTGAACATGAAACTAAAATTACTAAGGAATGCTTTATGCAAACCGTGGATATAAAGTTCATGAGCCGATTCAATCGAATCGAATCATCTTTGTTTCAATTGTGTCTTGTGTAGTTACATAAGATCTCATAGCAATTGAATAACTCTCTAACTAGTTCATTTGAGTCAATTGAACTAGTTATGGTGAAGAAGAACTAGGTTAATATGAATTGCTCATATGGTTAACCTTTTGGGTTACTATGTTGAACCAACATACACGTACACGTTTTGGCACGGTTTCACAAACCCAGTAAACGTCTACCCAAGTGTGTGTGACAAGCTAAGTTTTCGATCTAACGGTTGAGAAATACTAGCTTGAATCTAAATCAGGTTTTCATCTAACGGTGAATATGGATTGCTTTGTAACTAAGGCAAAACCTTGATTTGAAGGATATATAAAGGAGACATCTAGCATTGTGCAAAACTAATCCCCACACGTATGTGTGATACTAGTGTGCTCGCTAGAGTCGATTCTTCTTTAACCTTTGGTTTTCTTCTCTAAAACCAGGTTAACGACTTAAAGACTTCATTGGGATTGTGAAGCCAGACCGATACTACTTTTATCATAGTTGTGTGATCTGATCTTGCATCTTCTATCGTACGAGTACAATTTATTGATTGGATTGAGATCGTGAGAGTTCTCCGATAGGCAAGATAAAGAAGTCACAAACATCTTCGTCTCACTGTTTGTGATTCCTCGACAAACCGCTTGTGTAGTCAAGAAGGATTGTTTAGAGGTGATTGATTAATCTAGGATGTTCTTCGGGAATGTAATACCGGATTATCAATTGGTTCCTGTTCACCTTGATTTTATATCTTAAGACGGAACAAAAACCTAGGGTTTTTCTGTGGGAGACAGATTTATCCTTTGATAGACTTTTCTGTGTGAGACAGATTTTTTTATTATCAAGTCTGCGATTTTGGGTTGCAGCAACTCTTGGTTGTGGGTGAGATCAGCTAAGGGAATCAAGTGCGCAGTATCCTGCTGGGATCAGAGGCCTAGGATTACAATTTTAAGTTGATTCGGTGGGAGACTGATTGGGGTTCAACTATAGTCCAGTCTGAAGTTAGCTTGTAGTAGGCTAGTGTCTGTAGCGGCTTAATACAATGTGTATTCAATCTGGACTAGGTCCCGGGGTTTTTCTACATTTGCGGTTTCCTCGTTAACAAAACTTCTGGTGTCTGTGTTATTTCTTTTTCGCATTATATCTTATATAATTAAAAAATACAGGTTGTGCGTTAAAGATCATCAATTGGAAATCCAACCTTTGGTTGTTGATTGATATTGATTGATCCTTGGACATTGGTCTTTGGTACCGTCCAAGTTATATCTCTTTGATAAAGACTCGCAGATTTCCATTTGCTTGAGTAAAGATCCAATCGAGAGATTGAGATATAAACTCTTTGATATATCTTTTATTGATTGAGTCTAACTGTCTAGTTGATTCTCATAAAAAGTATATTGGAGTTTGTCCATACAAATTGCTAAGTGAAATATTGGGTGGTGTTGTTAGACCCCCGCTTTTTCAAAAAGGATTTGTTGTAGTTACAGAAAGCTTTTTGCAAGGAAAATAATAGTTGATGAACGTCTTAAGCAGATACAGACAGAAACGATGAAAGATTTCTGTAGTTGAATATAAGACTGCCTCTGCGACAGTCACTGCATGTCTAATGTTCTCCGTGTTCTTGAGTTGGACAGCAGCAGAACTACTTCCTACAACTTCTGATTCTTCGCTTCTCCGGCCTCTGCTCTACACCAAAGTTTCCCCAAAGTCTCGAAAACCCCCTGTGAGATTCTTAACACCTCCTGTTTATACACAGTAGTCCATATCACTTCATTTAATCTTGAAAATATTCTTATCCCTTTCCTGCAAGTTATGGCCATTTTTATTCTTCATGTTTCCTTCTTTACGCGTCCAAAACTCTTCTCTTACGCATCTGGGATGTCCAATTCCTTCTTAACTTGATAGAATACGATCTGCAGATGATATTTTCTCTTTTAATCCTCATGAAGCTTCCGAACATAACAACAATTACACGATAAACTTTAACTTCCCGTTTTAGATTTCTACCAAATATACGAAGATTTTCTTCTTGTTTTAACTCTCAAAACACGCCAGTCATCCCTGACTTGTCGCTACAACTTCATCCGACTCAATCTCTCTTCCAATACGATCCAGCTAAGCACACAGTTGAGCTGCACATTTCACGTAATATCAATCCTTCCCTGTTTCAAGAGAACCAATTATCCAGCCCAACTGGATCGAAAAAATTTCCCATAGCATCCATGTTAAGTCCAAACAGGTCCATTGAACCCAATGCTGGTGATTGAATCTCGTCCAAAACCTCCACAAATCTAAACCCTAATCTGCCATGTGAAGAACACATTTTCCCGCCAATTTTGAAAATTCAAAACGTAGAAGATGACCTCCCACTATCCTCTGCGGGTCTGCCAATAGTACTTTCCTTCGAAAGGGATGCCCCTTATCCAATTGAGGGATGACTTTAGTGATTTTCCTGGGGTGTAAATATAACTTTCCAGGGGTGCCTTTAACGCGTTCTCTGCGTGCTTTTCATAATACCTCCCAGGGGTACAAACACCACTTTTCGAGCAACTTTTTCCGCATGAGCTTATTTCTCCAAAAACACCTACAAAGACATAAAAAACCAAAATAAATACAAAATCGAGCACTAACAATATATACAATTGAGATCAAAATAGACATATAAATGCGTCTATCAAATACCCATTAACTTATTATTTTCTAGTCCTCGAGCAAATCTAATCTAGAAAATAAAATCCTAACTGACTATCGCAGGCATCGTCGGTTGCATTTAGCGTATGCAACAAGCCTTTAAACCCTTAGGTATCCCTAGTGGCCGAGTTATAGTCTCGGGAGGGCTTACAAGAGATATACCCACAAAACCTTTACATTCCAGATCCTAGCTATCTACGCAGAACCTTGGAAGGCACTAAAGAATCTCCTTGGTTGGCATACTCTCATTGACCACAGGAGGAAGTACCCTGATGTGAAATTCCAATTGTTGTACACGAGTTTTCACTCAAGCATACTAAAATTCATATATAAGTGACAGAGCTCTACTCAGATAGTCGCATTATGGACATCAATATCCGGAATCAACAAATCACATGGATAGATTAAGAAGATGGATATAGAGAAAAACGTAGATGGTTTTGATGTTGACTAAGGTGAACGGTGGTTCCCATATACGTCTGAAGGTCACTGCCAAGATGAACCTATGAATCCTAATGGATTGAGATACTAGTCTGGACTAATATCAACTCAACAGGCATATACAAGGGAACCAGTGGTCGATTACATTAAACAATAAACTTTTAACTTTTCGATTTTTTTTCTTTAAAAACATGATTAGATCTTGCGGATCCAAGCGTATGCTTCTTGTCAGCAGATTACATGGTAATTCCCGTGGATCCTGCATTCGACGCTTGTTTAGGCAATGGAGACAGGGAGAACACACACATATTGTTATCCAAGTGTTAATTTTATTTATTTTTTGAGAATTATTCCGTTTGGTCTGATTGGTCTGTTTTTTTTAGTAACCCAATCACTCTATTTCACCATAGCAGTGGTAACAACTCGATGTGTGGGCCCCACCAAATCACTTAGAAACATATTTAGAAAAAAAACAGAAGGTGAAAAGGATTCAACGAGATATGGTGAAACTACCATGTTATTTCTAACACCTGAGCTCTGTGCTTTTATGAATAGACTCTTTAGATGTTTCCATCTAATCAGATTGGTTCCTCAACTCCTACAACCAAGATGCTTCCATCCACTTAGATTGGTTAGTACCATCCTTAATAAGCATAAATTTCTAGGCTCTGGAGTTTAATAATGTAACTAAAAAGTTTCTCCCATACCCCCAAACTTAAATCTAACATTGTCCTCAATGTTCTAAAGATAAAATTAAACTCATGAACAAGGAAAAACTGTTACCATTTGAAGAAAAAGAGTAAAGGAAAGATATTACCGTGTTGCATGATCATGGGTTACCTCCCAAGTAGTGCTAAATTTAAAGTCTTCAGCCATACGTCAAATACCACAAAATGGATAATTACCTTTCAAATCATATATCAATAGTCGAAACAACTGTGGATCAACAATACCAAATAAAATTGCCACAATTATGAGATAACTACACCAGATTAGAAAAATGAACAGACGAAGCACAACATGATCTAATATTTCTTGCAAGACAACTGGGTTTCTCTCTGAGTATCTTGACAAATAGATTCATCCGCACTACAGGGCTCTAATAGCTGGATTTCCTCCTGGACATATCAGGAGGATCAGGTTGCAGAGTCGGAAGTGACTCAAGTAATACCTCAGGTACACTAGGCTCGAGTCCCAAGTTAGGGACTTTTAATGGGGATACTTTACCATCACTACCCCCAAACGTAGGGTAGTCAGTACTCTCGGAAAAACCTCTAACTATTGCTTGAATTTCCGGATCCTCAGAGTCTTTAAAATACTTAAGAGCTTCTTCTAGATCACTACCCCCAAACTTTTGTAAACACAACTCTCCTGTAAGGCCTAACACTATGGATTGAATTTCAGGGTCCTTAGAGTCTTTAAATTACTCTAGAGCTTCTTCTAGTTCAACAGTTTGGTCACCTAACTGACTTAAGAGAATCTCATCAAATTCATCCAAAGAATCTTCCAATAAAGTATCGTCCCAATTATCCTAAACTAGATCCTGAACTAAAGTACTAATCATATCCACTTCCTCTAAATTGTCAGAAGGTTGTCTACTAACATTAAAGGCATTTAGTTCGGTGGTCATATTACCAAAGGATATGTTCATAAGTCCGGTCCTACAGTTGATGACTGCGTTAGCTGTGGCTAAAAATGGGCGACCTAAAATCACCGGTATTTGAGCACTGGGGTCCTGAACAGGTTGAGTATCTAGAAAAAAGAAATCCACTGGATAAATAGACTTATCAACCTCAATTAGAACATCCTCTATGACACCACCAGAGACTTTGACAGACCAATCAGCTAATTGCAATGTCATTTTAGTCGGCCGCAACTTTCCAAGACCTAGCTGGGTGTACACATGGTACGGAAGTAAGTTAACACTAGCTCCTAAGTCAAGTAATGCCTTATCAACCATGTGATTACCAATTGTACAAGATATGGTGGGGCATCCAGGGTCTTTATACTCAGGGGTTGTTTGGTTCAGAAGGATTGAACTTACTTGACCAGCTAAAAAGGCTTTCTTATGGACATTAAGCTTACGCTTTCGTGTACAACGATCCTTAAGGAATTTGGCATAAGCAGACATTTGCCTAATTGCTTCTAGTAAAGGATACCTGCTTAAATATTTCCATTATTTCGTTGAAAGTCGACTCTCTCTTTGTTGGAGCTAACAACTGTGGATATGGGGCTTTGGGAACAAAATGAGATCTATCAGGAGGAATCACATTGGCATTACTAGAAACTTTGTCAGTATCTTCAGCCAGTGGTTCCTCATGGGAACTAAAAGGTGGATCTACGATATTTCCACTATTAGGCATGGGTACATTATTGTCTACCGTTTTACCACTCCTAAGGGTTGTTATAGAGTTCACATGACTGAAATCATTCTCTCTAGTGGATACTTTATGAATTCCTCTAGGATTGGATAGTGGTTGACTGGGGAACCTTCATCTCTCTCTCTCTCTTGCACATACTCGACAATTAGACTAACCTGAGTTTTTAGCTCGGAAATAGCCTGGGAGTTTTCTTGTAAACCTTTCTCAACCGATTGCTTAAACACTGCACTGTTATGAGATAAGATGGTTAGAGACTCTTCTAAACTCGTGATTTTCTTATATAAAAGGCTCTGAAATTGTGTCGGTCCTAAAGGATTATTAGTATAGCCAAACCCTGAGTGACCCTGAGAATTACTAGACTGGCCTTGATTCGGTCCCTTAGACCATGAAAAATTAGGATGGTCTCTCCAACCAGGGTTATAAGTCTCAGAATATGGATCAAATCTCTGATGGTTTTCAAACCTAGAGTTGTTATAAAGAGCATGGGCTTGCTCTTAGTATCTGGCATGGTGTGACCCTTGATTCATTTCTAAGGCCTGTAGACGCCTAAGAATATCTGACCCATAATCAACTCTATCGATCCTATGGATAGGATTTCTAGGTATTTCTGGTTCTCTCATTGAATCCCATTGCCTGGTTTTCTCAGTTAACTCTATGAACTCGTCAAAACATTCATCTGGGTCTTGATGGGTAAATTCTCCACCACTAATTGTTTCTACCTGCATACGGGTTTTATTATCAAGGCCTTCATATAAAATTTGGGCCATGTGAGCTTTTTCAAACCCCTGATAAGGACACTGGTATAACAATTCACTAAACCTTTCTACATAATCATGAAGTTTTTCACCTAATTTCTGCTTAAAGGTTTGAATAGACTGCCGAACAACAACAGTCTTATGGTGTGGGTAGAATTTCTTAACAAATGCCTCTACAAGACCATCCCGGGTGGTAATTGTTTTAAAAGGAATAAAATGATACCACTCTTTGGCTTTCGCATCAACAGAGAAGTGAAACAAACGTAACCTAAGCACATCTTTGGAGACATTCAGATAGTTCATTGTGTCACAAATCATTTCAAAGTATCTTATGTGGGTATACGGGTTCTCATTTTATAACCCCCTAAAGGTACGAAGCATGCAAATAGTCTCAGGTCTAATATCAAACTGGACCGTAGAAGCTGGTATAACTACACCTGGCTCACGCACTACTTTAGACGGGTTCAAACGATCCCTAAGGGTTTTTACCGGGACCTCATCATCATTTTCTTTCACCATTTCGATAAAAATAGAAGTATCACCTAAATCAGGTAAGAATACTAGTGCTTAGCAAGAAATTGTGCACATGCAAATGTTGGGGTTCACTAATTTAGGTAAGCTTGGGTTACCATTAGCAATATATACCTACGTCAAAGACTGGTCAACGGTACGTGTCTAAGGCTTGTGGTGTTTCGGATGATAACGCCCAGAGGGTTCACCGTACTAAACCACGTATTTTCCTAAAATCGGTGCCAGATGGAAATGCAATTGGTGTGTGCACGTGTATTTTTAATATATTTTTTTTACAATTAATAAAATACTAAAAATAAACAAACAAATAAACAAGAATTATAAATAAAAAATAACTACTAAAAATAAGATGAAAGTCTAAAAATAAAATCTTCAGCTTCTCCCTTTTTGTAAGGCAAGTTCAACTTTCCACGTTTCGCTTCAAGCCAATCCTGCACAGCAAAAAACAAAAATACCAAAGACGTAAAATATAACAAAAATAAAATAATATAAAAAATAAAATAAAATATATACGAAACCTAAACAAAAATAAAAAACCTAAAACCTAAACCTAAATACAAGTCCCCGGCAGTGGCGCCAAAAACTGATGTTGTTTTGAAGTGTGGTAAGAAATGGATTCGATTGTCGGACTTGTAGAGATTTGATTTCAGATGTAGTAAACAAAAAACAATAAAAACAAAGAAAATATTTTATCAAAGTTGTGAGATACTGGGACTCGGAATTCCACCAGTATTCATGTTCATGTGGTTCGAATATCAATTCTTAGACAATTATAGCTCCCAAAATAATAATTATTGACTCTGAATTTTTGCCAAGGTAGATTTTGTAAAACATTAATTGTAAATGGTAATCATGGATTATCAAAATATTTAAGCTAAGCATAAGCCATCAAACTAAATCACAACTAATTAGAAAAAATCATGATTCAATTTAAATTAGTGCAAAAAGTCATAACAAGAATCGATAAAATTACCACAGTGACGAAAACTGGCTTTCCAACATTGTCCCAGTGATGGGGTTTAGCTCCTCATGCTCAAGACACACTCAAAATAATAATTCATTGATCAAAAGGTGTTTTTATTGAAAAGGATGAGATGTAGTTACAGAAAGCTTTTTGCAAGGAAAATAATAGTTGTTGAACGTCTTAAGTAGGTACAGACAGAAACGATAAAAGATTTCTGTACTTGAATATAAGACTTCCTTGGCGACAGTCACTGCGTGTCTAATGTTCTTCGTGTTCTTGAGCTGTACATCAGCAGAACTACTTCCTACAACTTCTGATTCTTCGCTTCTCCGGCATCTGCTCTACCCAAAAGTTTCCTCAAAGTCTCGATAACCCCCTGTGAGATTCCTAACACCTCATGTTTATACAGAGCAGTCCATATCACTTCATTTAATCTTGAAAATATTCTTCTCCCTTTCCTGCAAGTTATGGCCATTTTTATTCTTCATGTTTCTTTCTTTACGCGTCCAAACCTCTTCTCTTACGCATCTGGGATGTCCAATTCCTTCTTAACTTGATAGAATACGATCTGCAGATGATATTTTCTCTTTTAATCCTCATGAAGCTTCCGAACATAACAAAAATTACCCGATAAACTTTAACTTCCCTGTTTTAGACTTCTACCAAATATACGAAGATTTTCTTCTTGTTTTAACTCTCAAAACATGTCAGTCATCCCTGACTTGTCGCTACAACTTCATCCGACTCAATCTCTCTTCCAATACGATCCATCTAAGCACACAGTTGAGCTGCACATTTCACGCAATATCAATCCTTCCCTATTTCATGAGAACCAATTATCCAGCCCAACTGGATCGAAGAAATTGCCCATAACATCCATGTTAAGTCTAAACAGGTTCATTGAACCCAATTCTGGCGATTGAATCTCGTCCTAAACCTCCACAAATCCAAACCCTAATCTGCCATGTGAAGAACACATTTTCCCGCCAATTTTGAATATTCAAAACGTAGAAGATGTCCTCCCCCTATCCTGTGCGGGTCTGCCAATAATACTTGCCTTGGAAAGGGATGCCCCTTATCCAACTGAGGGATGCCTTTGGTGATTTTCCTGGGGTGTGTTAGAGCATAGCTCGGTCGAACTCGCATGCGTTGCTATCTCAAGCATGTTTGTCAATATTAGTGATCAAAACTATAAGTCTTGATTACTAGCCTATTAGAGCTAAGGTCTTGGATTAGGATAGAAAGTGTAGTTGACCTCAAGACTCCAAGGCAATCATCATATAAGATGAAAGACTACTCAAGGAACTGTTGGATCTTCATCGACTAAAAGGTATGTGGAGACTTGAACTTATCGGTCACTCAAAAGTATATTTACTCTATCTCCTACTCTTGAGACAAAAGTCATTTTGATATATAGACTTTCATTATACACATTTGCTATTTCGAGCTGAGTTTATCTCGCCTATCTATTTCTCGAAATGTGTGTTGGTAAGCTTTAGCTTTATCCGAATTCATCTTTACCAAGTGACGAAAGTCATGCTATGTTTCAATAACTTTGAAAATTGCTCTGACGAAAAATGGTCTGTGAATAACGGCTATTTAACGTTCTCTGAGAATGTTTCAATGATTGAAATGAGAGTTTAGATTACATAACCATTGGTGGATATAAGCATTATTGTGGAGACACATATATGCATAAGTCTTATTCCTTGAACCAAAGTTTGCTAACTTTGTTGATCAAGTGAAGTTGGAAGTGGCGTGAGCTAAGTCCGCGAACTCAGTCCGCGCACTTGCGGAACTTCTCGGGCCGAGATTTTCTGCCGGAGTTTGTGTACTCCTTCCATGATCTTAAGTCCACGAACCCAGTCCGCGAACTTGAGCAGGTTATATCTAAAGTCGGTTGTTCTTGAACTAGTGTTTAAATAAACTAAGGAATGTTTTTGCAAACCGTGGCTATAAAGTTCATGAATCGATTCGAGTGAATCAAACCGATTTTGCTTCAATTGTGTCTTGTGTAGTTACATAAGATTTCCTTGCAATTGAACAACTATCTAACTAGTTCATTTGAGTCATTTGAACTAGTTATGGTGAAGAAGAATTAGGTTGATATGAGAGTAATCATATGGATAACCTTTTGGTTGACTTGTGGAACCAACAAATGTTAATGTTTGGGTACGGTTCATAAACCCAAAATTGGACATTTCATTTGTGTATGACAAGCTAAGTTTTCGATCTAACGGTTGAGAAATATTAGCTTGAAACTAATCAGGTTTTCATCTGACGGTGAATATTGAATGCTTTGTACTAAGCTAACATTGATTGCAAACCCTGATTTGAAAGTGTATATCAGGGAGAACTCTAGCAAATGGGAAACCTAATCCCAACATCTTACGTGTGATACTAGTTGCATAGCTAGAGTCGATTCTTCTTTAACCTTTGGTTTCTTCTTCTAAACCAGGTTAATAACTTAAAGACTTCATTGGGATTGTGAAGCCAGACCGATACTACTTTTATCGTAGTTGTGTGATCTGATCTTGTTGTTTCTATCGTATGAGTACAATTATAATAATTGGCTTGAGATTGATATCTCCGATAGGGAAGATAAAAAAGTAATCACAAACAAACTTCGTCTCATCGTTTGTGATTCCGCAATATCTTTTTTCGCTGTGTCGATTAAGATTATTGTGAGGTCATTGATAATACTGTGTTGTTCTTCGGGAATATAAGTCTGGTATTATTGATTGGTTCTTGTTCACCTTGATTTATCAAAAGACCGAACAAAACTCGTAGGTATATTCGTGGGAGATGGATTTATCTATTACCGTAGACTTTTCTGTGTGATACAGATTTGTTTATTAAAGTCTTCGACTTTGGGTCGTAACAACTCTTAGTTGTAGGTGAGATCCGCTAAGGGAATCAAGTGCACAGTATCCTGCTGGGATCAGAGGCGTAGGATCATAACTGTACCTTGGACCAGTGTGAGATTGATTGGGGTTCAACTACAGTCCAGATCGAAGTTAGTTTGCAGTAAGCTAGTTTCTGTAGCGGCTTAATACAGTGTGTGTTCAATCTGAACTAGGTCCCGGGATTTTCTGCATTTGCGGTTTCCTCGTTAACAAAATTATGGTGTCTGTGTTATTTCTATTCCACATTATATTTGTTTATATAATTGAAATAATACAGGTTGTGCGTTGTTCAATCAATTAGAATATCTGACCTTTAGGTTGTTGATTTAAATTGATTGACACTTGGATATTGGTCTTTGGTACCATCCAAGTTATCTCTCTTTGATAAAGACTCGCAGATTTCTATTTGCTTGAGTAAAGATCAAATCGAGAGGTTGAGATATAAACTCTTTGATATACTTTTATCTAGATTGAGTCTGACTGTCTAGTTGATTCTCTGGAAAGTATATTAGAGTTTGTCCATACAGATTGCTAAGCGAAATATTGGGTGTGGTTGTTAGACCCCCGCTTTTTGAATTGGTATCAGAGCAGGCAAACACGTTTAAGACCTTACAAGTATGTGTTTGTAGCGATCTGACTAGATGGACAGTAAAGTCTCTAGAAATGCTTCACCAGGATTAAAAACCAATCGTGGAACAAGTTCTAATGAACTGGCTATTCTCCAGAAAAAGTTGGATGAACAAATCCAGATCAACTCTGATCTCATAGCAGAAATTGCAATGCTTAAGGATTTGAAATCTGTCAAAATCTCTTTAATGGATTTGAATAACTCCAGTTGTTCCTCTCTGAAGAACAGTCATAAGTAGTGCACAACGTTCGCAAGTTGTCAAAACTGATATGACTCAGAACTTTTCTGACGATTCCAAAGGTATTGTCCCATGTTTGTTTTGTGATTCCTCTAATCACTTTCAACATACGTGTATGTCCTTCCAAAAGAGCCTGAAAGTTGCAAGTAATCTTCACACGAAAACTAAACAACTTGGTGCTTTTTAAAAGGACGTACAAAACTATCAGGAAATCCTAAACAGGAAAGTACTAATAGTATGGGAGCTTTTTCTTTAAAATCAACATCACCCTTTCAGTGGTTTATTGACAGTGGATGTAACAGACTTATGACAGGTGATCTCACATGGTTTGTTTCGTCTGACGACTATGAAGGAGGACCAGTAACTTTCGGAGATGGGAGTTGTTGCTACATTAGCAAGAAAGGGACGATCAAATTTCCCGGCGTACCTGAAATTCATGATGTAGTATACGTAAAAGGTATGACTGCAAATCTTCTTTCTATTAGTCAAATCCGTGACAAAGGCCATCGAGTTATCTTCAATGCAAATGGATGTGACATTGTAGACAAAACTGGAAAAGTAATTTTTCAAGGAACTCGTGGCAAAAATAATTGTTATATTCTTGATACTCAGTTTAGTAATTGTTGCAATTTGACTAAGGTGGAATATACACATCTTTGGCATGAGCGTTTTGGTCACATCAACTATCGTTTCTAACTAAGATCATTAACAAAGAACTTGTTAGAGGCGTTCCCAAAATCAATGCAAAGATTGAAGGTGTATGTGGTGCCTGTCAAAAGGGTAAACAAACGAAAGTTCACCATAAATCATCTCGAGATATTCTCACTAAAGCTCCACTTGATTTAATTCATATGGATCTCTTCGGACCAATTCAACAACCCACGGTTGCTGGTAAGAAGTATGCTTTAGTTATGGTAGATGATTACACCAGATTCACTTGGGTTGCATTCTTCTCATAAAATGAAACCCTTGATGAATTCAAGATTATTGTTAAAAGAATCCAGAACGAACAAGGTCGCAAACTAAAGAAAATTAGGAGCGACCGTGGAACTGAATTCAAGGACACCAAGGTGTTTGAATTTTGTGACGAACTGGGATCATTCAACAATACTCACCACCATTACTCCTCAAGCTAATGGAGTTGCAGAAAGAAATAGGAACATTCAGGAAATGGCCAGGGTAATGCTCCATAACAAAAACTTACCTCTAAGGTTTTGGGGAGAAGCTGTTTTTACAGCATGTTATTTGATCAACCGTGTTTTTACGGTCTAAAACCCTAAACACTCCTTATGAGTTGTGATGGAAGAAAACCCAACCTGCACTATCTTAGAGTGTTCGGAAGTAAATGCTACATTCTAAAAGATCGAGAACAGAGGGAAATTCGATACCAAAAGTGATGAAGGTATCTTTCTTGGCTATGCTCTGATAGCCGTGGTTTTCGAGTGTATTTAATCTCAGAACTCAGGTCATGATGGAATCTGCTAATGTTATCATCGATGATATTAGTGATTTTCATCATGATAATCCTCCTGCTGAATTGCCTCCAACCGAGACAATTGAGAAAGTCAAAGAAATACCAGAATCAGTTGAAGTTATCCCAACTGTTGTTGATCCTGATATTTCTAGTGACGAGGAGAAGAGCACTGATCAGGCTACTCCTGACGAACAAGAACGTGTCCCTCCACGACACCTCTGGGTTCAAAGGAATCATGATCCCAACAGTATTATTGGGGAAGAATTCTACAGCTAAGACTAGAGGGCAACTTCAAAACTGTGCAATTTTGGTTGTTATCTGTCACAAGTAGAACCAAGAAATATTGATGAAGCTCTGACGATCCCTTTTGGGTGAATGCAATGCATGAAGAGTTAAATCAATTTAAAACAAGACGTATGGGAACTCGTACCTTGTCCCTCCAATGTTAATATTGTTGGAACAAAATGGATATTCAAGAACAAGTCTGATGAATTTGGCACAATTATCAGAAATAAAGCCAGACTTGTCGCTCAAGGATACACAAATTGAAGGTATCGACTTTGACGAAACCTTTGCTCCTGTGGCACGCCTTGAGTCCATTAGACTTTTATTAGCTCATTGCTTGTTTTCTCAAGGTTAAGCTTTTCCAAATGGATATAAAATCCGCATTCCTAAACGGAATTCTAAAGGAAGAAGTCTATGTTGCTCAACCTAAAGGATTTGAAAACCTTGATTTCCCAGATCATGTTCTTAAGCTCAAAAAGGCATTATATGGGTTAAAACAAGCACCTAGAGCCTGGTTTGAAAAACTTACCACTTCTCTTATTAGAAAAGGTTTTTCAAGAGGTAGCTGATAAAACTTTGTTTACCAATGGAGTGGGAAAGATGTTGTCATTGCTCAAGTCTATGTAGATGATATCATCTATGGTTCAACTTCAGAAAATTTGCAAAGGATTTCAAGTTTCTTGCTAAAGAGTTTGAAATGAGCAATGTTGGTGAATTAAAGTTCTTTTAGGATTACAATTCAACAACATAAGGATGGAATTACTTATCCAAGAAAAGTATGCAAGGGATCTTGTTCAAATTCGGTCTGATAAGTCAACTCCAAACTGACACCTATGCCCACTACTGGTAAACTACACAGA
This sequence comes from Papaver somniferum, assembly GCF_003573695.1. Classification (NCBI taxonomy): domain Eukaryota; kingdom Viridiplantae; phylum Streptophyta; class Magnoliopsida; order Ranunculales; family Papaveraceae; genus Papaver; species Papaver somniferum. The sequence continues at coordinate 69,498,311 of NC_039362.1, forward strand.
GATGAGAAAGGAGTAAAAGTAGATCAAAAATTGTATCGATCTATTATTGGTAGCCTTTTATATCTTACAACCACTAGACCTGATATTTCTTTTAGTGTTGGTTGTTGTGCTAGATTTCAGGCTAATCCAAAGGAATCTCATCTTGCAGCTGCAAAAGGATCATACGATATGTCAATCACACTGTCGGGTATGGCTGTCTTATACTTTTGATACTAACACTGATCTTTCTGCTTATTCAGATGTGATTGGGCAGGATGTGTAGAAGACAGAAAAATACATCAGGGGGTTTCTACTATGTAGGACTGAATCTTGTGGCTTGGCATAGCAAGAAACAAATTCACAATCCCTGTCTACATGTGAAGCAGAATATATTGTTGCTGGCTCATGTTGCACTCAACTCCTATGGATGAAACAAATGCTAGCTGATTATGGAATTGATACTGGAATAATGAAGATCTTTTGTGATAACTCTAGTGCGATTCGAATCACTGAGAATCCCGTTGAGCACTCAAGAACAAAGCACATTGATATAAGGTACCATTTTATTCGAGATCTCTATGAAAATGGTATCATAAGTATGGAATTTGTGCCTTCCGAACAACAATTGGCTGATATTCTCACCAAACCACTAGACACTGCCACCTTTAAACACTTACGGCAGTCTATTGGTGTTGTTTTGGTTCATTAATTGTTTCCATGACTCTTGCCCCTGTGCTTATCTCGATCTTTTGGGCAATTGAGTTTGAAACTCCAGTAAGTGATACTACAATTCTGTTTTTGTCTTCATAGGAATGTTTTTCTATTCTTTGTCAAATAAATCCTTCTTTTCTTTCGAAATTAAGGTCGCTCTTGTTGTTCCCTTGGGAATGACATTTTATGGGGGAGAGTTCTTTTTGAACTTGCGCTTAATTGCCAAATCTTTGTGGGGAGTGCGGCTGTGGAATATTATAGGGGTTATCTTGTATCTTTAAACTCCTTGATGAATGCATTTAGCTTCGGCTTTATGATTGCATCTAAATAAGATGATGTGTGTTCTTTCTTTTGGTCATGAAATGTCTCTTTCGGAAATTTCATTAGGATCGCGTTCTTGTACCTTTGCCAATTTTATTGACAAAAAGGGGGAGAATTAATATGTAGTTCACACTACAAATACATATGGTTTTCGGATCATTATATAAGGGGGAGTAGTTTCCATGTGAGATGGACTATTGACTAAGGGGGAGTGATACATATCACCATAGTATTTTTGTTGAAGTTATGATACAATTGGACTTTAACGCTGGATAATGATACTATGACACTGTATAACAATGATTGAGAACTATTGTTTTCTTGTTGTTATAGCTACGGATTTTCAACAACGATGATGCTAAACTTACAACCTTTGGGATCATTGGAGTACTTGGAAGTGACGAAGATTTCGAGTAATGTTGAAGATTAGGCATGTGGAATATGAGCTACAAAAGTTAATTTATTTATTTTTGGTATTTCATATGTATTAATAGTTTTGCCACTAAAATTGAAAAAGGGGGAGATTGTTAGAGCATTGCTCGGTCGAACTCGCATGCGTTGCTATCTCAAGCATGTTTGTCAATATTAGTGATCAAAACTATAAGTCTTGATTACTAGCCTATTAGAGATAAGGTCTTGGATTAGGATAGAAAGTGTAGTTGAGCTCAAGACTCCATGGAAATCATCATACAAGACGAAGGACTACTCAAGGAACTGCTGGATCTTCATCGACTAAAAGGTATGTGGAGACTTGAACTTATCTGTCACTCAAAAGTCTATTTACTCTATCTCATACTCTTGAGACAAAAGTCGTTTTGATATATAGACTTTCATTATACACATTTGTTATTTCGATCCGAGTTTATCTCGCCTATCTATTTCTCGAAATGTGTGTTGGTAAGCTTTCGCTTTAGCCGAATTCATCTTTACCAAGTGACGAAAGTCATGTTATGTTTCAATCATTTTGAAAATTGCTCTGACGAAAAATGGTCTGTGAATATAACGTTCTCTGAGAATGTTTCAATGATTGAAATGAGAGTTTAGATTAAATAACCATTGTTGGATATAAGCATTATTGTGGAAACACATATATGCATAAGTCCTATTCTTTGAACCAAAGTTTGCTAACTTTGTTGATCAAGTGAAGTTGGAAGTGGCGTGAGCCAAGTCCGCGAACTTACGGAACTTCTCGGGCCGAGATTTTCTGCTGAAGTTTGTGTACTCCTTCCATGAGCTTAAGTCCGCGAACCCAGTCCGCGAACTTGAGCAGGTTATATCTAAAGTCGGTTGTTCTTGAACTAATGTTTAAATAAACTAAGGAATTCTTTTGCAAACCGTGGCTATAAAGTTCATGAAACGATTCGAGTGAATCAAACCGATTTTGCTTCAATTGTGTCTTGTGTAGTTACATAAGATTTCCTTGCAATTGAACAACTCTCTAACTAGTTCATTTGAGTCATTTGAACTAGTTATGGTGAAGAAGAATAAGGTTGATATGAGAGTAATCATATGGCTAACCTTTTGGTTGACTTGTTGAACCAACAAATGTTAATGTTTGGGTACGGTTCATAAACCCAAAATTGGACATTTCATTTGTGTATGACAAGCTAAGTTTTCGATCTAATGGTTGAGAAATATTAGCTTGAATCTAATCAGGTTTTCATCTAACGGTGAATATTGAATGCTTTGTTACTAAGCTAACATTGATTGCAAACCCTGATTTGAAAGTGTATATAAGGGAGAACTCTAGCAACTGGGAAACCTAATCCCCACACCTTATGTGTTATGTTAGTTGCATAGCTAGAGTCGATTTTCCTTTAACCTTTAGTTTCTTCTTCTAAACCAGGTTAATGACTTAATGACTTCATTGGGATTGTGAAGCCAGATCGATACTACTTTTATCGTAGTTGTGTGATCTGATCTTGCTGTTTCTATTGTACGAGTACAATTGTAATAATTGGCTTGAGATTGATATCTCCGATAGGCAAGATAGAAAAGTAATCACAAACAAACTTCGTCTCATCGTTTGTGATTCCGCAATATCTTTTTTCACTGCGTCGATAAGATTATTGTGAGGTGATTGATAATACTGAGTTGTTCTTCAGTAATATAAGTCTAGTATTATTGATTGGTTCATGTTCACCTTGATTTATCAAAAGACGGAACAAAACTCGGAGGTATATTCGTGGGAGACGGATTTATATATTATCGTAGACTTTTCTGTGTGATACAGATTTGTTTATTAAAGTCTTCGACTTTGGGTCGTAGCAACTCTTAGTTGTGGGTGAGATCAGCTAAGGGAATTAAGTGCGCAGTATCCTGTTGGGATCATAGGCGTAGGAGCATAACTGTACCTTGGATCAGTGTGAGATTAATTGGGGTTCAACTACAGTCCAGACCGAAGTTAGTTTGGAGTAGGCTAGTGTCTGTAGTGGCTTAATACAGTGTGTCTTCAATCTGGACTAGGTCCCGTGGTTTTTCTGCATTTGCGGTTTCCTCATTAACAAAATTCTGGGGTTTTATGGAATCACAAACGATGAGACGAAGATGTTTGTGACTCCTTTTTATCTTTCTTATCGGAGATTAAATCTCGAGCAAAACTTAGAGAAGATAGTACTCAATCACGATAAAAAACAGCAAGCTCAGAACACCCAACTACAGAGAAAATAACTGGTTCTGGCTTCACAATCCCAATGAACTCTTCAAGTCGTTAACCTACAGGGTTTTTGGAAAAACCTAAGGTTAAAGGAGAATCGACTCTAGTCGTAACTAGTATCAAACAGGAGGTGTGGGGATTAGGTTTCCCGGTTGCTAGAGTTGTCCTTTATATAGTCTTCAAATCAGGGTTTGCAATCAATGTTACCTTGGTAACAAAGCATTCAATATTCACCGTTATATGAAAACCTGATTAGACTCATGCTAATATCTTTCAACCGTTAGATCGAACTTAGCTTGTTACACACAAATGAAAAGTGACTTCATTTAGATATGAGTAAACGTACCTAAACGTGTGCACCTTTGTAGGCTCAACAATAGTTAACCGAAGTTAGCCATATAAACACTTTCAAATCAACCACATTCATCTTAACCATAACTAGTTCAAATGACTCAAATGAAACTAGTTCTAGAGTTGTTCAATTTTTATATTCTCATAGAAGTGTACAAGACATAATTGAAACAAAATCGATTTTGATTCACTCGAAATAATTCATGAACATTATAGCCACGGTTTGCAAAAGATTGCATTCCTTATTATATAAATGTATTAGTTCATGAACAAACCGATTTTAGAACATAACCCACTCGAGAATGCAAACGGGTACGCATACCTAGGTGACCAGACTAAGTTTAGGTTCGCCAGTATGCGAACGGGTACGCATACCACCAAACTCAGTAAAGTCCCGGAACTTGAACCTCACGCCAGTAAACGTACCGGTATGCGCACTTAGTTCTCAGACCTCTACTCAACCAATTTGTACGCATACGGTATGAATACCATGGTTCCCGGACTTTGAATAACTTGCAACAGTTAGCATACAAGTACGCATACTATGTTATATCCAATCATGGTTATTTGTTCTAAACTCCCAATTCAATCATTGAAACAATCGGAAGACGAAAATAGCTGTCTCACACAAACTATTAGCTTCGAAGCAATTTTCAAGTGATCGAATGATCAATACGAAAAATTATGAGTCTACATCAAATGACTGTCTCACATAAATCATGTAAGATGTTACCAGGTGATTTTCACATGATCATCTTTTTACTTTCGTCAAGAATATAAGATGAACTTGGTTAAAGAGAAAGCTTACTAACACATATTTCGAGAAATATGTAAGCGAGTTAAACTTAGCTCGAAATATCAAATATGTATAATTGAAGTCTATATAGCTATATGACTTTTGTATCAAATAGAAGATAGAGTAGATAGACTTTTGAGTGACAGATGAGTTCAAGTCTCCACATATCTTTTGTTGATTAAGTTCCACAAGCTCCCCTTAGCATTTCTTTGTCTTCAGTCGATGAACGCCGTGAAATCTAAAGCTCAACTACACTTTCTATCCTAATCCGAGACTTATCTATAAGTAGACTAGAAATCAATACTTACAGTTTTGGAAACTAAACTTGACAACAAGCTTGAGATAGCAACGGTTGCGAGTTCGACCGAGCAGTGCTCTAACAATCTCCCGCTTTGTCAATTTTAGTGACAAAACTATCAATACATATGGAATACAAAATAAATAAACTTTGTAGCTCTTAATACAAATGTTTGATTTCCTTGGTTCTTCAACATTACTCGAAATCTTCGTCAATTCCAAGTACTCCAGTGATTCTGAATGTGTTCAACTCATCATCAGAGTTGTTGAAGATCCCTAGCTATAATAATTAGAAAACAGTAGCTCTCAATCATTGTTATATAGTGTCATAGTATTATTACACAACATCAAAGTCCAATTGTATCACAACTTTGACAACAATACTATGGTGATATGTATCACTCCCCCTTAGTCAATACTTCATCTCACAATGGAAACCACTCCCCCTTACATAATGATCCGTAAATCAAAGTTGTGAGATACTGGGACTCGGTATTCCACCAGGATTCATGTTCATGTGGTTCGAATATCAATTCTTAGACAATTATAGCTCCCAAAATAATAATTATTGACTTGTCAAGGTAGATTTTGTAAAACATTAATTACAAATGATAAGCATGGACTATCAAAACATCTAAGCTAAGCATAACCCATTAAACTAAATCACAACTAATTAGAAAAAATCATGATTCATTTTAAATTAGTGCAAAAAGTCATAACAAGAATTGATAGAATTACCAAAGTGACGAAAGCTGGCTTCCTCCATTGTCCCAGTGATGGGGTTTAGCTCCTCATGCTCAAAACATACTCAAAATAATAATTCATTGATCAAAAGATGTTTTTATTGAAAAGGATGAGTTGTAGTTACATAAAGCTTTTTGCAAGGAAAATAATAGTTGTTGAACGTCTTAAGTAGGTACAGACAGAAACGATAAAAGATTTCTGTAGTTGAATATAAGACTGCCTCTGCGACAGTAATTGTGTGTCTAATGTTCTTCGTGTTCTTGAGTTGTACAGTAGCAGAACTACTTCTGCAACTTCTGATTCTTCGCTTCTTCGGCCTCTGCTCTACCCCAAAGTTTCCCCAAAGTCTCGATAACCCCCTGTGAGATTCCTAACACCTCCTATTTATACACAACATTCCATATCACTTCATTTAATCTTGAAAATATTCTTCTCCCTTACTGCAAGTTATGGCCATTTTTATTCTTCATGTTTCCTTCTTTCCGCGTCCAAACCTCTTCTCTTACGCATCTGGGATGTCCAATTCCTTCTTAACTTGATAGAATACGATCTACAAATGATATTTTCTCTTTTAATCCTCATGAAGCTTTCGAACATAACAACAATTACCCGATAAACTTTAACTTCCCTGTTTTAGATTTCTACCAAATATATGAAGATTTTCTTCTTGTTTTAACTCTCAAAACACGTTAGTCATCCCTGAGTTGTCGCTACAACTTCATCCAACTCAATCCCTCTTCCAATACGATCTAGCTAACCACACAGTTGAGCTGCACATTTCACGTAATATCAATCCTTCCATGTTTCACAAGAACCAATTATCCAGCACAACTGGATCGAAGAAATTGCCCATAGCATCCATGTTAAGTCCAAACAGGTCCATTGAACCCAATTCTGGCGATTGAATCTCGTCCAAAACCTCCACAAATCCAAACCCTAATCTACCCTGTGAAGAACACATTTTTCCGACAATTTTGAAAATTCAAAATGAAGAAGATAACCTCCCCTATCCTGTGCGGGTCTGCCAATAGTACTTGCCTTGGAAATGGATGCCCCTTATCCAACTGAGGGATGCCTTTAGTGATTTTCCTGGGGTGTAAATATAACTTTCCTGGGGTGCCTTTAACGCGTTCTCTGCGTGCTTTTCGTAATACCTCCCAGGGGTATAAACACCACTTTTCGAGCAACTTTTTCCGCATGAGCTTATTTCTCCAAAAACACCTACAAAGACATAAAAAACTAAAATAAATACAAAATCGAGCACTAAAAATATATACAATCGAGATCAAAATAGACAAATAAATGCGTCTATCAAATACCCCCAAACTTATTATTTGCTAGTCCTCGAGCAAATATAATCTAGAAAATAAAATCCTAACTCCCCATCGCATGCATCGTCGGTCGCATTTAACGTATGCAACAAGCCTTTAAACCCCTAGGTGGCCCTAATGGTCGAGAATGTTTGTGTGAGACAACTATTGTCGTCTTCCGAGAATGTTTCAATGATTGAAATGGGAGTTTAGAACAAATAACCATGATTGGATACAACACAGTATGCGTACTCGTATGCTAACTGTTGCAAGTTATTCTAAGTCCGGGAACCATAGTATGCATACTGGTTGGTTAGTTGAAAGTACGAGAACTTAGTATGCAGACCCGTATGCGTACCTGCGTGGAAGTTCAAGTCCGGGAATTCAACTGAGGTTGGGGTAAGCATACCCGTTCATATACTGGCGAAACCAAACTAAGTACGACCACTTAGGTATGCGTACATGTTTTCATACTTGAGTGGGTTATGTTTTAAAATCGGTTTGTTCATGAACTAATACATTTATATAATATATTCATGAATTGATTCGCGTGAGCCAAAATAGATCTTGCTTTAATTGTGTCTTGTATACTTCTATGAGAATATAAACAATTGAACAACTCTATAACTAGTTTCATTTGAGTCATTTGAACTAGTTGTGATTGAGATGAACAAGGTTGATATGAAAGTGTTCATATGGCTAACCTCGTTAACTATTATTGAGCCAACAAGGTGTACACGTTTAGGTACGGTTACTCATATATAAATGTAGTCACTTTGTTAGAGCATAGCTCGGCCGACTTCGCATGCGTTGCTATATCAAGCATGTTTGTCAATGATAGTGATCAAAACTATGAGTCTTGATTTCTAGTATATTATGGCTAAGTCTCGGACTAGGATAGAAAAGTGTAGTTGAGCTCAAGGACTTCATGGCGATTCATCATACAACGACGAAGATCTACTCAAGAAACCGTGGAACTTCATCAACAAAAAGGTATGTGGAGACTTGAACTTATCTATCACTCAAAAGTCTATCTATTATATCTCCTACTTCTTATGAGACAAAAAGTCGTATGTTATATAGACTGGGTCATACACAATTGACATTACGAGTTGAGTATTCACTACTTATCTTTTTCTCGAAATCGTGTATTGGTAAAGCGTTTCGCTTTGATCAAGTTTATCTTCACCTAGTGACGAAAGTCATGAAAAGTTTCAATTACTTTGAGAATTGCTCTGACGTGAAACGGTCTGTGAATAACGTTTATATAACGTCCTCTGAGAATGTCTCAATGATTGGAATGAGATTTTAGATTACATAACCATGTATTCCTTAATCCTAAGTTTTCTAACTTTGTTGATTGAGAGAAACCGGAGGAATTGGCTTTGCCAAGTCCGCGAACTCAGTCCGCGAACTGACAGAAGTTCTCTTGCCGAGAATTTCTGCTGGGATTTTCCAAAAACTCGTTTGCGTGTTTAGTCCGCGAACCTAGTCCGCAAACTGGCGTAAGTCTCTTTGCCGAGATTTTCTGCTGAGTTTGGAAAACTCTGCCGGTTGCCTTAAGTACGCGAACTTGTTTGTGATCTTAAGTGGTTATGATCTAAAGATGTGCTCTAAACATGAAACTTAAATTACTAAGATGCAAACCGTGGCTATAAAGTTCATGAGCCGATACATCGAATCAAATCATCTTTGTTTCAATTGTATCTTGTGTAGTTACATAAGATCTCATAGCAATTGAACAACCCTCTGACTAGTTCATTTGAGTCAATTGAACTAGTTATGGTGAAGAAAAACTAGGCTAATATGAATTGCTAATATGGTTAACCTTTTGGGTTACTATGTTGAACCAACATACACGTACACGTTTGTGCACGGTTTTCACAAACCCAGTAAACGTCTACCCAAGTGTGTGTGACAAGCTAAGTTTTCGTTCTAACGGTTGAGAAATATTAGCTTGAATCTAAATCAGGTTTTCATCTAACGGTGAATATGGATTGCTTTGTAACTAAGGAAAAACCCTGATTTGAAGGCTATATATAGGAGACATCTAGCATTGGGAAAAACTAATCCCCACACGTCTATGTGATACTAGTGTTCTCGCTAGAGTCGATTCTCCTTTAACTTTGGTTTTCTTCTCTAAAACCAGGTTAACGACTTAAAGAATTCATTGGGATTGTGAAGCCAGACCGATACTACTTTTATCGTAGGTGTGTGATCTGATCTTGCATCTTTTATCGTACGAGTACAATCTTTGATTGGCTTGAGATCGTGAGAGTTCTCCGATAGGCAAGATAAAGAAGTCACAAACATCTTCGTCTCAATGTTTGTGATTCCTCGACGAACCGCTTGTGTAGTCAAGAAGGATTGTTGAGAGGTGATTGATTAATCTAGGCTGTTCTTCGGGAATATAAGACCAGATTATCAATTGGTTCCTGTTCACCTTGATTTTATATCTTAAGACGGAACAAAACCTATGGCTTTTCTGTGGGAGACAAATTTATCCTTTGATAGACTTTTTTGTATGAGACAGATTTGTTTATTATCAAGTCTGCGATTTTGGGTTGCAGCAACTCTTAGTTGTGGGTGAGATCAACTAAGGGAATCAAGTGCGTAGTATCCTGCTGAGATCAGAGGCGTAGGAGTACAACTGTACCTTGAATTAGTGGGAGACTGATTTGGGTTCAACTATAGTACAGTCCGAAGTTAGCTTGGAGTAGGCTAGTGTCTGTAGCGGCTTTATACAGTGTGTATTCAATCTGGACTAGGTCCCGGGGTTTTTCTGCATTTGCGGTTTCCTCGTTAACAAAACTTCTGGTGTCTGTGTTATTTCTTTTCCGCATTATATTTTTTATATAATTGAAATAATACAGGTTGTGCGTTAAAGATCATCAATTGGAAATCTGACCTTTGGTTGTTGATTGATATTGATTGATCCTTGGACATTGGTCTTTGGTACCGTCCAAGTTATCTCTCTTTGATAAAGACTCGCAGATTTCCATTTGCTTGAGTAAAGATCAAATCGAGAGATTGAGATATAAACTCTTTGATATATCTCTTTATTGATTGAGTCTAACTATCTAGTTGATTCTCATAAAAAGTATATTGGAGTTTGTCCATACAGATTGCTAAGCGAAATATTGGGTGGTGTTGTTAGACCCTCGCTTTTTCAATTGGTATCAGAGCAGACAAACACGTTAAAGACCTTATAAGTCTGTGTTTGTAGTGATCATATTATGGACGAGTCTATCTCTAATAACGTACCAGTTCAGAAATTACCAGATGATTCTAAAAGCTTGGATTCACCTGAGAGAACTGTCACATCTAAGTCACTATCTAAACATTCTCTTGATGTAAAAACTGTTGATTGGGAAACTCTCTTAGAAGAACAGTTGGATGAAGTTTCTGATGAAGGTGATTCAGATATTAATAGAGATGTTGATGAGGAAGTCTCGGAGTATGTTAAGTTTTTGGATTCATGGAAAATGGAGAAGATTACAACTTCTCATGTATCACCTCTTCTGATTCCTCTCTGTCGATAAAACAAGAAATTGAGAAGATGTTACGCATGTGTTTATTTTTCGAATCGTTCTTACGAATCGATCCTCAAGGATTCTGAGGAAAACCTACGTATGAAGTCACTTGAATGTGATAATATTTATCAAAAGTACTTTTTATTGGAAGTGAAATTTGCAGAATCTGAAGCAAGGTTTAACTCCCAGCAAACAAGTTTTGACGACAGAGAAAGCGCTCGAGAAAAACGCCTTAAGGCTGATTTAGCTGCTGCTCTTGATAAAATCAAGATGTTGGAAGATGACTTGAAAAAGTTCAATACTAGTTCAAGCAAATTAACCACTATGCTAGGAGCAAGTAAAAATCATCGTGATATAAGAGGATTGGGCTATAAGGGAATAGATGCTCCAAGTACTAGCAAAGAGGAAAAATTTGTCAAGGCTAGTGATTCTTCTCAACAAAAGGTTTCCACTGATGGAAAAAGTGAAATACCTTCACCGGAAGTTAAGGTTCAAAAGAGCAAAGTTTATCAACCTCCAAAGTTAGCATACACGGATCGAGGTAAGAACATTCCTTATGTTTTCCACTATTGCGGAAGTAAAGGTCACTTGGAAAGGAGATGTCGTCTCCGTATAAGGAATGAGAAACTTCATGATGTTCTTGTTTGGGAATCACAAGAAGTTGTGAAGCCAAGATCACACGTTAAGACTGATCCTCTTAACGTTACAGGTCGTAATTGTCCAACCTTTAGGTAAAGGAATCAGTGCTATGATAAACCTAGATTTGCCTATAAACGTCGTACGAATCCTTTTCACAATCGTAATGGTTATCAAAAGGATAACTTCGTAAAGACGAAGACAAGATCCGATGTTCCCAATTGGAGAAAGACTAACTTGCAAAAGAATAGTCAATCCAATTCTCTTCCAAGAATTCTAGAAGAGAGTGATGGGAAGAAGGTTCCGACTGTTCCTAAACGCACTCAGAAGTGGATACCGAAGAAAGACAATGATTTTTTGAGTGTGAAAATGAATGATCTTCCAGAAAACTCCATGACTATGGATAAGGCAGTATCCATGATGTTGGAACGTAACAAGTTTTTTGGAAAAATGGAATTGGATGTGAAAGGTTTTAAAAGTGATCTCTTTCATGATAATCCAAAGGTCACTTGTGGTGAGCAAGACTTTGTTTACCCCAAGGCAACTTTATTGTGTTGGAAGTGCATCCTCACCAAGGAATGCCCTGCTTTGTATACGGTGAGGGAAGCACAAGAATTGGGGCACACAGATTATGTTTGGTAAGACGGTAGAATTCGATTGGATTCATCTGAAAAGGTATGTCTCTAAACTTGAGCAAGATTTGTACTTTTATTTGCTTAGAGAACTTATAATTATTCGCATACCTTTCTTATCGTTCTTTTCTACCTAACTTGATCTGTGTTTAAGGTTCTTAAATGTTTAGGTTTGAAAATAATAGTTCGGGATGTTTGGACTACATGGTACACCTACCAGGTATGCATAGCATATTTTAAAATCAAAATCCAGGGGTTTAAGTTCGCGGACTTGAAAATTCGTTTGCAAACCCGTATGCTTACTTGGCGTCGATATTCGGTAAACTTGTTTTGGTCGTATCTTTTTCGTCTGAACTCGGAATGACCTCATTCTTTTTGCATTATCTTCCTCTTTGAATTGTATTCAAAATGGAGATGAGAAACTTTGAATTTGGATGAGTTAAGATTGGTATTTGTCCTGTCTCTTATTTTTGAGAGTTTTGCTCCGTTTTGTTGCACTTGTTCCACTTCTTGGACTTGGGCACTTGGATTCTTGGAGTACTACTCTTCTAAGATAATTGGTAGCTTTTACAAGAATGTTGTTGGTGAATCACAAAGAAGGAAGTTCAAGAATGGGAAGTAGTATGCATTGCTATGGTATTCTTGAATGTTCACATTCATCCTTTGTGAACTATGGTGCATGGTCGTTAATGACTTTGTATGTTCTTCTTTGTTTAGAAAATCTTTTTATGCGCCTTTGGTAGTTATTCTTGGTGTAAATCTGGGCGAAAAAGATTGATTCTACCTTCTAAGGACAAGTCATCTTATATGTGCATTACGAGTCTGTCTTGATGCCTAGGAAACTTCTTATGAGAATTTATTCTTGTTTTTGAGAAGGATTACTAGAGTTTGGAATAGCCATTATTGTGATTACACATAGCTATATCCAAAATTTTCATCTTCATGTTTTTAGATTTATTGGTTTAAATTCTAAAAATATTTGGAGGATGATATGATTGCAGTATTAATTTGTTTTGAAGTATTGCAATATTTTTATGGGATATGTATTGTTTGCGTCCGTGAACTTGAAGGTCCCATATTGTGTCAAAAGCAAAGTCGTTCATAAATTGATATTCGTATTGATGAAAGGACGAATGGACTTTTGACAATTACAAAAATTGTGCCTATGCAGTCATTTATTTGATGGAAAATAGGATGAAATCTTTTGTTTGACAAGGATAAAGTCTATTATGTCGTTATGCAAATAGTGATGGAAAATAGAATAGATCCTTGTATGTTATCCACGGTATTGATCTTCATTGATCCATTTTGTTATGTTTTACCGTGAAGGCTCCATTGTGTATCTTATGTTGAGCACCTTACAACTATGTCGATTAATATTGGCCTTGTTGGTTGTTCCATGAGATGTTATATGTTGAGCATTCTTGAACTAAATTAATCATCTTGATTGGTTATTTAGTTATTTGCTCTGAAAGTCTTCTTTTGTCGAGCAAAATCTTTTGAAAATTAAATTGATTGCTTCGGTGATTAGTTTGGTTGTGTATTCCAATTAGATTAATTACAGGTTCTCTTGTAATTAATATAGTTGAGTTTGTCATATATTCCACAAGTTCTTATGTTGAGTATATGAATGGCTATACTAATCATGTTCTATTGGTTGATGTAGTCGTATATTCCGTAAGGTTTTCCTTATGTTGAGTATTTGAACGATTAAGGTAGTCATCTCCGTGTAGTTATCTTAGTCGTAGATCCGTGAGTTTTCTTATGTTGAGCACAATCAATTAAATTGATCACTTTTGTTGGTTGGATTTAGTTGCGTATTCCAATTAAATTAATCATGGGTTTACTTGTGATTAATTTGATTGAGTTTTGGATATAGAAAATCATTTCCATGGTTTTTGGTGTCCAATTAAAAATCCTTCTTTTCTTTCGAAATTAAGGTCGCTCTTTTTGTTCTTTCGGGAATGACATCAAATGGGGGAGAGTTCTTTTGAACTTGTGCTTAATGGTAATATCTTACGGGGTGTGCGGCTGTGGAATTTTATAGGGGTTATCTTGTATCTTAAAACTCCTTGATGAATGCATTTAGCTTTGGCTTTATGATTGCATCTAAATTAAGTTGGTATGTATTTTTTTTCTTTTAGTCTATGAAATGTCTCTTGTGGAAATTTCATTACGATCCCGTTCTTTTACCTTTGCCAATTTTATTGACAAAAAGGGGGAGAAATAATGTAGTTCACATAACAAATACATATGGTTTTTCGGATCATTGTGTAAGGGGGAGTGGTTTCCATGATCGAGATGGAGTATTGACTAAGGGGGAGTGATACATATCACCATAGTATTGTTGTTAAAGTCGTGATGCAATTGGACTTTGATGTTACATATTGATACTATGACACTGTATAATAATGATCGAGAATCTCGATTTTTCTCATTGTTATAGCTACGTATCTTCAAAAACGGTGGTGCTAAACTTACAACCTTTGGGATCATTGGAGTACTTGGAAGGACGAAGATTTCAAGGAACGTTGAAGATTAGACTATGGAATAGGAGCCACTAAAGTTTATCTTTTTTGTATTCCATATGTATTAATAGTTTTGTCACTAAAATTGACAAAGGGGGAGATTGTTAGAGCAAAGCTCGGTAGACCTCGCATGCGTTGCTATATCAAGCATGTTTGTCAATGTTAGTGATCAAAACTATGAGTCTTGATTTCTAGTCTACATAGCTAAGTCTCTGACTAGGATAGAAAAGTGTAGTTGAGCTCAAGTACTTCATGGCGATTCATCATACAACGACGAAGATCTACTCAAGGAACTGTGGAACTTCATCAACAAAAAGGTATGTGGATACTTGAACTTATCCATCACTCAAAAAGACATCTCTTCTATCTCCTACTTCTTATGAGACAAAAGTCGTATGCTATATAGACTAGATCATACACATTTGATATTTCGAGCCGAGTATATCTCGCCTATCTATATTTCGAAATCATGTGTTGGTAACGCATTTCGCTTTGATCAAGTTTATCTTCACCTAGTGACGAAAGTCATGAAAAGTTTCAATTACTTTGAGAATTGCTCTGACGTGAAACGGTCTGTGAATAACGTCTATATAACATCCTCTGAGAATGTCTCAATAATTAGAATGAGAGTTTAGATTACATAACCATGTATTCCTTAATCCGAAGTTTTCGAACTTTGTTGATTGAGAGAAACCGGAGGAATTGGCTTTGCCAAGTCCGCGAACTCAGTCCGCGAACTGACGGAAGTTCTCTTGCCGAGAATTTCTGCTGGGATTTTCCAAAAACTCGTTTGCGTGTTTAGTCTGCGAACTGGCGGAAGTCTCTTTGCCGAGATTTTCTGCTGAGTTTGGACAACTCTGTCGGTTTCCTTAAGTCCGCGAACTTTTTTGTGAGCTTAAGTGGTTATGATCTAAAGATATGCTCTGAACATGAAACTTCAATTACTAAGGAATTCTTTATGCAAACCGTGGCTATAAAGTTCATGATCCGATTCATCGAATCGAATCATCTTTGTTTCAACTGTGTCTTGTGTAGTTACATAAGATATCATAGCAATTGAACAACTCTCTAACTAGTTCATTTGAGTCAATTGAACTAGTTATGGTGAAGAAGAACTAGGTTAATATGAATTGCTCATATGGTTAACCTTTTGGGTTACTATGTTGAACCAACATACACGTACATGTTTGGGCACGGTTTTCACAAACCCAGTAAACGTCTACCCAAGTATGTGTGACAAGCTAAGTTTTCGATCTAACGGTTGAGAAATATTAGCTTGAATCTAAATAAGGTTTTCATCTAACGGTGAATATGGATTGCTTTGTAACTAAGGCAAAACCCTGATTTGAAGGCTATATATAGGAGACATCTAGCATTGGGCAAAACTCATCCCCACACGTCTGTGTGATACTAGCGCGCTCGCTGGAGTCGATTCTCCTTTAACCTTTGGTTTTCTTCTCTAAAACCAGGTTAACGACTTAAAGACTTCATTGGAATTGTGAAGCCAGACCGATACTACTTTTATCGTAGTTCTGTGATCTGATCTTGCATCTTCTATCGTACGAGTACAATATTTGATTGGCTTGAGATCGTGAGAGTTCTCCGATAGGCAAGATAAAGAAGTCACAAACATCTTCGTCTCACTGTTTGTGATTCCTCGACAAACCGCTTGTGTAGTCAAGAAGGATTGTTGGGAGGTGATTGATTAATCTAGGTTGTTCTTCAGAAATATAAGACCGGATTATCAATTGGCTCCTGTTCACCTTGATTTTATATCTTAAGAAGGAATAAAACCTATGGTTTTTCTGTGGGAGACAGATTTATCCTTTGATAGACTTTTTGTGTGAGACAGATTTGTTCATTATCAAGTCTGCGATTTTGGGTTGCAGCAACTCTTAGTTGTGGGTGAGATCAGCTAAGGGAATCAAGTGTGCAGTATCCTGCTGGGATCAGAGGCGTAGGAGTACAACTGTACCTTGAATTAGTGGGAGACTGATTGGGGTTCAACTATAGTCCAGTCCGAAGTTAGCTTGGAGTAGGCTAGTGTCTGTAGCAGCTTAATACAGTGTGTATTCAATCTGGACTAGGTCCCGGGGTTTTTCTGCATTTGCGGTTTTCTCGTTAACAAAACTTCTGGTGTTTGTGTTATTTCTTTTCCGCATTATATTTTTTATATAATTGAAATAATAAAGGTTGTGAGTTAAAGATCATCAATTGGAAATCCGACCTTTGGTTATTGATTGATATTGATTGATCCTTGGACATTGGTCTTTGGTACCGTCCAAGTTATCTCTCTTTGATAAAGACTCGCAAATTTCCATTTGCTTGAGTAAAGATCAAATCGAAAGATTGAGATATAAACTCTTTGATATATCTTTTTATTGATCGAGTCTAACTGTCTAGTTGATTCTCATAAAAAGTATATTAGAGTTTGTCCATACAGATTGCTAAGTGAAATATTGGGTGGTGTTGTTAGACCCCCGCTTTTTCACACTTTTCATTTGTGTGTAACAAGCTAAGTTCGATCTAACGGTTGAAAGATATTAGCTTGAGTCTAATCAGGTTTTCATCTAACGGTGAATATTGAATGTTTTGTTACCAAGGTAACATTGATTGCAAACCCTGATTTGAAGACTATATAAAGGAGAACTCTAGCAACTGGGAAACCGAATCCCCACACCTCCTGTGTGATACTAGTTGCCACTAGAGTCGATTCCCCTTTAACCTAGGTTTTTCTATGTAGTTGCGTGTTCTGATCTTGTTCTATTCTATCCTATTGAGCACTATCTTCTCTAAGATTTGCTCGAGATTTAATCTCCGATAGGCAAGATAAAAAGGAGTCACAAACATCTTCGTCTCATCGTTTGTGATTCCACGATATCTTGTTTCGCTACCATACGATTAATATTATTGTGAGGTAATTGATATTATTAGGATGTTCTTCGGGAATATAAGTCCGGTGTATCAATTGGTTCCTGTTCACCTTGACTTTTCTGTGTGAGACAGATTTATCTATTTAATTCTTCGACTTTGGGTTGTAGCAACTCTTAGTTGGGGGTGAGATCAGCTAAGGGAATCAAGTGCGCAGAATCCGGCGTGGTTCTAGAGGCGTAAGGAACGCGACTGTACCTTAATCCGTGTGAGATTGGTTAGGGCTCAACCACATTCCAGTCCGAAGTTAACTTGCAGTAGGCTAGTGTCTTTAGCGGCTTAATACAGTGTGGTGTTCAAATCTGGACTAGGTCCCCGGGTTTTTCTGCATTTGCAGTTTCCTCGTTAACAAATTTTTTGGTGTATGTGTTGTTTATTTTCCGCATTATATTTGTTTATATAATTGAAATATCTCAGGTTGTGTGTAGTTCAATCAATTCGATTGTCCAACCTTTGGTTGTTGATTGATTGACACTTGAACATTGGTCTTTGGTACCGTTCAAGTTATTTCTCATAATAATCAGGCTCATGGATTCTATATGTTTGATTTGTTGATTACATTGAGAAACAGAGATATAACTCTTAGACATATTTCCATTGATTGAGTCTGACTGTCTAGTTGATTCTCTTGGAGTTTTCCCATACAGATTTCCTAAAAGAAATATTGGGTGTGGTTGTTAGACCCCCGCTTTTTCAGACTCTTTTGAATCAATCCGATTTTGCTTCAATTGTGTTTTGTATACTTCTATGAGAATATAAATAATTGAACAACTATATGAGTAACACAATTAGATTCATTTGATTATCATTATTGTTTGAATATTGATCATCATATGTGATCTAGAAGTGTTAGATGAACAAGGTTAATACGAAAGTGATCATATGGCTAACTTCGGTTAACTTTTATTGAGCCAACTCAATATACACGTTTAGGTACGATTACCCATATCTAAATGAAGGTATATTTCATTCGTGTGTAACAAGCTAAGACCATACCACGGTGGAAAAATATTAACTTGAAACTTGAATCAGGGATCATCTAACGGTGAAGATTGATTTCTTTGTTCTAAAGCTATCAAACCCTGATTTAAAGACTATATAAGGGAGAATTCTAGCAACTGCGAAACCTAATCCCCACCTATGATGTGTGATACTAGTTGCGTACTAGAGTCGATTCTCCTTTAACCTAGGTTTTTCTAAAACCATTATAGGTTAACGACTTAAAGACTTCATTGGGATTTTGAAGCCAGAACCAACTATTTTCTCTGTAGTTGTGTGTTCCGATCTTACTTGTTGTATCGTATTGAGTATTATCTTCTCTAAGATTTGCTCGAGATTTATCTCTGATAGGTAAGATATAAAAAGTAATCACAAATCTCTTTGTCTCATTCTTTATGATTCCACAATAACTTGTTCTACTACCATATAGTTAAGTTATTGTGAGGTGATTGATATTACTAGGATGTTCTTCGGGAATTTAAAACCGGTGTATCAATTGTTTATTGTTCACCTTGATTTATCAAAAGACGGAACAAAACTCGTAGATATTTATTTGGGAGACAGATTTATCTATTTAATATACTTTTCTGTGTGAGACAGATTGGTTTATCAAGTCTTCGACTTTGGATCGTAGCAACTCTTAGTTGTGGGTGAGAAGCTAAGGGAATCAAGTGCATAGAGTCCTGTCGGGATTCAGAGACGTAAGGAACGCGACTGTACCTTGATCAGTGTGAGATTGGTTAGGGCTCAACTATATTCCAGTCCGAAGTTACTTGTAGTAGGCTAGAGTCTGTAGAGACTTAATACAGTGTGGTGTTCAAATATGGACTAGGTCCCAAGGTTTTTCTGCATTTGCGGTTTCCTCGTTAACAAAACTTCTGGTGTCTATGTTGTTTCTTTTCCGCATTTTATTTTTTATATAATTGAAATATCACAAGTTGTGCATAGTTCAATCAATTAGATAATCCAACCTTTAGTTGTTGATATAAATTGATTGACACTTGAACATTGGTCTTTGGTACCGTTCAAGTTGTTTCTCATAATAATCATGCTCGCGAATTTCTATCTGTTTGATTTGCTGATTACATTGAGAAAAAAGAGATATAACTCTTGGATATATTTCCATTGATTGAGTCTGATTGTCTATTTGATTTTCTTGGAATTATATTGGAGTTAGTCCATACAGATTTCCTAAATTAAATATTGGGTGTGGTTGTTAGACCCCCGTTTTTCAGTAATAACTTAGCATTTGATTCCCCTAGTCGATGTACTTTATAACCCTATGATTTTCTCTACAGTCTCCGTGAAGCCTGATGATTTTCATTCTGATTCTAAATTAAGGATGTAGAAATCGGTTCCCATAATTTAGTCGAATCTAAATCCAAGATTAGGGTTTATACTCTTCAAAACTTATAGAGATACCTAATTTTTTATCTATACAAGAATCATAAACTAGATCGTAATCCAAGACGTATTCTTATGAAAAACTCACAAAAAAGATTTCAATAGATATGAGTTATACTCGATCGTGTTTTTAGTTTTAATCAAATATGGATTTGAACTGAAACTCTTGAATGTCCTTATATCAGGAGAGAATGACTTTAAAATAGATAAGAACTATACACATCATAAATACAGATACAGGTTATGAAACTATCTTTCTTCAAGATATGTGAACTTGTGCTTCACGAATCCCAAGTGAAGTCTTCCAAAGTACCTTAGATCTCGAATATCCTTAGGTCTTTGGGGGAATTCTTTTGCAACAAGATAAACAAGAGTGTAGGATTGAGATTTCTGTGTTAATTATCGTTGTCTCCAATTTACAGTGTCACTCAACACTGGGAATGATGTAAGTAATAAATTTCTCAAGTGCTAAATCAAAGTAGTTTCCTAAGATACATATAATTGTTTCTTTGTGAAGAAACTGACTTGCAATGAGGTTCTTTCTATGGTTTGAAGTTTGTAGAGAATTGTTAGCTCAACTAATTTTTATGAAAAGAATTACTACCAAAGATAACTTCAAACTTTCAAGAAAATAACTAGACTTTGTAATCAAAGGAATTAGATAAAGAATAGCATTTTTTAAGTGTGTGGAAAGTTTTCATTAAAATTCAAATAAGAATGAAGGAACCCAAAGTAACTACGATTATGGACCGGCTCAATATGCTTTTAGGTTCATAACCAACAATACTTAAGTCTGTGAACCAAAAGATAGAAACAATAGAACTTTGCCTTTGTAACTTCGTGAACTCAAATGCAAAAAAAGCTACTGGAGCATTCACCTTTGTTAGGTTCACGAACTCAAATGCTAGCTCAAAAATCTACAAGAGTATTCTCATCTACTAGGTTTGCGAACCCACCTATATAGGTTCGCAAACTCAAATAACAATATAGCTCAGGAGATTTTTTCTTCAAAAGGTTCGCGAACTCAAAAAAAAAGAAAAGTTTTCCGAAAAATTTCCAACAATCTCACCGTTATAGGTTTACGAACTCAAATACTTTATTTTTCTTATATTTTAAATTCTACAAGCTTACAGATTCCCAAACTTGATTCTTGGGTTTGTGACTACCAAAACACCTTACCAATTCAAGAATGAATTTGCATATCCTTAAGATTTCAATAACATTTTTATTTATTTTTATCTCAAGCTTAGTTTCAAGTTCTCGAAAAACAAGTGCTTGGAAGTCTAAATATTACTAGACTTAGAAAGCAGCTAATCCGCGTATGATCTTCTTTGAATATGATCATTTACTAAAGTCCTCAACGTTTTTTATGATATATTAAGATAGATAGATGGATGGAAATGAGTTAAAAAAGAAATACCAGTCTTCGTTACGTACCTCGATGAACTTCACCAAATGGATGTCTTCGTGTGATCATCGATTCTTCATTCTCCTTGAGTAATTTAATTGAATATTTGAGATTGTCTTTGGATTAATATCTCCTTAAACCTCTGACATTCCAGACATGAACTTTCATTTAGAAACATTAGATTGAGAAGTTCAATGGTTTTTCTTCCCTTTTAGTTCTTTACCCATTTTTTCACGGGCCTACTTCATATTAGCTATGATACTAATTATCTTACTAGATTTAACAATATCGCTTTTAGAAGTTTTCTTAGTAAGATCATTATCCCCATCTAGGCCTGTCAATGGATATCCGATGGCCGTTTCCGAATATCCGAATTCCGTTAGGCTAACTTCCGACATAACAGTTAACGAATATCGGAATCGAAAATATTATCGGAACTATTAGTGTTATCATAACGGAATCGGATGTGCCAGTTTCTGTTAGTTAATATACGATACCGATAGTGTATAACTATATTAGTAAATTATCGGAAATCATCGGAAAAATCGGAAATTTTCGATACGTAATACCCGGTTACTCTTTAGCCATTAGATATCGGAAATCATCTCTCCTAAGTAGATATCGGAAATTATCGGAAGTTATCGAAAATTATTGGAAGATTTTAGGATCATGAGTAGATATCGGAAATTATCGGAAAAATATTGGATATCCGATAACCTTATTTTAACGGAATCAGAATTGATTTTTAATATTCCGTCGGAAGTTATCGAATATCGGATATTCGTTAATTCTTAACGTAACGGTAGCGGCTGATCCAATATCCATTTCGTTAAGTGCCGTTGACAGCCTTATCCCCATCACTACTATCACATTGAAGAATATTAACAACTTTATTTATAGCAGGTATACTAGTATTTATATCAACAATTTTATTTGTCTCTGAATGAGTAAAATCAATATAAGTATGAGAAATATCTTCATCAAAATTTGGCGAGGCTTGAAGCTTACCTGCAAAACTCATTCCTTGTTGTTGAAATCTTTTCATGATTCTCTCAAGATTCATCCCCGGGTACAATATTACATAAATTGACCTATTCTTTTGAATAAGAGACAGAAGTTTTAATTCCGGTTGCTGAAGAAAAACCAAATTATTCAAATTTTTTATTCTTGTTTCTCTTATTATATTTCTTACCAATATGTTTCTCAGAGTTCGTATCTTCACCATAATTTTCTTGATTATCCTACATTCAGAAATAAAATGCCCAAACACCTTACAATGGTTGCAGAATTTTCGTGTTTTAGTATCTCAATTTTCATCCAAGCTTTATCAGGACGGTCTTTGCAACATCCATTTCAACCATGACATTAGCATAATAACCAACATCCTTCTTCAATATAGTCTCATTCATTTTAATAGGCCTACCGACATTTTTACCAATTGATAAAATGATTTTATTCTTCAATTGTACAGTACATAACCCAGGAAAGTGAACCCATACAAAGACAATTGGAGATTTTTTATTGTCTGGTTTAAAAATTAGCTTCCAAACCCTAATTTTAGGATTTGAGATCCCACACTCCACTAAGCAACCCGATCATTTATTATCATCGTCGTAATCTAATTCGATGATGAAAAAACCTTTACCCAATGGAATAAACTAAATTTATCCTTTCAAGATCCGTTTTCGTCTTAAACAAGATTATGCAACTTCCATTGTTAACTTCATGGAATATAATCTTCCAATTAAACTAAACAATCATTCATCAATACTCTCACATATCAGTTCCTCATATCTCGATATCTTGAAGAAGAAAAAACCCAATTTTTTTCATCGATTTCTGAACTCAATTTAGAAATAATAACTAATAAGGAACATAAAATAAGAAATATTTAATCTTCAATCCTACAAAAAAAAAACACTAAAATTGATAAGATTTCACTAGACATTAATGAAGAAATCTCCAAAACAAACGAAGAAAATTGACGCAGAAAACAAGAAAAACAAGATCTTGAATTTATTAAACGTCACACGACCACAAAGTTCTTAGTCTCCATATCAATCATATTGTTTCACTTAATTGCATGAATTGCAGTGGCTTGGTCCTAAAAGTATACATAAGTAATTACTTCGGCGATACAACCATTTTTGTTTTTATGTTTTCCTATTTCATAATTTTTTTAAATGGTTGAAATGTTGGAAAATTTTCATAACATTTGAGTTTGGTTATTGTTGAATTAGGTTTTGCAACTGATACTGAAAAACAATTGTTATTGTTGTTACTAAGTAAGAATGTCAGGCAAATCGGAAGGGTTTGATGTTCCGCCGGGTACACCAAAAGGGATTAATATTTCATCTGTAAAATTGTTACTGCTACATCCGTAAACGATGTGCCATTGGTTGGCAATATGGATTTAACATTGAATTTAAATTAAGAGCCATATACCGTTGTAGAATACGATAAGTTTGTTGGGATTGAAGAGGCATCATCAAGAGTTGCATTTTTTTTGATCGAAAGAGAGAGATATTAGAGAAAATAAGAATGTACATGGATCTACCATATGTAGCAAAAGAAAATCCAAACTAGTATAGTCGACTTAAAGCAACATCCTAATTATGAACTGAAGAAATAATGACTGCTCAACCTAAGAATGATGCTGATCTAAACTCTACAACCTATGAAGTGTCTGCAAAGAATGTTTCCAATGGTCAGTGTATTGGAGATGTAGAAAATGCAATGGCAGAGACAAGAAGAAAATATTAGTTCTAGTTGCAGCTCTAGATGCAGTATTTTTGGCTTCAGATTATTCTCATGGGGAGTGGACCGAATTAAAAGGTAAGAAAAACATCAGTTGCACGAAGGGATCACCTAACAAGAACCTTTTCATGGTATACAATGACTTTATTTCAGAAAGTAGGTTTCCTATTAATTGAACATAGGAGAATTCTCCAAGGAAAAGTATAATTTATAATATCCCTCTAGATTGTAGGGAGAAAGAAGACGTTTCAAAGAACTTAGCTAAGAGCATGGTTGAAAAGGTTATACTTGAAGAAAATGCTTCTGAAGACGAAGATTGCGCGAATAAAGATTTTGAGAGATTTTCTTCTATCAAAGAAAAAGCTCTTAAAAGAACTAACCATGAGCTTGTAAGGCTGCAATGTGAAAGTATGAAGGGTATTGTCAAGGAGAATTTGGGGAGAGGCGAAATATCCCAAACTGGAAAGGTTTAGTTAGGTTGGTATTGTGTTTGTCAGCTACCTTATTCGGTATATTAGGCATTTGTGTTTTCTTTTGCTTGGTGGGATGTTGTGCTTTTGGGTTAACGGCTGACTAGCACTTATTTTTGTTTCTCTTGGATGAAGGTTTTTCTCTTCGCCTTATGTGTTTCTTTTGTAGTTTATTTCCTAGATTGTTATTCTAGCACCTTGTTTCTTTCTTTGTTTCCGGAGTAGGCTTTTGCCTTTCCTCTTGTTTCGCTTTGGCGCTTCTCTTCTTTGTACTTCTTTTTTCTTTCTAAGAATATTTTAACTTTTTTACGTTAAAAAAAACCGAATAAATAATGTGGTGCCCAAAAGCCGCAGCCTACCAGGTGTACTGCTCCCTATAAATTTACACGCACCAACAACAATACATTGGAACAATTAAAATAATTACAACTATCTTTAATTTCTTGCAGTATTAAGCATCTTCATAAAGCAAAAAGTGTTATTCTGGTCTATAAAAGTAGTCACAACTTGCTACAGACAAGTCTCAATTGTATCCTGGAAAAAAGATATCAAGTAAACCCTGCGTGATCAGTAGGGGGGAAACATTCCTAAAAGAGAGCGATTCATTCATGTCTTGGATCGATATTATGCTCTAATTTTATCCAAACAACTCATACTTTGTAACAACCATAACAACCAAGAAAGTTAACAAATTTCAAAAGCACACGGTTCACACATGCATGTGTAACTGTCATAGTAAAAATCAAAGAGAAGATCAAGTTTATTCTTACAGTCGATATGAGATACACTGTTCTTAGATATATATATATATATATATATATATATATATATATATAATACATGGCATAGGCCCGGACTTTCCCTTGGCAGATGATAGACGCATTTATTTGTCTGTTTTCATCTCGATTTTTCTATATTGTTAGTACCCGTTTTTGTTCTTATTATGGTGTTTTATGTGTTTGTAGGTATTTTTGGGAAATAAACGTTTTTGGAGAAATCGGCTCGAAAAGTTGCACCCAGAGGACACATAATATTCGGAATCTCATTTTGGATAAGGGACACCTAAATTACTAAGGGACAATCCATTGATAAGGGGCACCCTAGTTTGTTATTTACACTCCATGGCTATAGGCACACCTACTCTGGTTAGGGGCTACCTTTCTTCTTCACATTTGCTATTTCGAGCCGAGTTTATCTCGCCTATCTCTTTCTCGAAATGTGTGTTGGTAAGCTTTCGCTTTAGCCAAATTCATCTTTACCAAGTGACTAAAGTCATGTTATGTTTGAAAACTGCTCTGACGAAAAATGGTCTGTGAATAACGGCTATATAACGTTCTCTGAGAATGTTTCAATGATTGAAATGGGAGTTTAGATTACATAACCATTGGTGGATATAAGTATTATTGTGGAGACACATATATGCATAAGTCTTATTCCTTGAACCAAAGTTTGCTAAATTTGTTGATCAAGTGAAGTTGGAAGTGGCGTGAGCCAAGTCCGCGAACTCAGTCCGCGAACTTGCGGAACTTCTCGGGACGAGATTTTCTGCTAGAGTTTGTGTACTCCTTCCATGAGCTTAAGTCCGCGAACCCAGTCCGCGAACTTGAGCAGGTTATATCTAAAGTCGGTTGTTCTTGAACTAATGTTTAAATAAACTAAGGAATGTTTTTGCAAATCGTGGCTATAAAGTTCATGAATCGATTCGAGTGAATCAAACCGATTTTGCTTCAATTGTGTCTTGTGTAGTTACATAAGATTTCCTTGCAATTGAACAACTCTCTAACTAGTTCAATTGAGTCGTTTGAACTAGTTATGGTGAAGAAGAATATGGTTGATATGAAAGTGCTCATATGGCTAACCATTGGTTAACTATTGTTGAACCAACAAATGTTCATGTTTGGGTACAGTTACATAAACCTAAAATAGTACATTTCATTTGTGTGTGACAAGCTAAGTTTTCGATCTAACGGTTGAAAGATATTAGCTTGAATCTAATAAGGTTTTCATCTAATGGTGAATATTGAATGCTTTGTTACCAAGCTAACATTGATTGCAAACCCTGATTTGAAAGACTATATAAGGGAGAACTCTAGCAACTGGGAAACCTAATCCCCACACCTCATGTGTGATACTAGTTGTATTATCTAGAGTCGATTCTCCTTTAACCTTAGGTTTTCTTCTTAAACCAGGTTAACGACTTAAAGACTTCATTGGGATTGTGAAGCCATACCGATACTACTTTATCGTAGTTGTGTGATCTGATCTTGCTGATTCTATTGTGTTGAGTACAATCGTAACGATTGGCTTGAGATTTTTATCTCCGATAGGCAAGATAGAAAAGTAATCACAAACATCTTCGTCTCATCGTTTGTGATTCCACAATATCTTCTTTCAGCGTGTCGATTAATATTATTGTGAGGTGATTGATAATACTAGGTTGTTCTTCGGGAATATAAGTCCGGGTTATCAATTAGTTCTTGTTCACCTTGATTTATCAAAAGACGAAACAAAAACTTGTAGGTTTATCTGTGAGAGACAGATTTATCTATTCTATAGACTTTTCCGCGTGATACATATTTATTTATTAAAGTCTTCGACTTTGGGTCAGCAACTCTTAGTTGTGGGTGAGATCAGCTAAGGGAATCAAGTGCGTAGTATCCTGCTGGGATCAGAGACGTAAGGAGCGCAACTGTACCTTGAATCAGTGTGAGATTGATTGGGGTTCAACTACAGTCCAGACCGAAGTTAGTTTGTAGTAGGCTAGTGTCTGTAGCGGCTTAATACAGTGTGGTGATCAGTCTGGACTATGTACCGGGGTTTTTCTGCATTTGCGGTTTCCTCGTTAACAAAATTCTGGTGTCTGTGTTATTTCTATTCCGCATTATATTTTTTTATATAATTGAAATATCACAGGTTGTGCGTTTGAATCAATAATTGGAATCAGACCTTTGGTTGTTGATTGAAATTGATTGATCCTTGAACATTGGTATTTGGTACCGTTCAAGAGATTTCTCTTGTATTCAATTAGACTCACAAATTTCTATTTGCTTGAGTAAGAATTGAATCGATAAAGAGAGATATAACTCTTTGATATACTTTATTAAGATTGAGTCTTATTGATTCTCTTGAAAGTATATTGGAGTTTGTCCATACAGATTGCAAAGAGAAATATTGGGTGTGGTTGTTGTACCCCCGCTTTTTCAGATACCATATATATGTGGGGAACCGATCCTAGTACCTAGTCAACCAAATTTTGGAAAGCTAGTGTAGTTATGCATAGTACTCACATAGAGGTAGAACCGAAACTTGTTTTGGTAGAACCGCTAAACCCATGATTGGTGATTGAGTGTTCTTGATCAATCACATAGTTATTGAAAGTCAGATGAACCAATTCTAAACTTGTTTGGAAGTGTGGCAAATCGGTTTCAAGATTGTAAGTATGAAAGAAAATCCCAGGATCGAAACATAAATAAGTTAAGAATATTTTATTTGAGGTTTTTAATTTTATTTTAGGAAAATGAGAATTAGTAATGTGCATTTCCTAGTTGAAGATTTTCCAAACAGATTTTCGGTCATTATTTTGGACAGAGCATTTCCAGGAATTATGGAAACCGAATTTGGAATATATTGCATATCTTGAGAATATTTTTGGTTTTGGAAATTCCTTGGTGTCCAAAGTTCCTTGTCTATAAATACTTGAAGTTTACATTTCTAGCAAACTAATCCTTCGTGACAGCAAACTTCCTCGGTTGTGTTGTTACTGGTGAAGCCGCCTATTTGGAGAGGAGAGTAACCTAATTAGGCGAAATCTCTTACGACCGCTCAGTTTAAAGTCTTCTTTGGGATAGAGAAGCTCTATTGGTACCGTTGGTGGGAAACTAGATAATTGCGGTTTATCTTGTGTTTTCGATTGATTTGATTGACTAACGGCGGTTGAACTTTGATTGCACCTAGTTTGCTTATGCTTGAGAATCTTCTCTTCTGATATAAGATTCAATCAAACTAGATCAAAGTTTCGACAGGGATATTTAGACTGTTTGTAGATCTAAAGACGTCTTGTGATAATCCATTGTTAACAGACTCCGTTCTGTACGTGATTGATCACAAGAGATTCAAGTTGTTGTGTGCAGGCGTTTATTGAAGATCTAAGAAGATTTGGAGACAAAGAAGAAATTGAAGATTTCTGATTTGGGGTTCATAATCTTTGGTGTGCACAATACTTGTTTCGGTATAGAGGATCCAACTATAATCAGTTTATCCTTGTGGTAGATTGGATTGATTAGTTGTGTAGATCGACATCAATACAATTCTTTGTGGTTAAAAGTATTGTTGCAAAATATTAACAATTACCTTTAGTAGTTGAGAATAAGATAGATCTAAGAACCTGAAAAAAGAGTTTATTCAGATAAACAGAAGAGCCTTTGTCGAACTCACATCACTTGGTTGAAGAGAGTTACTGCCAAACAAATTTATTGTTCCTTTACTGTTTGGAATACGAACCAAAGGAATTATTCCAAGTACGTGACTTATTCATAAGTTGGAGGCGTGGGAATACAGATGGAACTAGGTGAACTACAGGTATAGTTGCTTGGTCTCAATTATACGAAGTTGGTTTAATTTTGTGTAGCGGCTTAATCCTGAGAGTATTCAATTCTTGACAAGGTCCCGGGATTTTTCTGCATTTGCGGTTTCCTCGTTAACAAAATCTTGCTGTGTCATTTACTTTTATTTTCCGCATTATAATTATTTTATTATAATTAAATGAATTACACAAACATTAATTCCTATGTACTTGATAATCAATCGTATTGTGTTTGGTTAAGTCCGAACCTTTTTATCAAGTAAACATACTTCGTTGTTGTATTGTCTCGATCTCGTATCCATAGACGATCACACGAAGTGTGAGCCGATTAGTTGTATTGTCTCGACTCAGTCTATAGACAATCACTTTCGGAGAAAGGACTTATAGGTAGGAAAAGTTTTAGCTTGAGGTATATTTGGGTACCCTCGCCTTTTCATGTAGGTTTTGTGAAAAATTTGTTTTTAGCAAACACCGTCCGTCGGTTTAGAAAACGTACAATAATCCCCAACATGAAAGAGATATATATATTTTTTTGAATAAACATGGCCTAGTTGCAGTAGAGAAAATTTCGTTTATGAGGCTTCATAAAAATCAAAATTTTAACTTCAAAGTGTGAACTTTCACACAAATACTTTTAGGAACGTACGTTCATTCGTAGTTAAAGTAATAAACAATAATCTCTAATATTAAAGAGATTTTTGAAATAGACATGCATCTCATTTCAAAATTTATTTGGGATATGTGGAGCTTCACAAAGATAGAAAAGACCCTTGTTTCATAAAAGAACGCTCGTTTAAGCAAAAAAACAATTTTTTTTAACAATAACTCATGTAAAAAAAAATCGAAAGTTTCGTGAGTTATTTACTCACGTCATTTTTTTTTGTGTGCGTGAGTTTTACTCACGTCAAAAATATATTTATTTTTTTTTAAAAAGAAATTTGTTAAAAATCAAATTTTGATTTTTGAGTAATTGTTGGAAGCGAATAATTGTATGTGATGAAACAATGTCTGTATGAATTTTGTGATTCTATAGTATGTGTACACACGGTAGAAAATCAGCGAATGTTCACATGAAGAGATTATGTGAATTACGCATAATTTTGTGAAAAGTCAGGTGTCGAGTTTTAAATAATGATTTTTTTGCTCGTCTTCGCAGGTTTGAAGGAGTGAGCAAGTTTTAGAAGTTTTTGTTATTATCACTACAACTAGTGAAACCGTAAATAGGTAAGAGTTGAGAATTACCATTTTTGTAGACGCTGATGTGAGCATTCTAATTGTTCTGTTGTGTTTTAATTCCATTGTGTTGACGAAATTTGTATATGAATGTCACAACAACTTTGCAAAAGATGACTGATTCCCATGATGACGTTGTTTCCGGAGATGATGATGCTTCTGGAGATGCATCTTCTAGCAATGATGATTTTGGGACTTCTAGAGAAGAAGAAGAAACTCCTAGAATTAAAAACATTCTGAATGTTGAAGATGAGTTTTTTGTGTTTCTGTATAGACCCGAAGTACGTCCCTCAGGTTCCTCGTTTCGGCTCCTCATATATCCCAGGAGTACTACTCAGAACAAATTGGTATCTCCTCAAGCGATAATTCAGTTATGTTTGCAAGGGAAATACTATTCGGCTTCACATGTGGAATTCAAGCTTTCCCGAAAGCCTTTGACGGATTTTTCTGGATGGGCAAGATATATGCTGGGTTACAGCCGTGTAAGGAATATGCTGGATCGTGCACAGGTGACACGGGCCATTCAAGCAGCTGGAGAGTTGGTCATCCATCATGATATACGAGGTATGGTGGCTTTTCTTGCTCGTTGGTGCATTTATACTCATACTTTCATATGCAGATGGGGAGAATTCGCTATCACCTTGGAAGATGTAGTCGCTTTATTGCATCTCCCAATTACTGGTAATTTCCCTGAAGAGCTCTCACCCAAGGAAACTGCAATGTCCGACATTTTGAAAGCTACGATGCATGATTTCAACAAGTCACCTAAGTTTTGCTATGCTCGATGGTTGAAGCACTAATGGTTTAGAGATAGAATTCCTGAAGAACCTGTTGATGGTACATTAACCATTGCTGCTTTCTTATGCTTGTATCTCTCCATAGACGTTCTTGAGGATAGTGGACATTTGTTGAAGCCATTTGTGATTCCTTTTGCTATTAAAATGGCTAAAGGTGAGAAACTTCCCATTGGTAGTCCATTCTTGGATTCGTTGTTTTCCAGTTTAGACTCCTTAGTCATAGATTCCATCGTTTCTAACGACTTCATGAAAGTTGAAACATATGCTAATACGATGTATCTCCAAGCTTTGGTGTGGGAGCACTTTGAGAATTATGCTCTGATTCCTCGTAGCGTCTTGCAAGGATCAAATGTTGACACTCGTCATACTTTCCTTGAGAAAGATAATGCCAGGATTATGCGTTGGTCTACAAAGCAACCAAGACACAAGGAAAGTCTCACCAGCGTTTTGGACATCGAGTCTAAGTTTAACTATCGCCTCTGGGTGTCAGTTCCTCCTCTCTTCTCACAATTGATCACTTTCAATGCTGCTGAAGAAAATGCCACGTTAAAATCTGGCATCGGTCTGAGCGATGGAGAGAAATCTTTTATACCGAGTTGCACTCCTGGTTATTTAGTGTTAGTAATGCACGAGAAGTTCCAGGTGGAAGAATACAACATCGACAGAGCAGCTCGGCAAATGGGTCTCAATCAGTGTTCTCCAGGTCATCGAATGAATAAGCCATCGGTTGAGCATTTGAAGGCTCATTTAGATTGCACACATGTGGAAGGAAATGATTACTTGTTTCCTTGATCCGACCGAGCTACCTATGTAACTCCGGGTTACATAGACTTCAGGCGCCAACAACTTGAGCGCTTACATAAGTTTGTGATGGATGTCAAATCCATGGTACGAGAGTTTCCTTCTGCTGGCATGATTTCTGATCGACCAAGATTGAAGCATCTTTCTAATGGTGATAAAAGAAAAACGCCTCCAGAATGTTCACAGTTACATATTCTCCTTATGATTTTAGCAAAGACATGATAATCACATCTTAACTATTTCATTAACTTTATTATAGGACGATCATGTTGTGAGATCTCGAATTCAGGTAGACTTCTCAGAAGTATAAGAAAGTCCCCAGGGTGGAGAAGGCAGAAGTAGGAGGAATTATAGGATGATACCGAATAATGTGCAGTCCTCAGTCGCTTCTTTGGTGAGTTGTTAATATTCCTTCTCCCGTGACTTTTCTTTATCTGCATAATTAGGATCATGAAACCAATGTTTGTTGTTGTTCCAGAATTTTGCTCCATCAAATATTGACGGTCTCCATCTTACTCAGCCAACAACTCATGACTCCAACGATGAAGATGAAGTTGAAGTTGACGTAAGTATTCCTTTGTATAATCAATCATGATACTTTTTTGAATAAAATTATAATGATTGTTGCTGATATATCCAGGAGGAGATTGTCGTGGAAAACCAACGCGTCCATGCTGTTCATTCGTCTTCGAATGGTGGTGAAAAAGAGAACCTTCAAGAATCGGGACCGAATGAAGGTAATGGTGCTACCAATGTTGATGCCGACCATGTTAGTACTTCGAACGATTTGGAAACCCCTCAAGTAAGTATTCATTTTTTATTCTCTTAATAGAAGTATAACATTGCTGATTTGTGAACGAATGAATGAGAATCCATATGAATGAATGAAATCTTTTAGTAAAATACGTCATCAGAAAATTTCAGAACTCAGTCTTTTAGCAAAAATGCTGTAGAATCTTCGTCCGACGTCGGAATTTCGTGATCTACCCATGTTTTCTTATGCCCGGGAAATTTCCAAGTTTTAGCAAAGAATCTTTTTGAGTTTTGAGCACACTTAGGAGCCGAAATCGGCAAAACAGTAAAC
This sequence comes from Papaver somniferum, assembly GCF_003573695.1. NCBI lineage: Eukaryota > Viridiplantae > Streptophyta > Magnoliopsida > Ranunculales > Papaveraceae > Papaver > Papaver somniferum. Next base: position 69,531,271 of record NC_039362.1, read on the forward strand.
TTCCATGAGACCTTCAGAAAGTTTTCAGCTGGCATGTAGTCCAATGTTTTGGCCACAACGCTTTGCTCGTTTATTCAATTGCTATGAAATTTTGATATGTTGTAGATAACATACATACAAAGAGAATGGTATATGACTCAACCTTATATTCCTTACCAATTGCTACCAGTTCGTCTTCTTATATATGGACGTGTAAAATCTTTTCAGACGAGCTTGTTGAAAAACGTGTTTTATGACTTTCACACTATTTGATTATGTTTTGGATGTATAGTAAAGAACTTAGTTAATGTTAGTTCACTTACATGATGGATTATATGATTTCCTTTGGTTTCCATGCTTTAATCTCATGTAATCTTCGTTTTAGGTGCCAAATGCCGAAGTTGCGAATAATGGAACCAATGATGATGATTTCAACAATACGGCGAATGAAAGTGGTGGTGTTACCCGCTCTGCACCTCAGGGTCATGAAAATTTTATTACTGAAGTTGTTGAAGACAATGATGCTCAAGTCATTACTACTTCAGAGGTAGAAGAAACCGGACCCATAATGGAAGAAGCTGCTCCAACAATAGAAGAAATTGTTCCCACAACTGCTGAAGTTGTTCCTATAATTGAGAACCGCATCATAGTGCATGAATACCCTAATGCAGGGATTGTTTGTGATCCTTCATTCGGCGAGTTACTCCCATATCACACATCAGTTGATGGATTTAGCGTTCCTATAGGCTATGCTGATATGTATGAGAAATTGTGGAAAATGTATGGTCACATTGTTGTCGCCAGGGACCCAAAATGCAGTTACTTCTTGACAATCCAAGTAGGAACTATCTTGATTGTCATAGATGATATACGGACTAGGGTGAGAAGTATTGTTACTCAAGATGGACTATTTGATTGGGAGTACAACTTGAAGAAATCTGAAGGACTTGGTTTCAACTTGAAGTGGGTTCGTCAAAGGATCAACGCCATCCGCAGTAGAGAACGATATGCCTTTCACCAGTGATGCTGTGGTGGAGAAAATGGCTAAGATTGTTGAATTGAATGAAAAGATGGAGTTGGAGAAAGCGGCCCTGCAAGTCTTGGAGAATGCAGAGAAGCATAAATCATACTTTGCCGGCTTCCTTTAGTTTCCCTTTCCATAATCTCTTGAACCTTGAACTTCTGAGAGATGTGAGGTTTTGTTTTGGTTTTGATTTTTTGATTAGTTTTGAATAAGTGAGTGATTGAGGATTTTCTTCTTGGAGTTGATAGAGATTTTCTTAAAATAAAAGAACTTTGATAAATTGCTGAATTCAAATACTGGATGCAAGTACTGCAAACATTTTGGAGGAATTGAAAATACATGTGAAATAAAATCCTAAAAACGAATTAGGTGTCTCGATCGTTCGTTCTTCCGTGAACAGATAACACCTCAGAACATTGAATACCTCAGGCGTCAAAAGTCTTGAGCCAATTCTCGTGAATCGCTGGTACATTTGTCTTGTCGTTGTAGTATCCTCCAACTGCCGACTTAGAAATCATAAAAGGCCCTTCCCAGTTAGAGCTCCTTGTGGAATGAAGATTATGTTTAGTTGCCTTGAGAACTAAATCCCCTTCGTGAAATTTGTTAGGCTTGGTTGCTCGTGCCCTGAATATCTTCTGCTGGTTCGGAATTCCTCGTATAGTGGGATTCCACGTTTGTGGAGCTTTCCAATCCTACGGCACATGTGGACACTCGTGCAAGGGAGAATATTTAGGATATTGATTGTTGTACTCGGTCATTATTTCAGAAATAACTGTGTTAGTGAGACGCTGGATTCGGAGAGGCTCTACGTCCAACCACTTGGTGAAATATTTTTGAGGTGAGACTAACCACTCATAACGTTTAGTGATAGCTAAGTTGTGAGTAAGATCAAGTCCCCGGACCATAATAGCATATTTGAAAGCTTATAACATGGGCGCATGAGGGGGAATAAGACTTGCCTGAGTACGAAACCTTTTGACGGATTTATATGTACTCTCTTAAGGTTTTTGTGTGAGTTCTATTAGGGCTTCAACTTTTTCCAGATGTTCGAATGGCGGAGCGTCCTCCATTTCTTCCGAAACAGAGAAATGTGCAATTGAAGGTATCGTAGTTACCTTTCCAACATGAATCCACGTCCACCCAAGGATCATGTAATACCATGGATCTTCCCTGATTATGTGAAACTTGGTTTCCGTCCAGGTTGCATCAACTTTAATTTTGAGAAAAATGTAACCATACGCATCTTTGAGTATTCCTTCGTGATCTCTGACTGAGGCAGGAGCATGAGTGGCTTCTTGTCGAGTGATGCCTGCAGCTCTGAGAGTCTTCAAAGGAACGATGTTAATAGCTGTGCCAATGTCGATAAGCACTCTTCTGAATTAATTTCCTTTGAGATGCACTGTGGTGAGCAGTCCCTAGTCGTACATCTCCTTGTCTGTTGCTGGAGGTTCAAGGAGTATATCCTGAATCAATAAACGTTTCCCTGACACGATGTGATTCAATGCCGTTAATATATCATTTCTCTGAGCTTTTGACAGGTATAGCAACTCACAGACATGCTCAATCAAGGATTGAATTGCTTCCTTGACAGGCAGTTCAGAGAACGTGAAGGTCCTGATCGGAAGAGGATTTCTGTACACCCCTTCAGTCCCCAGTTCTCCTGAATCAGCCTTTTCTTTGAATATGCGTTTCAAAGTTTTACAATTACTTGTTGGATGACTGACATATCTATGGAAACAACAGTAGCGTGGATTCTCCATTTCCTTTTCTGTCAGCTCTCTCCTAACGGGAGGTAGTTTGATTGCACCGTCTTGAATCCAGACTTACAACATATCGATCACCTCTTCAATGGAGAAAGGAAAGTTTGGTTCTTCTTGGTCATTCTGTTGACGTTGAGCCGGTGGTTGTGCATTTCTAGCCTGGTTGTCCTTCCTTGGTGCTTTTGTAGGATGAGACGTTGGAGGAGCATTCTTATGTTGTTGTGCTTCAGCTTTCCTCTTGCTTCCTTCAGCCACATTCATGAAAGTTTGAACATTGTATTTTTTGTTAATCAAGCGCCTATAACTGCTTCGAGTGTCTCGCGGCTCCTCGACTTTTGCAGCTTTTGTTCTTTCTAGTAGGGCCGGAGCAGTAGTTGCTGATCGCTTTCCCGCTTCGTGAAGTTCCGAGAAAGTTGGGAACCAGAGATTCTCCAGCAAGGCTCTGTAGATCGGGATCATTCCATTGATGCACAATTCCACCAGTTGCTGCTCAGTGACATTTGGGTCATGACAATCCAGAGATTGAATTCTGAACCTCTTCACATAGTCGTTCGGATGTTCAGTGTTCTTCTGAGCCAATCTTCCTAAGTCGAAGAGAGTAATCTCCTCAGAGACGAAGAAGTATTTCCTGTATAAGGCATTAACCATTTATCCCCAACTAGCGATGCTCCCAGGTGCAATGTTATTGTACCAGGTGTATGCTCGGCTTGTCAGAGATTTCCAAAACTCCTTCAGATGGACAACATGGTTGTGTTCATGCTCACCTAGCGCCTCCAGGAATCGAGAGACATGCTCTCGAGCATTCCTTGTTCCATTGTATAATTTGAACGTCGGAGAGGTGTAGACCTTAGGGAAAAAAAATTCTTTTTGTAGCAGCAGGATATGGAGGTTGGTCATGATGGACAGATCGTGTCTTGTCTTTTCCTCGATCCTCCATGAAGCGTTCCAATTCCTCACGGGTGATGAAGCCTGCAGGTTCCCTCGTTGGTGGGTTGTCTGCAGTCTTGTGGACTTCATCATCATCTACTACATGGATCAGAGTGACTTCAGGATCAGCAACTGAAGACGTTTCTTTGGATTTTCCCTTTTCCTGAGTTTTTTCTGACATCTTGTCAGTGAAAGTTTTGAGATAATTGCATAGCTCCTTCTGAGTAGTAGCCATATCAGTTTGATCTTTGGCGAGAACTTCCTGGACCTTCATGAGATCAGCTATGGTGGGTGGATTTTCTCTTACTTCCTCGGGATGCCGGCTGAAGAGAGGATGATTTCCAATATTGGTTTGAGGAGGAGTGGTATCACCAGCGCCGTTGTTGGAAGCAGGAATAGTTTCTGGGGTACCACCGTTATTGTTAGTGTTGGCGTTGTTTGTGTTAGGATTTGTAACTGAACCTGACCTAAGATCAACCATTTTGTAAAAATGTGAGATTTCAACCGAGGGATTAATCTCCCACTGTGGTCGCCAATCTGTAGATGGGGAAAACGGCTCGTTGGTTTTTTAGGAAAGTGAAGAGACGATCGTTCAGATGAGACTTCTTAATTGAGCAAACTGCTTAACCTCACACAGATACACTTCACGTGAGTGCTTTGAGTTCGATAGATCAATCTGTAGGACCCCGGCCTAAACCAAGTCAATGGTCGTTCCAGAGTCAATTCGGTCACAAAGAGGGAGATGGGTTGATCTGTAGGAGGGAAGCTGAGAATTGTGGGATCAATGATGATCAAGGATTGTTGATGTGTTGAAGATTTCTGCAAGTATGTAAACTGAAAATAAGTTTCGATCGAGAGAATTCTGTGTAAACGAGTCCTCTCCTCAGTCATCGATTCAGAACTTATTTATATTGTCAGAATCGTAAACACATTGATCCCAGTAAGTGTGACGGTTTCTTGAGTGAAATAATGGGAAAGTGGGAGATCGTGGTAAAACCAGTTACATGTCGTGTGGAGATTTGATTGATCGTTCACCCACTACTTTGCTAACCCCCTCAACCGTTTGCACGACTTACTTATATTTCTCGTCGTGGATGAACACACGTGTTGTAGGCCGCCAGACCAAAATCCTAATTAATATCCCCCATGTGACGTGATTGATGTCTCACGAATGTGGAGTCTGCAAAGCAGACGTGTATTTGATTAGTCAGTTGTTTACTTGATTAGACAATGAGTCTAAGTTTCGTTGGATTGAGCATGATTGACGAATGCTCAGTGATTCATGGATTGAACATGTCAGATGTACAGTTCTTATGTCGATATTGCTCATCTGAGCAAATATTGTAAATTCGATGAATTGTTGAGTATTGAGTTGAACCAATATTGGCGGAATATTGATAGTTAGATCAATATTCGAGCAACTGAGCAAGTATTGCTCAATTCGACGAATTACTGAATATTGATAGTTGGATCAATATTCGAGCAACTGAGCAAGTATTGCTCAATTCGACGAATTACTGAATATTGATAGTTGGATCAATATTCTAGCAACTGAGCAAGTATTGCTCAATTCGACGAATTACTGAATATTGATAGTTGGATCAATATTCGAGCAACTGAGCAAGTATTGCTCAATTCGATGAATTATTGGTAATGTGACCCAATAAAAAATTAATTAAAATATCGGTAGCCTACCAAATATTATATAATCAATGCAGATGTTGATTGCTGGGTCAACATAAATTTATTAGTGTTTGAAATTGCTCAAAATCATGATTTGCAGAGCATTTGTTTGAAAACCCTAATTATTGATCAAATGTTCATAAATTGATGATTTACTGAAAATAGGCTACTGAGTGAAGGAGTGACCGGCTACATGGGATGATGGACGAACATGTAGCGCCCAAGTGTTCGAGTAAGCGTGCACCAAAGTCCTTTGTTGACTAGTTGGTGAAAGGATGATTAAATGCTGATTTAATCACTTATTAGAATAGTGCTCGTCTGAGCATTAGGTGATGAAACCTAATTATGGAGAAGTGAGGGACCGACCAAGAGGGCATGAAACCGTCCCTTGGTGGTCGTGGGACTAGTCGATGGTTGTTTGAGAAAATTCCAAGTTGGTTGGAGAAAGTTTGGACCCATTATGAGCAATTGAGCAAATTAGGTCAGAATTGTAAAGATGTGTGGCACCGGCTCCTTGCAAGCCTTAGGGACGGCCTTGGTCAGTCAATGAAGCATGCCCGTGTCACCATGATATCCATGTCTCAGTCATGAGAGTTTTGGTATTTTCTGGTGTGCGTTTGAGCAATATTTTGGGTTTTCAGAAGAGTTTGATCTTTGACTGAAATTCTTGATTTTGCTCGAATGAGCGAGTGGAACTTTGCACGTTTGATCAAAATTTTGAGAATATTAAAATAAAAATATTTTAGTATTTTTCTTGAATAGCCTATTCGGTCATGTGACCATTTGACTTTTTGGCTTTTTCATGGGTTGGCAATATTTGAGAAAATATGGAAAAACCAGGGTTTTTGCTCAAATGGAGGAGTTTCACGAGATGAGGTAAATAATAATTGTGAAAACAAGGGATTGCAAAGTGTGGGACCGACCATGGCTAGGGAATGGCCGGTCGGCTAGGTAGCCCGGGTCCCGTGACACTTTCCCCTATTTTTATTATTTTTCATGAAACCGTGAAAATATGGAGAAACCGTGAATTTTGCTCAAACAAGGAAAGTTGCTTGAATGAAGGAGTCTTCATGAAATCATGAAAATAAAATAATAAAATAAGAAAAATAAAGGAAGAGGCGCGGGGGACCGGCCGGCAGGCCCGGTCCCTAGGCGCCTCTTTTATTATTTTTTTTATTATTTTCTCTCTCCTATTTTGCGTGGGTTTCCTCGTTTGTCCATATTTTTGAATGCTCGTTCGTGCATCATCGTTAAGTACACTGCACCATTTTCCTGGGCGTACTCGGTGATAGTCCATATGCCCGATTGTTGAGTAATTATTACTAATTCATGAAATTTAGCGGAGAATGATTCATGAAACAGAGTAATAAAATGAATTGAGTCCCTATTACTAATCCATGAAATCCAGTCGGAGAGTTCAAGGAACGGAGTAATGAAATAAAATGGTTATCTATTACTAATCCATGAATCCAGTCCGGGGATTCGGGGAACAGAGTAATGAGATATAATAGATTATTTTCTAGGAATTCAGTGGGTGAATGCCACGATAAAATTAATCTATTGTAGAATCGATATATGATATATTTGAAGCATCATACTCGTTCTGAAATGTGCATAGTCAGGGAACAACGTGCATCATTGACGTCCTGTAGGCATTTATCCCTATAACAAACAATTATGTCTAGAGAGCTGCCTGAATCTATACACGGTCTCTCTATATAGTAAGGTAACAACGAGTATCGTCGACATCCTGAAGGCGTTAAGTCCTCTAACAAACAATTATGTCTAGCGAACCGCCCAAACATTATTCCATGTAGAGGTGGGTCTCTGTATGTACTCAGGGAACAACGTGCAACGTCGACGTCCTGAAGGCGTTAAGCCCTCTGACAAACAATTATGTACAGAGAACCGCCCAATCATTTTATTCTACATAGAGGGCATGATGAAATGTGTAGCATCGAACGCTCAGCCGGGGAGGCCTTTCGAGAAACATGTTCATCATGGATCTGAGAGGAACACTCACTCAGTCAGAGATCGTGAAACGGTTCATGGATCGTAAAATATGAATCATCACATGCATTCCTGAAGCCGTGTTAGAAACACGCAGTATCATGATTTTACGATTTTGACCTTTGTTGACAATCCACCATCAACAAAGGTAGAGTTGCGCTCCTTACGTCTCTGAACCCCAGCAGGATTCTACGCACTTGATTCCCTTAGATGATCTCACCCACAACTAAGAGTTGCTACGACCTAAAATCGAAGACCTTATAAACAAATCTGTCTCACACAGAAAAGTCTGTTGAGATAGATAAATCTGTCCCCCACAGAAATACCTATAAGTTTTGTTCTGTCTTTTAATAAATCAAGGTGAACATGAACCAATTGATAAACTAGACTTATATTCCCGAAGAACAACCTAGTGTTATCAATCACCTCACAATAATCTTAATCGTATGGAAACAAAACAAGATATTGTGGAATCACAAACGATGAGACGATGATGTTTGTGACTACTTTTTATCTTGCCCATCGGAGATTAAATCTCAAGAAAATCTTAGAGAAAATAGTACTCAATACGATAAAAACCGGCAAGATCAGAACACGCAACTACAGAGAAAATAGTTGGGTCTGGCTTCACAATCCCAATGAAGTCTTCAAGTCGTTAACCTAAAGGGTTTTGGAAAAAATCTAAGGATAAAGGAGAATCGACTCTAGTCGCAACTAGTATCACACAGTAGGTGTGGGAGTTAGGTTTCCTAGTTGCTAGAGTTCTTCTGCCTTATATAGTTTTCAAATTAGGGTTTGTAATCAATGTTACCTTGGTAACAAAGCATTCAATATTCACCGTTAGATGAAAACCTGATTAGACTCAAGCTAATATCTTTCAACCGTTAGATCGAACTTACCTTGTTACACACAAATGAAATGTACCTTAATTTAGATATGAGTAACCGTACCTAAACGTGTACACCTTGTTGGCTCAACAATAGTTAACCGAAGTTAACCATATGAACACTTTCATATCAACCTTATTCATCTTAACCACAACTAGTTCAAATGACTCAAATGAAACTAGTTTTAGAGTTATTCAATTGTTTATATTCTCATAGAAGTATACAAGACACAATTGAAACAAAATGAATTCGATTCACTCGAATCGATTGATGAACATTATTGCCATGGTTTGCAAAATATTTCATTCCTTATTTCATTAATGTATTGGTTCATGACATAACCGATTTTAGAACATAACTCACTCAAGTATGCAAACGGGTACGCATACTTAAGTAGCCGGACTTGGACTGTGTTCGACAGTACGCAAACGGGTACGCATACTGTCAGACATCCAAACATCAGTTGAAATCAGTACGCGTACGGGTACACATACCAAAGTTCCCGGACTTAAACTGAGTTCGCCAGTACACATACGAGTACGCATACCAAGGTTTCTGGACTTCACCTGACCTCGCCAGTACGCATAAGGGTATGCATACTACACCGGTCTTGGAACAATATATATGCAAGTACGCATACTATGTCTATAATCCAATTAAGGTTAAGTGTTCTAAACTCCATTTAAACCATTGAAACATTCTTAGAAGAAGGCAATAGTTGTCTCGCACAAATCATGTAAGATGTTACCAGGCGATTTTCACAAGATCATCTTTTGACTTTCCTCAAGAATATAAAATGAACTTGCTTAAAGCGAAATATTACCAACACATATTTCGAAGAAATATGTAAGTGAATTAAACTCAGCTCGAAATATCAAACGTATATAAATCGAAAACTATATAGTTCTACGACTTTTGACTCAAATAAGAGATATAGTAGAAATAGACTTTCCGAGTGATAAATGAGTTTCAGTCTCCACATACCTTTTGTTGATGAAGTTCCACAAGCTCTCCTTAGTAGTTATTCGTCTTCAATTGATGAACGTCGTGAAGTTTAAAGCTCAACTACACAATCTATCCTTGTCTGAGACATCGCTATAAGTAGACTAGAAATCAAGACTTATAGTTTTGATCACTAAACTTGACAAACAAGCTTGAGATAGCAACGCTTGCGAGTTCGACCGAGCAGTGCTCTAACAATCTCCCCCTTTGTAAATTTTAGTGACAAAACTAGCAATACATATGGATTACAAAATAAATAAAACTTTGTAGCTTCTTATCCAAATGCTTGATCTCCTTGGTTCTTCAACATTACTCTAAATCTTCGTCACTTCCAATTACTCCAGTGATTCTGAACGTGTTGAACTCAGCATCATAGTTGTTGAAGATACATAGCCATAACAATGAGAAAACAATTGCTCTCAATCATTGTTATACAGTGTCATAGTATTATTACACAACATCAAAGTTCAATTGTATCTCAACTTTGGCAACTATACTATGGTGATATGTATCACTCCCCCTTAGTCAATACTTCATCTCACAATGAAAACCACTCCCCCGTACATAATGATCCGTAAACCATATGTATTTGTAGTGTGAACTACACATTAATTCTCTCCATTTTTGTCAATATAAATTAGCAAAGGTACAAAAACTAGTGGGATCCTAATGAAATTTTCATAGAGATACTTCATGACCAAAAGAGAACATATCAACTTTATTTAGATGCAATCATATAGTCGAAACTAAATGCATTCATCAAGGAGTTTATAAAGATACAAGAAAACTCCTACTATATTCCACAACCGCACGCCCTACAAAGATTTGGAAATGAAGCACAAGTTCAAATAAGAACTCTCCCCCATAAAATGTCATTCCCGAAAGAACAACAAGAGCGACCTTACTTTTACAAGAAAAGAAGGATTTCTTTGGACATAATCAAATCACATAAACCATGAATTTGTATCCAAAAATCTCAATTTAATTAACCACAAAGGAAATGATTAATACAATTGGACATGCTCAACATAAGAAAACTTACAGGGTAACACAATACTTACACAAAGATGTGGATCAGGGAAAGAACAGTACTGCGGAATAATCAAAGATTCATTCTATTTTTCACTACTATTTGCATAATGACATATAATAGACTTAATCTTTGGTGCCAAAAGTTCATTCTATCTTTCATCAATATTGGCATAAAGACATATGATAGACTTAACTTTTGAGCATGTATGGGATAATCATAGTCGACGGATGTAAACACACATATCCCATAACAATTTGCAATATAAGAAACCAATATAGATTAATACTGCAAAATCATCTTCCAAATAACTTAGAATTTAAATAAATAAATCTAAAAACATTGTAAGATGAAAATCGTTGGCAATAGCTATGTGTACTCACAATAATTGCTATTCCAAGCCCTAGTTATCCTTCTTAAAACACAAGAATAAATTCTCGTAATAAGTTTCCTAGATATTGAGACCTCTAAAAAATTCTTTATCGTCCCCGAACTCCTTGTCGTCAACAGCCATGGGAACATAAGGTTCGTGAAGATAGGAGTCAATTCCAACAAAACTTCTATAATGATGCCGAACTAGGGCCTTCTGAATTTCGAGAGTCCTCAAAACAATAGCCTTTATTTGCTGAATCTCCTTTCTTGTTTCCTTCAACTCTTCAAGAACACCAGAAAACTTCTGGGAATTTGAAGGAACAACTCTTGGCTTCCTCACATTCCTTATTTTTCTTTTCAAAGTTTGAGGTAAAGAAGATATATCTTTTTCCTTCATGATTGATTGCTTAACAATCACATTAACATCTTTTCCATCAGAAGACATAATGCTTGGAGTCTCCATTCAAGTATGAGATTGTGGGAGGAAGTCATAAATCAGACTCAACAAGCTGTCTTGTGATAAAAAGAGTTTTTCATAGAAGGAAAAAGGAATGTAGGATTACGGAACCTTTATACAAAAGGAATTCACGTACGCACAATTCTCAACCCTAAAGAAGGCAAAATTGTGGATTTTAACCCTCTTTTATTGATCAAACATGGAAACCCTTTTCAATATCAATTAGATATGAAAATATGGAAGATTTCCAAATAGGCGAAACCAAATAAAATAAAATAATAAATCTTTTCCTAAAGCCTGAAGTGTGCGAACTCTTGTCTCTTTTGAACCAGGCACATGAGACAAGATACACAAACAACACAATTAAGTTGTGCTGGGGTGAACAATAATTTGTCCACCATAACCTTCTTGAACGGAATTCTTAAAGTCATGTTTAACAACATGTTTAGACCGTATTATTTTCTCTAGTGATCTAGTCTTTTCTTTGGAAATTAACTTCTTCGGAGAAGAGATGGGTTTACATACCTCAGACGATTTTCGAACATGTTTGATCTTGTTTACTAATCGATTTTGTCTTCGTTGAAGTTTGTTGACATATCTTACCTTATATTTATACTTGAAACATTTTGAGAGTTCATGACCCTTGAGAGTACAATAAGAACACGTCAACAAAGAGGATGGTTCAGACACCATAGTTGTGTAAGCTGCTAGACACATGGTGGAACATGAAAAATCAGAAATAGAATTTCCAGCAGACACAGAGAAATCTATTTTTTTTCCAGAATGGTTGAGGTTTCTTCTGAAAGAATATCAAGATTGACGTATGTATTGCTATAATTATCAAAATCAATATTTTCGCAAAGGAGCGCAAATCTTGACTTTTCGTCTTCATTAGAATCATAGTGATCAAACATTTCATCAAGAGTTGCAGCAAGACCTTTGTTCCCAGTGTATTTTCTACGATTCAGACACTCATTTTCAAAATGACCAAACCGTTTACACTTAAAGAACTAAGGCATATCATCATTATCAGTATCGTCAGTATCCCTGTTTTTAGGAGGAACACGATTATGAGGTTTAACTGATGACATAGGTTTATCTCTAGTGAACCGTTTACTTCTCTTTAACAGAAGATCTCTAAACTGTCTTGTGATCAAGGAGACTGAATTGTCAAGATATTCATCTAATGAATCAGTCTCAGAAGGATCATCTTCAGAGATGCCAACACTTTTACTTTTATCAAGTAATTTAGTGTTCTTTTGTGCTTTGAAAGCAATATCTTTTCCAGATTTGGATGTATGCTCATGATCAAAGATCTTTAACTTCCCAACCAAAGTGTTTCTGGATAGAGTGTTAAGGTTATTTCCTTCTACGATGGCATGCTTCTTAGAATCGTATTTGGTTGGTAATGATCTGAGAATTTTCATCACAATGTCCTTTTCAGGAATAGTCTTACCCAATGCAAAAGATGCATTAACAATTTCAGACACTTTGTGATTAAACTCATCAGATGAAATCTTCATCAACCATACGAAGGTTTTCCCAATCATAATTTAGGTTTTGAAGCCTAGCTTCATTTTCAGAGGTATTCCCTTCAAATACAGTTTCTAAGATATCCCAGGAATCTTTAGACTTAGTGCACGTAGTCACATGGTGTTGAAGATCTGGGGTAATGGCATGTATGTTAGCATTTAATCCGTCAGAATTTTACTTTGCAGCAAGAATCTCGGCATCATCATATTTACCAATATCCTTTGGAGTGGTTACATCGCCATCTGTAACTTTCGGAGGATCATAGCCATTAACTACAATCATGCGCTTGAAGAAAGGCACGCATATCAATTTTCCACCATAAGTAATTTGAGCCATCGAAGACTGGCGGTACATTTATAGAGATATCACTTCTGTCCATAGAGTCAGATCGCCACAAACACAGACTTATGAGGTCTTGAACGTGTTTGCCTGCTCTGATACCAATCGAAAAAGCGTGGGTCTAACAACCACACCCAATATTTCGCTTAGCAATCTGTATGGACAAACTCCAATATACTTTCAAGAGAATAAACTAGACAGTCAGACTCAATCTTTAGAAAAGTATATCAAAGAGTTTATATCTAAATTTCTCAATTCAATCCGCAATCAAACAAATAGGAATTTGCGAGCCCGATTGAATAAGAGAAATAACTTGGACGGTATCACAAACCAATATCCAAGTGTCAATCAATTCAATCAACAACCCAAAGGCCGGATCCAAGAACTGATTGAACTTAACGCACAAAGTGTGATATTTCAATTATATAAACAAATATAATGCGTAAAAGAAATAACACAGACACCAGAAATTTTGTTAACCTCTTCTTTGTCGATCAAAAAAAAAAAGAAATTTTATTAACGAGAAACCGCAAATGCAGAAAAACCCCGGGATCTAGTCCATCTTTGAACACCACACTGTATTAATCCGCTACAAACACTAGCCTACTACCAATGAACTTCGGACTGGAATGCAGTTCAGCCCTAATCAATCTCACACTGATCAAGGTACAGTTTCGCTCCTTATGTCTCTGAACCCCAGCAAGATTCTACGCACTTGATTCCCTTAGCTGATCTCACCCACAACTAAGAGTTTCTACGAACCAAAGTCGAAGACTTGATAAACCAATCTGTCTCACACAAAAACGTCTATTGAATAGATAAATCTGTCTCCCACAGATATACCTATGAGTTTTGTTCCGTCTTTTGATAAATCAAGGTGCAAAGAACCAATTGATAAACCATACTTATATTCCTGAAGAACAACCTAGTATTATCAAACACCTCACAATAATCTTAACCGTATGGAAACGAAACAAGATATTGTGGAATCACAAACGATGAGACGAAGATGTTCTACATTTTATCTTGCCTATCGAATATTAAATCTCGAGCAAATCTTATAGAAGATAGTACTCAATATGATAGAAACCGGCAAGATCAGAACACGCAACTACAGAGAAAATAGTTGGGTCTTGCTTTACAATCCCAATGAAGTCTTCAAGTCGTTAACCTACAGGATTTTGGAAAAACCCTAAGGTTAAAGGAGAATCGACTCTAGTCGCAACTAAAATCACACAGGACGTGTGGGGATTAGGTTTCCCAGTTTCTAGAGTTCTCCCTTATATAATTTTCAAATCAGGGTTTGCAATCAATGTTACCTTGGTAACAAAGCATTCAACATTCACCGTTAGATGAAAACCTGATTAGACTCAAGCTAATATCTTTCAACTGTTAGATCAAACTTACCTTGTTACATACAAATGAAATGTACCTTCATTTAGATATGAGTAACCGTACCTAAATGTGTACACCTTGTTGGCTCAACAATAGTTAACCGAAGTTAGCCATAGGAACACTTTCATATTAACCTTATTCATCTCAACCACAACTAGTTCAAATGACTCAAATGAAACTAGTTATAGAGTTGTTCAATTGTTTATATTCTCATGGAAGTATACAAGACACAATTGAAACAAAATCATTTTGATTCACTCGAATCGATTCATGAACATTGTAGCCACGGTTTGCAAAAGATTGCATTCCTTATTTCATTAATGTATTGGTTCATGACGTAACCGATTTTAGAACATAACTCACCCAAGTATGCAAATGATACCATAGGCTTAACTCAAGTATAACTCACTCAACTGGATCAGGGAAAGATCAATACTGTGGAATATTCAAAAATTCATTCTATTTTTCATCGGTACTTGCATAATGATACCATAGACTTAATCTTTGACATATAATTCAAAAGTTCATTCTATTTTTCATTAATATTTGCATAATGACACAATAGACTTAACTTTTGACATATATGGGATGATCATAGTTCAAGGAAGTAAACACACATATCCAATAACATTATTTGCAATATATAAAACCAATAAAGATTAATACTGGAAAGTCATCTTCCAAATAACTTAGAATTTAAATAAATAAATCTAAAAACGTTGCAAGATGAAAATCGTTGGCAATAGCCTTGTGTAATCACAATATATGCTATTCCAAACCCTAGTTATCCTTCTTAAAATACAAGAATAAATTATCATAAAAAGTTTCCTACACAAAATCAAGTTTCTTTGATAACATCATACCTTTAGAAGACTCCATCATAAAAGGTATCACCGATATCCTTGATTCTTTTGACCGTGGAGACTCCATGATCATGTGTTAGACATTTAATTTTCGATCAACAATTCGGGAAAGCTTCCTAGCTTTGATGCAGTCCATGATGAGGTTCTTCTGATTCCGAATCAAGACATTTTGATTTTCAAGGATTTTGGTCTGACCATCAATGAGATGATTTATTTGCAGTTGAAGATTTGCAAATTCGACCTTTGAGTCATTCTAAAAAAGAATTAAATCCTTAACAGATTCACCAATCCAGGAGTTGTACTCTTTCCTTGCAATCATCTTTTTGACAAGTTCTTGAATTGAATCGCATCCTTAAACGGGTATGCATACTTAAGTAGCCGGACTTGGACTGTGTTCGACGGTATGCAAACACATACTGTCACACATCCAAACATCAGTTGAAATCAATATGCGTAGCGTACGCATACCAAAGTTCCCAAACTTCAACTGAGTTCGCGAGTACGCATATGGGTACGCATACCAAGGCTCCCGGACTTCACCTGACCTCGCCAGTATGCATATGGGTATGCATACTACACCGGTCTTGGATCAACATATATGCAAGTATGCATACTATGTCTATAATCCAATTAAGGTTAAGTGTTCTAAACTCCATTTAAATCATTGAAACATTCTTAGAAGAAGATAATAGCTGTCTCACACAAACTATTATCTTCCAAGCAATTTTCAAGTGACCGAATGATCAATACGAAACATTCCGAGTCTACATCAAATGATTGTCTCACACAAATCATGTTAGATGTTACCTGACGATTTTCACATGATCATCTTTTGACTTTCCGAAAGAATATAAGATGAACTTGGCTAAAGCGAAAGTTACCAATACATATTTCGAGAAATATGTAAGCGAGTTAAACTCGACTCGAAATATCAAATGTGTATAAATCGAAAACTATATAGTTATACGAATTTTGTCTCAAATAGGAGATAGAGTAGAAATAGACTTTCCGAGTGATATATCAGTTTCAGTCTCCACATACCTTTTGTTGATGAAGTTCCACAATCTCTCCTTAGTAGTTCTACGTCCTCAATTGATGAACGCCGTGAAGTCTAAAGCTCAACTACACAATCTATCCTAGTCCGAGACATCGCTATAAGTAGACTAGAAATTAAGACTTATAGTTTTGATCACTAAACTTGACAAACAAGCTTGAGATAGCAACGCTTGCGAGTTCGACCGACCAGTGCTCTAACAGGTCCAACTATCATTATCTTGATAGTTCATGTATCCTGATCTTGTTTTGATTGTCGAGCCTTGCTCCAACAAACAATATAGATATAAATCATAAAGTTTCTTCGTCTCAGACTTTGTGATTCCACAAGTTTATACTTGTGAGGTGAATAATAATCTAGGTTGTTCTTCGGGAGTCATAAGACCAGATTTTGAGGTCTGCTAGACTTTGTCTATTGCAATCGGTTTCCTACCTCACCTTGATATTTGATCAGAACGGAAATCAAATATAGGTTTATCCGCGGGAGGCAGATTGGTTTAAAGTCTTCAATTAAGTTGAAGCAACTCTCAGGATGTAAAGGACGTCAGCTAAGGGAATCAATTGCGCGGAGTCCTGCTGGGATTCAAGAGGCGTAAGGAGCGCGACTGTAACTGAATTTTTGTGACGGTTTAATTCGGTCTCAACTACATTCCAGTCTGAAGTTCTGATAGTAGGCTAGTGTCTGTAGCGGCTTAATACAATTTGGTTTTCAAGTATGAACTAGGTCTTGGGGTTTTTATGCATTTGTGGTTTCCTCGTTAACAAAAATGAAATAGGTCCTTGTGGTTTTTATGCATTTGTGGTTTCCTCGTTTTCAAGTATGAACTAGGTCTTGGGGTTTTCAAGTATGAACTACGTCTTAGGGTTTTTCCTGCATTGTTTATCTTTATAATTGAAATACCACAGGTTGTACATTAAAATAAATTCAAGTAGATAAGTCCATCGCAATTGTAGAAAAGACTTGATTGTTCCTTGGATCTTGATCTTTGGAATCATCCAAGTACTCTCATAGTATAATCAGGTTCACGGACTAGTCTCTGTTTATATTCTGATGGTGAGAGAAAGAGATATAAGCTCTTCATATAATTCCTGATTGAGATTCATTAAGTTGAACTCTCGGAATTGTATTTGAGTTCAGTACATACAAGTTTCTAGAAAAAGTTGGTGGTGTTTTTTGGTACCCCGCATTTTCACAAATACTCTTGAACTCTTCTATTTCTCACACAAAAAACATTAAATAAATTGTGGATGTGGAAGTGCTTTTGCATGGAGTCATAAATATAGTTGTTAGAAGGCAGGGGATGAGAATATGATAGATATTTATCTAGACAATTAGAAACGGGTATTAAAAAATAATCTAATTTCATATTGCGGTAGAAGAAAAACCCACTAACACTTGTAGATGAGTTATTTGACTCAGCCAATAAGAAATGGAATACTGAAGAAGTTAGAAATAATTTTCCTGTTCTTGTTACTTATAAAATTCTAGGTAAAAGAATTTCCACAGATGTCATTGACATCCAATGGGGAATTTATTGTTAAATCCTTATATCATAAACTGCATAATATATTTTCTGCATCGCTTTCTTCTACTTTTATTAACTTTTAGAAATCATTTTGGAAATTACAAGTCTCAAAAAATATCAAAATATTTGTGTATAAATGTTTACATAATGTTTTGCCAGCTAAAAAGAAACTAGGACACATTATACAAGGTATAAATGTTTAGTGCATCTTTCGTAACAGCCATGTTGAATCCATTACACATTTGTTTTTTGAATGTCATTCTGCAAGGTTTAGATGTTAACATCAAAAAATCCTGCTTTAACGATTGAAAATCCATTTGTAGATATGTATATCAATTGGATTGCAGGAAATGAAAATGATCTCATTATCAAAGTGATGGCGACAAAGTCCTGATTAATCTAGAAAGAGGGATGTATGCAAATGATTCAAGATAAATCCAGCACTAGTCCGCCAACCTCTCTAACAGTCCAAAGAAATCTTAGAATTTTGGTCAATAAAACCTCTTAGAAACTCAGACAAATAACATTGAGAAAGCTTCAAGGATAACTACAATCTATGATAGAAATCAGGGATGGAAAACACCACTGATAGACCATTCTAAACTTAATATTGATGCTCCGTGGGTAGATTTTAAAATTAATGCAAAAAATGGGGGATACTCGTATTTTAAGCAATTCTGCAACATATTGGGTCAGAGATATGAAGTTTACTAGTTTTTGGATCAAGTAAGACTGCCGAAGGGTCATACACTATGCTCAAGGAAAGGAGAACTCAGTTCAATGGAGATGTGAAAACTTTTTGGGATTACTTTCACTTACAAAGAGGGTAATCGTGCTGCAGATATATTAGCAAAGGAGGCAAGAAAAAAAAGAGAGGGTAATCGTGTTGCAGATATATTAGCGAAGGAGGCAACAAAACAAGGTTTTATTAAGCAGTAATGGAATTCTCTCATTCTATTTCGTGTTCACTTTGTTTAGATTGGATCAATTAATTTCAAGTAGTAGCAATGTCTTTAATTTTTCTGTAAATAGGTTCCAATCTCTGTAGGGGGATACTCGTAAGCATTTACTTCTGCAGGTGCATGAAAAGTGGAATTTAAAGGGAACTTAGACGATCAGGAAGTGGAAAATACTGCTCATAAGTTACAAATCCTAGGTGAGCCAACGATCAAGTTTAGATAAAAGAAACTGAGATGTTAGAAATGATTTCACTTTGGCTAATTGTTATGCTTTACTAGATGTGAATGGTTTTCTTTCAGTTCCTCATAAACGACTACAAACTCCAAGGTTCTTAAGATCTTATTCTTGATCCGGACTTTGTGCTTTAATGCTGCCCCAACATTGGATTTTCTGGTGAAAGTAAGGAAATGTCCTTTTCGTACTATTTTGTTCTTTGAGGATAAACAAGAGTTGAATCAACACAGTGCAAAGAGACTCTAAGAGTATGAAACTACTTCTCAAATAGTTTTGAAGTTTATTGGTTCTCTTTAAGACCTTTCAAAATCTACTAAATCAAACCATTGGAAGTGGAGAACCAAAAAGAGTAAAAAGATCGTGAAGCATATCCGGGGATTGCTTCCTTTTGTAATGTGATGGACTCTTTAAAGAAAAATAAATATCAAATCCTACATAAGCAAAAAAAATCAATGAATCTTGTCTCAGGCTGCTAGAACTACCCTGATTAAACATATAAGGCAGGCTATCCCCCTTTATCAAATGGGGGCTTTCCTTATTCCAAAATATATGTGCAGGGAAATTGACTCTCGTCTCTGCAAGTTCTGGTGGGGAGAAACTCTTGACCTAAAAGATAGGAAACTCCATCTTATGGGTTGGGATATTTTATGCTCTCCTAAATCTGAGAGTGGTCTAGGCTTTAGGAAAGCTGAATTAAATAATCTGTCTATGCTAGCTAGAAATTCCTGGAGAGTTATTGAGAATCCTAACTGCATGCTAGCTACTGTTCTTAAAGTTAAATACTTTCATAGGACCGATTTCTTAAATGCTAAATGCCCTAATAATTGCTCTTGGACTTGGAAGTGTTTGCATGCTATAAAAGAATTGATCAAGCCTTTTATTTCTTGGATTGTAGGAGATGGCCAGTTTATTGACCCTTGGTGTGATAAATGGATCACATCTTTGGGATCAAACACACCAAATCCTCTTGTTCCACCTGACCCTAATATTACAGTCTCTTATTTCATTGATGCTGCTACTAGATCTTGGGATGTTAATAGAATAAACACCCACTTTGACAATGCTTCTGTTGAGAAAATTATCACCATTCCCTTAAGCCAGTATGCACTCCTGACAGCAGGGCTTGAGAACTTTCAAAAAACGGTAAATTTACTTCTAAATCTGCTTACTTGGGACTCAGAGGACTAAGATCTTTCCCTTGTAGGAATCTTTGGAAGCGCATTTGGAAAATCAAAGTCCCTTATAGAATTCAAGTTTTTACCTGGAAAGTTGCTAGAAATGTCATACCTGCTAGGACCGTTTTGAATACTAGAATGCCTATGTATATTGTTGACTGTTCTAGATATAATGATCCTCATGAATATGTTATGCATGCTTTAGTTCTTTGTCCTTTTGATCGTCTCTGTGTGTTAACACTCAGGCTTTTGGTAACAAGTCCTTTCTGGATTGGATGATGTTTTGGCTTGTTGATGCTGCTTCTAAGCTTCCTGACGAAGCTCAATGTTTATTTGTCTCTATCCTTTGGTCTCTTTTGGAAAAGTAGAAATAGCTTGGTTTTCCAAAACACTAAGGAAACCCATTTAGTTGTTATGCATAGAGTTAGAGCCATGTTTTTGACTAGGAAGCTTAATATGCACATCTCTCCCACTATAACCACTGCATATTGTGACAAATGGATGACCCCTCTTGTTGGGTGGATAAATGTAATACTGATGGTACCTTTGATGATTTATCTAGGGACAATGGTGCAGGCTATGTGATGAGATACTTTTCAAGCAAAGCCTCCTTTTGTGCGTCTATAGTTTTTGAAGTAAACTCTGCTGAAGAAGCTGAAACCAGAGCTATTTGGGCGGTCTTGAAGAAAGCTATGGAGCAAAAGCTTACTCACATCATCATTGAAAGTGATGCTAAGAATCGCATCGACCAATTTTCTGCTAGCGTGTTTGATGGAGACTCTAAAACGGATGCTATCTTTTAGGATATTCAATTTTTTTCTTCCAGTTTACAGTTGCTTGTTTGTTTACATTTTAACCTCGTTTTTGTGATTCAGTTGAGCTTGGTCAATGGGCTAAAACTCACAAGTCCTCTATGTACTGGTCTGTTCCTCCAATCTGGCTCTTGCCAATTGTTGAGGGGATCATTAGCCTTTTTGAAAACCGTTGCTTATATTAAAAAAAATCAATAAATCGGCAAATCAGTGCAACAAAATGCACTCTTTCTTTTTCTTTTTTTTTTCAACTGTCTTGATGTCATCAATTCATTGGTGTCCGTTGATTTACAATTATCAGAATGTCAGATGGGAAAAAATACAATGCAAGAAAAATAATTTAACATCTTCAAAAAAAAAAAAAAAAAATGGTGAGCATTGACATTCAAAACAGGGACTACGACGCGACCCGCCAATAGAAATATATACAACATAAAATCAGTTAACATTTCATTTATACAAAAGAAAAAATGTAGCTAGATGGAAAAAAATGGAAAAATATTTATAAGGAAAAGAAACTAACAAAACTAGAAAACCTATATGCTTCTTCTTAAGTTAACCTACACCCGCTTCCGGTGTCATCATCATCTTTAAGGTAAATTTCAAACACCGTTTCGAGGGTAGAATTGTTAGAATCACCTAAACTCTTCAGATTGAACACTGAGGAGACCAGTCAGGAATTTGGCTCTATAGGAAGTTACCACCACCCAAGGGGAATATGTACTCGTCCTTAACCAAGAAACCTAAACCTTTTCTTTACTTCATATGCTTTCTTGCGATTCTTGATCAACCCTTTTAGTCCAATAACCAATTCAGCTGGGAGCCTATCACTTCAGACATGGTGAGTCTGTACATGGATGTTCTTCGTGTATATCTTTCTGTAACTTGGAAAAAAAATTATTGGCTTGAAGAAACTCTGATATGGAAACCATTTGGTGCTTCAACTCTTGGGAATTTCATTAATGTATCTCCTCCAACTTCCTCCCATCTGCAATACCAACATCAAATCCAAAGAGAAAAGAGTTAAAAGTTAAAACATAAACTAAGTGCTGTTTTTTGCATGTTGGGCATTGTATTTGGTTACTTTAGAATATGGGCCATTCTGGTGTAGAGGTAGGATAGTGAGGGTGGGTGAGTACTGAGTGCCACACATGTTTGTACAAATAGGCCCACTCTGGATCATGAGGGAAGCTACACGTGTGGACCGTGGAAGAGGACAGTCCCCACAGACAATAAGAACCTAAGTTGTGTACTTGAGTACTCTTGGCCAGTCTATATTCGGTAAAAATTTAGTGCGGATGACTTTACCATTGTACTACAGTCAAATCAAATCCTCTGTTTACAAAAGAAATCATACATGAGTAATGCAGTAGTAACTACCTGTATTTTGTAACAAAGTAATGAAGGAATGTTGAAACTTCTGCAATTCCCAACTCTTTACCAGGACATAACCTAGTTCCTCCGCCAAATAACATCATATGATGGTGAGACTCCAAACTCCTATCCTGCATTTTTTTTTCCGAAATAATTGTTAGTTTTTTCTTAGTCGACTAGAACGAACAAAAATGCACTGTGGACCACTTGGCAGACCAAATGATATAGTGATTGTTGTACTACACATGCCATGTCAACTAAGAATTAGAAAAACATGAACCAGAAGAACTGACCTTCCATCTCCATGGATTAAAAGCTAAAGGGTCTGGATAAAGACGTGAATCATAGTTGCTTTCTCTTGTATATACATAAATTCTCCATCCTTTTGGAATAAGAAATCCTGTAAAGCCAAAAAAGAAATTAAAAAGAAATCATCACTATATAATCACTTACAGATCATTTTCTTTATAAAGATGGCAAAAGAAAGGAAATCAATAACAGATCACTATGAAACTTTTAATCATATTACAACTTTAATATACATAAATATTTTTTCAAAATTGAAAAGAATGTATATTGATATATATGTATCTGTATATTATGCGATGAACCTGGCTTGGTCCACCATTACACTATGAGTATGAACCTTTACACTCATGTGGCTTCATACATAAAATACTAAAATTTCCAACCAAAAAAAAAAGAGAATATAAAAATTTCTATTGCATAAGTGCTCCTACTTGTTGTGTTTTCTTATTTTCCTTGTCTGTTTTACAACAAAATATTCACAATGCATTTAGCTGTTATTTTTACCATGAAGTCACAAAGTAAAGAAACAGTCGATAAAAAAAAATGTATTAAACCGAGAGAAAACAAGATGAAATTACGGGTGACATGAATGATTCAAGAATTCTTACCGTTCAATTCCATGTCCTCGGTTGTCTGCCTAAGTACCCCATTAACAATTGTAGCTAGTCTCATTGTTTCGAATATCACCTGATTATGTAAAGTATCGTACAAATTAGCTTCTACTCTTGTATTTATTTTTTTTTATTTTTTTTATGAACACAAGAAAGTTCTCAGATGAAATTACTTACAGCGCGTGTGAATTTCATGGACCGGTAATCGTTCCAATCAATAGGGTCATCTGGTCCTTTATGTTTCCTAATTGCTAAATGTTCTTCCTACAAAAGAATACATCAAATTACAGTCAGAAATGTTAACAAATCAAAACACACAAAGGAAAACGAAGTCGAAATCCAACTTGAAATCCTTATACTCACCCTAAGTTCTTGAAGAGCTCTAGGATGATCATGAAGATACTTGACAGCCATCATTGAAGTTGTTGACACAGTTTCGTACCCGGAGTAAAGGACCGTAATTATTTGATCCATTATCTCTTCAATACTAAGATTGTATCTGTTATCTCCTATCAAACCACCAAGCATGTCATTGTGGGTACTTGGCGAAGCTCTTCGTTCCTCAATGATTTTTCTCAAAATCTCAATAACATTCTTTCTTCCCTGTGACAAAACAATAAAGTAAAAATATCAGTAACCGTATCTAAAATCCGAACACAAGTATAAAGAACCATCAAATCAAAAGACTGTGTGACAAAACCAACAGAAGCACAGCGGTCGCTATACGAAACACGTGCAGTAGGCCTCTCAGATCAAAAACCTCCAAAAATAGAACACATGACATTGCTTTTAACCTCACACACACACACTTTTGCCAATACTGGGACAAATGGATAGTTTCAAAAAAAAAAAAAAACCTCTTAAACAATTATACTTGGATATTTGTGAATTTGTATTGCGTTACCTTGAATCCACGGTTGTAATTTGTGCCCGGAAGGTTGATAGGAAGCGAGAGAGTCCCTATTACTAGTTTGCAAAATTCAGTCTTGAGTGATTCAGATTTTTCGTCAGATGCAATACCGATCTGATAAAACGAAGATAACAAAGCCATCTGTACAAAACACACAAAAAAGAAAATTAAAAACTTACTAAGAAATGTTATTCATTTGGTACCGGAAACAGAAGAGTAAAAGCAAGCAACTAACTAACCTCTTTAGTCTTTTCTTGGATGTCAAGAGTTTTACCACCCCAATTACTGAGGTGAGATCTCATAAACTCATCAATCTTAGGAAGAAGTTGATCTCTGATAGTGGAAGGACTAACAATTGAAAGCATTGATCCTCTCATAGCTTTATGAGCAGAACCGTTCACCGCGGCGATATTGCATTTTCCTAAGATATCTAACATGGATTGTGGATAACCAGGAACTAATCCTTTTCCTTCGTTCAATAGGATATATCTATTCAACTCTGGATCCATTGATACAATTGTTGGACAACCCAATATGTGGGATTTGAAAAAACTCCCATACCTGAAAATATTGAATGAAAAACAAACAGAAAAAACTGTATTAACTACCTATTTCAAAAAAAAATAAAATGAACTCTTATGAACAGAAATTACTCAAATCTTTTTGTGGGTACTTTTCAGATAAATTAAGTGATTCTATAATTGGCTAATGAAATTCATTCCATGCAACACTGTAGATTTCACATTAGATACTATGAAAAATTCAATCAAGAAAAGAGTTCCTTAAAAAATAAGTACTCTGTTTTGCAACAAAATAGAATATATCCAATAACGAAGAACAGGAACAAAACACCATATCTAAGCAACCAATAATTCATTACTACATTATGATTAGAGTAACGAAATGAATAAAAACAAAACAAGAGAGAAAATCAATAGAAAAACAGCACACAACTGACCTTGCTCTTTGGTTTTTCATGAAGTTGGGACCCTGTTTAAGAAACTCAGTAGTTTCACCAAAAACAGGCCAACCCATAGTACCAGGAGGTAAACCTTTCTTCCTGTATCTAACTTCATTCCATCTAAGTAGCGCAGTACAGATGAAACATAATACTACCACCGCTAGAAAAACAACCAAGAAAACCGCCATTGATGATGATGAATGCTTCTGGTATGTAAATGTTACAACCCACTTCCAACACCGGAGAGATATAGAAGTGTAAAATGGGTTGAATAATTTCAAAGTTAGTCAGAAGTATATATAGGCCTGTGAAGACAGGGAGGGAGGGAGGATGAGTCTTGACTTATTTTTAGTATGACCACCATAGTCCATTCTATGCACCCTTCCCTAAGCATCCTCCCTAAGTATAGACCCACACTTCTTTAGTAATAAAATCTCACCTCACCCCACAACTCTGTTCATTCTACAGAGAGAGAGACACTGTCATAGTGAATGTGTACTGTGTTGTCTAGACTGGGTAATGTTGGAAATGGAATTGAAGTTACAGTTGAGTTTGTTTAACTAAGCTGCTGTAATGAACAAGTAGTAAAATGACTGAGTTTTTGTCTGGTGATGAAAGATTTTGATCGGCCAAAAAGTTATAAAAAATGATGAAGGCCCACAATTTTGAATCAAAGGCAGGTGAGTGAGATAGAGAAAGAGAGTGGCACATGGACACCACCCAATTGGAGATAGAAGAAGAAGAAGGAGAAGAAAGTTCCCTATCTCGCTCACTCACTGCCTATTAGGTTTTTTTTTCCCCATCACATGCCTGTCAAACGAGATCTGTTAATTCTATTTAGACAAACAAATCACTAACAGACAATCTATTAAGGATGATGATGCCGTGTGTGTGATAGAGTGGAAAAGGAGAAGGGATGAAGTAATCTTTCTTCAATTATTTAACTGCACACAGGGTTGAACCTTGTTTTGATAAAGAAGAAACAAATACTATTGTTTTTGTAAATCTTTGTAATGTGAAGCTATGGACTGTTAAGAGACTTCACTAAGTTACAAATTATGTCCCATAGATTTGAGTGTTTTTAAATTAGAAATCATTCTTTTCTGGATTTTATAAAATAGTGTTAGAGCAACCACAGTCACGATCAAATTTGGGTACTAAACCCAAATGTGGTCTTAAAGAGTGCCGCAGTGGTGAGGAGTAAACCCAAATTTGGTCGCCAAATTTAGGGTTTGAGACCAAATATGGTCGTCTGTCCAGACTAAAGAAGATATAGTGGGACGAAAGTATTAGGAGCGTATGAAACCAGGCGTAAGTTTAATCACCGGATGCAATCAGGCGAGCATATAAACACCGTATGAGTCAGGCGCATGTATAAACTCCGCCCCTTCAAACGCATCTAATACATCCGCCCAATATCAGGCGTAGTTTTATTGTGCGTCTGGATGAAACGTAACTTTAAGTTACGTATGAGATGGGCGTTGATTATACGTGCGTCTGGATGAAACACAACTTTAAGTTACGTATGAGATGGGTAGAAGAATAGTGTGCGCCTGATACCAGTTTTAATTTTCGTTGATTATATGCACCCAGTTAACTTCCTCTTTCACCATGGCTGTGGTTGCTCTAAGCAGTTACGCCCCCCATCCATATCAACATCATAAACTACCCGCTTTGAGGAGGAAGCAAGAAACGAATGTGCAGTGCTCAAATCATTTACTTCTCACGGACATTTTTGATTTTTTTCTTTGGCTACCCAGACGCACCTTCTATGTCCGCCTGAGTCATACGCACTTTCTATCTCCGTATGTATCAGACGCACATAACATCTCCGTCCCAGTAGACGCACTTTCCATCGCCGTCCCATGTTAGGCGTGAACTATACTTGCGCCTCAATCAGGCGCACGTAATACCTCCGTTTCGTTCAGACGCATATTATAAAGACGCTCGGTCAAGAAACGTGAGTATAAGTTCCGTCTCGCACCAAGCGTTCGTATAAGTTACGCTTCACCAAATTTTGGTCGTCCCCCATTGCGCTTGAACACCCAGAATACCAAATTTTTTTGGCTTTTAGTCTGGCTTTTGATATTTGGTCCGTCTCATGACTGTGGTTGCTCTTAGTGTTATTTGAGTATAATTTGTGGCATTCAACATAATATGATACAGTTGTACAGCAGCTCGAGCATTTTCAATCAAGGTATATTACAACTGACCATTTGGAAATATTAACTGTAATTAATTAGTAATTATGTTGGTTTGGACAAAATTTTCATTTATCAAGTATTTTACAACTAAAACTGTTTGAGAAATGGTCGAATGCTCTAGCTAAATCCGCTTAAGAGATGTATCCTATCGACTGAACAGTTAGATCTAGAACAAGATATCAAGTTCCAATTTTCTGAGGAACTCTCGTATTTTCGAGGAAATAGTTAGTATAGATTTTAGTTTTGGGAAATGAGAGTAAGAGAGAAATTAAGAAATTAAACTATTTTTTGAAGTGAAAGTGATCTCTCAAAAGAGATATAAAGAGTAAGATCTTCATGCAATAATGTAACTGAATTGACTTTAAACATGATCGAGAGAGTCTTGTAATGGACCAATATGTGGGACTTCTCAAGAACTATCCATAATTAATGTTGTAATTTGTAGTTGATTAAGACAATAAACTTTTTGGTTAAAGGGATAAGAGATGGGAAATAATTATGTTTAAGCTTTGCAGCCCTAGGTAAGCTGTAAAGTTGGAGACCTCTTGAATACAAGAAGGTTGTATATGATTTTAATTAAAATCCCCTTCTTTTATCAATCTCATACTATATTATTGCTGATTAAGTTGTCAAAGTAAAGCTAATTTTCTCTTTTAGTTGGCCAAAATTCAAGTTTTATAAGGGCCACAAAAACAGAAAAGAATAACAACTAAATATATGTACTAAAGAAGAGATAAACTATGTACTGTATCAGAAATAGAAATGAAAAGAAATTAGTTTAAGTTATGCTACTGTACTTGTTAATACAACCTTGATTAAGGGCACTTAATATAAGTATGCACCCTCACAAAACATAACAAAATCAGTCAACCGGTGTATAAAGGGCAAAGTTTCACTCCTTTCATAATGACTTTATGTTAGGTACAAGGTTGCATAGTGTTAAAAAGAAGGTGGAGAAATTGGTGGATACCTCGGTAAATTTCGGAATACTTTACCTTACGTTGCGGTCGGCATTGTTTTTCATTATTGACTGCAACAATCGGCATCGCCAACCGTTACAAAAAATACCCCTCGATTTTTGAGGTATCTCCAAATGTGGGTTCTTAAAGGATACACGCGTATTATTTTCCAAAGTGGTTATCAAATTCTATAAGATTACTAAATTTATACGAAACAATACAATTTTTCACCGCCAAAATCTAGATCTATTGAATTAATAACCCCTGTAAGATATGGTAACTCCACTGTTAGTAGATCTAAAACACAATCACCCCCGCTAGATCCTTGCCTATTTTTAGTGAACAAACTATAAGGTAAAATAATGAAGAAAATCATTGTTGGGTATCGAAAAGAAGGTGAAATGCTGATTTCAACAACAAGGTAAAGCGATGATAGAATTATTTGTTTGGGTAATTTCAATTACCTAGTGCAGTTGTAGGTTTTAAATATCTTTCACTTGTGAAAGGACTATGATGCATTTCTCCCAGCTAAATAGATATATTCTAGCTTAGTTGAGTTACAACCACAGTAGTGCTAAGTAGAAATATTTTAGCTTAGTTGAGTTACAACCATAATAGTTTATCATTCGGTCATGTTAAAGGTCCCCATAATTCGGCTAAACCAGAATAGTGCTAAATAGAAATATTTTAGCTTAGTTGAGTTACAACCATAATAGTTTATCATTCGGTCATGTTAAAGGTCCCCATAATTCGGCTACGTGATCTACTACTCTTAAGCTCAGCCCTCGTATACTAATATTTATACAAAAATGCTAAACCAACCACGGCTTTCCCGACCCATTGCGTGGTTTGGGATATATCGTGGGATTCAACCTGCGGTCAGTGTAACAATGCACATATATCTATATAATAATCTTTTCTTCGTACTTTTTGAGGTAAACACTGAAATATCAATGCATTACATATAACGCGGTTAATGCTAGGGAAGTTCACTGATGACAAGGTTTGTCAATTGATAACCGAATTTCCGATTTTCTTTTGACTGCATATCGAATATTTAGGATGTTATTTGAAGTTTTGGATATCGAATTCAAATATCTTATCATATACTCTCTACTTATCAAAATAAAAACGGTGTTGTCTGTATTTTATTTGACATTTATATGATGCCTGATAAAATATCAGATGTCGGATATGTATAACCAATATAATTAATTTTGGCCGAGATCGAGATATGGAGTGGGATGAGTCTCTTAATTTCGGCGAGACGAAATTTTATTAACAAACTTGCTAAGACGCCCGATATTTCGCTGAGACGAGCTTAACGTATGAAAATTTAGTAATGAAAATGATATCACTAAAAAAATTTGACTTTTCTTTTCTTTTCTTAAAATTTGGTATCTATACAAGTTTAACATATGTAAAGTGTGCAAAATGCTTGGCATATATATTTTGGAATAAAATTTAAATTAAGACTATGAGATCTTATTGAGATAAAGTTGTTCGGTGTCTCGGTCCCCGTCGAGATAAGAACGAGACATCATGCAACACTTGTGATTACATGTTAAGAAATACCTAATTTTTAAAGCACCTTGGTGCTTTTGATTAAAAAACAAAAACAATCGACAAATTCATCGAAATTAATTCGGTGTTACAGTTATAGAATCAAGAAAATAAAATTTGATTAAATACAAACAACAAAATTATGTGTGTTTTACGTTGGATATATTATCTTGAATAATTAAAAGATATTACTCCATATCCTATAATCTTATAGAAACCAAAGTTAGTTTTAAATGTTCGTCGAATAATTATCAGACATCCAAAAAAAAATTTCTAAAAATGGAAACTGTATTTGGCATATGCTTTCCGATAAGTACCTTCAACATCCATATTAACTATACACTTAAAATGATAATGTAGTAATGTTTTATTGTTGGGAAGATAATATTCTAGCTTAGTCATCCATCATAATACTCAATTTCTAATGCACAAGTTTTCTTTTCTATAGAAATAAAATATAGTATTGAAAATTAAAAATGCAATTGTAAAAAGGGACGCAGCCACAATCTCTTTGTAATATCTAACTCCTTTAAAATCCTAAGCTCCTTAGGCTCCACGTTGAACGGTGACCCTCACTCTCAAACAGAATTGTTCGGTTTCACTTTTCCTTAAAGGAGAGAAAAACAAGGCTTTTTCTCACAAAATAAAGAAATATTTTTTGTTTATTTATATCCGTGAAAAAAAAATCGAAAACGAAAACATAGAAAAGCTTAAGAAGAAAAACCTTATCGCGATCCAAATCTCTCAAGCCGTACCCAAAAATCGTCTCTACATCTTCGACGAGAGGATAAAGAAGAAGAAAAACCCGTTGCTGTTATAAATTGAAGTTAGGGGATCATTCCGATGAAGAATCACAAAACCAGGTAATTTAGGGTTTCTTTAATTAACTCTGTATAACTAGATGGGTTTATAATTTGATCAAATTATGATGGGTTTGCTCTTGATTGAAATATAATTAGATGTATTGGGCTCAATTTAAGTTTCTTTAAGAATTAGGTGAAGGGGTTTGTTTTGGTTCGACTGTAATTTCTTCACCAGGTCTTTGAAGCGAAATTTGAAGAATCCCTGATGGTATCTTCGATTTTCGTTTTTGGGGTAGGTTTCAAAAAGAACCCTAATTTATTTTATCCAACTTTTAATCCCTAATTTTATTTTGGTGATATAATATGAGTAATTTTTGGTTGTTTCTTTGTTTTCAATATTAGGTCATTGGTCTGTTGCTTCATTGAAGATATGTCTTTTAAGGTATATCACTTTTCTCTTTACTTCTCTGCTTTTCAGTTTTTCAATTCTACATTCTGTATGGAGTGGTAGAGTAAGCCCGATTGGAGATCTTTTACATGTTATTTGGACTTCAATTGATTTGGAGATCTGTATAGACAGACATCACTTGAAATTCAACCTGGTGAGTCCCCCTCATTTGCATTCGTTAGATGCCCTGTGATTCTTCTTTATGGAACTGGATTCGACCCAATGACATCCCTTAAGCTTGACACAAAATTACAGTGGTTAGGTCCAATCTGTTTAGGTGGTTTAATTTGTAGGATATTTGTAGGATAGTAAGATTAAATAGTAAGACTAAACCAGTTACAAGTATAATAAATTTGAGATTTTACACTTTGATGGATGATTCTTTAGATAACTGACGGCATGCCATTCTATGAAACGATACCATTTGCTTTGATTGATTTTTGAATGCTAATTTGAATTAGTACAAGTGCAGGATCCGTTTGCATACAAGCATATTTTCCCGTCTATGTTGGATGCAGAATTTTCTTTATCGGGATACCTTGGTTGGTATTATTGAAGTCTCAATACTTATACATTAACTCTTTGTTTTTCATTGGCACCAGGCTCTATCTTTCCCCATATTTGGCAGGTGTTTTGACTGATTGAATTTCATACCATCCAAAGAATAGATGATACCGGACGTCGAGGCCTTCTATTTGAAACTCAAAGCAGTGGCAGTCCCAAAATGTTACAGTGATAATTTCTTGGCAGAAAAGCAGGTATATTTGAAACTCAAAACAGCGGCAGTCCCAAAATGTTACACTAATCTCTTGGCCGAAAAGAAGGTATATGGTATACATTTGTTTACCAAAATCTTCTTGAGAAACTTCTAACAAATTTGTTACTTGGATGAGAAGCGAATTACGTGTTCACTTTGACCCAAATGATGCCAACACATTTGTTACTTCGATGAGAAGCCAATTATGCGAATTATGTGTTCACTTGGACCCAAATGATTAATTAAGTCTATTTTTGATTGTCAGTATGAGTACGATGATTGGGCTTGCTGTTGAGACTGTGACGTTCACAGGAGGAGTGGACAAAACTAATTATGAATATACATTTAAGAAATTGTATAACACAAAGGCAAGAGTTAATGCTCCAAATTAAGAACACGATTAATGCTCCAAGGTGATGTAGTTCCTTATGTCTAATTATTTTAATGTTTAAACAAACATGAAATGTTTAATGTGGGTTCCCAGTCTGTTTTGAAGTGAAAGACCATGCTAGATCGATAGTTTTTGTGCCATTAAACAGTGGATACCACAAATGGGGGCAATAGGCGTAATAGATGTTCAGTGGGGCTTTTTCTCTCTGCAGCCTTCTTACTCTCCTCTCCATGTTCTACTTCTCTCCTTTTAATTCATCATCGTTTTTTTTAATATTATTATTAATAGCTTTTTTACAGATTTTGATATGGCTTCCGGATATGATGATTCTGAACACTGAAATAAAAACCCCAAGAACACTAAATACGTAAACCCTAATTTTGGTTCTACTTTCACATCTCTTTCATTTTTCTAGATAATATACCTGAATGCTTGATTTGAAGTGGTGGGTTGTGGTTAATTAGCGGATTTAAGATATAAAAGTTGCACTTTTCTGATCAATACCTGAGTTTGTTTTCTTAGGTCTGGGGATTTAAATACAAAGTAAAAAAGGTGAACGATTTTTGCAGTTGGTAAGCCTGAAACTTTTTCGTTCTGTCTTTTTGTTTCTCTAAATCAACAAACCCTAACCCATTTGTTTTATTTTGCAGGTACGGTTTTTTTTTTTTGCTTGGACAGGGTTGAGAAGCATTACAAGTCCATGGTTTCTAATACTTTCCATGGTATGTATAAGCAATTGCATGTGAAGACATTATTTATTCACCGGTGTATATAAAGATCTTACTGGATGTCACTGTAAGTGAGGATTGCAATACCTTCCAATATGTATGGTTTACTTCTGAAGTGTTTATGTACGAGAATGTATTCCTTCTGATTCATGCACTGTTCAGAGAAAATTACATCAGTAAATTGCAATGGATACTTTAGTGTACAAATGTTACTGAGTGCAGAACAAGAGTCCCGGCAGATTGTTGCAAGTGCCAAAAACAGTAAGCATATCATATACCTAAACTGAAATGTTTTATTTGAATTATTGATATTGCACATTTTTCTTATTTGTATTGATACAATTGAAAGTTTCAGATTTTTATATTCAATTTCCTTGAGATTTTTGTTTTCAACATCGTTTAGCTTTTTTTGTTACTGATTTTTTTGTTGTTATTTTTTATTGCCAGCAATAATGAATGTTTAAGAATTGACAGTGTGCACGACAAGAGAGTGAAGGAGATGAATCATAGTATTCAAGAAGGAAGAAAATAGAACCGTGAAAATTATAAAGATATCTGATTTCGCAAAACTTTAATGGGTTCAGTTCTTGGTGCTTGGGGTTTGATATCTGATTGTTATTTATATTTTATGTGTGTATACTTTTATAGGCCATAAGCTTAATTGGGTTTAATATGTTCGTTCACTTCGTCCGCAGGGGAAAACAAATGAAAATAAGACAGTAAATGATGATGAGATGGATGGTGGAATGATGCTGGAATAGTCAACAAGCTTTTTCATGCATCCATGTTTCATAGATTACCAACAAGGTAATAATTCCTTCTACCTGGTCCCCAATTTCTTTTATACGAATCACATGATTTACATTTATATTTTTTAAATTGTTGATGCTTACTGTGATTCCAAGAAGAAAATTGATTCAGCTTTATGCAAAGTCAGTTCTAATGATGGTAGGGTAAACTTGGTATGTAGTACCTAAAAATATTGGTTTTCTCTATCTTTAGATTTGGGAAGTCAAATTACATATTAGCTTCCATACTAATCCATGAATGAGGTTTACTGTCATTACATGAACATGGTTTGAGTCACTTTGGTTCTGAAAATCTAAAAAGAAAGCTAAGATGTAATACATTGGGCGCAAAGAGAATTACCGTTGTTGGATAACCAGGAAAGCATAGATTTGAAAGAAGTCATAATGAAGGTATAACTTTCATAGTCCGGCAAACTCATTTTCAAGATTTTATTCTTTTTCTGGAGTGTGCAACAACAATTTTATGGTCTAATTTTACTGATGATATGGGAACTGGCTGCAAAGAAACTCATCAGCTAGAGTAAGCTGTAAAGAAAGCGAATGGTTAACTGGGTAAGCCTGAGATTTTCCCATCCTCCACCAGTACTAAAAATTAGCGGGACCAAGGATTACCAGCAATTCGATTCTCTAGAGCAACAATAAGCACAAACCTCAAATATTAGTTTCTTTTCATAATATGTTGTTGTTAAAGTGAACCAAGTTAATGTTGTCTGACTAATTTGGTTGTGTATTTAAATAAATTCATGTACAACAACTTTTGCAGGAAGTGTTATTAGCAGCAGGTGGATTCTTTGAGCAACGAGTTTGTGCAGTTATTACTAAAAGCCACACTGAAAAAACAATGGTTTAAAATCTCAATGTCCCTGAAACGATGGCTTACCAACCTGTTCAGCAGGTTACATATATATATATATATATATATATATATGCTATGCTATCTAACTACAAAGATGCTTTGTAAAGAAAGCTAAAGTTTTACCAAACAGTAACGTGTTGTAATGGCGAGCTTGATTGCTCCATATGCAACGCTAACTTCAGACAACATTTCATTGAATCTAATTAATATTATTGCAGTTTTTGGACTATTAATCTATCTGCACCGTCACTTCCTTTATTTGTTTTTATTTGATTTTAACACCTCTTAGTTCAAGAAATGTTCTCATCTAATTAATAACACCAAATCAAATTTTCGGAACATTTGGTCTTCAATACCCAAGTTCATCTACTGCCAGTTCCCGTATTGCAAGTTTAAATCGGGACTGGGGCGAGGCGAAGGCGAGCTTTACCAAATCAAATGCGGAACTGGACGAAGCCGAGCTTTACCAAATCATATCGGGACGAGACGAAGCCGAGCTTTACCAAATAAAAGATATGGTTCAAAGAAAGAGGCATTGATGCATAGTTGTAGTTGCAGATTAAATTGGTGAACCAAGTGTGAGAAGCTGCCCGGACATAGCACGGACAAAAAATCTTGTTATAGCCTTATAGGTGGTAGAGAATCTAGAGATGAAGAGCGCCCGGCGGCCCCTACCTAAACGTCAGTTACTCAAACTACATGTAGATAAGCTTTTTTTTTTTTTTTTTTTTTGGCCATAACAACGCCTTAGATTTATCATCATAAACTCATAACATCCGTTTGTCAAACTGCATAATTTGGCTACAATTGATTCAAGTTGGTGAGATCACATATTTCGCAATGCACTAATTTTTATTGAATCTATTGCGGAATGATCGAATAATTTTTACTTAATTTATTATGACTGAATCTATTATGCAGAGTGATCCAACATCATTTTGAGCATGTAAAGAGAATGTTCGGCACTTGCAGTAGTTGGCGCTCCTACGTAATTCAAAACGCAACTTGTACCAAGGTACGAAAAAGATGCATCATGGTTGAGTTGCCAAAGCCAAAAAGGCCGGTGTGTAATAAATATGATGTACACTACACGTGTGTAGTTCATTAATAACGGTTGGTGTACAAGATTTGGGGACCCATACATACACACGTGCAGCGTACACGTCCTCTTGTCGTGGTTCTCAATTCTAGTACTCTGTTATCGATGACACGAAAGAGACACAAGTGAACTGGATCGGTTGAGTTGCCTCGTACATGGTGATATCCACCAGGTTTCACTATGGACTATGGTTAAATACTCGGGGTTTTTACTAGGAGGCCAGCTTGGTATTCAAAATGAGACATGTGTATTCTGGTGGGCGATACATTTCTATAAATAAAGTCGTTTTTGATTTGAATGCGGCTCGGTACATATTATCAGGGCGTTGTCTAATCCTACGCCGGTGCTATAGAATTAGCAATTCATTTGGCTAATTGTCTGAGATTTTTGGCGTCAATTAAGTTCAGATATTCTCACTTTACAGGGAGGTAACTTATAAGCAGATTTATTGGCAAAGGAGGGAGCTTTTACACGCTCTTAATGGTAGAGTGAGCCACCATAGTAGTTCATCTGTGCCGCTTTGGGAAGCTATAGATCATGTTTGTCCAACTATCGTTTCAAATAGTTTTGAAACATGTCGTTCCTTTTAGCTTCTTCTTCTCCCTCGATGTCAGGCTTTGCCCTGTTCTTTCTGTTTTAGTTGTCTCTTTAATATACATTTTTGTATAAGGAAGGGGTTTTTGGATCAAGGGAGTGGAAAACTCGTACTCCACTCACCTAATATAACATGTTCAGTACTTTATTATGAGTCGGACAAAAACACCCTCCACAAAACTCGTGTAGGTTTCAAAAGCAACGAGTGACCTTTTCTCTTTACTTCTTCTTCCCATTAACAAAGAAGAATCATAAACACCAAAGCCGATTTTATCTATGGTTATTCATTAACTTACGACTATCAAAATTTTGAACACTTCATCACCTGAATTATATCTTAGGCAAATGTATGGATGAATATCTTGATTTTGGTGGCTGAGAACCATCTTCAAAGCCAAATCAAATGAAAAATTTTGTGATAATGTCTTCAAATGTACCGGAGTTCGCTGGAAATGAAAAATAGCTGGTACCCAAATGACTAAATCACGTTTCTTTCTTATTTCTATGTATGTTTATCACGAGAAAAATTTAGTCTTTGAAAACTTGGTTCTTTCGTAGCAGGAGAAGAGAAATAAAGAATTCACGTTTACAATATAAGAAGTGAATACCCTATTTCTCTACCATGTAAGTGATGGTGAAAGGTAACGTTTCTCTACCACCAGAGTGATGGTGAAATAGAACATTTCGCTGCCATTTTATTGATAGTGAAAAATATGAGTAATGAATACACACACTCAGATTTCATTTGATTACCAGGTCAAAATATGATAACTTTGCAATGTTATCAAATATTTTTCCCATCTCTTAGTGTGGGAGACCTAATCAACAGACCTACATAACATAATAAAGTAGAGACCAGTTATCTTCTTAATTTTGACGTCTCGCGATATATGCAACAAAGAGATGCTCTTGGCAAACTCTTATTTTACAGCACGCCAAAAATGCATTAGGTTCAGTTCATCCTGCAAACTTAAAAGCCACACTAACTGTGCAACAAGAAGCCATAACAATGCAAAAAACATGTCTAACAACAAAGAAGAAATTTACACAAGCCTTGCCAAGAGCTAATTAAGCAACAAAAGTGCTCTTTCTCTTCTTCGTCGCACCCTGCAAATGGTTCTCGTTCACTCTGGAAAAAGAGGCATCTAGTTTTTGCGCTCATCATAATGAACGGGTAAAGGGTTTTTTGGATTCTGGTTTACCTGGAATGTTGAATTCACCATCATTTCGGTGGTAGTGAAAGGTTATATTTCACCACCACTCTGTTGACAATGAAATGTTGCATTTCACTTTCTTCTGTATGGTAGAGAAATTTGCAAATTCATGTTGTGAATTATAAACTTGAATCTTTAATTTCTCTTTCACTGGCACAAACGAACCAAGGTTTAAAAAAAGAGTGAATCATGATTCAACTGTTTGGGTTCCTGGGGTTCTTATTTCCAAACTCAAGTACACTTGAAGACAAAGAAGCACAAAATTTTATATTCTCTACATTTTGATTCTCTTAGTTTTGAATATAGAGAATGAAGTGTTAAGGGTCTGATCTAGATGATTTTATATCAAACTATCATAGATGATATTGGGTTTAAAGTGTTTCAATCGTTGATAGTTAATCATTTAAAACTAAAATCAACACCGACCATAATTCCTTCATGTATCCGTGGGTTATCACCTAATGATTCAGAAGGATATTTTGGTCCAAAAACTATTGAAATTTAACTCATTGATGGATCAATGAGTTGACTACGAGTTCTCCACTCGTTTGATCCACACACCCCTTCCCTATAACAAAAGTGTTAATATATCTCCTTGTGAGCTTTGCTTATATCTATGTTTGTATATCCTTCCATCCAAATTAGATGAGCTAGTTGGTTTTAAATTTTGTCCCATAAATATATAAGCTATCTCTCTAATCAAGAGGATATTTCTAGAATTATCATTTTAATTGATTATTGTTATTACAAGAAACATGTATAATTTGATAGTCATGTTTATATTCATTATGTAGGTATTTTAAAATATTTTTCCACGGTATAAAGTTTACGAAAAACCATGATATAGTTTAAGAGATAAATCATTTATAAGTTTTACTAGTTATTATCCATAAGGATTGTGCAAACTACAACTAGATCATCTAACTTGGGATGGAGGGAGTAGTGCAAACTGCAACTAGCTCATCTAATTTGGGACGGGGGGAGTAGTTTACAGCTTATTATTAATTTTTAACATCTTGAAAACCCTGTCAAAGTATATACTTTTTTGATATCTCTGAAAATACGAGGTTGTTCTTTTTGTTTATTTCCAAACTTGTAAATTAAGCCATTTATTGGCATAAGAAAATTGCATTCGCTTAACGTGGGTAGAGCCTGTTAAGAACAAGAGACCTAATATTTGTGTTTCTTTTTTTAATAAAACGGGATCTGTTTCACTGATAGTAACGTGAAATTATAAGGAGATAGTAAAGTACACCGATTGTTAAGAACCATAGAGAGACGGAAATTTCATATTGTAAAAGCACAAACTCAGATATTTCGGCGAGAAAGAAAAGGTATAATAGAGTACGACTGAATATACGTGAAATTATATCTGATTAAATCAGAGGAAAATGATATTTGGATCAACAATCCGCCACCTTGATAATATTTTTTTTCTTGAGAAAGAGATGCACGTAACAAGGAGTGGTTTTCCCTAAACCTTAAACAGAGTGACAAAAGCTTCGACTGCCGAAGCTCATCACATACCACACTTCAATTTCAACCATAAAAAACCCAACCAAGAATAGACATTGAAAGAAGAAAAAGATGCTTTGAAAGCAAAGATAAGGCCTCTATGGAAGCGGAGAAACCTTATCACCGACTAGTGACTCGTAAAGCAAACAAACTGGCCCTAATAAGCATCAAAACTACTTATTCTTATTAAATACTAGGTAAAAGCACCAAAAACACTAGATAGAAAAACTAGATACCTGTCAAATAAATCTTCTCTAAAATGGAACATATCTGAGAAGTGAAGCTTACTGCCAAAGGAATGGTTTTATTCATCGGAAAGACTTTTGAGAGAGAGGAGAGAGAGAGAGAAAGTTTTTATTTTAATTCAGATCGTTCTAGATTACCCGTTGTTTGTGTTATGTGTAAATTTTTTTGCCCTGATAATTCAATTTTTCTTACAATATTCAACCAAATTCATCGAAAAACAATTGAATATTTGTCGAAATATCTTGTTGTTTGAATTTTGTCATATTTTATCGGGTGTTCCTTTTTCTTCTCATAAATCATTCTCAATTAAAATAACCGAGCTTTTGAATTATATACGTATTTTTCTTTTGACGATAAAGATTGATGATGAGTTAAAAAAATTATAGTTATTTCCAAAAAAAACTAATTACTACGGGAGATTATTTATATTTTGAGACGAATCGTGAAGAACAGTCGATATACTTATAATTATTTTCTTGTAGTGCCAAGATTATGCAATGCACAATATCCCAAATTTTTCTAAACAGTCTCCCCTAAGCGGATATATCTTGTCGCTCGAGCGGCCAATTTTTAGCTGCTTATCTCATATTTTTCCCAAGCGGCAAGATATATCCGCTTAGGGAAGATTGTTCGAGCGTCTAAACGAGTTTGGGGAAAGGGGAATTTCTATAGTTCTCTTTTATTTCTCCACCTTAGACTAGCATTGATCTAATTGACTTTTGTCAATACTTGTGGATACAAACTAGGCGTGACATTTTTCAACAGAAAATGGGTTATTTGGCCAAAAAGGTATTTTTCCCGGTTCAGATGGACGGGTAAGCTTTTCACCTGGATGAAACGGACGGGAGATTTTTTATTAGAAACAGACATAACTACCCTTTCTCTATAACATTATCATCGACGCTTTTCTTTTCTCTGCACCATCTCTATTTCTCCTCTCGTTCTCCTCCGTCTGTGTTTCTCCATCACAACCATTGAAATCGGTTTCTGCACCTTCTTGTTACCAACAACTACATCAACAGTATCGTCGTCGTTGTAAACATCATCAAAATCAGATCTAGTATCATCGACTTTGTAGATGAAATCGGAGGCATCATCGTTGAAATTTGTTTCTCTGTCGTCTGCAAACAACAACACCAACTACAACATCAAAGATTTATAGCCTAATTAGGGTTTGGCCATATTCAATTTCACAATATGTCTCCTAGAACCCGTAAGTTCCCAAACCCTAACTTTGCTTTGATTTATTTTCAAAATCACATGATTAATTTTTGAATTGGTTGAAGTACATGGGTGTAACTTGGTTATGTTTCTTCATTTTAGTATGAATAGGTGTGAGTTATGTATTTGAAGTACCTGACGATTTACTAATCCAGCTCTACTGAAAATTAGGTTGTTGTGTAATGCATCTGTATTGGATGAAACTGGTTTGCATCTTGTTTTGTTGTATTGATGGTTAGTTGTACTGGATGAACTTGTATTTGAGGTAAGCTGGAATAGGTATCATCCTGTTTTTTTTTTCTTCCATAAACATGGATCATTCTGTTTTGGATTTGGTTGAATTTTCTTTCATCAGAGTTTAAACTAGTATGAAACTCGTATCTTCTTGCTTTAGATGAAACTTGTATCATTCTGTTTTAGATTTGGCTGAATTTGATTTCATCCATGTTTAAACTTACATGTAACTGGTATCATCCTGGTTATTATTGTTTTCGTTGGAGTTTATACTAGTATGAAACTGGTATCATCATGTTTGGATTTGGCAGAATTTATTTTCATCCATATTTAAACTATGATGAAAATGGTTTTATC
This sequence comes from Papaver somniferum, assembly GCF_003573695.1. Classification (NCBI taxonomy): domain Eukaryota; kingdom Viridiplantae; phylum Streptophyta; class Magnoliopsida; order Ranunculales; family Papaveraceae; genus Papaver; species Papaver somniferum. Next base: position 69,572,455 of record NC_039362.1, read on the forward strand.
AAGTTTTAAATTTGGTTGAATTCGTTTTCGTACATATTTAATCTTGGAAGAAAATCAGTTCCATCATACTTTAGATTGAGTAGAAGAATTTGGAAGAACTAAAATTTATGTATACAATACTGGATTTATCCAGTTACATCCTATGTTGATTACTGAGATTTAAATAGGAATAATATAGCAACATTGGATGTATCCAGATACATCCTGAGTAATTTTTTAAATTTGGTTGAATTCATTTTCATACATATTTAAACTTGGAAGAAAATCAGTTTCATCCTACTTTAGATTGAGTAGAAGAATTTGGAAGAACTACCTTTGATGCATACAATACTGGATGTATCCAGTTACATCCTATATTGATTACTGAGATTTAAATAGGAATAACATATGACAAGGTTCTGTTCTGCATCAGTATTTGATTTTTTATCTCAGCATCTCGGGTATTATTGATTTCATGTTGAATAAGCACTAAGAAAATATGTCCCTCAACCAGGTTGCATTTACTGGAAGCTTTGCAACTGTTTCTAAGGTGATGGCCTATGTAGCTCAACAGGTCAAGGTATGTTATCGTGACATAGTTTTAACAGTTGCTGGTTTAAGCGTCACTTTTCCAAAGAATGAAAAATTACACGGTTATAATATGTTATTCCATTGCTCCCTGCAGTCCTCTTGTTTAATTATTTGTTTCAAGCAGTGGTCTTGTAACAATGTAATGATGACATTTGTAGATTTGTGCAGTTTCGATAACCACAAGGATTGTGCTTGGTTTTGTGCTTCTTACATTGATCTGGAAATATGATTTTAAGGTCAATTAGGTGATGGAAGGGTTGGAAAGCTGCAGAATATGGTGATGAATGAATCTGGCAGGTTAATTGATTGTTGCAGTTGTGATAGGATGGTTAGATCCGAGCCGAGGAATGCAGTGATGGTGATTTGATATGAGATTTCATATTATGGATCTGGTGCTAGTTGGAGTTAGAAAAGAACAAGTTGAAGGAGTCGTGGATGGAGTTATGAGAAAAAGTTGCAGTTGCAGGGTTGGATTGAGTTTGGTTGCAGTTGAACCAAGAAGCTGAAATGGGTGTTTCTGAAATGCAAGAGAGTATTAGATGTATGCTTTAGGTGATTATAGGGAAGTGTTTACATGGTCGGCTATGCAGAGTTGCAACTGAGATTGCAAGTAGCTGTTCAGTGAGATAGTGGTGCAAGAAGTATGAGTTGCAGAGCTGCAGGAAATGGTGCTATGTAGGCAAGTGAGTTTGAGACGGAATTAATGGCTATGGGTTGCATGAAGCACAGTGGCTTGTGGCAGATCTGGTATTGCTTGCAATGTATGAAAAATTTGAGATGTTGGAGTTGAGTTTACCTTGGAAGCTAATCGAAAAAGTTGCAAGTCTTCCTCTTCTCCAGGTGTTGGTGGAGGTGGTGGCGATGGTGGTGACAGTGATGGCAGCGATGCAGGCAATGATAGTAGTATTATAGGCGGCGGTGATATCGTTAATGACAGTGATGATGGCGGTAATTGCAGGATTGTTCAGGATGAACTTGGTTTCATCTTGAGAAAGCATATGTTTTGTCGGATATTGTACAAGAAAAGTATTTTTGTCAATTAGAGATATACGAACTTGTTTAGGGATGCTTTTGTCAATTACAATTATACTTTTCTAATATTTCTGGGTGGAATTTCCAAAATGGATAATTGAACAATGTTTTTTTGATTCATGTCCATATAAACAGTATCAAAATGTACAAGTATTTTTCACCCAGGAATTGTTGATTTTGGTCTTTTTAACCAATTTTGTGTTTTTTCAACAGAAATAATAAAGTATTTAATTAGCTCATTGTTAACTTGGTTGACATGGAATTCAAGAACCTCATAGTAGGCAGAGGGGAGGAAGATGTGGGAAAATATGGAGAAAATGGAGGGCGAAAACTTTTGCAGCTTGAGAGGAAGAGCTTTGAGACTTCAATGGAGGTGATGAGTAACAAGAAGGTGATTAAGATACTAGAGAGAGGTTGGAGAGGGATGCGGGCTTGGATTGCTTTTCCAGAGAAGGTGATGATTTGGTTTATTGGTAGACTGAAGATGGTTTTCAAATGAAAGCACAAGGATAATGTTGTTGAGGTTCAAGAAGGAGATCAAGTATTTCAGATGAAGTTACAGCGTAATAGTGGGGGAGATTATATTAGGATTTCCACCTTCAAGGAAGGAGATAAAATGAATTCTTATAGCATTTGTATACCAAGTGGAGATAATAGAAGTTGTTGGTCTACCCTTGCAGAGGTTTTAGATCTCTTTGTGGAGAAGAATGGAATGAAGCAGGTGGTTCAAAATGTTCCTACAGTTTTTTATTTTCCAAGAGTTTTAACATCTACAAGTCCAAGATTGAAGCGTCTGGGAATGGTGAAGGTGTCAAAGAGGTCTAATTAGAATTTCATTGTTGTTTTAGTGAAGAAACAGATGGGTATACAAAGATATTTAGAGATGGAAGAGATTGGTATGAGGATGGCAATTTTTAGTGAAGAAACAGATGGGTCAAAGAGGTTTTAGATCTCTTTATGGAGAAGAATGGAATGAAGCAGGTGGTTCAAAATGTTCCTACAGTTTTTGATTTTCCAAGAGTTTTAACATCTACAAGTCCAAGATTGAAGCGTCTAGGAATGGTGAAGGTGTCAAAGAGGTCTAATTGGAATTTCATTGTTGTTTTAGTGAAGAAACAGATGGGTATACAAAGATATTTAGAGATGGAAGAGATTGTATGAGGATGGCAATTTTTAAATTGGAGGAGGCAGAATGGTTGAAAACATGGGAACCAAAAAGTTGGAGATATGGAGATATAGATCTTTGTGTTTCACAGTGGACTGGTGAGAGGGGTTTGAGATCAATAGAAGGTGATAATACTGTTGGTGAAGTTAATACTGTTGGTGCTGGGAAAACAAAGGAGGTAGGCGAAGGAGGCAAGAAGAAGACTGATGTTTGTTTTCATGTAGAGCAGACAAGTAAACCAATTCACTGGTTTAAAATTAGAGGACTTAAATCAGCATTATGGTCATCTGATTTGATCATGAAGATAGGGGATCAAATTTCGCATGGGAAATTCCATAAAATTGCAGTAGAAACTTTGAGAAGGGAAGGTTATCATTTTTTTCGAGTTTCCATTAAGGGAGGATTAAGTCAGGTTCCGGCGGTGGTGATGATGGAGGAGGTGGAGCAAACAATGGTGTTGACGAAGGAATGGGATCCGAATTATGAGGAGAAGATTCAGATAACGGAGGAGAATTATAGGCAGGAATTGAGGAATTTTGATATTTTCTCAAGGACTGTATCTACGGCAAGTATTCAAATTGCTGTAAATTCAAATATTTTGGCGCGAAATCAGGCTTTGATTCAGGAGAGTTCAGTTAGAAATGAGTCAGGTATTGGAGCTGAAAGAAGAGCTCAGTCAGTAAATGGGTCGGATTCTTGGACGCGTGTTTCTCGGTGTAGGACAAAATCTGGATCCAGGCAATTGGCTTTAATAGGTTAAAACGCGATGGTAGGGGATAATCAATTGAATTATAGGGATTCAGAGACTGTTATCTTTCATAGAAATGGTGAAGAAGGGGAAGAAGAGGAAGTGGAGATGGAGGATGAAGGAGAGCTGAGAATGGTGGGTAATAATGAAGTTGGAGAGATTAATTTGTTATCTGAGATTGAAAATAGGATGGTGTCGAAGTTGAGAGATGTACAACTTTCTCATACTGAAAGCTTAGAGAAAGTGATGGAAGCTGCTGAGTTGATGATGCTTTACTGATGCAGTTATGGGGGTGTTTGTGATGGGTATAGAAAGTTGTTGAAGGAGGTGGTGAAGTATAAGGAGAGGTTTAAGAAGGTGAATGAAGAGAAGAAATAAGAAGCAGTGAGAAGAATTAATGAAATTTGGGATAAGGAGTTTCCATTGATTGTGGTGGAGGAAGAGCATAATGGTGTTGATGAGGTTAATGGATCTTAAAATTATAAGCTGGAATATTATAGGGCTTAATTCATTTGAGAAGATGGTGGCTTTGAGGGATTTGGTAGCAGCTCATAAATGTACTATCTGTATGATTCGGGAGACTAAGATGCAGAAGATGGATCAATGGTTGGTTCAAAATTTATGGTATGATTCTAATTTTGATTGGAACTATATGCCATCCTAGGAAGCAGTGGTGGATTATTCACAATCTTGGACAAGAATAAGGTGGTGAAAGAAGGGGAGAGGATGGGTGTTAATAATATTTCAATTAGTTTCATTTCTAAATCTAATGGGGTGAAGTTTGCTGTTTGTAATATGTATTCACCCTGTGATTACAATGTGTAGGATCAGAATCTCGCAACAATTACATCTCAGCGAAATTATCAATGGTATTGCACAATAGCGTCGCAGAACAATTTCAGAAACGACGTCAGCAAGGATCATGAGAAAGATGTGATAGTTTTGAGAAGATTAGAGAGCTTGAGAAATTAACATTTGTAAAGTTGCGAGAATGTCTCAAACTATATCCGAAAATAAAGGACAGATTAGCTGTCATCCACTATGTATTTCCTTATAAATAGTCATTCGAGTTGTAAAGGAGAGAGAAATCTTTTTTGAGTAAGAAAAAAGTAAATAGGAGAGAGAAAGTCCAGAGCAAAGTTCATTCTTGACTTCTTTATCTTTCTTGTAAGAACATCCACAAATTAATCAATAAAATTAAGAGTGTAAACCTAAAAATGAGTTGATCAACAATGAAATCATATGAGGGGTGTAGTGTAGGATTTCCTGCAACTACACAATGCAAGGGAAGTATTTTGGAGAGATATGGAGGAGGTTAGGAATTGGTGGAGTGGGTCTTTGTGTTATGCTGGAGATGTCAATGCAGTTAGAAACAGTCAGGAGAGGAATAGGGGGGAGGTGATAGTAGAAACAACAACTTCTTGAATAGTTTCATCTATAATCAGGAGTTGGTGGATATGCCATTGCTGGGAGGTGATTATACTTGGTCTGATATGAAGGAGGATCCACTTTTGTGTAGACTGGATAGGTTTATGTTGAGTGTTGACTTTGATGTGCTGTGTCCAGAAGCTGTGCAAATGGCTCTTACAAGAGTGATATCAGATCATAAGCCAATTATGTTGGTGACAAAGCCAGGTATTGTTAGTAAGCCTTATTTCAAGTTTGAGAATATTTGGATTTTTCATAATAATTTTAAGAAGATGGTTGAGCTATGGTGGGGGATTATGAAGTTTGAAGGTTCGGATAGTTTCATTTTCTTTAAGAAGCTGCAGATTCTGAAGTATTTTTTAAAGAATTGGAGTAAGGTGGAATTTTGTGGTGTTAGAAGACAGAAAGAGGAGTTCAAAGAGAAGATTGAATTTTTGGATCATATGGAGGAAACTTATCAATTAACTGAAGAACAATTTGGAGAAAGATTGCAAAGTAAGTTGAAGCTGAAGAACATTATTGTGATGGAAGCAAGGAAATGACATTCAAGGGCTAAGCAAAATGAATTTAAATGGGGAGATTCAAATACCTCATATTTTTTTAGAATATCAAATGATAGGAAGAAGAGGAATACTAAGTTGGATGTGGAAGGGGTAGAATGCTTTGATCAAAGTATCATAAAGATGAAAATGAGAAATTTTTATCAGAAGTTGTATACTGAAGACAATAATGTGGCTTTTACTCTTGATAATTTGGAGTTTCCAAGGATTGATGAGGGGGAGCAAATGGAGATGGAAAAAGAGTTCACTGAGGAGGAGGTGTATGGAGTCATCAAGAAATCAGGAGCAAATAAATCTCCAGACCCTGATGGGTTCTCCATGGAGTTTTACAAATGTTGTTGGTCAATTATTAAAGATGATTTCATGAAGGTGATGGGGGAATTTTACAGGTATGGTACTTGGGATTGGAGATTGAATTGCTCTTTTCTTTCTTTAATTCCTAAGAAGGAGGATTCAAGTGCACCTAAAGATTTTAGGCCACTTAGTTTGTTGAGTAGTGCTTATAGAATTTTGTCTAAAGTTCTTGCTAATAGATTGAGGGGTGTGATGCATAAGTTGGTGTCAGAAAATCAAGGAGCTTTTGTTAAAGAAAGACAGATCTTGGATGGAGTGCTTATAGCTGGTGAATGTATTGATAGCAGGTTGAGGGAGAAGAAACCAGGAGTGCTTTGTAAAATAGATATGGAGAAGGCTTTTGATCATGTGAAGTGGAAGACTTTATTAAGAATTCTAGAAAAACATGGTTTTGGAGGCAGGTGGATATCTTGGATTAAATGGTGTATTACTTCTGCTAATATTGCAGTTTTGGTGAATGGTAGCAGTTCTGAAAGATTCAAACCATCAAAAGGGCTGAGACAAGGAGATTCCTTATCTCCTTTTCTCTTTTTATTGGTGGTTGAAGTGTTGTCTAAATTAGTGAAGGATGCAGTTTTAAGAGGCCAAATGCATGGGTTTCAGGTGGTGGTAAATGGTATCATGGTTTCTCATCTGCAATTTGCAGATGATACTTTGATTTTCATCAATGCAGAAGTGGAGGAGATAAATAAGAAGATTGTTTATAATTCTAAATACTTTTGAAATGCTGACAGGGTTAAAATTGAATTTGGAGAAGAGTTCAATGATCAGTGTTAGTGCTGATGAAGTGGTTAAGATGCTTGCTTTGGAATTAGGGTGTAAAGTGGAGCAGCTTCCAATAAAGTACTTAGGATTGCCTCTTGGTGCAACTTCCATATGTGCTGCAGTTTGGGATGAAGTGGTGCAGAGAATGGAGGCTAAATTAGCAACTTGGAAGAAGAGATTTTTATCTAAGGCGGGAAGGTTAGTGTTGATAAAAAGTTGTTTGGCAAGTTTACCATTATACTTCTTGTCATTAATCCATATGCCAGTTGAGGTGGAAAACAAGTTAAACAGGTTGATGAGAAATTTTTTGTGGGACTCAAGTAATGAAAAGAGGAAGATGTGTTGGGTATCATGGTTGAAGATTTGTAAACCAAAGGCTTTAGGTGGGCTGGGAATCAAGAATTTGATAGGAACTAGTAAAGCATTAAAAGCTAAGTGGATTTGGAGGCACACTAGGGAGAAGAGGGCTTTATGGAGAAGAATTGTTCAGCAGAAGTTTAACAATAATGTGAACATTTTAATGCCAAGTGATGATGTCAGACCAATGGGGAGAAGTGTGTGGAAGAACAGCGTGAACTCTTCCACTTTTTTTGCAGGGACACTTGGATTTCAAATTGAATAATGGAAAATCTCTGAGATTTTGGTTAGATGATTGAACTGCTGGGAGATTGTTGAAGGATAGATATCCTGTAATTTATAAGGCTTGTAACACTAAAAGGGCTTCGGTTGAATATATGATTCAGCATGGCACTTTGTATTGCAGTTCAAGAAGGAGGTTGTCTGCAATGGAGCAGACAGAATGGGATATGCTATGTAATGAATTGGGACCAGTTCATGGGCTAAATGAAGAGGAGGATGCAGTGGAGTTTTTTGGAGGTTTTACAGTCAAAAAATGCTATGAATTACAGGTGCAGGATGAGCCAGTTGGGGATTTCAGCAAGTTTTTATGGAAGATATATGTTCCACCAAAGGTTAGTTTCATGGTTTGGACATACTTTCATGATTCACTGCCAACATGCACTATGCTTACTCGTAGGGGGTGGAGGTGCAGAGTGAGAACTGTGTTTTCTGTAATACTGTTTTGGAAACAAAAGATCATATGTTGTTGCACTGTGATTATGCTTTTCAGGTTTGGTCTAGGTTTATGAAGGATTTTAAAATTTCTTGGGTAGTTCCAGAGACAGTGTTGAATCAATTTGAAGCCTGGAAGTTAAATAATTTCAAAGGGAAGAGTAGGAAAATCTGGGAGCTTTTGACCTATGCAATCATATGGAATGTGTGGAAAGAGAGGAATGCTAGAGTGTTTGGGTGCAGAAGTAAGGAGGTGGAGGAGCTTTGTTTAATTGTTAGACAAACTCTAATTCTGTGGCTTTCAAAAACTAATGTTTTTGAAAATTTCTCTGTAAATTCTATTCTTTTCAATTGGGACACTATGTTAAGATTTGTTCCTAGGTTGTAATTTTTTGTACATTTTTTTCTCTTTAATACAACATTTTTAACTCAAAAAAAAAAACTTGGTTGACATGCATGAGTCACTCGGTTTCCACATTTCCCCTAAACAAAAGTAAAAAAAGGAAAAGAGAAGTTTCTATCAAATTTTCTTCCTTCTCGGTTTCTCCTTTTTGTTTGTTTTTTCTTCTCCTTTCTTTTTCGAGGATGAACATTACTAAAGTTGGATTGAAGGAGATTTGTCATTTCCTGGCCACAACTTTTTTAAATAACCCAAGATCATACCGATGGAGATTTGACACAAAAGATGCTGTACTATTTTGCCCTAGCTAGCTTCCCTTTCTTCTTGTTTGCTTCAATTAAATTCTCACAAAAAAAAAAGAATCAATTGACTTGCAGCACCGAAGCGTCATAATATGAAAACTCCATTGCCGACAACTGTTTAAGAAAATCTATAAAAGAGGACGTACGTATACTATACATTACAGACTTTAACATCCAAGTAATTTTTATGTGGCATTTCTTTCGTATGTCGTGTCTCCATATGGATCTGTTGTATTGTTACGTAACAAATTATCTTTGCCATTAAGATGATTATGAAAGTAATCCTATTATGTACGGATATTCAAAGTCATGATATTTATAAAAAGGTCAATACACTTTATTGGATATAAGATTGTGGATACGACCTCCTCCTCATTTCCCCCCGTGTGGATTTGATGTGACTTGATGTATACGTAGTTATTAAGTACACGACCCTATATCCGTACTCTTTCATTTCAAAGAGAAGCCAACATCAATTCCCATCTCGATCCATCTTAATTAATGATCTCACTAATCAATCCTAATAGTAATACGGCCGAAATAGTTTTCTTCTACTTTTTCCTTTGTGTATTCTGAGGATGTGCTTGGCTCAATTTACACCATATGTATCTGTACACGTCTATGTATACCAAGTTTTTGACAATAGATTTTGTTTGCCGACAAAATTGGACTATAAATGATTGAGGAAAGTTTTGACTCGTAGCTAGCAATCACACAACTCGTTCAATTATGACGGGGAAGATCCAGCCGAACTTTATTGATGAACCTCAACTGTCAAGTTCTAACTCATCAACTGTTAAAGAGATTTGGATTCATGTGGTGTTTTTGATCAAAATCAAATCTACCAAAATCAACATTTTGATACAGTATAATTTGGTTTAACTTATTTGCCCTTGCTGGAGGTATCATCCATCCATCATTCTACTGTTTAATATGTATGTACAAGGCATATTTGAATTTGGGAAGAAGCACTTGTTTGAAATTTGTATTTCTCTCTTGAAAAAGAGGATGAGTAAGCCATAAATGGTGAGATAGACAGATAGAGGGGTATAGATAGACAGGTATGAAAGAGAAATTAGTAATGAAAAAACAAGTACACTTGTACAGTAGCATGGCAACTTTTGAATGATACGATTTCTGGTGAGAGGATGGGTAGTAATCTCCCAACAGTTGAAGACTTTAAGGATACTGTTTCATTACGTAGATCACTCCGCATACATGGAATCACCTAAACGGATGACTTCAGCCCAACGATCTACTCCAGTTGTCTAATTGAATAGAACGTACGGTAGTCGTATATAAAAACATGTACAGTAGAAAAGAACAGCAGTAACAGCACTTTAAAGGCTAGGGAGGGAGCGGCAGAGAAGAAAGGCAGTAGAAAGTCTAGGACTCTAGAGTAGTAGAGCCACGACCTTCAGTCGGCTTTTATTTACTACACTACTGACTACTACTGATTCATTCATTCTCTTTTCTCTCTCCATTTGCACGAGGGCCTCTGTTTTGTTCTTTTGTGCTTTTGTTTCTCTGGCAGATGGGGAGTTTGGTTCCTCTCCTTTTCCCGACATTACGGTTTTTGGCCCCAACCTTTACTTTTTTTGATAGTATTAATTATTGAATTTATTGATGGGATTCTCTTTCTCTCATAAGTTAGCAACTACCGAACTTAGAGCTGCAGCAGCAGCAGCTGTGCGTCCGTGTGCTGCTTATTTGCAGGCCTTTATTTATCACACCTCAGCCATAACCATTGGTATTCGTGCCATTTGGTTTCTCAAGAAAGAAAAGTTAAATCAAATCTGAGTTTGTGTAATGGTGTGGTGACATCATCCACCATGGGATGTAAGGTTGACCGTAATTCCAGTCGGATTCCAACAGTGTAGATTTCTCTCCGGAGTGTCTCATTCGTTTTTGAGACCATTCACAAAAGTAGATGTTTTTTTATTATTGTACTGGGTATCACCCCGGCCTACGGCGGGCTCATCCGTTTTTCGATTTTTTGTTATTATTTGGAGCTTGCGACCTTAGTATTTTCTGATCGTGTCAAATTAGTCGGGGCTTATAGTCCCGGCCGTGGTCCCCTATGTAAATTCCAGTATTTTGTTGGTCGGATCAAATTAGTTGGGAGTTACAGCCCCGGCCGTGGTCCCCTATGCAAATTCCAGTATTTTGTTGGTCGGGTCAAATTAGTCGGGGCCTACAGCCCCGGCCGTGGTTTCCTACGCAAATTCCAGTATTTTATTGGTCGTGTCAAATTAGCCGGGGCTGATGGCCCTGGCCGTAGTCCCCTACGCAAATTCTTGTATTTTGTTGGTCTGGGCAAATTAGTCGGGACCTGCAGCCCCGGCCGTAATCCCCTACGCAAATTCCGGTATTTTGTTGGTCGGGCCAAATTAGTCAGGACTTGCATCCCCTGCCGTAGTCCGCTACGCAAATTCCGGCCTACGACCGGGGCTCAACCATTTTTGATTTCTTTTCTTTTTGTTGTTTGGTCCCTTACGCAAATTCCAGTATTTTGTTTGTCGTGTCAAATTAGTCGGGGTTGTAGCGCAAATTCCGGTATTTTGTTGATGGGGTCAAATTAGTCGGGGCTTACAGCCCCGGCCGTGATCCCCTACACAAATTCCAGTATTTTGTTTGTCGGGTCAAATTAGTTGTAGTCCCCTATGCAAATTCTGGTATTTTGTTAATGGGATCAAATTGGCCGGGGCCTACAACCCCGACAGTAGTCCTTTACGCGAATTTCAGTATTTTGTTGGTCGGTCTAATTAGCCAGGACCCACAGCCCTGCCGTAGTCTCGCAAATATCTGACGTTGCCGTATGGCCCGTATCTAATCGACTATATATCCCAAATATTGATGCTCAATATCAATAGGATGCTTCAAAAAAAAAGGATAAAAAAACTATCAATCCCGAGAAGAAAAGTCTAAGTCCAAATCTTAACCACGTTGCAAAAGGAAATTAATTTTTTCTTCCGCTTTGTACACTGCTCACAAAAAAGAAAAACCAAATGAGTCCCACTCGTTTTTGTTTTGCGCTTTCACGCTTTACTTTTTCTTTTTTGGTACCTTAGGCGTGTTAGGTCAGGTTAACTAATAAGGGCTCGTTACCTTGGTGGTCGGGCAGAGCCTATTTCAGAACCATGTCTAGCTTGAAATTATCTTTGGTGCGGGCCACAACATAATCTATGTCGTCCAAAATAATTAAATATCAAGAGATCAGACGGACGTCTATATAAGACATATAACCAATCGATCTGCATCGTAGGATGATAAAATCGATGGTTGGATTTGTAAGGCTACACAAACAGCACTTCTTTTTATAATATAGATTGGTGATTTTTAAATGGAGCCTTCTTTTTATATTTTATTTAACAAATCTAGACAAGGGTATAAAAGAAAAAACAAATGGATTCTATTCACTTAATCCCAAAGTGACGGTTATTTCGTCTATTGAAGTTATATTTACCCTTCAAATACATCTTTTTGGTAGGGAAGATAAATATATCGAGGATCCTAACTATCTTGGACAAGACTCGACGAACCTGAAATTTGTTGTAAAAGACTGATTCCTCATCAACCAAAAAAACCCAATATTTTTGGAAATGATAAATTGTCTGGGGAAATGATGAAACAAACTTGAAATCAGTGAAATGATCTTGAATCGAACTCAACAAACCCGAAAATTATGTTAAAGGTCAGTGTGGGAATGAGTGAAGGGTAAGTAAAATTTTTTATGTGACTTAACCAAGATGGATGTAAAAGTTGACAATAAAGCTACATTTACATAGTGCAAAAAAAATCTGGCCTAAATTTATCTGTTGGGATAAAAATGAGGCCTATTTTTGAATATTACTTCCTTTTCTTACTTTTTCCTTAGGTCAGTTTGCCACGCTTAAATCGGAAGTAATAGAAAAATGTAGTGCGGTCAAATGAAGTAGTCAAGTGTTGCATTTCAAAATTTTGTGTTTGGCATGAGTTCACGAGTTCAATTACACTGACATAGCAACTACTTGTAATTCCTACTACTTCAAATGGGCTACATCGAATATCACATCTGATGACTCTGAATTATAAGTTTCTTTTGCTCATGAGGTCTGAAGATATTCAAGCTGCTACTGGAGAAGGTATGCTTACCACTCGTACTGGTTTTTCTTCGAAATCCACTCCTAATCGTACATTTGATCATAGTAATGTACTTTTATTTCCTCGATCATCTCAAAACTTACTGTCTGTACACAAGTTCACCTCAGATAATCACTGCTCAATTACATTTGGTGCTTCTGGTTTTTCTGTGAAGGACTTATCAACTAGGAAGATAATATTACAAGGTCGTCACAATAATGGTTTGTATCCCCTTCATTTCATATACAACTCAAACAATAAAGCTCTCTCTGGTGTCACGACTAACATCCTTGCAGAAGTTTGGCACAAGAGACTAGCTCATCCATCCTTTTAAATAATTAAGCATGTGTGTAATACTTTCAACCTGTCAAATGTAATAAAAACACATATCTTTTGTAATGACTATCGGTTAGGTAGAATTCATAAGCTTCCTTTTTATATTTCTAGTCATTGTAGCTCTAAACCTTTAGAATTACTTCATCTTAATCTTTGGGGTCCTTGTCCTGTTACATCCACCTCTGGATACAAGTACTATGTTAACAATATGTATGATAATTCTAAATTTTGCTGGATTTTTCCTTTATATGACAAGTTTGAATTCAAGAAGATCTTTTTTACTTTCAAAGCTCAAGTTGAAAATGAATTGCAATGTTCAATTGTGGTTATTATAACAAATGGTGGGGGTGAGTTTGTGAAGTTATCTTATTTTCTTGTTGATTCTGGGAGATTTCATTTCCTTGTTGATGTTAGGCAGAACTTATTTGATTCAATCTGGAATTTGATTCTACATTGGATAATTCTACCCCTGTAACTCATACTTCTGAATTTGAATCTTCATATGAAGCTGCTCTGTTTATACTGTTGAGACTAGTTCATCATCTTCTACTCCACCAGAGTTAACATGTGTTAAAAGCCTCTACTACTTCTAACATACCAACTAAAGAATATATTTCTGAAGCCTCTACTACTTCTGACATACCAAATACAGATTGTGCTTCTGAAGCTTCATCAATTGTTAATGCTCATAATATGATTACTAGAGGTAAATTTCGTATTTTCAAATAAAAAATTTATTCAACACAACATCTTTCTGCAACTTACACATACCCCAACTTGTGTTAGCCAAGCTCAAAAGTGTTCAAAATGGAGTAAATCTTTTGTTGAGGAATATAATGCACTTCAAACTGCAGGATCCTGGTCTATTGTTCCACCACATCATTCTCAAATGTGGTTGGGCGTAAATAGGTATTTACAATCAAACAAAATCCATATGGTTCAATTGACATGTATAAGAAAAAACTTGTGGGTGAGGGCTTTCATCAGAAAGAAGGATTGGACTACACTGAGACATTCAAACCACTTGCTAAACCTACTACAAATAGAATTATCTTGTCCTTGGTTGTGAATTTTAATTGGTTTATTTCTCAGTTTGATGTTAGCAATACTTTTCTACATGGATATATTACAGAAGAGGTGTACATGACTCAACCTCCTGGTTTTGTGGATTAAGATCATCTTCATTATGTTTGCAAACTGTGCAAGTCCTTATATGCTCTTAAACAAGCACCTTGGGCTTGATATGATAAGCTCGTGATTGTCTTGGTATCTTATTGTTTTAAGATTTCTAATGCAGATTCTAGTTTGTTTGTTCAGAAACATGAATCCAGAATCACTATAATTCTTATATATGTTGATGACATTATTATCATCGGAAGTTCAAGCTCCTATTGCAGTATAGTAATTGCTCAACTTCAGCAACACTTTCCCCCAGAGGACTTAGGTCCCACTCACTATTTTCAGGGTCTTGAAGTCAAAAGGAATGAGGACAATTTTTATTTTTTTTTTAATCTCAAACCAAGTATGCTATGGATTTTTTGGACAAGTTTGATAGAGGTGGTGCTAAGCTTCGTTCGTCTCCAGTCCCTGTCAACTGCAAACTTAAAGCTACTTCAGGTACTTTACTTTCAGACCCCACCTCTTACAGATCAATTGTAGGTGCTTTACAGTACTTGACATGGACTAGACCAGAAATCAATAATGCAACCAATCAAGTTTGTCATCATATGAAAAATCTTTTTTGATGATCTTATTGTTGCTCAAAGGATTCTAAGATATGTCAAGCACACAATTGATGATGGTATTTTGTCTAAGTAAAGGATTATATGCAGTTCATGGATTTAGCGATGCATATTGGGTCGGTAATCCTGATAAAAAGAGAAACACCGGTGGTTATTGCATATTTTTTTGGCTCAAATCCTATTTCCTGATCTTGCACGAATCAAGCAACAATTTCTAGGTCATCCACTGAGGTTCATAAGTTTAGCAAATTTTGCTTCAGAAGTTATTTGGGTGTGTAAACTTCTTAATGACCTCCACATTTTTCTTCCAGCAATGCCTTCTCTCTGTGTGACACATGATTGTTATTTCTTTTTCATCTTTGTATTCCATAAAAGGATGAAACACTTGGCCATAGACTTTTCAATCCAAGGAATTGCAGATCTCCTTTATCTCACAGTAGATCAAACAGCTGATATTTGTACCAAAGGATTAGCTGGACCAAGATTTGCACTTCTTAGAGACAAGCTGAAGATGCTTCCCAGGACTGTTCACATCAGCGTCAAGGGGGCTAACAACACATAACCTGTGACACTCTGTATACACTCTTATATGTGTTGTCTGTCATGCATTGGTGTTTTGTTTGACAATCTTTCCCTTCTATGATTGGTCCACTGTTAAGTGTATGTAAATAATCAGACACCCTCTGTGTATGTTAGTCTGTATATGACATTCTTTTATAAAGACCACTGTCGGTTGTATGTTTCAGTTAAATCATTGATTAAAATGAACACACTCTTGTAAAAATATTTTCACCTGTAATGAACTTCTCTTCCTCTACTACTTGAAACTGTGTACCAAAACAGACTCCGGAGATGATCACCCCTGACCGATTTTGCTCCCAAAGTTGAACCGGCTTTGTGAAGCACGAATATTATTTTTTTCCTTTTTTTTCTTTTCATTATCCAGTGCTGAGTTATTCATACAATTAAATCCTTAATTTTTCTCCTATTTATTATTATTTAAGAATTAAAATGAGCATATGATTGAGTAGTAGCAGCCTGCTACTGACTTGCACGTGTGTTTTTTGTCATACCCACGTGCACTTGTAATTATTCTGATGGAATTGATTGGTTTGTCCTTACATGGATGATTCTCTGGTTTGATTTAACTAGCAGACTTGTTGTGTCTCTGGCCGGTGTATTCTAACTTATTTAAATTCCACATTATCTTTTGATATCTCTATCTCCTTTTATCTTCCAGGGTGTCAAATTCCCTCCTTGACAAATCCCTAAACTGGTTTGGCAGTATGGCCAAGGGCCGGAGTTAGATATGCATTGTACTTATATTACAGCTTACAAGGGATACAAGTGGTGACAAATCACAGTAGCGAAGGAAAAATTAGAGAAAGCAATTTGATGTCAAAGTCGAGTAATAGGATGAAATACAACCATAATTAAGCTAAAATACTACAATCAGCAGCTCATCCAAGGGGACAATTTTGATTTTCTAAAGTGGAAATTGAGTATATGTGAGACCACCCTAAAACGAACCTCAAACTCAACTTTATCAAACTTGTAATGTTTTTCGATCTTTGTCAGGTGTCGCGGTATTACAGTAATTAAAATCGTTGGGTGATGATGCTACTGATCTGAATTCCAAATTTGCCGGCACTAAATTCTTTGTCAAATTTTATCCCATTCCATCCTTCATTTCTCCAAATATTTAGTGCAAGAGTGATTAGAACAACCACTTAGAAGCCTAGTATAGTGATCTTTGGCCACTCAAGAGGTACACAACCAGAGTCTCCTAGTCCTAGATTCCTAGCTACATAGATCCGAGTTGGAAAGTCATAAGATTTATTTTGATTTTCACCTATCCAATATAGATGATGGCGATGGGATGTAAGATGGAGAAGAGAAAAATAATACTAGCAAACGGAATAAAATCAAATGATCACAGTTCACAAAGATGTGATTGCTGTGTTTAGCTACAGAGGAATTTAGGACGAAAAAAATGGGCCAAATGGCGGGACCTTTGCTTGTATGACATGTCAAAATATGGGAAAAGCAAAGCATTTGACAATAATAATAATAAAGGGGCGGCATTGAATCGCACATGGTCGAAAGGTAGAAAAGAATTTTGTGAATTCTGATAGAACATGGATGTACTGAGATTATGTTTCACGCAAGAAAGTAAGCATGATGATTATTGATTGACTTTCGTTTTCCTTCTATTGCCTAGGCTACGTCAAAAACGAATAAGGTAGTTATTGTCTCATTCGGGTATATATATTTGTGTTCCTATTGGATTATTACAACTTAGTCTTAGCCGGCACCACACCACATGCATTCCTTCAATGCGTCCAAGTTTGTTTGACGTAACAACTCATGATGATGGCAGGGACCGAATTCTAAATGTAGTATGGATTGTGCAATCGCAATTAGCGAATATGTGAATAATGCTCAACTACATCCTACAACAACCGACGGCCTTATGTGTTCGGATTGGGCAGATCAACTTCTTATAAAAATCAACCGCTTATATTTATTTGTACGGGAAGTTGGAATGCATGAAACGAAATGAAAAACGGAAAACGGATTCTCAAGTTCGTGATTACAGAATAAGTAGCACAATAAAACATATGGCCAAGTTAAGTGACCTTCTAAACAAGATATGGGGGTATAAGGTCCAACAAACATGTTGCGAAAAGATTCCACCATTATATATATCTGTTATGAGATTTGGTTTGGTACTATTGGTAGTATATTATATATGTACCACACGCGCCCATGTGTTAAGGTCCCCATAACATTTGGTTTCATGTTAAAACCTTGTCTTTGCTGATGTTTTGCTGGCTAAAGCTAGTAACATACCTGCTTTTCATTTCTTTTTCTTCTCTTTTTCTTTCATGCCAACTGATCATATATGCAAATGCAACTCCAGTCACAATAAGAATCAAGTGATATATAAATCTCTATTATTCTTTAGTAGCCACACACACTTGGTTTGTTTGCGTAGGGCCGGCTAGGGTTCATTTTCTTCCTTTTGCATGGTTGGTCTCTATCACAAACTTAATTTAGCAGCAATGGATAAATTCGATCTCACAAATACAATATTGCATGTTATCGAACCCTACTTATCGAGGATGTAACCCAATCCTAATCGATAGGGTGACATACGTACAAAAATAACCACGCTGAAAATAATAACGATTAATCTTCATGTTATTTGGTCTCATTTTTTTTTTGTGTCGGTTGTATTTATTGTGTTGATCCCAAGTACTTCTTCTTCAATGAATTCATTCCTATCGACCAATCTATAAAAAAATTCTCATGTTACAGGCTGAGTGAGATACAATTATTATTAAAAGATAATCCATTGTGTTTCTTATCAAATTGTACTTTTCAAAAATCGGTCCGAATTAAGCTCCGCAATTCGGCGACCAACTCAGTAAAATTACGCCATCAATGTGATTCATCTACTTCTGCATGTCCAATTTTGAAGAATCAAATTACCGTTGGGAGCTTTAATTGATACCATGTCAATGTTTGAAAGGGTTCTTTTACCCAGAACAATTTTTTTTTCTTCAATATAAATTCTAGATTCCTTCTGTTTTGTTCGTTTCTTCTTAAAGTTTTCATTGTCTCACTCATAGCTCCTTTCTCTTCTTTTATGGCTTACAGGTGCTGACCGTTTGTATTTTCTTGTCTTGTTTAAGACCTTGATGTTGATGTCTCAAACGTTTGTCCCAGTTAAAGAGAGTTTTCTCGATTCCATGGCAACTTCGAAGTCTCCGTCATCTCGATTGAACAAAGGATTGAACCAGTTTGCAGAGTTCCTCTCTTGTTGCTTGATATTTTTCATTTCCGCTATGACATTTCGAACACGTCTCAAACATAATCGAACACATAGAAAAATAAGATTTCTAAAAACCTCTATAAATCCAGTAATTATGTTAGTCAAATGCATCATTATTTCACTACACTTTCAAAATCAGCATTATCCAATCATTGCAATGGCCTCTGAAGATATCAACAACCTTACCTATCAATTGGACTCAGCTTCTATTGAGTCTTCTGATGATATCAGACAAGTTGTCAATGTCGCTCAAATTAACCCAAGCTTTTGTCTTCAAAGAAATGAAAGCAGTGTTATTGGAAAAATTATCTCTCCCACCAACATCAACAGAGGTTTTGCTAGAAAAACAAGCTAGATTGATATGGGGAAATAAAGTAGGCAGTTTTGAGCTAAGAAAGAAGAGCAAAAACCTATTTACTGTCACTTATGAATCGAAAGATGACTGGAGATGGGTTCTAACTGAAGCCCCATGGTGCTTGGATGGTTTTCTTTAGATTCTCAAACCGTGGAATCCAACTCAAAATTATCGAGATATTCCCTTTGACAAGCAGCAATTTTGGGTCATATTCAAAGATTTGCCTCACGAATTTCTCAATGTTCCAATGGTTAATGAAATGGGGAGTATTTTGGGTGAAGTTGAAGAATTGGATCCTGAGGATGCTAAACCCGTGGAATCTAATGATGTTGGAGCTCTAATTGAAATTGATATCTCAAGGTCACTCATAAGAGGAGTTCTAGCTCAGAATGTTGTAAACTGCACTCAACGGATTCTTTTTTATTATCAGAAACAACCTCACCAATTGTGCCCAGCTTGCTTCATTATTGATCATGATGCCGATGACTGCAAAAACAAGGCTAAAGATGTTAGAGACTTATCTCAGAAGATGTTCAGGTTCCTTGATAAGATCCCCTACAACATGACAAGTAATGAGTACTGGAACATTGATGATGCTCCTACCAGAATCTCTCTAAAGAAGAATAACAAGAATAGAAAGTCTAACATGGTCTTATTTGTTAGACCTGAAGATAGACAGTACTGTAACTCCGTCTATACTGAGTATTTTCAAGAAGAGGAGAACTCCAGTGGAAACATCAACTATGAGAGAGGTCAGAGCAGCAGGAGTGGAAATATTAGAAGGTTCAAAAGAACAAGATAGAATGACAGCTCCAGAGTTAGCTCTAATCAAATGGAGGAAGTTGCTGAGGAAGGAGAACTAAGTCAGCCTCAATGGGAGAATAATCAGCAAATGAATATGCAAGGAACTGGAGACTGGGACAAATACATCATTAACAATCAAGGCTTTGATGCAGGACAAGGAAATAAAAACCCTTGTTTTTAAAATTTTACTCTTCTCTTCTTTCAATTCATTGATTGGCATCCTAAGTGCATACACAACATGAAAATCCTAGCTTGGAATGTGCAGGGCCTAGGAAATAAACTAACTAGAGACCATCTTAAGAATTGCATTTTCAATTATAACCCTGAAGTTATTTTTGTATCTGAAACAAAATCCAATATGGAAAAAGCTACCTATCTTCTGAAGCAGATGATTTATCCCAACATTTGGTGTAATGAGGATAGAGTAAGAGTAGGTGACTTAGCTCTTCTATGGAAAGATGGTGTTGAACTAGAGTTTATTCATTCTTCTAATTATATGATTAATGTGATCATAAAAAATGGAGGCACTAACAAAGAATGGTTCCTAACTTGTTTGTATAGCTCATCTTATAATAATGATAGACAGGTTCAATAATGGAGTTTTATTCATGAAATGGGAAGAAATATGAACATTTCATAGGTTATAGTGGGAGATTTTAACTCTACTATATATAGTTATGAAATACAGAGCTACTCCATCAACCCCACCCAATCAAACCTAATAATTGTCAATGTTGTTGCTTCATTGGGTCTCATTGACATCTCATTCACATGTTTTCCTTTCACATGGTTAAACCACAAAACACAGCTCAATCAAGTTAGAACCAGATTAGATAGAGCCTTGTGCCTCTCTTCTTGGATGGCTTTATTTCCCAATGATATTCTCAAAAATCTTATCCCTTCTGGCTCAGACCATGCTCCTATTCTTTTAACCACAGACCCATAAAATGAAAGCCTGTCTAAACCTTACAGATTCTATGAACATTGGATGCTGAAGAAATCTTGGAAAGAGGAAATAAGGAGACACTGGAGATGCAATAAACAAGGAACTGAAGATTTCAAGTTCACTAATAAACTCGGAGCTACAAAGAAGGGGCTGAAGGAATGGAGAGTTAAGGAGTATGGAAACATAGATAGAAGAATTAAAGAAACTCAAGACTCAATCCAGCAATGCATCAATCAACAACAGATAGACATTCAAGAGCACCAAAGGCTACAACACCATCTAAAGATCTGTATGACACCAAAAACAGAATTGCTTATCAACAGTCTAGAGAAAGTGTAATCAAATATCATGACAGAAACTTTAAGGTGTTCCATGCTCAGGCCAATTATAGAAGAAGATGGAATCAAATATATTCCTTGAAAAACAAGAATGGAGAATGGAAAGATACAAGAGAAGAGATGGCTGAAATACTTAAAGCACACTTCCAAGAAATTGCTACAACTAGTAACCCAGAGGAAGATGATGAAGTTACGAACCTAATCAATCCTTGCATCACAGAGTCTGAAAATCTTGAGTTAATAGTTGAAAAGGCGAGGGTACCCAAATATACCTCAAGCTAAAACTTTTCTTACATATAAGTTCTTTCTCCGAAAGTGATTGTCTATGGACTGAGTCGAGACAATACAACTAATCGGTTCACACTTCATGTGATCGTCTATGGATACGAGATCGAGACAATACAACAACGAAGTATGTTTACTTGATACAAAGGTTCGGAATTTACCAAACACAATAGGATTGCTTATCAAGTAAATAGGAATTCACGTTTGTGCGATTTACTTTAATTATAATAAAACAATTATAATGCGAAAATATAAAGTAAATGACACAACAAGATTTTGTTAACGAGGAAACCGCAAATGCAGAAAAACCCCGGGACCTTGTCCAGAATTTAATACTCTCAGGATTAAGCCGCTACACAAAATTACACCAACTTCGTATAGTTGAGACCAAGCAACTAAACATATAGTTCACCTAGTTCCGTCTGTATTCCCACGCCTCCAACTTATAAATAAGTCACGTACTTGGAACAATTCTTTTGGTTCGTATTCCAAACAGTAAAGGAACAACAAATCTGTTTGGTATCAACTCTATTCAACCAAGTGATATGAGTCGGACAAAGGCTCTTCCGTTTATCTTAACATAAACTCCTTCGTCGGGTCCTTAGATCTATCTTATGTTCAATTACCGAAGTAATCGTTTAAGATTAAGCCAACAACACTCTTAATCCAAAGAATTGTGTTGATGCCGATCTACTCAATTAATCAATCCAATCTACCACAAGGATAAACCGATTATTAATTGGATCCTCTTTTACCAAAACAAGTATTGTGCACACCAAAGATTATAAAACCCAAGTCAGATCTTCAATATCTTATTTGTCTTCAAATCTTCTTAAATCTTCAATAAAAACCTGCACACAATCACTTGAATCTCTTGTGATCAATCACGCACAGAACGGAGTCTGTTAACAATGAATTATCACAAGATCGTCTTTAGAACTAACAACAGTCTAAAGATCCCTGTCGAAACTCTGAACTAGTTTGAGTGGATCTTATATCAGAAGAAAACATTCTCAATAATAAACAAACTAGGTGCAATCAGATTTCAACCACCGTTGGTCAATCAAATCAATCGAAAACAAAAGATAAACCGCAATTATCTAGTTTCCCACCAACAGTACACGCAAGAGCTTCTCAATCCTAAAGAATACTTTAAAGTGAGCGGTCGTAAGAGATTTCGCTTAATTAGGTTACTCTCCTCTCTGAATAGGCGGCTACACCAGTAACAACAACAAAAGAGGAAGTCTGTTTTTACGAAGGATTAGTTTGCTAGAAAGGAAAACTTAAAGTATTTATAGACAAGGAAGTTTGGACACCAAGGAATTTCCAAAACCAAAAATATTCTCAAGATATTCATTAAAGCACAAATTCGGTTTTCATAAATCCTGGAAATGCTCTGTCCAAAAATAATGATTGAAATCTCTCCGAAAATCTAATTAGTAAATGCACATTACTAATTCTGGAATTTCCCTACAAAATGAAATTAATAACCTTATTAAAAGATTCTTAACTTACTTATGTTTCGATCCTGGGATTCTCTTCCCATAGCCGTTAAGGAATATCTTTGAACAATTAAAGAAATAAACATTCACATCACATGTTCAAAGTATGTCGACATCCTTACTTTGTAAGTTCTCTTTCACACTTACAACCTTGAAACCGATTTGCCACACTTCCAAAAATGTTTAGAATTGGTTTATCTGATTTTCAAGAACTATGTGATTGATCAAACCAACATTCAATCACAATCATGGGTTTAACGGTTCTACCAAAACAAGTTTCGGTTCTACCTCCATGTGAGTACTGTGTATAGTCACACTAGCTTTCCAAAATTTGGTTGACTAGGTACCAGGATCGGTTCCCCATATATATATGGTATCTAACTTATATGTGTTGCACATATCCATAGGATCGGTTCCCCTTTTCCTAAAAACGTGTTGCACATGTTCATAGGATCGGTTCCCCTTTCTGCTATAAATCTTGTTGCACCCCATACAAGGATCGGTTCCCCTTTGTGATGTACTGCACCTCTTACTAGGATCGGTTCCCCTTTCCCATATTTGGTCAGACAAAACACAAACCCGATCATACCATCTTAGGTGATTACTTAAGATCGGTTTCACTAATAAAAGTCATACCAATACATAAGTCAGGCCTTTGTGAATAGTTCTACCAAGAACACAAACAAGTTGTGAGCGGTTATACTCAATCACACATATTGGTTGTTCATAAGATATGCAATGAATAACAAAACCAACAACACCTGACAATTTCCTTTTCGGTTCACAAATAAGTTTATGAACTTACTTCCTTAGAACACATGTAAACATTGTTCCCTAGGATGAAATCCTCACCTCATACCCATACATAATCACAATAGCATTCAAATGATTAGGTGACGTCTTATCTACAAAGTTTAATGGTTAAGCAATAAACCTCGTATTATATTCCTTAATATTATGTCTATCTAGAGTTCAAATATGCTTCGCAGTTATGTTTTCAATATGCACGACTTGAAAGATACATTAGGGTATGAAACAGTTCAACTCAAATATCACTAACCTCAAGTGGAAGGATGATTGTTGTCGTTGTAGCTCCTTGCTTCTTCACATCTTCAAGACTTCGCAATACTTGTAATGTCTCATATCCTAATACTTTCAAGCTAACATATACGAAGTTGACTCTAGTACATAATCAAGCGACTCTTAACATGAGTTTTGATTCACTAAAATATGACAACCAAACTTGACATACCAACACTTGGTGGGTTCAACCGAGCCATGCTCTAACAATAGTTATCCCAATAGTGCAGGAAATCAAGAACAATGTGCAGCAAATAAGATCTAGGTCATCTCCAGGTCCAGATGGCTTCCAAGCTGGCTTTCACCAAAAACAATTGCGAAATGATGGGTGCAGATGTTGTCAACATGGTGCAAGAATTCTTCAGATAGGGTAAAATTCTCAAAGAACTTAACCATACATTTCAAACTCTGATCCCAAAGAACAATTGCATTCAAAGTCCTTTAGACTTCAGACCCATCAGTTTGTGCAACATTTCAATAAAATCATCTCAAAAAACATGACAAACATACTGAAACCCCTCTTACATAAACTAACATCCCCATGGCAAGCTACCTATGTCCCAGTAAGAAACATAATAGATAATACAGTTATTGCTCATGAAGTCATACAATACATGAATACAACAAAATTTGGTAAGGGAGCAGTGTCAATCAAGTTGGACATGTCAAAAGCTTTTGACATAATGGAATGGAAATCCATCATCAATATTATGAAGAATTTGGGATTCTCAGAACAATGGTGCAATCTGGTTAATCAATGCATTACTACAACAACCATCTCCGTTCTGTTAAATGGTTCTCCAATAGAAATAATCCATCCAACAAGAAGACTAAGACAAGGTGATAGTCTATCTCCATATTTGTTCATAATCTGCATAGAGGGATTCAGTAGAATGATAAATGCTTTAGTTATCAACAAAAGTATAACTTCCATCTTCCCTGCTATGAAGGGTCCACCAATATCTCATCTGTTCTTTGCAGATGATTGTATATTGTTCTCCTCAGCCAATGTTAACTCCATCAACAATCTAAAGAACATTATCAACAAATTCTGCTAGGTCTCAAGTCAAATGGTGAATCTAAACAAGTTAAGCTTACATTTCAACAAAAAATTAAGTGATGAAAAAAGAAACCAAATCTGTGACATTCTATACATGAAAGTGATGCCATTAGAGGAGAAATATCTGGGAATCAATCTTTTCATGGGAAGACAGAGAACCAAATGCTTCAGCCACATCCAAGATAAAATGCAACACAGACTGTTACAATGGCAAGAAGGGATGACTAATCAACCTGGCAGGAGTACTCAAATACATTCAGTTACCAACTCTATGGCTCAACTCCAAATGAGTTGTTTCTTACTTCCTCAACAAAACATAAACAAACTTGAAGCCATTCAAAGAAGATATTGGTGTAACAAGAAACAGGGCAGAGGAGGCTATTCAAATATTGGGAAAGTGTCAGCATCCCAAAAAGATGGGGAGGCCTGGGATTCAAAAATCTAAAAATATTCAATGAGGCTATGATTACAAAATTGGCTTGGAGGTTAGTCCAAGAAAAGAAAGGAAAGTGGGTGGAAATTCTGAAATCTAAACACTTTGCTAAGGAAAACATTCTTCAAGATGAGATTTCAAGCAATGGTAATGCTATATGGAGAAGCATATGTACTGGAATCAGTTGGGTAAATAAATTTCATATATATATGGCAGATTGGAAATGGTAATTATGTGTATGTGTTTAGAGATAACTGGATTGAGGGATACACTGCTCAACAAAATTTCTCACCTTATGAAGAATATCCATATTACATGAAAGTTTTGGAGCTATTGGATGAACACACTCAAAGCTGGGACCTAAACAAGCTTCAAAAGTACTTCACTTAAGACCAGATAAAGAGAATCCAAAACATCAGCCCTTCCACTCAGCATGAAGATAAAATTCTTTGGTCTCTTATAAGAAGTGGTCATTTCACAGTTAATTCTACTTATAAGGATATCCTCTGTCAGAAGAATCTCAATCTAGCTAGCAAAGAAGAAGAAGCTAAATTCTAGCTCATCATATGGCACCTTCAGATCCCTCATAAATGTCAATTGTTCTTGTGGAAAGTAGCTCATGATATTCTCCCTGTCAATGAAAGATGTGCAAGGCATAATCAAAATCTGGAAGTGCAATGTCAAATATGCAACAATGAGGCAGAAACTATCACTTATCTCCTGATTCATGCATGCCAGAAGTGTGTGGAATGCTATATCACCTGATGTTCATCAAGATCTAAGCACAATTACAGATATCAAGCATTGGATAAGAAGTTGGTGCAATCCAGATAACAACATCTGTTTCAACAAGAAACCCGTGATAAATCTGATTGTCATTACCATGTGGTTCATATGGAAGTCTAGATGTGAGCTGATATTTAACAGCAACATATGCACTAGCTCAAGTCTGAAATACAGAATTATCACTTTCTACAATGAGAATAAGATTCACACAATCTTTAGTGGTAACCAGTTTCAGATGGCTAACAATGTAACAGGAAGTAACGAGATCATCAATAATGACAATAGGCACTGGAATCCTCCCCCCATAGAAAGACTGAAAATTAACATTGATGATTCTGTTTTACCTAATAATTTCTATGCTGAAATTGCTCTAATCATTAGGGATTTTACAGGGAGGTTGGTGGAGGCCTGGACTTTGGTAGAAAGAGCTAGTGATGTTGCTCAAGCTGAAGCAACGGTAGTGCTAAAAGCTCTTCAGTGGATTCTCCACTTGCAGCTTCAGAATGTCATTGTGGAGGGCGACAACAAAGAAGTTATGGAAAGCATCAATGGTCATAATATCATCACTAGGGCTGTCAACGGCACTAAACGTAACAGATATTGGCTCTGCTGCTGCCGTTGCCATTAAAATTATCGGTTAACCGATATCCGTTAAGTTCCGACGGAAATCTGAAATTCAATTCCATTACCGTTACGTTGGACTTACCGGATAACGGATATTTTTCCGATAATTTCCGTTATCAAACTTTACAGCTGCACCACCATCTTCAGTGAAGATTCTTCACAACCATTTCAGTTCATCAACACCAGAATTTCATGGAACTGCTGCTGCAATTAGCACCACCATATCCCTGTAACCATTCAGATAACATCATTAGACCATAACAGACCGATTTGAATCATCTTTGCCATTAATCAAGCATAACAACAAAACCATCTTCCATGTAAATCGATCTAGATTTGATTCCGACACAAGCAATTTCTTTCTTGTTTTCTCAATTTCTTGTTGTAAAATCGAATTGGAAACAAACCCGTCTCTGATTTCTTCTGAAACCTTAAATATTCATCAATTTTTGTAACCCATATGAACATCTACAGCAGCAACTTCTTCTTCTTCTTCTTCCTCCCTAATTCGAAATCAACATCATCAATTCAAAATATGCGCTCTCGAATTCACAATCAAACCCAACTCTCCACTAAATAAAACCAAACTCTCCACCAAATCCTAGTTTCACAAATCAATTCCAAAACCCTAAATTAAGCTTCAAAATCTTAACTAATACAAAATTGAATTTCAGAAAGAAAAATAACTAGACAGGATATATTATGAGATGATGGTGGTACTGGGATTATGAGACGAAATAGATGAAGAAGAGGAAGATTTAGATGAAGAAGAGATGATGGATAGATAAGTTTTCTCTCGGGAGTAAAGATATGAACGAGGAAGAGAATGGATAGGTGAGTTTTCTCTCGGGGTATAGGAATTTACACGTGCTAGTCACACGTTAGAGGATAACGGAAATAGCCCAACCAGTACCGTTACGGTAGGATAAAATTAACCGCTACATTATCGGTTACGGCTAACGGATAACGGATATAACGGAACTAAACCTAACGGAAACCGGGTAATCGGATTCGGCTAACGGATAACGGATATCCATTGACAGGCCTAATCATCACCAGATGGGAAGACAATAATATTATTAGAGAGTGTCAGCACTTAGTCAAGTGCTTAGGTAATGTTCAGGTTTGCTTTAAGAGTAGGAAATGTAATCAAGCTGCAGATTTACTTGCGAAGTTTGCTAGGAATAATAATTGTGCTAGGAAATGGAGTTCTGAACTCCCTGTGTGTGTCATGTCTAGGTTAGAGGTTGAAAAAATGTCATGTAATGCTTAACCTGGTTTGTTTTGTGCTTAATGAAATTCTTTCAGTTTTTCTTTAAAAAAAAAGAGATTTAATTATAATTACATAGAAGAAAAAACTCTTCGAGAAAAAATTATTGAGTGGAAAAAATAATAACAATCAAGAATTTACTTATACCGTGAATATGAAACCGAGAGCAACAATGTGGGAGTACAGTCCATTATAAATTTTTAACATATATAATCTCAAAATTATGAAATTCATGATATTCACGTAATATCTACAGAGTAAAAGGAAAAAATGATTACACATCTCCTATTTGCTGACAGTACTGTTATTTTATTAGAGACGGATGTTTAACAGATCCAATTTCTCCGAACTGTCTTTATTAATTTTCAAGACTTTAAAGAATTAAATTTAATTTAGAGAAAAGTTTTATTACGAGATTGATGAAAGAATTCAAACTCATTCCATGAAATTTTAAAAAATAAAAATGGAAACATAACATTAAAAATTGAGCTTTCCGAAGCTTTTGATAGGCTAGAGTGGGAGTTCCTTGAACAAACGCTATTTTCCGTTGGTTTTAATAAAGATTGTTATTTTCCGTTGTTTTTAATAAATATTAGTGTGAATTAATAATGTAATGCATTTCTATGACTTTTTGTTTGTTTCAAGTGCCTTTCCAAACCACCAAATACATCGCTTAACATTCCCTAAATAAATTTTAGATAAAATCGACAAACCCAAAGAGATTTTTTGTGGCGAAAAAAAAAGATAACTCCAAATGTTGTTATACTAAAGTTTGCAACGGAATTACTAGTGATATTAACCAAGGAGGGTCCACAAGCATAACATTCGTTAATCACCAAACTTGGAGGTTGTTTCATGGTCAGGATCAACTTTGGTCCAAAATCCTTATACATAAATACTTCATAAAAGATAAATCGTTGAAAAAATCTAGAAAACATAAAATCGTGTGGATCTGGTCTGTCATTAGTATAGGACTAGATGTAATTTTCTCTAACTGTACTTGTTAGGTTAATAACGGTTCATGTATAAATATTTGGACAGACTTTTGGCTCCCAAACCAAACAAAAAATCTGACTCATATTGGTGTTGATGACAGCCTTTCAAAAAGTGTTAATTCTTGATAATAATAAAGTTGAGATATATATGAATACTATTCAGAAATATATTGACAGTTCAGTGCATAGTGCAACTGGATCTATTATACCTGACTTAAGTGGTACAAGATAAATTTAGATGACTTTCAACTCTCTGGCAATGTAACAACTAAATCATCATATAGGTTTCTTTCTAACTATAGCGAAGTCAAAAGTAAATCAGCTTTCTGGAATTTTTTTGGAAATTAAACAATATGCCTAAAATGAATTTTCTTTACTGAAGACTATTTCTAATCCTCTTTCCTTAGGTCACATGATAGCTAAATATGTTAAAAATGCTAAACCTTTTTGCTCTCTTTGTAATTGCGATCAATATGAAAATGAAATGCATAATCTTCTTGAGAGCTATCTAAGATTCTTTTGATTTACGAAATGTATATGATAATTCTACTTTCAATGATATTTCTCTTCGATTCAAGAACTGGACGAATAATAATTTTTTTCAAAAACAACAATAATAAAATCTTTTCATTATTTGGTCCATTTGGAAATGCAGTAATCAACTTATATTTGATAAGATTATGCCAGACACTTCCAAGTTAGGTGATTCAATCAACTTAACTTATAGAAACATTGCCACTGCTAAACCTAGTCTAATAAGAATGGAGAACATGATTAATAGAAGTGAACATATATAAACTTTGATTGGTTCATGTACGTTGATGCTTCAATTTTGGATAAAGATCTCACCATGGGACATGCAATATCTATTGTCTATAAAACAGGGAATATGAGAAACTGCATAAAAGTGTCGGGCATCGTGCCCCTTGGAAGCTGAAGAAAAGGCAGGTCTAGAGGCTCTAAGTGGATGAAGGAAATGAATCTTAACAACTACTATTTATGAATGAGTGTTAAAACTTGATGAATATAATTAATGAAGACCCTGCTCCAGAAAACCATCCTTGGAGAGCTTAGAATAGCATCCACAGATGCAAATTTTATTTTTATTCTAGTAATTTTTGTGTGTTTCTAGTTTAAAAATCGAAACTTTGTAGACTTAGAAGATAGACTTGGTAAGGAAGTTAGATCTAAATATATTAAGTTTTTCGATCTAAAGATATTAAGTTTTTCACCATTGAATCTCTATCTAATTTTTTTTGAAAGGGAAAATCTTAGATTAGAACGCATTATCCAAAATGTAGGCTTCCACTTATAAATAAATAAAAGTCTTTCTAACAAAAAAAAAAAGAAAAAAAATGTGTCGTGGTGTTAAGAAGATGTCCATAAGCCGCTGAAAAGTTATTTGTTTGGGATCAATCCAATTTGAAACTGAGGATATCAACAACAAACCATATGATCTCTAGATTCGCTGGCTTATTTTTTCCTCTTTGATACACAACACACAAAAACAAAAACTAACCACTCACCCTCACATGTCCCACAACAGCTCTTCGCAAATAATTTTCACTCGGCAGACGAGGATGTATTATCCAAACTCTTTAAATCTCTATTGTTGCAACAGATTTTTCCAGATAGTCTGCAACAGAATTATCTCTGAGCTATTACAATACAATGCTCTCAGAACTTCGCTTTAGTTTTTCAATATCCTTGATCAACCCTCTCGTGACCCATGGTATTGTTATCTCATTCTTGCATAATTAAACATCATAAGTGGAGTCAGTTTTTACCTCGATTTTCTTTATGCCTATCTCCTTGGTCAATATTAGTCATTTTCTTATTTTTCACACCTCAACAACATTATTATCATTCTTATAGATATGTTTAGTAAAGCATACTTGAAAATCACCGGCTAGCATTATTTAAGGGTCCATCGCAGTTTAGCTTACTAAAATCCAGTGGTCTAGAAAAGATCCATGGCACAATAATATCCACTGTTTTTTTCCTTCTCTTTTCCCTAGTTTTTCACAAATATCGAGAAACTCTCAAATTTCTTTTATGGCTCTTGCAAGAATTATTGGCAGAAGAAACACCATTATCTCTTGGAGTATTTTTCCATTTCTTTTTAAATTATTTAACCTTTTCAAAAAGTCCATTGTATCGAAACCGAGTTCACCGAGTGTTGAAAACGCCAAATTGCCAAAGCTGTAATCTCGAGGTGTTTAAGTGTAACAGCGTTGCTTAATACTAAATTGGGCCGAAAAGTGTGTACACAGTGGGAAGCCTAGCCACAAGCTGGTTCCTAAGTATTTCTGAATAACAATATTTCGTATCAATTTTCCATTTGGTAACGGCTATTATTGTTTCGATTTCTCCGAAATTAAACATCGCCGAAGAGGGAAAAAAAGTCACAGCTCTTGGTGCTTTCTTTTTAAAGCCAGGAATCATCTTAATGATGATTTAATCCCCTAAGATCATTGTAATTATGTTAAGAATCCTTTCCTAGGTGGTCCAATCATAATGCCTAAGAGGCTAATATGTTATGATTAGCAATTTTTTAAATTTATTATTTATTTTCTGAATGACTTTTGTTAACTTGTATATCCGTATACATGTTAAGGTTTAATAAATAATTGTTTAATGGTATTGGAAATTGTGTTTTTTTTTGTCTTATTCTACTAGAAATTGGTAATTCTTGCAATAAAAACAACAAATCGTGTTCCCAATACAAAGAATTGTTGTTTTCATTGCAATAAAATAAATGAATCTTGTTTCCAATACAAAAAATGTTATTTTAATGAACCTTAACATGTATACAAGTTAACAGGACCCTTATTTTCTCAACTACACACATTGTATCCCATGATTCATCCATACACCTAATAAAACATCCATGCATACGTTTTGATTAAAACACTATTATTACTTAAATATTATTTTGATCATGATAAAATGGATAACGGCTGGATAATGATATACTAATGTAATACATTTTTTGATGTGGGCAGCAAAAGTATAACATCCCCATGATTTTTGTAAATTTTATTTTGTTTACATTATAAATCACAAGATCACTAGTAGCATGTGTGAAGATGAATATCCTAATTAACCTACCTGCTCACACATGCTTAACACCAAAGAAAAGAGATTCTTTTGAAAATAAAATTCCTAGAGCGGTGTAGTCAAACTACAATATGGTTTGGATCGAAAATAAGTTAAGGTATCGCCGATCTTGATTTTGTTAATTATGTTTGTAAATGAACTAATGTAATGAGATGAAATGGCAAAGTAAAACCTTTAAGTCGGGTCAAAGTGAAGAATCACATAGACTAGGATTATTATAATTTTGCTTTGATCAGGAATGGGGACTAAATTACTAGTTATCCGAAATTACTCTTTCTAGTGTTAGAATGAGCGGATAATCTGAACTAAAGGGAAACTCTTTTGACCTCTAAGCTGTTTACAAACACCTAGCTACCTCCCTATCGCATCGAATGATTTGACCACAAAAGCCACATTACTATAGGAAAGAATATCTGGTTTGGATTTTGGACAGAAAATTTTGGGCTTTAGGGAACGGATTCAACGGAATATTACCGCACCAAATTTACCAAATTGCTTTCTTTCTACAAAGAGAAAAACCGAGTGAATAAAAAGATTTTACCAAATTCGGAAATTCGTTTTTCTCTAGGGTTCAAAAACAAATAAAAAACTAGGTTTACGGTTTAGTAGGGTTTTTCTTCTTTTTAGTTTTTTACACAAGCTTGGAAGAATTTCTCAGAATTACCAGATCATTTTTATTTATTTTTTTGAATCTGTGAATGGCAGTGCAGCAGGTTGTTATGGAGTTCATTAACACTATAATTCCGACGATTGAAACATTGGCAGTCCAAGTTTGCATGGCCGTGCTTATCGTAGCCTTAATGGTGGCATGTGTGTACGGATATATGTTGTGGGAGGGTGATCTACTTGCACGTATCACATCCTTAACCAGGCATGAGATGACAAATTATTGTTCTAATGTCTTGAGATCTCTTTTCCAGTCGGAGAAGAGGTTGATGGACAAACTCATAAAACTGGAAACAAAATTGGATGAACAAAACACGCGTGAGGAACTCAATCAGCTGAGCATCGACATCAATATGTTTCTTCAAGCACAATCTTCTTTGGATAATAAATTATGGCACAGAAACAGGATGTCACACATGCTGGGGTGCAACACTTGTGCGACTTTGTTGTCAAAAATGGTGTAAAGACTGCTAATAAAGATATGCAGGGAGAATTGGATGCGCAAAAGAATCTGACACGGGATCTTGGAAACGAGGTGAACAATGTTCGCGGCGGCATCACTTTTTTGGGCGACAATTTAAAATATATGTGTAAAGCGGTTACTTCTTTGGAGAATGCTATACCGTCCTTGGAACGCACCACTTCAAAACAATGAAGAAAAAGAGCTGGAGCGCTGCAAGTGATCCTTCCAAATGCGCATTTAGTTTCTACTCTCGCTGATGCCTAATCTTCGGGTTCGGGGTATGTTTTCCTGGCGTGCTCTATCTTACTTTTTAATCAATAATGTCTTTCTCATTGCTTAGAATACCAATCTTCTATTAATTGTGCTTTAATTCTATCACATTAGATTTTCTTTGTAGCTTTACGTTCGAGCATTAGTTTTATAATCCAATTATTCTTTGTATGCTAATTACAAGTTGTGAATCCAATTGTTTCTGCTGAGTTACAGCATACTGCTGAAAACTCATAAGCCACAAGTGTATGTTGTCTCTGTTGGGCTACATGCTAGCAGTATCTTGTATCAAACTTCCACCAAAAGAATGAACTCTATCTCTGGTTTAGCATAGTGCTTTATCCTAGCTATCTCCCTATCACAACGGATGATTCGACCACAAAAGCCAATACAAAAGGGATGATAACGAAACCTTTGACCACTATTAAATTGCTCAGGCGAAAGTGAAAAAAGTAGAGATGCAATTGAACCAATCAAGTTAAAGAAACAAAAGATTATTTTCAGAAGATGGATTAAGCCGCTTTCGATTTTTAGCACTAAGCATATCAGTTAAAATAAAACCTAGCAGCAACCTACTGCAGTTTTATA
Organism: Papaver somniferum; assembly: GCF_003573695.1. Lineage (NCBI taxonomy): Eukaryota > Viridiplantae > Streptophyta > Magnoliopsida > Ranunculales > Papaveraceae > Papaver > Papaver somniferum. The sequence goes on from NC_039362.1 coordinate 69,606,473, forward strand.
TTTGTATGAGCCGTTTTTGTGGGAAATGCCTAAATGGATGATGTATGTACTTGAAACGAGTGAGAAAATATGCTCAACGCTTTCCGCTTGCCGAGCTTCTGTTAAGGTACTAGTCAGTTGGATTTCACCTGGATGATGTTGCAACCTATCAAGTACAAGAACGAACCCGCGATCTCCATTCTTTAATATTCGGATTGCCAAGATTATAATAAACACCTACTTTAATTCGTCACTGCGATGCACTTTTCGACTTTAATGTATTGAGCAGCAACCCATGTACACTGCAACAGCATTATTGTTTACAGACGAAGCAACATAGGAGAGTGTGTAGGAGTAGTTTAAAAGGCTAGGAGCGCTAATGATATTGTTGCTTTTGGGGATAGCATTGGCAGCATGTGTTCAAGTCACAGGTTACCCATTTGAAAATTTCTTCCTCTTCCTCACATGCACCACACCAAAAACACCAAGTAACTTGATTCTGTTTGATCATCTCTTATTTAAGTTGTTTAAACTTTTTGTATTCTAATTCAGCTCCACTTTAAGATGCCTCTTCGAAGGAGGAAAAAGAAAGAAAAATCATATCCGAGTTCAGCTGACAGTGCAGTGGACAATGAATAAACAAAAATAAATTAATCTTGGTGTATACTGTATATCATTCCCATTATGAACGCTTGCAAGCTCCTGATGACCCAGACTGCATTAACAAACAAAGAAACAACCATTTTCTCACATTCAATTTCAGATAAAATTCAACTTATAGATTTCAGCATACGGTAGTTTAAACTAAGAAACAACTAAACTAGTTAAGCCCATTTTAGATCCGCTTAGTCACCTAATGCCCATTTAACTAATGCACACGAGTCCCACAGCCCTTTCTGCGAGTCTAGGGGTGTAAAACGGGTTGGTAATTATGTGCCATTTTGGCCTAATTGCAAACAGGGTCGAACCAGTAATATCAGTAGCGTTGTGCCATCTTGGCCGAAAAGTATACAGGGTTGGACCAATTAAACCAGTAATATCATCAGTGTTGTTATCTACCGCCTGAGTTTAAGCTTAATATGAGCCTAAGCTCGGTTATAAAGTGAAAAATGTTTGCCAGAATGTGACAGAACTTTCGCATATTTGGACCTGATTTTGTATGTACATGAGTAAAAGAAAGTCCTTCTAGTTTTAGTTAACTCGATCGATATTAAAATTCAAACATTTTACGTTCGGTAAATAGAGAACGGTTTATGAATGATTTACTTGCCACGCATGCATGAACATCATCACATCCACACAAAAGCTCTCCATTCAGAGTATCGACCACTTGAAATGTTCCTCCTCCACCACTCCTCTACTCATTTCCAAACAAAAAAAATATTTCAATAAGCTTCTAATTTTTCCTCGGAAAAATTTGCAGAATCGAAATTTCAGTTTACTGTAACTGAACTAATAATTTACCTTGTAAAAGTCGACAGCCGCGAAGTTAGCCCAACGATTACCCGCTGCAGCATAACATGTTTTAAGCATGTTGATGAGATCCCCAGAGTTTTGTTCACAAGTTACTTGCTTAATAGGAATTGTACCAAAATAGTTCACCAAAACTAACGATTTCGTCTTATCATTAAGTGGGCTTGATTCGCCTCGGTTAGGGCATTCTCCCTCTTTCATCCCTCCTTGCCCATCTAAAAATATCAAAATGTTGATATGAAAGTTGCTTAGAAATCTGCTTTCAACAGAATGATAAAGTTGTTGGACATTGAAATCCACGCCCTCACGCTTTAAGCATGGAAGATAATAAAAAGAGAATGCGGATAGAAACGATTTCTTACACTGGTTCTCAACCATGTAATCCCATTGATAAGCAATTCCTTCACTTTGTTGTTTAGACTTTCGAGAAGTGAAAACAACAAGTCTCTGGTTATTTGCAACCATATCACTTACTAAGGGCCAATCATTTCCATTTCGAGGCATTTTTGATACTGGGAACCAATATTTCATTAGACCAGCAGCTGTAAATACATTTGTCAACCCATTAGGGGTTTTAACATAATCCTCTAATATCAATGTAACGATTTCTGATGGATTTGCTGCTAAAAATGCTTCAATTTCCTTCAACGTGTCCAGAGCTGGTTCCTACATGTTAAACAATGTGATCGAAATTGAGATTAAATATATCAGTTCTAAATCAAAGTTTGACACTAACAACTGTGATGATTGACGATTGGGTACTTACAAATGCTGTAATATGATGACATTTCCCCTCTGCCGAATGACACAACCATATATCATCTTCGAAATCATAAGTATCCAACATCAAAGCTCTAACCCCATTCTGCAACCAAAACCAATTAGCCATCTCTAATCTTATAAGACAATGAATCATCTATTTAAGAAAACAAAGTATCATACATTTAGCTGTTGTGTGATGGTGTCTTCTTGATTATTGAAGGTAATACGGGGAACTCCGGCATGTGATGGTTCACCGTCGATCGCAAAAGCGTTATGCGTTGTCAAGTAGGCGTATTTATTGTAAGGTAATGAATTATTCTGTAAATCAAAGCAAGGGAATAGTTATAAGTTACAGAATTAAACAAGATATACTATGTAACTTATGCATGACATAAATTTATAGACTTACTAGCAACTTGAATTGATCTGTAGCTGTTGATCTTACGCATCTCGAGCCAGAGAATTCCATTGCGCAGGAAAAGCAATACAGTCCAGCCTCGCAATCTCCATCCGACGAACATTCATCGAGAAGCTGAAAGGATTAATTAAATCAAAGTTTTACTCAAATAATAATCTTTTGATAAACAAACAAAGATGAGAAGTAGAGAAGAAGAGAACTGACCTTGCACTGGCCATTAGAACAAGCAGTAGCAAAGGTACTGATGAAGAAAGCTGAAATTGCTATGCGCAATATGTTTGTAAAAACCCCCATTTTCTTGGAAAATCAAAGATGGATAGAATCTTACTCAGGACAAGAAAAGGGAAATGAGGTTGAACAAAAGAATAAAAAACGGAATGAGAATTTATTTTTGGCTGAGAAAACTAAGGTACATGAATGAGCATTTTGTAATGGAGTAATAGTGCCACATGTATGAAACAAAATTAGGAAGGAGATTTTTTTGGTCACTCAATTAATGGTAAATGGGATTTCAATAAGTTAATAAAATGTCATAAATGTGATGTTATCAAACCAAACTATATTGCAAAAAGTCTCTGGCCAAATCCAATAGTTACCAAAGATTCATGTTTAATGTTTATTGTTTAGGTATGGAGAAGAAAATCTTTATGGAAAAAATGAAAATATTCATGGATATCGGACTTTGCTTCAACTATTACTGCCATTGACAGTGTGAACAGCACAAAGTCTCAACAACCAAAGTTGAATAAGTACTGACGAGAGTGACAGCAGTGTGGGCCTGTGGGGTTTTATTGACTGAATGTTGGAGTCCTTTCGGCAACATCTACTCTCCACGTTTTAAGAACTACCTTCTTGATAGAATTGATATGTTTGGTAACCGAGAAAGAAAACAACCCCCATGAAAACATTTTTTAATGGGAATTAAAGACCAGTTCAAAATCCATTTGCGGTCACTTTTTATTTATTTTTTTCTTTTGAAGTATATTATATATAAATTAAATTATTATTACACGAGGGAATTTGAAATCCATAAAGGCATTTAATAGAATTTGATTGATGCAAGGTGGGATTGTTTCGTCCCATACTGTAATTAAATAATTTGCTGCTTGATTTCCGTACGCCGCGTAGTTTGCTAGACCGTTTGCCGCTTGGTTTCCCTCTTGATAGGATGTCGCAGAGTGAGATTTGACGCATTCTTTATTTTATTTCTGCAATCATTTCCGAAATATACCAAGGAGCTTTAGATGTGGTCTTTATGACTCGCATGAGATTCTCTGAATTCGTTTCGAACTGTTAGAAATATTATCTCTAAGATATTATCTTATTTGATAGAGATATTATTCGATAGTATATATTGTTTTCATTAGGCATGTATATACTCATTATGTTGTAATATTTTGTTTCTCTATATTTATCTGTTCATGCATATAAGAACAGGTTGTATCGTAACCATTTGACTTACTGAAAAATCAATCCATTTGTTTTACTCTCTATCCTGTAAACAACGGAAACCATAGCCGCGAACTTTCATTTGTATCTTCTTCTTCAAGATGTCATGAGAAGATTATCAACCCATTACTGCAAAATTTGATGGAACCAATTATAACCATTGGTCATTTCTTATGAGAAGTTTTCTCAAAGGAAAAGGAATGTGGAAATATACTGATGGTATAGCTAAACGTCCAAACACTGCTAATACGAGTGGAAAAGAAAAAAGATAAGGAGTATGTAGAGGAAAGTATGGAAAACTGGGAAATCAATAATCATAAGATACTCACGTGGATCAGCAACACGATGATAATCTCCATAAGCATGCAACTCACCAGATTCGAAACTGCCAAAGAAGCGTGGGATTTTCTTTCAAAAAGGTATACTCAAATCAACTTGCTCAACGTTATACACTTGAACAAGATATCAGATCTATGACACAACAACATGATCAGTTCATTTCTGACTTTCATTATGAGATGTCAGTTATATGGAATCAGTTAGCTCTTATGGAACCTAACTGGACATCATATATTGAACTATGGGAGAAATATAGGGAAGAATCACGACTAGTTCAGCTTTTAATGGCACTGAGAGATGAATTTGAATTTGTTAAAGCATCAATCCTTCATAGATCACCCCTACCAACTGTAGAGACTGCACTTTCAGAGCTTATCACTGAAGAAACTAGAAAACGAATTCAACCTGATATTCCTTCCGTACTAGCAGTACCTTCTCGAACGAGTTTTAACAACCATTTCAGCTCTCAAAAATATCATCGTGATATAACCTAAGTTATGTGCTATAACTGCAAGAAACCGGGACATATATCCAAAAACTGCACTCTACCATCTAGCACAGTAACATCATATATATCTCAAGGTTCAACTTCACAGCCCCATTGCAATTACTGCAAAGAACCTGGATATACTGTAGGAAATTGTACTTCACTTTCATCCAGGAATATGAGAGAAAAGAGAAGACTAAATGCTGCTGCATCAACATATAATCCTGCTCCATCCATGTTAGCAACACCTGCAGTTGAGAAAAGTCCAGAATCAGCAGCAGTCACACAAACTAATCTATATGACATCCAAGAGATGCTCAGACAAGCACTTGCAATTGGTAATAATCCTTCAGCAGCTACTGCTCTCTCAGTTCCGTCAGGTCTTCTTTCAACTAGTTGGTTTCTTGATTCAGGCGCATCAAATTATATGACATTTGATTCAACCTTATTTGAGAATAAACATTATATTGTTACACCTAATATCCATACAGAAGATGGATCAAAAATAACTGCTAGTCATATTGGTCAAGTTAAAGTTACAAATAAGATATATGTACCTGATGTGCTTCTTGTTCCAAAGATTAGAATGAATCTTATATCAATTGGACAATTGTGTGATCAAGGACTTAATATTTTCTTCTTTCCTTCTGTTTGTGTGATACAGGATTCCATTACAGGAAAGCTAGTTGGGATATGTTGTAGAGTTGGTCGATTATATCTCCTTGAAACACTCATCATTCCTCAACAATTCATGAATAAAACAGTTGTTGCACCTGCTCATATTTTGCCTCCAACCATCTCTCCATTTATGTCTTGGCATTCCAAGTTAGGGGATGTCTCTTTTTCTCGTCTTACCTATATGATTAATAAAGGTTTATTAGGATCTATTCCAGTATAAAAAGAACCTTATTGCGTTGCATGTAAGTTGGGAAAATAACCAGCTCTTCCTTTTAATAATAGCACTACATTATCCACTGCACCCTTTGATCTTATTCATTTAGATGTTTGGGAAAATATCCAATTGCATCTAAAGGAGAAGCATTATTATGTGATTTTCATTGATGATATTAGAGCATTGCTCGGTCGAACTCGCATGTGTTGCTATCTCAAGCATGTTTGTCAATATTAGTGATCAAAACTATAAGTCTTGATTACTAGCCTGTTAGAGCTAAGGTCTTGGATTAGGATAGAAAGTGTAGTTGAGATCAAGACTCCATGGCAATCATCATATAAGACGAAGGACTACTCAAGGAACTGGTGGATCTTCATCGACTAAAAGGTATGTGGAGACTTGAACTTATCTGTCACTCAAAATTCTATTTACTCTATCTCCTACTCTTGAGACAAAAGTCGTTTTGATATATAGACTTTTATTATACACATTTGCTATTTCGAGCCGAGTTTATCTCGCCTATCTATTTCTCGAAATGTGTGTTGGTAAGCTTTCGCTTTAGTGGAATTCATCTTTACCAAGTGACGAAAGTCATGTTATGTTACAATCACTTTGAAAATTGCTCTGACGAAAAATGGTCTGCAAATAACGGCTATATAACGTTTTCTGAGAATGTTTCAATGATTGAAATGAGAGTTTAGATTACATAACCATTGGTGGATATAAGCATTGTTGTGGAAACACATATATGCATAAGTCCTATTCCTTGAACCAAAGTTTGCTAACTTTGTTGATCAAGTGAAGTTGGAAGTGGCGTGAGCCAAGTCCGCGAATTTGCAGAACTTCTCGGCTCGAGATTTTCTGCTGGAGTTTGTGTACTCCTTGCATGAGCTTAAGTCCGCGAACCCAGTCCGCGAACTTGAGCAGGTTATATCTAAAGTCGGTTGTTCTTGAACTAATGTTTAAATAAACTAAGGAATGCTTTTGCAAACCGTGGCTATAAAGTTCACGAACCGATTCGAGTGAATCAAACCGGTTTTGCTTCAATTCTGTCTTGTGTAGTTACATAAGATTTCCTTGCAATTGAACAACTATCTAACTAGTTCATTTGAGTCATTTGAACTAGTTATGGTGAAGAAGAATAAGGTTGATATGAGAGTAATCATATGGCTAACCTTTTGGTTGACTTGTTGAACCAACAAATGTTAATGTTTGGGTGCGGTTCATAAACCCAAAATTGGACATTTCTTTGTGGGTGACAAGATAAGTTTTCGATCTAACGGTTGAGAAATATTAGCTTGAATCTAATCAGGTTTTCATCTAACGGTGAATATTGAATGCTTTGTTATTAAGCTAACATTGATTGCAAACCCTGATTTGAAAGTGTAAATAAGGGAGAACTTTAGCAACTGGAAAACCTAATCCCCACACATTCTGTGTGATACTAGTTGTGCTAAGCTAGAGTCGATTCTCCTTTAACCTTTGGTTTCTCCTTCTAAACCAGGTTAACGACTTAAAGACTTCATTGAGATTGTGAAGCCAGACCGATACTACTTTTATCGTAGTTGTTGATCTGATCTTGTTGTTTCTATCGTACGAGTACAATTGTAATAATTGGTTTGGGATTGATATCTCCGATAGGCTAGATAAAAAATTAATTACAAACGAACTTCGTCTCATCGTTTGTGATTCCGCAATATCTTTTTCGCTGCGTCGATTAAGATTATTATGAGGTGATTGATAATACTGAGTTGTTCTTCGGGAATATGAGTCTGGTATTATTGATTGGTTCCTGTTCACCTTGACTTATCAAAAGACGGAACAAAACTCGTAGGTATATTCGTGGGAGATGGATTTATCTATTATCATAGACTTTTCTGTGTGATACAGATTTGTTTATTAAAGTCTTCGACTTTGGGTCGTAGCAACTCTTTGTTGTAGGTGAGATCAGCTAAGGGAATCAAGTGCGCAGTATCATGATGGGATCAGAGGCGTAGGAGCATAACTGTACCTTGGATCAGTGTGAGATTGATTGGGGTTCAACTACAGTCCAGACCGAAGTTAGTTTGGAGTAGTGAAAAAGCTGGGGTCTAACAACACCACCCAATATTTCGCTTAGCAATCTTTATGGAATAACTCCAAAATAATTTGCTATAAAATCAACTAGACATTCAGACTCAATCTAGATAAAAGTATCTCAAGGAGTTAATATCTCTCTCTTGATTTGGTTTTTACTCAAGCTAAAAACAATAGCGAGTCTTTATCAAATAAAAGGAATACTTGGATGGTACCAAAGACCAATGTCCAAGGATCAATCAATATCAATCAACAACCAAATGTTGGATTTCCAATTGATGATCACGAACGCACAAACTGTATTATTTTAATTATATAAAATATAATGCGGAAAAGAAATAACACAGACACCAGAAATTTTGTTAACGAGGAAACCGCAAATGCAGAAAAACCCCGGGACCTAGTCCATATTGAATACACACCGTATTAAGCCGCTACAGACACTAGCCTACTCCAAGCTAACTTCGGACTGGACTATAGTTGAAACCCAATCAGTCTCCCACCGATCCAAGGTACAGTTGTACTCCTACGCCTCTGATCCCAGCAGGATACTACGCACTTGATTCCCTTAGCTGATCTCACCCTCAACCAAGAGTTGCTGCAACCCAAAATCATAGACTTGATAATAAACAGATCTGTCTCACACAGAAAAGTCTATCAAAGGATAAATCTGTCTCCCACAGATAAACCCTAGGTTTTGTTCCGTCTTAAGATATAAAATCATGGTGAATAGGAACCAATTGATAATCTGGTCTTATATTCCCGAAGAACAGCCTAGATTAATCAATCACCTCTCTACAATCCTTCCTGACTACACAGGAGGTTTGTCGAGGAATCACAAACAGTGAGACGAAGATGTTTGTGACTTCTTTATCTTTCCTATCAGAGAACTCTCACGATCTCAAGCCAATCAATCGATTGTACTCGTACGATAGAAGATGCAAGATCAGATCACACAACTACGATAAAAGTAGTATCGGTCTGGTTTCACAATCCCAATGAAGTCTTTAAGTCGTTAACCTGGTTTTAGAGAAGAAAACCAAAGGTTAAAGAAGAATCGACTCTAGCGAGCGCACTAGTATCACACAGACGTGTGGGGATTAGTTTTGCTCAAAGCTAGATGTCTCCTTTATATAGCCTTCAAATCTGGGTTTTGCCTTAAGTACAAAGCAATCCTTATTCACCATTAGATGAAAACCTGATTTAGATTCAAGCTAATATTTCTCAACCGTTAGATCGAAAACTTAGCTTGTCACACATACTTGGGTAGACGTTTACTGGGTTCGTGAAAACCATGATCAAACGTGTATGTGTATGTTGGTTCAACATAGTAACCCAAAAGGTTAACCATATGAGCATTTCATATTAACCTTGATCTTCGTCACCATAACTAGTTCAATTGACTCAAATGAACTAGTTAAAGAGTTGTTCAATTGCTAGGAGATCTTATGTAACTACACAAGACACAATTGAAACAAAGATGATTCGATTCGATTGAATCGGCTCATGAACATTATAGCCACGGTTTGCATATAGCATTCCTCAGTAATTTAATGTTTCATGTTCAGAGCACATCTTTAGATCATAACCTCTTAAGTTCACAAACAAGTTCGCGGACTTAAGTTAATCAGTTGAGTTTTCAAAACTCAGCAGAAATTCTCGCAAAGAGAACTTCTGACAGTTCGCGGACTTGGCAAGCCAATTCCACAATCCTCCCGATTTCTCTTGATCAACAAAGTTCGAAAACTTCGGTTCAAGGAATACATGGTTATGTAATCTAAACTCTAATTTCAATCATTGAGGCATTCTCAGAGGACGCTATGTAGCCGTTATTCACAGACCGATTCACGTCAGAGCAATTCTCAAAGTGATTTAAACTTTTCATGACTTTCGTCACTAGGTGAATATAAACTTGGTCAAAGCGAAACGCTTTACCAACACATGATTTCGAGATATAGATAGGCGAGATATACTCGGATCGAAATATCAAATGTGTATGATTTAGTTTATATAGCATACGACTTTTGTCTCATAAGAAGTAGGAGATAGAAGAGATATACTTTTGAGTGATAGATAAGTTCAAGTCTCCACATACCTTTTTGTTGATGAAGTTCCACGGTTGCTTGTATAGATCTTCGTCGTTGTATGATGAATCACCATGAAGTCCTTGAGCTCAACTACACTTTTTATCCTAGTCCGAGACTTAGCTATGTAGGCTAGAAATCAAGACTTATAGTTTTGATCACTAACATTGACAAACATGCTTGAGATAGCAACGCATGCGAGGTTGACCGAGCTATGATCTAACAAGTAGGCTAGTGTCTGTAGCGGCTTAATACAGTGTGTGTTCAATCTGGATTAGGTACCGGGGTTTTTCTACATTTGCGGTTTCCTTGTTAACAAAATTTCTGGTGTATGTGTTATTTCAATTTCCGAATTATATTGTTTTATCTTTATAATTGAAATAATACAGGTTTTGCGTTAGATCATAAATTAGAGTAATCCAACCTTTGGTTGTTGATTGTCATTGATTGATCCTAGGATATTGGTATTTGGTACCATCCGAGTTATTCCTTGTATTTGATTAGGACTCGCTGATTTCTATTAGCTTGAGTAAATCAAAACAAGAGAGAGATATTAACTCCTTGAGATACTTTTACCTAGATTGAGTCTGACTGTCTAGTTGATTCTCTAGAAAATATTTCGGAGTTAGTCCATACAGATTTCTAAGCGAAATATTGGGTGGTGTTGTTAGACCCCTGCTTTTTCAATTGGTATCAGAGCAGGCAAACACGTTAAAGACCTTATAAGTATGTGTTTGTAGTGATCTGATTATGGACGAGTCTATCTCTAATAACGTACCAGTTCAGAAATTACCAGATGATTCTAAAAGCTTGGATTCACCTGAGAGAACTATCACATCTAAGTCAATATCTAAACATTCTCTTGATGTAAAAACTGTTGATTGGGAAACTCTCCTAGAAGAACAGTTGGATGAACTTTCTGATGAAGGTGATCCAGATATTGATAGAGATGTTGATGAGGAAGTCTCAGAGTATGTTAAGTTTTTGGATTCGTGGAAGATGAAGAAGATTACAACTTCGCATGTCTCACCTATTCTGACTCCTCTCTGTCGAGAAAACAAGAAATTGAGAAGATGTTAAGCAGGTGTTTATTTTTAGAATCGTTCTAACGAATCGATCCTCAAGGATTCTGAGGAAAACCTACGCATGAAGTCACTTGAATGTAATAATCTTTATCAAAAGTACTTTTTGTTGGAAGAGAAACTTGCAAATCTGAAACAAGGTTTAACTTTCAACAAATTAGTTTTGATGACAGAGAAAGTGCTTGTCTCGCTCGAGAAAAACGCCTTGAGGCTGATTTAGCTGTTGCTCTTGATAAAATCAAGATGTTGGAAGATGACTTGAAAAAGTTCAATACTAGTTCAAGCAAATTAACCACTATGCTAGTAGCAAGTAAAAATCATCGTGATACACGAGGATTGGGCTATAAGGGAATAGATGCTCCAAGTATTAGCAAAGAGGTAAAATTTGTCAAGGCTAGTAATTCTTCTCAACAAAAGGTTTCCACTGATGGAAAAAGTGAAATATCTTCACCGGGAATTAAGGTTCGAAAGAGCAAAGAATATCAACCTCCAAAGTCAGCACGTACGGATCGAGGTAAGAACATTCCTTATGTTTGCCACTATTGCGGAAATAAAGGTCACCTGGAAAGGAAATGTTGTTTTCGTATAAGTAATAAGAAACTTCATGATGTTCTTGTTTGGGCATCACAAGAAGTTATGAAACCAAGATCATATGCTAAGGCTAATCCCCTTAATATTACAGGTTGTAACTTTCCAACCTTTAGGAAAAGGAATCGTTGTTGTGATAAACCTAGATTTCCCTATAAACGTTATGTGAATCCTTTCCACAATCGTAATGGTTATCAAAAGGATAAATTCGTAAAGAAGAAGACAAGATCCGATGCTCCCAATTGGAGAAAGACTAACTTGCAAAAGAATAGTCAATCCAATTCTCTTCCGAGATATCTTGAAGAGAGTAATGAGAAGAAGGTTCTGGTTGTTCCTAAACGCACTCAGAAGTGGGTACCAAAGAAAGCTAATGATGCTTTGAGTGTGAAAAGGAATGATCTTCCAGAAAATTCCATGACTATGGAAAAGGAAGTATCCATGATGTTGGAACTTAACAAGTTTTTTGGAAAAATGGAATTCGATGTGAAAGGCTCTAAAAGTGATCCCTTTCATGATAATCCAAAGGTCAATTGTGGTGAACAAGACATTGTTCACCCCAACACAACTTGATTTTGTTGTAAGTGCATCCTCACCAAGGAATGCCCTGCTATGTATACGGTGAGGGGAGCACGAAAATTGGGGCGCACAGATTATGTTTGGTAAGGCTGTAGAATTCAATTGGATTCATCTAAAAAGGTATGTTTATAATCTGTGCGAGGTAAATAAGGATTCGTTGCTCAGACTTGTAAAGATTTAAAAATAAAAATATATACAAAAAAATATTAACAATATGGGAAAGAGTACTGGGACTAATGATTCGGCCAATCTTCATAAAATAGGGCTCAATGAATTATTCTCGATAATAATCGCTCAAAACATAAGTTATATGGACTCTTATTTTGCCAAAGTAGATTCTCAAAAAATTGCTTATAAATGTTAAGCATGGAACATCAAATCACCTAAGCTAAGCATGACCCATCTAGTCAAATAACACCCAATTTAATCAAATCATATTTCAATTAATTTTTAATGCAAAAGTCTTAAAAAGAATTAATTACATTACCCATGTATGAAGCTCGGTCTCCTCCGTCGTCCCAGTGTTGGGTTTAGCTCATCATGATAAAAACACGCTCAAAATATTTATTTATTGCTCAAATGGTGTTTACAAGGATGAAAATGGAGATGAAATAATAAAACAGTGAAGCTGCGACCCACAGAAAGCGTCCAAAATGAACGACACGGAAGAAGTGCTATTGTTACGGTACCTCTAAGACCCACACCTACGACCCACGGCTGTGATTCGTTTCACGATTGATAAACGACTGTTGTTGCAGGTCCGTTCTTCATGTTCTTCATCTTCATCACGAACAGCAGCAGCAACAGAGAGAATTCGTGATTCTTCCTCTGCAGCTTCCTCTCTTCTCCTCCCAACTCTCGACACCCTCTATTCTAACCCAAGAGTTATATTTATACACCTTTGGACCAAGAATAACTTTTCATTAATCCAAAAAATCTTCCCATTACTCGGCAGTGAATGAAAATATTCCCAAGAAATTTTCTTTCCATGCACGCGTCTGCTGGCTTGTTTTAACCTCTCCAAATCTTCATAGGATGTATTCAAATCAAACAGGATAACTTCTTACCCATTTGGTCACGTAACTTCCATATAAACAAGAAAATGCCGAGAATAACTCAACTTCCCTGTTTTTGCATCCCACGATTATCCAACCCAATCTAACTCGATTTGAACACCCATACCAGCTCTGTCTAGGCCCTAGGAACAAACCCAATCAATTTGGGTCGTTGAGTCTCCTTTAATCCCGTCCAAACTGCCAACCCTAAATCTGCCAGTTGATAACAATTTTTCCCGCCAATTTTGGTTTTTGAATTTGGGAAGAAGATGTCCTCCCCCTAACCAGAACTGGGGTGCGAATAGCAGCTTCCTTGGGGTGACCTGGGGGTGCCCCTTAGTAATTAGGTTACCCCTTATCCAAAAGCGAGAGTCCGAATAACACTTGTCCTCCGGGTGACAAAATCAACTTTTCGAGCCGAATTTTCCAAAAATGTTTATTTCCTAAAAATACATAAAAACACAATATTAGTACAAAAATAGAGTTCCAACAATACAGACATTGAGGAAAAATTAGACACAAAAATGTGTCTATCAAATACCCCCAAACCTATTATTTGCTAGTCCTCGAGCAAAACTAATAAAAAATAAATAAAACCGAGTTAATCTCGGGAGGGTTTACCAGAGGTGTGCCCACAAAACCATTACTCCAGGCCCTATCTATCTACAACGAACCTTGGAAGGCACTAAAGAATCTCCTTGGTTGGCATACTTATTGACTACAAGAGGAAGTACCCTGATGCGAAATTCCAATTGATGTACACGAGTTTGCACTCAAGCATACTAAAATTCATATATAAGTGACAGAGCTCTACTCAGATAGTTGCACTATGGACATCATATTCGGAGTCAAACTAATCACATGGAAAGATTAAGAGATGGAAATAGAAAAACATATATGGTGTTGATGTTGACCAAATGATCAATGTTTCACATATCTGTCTGAAGGACACTGCTAAAATGAACCTATCCTAATGGACTGAGATACCGGTCTGAGTAATATCAACACTGCTGGCATATACAAGGGAACCAGCGGTCAATAACTTAAATCTAGATCAACAAACTGTCAAATACAAGGGAACCAGCAGTTGACTATACAGAACAATAACCATTTTTTTTTAACTTAACGGCATGAATAGATCTTTTTGATCCAAGCGCATGCTTCTTGTCAGCAGATTACACGATAGTTCCCACGGGTCCTGCATTCCACGCTTGCTTAGGCGACGGAAACAGGGAGAACACACGCGTATTGCTATCCAAGTGTTAATACTTATTCCGATTGGTCTAACTGGTCCGGTCTTAACTTTTTTTTTTTTTTTTTTTTTATAGTAACTCAATCACTCTAATTCACCCTAGCAGTGGTAACAACTTGAATCGTGTGCCCCACCTAATCACTTAGAGAAACATAGTTTAAAATGAAAAAATAAAAATAAAAATAGAAGTGAAAAGGACTCAACGAAATATGGTGAAACTATCATGTTATTTCTAACACCTGAGCTCTGTGCTTTTATGAATAGACTCTTCTATATGTTTCCATCTAATCAGATTGGTTCCTCAACTCCTACAACCAACATGCTTCCATCCACTTAGATTAGTTAGTGCCTACCTCAATACGCATAAATTTCTAGGCTCTGGAGTTTATTTATTGCAACTAAAAAGTTTCTCCCATGCCCCCAAACTTAAATCTAACATTGTCCTCAATGTTCTAAAGATGAAACTAAAAGCATGAACAAGGAGAAACTGTTACCATTTGAAGCGAAAAAGTTAAGGAAAGATATTACCGTGTTGCATGAGCATGGGATACCTCCCAAGAAGTGCTAAGTTTAAAGTCTTCAGCCAGACTTAGAAAAGGATTGGTCAACTCGAACCATAAAGTAACAGTCGAAATAAATGTGGGTCTTCAAAACCAAAAAGAGCTGACCATAGGAAACTGCAGTGAACCAAGAAAATGGACAAGAAAAGCATGCCCTTACCTAGTTTCCTGAAAACTATCGCTAATTGCGGTTCAGGTTCAGGTTCTATGAAAGGGTCTAAATAGAATATTTTCATTGGTTGCGTTTCTTCATAGGTTGGATCCAAATTATTAGGTCCTAGAGTCTGGAAAAACTCAAATAAGAACTTGGAATCACAAAGTAGTAACCTAAATAATTGCGGATCCTCTAAGTCAATCATATATGACTTACATAATTGACCACAGTGAGAATAGTGGTCATTCTTAAGCAAATGTGTCGATTCTAATTTCCTAAGGCATTTAGGTTTAGTCTCACAACTTAATATTCGACACATTTGGAATATAAACGTTCCCACAGTTGGAAGAAAACTATTTGGTGGGAAAACAAAGTCAATCTGGGGATCATAGCCTGGGCAAACCACATCAACCAGAGGATGGGTTTCTAACGACTGAACTTCTTCCTGGACATTATTAGGTTCGGGAAAACGAGTATGAAGGTAATCTTGTAAAATTGTCGAGGCAGAGATATCAAGTCCTAAGTGAAGAGACTTTCTGAGATTTAAAGGTAAGGCACTATGAAGGTGATAATCACCCCCAAACTTAGAGTTTTTAGTGTCTCTAGATAGACTAGTTACAATCTCCCTAATTTCTGGATCATTAGATTCTTGAAAATGGTCAATTGATTCTTCTAATTTATTATCAGGTAGTGCATCTTTACTCATCTCTACGGGTATATGTTCTTCATCTAATACTATTGTTTCTAAGTCGCTAGACTCTAAAGCAGCATTTTCGGAATAAACCCGTTCCTCTAAACCACTATCGGCTTCGTAATCAAAAGGAAAAACTACATCGTCTAAAACGGTGGTATCCCTAATCAAATCCTCGTCCTTTTGAATAGGTGAATAATCATAAAAATTATTTGGATTTGAACTAGAAATAATATAATCATTATAAAGATCAATTGGATTAATAGATTCCTGATCATTATGCCTACATATTTCAGATTCTTCATTACTACTATCCTCATCATCATAATAGTACAAAGATGATTGAACCTTATCTAAATAAGTAGTGTCTTTTATTCTAGCCTCGTCCTCTAAATTAGGCAAATATTCACTATTGATATCAAGGGTAGAATTAGAAACCCTATTTTGGAAATTTAGATTATTTCGAGCAGCATTAGCCAACTGTTCATTTTCTGCCTCTAGACGTGCCTGAATTTCACTGAGCATAATACTTATACGTTCACCACTCTCGTTTATCATCTCAGACTATCGTGTGCACTCTTCTTTTGAACTATTCATTGCAACTAAACGTTTATACGTCCTTTCAATCCGTTGTTGGGTCTCTTCTAGAGATGGAACAGGTTCAGAAATATCATAATCATGACTAGTTTCCAAAAACGAGTAACCAGTACTACAGTGTTCCTGATTTTCTTGCTCGTAAGACCAATTCGCGTGTGGATAGTAATTGGGCTCACCATGGTATGAACCATAACCTTGAAAAGGTTGGCGTTCCCAACTACTATTCCCACCATGGTCATAAAACCGATGATGTTCATATTCAAATTCAGGTCGATACTCATTGTACTGGCTTCTATCATACCAGTTCGACATTCTTAATTGCAAGGGAATTCTACACAACCACAAACAAGGCCGACTCGACTCCACCAAAACAAACCTAAAGATTTCTAGCAAACAAAAAGCATGATGGCTCCACTTAGATTGTTTCTAGACCAGCTTCTATCTTTCGAAAGGGAATTCGTTGCAATTTGAGAAAACCCCTCTGGAATCAATCCGAGTCAAAGTAAGTTGAATTGAGGCGAGGGAAGCTCAGTGGAGCTTTGATACCCAAGGCCTCACCGCTATCACAAGGCAGCGCAGTCACGCATTCAACTCACAGAAACCATAGTATTGTTGTTAAAGTCGTGATGCAATTGGATTTTGATGTTACATAATGATACTATGTCACTGTGTAGCTACGGATCGAGAATCTCGATTTCTCTCATTGTTATAGCTACGGATCTTCAACAACGGTGGTGCTAAACTTACAACCTTTGGGATCATTGGAGTACTTTGAAGGACGAAGATTTCAAGGAACGTTGAAGATTAGACTATGGAATAGGAGACACTAAAGTTTATCTTTTTTGTATTCCATATGTATCAATAGTTTTGTCACTAAAATTGACAAAAGGGGAGATTGTTAGAGCATAGCTCAGTCGACCTTGCATGCATTTCTATATCAAGCATGTTTGTCAATGTTAGTGATCAAAACTATGAGTCTTGATTTCTAGTCTATTATAGCTAAGTCTCGGACTAGGATAGAAAAGTGTAGTTGAGCTCAAGGATTTTGATGCTACATAATGATACTATGTCACTGTATAATAATGATCGAGAATCTCGATTTCTCTCATTGTTATAGCTACGGATCTTCAACAACGGTGGTGCTAAACTTACAACCTTTGGGATCATTGGAGTACTTGGAAGAACGAAGATTTCAAGGAACGTTGAAGATTAGACTATGGAATAGGAGCCACTAAAGGTTATCTTTTTTGTATTCCATATGTATTAACAGTTTTGTCACTAAAATTGACAAAGGGAGAGATTGTTAGAGCATAGCTTGGTCGAGCTCGCATGCGTTTCTATATCAAGCATGTTTGTCAATGTTAGTGATCAAAACTATGAGTCTTGATTTCTAGTCTATTATAGCTAAGTCTCGGACTAGGATAGAAAAGTGTAGTTGAGCTCAAGGACTTCATGGCGATTCATCATACAACCACGAAGATCTACTCAAGGAACCGTGGAACTTCATCAACAAAAAGGCATGTGGAGACTTGAACTTATCTATCACTCAAAAGACTATCTATTCTATCTCATACTTCTTATGAGACAAAAAGTCGTATGCTATATAGACTGGATCATACACATTTGACATTTCGAGCTGAGTATTCACTACTTATCTTTTTCTCGAAATCGTGTGTTGGTAAAGCGTTTCGCTTTGATCAAGTTTATCTTCACCTAGTGACGAAAGTCATGAAAAGTTTCAATTACTTTGAGAATTGCTCTGACGTGAAACGGTCTGTGAATAACGGCTATATAACTTCCTCTGAGAATGTCTCAATGATTGGAATGAGAGTTTAGATTACATAACCATGTATTCCTTAATCCGAAGTTTTCGAACTTTGTTGATTGAGAGAAACCGGAGGAATTGGCTTTGCCAAGTCTACAAACTCAGTTTGCGAACTCAGTCCGCGAACTGACGGAAGTTCTCTTGCCGAGAGTTTCTGCTAGGATTTTCCCAAAATTCGTTTGCGTGTTTAGTCCGCGAACCTAGTCCGCGAACTGGCGGAAGTCTCTTTGCCGAGATTTTCTATTGAGTTTGGAAAACTCTGTCGGTTGCCTTAAGTCCGCGAACTTGTTTGTAAGCTTCAGTGGTTATAATCTAAAGATGTGCTCTGAACATGAAACTTAAATTACTAAGGAATGCTTTATGCAAACCGTGGCTAAAGTTCATGAGCCGATTCAATCGAATCGAATCATCTTTGTTTCAATTGTGTTTTGTGTAGTTACATAAGATCTCATAGCAATTGAACAACTCTCTAACTAGTTCATTTGAGTCAATTGAACTAGTTATGGTGAAGAAGAACTAGGTTAATATGAATTTCTCATATGGTTAACCTTTTGGGTTACTATGTTGAACCAACATACACGTACACGTTTGGGCATGGTTTTCACAAACCCAGTAAACGTCTACCCAAGTGTGTGTGACAAGCTAAGTTTTCGATCTAACGGTTGAAAAATATTAGCTTGAATCTAAATCAGGTTTTCATCTAATGGTGAATATGGATTGCTTTGTAACTAAGGCAAAACCCTGATTTGAAGGCTATATAAAGGAGTCATCTAGCATTGTGCAAAACCAATCCCCACACGTCTGTGTGATACTAGTGCGCTCGTTAGAGTCGATTCTCCTTTAACCTTTGGTTTTCTTCTCTAAAACCAGGTTAACGACTTAAAGACTTCATTGGGATTGTGAAACCAGACCGATACTACTTTTATCGTAGTTGTGTGATCTGATCTTGCATCTTCTATCGTACGAGTACAATATATTGATTGGCTTGAGATCGTGAGAGTTCTCCGATAGGCAAGATAAAGAAGTCACAAACATCTTCGTCTCACTGTTTGTGATTCCTTGACAAACCGCTTGTGTAGTTAAGAAGGATTGTTGAGAGGTGATTGATTAATTTAGGTTGTTCTTCGGGAATATAAGACCGGATTATCAATTGGTTCCTGTTCACCTTGATTTTATATCTTAAGACAGAACAAAACCTAGGGTTTTTCTGTGGGAGACAGATTTATCCTTTGATGGACTTTTCTGTGTGAGACAAATTTGCTTATTATCAAGTCTGCGATTTTGGGTTCCAGCAACTCTTAGTTGTGGGTGAGATCAGCTAAGAGAATCAAGTGCGCAGTATACTGCTAGGATCAGAGGCGTAGGAGTACAACTGTACCTTGAATTAGTGGGAAACTGATTGGGGTTCAACTATAGTCCAGTCCGAAGTTAGCTTGGAGTAGGCTAGTGTCTGTAGCGGCTTAATACAGTGTGTATTCAATCTGGACTAGGTCCCTGGGTTTTTCTGTATTTGCGATTTCCTCGATAACAAAACTTCTGGTGTATGTGTTATTTCTTTTCCGCATTATATTTTTTATATAATTGAAATAATACAGGTTGTGCGTTAAAGATCATCAATTGGAAATCCAACCTTTGGTTGTTGATTGATATTGATTGATCCTTGGACATTGGTCTTTGGTACCGTCCAAGTTATCTTTCTTTGATAAAGACTCGCAGATTTTCATTTGCTTGAGTATAGATCAAATCGAGAGATTTAGATATAAACTCTTTAGTATATCTTTTTATTGATTGAGTCTAATTGTCTAGCTGATTCTCATAAAAAGTATATTGGAGTTTTTCCATACAGATTGCTAAGCGAAATATTGGGTGGTGTTGTTATACCCCTGTTTTTTCAATTGGTATCAGAGCAGGCAAACACGTTTAAGACCTAACAAGTCCGTGTTTGTAACGATCTGACTCTATGGACAGAGGTGTTATCTCTATTAACGTACCGCCAGTCTTCGATGGCTCCAATTACTTATGGTGGAAAATTTCTATGCGAGTTTTTCTTCAATCGCGTGATTTTCAATCATGGGTATATGTGGTTAATGGCTATGATGCTTCCGTTGTGGAAGTTGGTGATGTAAACGTTCCCAAACCTATTGGTGAATACACCGTTGTTGAGATAACTGATGCAAAGCAAAATTCCGACGGTTTGAATGCTATCATACATGCCATTACCCCAAATCTTCGGCATCATATAAAAAACTGCACTAGATCTAAAGATGCTTGGGATATCTTAGAAACTGTATTTGAAGGCAACTCCAGTGAAAAGGATGCTAGGCTTCAAAACCTTAATTCCGATTGGGAGAACCTTCGTATGGAAGATGAAGAAACATTTGATGAGTTTAATCACAAAGTGTCTGAAATTGTTAATGCATCTTTTGCATTGGGTAAGACTATTCCTGAAAAGGACATTGTGATGAAAATTCTCAGATCGCTGCCATCTAGATACGAGTCTAAGAAGCATGCCATCGTTGAGGGGAATAACCTCGATAATCTTTCCAGAAACATCTTGGTTGGAAAGCTTAAGATCTTTGACCATGAGCATACATCCAAAGTCGGCAAGGATGTTGCCTTTAAAGCACAAAAGAACACTAAATTACTTGTCAAAGGTAAGAGTGTTCATGTCTCTGAGGATGATCAGTATGAGGATGATTTTTCGGATGAAGATCTTGACAAATCAGTCTCCTTGATCACAAGACAGTTTAGGGATCTTCTATTGAAGAGAAGTAAACGGTTTTCAAGAGACAAACCTAAGTCATCAGACAAACCTCACGGTCGCGTACCTCCTAAATACAGGGATGCTGACGAGGCTGATGACGAGGACATGCCTCAGTGCTTTAAGTGTAAGGGTTTTGGCCATTTTGCTAACGAATTCCCAAATCATAGAAAATACACTAGGAACAAAGGTCTAGCTATAACACTTGATGAAATGTCTGAAACCTATGATTCCGATGAAGAATAGGAGATCAAGTGTAGGGCTTCTTTGTGAAAACATCGATTTTGGTACTTGTAGCAATACATATATCAACCTCAATGGGTTCAGAGAAGAGGGAAACCCAATCAAGCTGGAAGATTCACTGAACACGATAACTGGAAACCCTATCAGTGATGTTTCAGGATCAACCGTATGTCTAGCTGCTTGCACATGTCATATGCCTGAATACTATCCAAGATTGACGTGCTCGTTTTGTTCGATGAAGGGACACGAACTATCAAGGTGTTACAAATACAAGCACCAAATAAGGCACGCCAGCAAACTTCAACGAAGAGCAGGTCAATTAGCAAGGAAGCTGAAACTTGCTCAGAAGACCGCCGAGGTATGTAGGATCTTATCTTCGTCTAAGAAGTTGGTTTCCAAGGATAAAATAAGACCATTTGAAAAGAAAATATGGTCAAATCGTTTTGATAGACAGAGATTAGAGGATTCCTCCCATGAGGAAAAAGATGGACAAATCGTTGTTCATCGCAACACAACTTGATTGTGTTGTTGGGAAAATCTTGTGTGCGTGTTCGAAAAGAGACAAGATTGAGTGATGATCCAGGCTTCAGAAAATATTTTCCTTCTTTTCTTAGTTTTATTATTTTTGTCTATCAAATAAAATAAAGGGTTATTATCGACAATTCTACTCTTTATAGGGTTTTAGAGTTGGGCGTATACGAAATTGTCAATAGGTTTCGAACCCTACATTCATTTTTCCTTTTGACATCCTTTATAAGACTTCTTGTTGAGTTAAGTGATTCCATCACACAAATCCAGTTGTTCATAACTGTTCTCAGAACACTATGTCGTCAGATGGAAATGATGTCAACATGATTGTTAAGTCTTCAATCAAGAAAAAAGAGAAATCTCCTGTTTCTAAGTCCCTGAAAAGAAAAAGAAGGAATACAAGAAAACCCAGGGCTGTTCCTTCTAACTCTCAGAAGTTTTCCGATGTTCTTGATGAGTTAAAGGAAATAAGAAGGGAGATTTATGAAATAAAGACGTTCGTGTCTAAATCTTTGGAAATTTAGAGGACCCTAATTCTACCTCTTCAGCCAAGACAATTCGTGGGTATTGACACTTATCTCCGTGAACCTTATGTCCCGATGGTTGTCGATAACAAGGAGTTCGGGAATGATAAAGAATTTCTCAAAGGAATTGTTGCCTAGTATGTCTTCTTTTTGGATTAGCTGGAAGAATAACTAGTGCTTTGAATAGCGAAGATTGTGACTACACATAGCTATTTTTGTTTTCATCTTCTTATGTTTATTTTTTAGGTTTATTGGTATTAAATTCTAAAAATATTTGGAGGATGATATTATTGCAGTATTAATCTGTTTTGAAGTATTGCAATATTTTTATGGGAAATGTATTGTTTGCGTCCGTGAACTTGAAGGTCCCATATTGTGTCAAAAGTAAAGTCGTTCATAAATTGATATTCGTATTGATGAAAGGACGAATGGACTTTTGACAATTACAAAAGTTATGCCTATGCAGTCATTTATTTGATGGAAAATATGATGAAATCTTTTGTTTGACAAGGATAAAGTATATTATGTCGTTATGCAAATAGTGATGGAAAATAGAATAGATCCTTGTATGTTATCCACGGTATTGATCTTCATTGATCCATTTTGTTATGTTTTACCGTGAAGGCTCCATTGTGTATCTTATGTTGAGCACCTTAAAACTATGTCGATTAATATTGGCCTTGTTGGTTATTCCATGAGATGCTATATGTTGAGCATTCTTGAACTAAATTAATCATCTTGATTGGTTATTTAGTTATTTGCTCCGAAAGTCTTCTTTTGTCGAGCAAAATCTTTTAACAATTAAATTGATTGCTTCGGTGATTAGTTTGGTTGTGTATTCAAATTAGATTAATTACAGGTTCTCTTGTAATTAATCTAGTTGAGCTTTTCATATATTGCACAAGTTCTTGTGTTGAGTATATGAACGACTATACTAATCATGCTCTATTGGTTGATGTAGTCGTATATTCCGTAAGGTTTTCCTTATGTTGAGTATTTGAAGGATTAAGGTAGTCATCTCCGTGTGGTTATCTTAGTCGTAGCTCCGTGAGTTTTCTTATGTTGAGCACAATAAATTAAATTGATCACTTTTGTGGTTTGATTTAGTTGTGTATTCCGATTAAATTAACTGTGGGTTTACTTGTGATTAATTTGGTTGAGTTTTGGATATAGAAAATCATTTCCATGGTTTTTGGTGTCCAATTAAAAAATCCTTCTTTTCTTTCGAAATTAAGGTCGCTCTTGTTGTTCTTTCGGGAATGACATCAAATGGGGGAAAGTTCTTTTGAACTTGTGCTTAATGGTAATATCTTGCGGGGTGTGCGGTTGTGGAATTTTATAGGGGTTATCTTGTATCTTAAAACTCCTTGATGAATGCATTTAGCTTCGGCTTTATGATTGCATCTAAATTAAGTTGGTATGTATTTTTTCTTTTAGTCTATGAAATGTCTCTTGTGAAAATTTCATTATGATCCCGTTCTTTTACCTTTGCCAATTTTATTGACAAAAAGGGGGAGAAATAATGTAGTTCACACTACAAATACATATGGTTTTCGGATCATTGTGTAAGGGGGATTGGTTTCCATGGTCGAGATGGAGTATTGACTAAGGGGGAGAGATACATATCACCATAGTATTGTTGTTAAAGTCGTGATGCAATTGGATTTTGATGTTACATAATGATATTATGTCACTGTATAGCTACGGATCGAGAATCTCGATTTCTCTCATTGTTATAGCTACGGATCTTCAACAATGGTGGTGCTAAACTTACAACCTTTGGGATCATTGGAGTACTTGGAAGAACGAAGATTTCAAGGAACGTTGAAGATTAGACTATGGAATAGGAGCCACTAAAGTTTATCTTTTTTGTATTCCATATGTATCAATAGTTTTGTCACTAAAATTGACAATAGGGGAGATTGTTAGAGCATAGCTCAGTCGACCTCGCATGCGTTTCTATATCAAGCATGTTTGTCAATGTTAGTGATCAAAACTATGAGTCTTGATTTCTAGTCTATTATAGCTAAGTCTCGGACTAGGATAGAAAAGTGTAGTTGAGCTCAAGGACTTCATGGCAATTCATCATACAACGACGAAGATCTACTCAAGGAACCGTGGAACTTCATCAACAAAAAGGTATGTGGAGACTTGAACTTATCTATCACTCAAAAGACTATCTATTCTATCTCCTACTTCTTATGAGACAAAAAGTCGTATGCTATATAGACTGGAACATACACATTTGACATTTCGAGCTGAGTATTCACTACTTATATTTTTCTCGAAATCGTGTGTTGGTAAAGCGTTTCGCTTTGATCAAGTTTATCTTCACCTAGTGACGAAAGTCATGAAAAGTTTCAATTACTTTGAGAATTGCTCTGACGTTAAACGGTCTGTGAATAACGGCTATATAACGTCCTCTGAGAATGTCTCAATGATTGGAATGAGAGTTTAGATTACATAACCATGTATTCCTTAATCCGAAGTTTTCGAACTTTGTTGATTGAGAGAAAAAGGAGGAATTGGCTTTGCCAAGTCCGCGAACTCAGTTTGCGAACTCAGTCCACGAACTGACGGAAGTTCTCTAGCCGAGAATTCTGCTGGGATTTTCCAAAAACTCATTTGCGTGTTTAGTCTACGAACTCAGTCCGCAAACCTAGTCCGCGAACTGGCGGAAGTCTCTTTGCTGAGATTTTCTGCTGAGTTTGGAAAACTCTGCCGGTTGCCTTAAGTCCGCGAACTTGTTTGTGAGCTTAAGTGGTTATGATCTAAAGATGTGCTCTGAACATGAAACTTAAATTACTAAGGAATGCTTTATGCAAACCGTGGCTAAAGTTCATGAGCCGATTCAATCGAATCGAAACATATTTGTTTCAATTGTGTCTTGTGTAGTTACATAAGATCTCATAGCAATTGAACAATTCTCTAACTAGTTCATTTGAGTCAATTGAACTAGTTATGGTGAAGAAGAACTAGGTTAATATGAATTGCTCATATGGTTAACCTTTTGGGTTACTATGTTGAACCAACATACACGTACACGTTTGGGCATGGTTTTCACAAACCCAGTAAACGTCTACCCAAGTGTGTGTGACAAGCTAAGTTTTCGATCTAACGGTTGAGAAATATTAGCTTGAATATAAATCTGGTTTTCATCTAACGGTGAATATGGATTGCTTTGTAACTAAGGAAAAACCCTGATTTGAAGGCTATATAAAGGAGACATCTAGCATTGTGCAAAACCAATCCCCACACGTCTGTGTGATACTAGTGTGCTCGCTAGAGTCGATTCTCCTTTAACCTTTGGTTTTCTTCTCTAAAACCAGGTTAACGACTTAAAGACTTCATTGGGATGTTGAAGCCAGACCGATACTACTTTTATCGTAGTTGTGTGATCTGATCTTGCATCTTCTATCGTACGAGTACAATCTATTGATTGGCTTGAGATCGTGAGAGTTCTCCGATAGGCAAGATAAAGAAGTCACAAACATCTTCGTCTCACTGTTTGTGATTCCTCGACAAACCGCTTGTGTTGTCAAGAAGGATTGTTGAGAGGTGATTGATTAATCTAGACTGTTCTTCGGGAATATAAGACCGGATTATCAATTGGTTCATGTTCAACTTGATTTTATATCTTAAGACGGAACAAAACCTAGGGTTTATCTGTGGGAGATAAATTTATCCTTTGATATACTTTTCTGTGTGAGACAGATTTGTTTATTATCAAGTCTGCGATTTTGGTTTGCAACAACTCTTGGTTGTGGGTGAGATCAGCTAAGGGAATCAAGTGCGCAGTATCCTGCTGGGATCAGAGGCGTAGGAGTACAACTGTACCTTGGATCGGTAGGAGACTGATTGGAGTTAAACTATAGTCCAGTCCGAAGTTAGCTTGGAGTAGGCTAGTGTCTGTAGCGGCTTAATACAGTGTGTACCCAATCTGGACTAGGTCTCGGGGTTTTTCTGCATTTGCGGTTTCCTCGTTAACAAAACTTCTGGTGTCTGTGTTATTTCTTTTCCGCATTATATTTTTTATATAATTGAAATAATACAGGTTGTGCGTTGAAGATCATCAATTGGAAATCTAACCTTTGGTTGTTGATTGATATTGATTGATCCTTGGACATTGGTCTTTGGTACCATCCAAGTTATCTCTTTTTGATAAAGACTCACATATTTCCATTTGCTTGAGTAAATATCAAATCGAGAGATTGAGATATAAACTCTTTGGTATATCTTTTTATTGATTGAGTCTAACTGTCTAGTTGATTCTCATAAAAAGTATATTGGAGTTTGTCCATACAGATTGCTAAGCGAAATATTGGGTGGTGTTGTTAGACCCCCGTTTTTTCAGTCACATCATTGAAACAACAAGAACTCAACTTCTCTCTGCATCTGTTCCTTCTAATTTTTGGGGTGAATCAGCTCTTACAATAGTATACACCATCATTCGTATTCCTACTTCTGTCATAGGAGGAATATCTCCAAAGTCTTGATGGTAAGCCACCAGATTACTCTGAACTTCGTGTCGTTGGCTCAACATGTTTTGTTCTTATTACTGAACGAGAACGTAACAAGCATGGTAAAAAGAATATCATATGTGTGTTTCTAGGATATGGAATAGAACAAAAAGGATATCGTTGTTATGATCTAGAGAGTAGAAGATTGCGTATCTCTAGAAATGTCACCTTCTGGGAGAAAATTTCATTCTGGTCTCTTCCTAGTAGCAAATCATCTAGTTTAAAAACATTCTCATATCTAGATCCCTTCGAAGATGTATCCTCAACAAGTTCAAATATTCCTATCACTACTACTCTTGATCCTGCAGTTATTTCACCTCCAGAAGTCTCAGAAATAGTCACCAATGACTCTACAGAAAATCCTGACATTGCTTCTCCAGAAAGAAATCTTGTGACTGAAGCTACGACACTGCCACCTCGTACTCGTCGACCACCAACTAAGTTATCTGACTACCATTGCTCTTTATCTTTTATCTTGTCTCTACATGAACCTAAATCTTACAGGGAAGCATCTACCATCTCTAACTGGAAAAAATCTATAGGAGAAGAGTTAACATCACACAAGAATGCAAATACATGGGACATGGTAGATCTTCCTCCTGGAAAGTATGTTGTTGGTAGCAAGTGGGTATCAAAGATAAAGACAAACTCAGAAGGTAAAATAAAACGAAATAAATCTCGTTTAGTGTCTCAAGGGTACACACAAGAGTATGGAATTTACTATGAAGAAACATTTGCTCATGTTGCTCGCATGACTACAATACGTACTCTTATTGTTGTTGCTTCTACTCAGAATTGGGATCTCCACCAAATCGACGTTAAGAATGCCTTCTCCATGGAGAACTTCAAGAAAAAGTTTATATGCAACCACCACCTGGATTACATCATGCTCTAAATCAAGTATGCAAACTTAAAAAAGCACTATACGGTCTCAAGCAAGCACCTCGTGCTTGGTTTGAAAAATCCTCAAATGTTATTCTTCAATATGGATTTAGTCAGAGTGCATATGACTCAGCTATGTTTACTCGAAAAACTGAGAAAGGAATGGTTATTCTTCTTTTGTATGTTGATGACATGATCATTACAGGCAGTGACTTGAAGGAAATCCATGCTTTGAAGCTTTATATCAGTTCTTGCTTTGAGATGGAGGATCTTGGTCTCTTGAGATACTTTCTTGGGATAGAAATCGATAAATCCTCTAGTGGTTATTTTATTTCTCAAGTTAAGTATGCAACTGACATTCTTCAACGTGCAGGTTTAACTGATAGCAAGATTGTTGATACACCGCTTGAACTGAATGTTAAGATCAACTGTTACGAAGGACAAGCATTACCTAATCCTACATTGTATCGTCAGCTTGTAGAGAATCTTAATTATATCACTATTACACGACCAGATTTCAGTCATGCAGTCCATATTGTAAGTCAGTTTATGTCATCTCTAAGATCAACACACTTTGTTGTTGTTCTTCGAATTTTGTGTTACATCAAAGTTACTTTGTATCAAGGTTTACACTTCTCAAGTAGTTCAGATCTTCGTCTTCATGCATACTCCGACTATGATTGGGAAGGTAACGTTACTGATCGGCGATCAACCACTGGATATTGCCTATTTTTAGGTAACTCCTTAATCTCTTGGCATAGTAAGAAACAAACTGTGGTATCTCGCTCTAGTGCTGAAGCTGAATATTGAGATCTTGTTCACACTACTCCATAAATTGTTTGGTTAAGATGGATTCTGCAAGATATGGGAGTTACATTATCTGATCCTACTCCACTCTTCTGTGATAACAATGATGCTATTCATATTGCTCACAATGATGTGTTTCATGAGCGTACAAAACACGTTGAGATTGAATGTCATTTTGTACGTTATCACTTCAAACACTTCACAATCACACTGCCATATGTTTCTTCAGAATTGCAGCTAGAAAACATCTTTACCAAGACTTTATCTTCTACTCGTCTCAAGTTCTTGGCTTCCAAACTCAACATGTGCTCTGCACCATCTTGAGTTTGGGGGGGGGGGGGGAGTGTGCGTTTGGGGGGTTATAAATATTATCTCTAAGATATTATCTTATTTTATAGAGATATTATTAGATAGTATATATTATTTTCATTAGGCATGTATATTCTCATTATGTTGTAATATTTTGTTTCTCTATATTTATCTGTTCATGCATATAAGAACAGGTTGTATTGTAACTATTTGACTTACTGAATAATAAAATCACATTGTCCAGAATATACATGCCATGACTGTTTCTGTCACGAACAACACTTTATACCATTGTCTTTCCGTCGTCGTTCTAGTTGCTAGCACAGTCGCCCAAGTCTCAGCGGTGATGGTGTCCGTTATTCCTAAAAGTTGTGCAATATACCATCACAGTATTTGCATTTGAATCCCTCCAAATGAACTCTTCTCTTGCCATTCCTGGGTATTCCTTAAATGCTCCATCAGTATTTCTTTTTATCCAATCTGGTTCTGGTCTGGTCCATTCTATAGATATTGTTATTGTTGTTTTGAGGTTGCTTTTTGTAATCCTGGATAGTGGTTCCCCAGGGAGAATTTGTGGGGAAATTATTTTTTCCTGTTCAAATTCTTGTTGTTGTTGTAAGGCTCGCGTTAGAATGTCTTCAGGTGGTGAGTCGGATTGTCTGAATACGAGTTTGTTTCTGGTTGTCCAAAGGGACCAAAGAAGATAACAAAAGGATGTAATAGTAGAAGTAGTGGCTGGACTTTATAGTATTTGGGATATTGATGTTTGAGGTGTTATGGTAATTGGTTGGTTATTTCTGGTGAGTTGATTTGTTATTATGA
Organism: Papaver somniferum; assembly: GCF_003573695.1. Classification (NCBI taxonomy): domain Eukaryota; kingdom Viridiplantae; phylum Streptophyta; class Magnoliopsida; order Ranunculales; family Papaveraceae; genus Papaver; species Papaver somniferum. The sequence goes on from NC_039362.1 coordinate 69,636,208, forward strand.
TATTGGATAGCCTAATCCAAGTGCCCATTGCCACCTAGCAGTGTATAAGCATGTGTTCCGTTGATTCTGGAGCGGTTCTGCATCTTGTACATAGGTTGGAGTTGGAGAGGTTGATGTGGTGTAATAGAGAAAAGGTTGGAAGTCCTTCGTTGATAGCTTTCCACAAGAAAACTGAATTTTTGGTGGACATGGTTAAATCCAAAGGAAGGTATATGGAAGGGGGTTTTGGTGTGAGAGAATATCATGTTGAATGACTATTGTATCCAGAGTCAGATTTAGATTGTGGCCAAATGATTTTATCAGGGGTGTTGTCAATTGAGAGGTGGATATTTGTTATATGTTGGATCGCTGTAGGTGGAAGGTTAAATAATTGATCATGTTTCCAATTATGAGTGGCAGGGTCAACGATATCTGCCACTGTTTGGATATGGTAGCATTGGGCAGGGTAAAGGTTTTGAAAATGAGGTATCCAATTAGCCTGGATAGGAGTGTCTAAACTGTTTACTATGGGTGAAATAAGTTGTTTGAAGTAAGGGATGAAAGATGTCATCTTCTTCTATTGTGGGCTGGCGGTAGTAGGTACTTGGATTGTACCTTGGAACATGGGTTGATGATTAAGGTATTTCTCATTATAGAGTTTGGTGCAGATGGAATGAGGCTTGTCGTGGATGTTCCAAATTCTTTTCATGAGCAAGGCTTTATTGTGATGGCTACTCTTCCTAATGGCGAGGCCCCCTTGTGCAATCGATTTGTTTAGCTTGTTCCATCCCAAAGGATGAAGTTTTTTAAATGAGGAATCATGGCCCCAAAAACAATTTCTGGCTATTTTATCAGTATGTTTGTAGACGTGTGTGGGGAAGAGTTGTGTTTGCATAAGATGGTTTGATGTAGGTGTTAAGGATGTTTTAATAAGTACTAACCTTCCTGCATGCGTAAGACATTTTTTCATCCATCCTTGAGCTTTGCGCGCCAACCTTTGAAGCAATGGTTCAAAAAAATATGGCGAGGAGTTCTACCATGTTTGAATTGTACTCCCAAATATATAAGTGGTGTTTATGTGGTTGGCATGTTGAAGAGTTGGTGTAGAGATTCTATTTAATGTGGTTGTAGCCTCGGGTGGTGTATGATTGTGGATTTCGCGGTGTTGATGAGTTGTCTTGCAGAGGTATTGTAGGAATGAAGAATTTTTTGTAGGTGGTGGTGACTTTCTTGAGTTTCCTTATAGGATATGAGGATATCATATGCATACATAAGATGTAACATCGGTGGAGCTTTTTGCGATACGCGGAGTCTTTCTACCTGTTAGAGCATAGCTCGGTCGACCTTGCATGCGTTGCTATCTCAAGCATGTTTGTCAATGTTAGTGATCAAAACTATGAGTCTTGATTTCTAGCCTACATAGCTAAGTCTCGGACTAGGATAAAAAAGTGTAGTTGTGCTCAAGGACTTCATGGCGATTCATCATACAACGACGAAGATCTACTCAAGGAACCGTGGAACTTCATCAACAAAAAGGTATGTGGAGACTTGAACTTATCTATCACTCAAAAGTCTATCTCTTCTATCTCCTACTTATTATGAGACAAAAGTCGTATGCTATATAGATTGGATCATACACATGTGTTGGTAAAGCGTTTCGCTTTGATCAAGTTTATCTTCACCTAGTGACGAAAGTCATGAAAAGTTTCAATTACTTTGAGAATTGCTCTGACGCGAAACGGTCTGTGAATAACGGCTATATAACGTCCTCTGAGAATGTCTCAATAATTGGAATGAGAGTTTAGATTACATAACCATGTATTCCTTAATCCGAAGTTTTCGAACTTTGTTGATTGAGAGAAACCGGAGGAATTGGTTTTGCCAAGTCCGCGAACCCAGTCCGCGAACTGACGGAAGTTCTTGTACCGAGAATTTCTGCTGGGATTTTCCAAAAACTCGTTTGCGTGTAAGTCCGTGAACTCGGTCCGCGAACCTAGTCCGCGAACTGGCGAAAGTCTTTTTGCCGAGATTTTCTGCTGAGTTTGGAAAACCACCGGTTGTCTTAAGTACGCGAACTTCTTTGTGAGCTTAAGAGGTTATGATCTAAAGATGTGCCCTGAACATGAAACTTAAATTACTGAGGAATGCTTTATGCAAATCCTTTGTTTTAATCCAAACACGTCTTCAATACCAGGTCGCGAAGACTTATTACTTATATATGCCCCAAGGAATGTAGTTTGCAAATGATTGAAGGATGTTATTGTATTCTTTGGTAGACCTTCGAACCATTTTAACGCCTCCCCTGTTAAGATGGATGCGAAATACTTGCATAATACAACATCATGATTTTCCCATTGCAACATGCACCTCACGTAGGCTTTAATGTGTTGAATTGCACAAGTTGTTCCATCAAAAATGCTGGTTAATGCGGGCAAATTGCATTTCGGTGGTATTCCTCCTAGTTGTACTTCCCTTGTAAATGGAGTTTTCGCAGCTTCTTCTACAGCTTCATCCAGTTGTCTTCTGCCTACTTCTCCTCTATTATTTAGCATTCCTCTCATTTCTTCTAATTCTTTTAAGATTTGTTTATTTACACCTGAATTTTGATCCATTGGTCTTTTTAATTTCGCCTCCCTTCTTCTGCGTTCATATCTTTCTTCTCTCGCGAAATTTTGCATTTATTCTTCATCATCTTCATCTCGTCTTCTTCTGCGATTCTCTTCCTCATCCATATCTTGAATTAGCATATGATGATGTCTCTCATTTTCCCCTCAATGATTTTGTTCATTTCTCATCAATTCCATTCGCTGTCTTTCAGCCATCCTCTGTACTCTATCATACTCTTCATTGATATTACCGTTATTCCGGTTTTGTGTTCGTCTTCTTTCTCGATTGTCGTGATTGTTCTGGAGAATCGTTTTCTGAAGCTCTTGTTCTTCCATTTCCGCTCTCAATCTTTCACGTTCGCAAATTAAACGTGTTTGTTCAGCATAATGTCTTTCAATTTCTTCTTCAATCGTTTGTTGATTTCTTTGAGCTTCTCTCTCATGTAAAATTATCCTTCCTTCCTCTCGATTCCCTTCGCCATCTTGATTATTTTGTCCTTGACATTGTCCATTCTCTTGATTTCTATCATTTTGCCTATCATCAAAAGTTTCATTTTGTGGAACGTAACGATCATCAGTCCTTTCTCTATTTTCGCGATGTTCTTCATTAGGATTTGATATTTCTTCTTGAATATTATTTCCGGCATTAATTGTGGGTGAGTTTCACCTCATTTCTCTTCTAGTCGATCTTGAATATGATTTTGTAATACTTCTCGATCTTCTACTCTGTAGTCTCATATTTTCCATCCTCAATTCGTGATTTTGCCTTGTTAGATTCGCACGTTCTTCTGCCTCAGCTCTTCGTTCTTCATGTATTCTTCGTCTCAACATTTCTAACGCTCCAATTTCCTCATCTCCATGAATTATTCCTTCATCTGCTTCTTGATTTCTCTCTACCTGTCTATGGTTTCTGGTTTGCTGCTCTTCTTCTACTTCTTCTGCTGAATTTGATTGCCAAGTGTGATACTCATCCTATCATAATCTGTATTCCTTCCTTGTATTAGTGTTTGTTGAACTGGTGGTTAAATTTGATTTTCTCCATTATTTCTCATTCTAGTTGATTCTCACATTTCACTTCTTTCCCTTCCAGCAATTCTCTTGCTTCTTCTAACAGTAGTTGGTTGTTCTGATGTATTTCTTCTTCTAGCCATTTCTTCAATATTAATGAATTGCAAGAGATTATGTAAAATTCTTAATCAATCACTCCAAATCTTCACAAATCTCAATATTAATCTTCAATTTTTTCTAGAATAATCTTCAATCTTCAATCCTTCCCTGTTTCTAGCGCCATTATGTAGTTGCAGGAAATCCTACACTACACCCCTCACAAGATTTCATTAACATTCAACTCATTTTAGATTAACAATCTTAATTTTATTGATGAATCTTTGAACAATATTACAAGAAAAGATAAAGGAATCAAGAATAACCATTGCTCTAGATTTTCTCTCTCCTATTTACTTGCTTCTCCATCAGAAAAGATCTCTCTTTTCCTTTACAACTGAACGACTATTTATAGGGAATTACATAGTGGATGACAACTAATCTGTACTTTATTTTCGGATATGACTTGCGACATTCTCGCATCCTTACAAATGTTAATCTCGCAAACTCTCTAATTTTCGCAGGACCATCACATTTTTCTCATGATTTAGCTGACGTCGTTTATTATGTCATTTCTGAAATTGTTCTGCGATACTGTTGTATTGTGTTGTTGATAATTTCGCTGAGGCATTATTGCTGCGAGATTCTGATCCTACACATGTCATAGTGCTCGGTCACATTGTGTCCTCTCGAGGGCTTGAAGTTGACAAAGCAAAGATAGATTTGATAAGAAACTTACAATATCCCACTTCGGTGAGGGAAATTCGTTCTTTTCTTGGTCATGTAGGTTTTTACAGACGGCTTATCAAGGATTTCTGCAAAATCTCAATGCCGATGTGCAAATTATTGCAAAAAGAGGTTATTTTTTACTTCAACAAGGATTACAAGGATGCCTTTGATAAATTGAAAGAATTGTTGACAACTGCACCAATTATCAAGTCACCGGATTGGAGTTTGCCATTTGAATTAATGTGTGATGCAAGTGACTATGCAGTTGGAGCCGTTTTGGGTCAAAGAGTAGACAAGCTGTCTCATGTGATTTATTATGCATCTAGGACCCTAAATGATGCACAAATCAATTATTCTACCACCGAGAAAGATTTTTTGGCTATAGTGTTTTCACTTGAAAAATTTAGATCCTATTTGGTGGGTTCAAAAGTGGTTGTATATTTTGATCATGCAGCACTTAGGTACCTACTAAACAAGAAAGAAGCTAAGCCAAGGCTTATACGGTGGATCCTACTGTTACAAGAATTTGATTACGAAATAAAGGATAAAAGAGGTGTTGAAAATACTGTTTCGGATCATCTTAGTAGACTTGTTGTTTCCGAACTTCCTTTACAAGATCTTTTTCCAGACGAACAACTTTTCTCGATTGAAGATGCAACACCTTGGTACGTGGATATAGTGAATTACTTGGTTACAAGATAAGTACCTAGTACAATGTCTAATTTTCAAAAGCTTAAGCTTAAGAAAATAGCCAAGCATTACGTGTGGGATGAGACCTACTTGTGGAAATACAGTTCTAATCAAATCATCCGCAGGTGCGTACCTAATTCTGAATTTCAATCTATTCTTACTTTTTATCATACTTATGCATGTGGTGGTCACTTTAGTTCTAAACGTACTGCATTCAAAGTTCTTGAAAGTGGATTTTATTGGCCTACCCTATTTGAGGATGGGTATATTTTTTGCAAATCTTGTGATAGATGTCAGCGAACTGGCAATCTAGGTGCTCGAAATCAAATGCCACTCAATCCTATTCTAATTGTAGAGATTTTTGACGTGTGGGGCATAGATTTTATGGGTTCTTTTGTCAATTCTTATGGAAAATATTATATACTTCTTGTTGTGGATTATGTTTTGAAATGGGTGGAAGCTAAAGCCACCCCTACTAATGATTCTCAAGTTGTTTGTGAGTTTGTGAAGGAATATATTTTCTCTAGACATGGTACATTAAGAGTGGTTATCAGTGATGGAGGTTCACATTTTCAGAAATCCTTTCATGCTCTACTCAAAAAGTACAACATAACACACAAGGTTGATACGCCGTATCCCCATAAACTAGTGGGAAAGATGAAATCTCAAACCGTGAGATTATATCCATTCTTGAGAAAACCGTGAACACTACACGGAAAGATTGGAGCTATAAGCTTAATGATGCATTATGGGCATATAGAACGGCGTACAAGACACCGATTGATATGTCTCCATATCAGTTGGTTTATGGAAAAGCTTGTCATCTTCCGGTTGAACTTGAACACAAGGCTTATTGGGCGATAAAGATGTGAAACATGGATTATGACAATGCGGGGAAACAAAGGAAGCTACAACTCATTGAGCTAGAGGAGATACGTAATGATGCATACGAGAGTTCTCGTATCTATAAGGAAAAGACGTATATTTTCCATGACAAAATGATTTCTCGAAAGAATTTTGTTGTGAGACAAAAAGTTCTTTTATTTAATTCTCGTCTTAGACTATTTCCTGGGAAGCTAAGGTCCGGATGGATTGGACCGTTTGTTGTTACTAATGTTTTCTCTTATGGTGCAGTTGAAATTTCTAGTCTTAGAGATGGAACAAATTTAAAGGTGAATGGCCATAGATTGAAGCCATATTATGAAAGCATTGCTTATGTGAATATGGAAGAAATTGAGCTTCATGATTTACTTCCTCGGAGAAGTAGTTTGGAGAAAGCCAAGTCGGGCTGGGGACATTAAACTAAGCGCTAAATGGGAGACAACCCATTGGTTTTGTATCTATATCCCTTTTGTATTTAGTTTTCTTAGTTTTGCATATCATATTTTGCATTCCCATCTTAGATTTTACAAGTCCTATATATATAATGAAAGTTTTGACGAATTCTCGTCAGAAAATTCTGACTGCGCACTTGTCACGAAAATAGCTCTCGAGACTTCATACGGAGTCCAACTTGAGTGGGTGACCCCAAATTTTAAATAGGACAAACATACATTTCTTTTCCAAAAAGAAAATCTGAATTCGTAGTCTGTTAAGTTGGAGATATAGGCCTGGACATTTAAGTTTCGGAATTTTTCCAGAACTTTTTCAGATTGCATATCAGTCAGTCCGGAGGCCATCAAAGTCAGACCGTTTATCGAAATACTGTGAAATTTTGATACCTTATAGAAACGATGTAGGCGAACAACTTTTGTTTATGATGTTTTTCCTAGTTCCCTACCTATTTGTACAGTTTTCGAGTTTTTCAGGGCTGTTATGTCAGAAATCAGAATTTTCGGTTTTAAACATTGAGGACAATGTTGAGTTTAAGTGTGGGGGAGTAGTTAAGCATGTTTGGTTTGCATACAAAACAAATAATAATACTCTTTGATTTCTTGCATTCTTGAGACTTCATATTTTGGAGTTACTTATGAGCTATTTTGGATGACACACTACACCTGTTAAGGTTGAAACAGTTCTTCAAGCTATAGATTAAGTTCCATGTATTTCAATCCTTAAATATATATGTTCATAATTGAATGCGAAACTAAGCTATGGTAGTCGTTTGAAAGAGTCATCCTCGCAATTAATCATTACTGAATCACTTTCTTTTTATTTTTGCAGTTTTATGTTTCTCTAAAGTGATTTGGTGGGATCCAGATACTGCCGTGGATGTTGTAGCAAGGTAATCATTGGTTGAGTTTATATAAAATCCCCATAAGACAATTGTCTTACACTCGTAAAGAGTAAAGAGTGACCCGAAAAAGAAAAAAAAATTATATATAAATAAGGCTCCTCTTTTTTTATCGACATTACTAATAAATGATAGGTCCGGAATTTCGGACTAATCATAGTCGATGAAAACAAAAACCATATCATTATTATATAGCAAGTCAAAAGACTATTGATGAGGTTCTTGACACTTTGATAGCAGTATGTGTGAAACGTTGTCCCTGTCTCCGTCGCCTAAGCAAGCGTGGAGTGCATGATCCAAGGCAACTATCATGTACTTGCTGAAAAGGGACATGCGCTTAGAGTATATAATCATGTGGTCGAGTTAAATGGGTGCTTCTATCAACTAGTGCGCTATAAATATATATCCTTTGACGACATTCATACAAGTATTGTGGGTAACATCTTTCACTTAAGTCAACATTTGCACACTTCACCATTCTATTTTCATTTTCTTATCTATCCATGTGATTTCAGTATGCGAATGTCGTGACAAACGTTGCAACAAGTACGATGACTATCTTAGTAAAGTTTTGCAATCAGGTTGAATGTCATATTAATTAATTGCTTATGTGTGCGGATTGGAATGTATGTGGGATGTTTGCAGCTAAAGAACTTATGCATGCTAATTATTGGCTTTTTGCTTTGTGTCTATCCTTAGCGGTTCTTCCAAGGCAAGAAATTGGAATAGGTTTTGTGGGTGTACCTCTTGTAATCCCTCACGAGACTATAACTCGTCCAATAGGGACACCTAGGGGTTTAAAGGCCTGTTATTCATGTTAAGAGTAACCGTATCCTCACGACATGGAGTTGTTGTATTTAGGATTAATTTTATTTAGTTTGCTCGAGGAATAGAAAAATTTAAGTGTAGGGGAATTTGATAAGTGCATAATTCATATGATTTTAGTGTCCATTCCATACTTGTTTTAGCTATTATTCTTGCATATTTTCGTATTATTACTCTTGTTTTCTCTATTTGCCTCTATTAGTTGAATCATCCACAAATAAGCTATCAAGTTTTTAAAAGAGCTAGGAAGATAATTATTCCAAGTTTCCAAGTGACAAAGTCCAAGAGAAGTGGAAGAAAAGCGACGAAAAGGAGCAAAATATACATAATCAAGAGAAGGGCCAAATACCGATCTTAACTCATTCAAATTAAGGATTTCTCATCACCATATTGAAGAGAATTGAAATATAAAAATAATGCAAAAATAATGAGGTCATTCCGAGTTCGGATGAAGAAGTTGTGGCCAAAACAATTTTATTGAAAACAGAAGATAGTGCAGTCCGCGAACTGGGTTTGCGGACGAGGTTCACAGACTTATTTCGGAAAATTTCTGCTGGATTTTGAAGTTTGCGGATTGGGTTCGCGCACTTAGAAAATGGGAAACATGTATTTACACTTTGGAAGACCTAAGGGCACGTTTGGGAACGTTATTTCGTTATTTTGGGTCGGGTTCTTGAAACGAACCCAATACGTGAACGCCAAGTAATGTAAAACCTAGAAAAAGGTATTAGGTTATGTGAAAGAGAGGATATCAATAGTTCACGAAATTGTTAGGGTTTGGAGAGAAGAAGCATCACACGGAGCGATTATCAATCGTAACGTTATCTCTTACTTTTCTCATATGTTTATCATGGGTGTTTCTACATCCATGAGTAGCTAAACACCTATTGATTGAGGATGAATTCTAAGTTGTAAACAAGATTTGAGTTATTATATTAATTTACTTTGAAGTTCTTCATATGATTATCGTTTGTTTATACTATTTGAATATTTATGATTAATTGATAGATTGTCTAGGTGGCCAACTGATAGACGCATTTATGTGTCTAATTTGTCCTCAATGTTTCGTATTGTTGGTACTCATTTTCGTCCTTATTATGGTGTTTGTGTATTTTTAGGTATTTTTAGAAAATAAATATTGTTGGACACCATCTTCTTCATTTGAAACTTAAAAATTGGCGGGAAAAATGTGGCAACTCTCTGAGAATGTTTCGATCGAAATTTGAAGATGTTCTAGGTGGACTAAAGGGCTGAAACTTCATGGGTAGTTGTGATATGTCATAAAAGAGATGGTATGGGTGTTTGTTTCGATCAAATTTGGCTGAAAAATCCGTGACAAGGAATCAGGTCATCCCGTGCATGAGAAGAATAGTTCACGGGTTTTGGAAGATTTATGCGTGTTCTGCTCATGTATGATGACTCTAGCAACACTCTGGACCGTGAAGAAGATAAATGAGGAGATTTTGCAGCTGTAGAAACACGTGAGAAGCTAAAACAGGGAAGAAAATATTCCCAGAATATTTTTCTTCACTGCCGAGTTTAACGAAAATTTGTGAGAGTTATGGCGTGATATTTTGATGTTGTTGAGTATATATAGGGTGAGGGGATCATAGAGAAGGGAGACGGAGAGATTGGGAGAGAAAAAGAGCACCACAGAGCGAAAAATCAAATTTGCAGAGCTGCCATTTCTGCTGATGCAAAACTGAAGAACACGAAGAACGGACCTGCACCAGCAGTCGTTTTTGAACAGTGACAGCAACTCATTCCGTGGGTCGCAGTTTACAGGCAGACTTAAAAACGCAACAGCAACAGTAACGGCTCTTTGTAATGGTTTTTGCAACAGTTATAAGCGTTGAAAACTCGATTTTTATTATAATTCTCCCTTATTCATCATTTGTAACCCTTTGAGCATAAATGAAATCAGCTTTTGAGCGTGTTTCCAACATGATGAGCTGCTAATTCTCTCGTAACCAAGGCAATGGATGAAGCTATTCACACATGAACAATGGGTAACTATTTCATTTTCTTTAATATTTAATTATAATTCACTCAATCACTGTTTTTGCAGAGTTCTTAAAAGTTTACATAATTTTCTTCATTAGTTGTGATTCAATTAGATAGGTTATGCTTTGGTTAGATAACCTATGCTTAGGGGATACAATTAATTTTTGAGAATATGTTTGATTATTTGTGGATTAAGAAATAAAGGAATAAAAGGATAATTAGAGTTATGAAATATTTGACATCATTCATGTGTAATAGTGGATTCTAGTGTCTTGGTTATTTTCCAATCACCTGAAATCAATTTTGAGTTAAGTTTTCTATATTTTTAAGTTCTATTAAGTCTAGAATTCATTGCCTTCACAAGCCTCAACGAACTCTTTACTACAACATCATTGAAAATACCATCAATTTTTGGCGCCGCCGACGCGGGCTTGTCTTTAGGATAGAGTTTTTAGATTTATTTATTTTTTAGTTTTTTTTTTCTTCTTTACGTTTTTGGGTTTTTGTCTTTTCCTTTCAGATTTTAGGAATTTGGAGCGAAAGAAATTTTTGCCAAAGCTTTTGGCGAATATTTAAAGACTTGAAGTAAAAGGCAAAGCGAAAGGAGCTAAAGAAGAAGAATTTTTTTTTATTTTATAGAAAAAGAGAGAAAAAAAAGAGTGTTATTTTATTAGATTGTATTAGGAATTCTTTTTATTTTGTATTTTTCTTTTTCTTTTTGCACTTTATTTTTTGGACCTTTCTTTTGGACTTTGGACATTTGGACATTAATTTTTTTTAAAACCTACGGAAGGGTAGGTTAAATATTAAACTGTTTGCAGAGAAGGACGGTGATTACGATATCACCTCGTCCCCTCGGTTTCGTACACAACATAGGAGTTGTGGCCCGAGTCGACGACAACGGTTCATCCCCCGTCTGGAACGGGAGGTAAGTTTGTCGAAACACTCGTGAATCCCCTGTCAGCGAGTTACTGTATTCCTTCATTTGCATATATGCCGAGGAAATGAAAACGGCTGTTTTAAATTCCTAGTAAAGGGCAAGGACTGGCCATACAAGATAAGGGTTCGGATTTCATCACCATTCTCTTCTTGCCCGCCTTAGGAAAACGAAACCAAACGCGAACCTAAGCTTTAAAATTTGGAATAGAACGAGACCTATAGGGTAACGAGCTTAGTAGGAAAGTCGTTCGAAAAATATTGGTTATTCTCATACTTCGAAGTTCATGATGGTTTCTGTGAGTTGAATGCGTGACTGTGCCGCCTTGTGATAGCGGTGAGGCCTTGGGTATCAAAGCTCCACTGAGCTTCCCTCGCCTCAATTCAACTTACTTTGACTTGGATTGATTCCAGAGGGGTTTGCTTAAATTGTAACGAATTCCCTTTCGAAGGGATTAAATTGTACGAATTCCCTTCGAAGGATTAGAGCCATCATGCTTTTTGTTTGCTAGAATTCAGTAGGTTTGTGTGGTGGAGTCAGCCTTGTTTGTGTTTGCATAGAACTTCCCTTCCCTTTTAGGGCTTTTCGTTTTAGTTTTGTTTTTTAGTGTATGCCCGAGGTCATTAGAGAACGGGTTGGAAAAGAAACACTTAGGTCGTCTGATTAGTGATAAACCTAGTAGTTCTTCTTGTGAAGGCGGGGAGCTCGAAGACTCTTCTTTAGAGAGCCCCGTTTTTGGAAACTTCAGTTTTGAGAATCTGCTTCTTTGTGAAGAAAGTACTCCTAGTCCTTTGGTAGTGCCAGAAATGGCAACTTTAAAAGCTTTATTGAACCCAACTAGGACCTCTCGTCCGTCTTGTATCAAGTTAGCTGAAACCGAGGCAAATTATGAACTCAAACCTGGGACTTTACAGATGCTCCCAACCTTTTTAGGAAAAGAATGAGAACCCCTATTTTCATGTTAGGGAATTTGAGGAAGTATGTAGTACTCTGAAAATTAAAAACCTTAGTGATGATGCACTGAAACTTAGGTTATTCCCCTTTTCCTTAAAAGATAAAGCCAAATCTTGGCTGTATAGTTTGGATTCTGAGTCAATTGAAACCTATGAACAACTTACATCTGCCTTTATACATAAGTTTTTCCCAAGGCACAAAACATCGTCTATTAGGACACAAATTTGTACTTTTGCTCAACAAGAGGGAGAATCTTTATATAGGTATTTAGAAAGGTTCAATGACTTAATATCTCAATGTCCTCATCATGGTTTAGAGAAGGTTAGGTTAGTTCAGATCCTCTACGAGGGTTTAGATTATTCAACAACAACCATGGTTGAGCCTTATGCACAGGTGGGTTTGAGAATAAAACTGTTGATGAGGCGATGACATTTTTGAATGAAATCGCCAATAAGACCCAACAATGGGAAAATAATAGGGAACCCCAGAAAACAATTCTTCGTAGAGGAAATGTCAATAGGGTAGAAGGATCCTATGAGTCAGATGCTAAAATAGCAGCCATAGCCAAAAGGTTAGAAGCGTTGGAATTAGGTCATTCTAGTGGTACTAGTGGTAGAATAAGCCTTTTTGGGAAGACCATACTGTTGAAGCCAATGCTCTTATACAACACTAGATTCGATAACCGTCAGAAGTTTGACCCTTATTCAGAAACCTATAACCCTGGCTGGAGAAACCATCCCAACCTTTCTTGGTCTAAGGGCCAGAATCAAGTCAGTCTAGTAACTCTCAAGCTCCCCCAGTTTTTGGCTATCCTAAGAATCCTTCAGCCCCGGCACAGTTCAGAACCCTTCGGATAAGAAGATTATGAGTTTAGAAGAGTCTCTTGCTTTGTTAACTCGTAACACTATGCAGTTTCAGCAATCTGTTGCTCAAGGTTTAAAGAAAATAAGAGAATAGGTCAGGCTAACTCTCAGGATATTTCCGAGTTGAAAATCCAGGTTAGTCATATAAATGAGTCTTTAAGAGAAAGAGGTAAGTTTACTAGTCAAACTCAACCAAACCCTAGAGGAATGAAATAGGTGAAAGACCATCCGATCATGTAAATGCTATTAAACCCTTAGGAGCGGTAGAGAGATAGACAACAAGGTTTCCTGCCTAATAGTGAACATGCTGTAGTTCACCCTTCTGAGCCAGAGAATGAGAAGACTGATAGAGTCTCCAAAGAGACCAATGAGGGTCCTGCTGAGCCCGGCTTTGTTCCCAGAGCCCCGTTTCCCCAGCTGCTAGTTCCGACTAAGAGGGAGTCCAACTTTAATGATATATTAGAGGTTTTTAAGCAGGTTACTATCAACCTACCATTGTTGGATGCGATTAAGCAGATTCCGGCTTATGCCAAGTTCCTTAAGGACTTGTGTACACGAAAGCGTAAGCTTAGTGTCCAAAAGAAAGCCTTCCTAGCTAGTCACGTGAGTTCCATTATTCAGAATACCACTACTCCTAAGTATAAGACCCAGGGTCCCCTACCATTTCTTGCACAATAGGTAAACACCGTGTTGAGAAAGCTTTGCTTGACTTAGGAGCCAGTGTGAATTTACTTCCATACCATGTGTACCTTAAGCTAGGACTTGGTGAGATGAAACCTACCCAGATGACACTCCAGTTAGCTGATAGGTCCGTTAAAATTCCTCGTGGTGTGATCGAGGATGTTCTTATTGAGGTCGACAAGTTTATTTATCCAGTGGATTTTGTTATCCTAGATACCCAACCTGTCCCTGACCCAGAGAACCAGATACCGGTGATTTTAGGTCGCCCATTTTTAGCAACATCCAATGCGATCATTAACTGTCGAACTGGTATTATGAATTTTCTTTTGGTAATATGACTATTGAGCTGAACATCTTTCACATTAGTAAGCTACCCCAGGAACTGGACGACTCGAGCGTAGAAGAGGTGAACATGATAGGCACCTTAGTAGAGGAGTCATTACCAAACACTTTGATAGAAGATCCATTAGAGAAATGCCTAGCTCACTTTGGGATTGATTTTGATGATGATGATGTGATTAATGAGGTGAATGCTTTGTTAGATTCAACCCCTTTGTTAGACACTAGTAATGGATGGAAACCTAAGTTCGAACCTTTACCCGTTCCCGAGTCTACCCTAGTTCCTTCGTTGGAAAAGCCTCCCAAGTTGGACCTTAAACCATTACCAGATACCCTGAAGTATGTGTTTTTAGGCCCCTCTGAAACTTTACCTGTGATTATAGCATCCGACTTGGATAGTGATCAGGAAAGTAGGCTAGTGACTGTCCTTCAGAATAACAAGGAAGCTTTAGGGTGGACCATAGCAGACATTAAGGGTATAAGTCCTATTGATTGTATGCATCATATCTATTTAGAGAGTGACACCAAACCTTCTAGGGAGATGCAACGTCGACTGAACCCTAATATGAAAGAAGTTGTTCGAACCGAGGTTCTGAAGCTGTTAGATGCAGGCATTATCTACCCCATTTCAGACAGTAAGTGGGTCAGCCCCGTTCAGGTTGTTCCCAAGAAATCCGGTATTACTGTAGTCCAGAATGATAACAATGAGTTAATCCCAACCCGAATGACCACGAGTTGGCGTGTCTGTATTGACTATAGAAAATTGAACAAGGTCACTAGGAAGGACCACTTTCCCCTTCCCTTCATCGACCAAATGCTAGAGAGATTAGCTGGACGTAGCCATTATTGCTTTTTAGATGGATACTGCGGTTATAATCAGGTTCCTATTGCCCCAGAAGACCAAGAGAAAACCACTTTTACCTGTCCCTTTGGTACCTTTGCGTATAGACGCATGCCTTTCGGCCTATGTAATGCCCCTGCGACCTTTCAGCGTTGTATGATGAGCATATTTTCTGACATGGTAGAACGGTTCTTAGAGGTCTTTATGGATGATTTTTCAGTGTTTGGTTCGTCTTTCGATGAGTGCTTGCATCATTTGTCATTAGTTTTGACTAGGTGTAAGGAAAAGAATTTAGTGCTTAATTGGGAGAAATGTCACTTCATGGTTCGTTCAGGAATTGTTCTAGGGAATATCGTATCTTCAAAGGGTATAGAGGTAGATAGAGCCAAAGTTGACCTTATTAAAACTTTACCGGTCCCAAAAACCGTAAAAGGTATTAGGTCATTCTTAGGGCATGCTGGTTTTTATCGTCGATTCATTAAGGATTTTAGCTTGATTTCTAGACCTCTTTGCAATTTGCTTGCAAAAGATGTTAAGTTTGTCTTTGATGATGCTTGTTTAGAGGCTTTCGAGAAGCTTAAAACTTTACTCACTACCGCCCCCATAGTCCAGGCACCCAACTGGAACCTACCCTTTGAAATCATGTGCGATGCTTCAGATTATGCTATTGGTGTTGTGCTAGGTCAGCGAGAAAACAAGTTACTTCATGTAATTTACTATGCTAGCAAAACTCTCTGAATGATGCCCAGTTGAACTATACCCACTACGGAGAAGGAACTGTTAGCCATTGTGTTTGCCTTAGACAAGTTTAGACCCTATCTCTTAGGTTCTAAGATCGTAATATATACTGATCATGCTGCTTTGAAATATCTTTTGTCTAAGAAGGATACGAAACCTAGATTGATTAGGTGGATCCTGTTGTTACAAGAGTTTTCTCCTGGACATTAGAGACAAAAAGGGTGCAGAAAATGTAGTAGCAGACCACTTGTCTAGACTTGTTGTGGATACCCTTAATGATTCCCTTCCTATAAGGGACACTTTCCTGATGAACAATTGTTCTTTTTACCCAATTACCTTGGTATGCGAATATAGTGAACTATCTTGTTACTGGTCGAATGCCCCAACATTGGGGTAAACAAGAGCGTTCTAGATTTTAGCTGAGGTTAAGCACTTCTTTTGGGATGATCCTTATTTGTTTAAGTATTGTCCAGACCAGATTATTAGGAGATGTATACCTGAGAGTGACCAGTCCAGTATTATTTCCTTTTGTCATGATCATGCGTGTGGGGGTCACTTTAGTGCTAAGAAGACTGCTGCTAAGATATTGCAGTGTGGATTCTATTGGCCTTCGTTGTTTAAAGACTCCCACAGTTACTGTGTTACTTGTGAACGTTGCCAGAAATTAGGAACCATTTCCCGTAGGAACATGATGCCCTTGAACCCTATTTTAGTTGTCGAGGTCTTTGATGTGTGGGGTATTGACTTTATGGGTCTGTTTCCTAATTCTTTTGGTAACCTATACATCCTTGTCGCTGTAGACTATGTCTCTAAGTGGATTGAGGCGGTTGCGTGTAAAACCAATGACCATAGGGTGTTGATTGATTTCTTGAAAAATAATATTCTTACACGTTTTGGTACACACCGCGAGCTATAATTAGTGATGGTGGGTCGCACTTTTGTAATGGACCTTTTAGGATTTTGATGAAGAAATATGGTATTACACATAAGGTATCTACCCCGTATCATCCACAGACTAGTGGTCAGGTTGAGGTTTCCAATAGGGAGATAAAACGTATATTAGAGAAAACAGTTAATCCTAATCGGAAAGACTGGTCGTCTAGGCTTACTGATGCCTTATGGGCTTACCGTACTGCGTTTAAGACCCCCATTGGAATGTCGCCTTATCAGCTTGTGTATGGCAAGGCATGTCATTTACCTGTCGAGTTAAAACATAGATCTTATTGGGCTGTTAAGCAGCTAAACTTTTCTCTTGACAAGGCAGGAGCCCATAGGAAACTCCAGCTCAATGAGTTGGACTAGATTCGTATTGATGCTTACGATAGTGCGAAGGAGTATAAGAACAAAATGAAACTTGTGCATGATAGAAATATTTTAAGGAAGTCATTTTCTCCAGGTCAAAAAGTTCTTCTGTATGATACCCGCTTGCTTCTTTTCCCTGGGAAGTTACGTTCTCGGTGGACGGGTCCTTTTATTGTTCGCACTGTCTTTCCTCATGGAGTTGTTGAGATCGAGACACCGAATGGTAGTAGTTCTTCGAAGGTTAACGGTCAGAGATTGAAACCCTTTTTAGAGCCCTTTCCAACAGGTGATGTTGAGGAGGTCTCTCTGGAGGACCTTGTTTACCCTTGATTGACCATCGAGGCGATTGTATGTTGTATATTAGTTTTTGATTTCTCTCTTCACCCAGGTACTATCTTTCCGACTTCTCTCTTTATTGATTCCTCGTGATACTTTACTTTTTGGTACTGCTCTTTCATTAGAAACATTGAGGACAATGTTAGATTTAAGTTTGGGGGTGGGGAAGAACTTTTTAGTTGCACTTTTGAAACTTCTAGCGTCACATGGTACCCAGTTAGCTAAGTTTACAGACTGTTTCTCACTGAAAAGATAGAAATTGGAATGCTAGGGATAACAACCTTTTGAGACATTAGAGAAAAAGACATTGAGATCCTTGAAA